>NC_092470.1:16480000-17680000 GCF_047495875.1 Pithys albifrons albifrons | reverse complement strand
GCTCTTTGGTGCAGTGTTTTCTGTGTGATGATGATATCATGAGTGTTTGCTTAACTAAGAATTGTTCTGTGCCTCTTGGCTGCGAGAGGTTGTGTTCTACTAAGCTTGGACAATTTGAAGTTTTCTGATAAAAATGAAAATATGCCAAATACATGGAAAACCAAAGTGTTGGGGTATTTAAATGGTTAAGAGTGAGGTTCAGAAGAGCTGTGTATCAGGCACTGTATTCTCCCATTCCTTTCCCTGTGAGGACCTGCTTTCCCATGACATGCTGTAGTCACATTGTGCGTTCCTGCTTTTGATGGGTTGTGGAAGATGAAACTGGGTTCAGAAAACCTATCAGGTGGAAAAGGAAGAGAGCATGAGACCTGCTCACTGCATTCCCTGCTGATGTGTTTTCTTTTCCAGAAACTGGCCCTAAGTATGAGAAATGCTCCATTAAAACTATGTTTCAGTTTAAACTTTTCACCAGCTCTACACTTGCTTTCATTTGCACTTTCATCTAATATTTTGCCCACTGGGCCTCTGTGCAATGAAAAATGTCTCCTAATTCAGAGGTGACTGCTAAACCTGTGTGTTAATGGGGTGGCATCGCTGCCAGGCACAGCCACAGCATCCAAACAACTGCCCTAAGTGTCACCATCCGTGGTTTGCCACAGCACCGGCTGTGTCAGGATGGGACATTTAAAATTCAGCCTGTGCTCTTGCCATTCCAGAGAGTTTTGTGGTTTGCACAAGAAGGGTTATTGATAGTTTATCCAAATGTTTTTTGACAGACCCTTTCACACATCCCTCCTAGGTGGCACAGCACATGGGGCTCCTTTTATCACTGTTGGTTGGATGTTACCCAAGGCGGCTGTTCTGCCCTTGTTCATCACAAAATGATCCATAAAGTAAATTGGGATATCTAAATGCACCAGGCTGTTCACAGATCCCACAGCAATTATTCTGGAGTGTTGGATGTGGAAATGTTTGCCAGAGGTGGAAAGCAAATTGTACAAAATCTGTTCTCTGCAAGTAGTGGCTGTCTCAGTCCACTCTCCCTTGCTCAGGGAGAAGGATGGCCTTGGCAAACCATGCAGCACTAAGTAGAAGACATGTTTGGAGCTGAAATATTAAGTACAGCCCATTGTGGATGGTCCAGGTTGGAAGCTGGACTAAGTGACAAAATAATCTCTTTCAGCCTTGCTACTTGCTCCAGCTCCTTCCTACTTACACATTCTTCACCCCTTGTCACCCAAAACAAGGGCTGCTGGGCTGGACCTCCTTTGGCCACTGATAATCATTCAGTGGTGATGTACTGAACCTCCTGTCACTGACTGATGGTTCATGGCTTGGATATCCAGCTGACACCTTTTTGGTTCTTACATAAAGGAATTATCCCAATGATCAGCCAGCTCTCTGCAGAGCACAGCTAAGAAATACTTGTCCCATATGGGACCTATAGATTACAGTTTGGGACCTGGGGATTAGGACTTTGAGAGTCAAAATGGATATATGTGCATACAACGTGTGATCAGGTGTACTTGTAGCATGCCTGGGGATGTATGTTTTTGTGCATGCATTGCATGTAGAGATGGTTATTTGATAAGTCACTCATGAGCAATGTAGGTGATGGATCTTCTCTGTGCCTGTGCCTGACACACATGTACACGTGGGCGCAGTGAATGCTCTCTTTGTGTCTGTATATAAAGGCTGGGAAAGCTGTGTGAAATTTGGATCTCTGCTTTCCAGTGCAACATTATCAGATGAACTGGTTGATCTGATTAGAGGTGGCTTAAAAAAGGAAAGTGAAGTGAACAGGTGGCAGACATAAATACACAGCTGTGCATTATTGCTGATTTTATTGCTGCTCTATAACGTTGTCCGCAGTTATTTTACAACAATTTTCTCTATTCGTGACATTGCTGTAAATCTCACTGTAAAATGGCCCTAATGTGCAATGAATTCTATTAAGCAAAATGGAGAAACTTGGAGAATCACTCTGTTGTGATGAAATGAGAGATGGGGAGAGAGCTGCAGCTGGGGGAGCAGCAGAAAGCTGTGGGGAAAGAATTAGGGGACCAAAGGCATGTTACATAAGAAGGTTAAATCTCTGTGTGCGGTACCGTAAGAGCGTCGTGGATAAAGCAATGGCTCATCCCACCCACTAGATGGAGATGGAAAGAAGCATTTTCTCCATGATGATATTCCTGTAGCTGCCTGCTCTGTTGGCATATCGAATGGCTGTTACTTACAGTATCTTAAGCCTGTCCTTAAAGCAATTGCAAGATTTCTCCAGAGTCACATTTGGCACGTGTGGGCTGTGTCTAGGCTTTTAGCACCGGCTAATTTGCCTGGCCCAATTTTGTAGATGTTCCTATTTATATTCATGGTCAGTATCTATTGTAGTTACAGGCTTTCTTCATATAAGAGGCACCTCATTCTTTTCTTAATTTTATTGAGAATTAATACACCTTCTTTTATGTCAGCAGGATGAGGCTAGAGAACTGGAAATACTTTTCCTTCTAAAAATCAATACCTCGCGAGCTCTATCCAACATTAACTTTGCTCACCTTTTTAGTGGCTATGAAGTCTTTTGGGGTCAAGTCCTCTGCCTGGGACTGTCTGAAATGCAGAATTCCCTCTCCTTTGAGAAGTCCAGCACCAGTGCTTGCCTCAAGTCCAAGGGAAATCTTACTACTGTCCTGTCATGAAAAATGTCAGATTCTTTGGAATGCTTTTCTTGGTGATGCATTCACCCTCTTTTTCTGAACATTGATTTTTTTCACAAAATGAAACCAGAAGTTTAGAAATGCCTCAAACCTAGAAATTTTGGGATTGAGATAAAACCAACCAGAACTCCTGGCCCATGGTGGTTCTAAGAGAAAAGGCAGTGGGGTGCCCAGGCTGTGGCATCCTCTGTGCTTCATGGCTCCACTATGGTCACACCTGCAGTTCTCCCAGCTCCTGTGAGCTCCTGCAGCATTAGCAGTGCCTGCTTTTTCAGGTGCTCAGCCTTCCCACACAGCCTGGAAGCCCAGCTTTGCTAGCAAAGCCTGAAGAAAATGGGATTTCCATTCAGTAGTGCTGTTGAAATCCATGCCCTTGGATGTACTGTGATGTGTTGGAAGTTTACAGGGCATTTCTGACAAATCTTCCACTGAAATGGTGTGTTGCCTGACAATTTCTGACCAGTCCTGCATCGATTGCTTTGAGGAACAGTTTAATGAATAGCAGAGAGTCATGGAGCATAATCTTTGTTGGGAGCTGACTGTCCTGGTCATGCTTAGGAGCTGGAACAGCCTTTTACTGTGTTTTCTGAGAATCTCTTTATTGAGCTTTAGCTAACAGAGACCCCTGTGTGACCAGGGCAGGCTGGGAGCCCACAGCTGAGCTGTTGTGGCTGCTCTACTGATGGATGGGGAAGCATAAAGCCCCTGCAATTTGCTTGCTCTTGGTTGGCTCACAGTCCCCTTCAGCTGTGAAATAACCTCTATTCTTGCAATGTTCCTGCTCTATTGCTTGCAAAGACTCTGATGGTTGAGCAGAGAAAGCGTGTTTGAACATGGCCAAAAATGTGATACAGATCATGTAATACCCTGCCACGGGGTCATGCTCCAGCCACGAAGGTTGTGTATCTCCATGCATTGTTTGCACCTGAAACATTTGCTCCAGGCTTTTGCAACCCCCAAAGGACTGGCAGCTCCAGAGCAGCACTTTTTCTTTCATTCTTTGCTTTTCTTTCCTCCCTCTGCTGTCCCTCACTGTGTGGGGCAGGGGTGTGTGTACAGGTTTCTGCACCGCTCCACTTGGAAATGTGGCTCCCAGGGCTTGATGTGCTCCAAACCTGCAGCTCCTGGGCTTTGCAGGGCAGAACTTCAGACACCTGTTAAGCTGTTTGTTCAGTGTTACTTTCACTGCTCTTTCCTCAAAGGAGAGGGACTAGAACTCACTTCAGCAGACCCTTCTCTCTCCACAACCAACTCCATGAAACACTTCCAAGCCTGTCAAGTGCCGACTTTGTGAATGGGGATTGTAACATTTGGGGCTGCTCTGGCAGAGGAGCTTTCCCACTCACAGGCTTTGGCCTCCATACATGATTATGATTTTTAGGAGGTGGTGATTACAGGATGTCAGAGTAAATGCTCTAATGGTCTGCTGTGGGCTTGAATACATAAAGCTCACAAAGGAGACAAGTAGTGCAAGTGTCATTCCTCTAACAGGGACCACTCTCACCATTGGGTGGGGAATTTGTCCTGCCCGTGATCAGGAAACCTCCAACAGAAGAAAACAAGGAATGGGTCCTGATTAGGTGGAGTTGCCTGTATGTTCAGAATGATGCTGAGCTGCAGTGAGAACAGGTACCACTCCTGAGTGACCAGCACTTTGTGTGGCTTTGTCACACTGTCTCATAGACCATGATTCCAGGTGATTGCTCTGGCTGCTTGTGCCAAAAACTGCCTCAGGAGGCTCTCTGCAGTTAACAATCTGTTTTAATCCCCAGAGAGATTATTTACTCTCATACCTCAGCTCTTACAGCTGAGCCTGTGCCTGGCCTTCATTTCAAAGCTGCCCAAGTGCTCTCTGTAACAGCTGCCTTGTTGGAGGTGAATTTTCAGCTGTGCCAGAAGAGACTTGAGAAGAAGTTTGTGTTGTACTTAGTCATGGTGCTTGGTTCCAGCAATGTTATTTGTCCCACAAGACCACAAATGCAAAAATCACTTACAAATGTATAAAAGCCCCCAAACCACTGAGAACCAGGCAGAAACACTCCTTTACAAGCCACTGATTGCTCCAAGGGTCTCTCTGGCATTGAAAACCCACCATTTGTTGGCCTGTTGTAACCAAATACATAAACTATGTCTCTCAGGTGGCAGAGGGAGTTTGTTTCCAAATCTAAGTGCTGTCACCAAGAGTGTGTTAGAACAGTAGAAAATAAGTATTTATTTAAAGAGGCATTACACTTTCCAAGTCAGAAATACATAGTGTTTTTCTAACTGATTATAGCTCTCTTTCTTTCTCTGGAGAGGACAAGTGTGTTGTCTGGCTGTAAACTGAAGTGGAAGAAAATTCGAGTAAGGATTTTTTGATGCTACTTGAATGATGTCTTTAGAAAGCCCTCAAATGGGTGGCAAATATGGCCCTGCAAGGGATGGTCAGGGCTCACTGGTCTGCAAAATCGCCCTTCCCCGCTGGGACCCCTGGCAGTAGGGGATGTGCCAGGGTACCCACACTCCAGCTGGCTTGTCTGTGATAGGTGTGGGTGCTTCATAGCTACAGAAATTAGGTTTGTCTTACAGGTGCAGGGTTGCAAAAGGCAGATTGCTCAGCTTATTTTATGTGTGGGAAGAGTCATGTACCGAGTATGAATCTAATCTACTGTACTCCAGATTCTTGTTAACTACTATTTTATGCCTTTTCTTTCTCTAGTACAGATGATTTCTCACTGTGTTTTGCCACTACAGTGAAGCCCTGCTCCCAGTTCCCAGGGCAGCAAAGCAGCGAGGGGGGAGCAGGGAATGAACGATCGTACAAGACTGGGGTGAGGAGTCCCCCTGTGATAAGATCAGACCAGAAAATTTCTCTGGTGTTTAAATAAGTGGAAGCACTCCAATGGGAACAGTTTGGGATGGCTGGTGTTTATGCAGGAAGAAGTGTGAAGGTGGAAAATGTCTTGTGAGAGCACAGAGAGAAGGGCAATAATCTCCCCTCTGTGAGGAAGTGAAAGGGGAGTCGTGTTCAGTTGCCTCTGCCAAAGTAAAGGCATTTGGAAGGGAAACCTGCAGGTCAGTCTGACCTCCAGAAGTGGCACAAACAAATAGTATTTTGGTCCCATTCGTGAGTGGTGGCAGCTTTCTGTACTGGGCGATGCAGCCCTGGACACCTCTAACATCCCCATGTGTGATGGAGACACTGGCAACGTGTTTATTGAAGGATCTGTCTTTTGCGTGTTGTACACCCATGTATCTATTTCAGGGTAGAGCAGCTTCATTTAAACTGCCTGGGAAGATTAAATTATATTATTCTCTTAACATGACAAGAGGGTGACAGACTCTGGTTTCGCCACAGAGTGGTACACAGTGGAGCGGAACTGGGAACATGTTCCTGCTCCCTGCTGGGGAGGAGCGCATCGATCGAGGAGCGTGTGCTGTGTTAGAAGGATGAGAAAGCAGGGATTAATTTCAACAGTCTGATGTAAAACATCCCCTTCTTGAGCTAAATTACAAAGAGGGGGGTTCTGAGCCTGTCAGGTGTCACAGCACAGGCAGAGCAGGGGCCTCTGCGGTGCTGAAGGGGGTGGAAGAGCAGCAGAGGAACAGCTTTGGGTTTTTTATGCTTTGTTTTGTTGTCAGCTTCTGACCTTGCAACAAATAAATGCAGCTTTGCAAAGACAGAACAAAACAATCCATCTTACTTTCCAGATGGGAGCCGTGACAGTCCCTTGTTTGGGGCCTAGCTCAGGGAACTAACAGAATTTCACTTTCCAGATCTTCTCCCTGTCTTTTGGCAGACCTGCATTGATAAATTTTGATTGTGATGAAAGTCTGGCAATTATCATCTCAGTGCCTCCTTTTCTTGTTAGCAAAATATCATTTCCCTACCTTAGAAAAGTGTTGTGACAATTCATGCATTAAAAATTGTAAGGTACTCAAATTTGGAGGTAATTTATACAAGTGACTTTGACAAAGACACACTCTGCAGTGCATTAGGCAAGACAGGCCAGGCACATTTGATTAAAACAGGTAGACATTAGACATTAAGGTAGACATTTGGAGGTTGGTAACATAAACATCAAATGTTGAGTAGAATAGAATAGAATAGTTTAGGTTGGAAAAGATCTTTGAGATCATCAAGTTCAACTGTTAACCAGCATTGCCAAGCCCTCTACCACCTCTCCTTCCTTGCCTCTCCCTTCTGAAGGGTTTATAACCACCCGTTGCAGATCTCAGCTGAGTCATTCCATATGTTTCTGTCATGGCAGCTATGGCATCATTTTCCTGCCGCTCCGTGGCTTCCAGCTCCTCCTGCCTGCTCCCACCTCTGTGCATTGAGGTAGCTGTGCTTTAGTTGGGCTATTGGTCTCATCACCTTCTCAGGGGGAGAAAGCCCTAATTCCTGTGTGACCATTTACAGGCACTTCTGTGGTTTCTAACACATCAATAATCTTCGTGTCTTTGCTGCCACTTCTATCAAAGCTTGGGGAGAAATATGTGTTTGGCTTGAAAATGCTGTCTGTTCTCCTCAGTTTTGGCAGGACCTTTAAGCTCTTCAAGCTCTAACAACATAACAAAGTCTTACCAGTGCAAGTTTTCACATGTGCTGCAGAAATATTTATTCTGTTATGAAGAAACTGTGGAGCTGTGCTGATGGCTTAAGCTCCTGAAGGCATCCATACAGTGGGAAAATCAGGCTCTAAGTTATCTCTGGCAGTAAATCCTGCAGATTCTCACAGCTTATATTAGAGGTTCTGTAGACTTTCTTATATCCCCTGTTATTACTTCTTACAGCTCTTCATGGAACAGGAACACCAAGGGCTGGCTCACACACAGTGACTTTGATGCTGGAATAAGCTCTTGCTCAACACTGAAGGCAGCCAGTTGCTCTGGGATGGCCTTTCAATTAGATATTTGATTTGCTTTCAGAAGGAGGAGGGGGATTTTTTTAGGAGGGAAGAGGGCTCATTTCTGCTTTTTTCACACCCATCTTTAAACAGTTTCTTGGGAACACGAGCCCTCTGCATGTTTTCTCCCAGGCGAACGCATCAGGGCCTGATTGTTTTGGCCAAAACTGTAAACCTCAAAGCTTGGAGCTCAAAGTGTTTAGGAATAATGAGACCTCTTTGTATTTCTTTGCATGAGGTCACTTCATGACATCAGGGGAATTGTGCTTAAAAACTGCCACCCCAATGCTGTTTAGCCGCCACCAGCTTGACTGAGTGGTTACCATTGGTACATGGGAAAGCCAGTTGGTTTTGCAAAGTTGAATTCCTAAATACTCAAATCATACACACAACTGCTTACAGAAAGCATTAGTTAGGCTTAGTTCACTAACAAGATTTCCGTGTGTGCTGTGCTGGAGGCAGCGAGACCAAACCCTGCAACAAACGCTGTTCTCTGACAGCAGCTCTGACTGGAAATTTATCACAAAGGCTCGACAAGTTTAACAATACATCAGGTGGATTTACTCTCACTTTGAGCTTAATGTTCCTCATTCTCTTATGTTCTAGAAATGATCCTTTGGTGAGGTCCAGAGGCTGGGAAGCTGCCTTAGAGGTGTAATGGGACTCACTCATGGCTATCATCAAATCTAAAATTGTTCCTTTGAATATTGTCTGCAGCCTTTAAGATTCAGACTGCAAGACTCTAATGCTGCCAAAGTGTTTTTCGTGGTAGAGAAAAATCTCCCTCTTGATATTCAGCAGTTTCTTTATGGGGTTGTTTGGTCTCTAGACATGAGAAAATCCTGGCAATTTTGATCATTTGAAGAGAATGAGTGATGCACAGTGCTTAGTACAGTGTGTCGCTCTTCACATCACTGATTATGCTTTATTTTCTATTATGTCGAATGGAGTGATTCTATTATGGACTATCATTTTCCCTTTTTACTGCAGTTTATTTCAAGGATTCCTGCTGGAGCCCTATCTACAGAGCATTTCTAGATTACAATTGACTATCTAAGACTGTTTCAGGAATACTTAATGGGCCAACTCAAATTAGCCAATCTGAAGAAGCGAATTTTGGCCTTGAGAGCTCTCTGAACATGTGCCATTCTGCAAGCAAAGGGAAAAGGCTGTCTGCTGTCAAAGTTTCAGTAGGTGTCAGTGTGGATTTTAAGCTGGATGCTCAGCCTCAGTATCTGAGTTCTTTTCTTTGTGAATTTACCGTAGTCTTATTCTGAGTTCCGAGCCCTTGGTTCAATTTAACCTCCTCTTTCCACACTCTGATCAAAGACTGCTGGTGATAGATACTCTCTAACTTTGATAACAGACCCAGGACTCAGAGGGTGAATGGTCGTAAGTCTCCACAAACCCATGACCCAAATATCCTGATGGTGTGGCTGGAGGCTGTACCAGAGACACACATCTGTGTGAGGCACAGTCTGAGAGGTTTTACATCCATCCTGGTGTGACCTTCAACGTCCTTATCTGGCAGGAATTGCTAAGCCTGAGTGGGAAGATCAAAAGAGCTCATCTCCTTCAGCTCATCAGCATTTGGGTCTAACTCCCATTGCTGTCAGGAGCACATCAAAGGTAAACACAAGAACAAACAGGCAAATAATGGCTGAAAGAAAGGTGGGCTGCCAGTGAGAGGCCATCTAATCCTCCAGGAATGACATCCCTAACAGCCTTCAGAGAGTCATGGGTGGGAGTTAACACTGAGCAAAGGAGAAGGCAACAAGTGGTCAGTTTATGGTGGATTATTCCAGATTTTGGGCAGTGTTTCCAGCACTTTTCTACACCTCCCTCCCCCCCCATTTAATTGGCTTGTCAGACTGATTTCTACATTTTAGAAACTTATGTGTCATGTACTTCAGGAAATACACTGCTTGTTGGTGGGACTGAACTCCTGAGCACACTTTCAGGCTACCAAATTCTCTACTGTATTATATTCTTCCTCTTTAAATTGGGAAAATTATAAAATGGAAAAGAGCAAAATTTTATGCTGCAGGTGTATCTTTCCCCTCCCAAACTCTTCTTTCTTTCACTATTAAATATTGCAAAGGTCTTAAGTATATAAACCGAGGTGGATACAGAGATACTGATCCAATAAGTTGTCTTTTCAGGGGTCATTATTAAAATATTGAGAAACACTTTAGTTTTCCCTCTGGATGGTTTTATTTTTTAGCTGTTTGAGACATAATTGCTTGTAATATATAGTTGAAAGTGCACTGAGTGTTCAGGGGCTGGGGGGAAAACATTGTCAAAGTGGACCTGAGCCTTTATCAGCTATTTTTTTGGGTGGTCTTATTTGAGAGTGTCATTTGTCAAGTATAGGGAGCACCAGAAGACTGATACCCATCACACAGCAATGCAGAGGTCCTCAAGAAAACAGGCTAGCAGGCTCAGAAAGGAAAGTGCATCAGGGCCAGGGCTCTTAATATTAAGCTTCTGAGCCCTGCAGGAGAGTGTGGGTTAGGCTGGGGAACCTGCAAACTCCACCTCACAGCTGTTCAGCATGAGAGCATGTCCAACATGAGAGTATGGTCAACCCACAGCCTGGGAATAAACTTCCCTCTCCTCACTGCTGGCCAGAGCTGTTGTGCCTTTCACTGATGCCTTTTGCTCTAGAGATGGTGGATTTCAGGGCTGGTCTTGGCACTGGATCCCCTCTTTGGGGAAGAGCATAACTAGCTATTCCAGTAATGATGTGAAGCAGAGCTTTTTCTTGTGTGTGTGTGTTTGCTTGTTTAAATGAAAGAGTTAAGTGCATGCTTGAGTGATTTTCTGGTGGAGGATCCAAGTTACAACTTTGTGATTATAATGAAGGGTCCATTAGCAAAAGAAAAATAAAAAGAAAAGGGTTAGCTCACATTTTATAGCAGCCCAAAGAAAGAGAGTGCCCCTCTTACTATTAAAATATTCCAGTGCATTCCCCTGGTCATGCTTTTATTGGGAAACAGCACTTCACAGAGAGGCCTCAATGTGTGTACCTGTAAAATCTCTTGTGTGTTTGATGTTGGCACTTCTCTGAAGATGTATTCTTCCAACACAAGGCTGAGTCAGTATCAGCCAGCTCAGAGGAAGGGCTGGGCTCCAGGAACAAACAGAGCTTTCGTCTCCTCTCTTTGAGGGCTTTGCAGTGTGAA
This sequence comes from Pithys albifrons albifrons, assembly GCF_047495875.1. Classification (NCBI taxonomy): domain Eukaryota; kingdom Metazoa; phylum Chordata; class Aves; order Passeriformes; family Thamnophilidae; genus Pithys; species Pithys albifrons. The sequence goes on along the minus strand of NC_092470.1, from coordinate 17,669,212 downwards.
AAGCAGCATAACCTGCTGCTTAGGTGTGTGTCTGGTCTGTGTTCAAAAGCCCGGTGTGGAGGAGACCAGGAGCTGCAACTGGGATTGAGTTAATTCCTGCCTTCATCCCTGCTGCCTTGCAAACTTCAAAGCAGCGAAGCTCCTCTCTTTACACCCACAAGCATCATTTCCAGAGCCCAACAGGGTAATTTTCACATGCAAATTCAAGAGGAGAGCTGGCCTTAGCTGAGAAGGTGGACATGCTGCTTAATGGGACAACAGAACCCCTCCTTTTCTGCCCCGAAAAGGGAACCAAGGCAGCAGAAATAAAAGATTTTCTTTTGCTGTTGTTTGGGGCGGGGGGGCAGAAATGCCACCTTGTACTTTGTTTCTATGCTTTGAATTGTGTTGAATGCTGGAAAAATGGAATGCAGTTTGCCATCTAGAGCTTCGTATTGCATTTTTCATAAGCTATTGGAAGCATAAAGCAGGAATCAAAGACTTGGAAAAGGAACAGGTCAGCTTTACAACTCCCCTTGTTCTCAGGCATTTGAAATACACAGATTTGTGGACATTAATCTTAACATTATTAATGCAGTGGGAAAACAGGGAGCAAATTTATGGTATTTACAGTCCTCACTGCTGGTTTTTGTCATATTCTCTTTGGGATAGTAATTTCTCTCATTTGTTATTTCTAAAGCTGCTGCCTTGGTCTTGAATATTGGTGTGTTGTGAGTTTTTTGTTTTGTTTTGTTTGTTTTTTTCAATTGACTGTAACAGCAGAATGATTGGGAAGGGAAGTTATTGAGAGCAGAGAAGAGGGAGAGCCAGGGGACCAGGCAGGACAGTAACTGATGTGGATTTAGGCAGGTCACTTTACACTAAGGTGCCCCTGCTAAGAAATCTTGGAAATTACCTCAGGGTTTGAGTTGCTAAACTTCTGAAAACACCTGTAGCTTGTGGTTTGGGGTTTTTTAGTAGTGCCACAAAGCAGGCTGTGGTTTTCAGTGCAAAAATGTGACTCTTGTGCCTCCTTTTCTTGGTGTCCAGGTTTGACTCTGGCTCTAGCTGGGCTGTCTGTGGCACGTTGAGTAGGTTTGGAAGTGTGGCCTCAGGTGTCCATTGACTCTCCAACATCAGCCTGGGTGTAGATTGCTGTGTATAAACATAGAAACAGCTAAAGTTCATAAACATTGGTGAAGTTTCATTTTCACTGCAGAGATTGTCAGGTGTTTGTGCAGCTCTTTAACGTGCTCAGGACAACATCTCCCCCCAGCGCAGGATGTTTTCGGGTGAGGGCACGACTTTTGGCTGGATTGACTGTTCTGAGGTCTGCTCTCCTCAAACAGGATGCAGGGAATGTGGTGGTGTTCCCTGATCCAGGCACACAGGCCAGTATTGGCTGTCATTTCCCTGCTCCCCACCACGTCTCATCCAGCTGCCTGGGAGAGACATGACTGATGACCTCTGCAGAACTGAGGACTTAATTGTTAATTGCTGTGAACTCTAGGTCTGATTAAAATCAGCCTTTATTAAATTAAATAAGCTACATCTGTTAATAGTGTGTGTGCCCTTCCATTGGAGATGGAGAAAGCAATTCAAAGGGGCATATTTCAGATGAAATTCTTGTTTCACTTAAGGTGCTGAATAGAGAGGTGGCTCAGTCCTTACAGTCCAAGCCAGATCACCCTAAGTCTCCTGTCTCTAATGAACCACACCCAGTTCCAGCAGCTGTGTGAAATGGGAATAAAAATTCAGATTTAATGGAGTGAATCTCAATGTTTTGGACCTCACTCTTCAGTGCAGACAATAAATGAGGCCAGGAACTGACCTGGAATCAGACTATGGGTGAAATAGGTTTGCAGTTCTATTCTCATTTTTCTTATAAAGATGTGTTGGGATGACATTTCTCCTGGGGTTTTCTGGTACCTCTGTGGAAATCTTAGTGTGAAGACAGATGTAATTTGGCTGGATGCTTTAATTCCCTGAATTTGTTCTGCTTTGTCCTGCCCCTCAGATCCCAAAGTCAATGAAGTAGAGAGGACCTGACATTTGTGTTTGCACGTATACACCTCCCTTCCCATGTGATGAGGGTTTTAACTCACCCTTTGATATGCAAGTAAAATGATGCAGAACTGAGGTCTAAGTATGGAGAAACCTTTAGTAAAATAAACCCTAAGAAGGGAAGCTTGGTAGAATTACAACTGAGCTGATAAGATAATGATGCCTGTGCTCCACATCTCCCTTCCCTTCCACCAACAGCCTCTTGGAGTATTTGGATTCTGGGTCTGAAGGGGTTGTTTGACATCATTTACAAAGCAGTGCAGATGACTTGCTGATATGAGTGACCTCTGAGCAGCTTTCTGATAGACCTGATATGCTAAACAACCTTTAGTTGGATTAAAGAGAACTATGGAGAGAAGATGCATCTCTGGGTGGTGATGCTGTCACCTACATTCTGTCACCTACCTTTCTGTGGTAGTCAGAAAGTCACACAAAAATGTGTAATGCCTGGATGAGGAAGGCAATGAAATGTCCACAAAAGCACCATATGGTACTTAGGACAGTCCATGGCCATGAGGGATACTGTGGCCTTTGGTGGAGCTTGTGTGGAGAAAGAAGACAGAAATTCCAACCAATGCACAAATATCTCCAACTGCTCTCTTGGTTGCCAGGCCTGTGTTCCAGCTTAGTGGATTCAGAGCTTCTTTGATGTGTATCAAATGTCATGCCTGAGATGTCCCTCTATATTTTAAACTTTCCTCAACCTCACTTAAGTGTTGCTGATTGAGATAACTCATCAGTTCCCTGTGGCTGTGAGGGAAGGCTTGAGTGTTGCAGACAGACTGCCCAGAGAAGCTGTGGATGACCTGTCCATGCAAGTGTCCAAGGCCAGACTGGACAGGGCCTGGAGCAACCTGGGGTAGTGGAAGGTGTCCTTGCCCATGGCAGGGGGTTGGAATGAGGTCCCTTCCAACCCAAGCCTGTGGATGATTCTACAAGAAACCAGAGGCAGTGAGGTTTGGGGAGAAAATGGTGAACTAATCCTAGTTTTGAGCCAGGCTTGACCAGCAGTTGGCTTTAGATAGATGGACAAACAATATTTCTGAGGAGTTTGGGAAAGGTAATTTATCCCAAGGAGGCTTTTGGCTGTTTGCTTGCAATTACATTTGTTTTAGCAAAGTGAACAGAATTGGCTCTTTGGGTTTTTCATTTCCATGCCCAGAGTTTAGAGTTGCAGGTACCACCTGTTAACACTATGCAAACAAAATATAATTGACTCCCGTAGGACTCCCTCTGAAAGGCAGCACCTTGGGATTAAAGTTGCAGAGCCATCTATCTAAAATGATGTGGCAGATTTAATTAACGTGTCTAAAAATACACAGGCTGCAATCAAGCCTTTGCTTCTGCCTGTGTCTGTTCCCTGAAGGGGAATGCACATAATTTTCAAAATCTTGGGTTCTGTCAGCCACCTGTGAGTTGAATTTATTGATGCATGAGATTATCATAAAATTAATTTGGACACTGCTGAATTATGAGGTTGAAAACCGGTTGAGAAGGAGCTTCTCACCCAGTTTAAGCAATATGCTGTCAATAATGTTCTTTCAAGCCCATATGTAGAGCATTACTAGACAGCTACAAACTGTAAATGCATGGAGATTGGATGCATATAGCCCCTTGTGGCAGAGAGAGAGCTCCGTAGTGTGGGACTGGGAATGATTTGGAATGCCTTGAATCTGAGTGGCAGAAAACTACACACATCAAATACATTTCCCTACTTGCCACTCAGGAGAGAGATCTTTGCTACAGAGTCAGAAAATAGCACAGGACCAAAGCAGAGGAACCTTCAGTCAGAATGTCTGTCTGTCTGTCCATCACTTGGGGTTTTGGGCTTTATAGCTACTTTTTAAATAAAAAACCTTGGTTTTGTTAAAGTGTTTTTTGTTAAAGTAGTAGTGGGCAGTGATGAAATGCAGTTTGCTAAGACTGCAGTAAAGATGTTAAGGGAAAAGAACAAATAACATTTGTTTTATGCTAACGTGGTCTGCATAGGAGTTGCTCCCAGGGAGCCTTGTCGTGCTCACAGGTTTTGGCATGGCTTTTTGTCAGTCCTTCACAAAGATCCCCCCAACCTCTAGGATGCCAGAGAGGGCCTGGAGTTAGATGCCTGTGGTCTGGCTGAATTAATGGCTTCACTTACAAACCCAGATAGGTGATTTCAGGTCAAATTTTTCTCTGGTCGAGCTCACAGTTCAGTGAAACTCTCTCTGACCATTGACCTATCTAACCCAACCAGCAGTAATACTTCTTGGAACCGAAATAATACTCTTCATCCAGAAATTTCAGACCCTTTAGGAACATGTGCATGAAAATGGAGTGGGGAAGGAGAGTGGGCACTGACATCCTTGGTCAAATTTTAAAAATCCCCCATGGTGCTGCAGAATGCAGCTCTGCTGAGGAGGGGCTTAAGGGAATTCAGGATGTGGAGCTTGTAATTCAGGCTCTTGGCAGGACCAAGGAGATATTTCCTGATATGCTCAATTCACGTTTCAAGGTTATCTTACAGCCTAGAAATTGCTAAAACCCCTTTTGGGAAATTGAATGCTGGAGATCTGCTGGATCCCAGTGCCTGTGACTCTAGAAGATGGGCTGCAGTGCACAGAGCTTGTGTTTCAGCCTGGTTGTGATGGCTGCCTCACTGCCTGCTGATTATCTGCCCTCGTTAGCACCGCAGTGTCACAGGCTGTCACTGTCCTGGTCACTCAAGTGGCGTCCCCAGCCATTTTTATAGCTCCACTCCAGGGAAGGAGGTGGGTGCCAAGGTGACTGTTCCAGCTTTAAAGCCCAGTAAGATAAGATGATTGAGAAAGCTTTAAATAAAAGCTAACCTGTGGCAATCCCTTGGCAAATCATCCGTTTGTGAACTTTTACTTCCTCTGGCATTGCCTTAATCTCCTCCATCAGACAGGCTAAAGAAAGTCCAAGGGTAAAAGAGAACTATTCTAATTTAGACCATCACCCTCATCCACATTAAGGCAGGGGCTGTTTGCAAAGTCCTTCTGCACGTGGGATAATGTGCGTCAGAGAGTTGAAACCTATGATTCCTTCAAAATGAAGTTAAAATATTAAAAAAAATGGAAAACTTAATTATTTCCTCCTGATAAAGGGGAGAGCAGAGAACTGCTGTGTGATGAAAATACAAATTTCTGTCTGCCATTGGATTCTTTGCCATCAGCAGAGGTCTGTGCTAAACTTTAAGGGTACCTTTATGCCTGGAAATGTTATAAGTTAGCAACTGTTTTGTTCTGTGTTTGGGATCACAGTGGGATTTCACAGGTATTTTAGGGTGTCTGCAAGTATGTCAACTAATCTAATGCATTCTGGGGAGGAACTGCCATCCCTATTACCAGACCAGGGCTGTACAGTCGGTGTTGTGAGCCTTAAGGACTTTGCACAATGTTAAATTGTGCATCCTCTTGGAGAGAGGGTTCTGGCATTTTTTCAAAACCTATAAATACTCTGGAAGTTGGCCTGATTTCTTGTGGAGGACTGTGGGCACGGTGCAGGCTGGGTGTGTGTACACGTGTGCTCTGCAGGGAGCTCCTCCCTGGTACAGAGCCTGCAGGCAGCCAGGCTCCTCTGCCACAGACACAGTGGAGACCAGCACAGAGAGAAACAGGCACTTCCCTCAGCCAGGATGGTTTTATTTACTTTTTCACCTTTCACATTATCTTACAAAAATGTCAGGAGGCCATTACATCACTCCTCTGTCACCCAGTGGGCATCCTTCATGCTGGAGAGGAGGAAAATGTCCAGACCTGGGTTGGATGTGAGAGAGCTGAGTCTTTTGGAGGAGGGCTGGAGATGCAAAGATGAGGAAAATATCCAGGATTGTGATTAACAGAGTGAGCTGTGAGATGTAACAGCCCTTGTGTCTGTGAATCTGCCTTGGGGAGTGCACAGAGAACACATGGACAGCACCGTGAAGCTCCGCAGGGTGATGTGATAAGACAGAAGCAGCCCTTGTATGTGGGATTTACCTACCACAGCTCTGAGAGAAAGAAATTGTTACTGAAGCCTCCAGGAAATGCACTTTATTAATTTATTTTACTGCCTTTTCCCCCACAAGCAGGGGACTGAGAGCAATCACACAGCTGATGGCTGGGAACCATGGGCTGGCTGGGCAGCCATCCATGTCTGTGGGTCTGTCTGCAGCAGCAGGGGGCACTGGGAAGTGCACCAGGGTGACCACCAGCTCCCATAAATAAGTTCTCAAAATTGTTTTTATAGTAGGCGCTGAATAATTCTTTTGGACTCCAAAGTAAATGCTGCTTCTGGAACTTCTCAGTGGATTTTTATTAGAGCTGGCTGAGGCTGGAGGAAACAGCCCCTCTGACGTCAGAGGTTTTATATCAGGCTGTTTCCATTTTTTACTGTGCTCCTCTGGGCATTTTACGGCGTTTCTGCTACACAGCAGATCCTCCTGGAACTGCTTCATTCCTTTCTGCCCTGATTTACAGCAGATAGAAGTTCTTGCCTGTTGCCAATTTCTTGAATGTGTTTCAGTCCAATTTCAGGTATCATTTGGGGTTCATGTCTGTGGATATTTAGTTCTTTGGAGCATGAACCTTGGGCCGAGCAGGTTTCCTATAAATAAGAGAGCAGAGCTGCTGGAGCTGGTGTGTTGCTGGAGATCTACGATCACGCTCCGTCTCCCCGTGCCTCGTAAAACGTGTGGTGTTGCATCTGCTGGCTCCCAGCCAGGTACGGGGGTCTGTTGAGCAGCCAGACTTGTTGCATGTGTTACCCATACATCACAAGCCACGTCTGGACTTGGCAAGGACTGCCTCAGCCACGGGTGGCAGATCTGCCAGGTGAGCCAACAGTGGCTGGTCCAGGCTGGGAATCTCCTTCCCGCAGGTCTTGGACACGGTTCAGCCCCAGGAACAGCAAACGGCGGCTCTGCGGGAGTGCGGCGCTGCAAACAGCTCGGCACATAAAACAGGAGTGTCACCTCATTTAGCCAACAGCTCTTGGCTGAGAAAGACCTGGGCTTGTGCTCGGACCTGCAAGAGCCCAGATGGCTAATGTGGTCATCAGCCATTGCACCGTAATCCCACATCCAAACTTGGCTTTCCACGGGAGCGGGAGTGAAATGTGGAGTGTTAAGTACAAAGCAAAGCAGAACCACTCCAGTATAACCTGCAGTGATGGGAATTCAGGGCTGCTTTTAAGCAGCAGGGTTCTTAACTCCAGGCGTTTTCTATTTGGTTTTATTTCCCAAACCCTGCATTATCTTGTGTTGTGGTTTAATACAGGACATCTTGTTAGGAGAGACATTATTTCCCTTTAGTAATTTCTCTTCTCTTCCTCAACTCTCCCACATTTTTTAAGCTCTCAGTGGGGAGATTAAAATTTACACTTGTTGGAGCTCTGCCTTTATTTCCTCCCTTTCCCAATTCTTCAACTCATTATGTTCAAATAGCACTAATTAAATCTGTTCTCACTTACAATGCAGTCCTGCCTTCAGTAGGCAAAATTACACTTGGACTCTTCTGAACCACTCTGACCTTGGCAGTATTTCAGGAGCAATCAGTGGCACTTCACTGGGGTAAGGTTGGTTTGGATAGCTCAGAGTCAGGCCCCTGATTATTTGAGTTGTATTCAGTCAGTGCTGCTGCCTGTCAGGGTTTGTTGGCTCACACAGGAGGTTATGTGAGCACAAGTCCATCGCTCTTCTGGCTCAGCTCAGGCTCAGCACCAGATCAGCCAGCCAGGGTGGGGAATTGAGGGAGCCATTTGTCTCCTCTGCACTTCTCTGCTGGTTTGGAAAGGATTTATTAGCCTGGGAGTAATGTCCAGCCCACATGAGAGTCCGTGGGAGTGATTGAGGGAAGACACAGGCAGAGTTGGCAGCCAAGGTCCCTGTACCACTGCTTTTTGCTGTCAGGTTTGTCCCAGCCTTTCAGTACCCACATAATGAGAAGTTGCAGGTCAGTTCCTGTGCAAACCTTTGGCTGGTGTGTACAGGACACAGGGGTCACTTCTTGGGTCACTCTAGTGTGGATGTCTGCTTGGAAGGAGGTCCTTGCCCAGCCACCTGAACTCAACACGTGCTTCCAGCTGGCTGGGGCACTTTTTCCCATGATCTGCCCTGGACTCCTGTGTTGCACAGCTGTCTTTTACAAGAGGCTGGCTTTAATGGCATGGGATTTTTTCCCTCCTCTTGCCAGAGGTTTTGGTACCAGTCACTACATTCCTTTCCAAAGAAGAGCCAGAGACTCTGCAAAGTCCATATGAACTTTGCTGTTGCAATCAAGCTGTGATAGAGCAGCAACCTCAAATGTTAAGATAGATATTTAGGTAGTAAATAGCTTTGAGAATTCTTTGGAATAAAAGGTACATATCCTATATTAAATGTAAGAGAATTAATTATTTTTATTGCTATGACTGTGCTGCTCTATTTTTCTTGAGACAGAATAGGAGACTTGCTTAGACCCAAGAAAAACTGCTGCTGCTTCCTGTGCCTGCCTCAGATTCCTGCTGCACAGATAAATGCCATGGGAAAGCACTTGTAATACAAACACTTGTTTATAGGCAGACATTTAATTATCATATTACAGAATTCTGGGGACCAGCTGCCACATGAGATTTCTGGCTAGGACACTGAACATAAAATTAAAACACAGTGTCACATGCCCATGTAGCTGAAAGCCTCAGCATCATATTTGCACATTCCCATTCTCTGTAAAGAGCTTCCTGGATGATATTTCTGTGCAGATTATTCCCGAGAAGTTGGCGTGCTGTAAGCTTGATGACGTCTTTGTGACTGGATCAGAGAACAAATATTGTGATCTGTTCAGCACCAGCTCCTGAGAGTGATTAAATTTCTTCTCCAAGGAATCTGGGTCATTTGTTAGGATCGGAGCACTGAGCATCTATGGAAAGGAGAGCCAAAGTGGATTGTTTCCATGCTCTTGAGTCCAAAGATTTATTTATAGTCCTGAATGCTTTGGGAAAATGCATAATAGTCTCAGTACAATATGGAAAATAATGCTGCATGTAAATACCTCTATGTAAAGGAAAGTGTGGGAGCCTGCTTCTACTCCTCATATGGTTTGCAAGATTGAATCATTTTCTCAGGCAAGTAAGGATTGTATTTATGAGTAAGAGTGTGCAGGGCTATGTTTTGTCTCCTCACCCCTCTCTGCTTTTTCCTGCACCCATCCCGACTGCCTCCTGAGTTGCATTCCTGTCTCTGCTACCCTGTGTGCTCTGAGCTCCCCTTCCCTTCCCTTCTCTTTTCTTCCTGCCAGTTCAGTTTAGTCCCAGTGTCCAAGTCAAGATGTGCTTCCATTAAGGGCTCACTAATCATGGGGAAACTCAGTAAGGGCAACTTGTGAACTTCCAGATGCACCAGATTTCTGAAGCAGTCAGTCAGTCAGTCTCAGCGCCCTTCTGGTGCTCACCTGTGACAGTGGCTACACGAGTGAGTTTGTTTCTCAAATAGTGGCACTGGAAAACAGAGTGATGGCCACAAAGAAAATCCCTTTCCTATAGGTAGAACCAAAAGGAGACATCTGCTGGTTTCCAGGTTTGTTTTCATGTGCATTGTCAGGAAATCAGCCTACAGCATCTTCCTACACCAAGAACAGGAGAAGAACTAGCGGAAATGTTTCACTGATGTATTTTTGGAACACAAAATCCCATTTATCTTGTAGGGAAAATGTGCCTTAATTGCCATCTAAAAATTACTGAGTGACACTGGCTTACCACTGTGCTGGGCTATAGGATGGGTGAGAGTCCATGGCTCCAGGTCAAGGCAGGTACATCCCCCAGGATCTGCTATCCTTTTTTTGCTTCTCACTTCTGTCGTGTCTCTGAGCCTGGTACTGCCTGTGAAGGCACAAGCAAACCAAAATGCTGTTTTCTTGCATGTGATAAACCTGAGGCTGTGGGACACCAAGGAGCAGGTATAGAGATAACTTTGCAGGCTTTTTGGGGCCATGGCTCATGAATTCTGAATTTCTGAATGAAATCTGGAGCTATCTGGGCTTGGCACTGCTGTTCCAAAGTCATGCAAGGCACAAAATGTGCTGTAACCTTCCAGCACTGGCTCAGGGCTTTCCAGCAGGGCTGGCAAAATGTGGTCAAAGCCACACAGCCTGGAGGAGAGCCCTGAAGGGGCTGCTCTGCTGAGAAGTTTCTGCTTCTGCTAAGCAGTGTCTCCTCTCTGAAAACAAGTCATATTTTAATATGCCTCTGTCTTGTTTGGTGCCAGGAAGCAGGAAGAGGAGGATTGCTTCTGGCTTAGTAGAAACCCTGCATAGTAGAGCTGGCCTCTATTTTCAATTCAGCATGTGGAAAACAGCCTGTTGCCAGGGTCATTGGCCATCCTGGGCAATGGTCTTCATGCCCACTGAGAGCTGGATCCACATCCAGGCTGCAAATGAGGCTTTAACAAGCTCCTCATCTGGTGCTGTAACCTCTGAGCTCACCTGAGACCTGAGCATGTCCACGTGCAAATACTGAAAGTGAAAAGGGGAACTGGGAAAGGAGGATCCTAAAGAATATGGGATGGGTCATGTAACCTGTTTATTGTAGTTTTTTAACTCCCTTTCCCCTTTATCCTGAGGTCATGAAATGTTTTTATTCCAGCAGTGTCATAGTATGAAGAAATACAAAACCACATAGTCCTGTTGCAATGTAATCTGTTAGTGGAAACCATGTGAATGTTTTGAAAGACCAGGAGTTTCTTCACAGATTCTACTGATTATTGTGTCTGAACTGTAACTCAGAGCATTGAGTATCTGCCCTGTATTGCCACACTGGATACGATGGAAAATGACCCATTGTCCACCAAGAACACAGTTCATTCTGTGACATACTGGGCAAGTGTCTTGCGGTTGTGAAGAAAATACTTTAAAGATGGGGGGACATGGAAGGTAGATAAATTAAAGCTAGTAGATACCCTGTGTACCAGTTGCAGGGCTGATGACAGGCTTCCAGCTTGAAAAAAGCGGTTCAGGGACAGTTTTTCACAGCTCCTCTTTGGTCACCTGAGAGTTGCAATAACCCTGGCAGCATCTTGGTAGAGTAGAAAACCCTGTATTGGAAGCAGAAACCTCATTTCCACTGTGCTGCCCAGGGAAGCCTGAAACCTCTGTGAGTGTCTTACACAGATGAGGGGAAGAGAATGAACAAGAGATGTGGCTTCACAGGCTGTATGAGAAGGATGATGTGCAGTCTGTGAAGGAATGTTGAGATTGCCATTTCTGCTTGGAGCAGGAGCCCCAGGAAGGGCTGAGCATATCTGGGGCAGCTGGTGGGATTGGACCTGCAAGTTTCCCAGGGACAGTTCCTTCTGTGTCTTCATTCTGACTTATTTGAGAAAAGAAAGAACTGCTGCTTACTCACATTAGTGTTTCTGGGATGCTGTTTGAACTCAGATCGCTGTATCTCCAAGTGGCCAATGGGCTTGGAAAGGAGGGGTTTCACCCTGTGCTGCTGTGGATGTCTTACATGTCCTTTCCAGGACTGAAAACATCATATTTCACAGAAATCAGGCATTTACTTACAATGGCTGAGCTAGCTGTTTGAGATACCACCAGGAAATGTTTTCCATGAGGTCACCCAAACCTCACAGATGGGTTTTGTGAAAAGGAAATGGATTTCTCCAAGAACCCTCCCTGGTTCCCCTTTTGCTGTGAGCACCCACGATGCTGAGTCACTACTGTAGGCACTGTAGGAGCTTGTGTGAAATCCATGAAGTCCCCAGGCTGTCAGGAGCCATGTGACCACCTGGGCTGGCAGCTGCTGTGTCCCAGGCCAACCCTCTGGTGGGCTCCCTCTGTGTGTCTGTGCGCACGGCCGGGATCCAGCCCCACACATGGATGCTCTGGGAATGACCCAGCATCCTTGACATGTGAGGCTGATGTAAGCACTTGTGGGTTTCTACATTTCTGAGTCTCATTATGGGTTTTGCTGGGGTTTTTTAGGGTTTTTCCTTTTTTTTTGGAGCCTTTTTATGTGAGATTTTTTTTCTCCAAAAGTCTCGAGTTACTGCAGCCTCACACATGAGATTGTTAAGAAAAATTATGTGAGACTGGTACCAAGTGGCACAGGCCCAGGGATTCAAATTCTTCTTCCAGAAGAATTTCATAAAATTGCTCAAAATCAGAGGCTCATTTTTATTTTAACATCTTATTTAATGCAGAAAACGTTGTTGTTTTTTTTTTAAATAGAATTCAAACTGTTAAGGAGAATTTAGGACATAATTAAGGCTTGCTTTAGGATTATATTTGCTAAGTTATACTATTTAAAAAGTGTTCTATAAAAGATTATTCTGTTAAATTCTATTTAAATTCCAAATAACTTTTGCACCAAGCAGTATTATTTTGAAATATCACCTATTAAAAAATAATGTCATCTGAATATTTCCAGACAGTTGGAAAAGGCTTTGCATTGATCCTTGTAAAATCTGGGAGACTTGTACTTCCTTACACTGCTCTGTCAGGTCCTTGTGATTTCAGGTGACTGCAATTATTAATGGTAATATTTGGTATTAATGACTTGTTAATTTCTTGTTTTCCAAAGGTGTGTTTGGCATTTGGAAGGATTAATCCTGCTGGAGTCACACTCTGTGGGACCAAAAGGGGCTGGACAGCTTTGCTTTGCACAGAGGCCTGAAATTTCAGCCTGTGAAATGTTTGTGTCTTCTCAGCTGGCCTGTGTGACTCCCAAAGCATTAACGCAGCAGAGAGTTAAATGATATTTAAAGTACCTCAGGGTTCAGATGCCTGCAGAACTGAAACCTCTGTGGGCTCCCATTTGCTTCGCCACGTTTGCAGCAATCTGTGGAACAGCCCATCGCGATGGAAACGCAAACAAGGGCTGTCAGAAAACTTCTATTCAAAGGTCACTGGTAAATGACAGACACTTAAATGTTGTTTTGTCTCTGTTCCACAAGCTGGAAAATAATAGGATTGGATTTTGATCAAGAACTCTTGTTTTATTCCCTCCAGTCATCAGCTTTGTGGTCTTCTGGACCCTGAGACAAAGCATAGTTGATAGTAAAGGGAGGAGAGCTTTGATGGTTCATTCGGTTTTTGGCTTATTTTGGAGTTCAGCTGTTTATAGACAATGAGCTCTGCTGTCTTTGATGGGACTCAGTCTGTTTCTTCTGATGTTTTCCAACCCCAGGCTGCTGCCCCCAGGCTGGCTGCTTGCTGAGCCAGCCCCTGGGTGCCCCAGTGCTGTCAGCTGGGGCAGATCAACACACAACCAGTGGACATCTGGGTTTTCTGATTATTTGATACAAGGGCACAGCAAAGCCCTTCTGTAGGGAGGCAGTTTCTGTTCAGAGAGCCATGGGTGATCCTCACCCCTTGGAGGTGGGCAGAGGAGTCTCCTGGCCAGCAGAATCAGGATCAGAGTCATGTTAGCTGTGGGTTGAACCTGAGGGAGTGTGATCCCTCAGTTGTTCCAGACTCTCTACAATTACTGTCTTCTGAGCCTTTAAGTAGCAGAGTATCCACCCTTGCGTGCTCCAGTAGCTGCAGTGAACAGTGGAGGTGCCATGTTTAGAGGCAACTAAAGGCTGCTGCTCTCAGTCCTCACCCAGCAATGTACCCTTTGCTTGATGTGCCTCATTGGATGGAGACTTCACCCTGTGTTTTAGCATTGTTTGGTCATTTCACTTCTAACAGTCCTTCCACTTCCATTATATCCCCTGAGTAATTCCTGCTTGGAGGACAGTGCAGTAAGTGACTTCTCCCTAATCTGATTTCTGATTCTTAGTGGCCTGGATAGACCAGCATTAGTTTGCTATTTCAATCTGATCCATCAGAGTCCTCTGCTGCACAGGGTTGCTCTTTTATATCACTTAGATGGCAGAACCACAGCTTGATGCAGCTGGTCTCCAAAGCAAAGCCAAGCAGGTCATGTGTGTGCAGAGCAGAAAGGATTTTCAGCCTTCCCCTGTGTCAAACCCAGTGCAGGGCTGAGCAAAGGGGTCTGGTGTTGCCAAGAGCTGCTGGGGAGAAAAGGGGCCTCTGTGGACTGTGAACTGGTTGTGTGATGCAATGATAACTTTATACATTGAAATAATACTTTGTCACCTGGGTGCTGGGAGGATTCACTCAATCCCTTTATCACCAGTTCTGCAAATAATGGACTGGTTTGTGTGCAACTGGAAATGGAAATCCCCCCAAAAGCGTTGGTTTTAATGTGTCTGTGAGAAGTTACAGTTAAGTCAGTCTTCAGACATGGCTGAACAAAGTGAACAGAAGGTCAAGGTGGAGAATGACATGGGTTTTGGGTTGGAAGATCATGACTCTTTCCTTTATGAACTGCTATACTTCTTGCTGTCTAAGCCCTTACTGATGGATTCTACTCTGGCAAGGGAGAAAACAGAAAGGAGGAGGTGCTCTTTTCCTGAAGTAAGGGTCCTGAGTGTGGTAGAAAGAAGCTGCATCTGCCATTCTATTGGAAAATCCTTTCTGGGAATTGAGTGAGGTTTATAATGCTTTGGGGATAGGCCAGACTTGTGGGCTCACAAGCCTGGAAGGATGGTGCAGTCAGACATAGTCATGACCACCCACCTTTGCTTCAGAGCACCTGGCTCAGGAAAAGCACAACAGGGTAAATCACAGCCCTGACAGTGTATTGAGGCAGGGTCAGGGTGGGAAGAGCTCTGGGACAAGTGACTGTTGGATTCTGGAAAAGGTTTTCTTGAGTTTGAAGTTTGGATGTGTTCCCCAAACCTTTGGGGTTTCCCTTTCTCATGCTCCCCTGTCAGATCATTGCCCAAACCTCATGAGATTTCTTTATTTGGCATTGCTAGGCTGCATGTCCAAACCAAATCTGAAATTCCACCATCCTCTCTTGCTCTGTCCACCAGCCCCAACCTGCAGAAAAGCACATGATCCTCCTCACATCTATCAGATTGTGGTTAACAGGGCAGGAAGATGGAGAAAACAGTCTGTTCCTTCCGCAGTTCAACACGTGACAAAGGTGATGTTTTGGTTTTTTGTCAACAAGCAACAGGGACCTGGTTGAGCTGAGTTTTTGAGGGTGCAGTCTCAGACACCTCTTGCTGCTTTGTGAACTCTTCTGCAAAATCCAAGAGCTTTGAAAACCTGTGGATGCAATTGCACAAATCTGGGAGCAGCATGTGCCAAAGTCAGTCACTCTGCTGCCTGTGCCACCTGTTTAGATAAGTGAGCAGCTCCCTGCCTGCCTGCCCAGCCTGGGGCTTGGGTAAGGGCAGAGGTGTGAATGGGAAGAGTTGCAGACTGGTAGAGGGTGGATTTTCCCATGAATTGTTGCCTCTCTCTCTCTGTCATACACGAGCATCAAAGGTCTCTGCTGGCACCTTTTGTCATGGTTTAGCCCCAGCTGGCAATGAAGTGCAACACAGCCACTCTCTCATTCTCTCCTGGTGGGGAGAAGAATCTGAAATGAAAGTAAAACTTGAGGGTTGAGATAAGAACAGTTTATTAATTAAAATAAAGTATAATATACTAGTGATAATAATAGTAATTGTAATGAAAATGGAAGAAAGAGAAAGAGAGGAATAAAACCTAAGAAAAACAAGTGATGCCAAATACAATCACTCACCGTGTGCTGATTGATGCCCAGCCTGCCCCTGAGCAACTCCCAGCCAACTCCCCCCTGTTTATGTACTGAGCATGACATCCTCTGCTATGGAATATAACTTTGGCCAGTTCAGATCAGTTCTCTTGGCTGTGCCTCCCTCCAGATTCTTGCTTCAGAGCATGGGAACCTGGAAAGTCCTTGATTTAGAGTAAGCACATGTGAGTAACAACTAAAACATCAGTGTGTTATCAGCATTATTCCCATGCTGAATTCAAAACACGGCACTGTACAGGCTAATAAGAAGAAAATTAACTCTATCCCAGCCAAAACCAGGACAACTTTGAGAATGACTAAACAGCATGAGGATGAAACTAACCATGTGAGAACTATCACTGTGAACTGCAACCTTTTGCTCTGGTGTGATCTTGACTTTGGTCTGCATGTGCCAAGGGGCAGTTGCTTTTCCAGCAGAATTGGGAACAAGTTGGTTTAAGTCACAAGCTTTCTGAGGACCTCCTTCTCTGAGCTTTTCTCTACATTGGTGGCTTCCAGTGCTCCTGAAATGTGCCTGATGTAGGCACAGGGTGAAATGGTTTGTTCACTATACAGAAACTAGTGCAGCTCCTGGCCTGTCCCCTGTGCTAGAGAATAAGGCAGGGATTTCGGAGTCCACCCTGCATCCCCCAGGAAAATTTCTCTGACACATACAGATTGTAGGCTGACTCTAGGACTGATGGATATGTATTATGGGGATTACTGTAATGCTTATTGAGTGTTTGGAGATTTTGGTATAGAGGCTTAAATTTTTTATTTGTATAAAGGGTTTGAGCTTGGGTGTTTGCAGCTAAAAGGAGAAGTTTCTGCTACCTGAAATAAATAACTATGAGGTAGGTTAAAGTGGTATCAGGTTTGTGTGCTTGGTGAATTCAGCACAAAAAGCAGGAGATAGTAAGGACTGGTCAGTAAGCAATATCTGGAGAGTTTTTCAGGATGGGATTTTAGAAGTACAGAGTGATGGGTAACTACTGCCTTGACTCTGCCTGGTGGGACATGTTTTTACATGCTGGTTGTGGGAACAGAGGTGGATGACCCTCTGTCCTTTCCAGATTGTGTTGAATCCAGCTCTAGTGACACCAGCTCTGGTTCTAGACCCAAGAGACTGAATTCCAGACATGTTAAAAATCCTTGTCCTCTTTTTTATCTGTCACTGACTCCAGGACCTTTAGGGTAGGGTGAAAATGTGCATGAATCGTGTGGTGCTAACTAAGTTTGGAGCCAAGATCTAAGCAGGATGTATTCACCCATCATATCCCACCTTTCTGCCCAAAAACTCCTGTATCTGCTGCCTCAGAGGTAATGAGAAGAGTATCCAGTAGCCTGGTCTTAGGTCTGTTCTGCATTTTCAAACCTTTGCCTCTTGTTCTCCTTATGGGTGGATCACAAAAATAATTACCTAAATGAACCAGGCGCCAAAACACCATAAGCGATCGTGTACTCCAAAGAATAACAATGATTAGGTCACCCTCCTTGCTTATCTCTGGTTCCCACCCTTCAAATAAGGGCAGCAATATTCTTGCATTTAAAAGAGCAGGATTAACTTGTTCATGTCTGAAGTATTAATTGTTGTTATTATTATTACTTATATGGATGACAGGAAAGCACCTAATGAATTCTGGTTATGTTACAATAGGCCGTGGCTGTGTTTGGCATGACTAAGGCTGGATATGTTTACTAGACTGCCTGCTTATACTCCTGCAAACTGCACCACGTACTTGTGGGCCCTCACTGGCAGATCATTGTGGCCAGAAGGTCCTTATGGTGCTGATCATTTTGTGTTATACCTCCATCCTCTCAAGAGGCAGCAGCAGCCTTGCTCCTTCAGTACTGTATCTCATATGTGCCTCTCCAAACAGGAGCTGCCCAGTGTGTGTCCTTACTGCCCAGTGTGGTTCCTTACTGCCCAGTGTGGTTCCTTACTGCCCAGTGTGGTTCCTTACTGCCCAGTGTGGTTCCTTACTGCCCAGTGTAGTTCTTTACTGCCCAGTGTGGTTCCTTACTGCCCAGCAGTGGCAGGGTCTCTCTGGAGCCATTCCTTTCTTTCTGCTTTAAAAGACAAAGAAAGAAAATCAGCTCAGAATTCCAGCTGTGGATTTTGGATGTTTTTTGTGGAACAGATCCTTTTGGGTATTAGGGAATTAATGCAGAAAAACAAATTCTCTCCAAGCGTGTCTTTGTACAAGACTATATTACAAATCACAGAATTTTCTGAGTTGGAAGGAACCCACAGGGATCTTCAAGTCCAGCTCTTAAGTGGAGGGCCTATACAAGGATCAAACCCACAACCCTGGCATTAGTAGTACCATGCTCTAACCAGCTGAGCTAACCTCAGGGTCACTGAGCTAATCTCAGGGTCAAAAATTAACCACCAGTTGAAGATGAATTTGGATATACCCACAGAATTACAGAATATTCTGAGCTTGAAGGAACCTAGAAGGATCATCAAGTCCACTCTTAAACGAATGGCCCATATGAGGATCAAACCCCTGACCTTGGCATTATTAGCACTATGGTTTAACCAACTGAGCTAAGGTCAAATGCTGTTCACCTTTTTCCTTCATAGAGAGTGTTTCTAATTATATTCCTCAATAATGTGCTAGAAGCGACCTGGGGTGCATGAGGTGACAGAATGGGATGCTACACGCGTGTATTTGGGTAGGTAGAAGTGGGTGTTGCCTTTGCTGTTGGCTCCCAGACAGATGTTTACCCTCTCCACAGCCATCTCACAGGAAAGGAGCAGCATTCCAAGTGAGCTGTCCTGCCTGGGAGCTCTGCCCAATCCCCCACGGAGTCGCACGAGCCACACACCCCTTCCTGGTTAGGGCCACCTCTTCCCGACCGCCACTGGCCCATGTCCCACACCTCATCCCTGCATTCCCACAGGGGTTTCAGTGCTCACCTCTCTCTCCTCCCAGTGGATTTTCAGCCAAAGGCCGCTTCTGGAAGTTGACTGCTCAGTGTGTTGCGTCAGTCCCTGCACAGCTCATGACTCAGCAGTTGTACAAGTTTCATACCTGTCAGGGACGTGCCAGAAACCACAAATGTTCCTAAGCCAGCAACAGCAAAAGGATCTGGGAGTTTCCACTCAGCCGAAGACAACAATGTCTGCAGTAGATTTTCTTGCAAATTGGTTTCATTTCATTGCCAAGAGATGAGAGCAGGAAAAGGATGCCAAGGGATGAGGGCAGAAAAAGCATCATCTGAATTTCTAGAGCCCAGAAAGCCTGAGATTGTCAGGAGAACAAGTGACACATTACTGTGCACTGCAGTCTGCTGAAAAATCCCTCCTGGAAGCAAGGCTGTGGAAACATTAAGTATTTTAGGAAGATCTCAGGCTGTGAGATCAATTAAAAGAAAACACTGCTGAGGTGCATGAGAGCAAAAAGCAAAATCCTCTGCAGGTGTCAGCCTGAAAATATCATTATTCAAACAAGTGTTGGAACCAGAGCAGTCAGCACTGTGTGTGATCTGTGTCCTGGTGCCAGACTCTGGGCAGGAGGGCTGCCCTGCTGCTGAAGGAATGGGGGGTCACCCAAGAAGGGATATCTCCTGGCATCCTGCGATGCCTCCTGCAGCTCTGCCTGCCAGAGCACCAGGAACGTGTGCCAGGCACGGCAGGATTGCATCTCACTCAGCGTAGCATAGACTGGGACACAGCCTTGCTGGTTTCATTCAGCTCTTGGCTGACAGCAGCAGTGTTGGCAAGAAGAGCTGTGACAGCAAGAGCACAGGAAACCTTGTTCCCTGCCTTCCTCTGCCTCCCTGCCATCCCCTGCCCTGTGCAGGGATTTTAACATCCATGTGATTTAGGTGTGAGGGGGAAGGGAAGGCTTGAACAGTTGAGGTCTGGCAATAGAGGAGCCCGTCTTTGCTCAGGGGTTGGAGCAATGATGCAGCCAAGATAACAGTGATTGGCGTGCCCTTGTCTGGGAAGAAGGGAGTAGTTCGGGTGCAGTTGAAGGAGTGGGAGGAATCGCTGCCTGCTCGGGCCTGTGGGTGACGGCTTATTCCTGGGAAAAGTGACATCACTGTAAATGGATGGAGAGTGTGGGTGGTGGAGAGAAAGAGGGGATGGTAAACAACCAAGCCTGCTCCATCCTGGATTGCCATCCTGCATGCCATTAAAACGTGCAAAGGCTGATGTTGTACTTTGTCTCAGGCTGTTCTGTCTTCTGCTTTTCCATTCCCAAAGGAAAATTTTCGGGCAGGATGTGTTTAACAGCGAGTGTTCCAGGCAGAGATGAGGATCCCTTTGAACTGTGAGCTGTAGTAGGCACAGAAATCCTTTCTAAATAGCCTTGAAGTCATTTTCCCAACATACTTGGATCCTAAGTGTATGCCAGATCCCCATAAGGGCTGCTTGGCTGGGATCAAACAGGCGGCTTAATGACAGGAGATGCAAATAATTGCCATGGTTGCTTGTTGAAGATGATCCAAGCAGGAGTGGGAGGCTGAGTTCTCATGGAGCTGATCTGCTTTGGACTGGCACAAGGTAGGGGTTGGAGTGGGGTTAGAGGGGATTCAGTCTGAGATGTGCCAAATCTGGGGGTGACATAATATAAGGACGCTGAGCTCTGCCAGTGTTTGGTATGGCTTGCAGGAAGTTGCATTTGATAAATAATTTTAAGCATATATTAAGTGCAAGAGGGAAGGATGGTGCTCTTAGCACTGCTTGGGCTTTCAGTGTACAACCAAGAGATCCCCTCCCTCTGCCCATTCCATGTACCAGTACACTCTGCGGTGTGCTGTGTTTGATAGTCAGGTGTTTCACTGTTTGGTTTGGGCTTCTGCCTGGAAAAAATACATGCCTGGCACCTATCCAACAGCTATTTATAGCAGGAGTTCCTAGAAGAAAATGTGACAACTGCAGAAAACAAGGAATTGCCAAATCATCCTGCAGAGAGCAGTAAATGAACCCCTCGTCACACACACCCATGGGAGCCACACACCCCCATAGCCCCAAATCCTGGTGAGAATTGCTAAGGAGTGACTTCATGAAGGAAATGCCACCAAGAATCAACAAGGACAGCTTAAGATGCCTGCACAAAATGCAACGTCATGAGCAACAGCCCTTGAGCTTTTTGTCGTTCTGACAAGTGCTGTGGAAACAAACCCTTTTGACGTGAGGAGTGGATTCTGGGGTACACACAGTGTCCTTGAAGGTGCCTCCACTACATAAAGACTGATCTCTGCTTCAGACTCTGCCAGTCCTCAGCGTCCTTGGCTTTGCTGCATGCTTTCGAAAAAAGGATCCCCTGAAGAAGGTAACACCTCTCCAGTGTTACCAGTGACTTGGGTACCTGCACAGCTCTTGAACTGGTTGTTCCAATCAGGTAGATGCAATTTTTGTGTCAAATGTTGTTTCCCCTTTTGTAACTCACTGACAGCAGATATTTTTCTTGCCTTGTCAGGAGCAGGTGGGCAGAGGTCTTCAGGCAAACCCAGGCTTTTTTTCCCCCTCTGCTGGGCTGGCCATTGCAATGGGGTGACCTTGACCCTTCCTGGGCAAAGGGAGTTCAGTGTCTAATTGAGCATTGAACCCAAATACTTGAAAAACAACAACAATAACCACAAAACCCCAAAGCAGACATTGCCTAACTTCTGTGTGGAGCAGAGTGTCCTGTCCAGTGTATTATCCTGCCTCCTTCCTGGTACTTCCCTGTAAACACCCTTTACGTATGTGTTTATACAATCCATATGCTCCCTGCAGTTCTGTCATCTCTTCACTTGTTCCGCCCACTGGACTAGTTGTAACAAGCACTAAATTATGGGGGTTTTGTTGTTTGCTTAGTTTACACACCTTCAATTTCCTGGTTTATATGTCCAGAGGTTTTAGTCTTTAATTTAATATTATTCATGTATTTTATTGAGTATTAGTTAACTTTGTAAAGCACTTTGATGGGCAGCATCTTTTTAATTATATATGGCAAAACCTATAGAAACAAATGAAAATTGACTTAATTTGTTATTAGCTGGTTTACAAAGATTCCCTGAGGTGACTGAGCATCACTTTTTCTTTTTATTGTACTTCACACATTTCCCAACTCATGTCACTTCAGTTCATGTTTAACCTCTCTGTGAAGCAGCCTCTGCACTTAATGTGGCTGCCTCTTCTCTCTCCAGAACTGAGCCCAAACTCAACATCTTGTCTGTTATTTTAGACAGGGGTAAGAACACTGACATAGTCTTGTGAGTTGGTTTATTCCTGCTGTTACTGGAAACGTGCAAAATGTCAATCACCTCTGTCATGAAAATGACCAGTAAGCATTTCTTTACCACTAAATGATGGCTAAATTGCTCAGAATTGCTTAAAGTGTGTCCTTTATGCAGCCAAAGTGCCACAAGCTCTGAGATAATCCCTGTCCCTGTCGAGGTACCCACCCCCCTCTGTCTGGTGTGTGGGTGACATGTGAGGTGCAGCTTTGGGTTGTACTGCTGGAGTATGTTTGAGTATCAGCTGCACCATGTCCTGGCTGCAGCATTAATTAAGCAGCATGGCCCTGCTCCAGGCCCCAGTGGACAGGCATCCACATGGCAACTGTGAGCCCTGTCGGCAGCAAGAGATTAAGGAATTAATTGGCAGGGTTAATCTTAGTGTCAGGGTTGGAAATGAATTGTTAATTTGTTTGGATGAGTGTAAAGTCCTCTCCCAGCGATGGCAGGTGGGATCACATGAGGAAAATCTGCGAAGTTGCCCTTCCTGGGGACCTTTCTATTTAACACCTCCTGCAAACAGATGTCTCCAATTCTTTGCCCCTGAAGTGTGAGACTCCTGTGTGGGATTGGAGGAGCTGCTTGTGTCACTTCTGTCCTTGCAGGTGACAGCACAGCTGCTCCAGGCCATGAGATGGGAGGAGGTCTGGCTGCAGCCTGGGAGGGCCCCTTCAGATTCCAGCATCTCTGATCTTGCTCCCTTGGGGCCAAGCAGATCTGACTGTTGCATGGCAGGTACAGGATTAGGCCAACCTGCTCCAGGATCCCAGAGTTGAATAAGAGAGGTGCTGACACCAAAATGCCACTGTTGGGACAAGTGGAACCAGCCCTGCACACAGTGTGCAAAACTTGATAGGTCTGTGTGGACATGAAACCCTCTCAGACACTTCTCTCCTCCTCCAGGACACTGGAGTAGGAGAATCTGTCAGATCAGTTAATGCGTTTCCCTTTCTGCACCCATTTTACACTCAGAAAGCAGATTGTTTTC
The DNA here is from genome assembly GCF_047495875.1 of Pithys albifrons albifrons. Lineage (NCBI taxonomy): Eukaryota > Metazoa > Chordata > Aves > Passeriformes > Thamnophilidae > Pithys > Pithys albifrons. The sequence goes on along the minus strand of NC_092470.1, from coordinate 17,646,375 downwards.
TTTTTTAGTATCTTGCTGATTTGTTAAGGCTAATGCATTGGTCATATCACACTAAGACATAGGAGAAAAGCACTTCAGGCCTTAAATTATTTAAATGAAATTGTAACTTTTCTCTCTTGTACTCTCTTTTGTGCATTGATTAACCTAATTAGTTGAGCAATAAGAGTCACTTTCTCCTCATGTTGTGGTCTGATATGTTGTGACCAACACAACTTGACTTTAGATGTGACATCAGATAGGATTGGCCTATACAGAAGCCTGGTATCTTTCTGGTGTGCAATAATCCTGTTTAAGACCTTGCAGTCCAAACCCTGCCCTTTTGCCTGTGCTTCAGTTCTCAGCTCTGTGCACGGTGCCTCATTTGTGGGGAGGCTGATGCTGTTCCAAGGTGCTGTAAAATAATGAGGTTTTTCCATTGCCAGGACTATTTGGCTGGGTTTAGCCTACATGTCTCCATTGTGTGTCACCACGTCTGACACCGAGTCCTGACAGAAGGAGAGTCGGGGGTGAGTGGTTGTTTTTGGTGTTCCTGTTAATTGTCCCCTCAAGGAGTGCTCACTGCTGTGTCTGTGTTCTCTTTTCCATGCCTCCCCCATTTCTCTACAATTCTCTCTAAAACATTACCTGAAAGGAGGTTGTAAGCAAGTGGGGGCAGACTCTTCTCTCAGGTAACAAGTGACAGGATAAGAGGAAATGGCCTCGTTGTGCCAGGGGAGGTTGAGATTGGATAATAGAAAAAACTTCAATGAAAAAGTGGTCAAACACTTGCAGAGGCTGCCCAGGGCAGTGGTGGACTCACCACGCCTGAAGGCATTTGGATGGTGTGTTTATGCTTAGGAAGGTGGTCTAGTGTTGGTTTAATGGTTGGACTTTATGATCCTGGAGGCCTTTTCCAACCTTAATGATTCCATGATTTCTCCACTCATTCAGCTTCCATCCCCCACTGGATGACTGCCTACCATTTCTGCCTCTGTCCTCCTAATATTTAATAGAATAGACTAGACTAGAATAGACTAGAAATGTGTTTATGCAGCTCTCCCCATCTGTGTGAGCCTTCAGAGACTTCCATCTGAGCCTTACACAATAAGCAAATTATCAAATTAGCACTAAGCAAAATATAAATGACCAGTTTCACTGCAGAGGGGAGAGTGGGGCAAGGTCTGGGACACTGAGTAGATGCAGAAGAAAAACAGGGCTGGTGTGATGTTTGGGTGATGCCACAGTTGCCAAGTGCCAGGTAAAAATATGCCTGACATAATACTCAGGTATCCCTTAATCTGGCCAAGCCCCTTGTTTTTTGAGAACACAAACAGTAAAAAGAGACTCTGCCATCAGCTGACAGAACAAATATCTTGTGCATTTCTATAAAAATGTTTTTGGGCTGCTCTACATCCTTTGGGTTATTTAAGGCAACTTATTTGTAGGTGTCTGTCCAGCACCAGCACTTGCCCCTACTTTCACCTTGTCTTTCATTTTCTCCTCACCCTCCAGGTAGCCAGTTGGCTAAATGTAAGCCAAAACTGAGGATTTCCTCTTTTCTTTTGAAGGGATGGGTGTTTGGAGATTTATCAGTAATACAGTTGTGCTTAAGCAGATAGAATCTGTCCTGTGTAACTAAGAAGATCCATGCCATGTTGTTGGCATAAGAAGCCACTGTAGTAAAGTCCCATTCAAGTTGCCATTTTGCATTCCATGTAAATCCATCCTTTATGGATTTTTGACTTAAAATTATTAGTCACTTGTCCTAAAATATCAGTAATGCAGTGATGTTGTAGTAGAGCTTTTCTGTACTGTCATTTCCTATTTGTTTAGAAATTATGGCCACTACGTGATTTGGAACAGGAGTGTCACCCTGTCTATGCCTTATGTAAAATTTTAATATTAAAAGTGGACTGAGTTCAGCACAGACCTAATTAGTCCTTTGGAGAATTTACTTCATGCAGCAGCCAGTACTGTCCATATTGATGTTAACATATTATATAATCAGCTTTAGAAAATGCAGCAGTCTGAAGGCTGGGTTCTGTGTCCCTGTGCTGACACTACCCTGAGGAGAGCACTGAAAATCAGCTGAATTTGAAATAGAAAATAGGAATTTCTGTTGCAGGTTTTTTGGGGGAGTGTAGAACGATTGGTTATCTTCAAACCAACATTGTTTGCAAACTGTGCTCTCCAAACATGTTTTTACTGGTATGTAGAGATTTTACAAAATGAGTTAGATGTTCCCTTTTGCTGTCCAAATTGGGCGGTGAAGTCATGGAACATGCTATTTTGATAATTTGGAACATGCCCCAGGAGTTTATTAAATGATTTCTCTTACTCTGTATGTAAACTGCACGTTTCCATGCAAACAACAGAAGGGTCAGAGCTGCAAACACAAGCCTGCAGTATCTGCTCTGTCCCTGCATGGCTTTTTATTGTTGAAACACTAAACGTGTTTTAATGGACAATTACAGCTTGTCAACAGAAATACACCTCTATAAAACCCAACAGGAGGTGACATGGAATTGCTACTGTGAACTTAGTGATAAGGTATTTAAGTGTCCTTTAGTGAGAGAGCTTTTAGAAATCTAAGATCAGAATTTGAGCTTTTCCATTTTCCTTTTGGTGAGTCATGACGTTTCTGCAAGTTCCTGTGCTTGAACAGGCCATCAAGGTACGGGGAAGAAATTCCTCCCTGTGAGGGTGGTGAGGCCCTGGCATGAGCTGCCCAGAGAAGCTGTGGATGCCCCACCCTTGGAGTGTCCAAGGCCAGCTTGGACAGGGCTTGGAGGAACCTGGGCTAGTGGAAGGTGTCCCTGCCCAGGGCAGGGGGATGAAACAAGGTGATCTTTAACATCCATCCCACCCCAAACCATTCTTTGATTCTAAGATCCTGAACAGCATCTTTACCTCAATTTTCCAAGGACGAGTTTGTGGTCTTCCCTCAAAAGTGGAAACAGGCAGAAGAAATCAACTGTTTGCTGTTCCTCATTATCTTTGTGAGGCAGGACTCTGATGGAGATTTATCATCTCACTCCTGGCTCAGGTGAGTGATGTAGGTACAATTTGTTACCTCCTTCCCCAGGGTAGCAGGTTCTCTGCTTTAGTCATTCTGTACTATGGTTATAAGGTTGTTCTGATCTACTTAGATCAACAATCTACACAGTAAAGATAATCTTGTCTAAAGGAAACATAATAAAATAGCCTCTAAGATAAATACTTGAGATGAGAAATCCAATTTAGGGCACATATCCTTCAGTCCTTATGGTTAGGAGACCCACAATTAAGTCTTGTATGTTATGTAATAATTATAGGTGGGAGCAGGCCCTGTTTGATCAATTTATTCCAATTCTTGGTTATGGGTAGCTCAGGGAACTAAAACAGTGACAGATGAAGGTAAAATTCACAGATCAGAAAAGAATTCTAGACCTGTATGTGTTCAGAGGTGGTAAAGTACAGGCATTTCTTGACATTGCAGCCCTTTACCTTAGACCTACCAAACCAGAGATGAACAGCACAATGTAGATTTGACACTTTTATTAACAAAGAACCCATGGGGCTCATTCATTAGTACAAAATACAATCATGTTCCTGTATGTTAAACAGCTTTTTTTTTATTTTGTCTCTAATTTTAAACTGTTTCACAGTTATCAAAACAAAGCCCCTGCATATTGAACTTATTATTGTGCAAACAGTAATTATTTTTAAGGATCAATTTCTGCACTAAGCAAAGTGCCGAGAGCAGAATTTAATCTTGTTTTCACCCCTCCTTTGAAGGGCCATGTGTGCTTCCTAAGAAACACATAATAGTTGACTTTTTTTTGCAGCAAACAATCTAAGGCCACAGTTTATCTGCAAAGAATAAAAAACAATTCAAAGATTTTAAAGAAAAAAAAAAAAGCACATCTTTACCCTTCATACTCTTGTTTGCTTGACCATGATCATACCAGGTAGCACACACCACCTCTATCAGGTATTACAGTCCAAAAAAGCACCTAATGTTCTTGAAGCTAACATTTTGAATTATTAACATGCAAGTTAATACACAGCAACATTACTTTTCAAGTAACTATAATGGTATCTGTTTAAGGAAAAGATGCTTGTTCCCTTTCCAGGTGATGTGAATGAAAATCCTGCATTGATTGTATGGGCAGGCCCTCACTTAAAAAGGCATGAGAGCTACAGCTTGAGACTTTTAAATACTTATTTTTAGAATGTCCTTTCTTATACATGCACTCAGAATTTGGTTAAAGCTGCATTTGCTATAGAAGACAATACTTAATGTTGCAAATATAAAAAATAACTGCAGTTTGGGAACGTGACTCTCCATCACTCTGTCTTTCACAATGATGCAAAAGTGATTTGAGGTGAGGTGCTAGAAATTAGACAATGTAGGGAAGTCACACTAAAAGAAGACTAAAAATATATATCTGTGTATGCCTGTAGAAAAATCCCTGCTTCTGAAGTGAAGACAGATTTCATAAAAAACCATTGAAACTTTCTTGAAACTGCAGTTATTGATGAAATGATGGAAACTCAATTACTGTCTTTGTAGGTATCAGAAAGTACAATGTTTTACCACATGAAGCACCGGGTTTTAACCCCAAACCCTGCCCTAAGACATATGGAATAGTTCTAGTAGTCCAGAATCCCCTGTAGCTTAAAGAGAGGACTGTAAACGTGTATGCTGACAACGCTGTGTTTCTGCTCCTGGAAGTGATCTGTGGGTGGTGGGCTACTTATCCCAATTGATGCTTGGCAGAAAGCAAACATTCTACTTTAAAGGAAGGCAGCAGAAGGGCAAGTAAATGCTGTGCCTTCACTCTTAGCAGCAACAAACTCTCACTGTTCTAAATGACCTGAGGAAGAAAACATCAAAATATTGCACCAAAACAAAATGGAACAGCAAAAACAAACAAGGAAACACACCAACATATATAGTATGGATAGCAAATGACCAGTGCAGCCCCTGACAACAGATCTTCAGACAAAACTGCAGGAGTAATGAAAAGCTTTGTGCCATTACCAGAGGACTTTGTTCCCCTGATGTCTGCTTTCACTTCAGTTATAAGCTATGTCTATTCTGGGTATATTTACACCTCTCCCTACACCTCTTATCTCGTTCACTAACCACAGAAACCATTTAGGGTCCCTTTTAGAACCTTGAAGTATACTGGAGCTTTAACAAGACTCTTTTTGGTCTCAAATCTGACCGTAAGTAAATATCCAAAACAGAGGTAGGCTTATAAAGGCTTTTGAATAAATAAATATTGTCCATTTTGCTAAGTATACCTGCTGTTGGCAAAAGGATCCTCCCTTGCCATGCTTCCCCTTATCATGCTATCCATAGGCTTAAGATGCAGAAGAAAAACTCACAGTAGAAGAGGCTAGAATAATTCCCTTAAGAAATCCCTTGAAAGAAAGCATAGTGCATAAGCTTGTATCAAAGTCCACTTTTCTTTTACATACTTTTGTCTTGCATTCAGTAAATGGTTGCCTTCATAGTATTGCGTAATAGCTCTTCTGTCATCCATGATGTCTTTAGGATCATTATGAATGATGAAATAGTACCACTTGGCAGTTGTGAGAAGGGCAGGTTCTCATGAAATACAAAGTAAAGCTGGAGTTAAGACTTCACCTTTTAGTAGTGTTCCTTTTCTGGATGCAGACAGTGCAAAGCTGAAGCCCCTCGAACACTGGAATCTTTTGGAAATGTTTTCTCACCCCACATTCTGTTCTACTACGCCAGTTCTACTACAGGAAGTCCTCAACATCATTATGTACATTCTTCCAGAGTGTTCCAAACAAACTATAAATTCTTTTCTCTTCAGAAGATCCATGTATCTCCTCCTCGTACTCTGTGTAGTGTATCCACTTTTTGAAAAACATTCAGTATTTCATTCATTCATTTTCATTTCATTATTTTCAGGTACTTCTCAAGTATCCCAAGTTTAGCTGCTCCCACGTGCAGACTAATCCAGCAGATTCTCTTTTTATCACCAAACGTGCTCATACCTCCTTCTCCATTTTCCTTTGCCTTTCTTATACACAAACTGAAGTTTTGAAAAAGAAAACTGTTTCCTTTTTAGCTGCACTACCAGCTTAAGCAGCAGAAAGATTAAGACATTCATCACAACAATGCTCAACAAATCCTCTTCAGAGCATGAATGAAACAGGCTGAATTTCTTCTACATCAGTTGGATGTGGATCAATCTAGGAGAGAAGAAAGGCAACAATTACTGCCTGCAATTCCTGCATTTAGGTATGTGTTTTGGTTCATTGGTTTTTTTTTTTGCCATCTGACAATAAGAACACCACCTGCTATTTATTTTTTTACCTCTGAATAAAGAGGTGGAGGCTGAAACCGGAACTCTTGTATATAAGCAAAGACAGGACAACACAACTGTTCCTCACAGTCAATGGGTGGTGGATAAGCAGGAACATGTCTGGAAAACTCTTCCTCAGACACTACATCAGCATAATTTGGTGGTGCTGAAACATAAGAGATGCTACTGTCAAATTTCAAACCATTCACTCACAGCAAGACAACAGTAGTACAGTTACATCCAAGGCCATGAAAACTGTATTTATAAAACATTGTACAACTGTCTGATTGTTGAAAATGCACTGCACTCATAAATATTGTAACTAAAATTATGTTTTCAGTAAGTTTAGGTGATTCAGCAGGAATAAAGATGCTTTTAGGTCAACTCCAGTAACAAACCTGTGTTGTAGCAAGATATATTCAGTAATGATAACCTTAAGCTCCTAAGTAGAATTCTCACAATCAGAAGTTAGTTATTTCAATCAGGAGACGTAAAGATAAACTTAAGGAAGGCTGGAGTTAGCACAACCTCACCAATCCTTTTGGATCTGAGACTTCTCCTGAGTCATACCTCCCTGGCCTACATCCCTACAGTGCTCTTAAACTGGCACCCATCTGCTGCAGACAATACTGTGCTGGATTAACAAGAATTCAATATGTGTTACCTTCAGGGTGTTCAGGCATGGTCAATGCCAGCCAACTCATATCCATACTAAACTGGCTGGTAATGCTGGAGTTTCTGCTTGAAAATCCAATACATGGAATAGTGCCAATCACCAGAGGCATTTCAATCATCAATTTCTTAGCACCAGGAATATGGATATACACCTATGTGACAACCCCCAAACAAAAGAAAAAAACATCATGAGACCCCACTGAATGCTGCTCCTGAGGCTGCCCTACTCCCTACACTGCAAATTGTTTAAAAATTAAGAGCTTTCTCAGCCCAGATGTCTTTAGCTAATACCCTGGCAGCAATCCTTATTTTTCAGCAACTTCCTTCTTTCTGTAACTTGTCTCTGGGTGACATTAGAAAATAAAAATCATCTTGACAAACATAATTATGCACTTAATTTTCAGTCTTATCTTCCCACTTCTGAAAAGAATCACTAGAGAAACCCATTCAGCTTGGACTACTTTCCCATAAAAACCTCTGCAGGTTTCAAAGTTAAGCTGCTTCTTCCTCAGAAACAATTCTCCATTTTCTCCATCATTCCTATCTTTCCATCTCAGAATCTCTTCATGGTCTTCAGTTTTTTCATCTATATGGTATATGTATTTATCATAGAATGGTTTGGGTTGAAAGGGACCTCAAAGATGTAGTTCCAACCCCCCTGCCATGGACAGGGACACCTTTCCCTGAATTTATAGTTTTTGTTGTTCCCAAATTAAAAACCTAACAGCTACTCAGTAAATTCTTCTGTTCCCAACTCAATTCAGTATCCAAAGTCTGTACATTTGAAAAACCAATACTTACAGCTAATGAATATTCTACTCTAATAATGCAGCAGTCAAGTATAGAAGGGGATACAGGTGGGATTTTCAGAGTTTTCCCATTCCAGGTATCTGTACTCCCAGAGGCAATGTGGTTTCCTCGGACATTGGCAACCATCTGACGGAAGGTTTTTGTCTTCCCACTGGCCAGGTAAGTTTGTGTTTGGAAAATGGCAGCTTTTGGAACAATCAAACGAGAAGAGCAGTTCTCAATTTCTGCATAGATTGGTATGGCTTCCCCTTAAGAGACAGAAAAAGTCCAATGAACAATTTGTATTTACCAACTTTCCTCTGGGAGTATCAAAGCATGTTACACAGCACGTACATCATCTGCACTGTTATGAGAACAATACTTGTTAAGTTTCCTCAAGCCAGTTTGTTTTTTTCAGAGTGGTATCCAGGCAGAATTATAGCCACCTACTACATTTTACATATAAACAATGATTCATTTCGGAACATTAAGCATAGTATGAACAAGCTATGAAAGTTTTATTTGCAAATTATGCCCCAATCTTCCTTTTATATAGTACTAAATGAATTTCAGGATGTTTTATTTCCTCAATGTATCTAATGTTATCGGGATGACAAATAAGCTGCTGAAACTGATTGTTATGAAAGTGTAAAGCTACACAGACAATGTAAAACCCTAATTACATCCCAAATTAAGTATTTTATCCCAAATAAAAGCGTTTTGTTGTTCTTTATGCTCAAATGTACATGGATTTCCATAAGATTATTAACAGAACTTCCTTTCAACTTATACACCTAAGAGGAAAGGCAGGATGATTTTTCTTAAACCAAGTTCATATAGATCTTCATTTACTCCTACTAAACAGAATTATTCTTTGAACTATAAAGTGTTGGCTTCACAGAGATTAAAACAACCCCCCTAAGATTTTAATATTTACATTTTTAAGATAACTACTCTTACCATTACAGTATCCCTTCCTCTCAATTTTGGCACTGAGAGACACTGGCCCAGAGGTGAAAAACCAGCAGCCAACCATCTTCTCCTGACTTCTTAGAACAGGTGTCTGTAAAATAGAGTATTTTCCATTTTATGGGACAAATCTTTCAATCACTTGCAGTTTAGTGTTATGTATGTCAATCACTGCAATCCAGTTCTAAAGTCCACTTGATGTGAATCACCGAACTGCTCTGTGGAAGAACCTGGAGTTTTGCCACATGTGAAATGGAACCAACGTTTGGCAATCTGAACATTTCTATTTCAAAATCCCAGTCTGCATTTAGACTGGATCAGCCAGGTAAGACAGAGACCAGTGTGTCCTTCCACGTGATTTGTCTTCAAAAAGAAGAACCATTTAAAGGTCTCATGGAGTGCTGTGGTATTTATACCCTTGTTCCTCAGTGCAGAAGAATTCAGAATTAATTTCATCTGCAACAACTAACAGTTAAGCAGGTAAACTGTTTTTACTTTCATATCTTTAAGAAAGGATAAATGTGTACACACTGGGCTTAGAGGATGCAACTTCATTACTCGCAGGCCACACAACGCCCCAGAAATTTAGGCCCATGACAAAAATCATCTGAATTTATTTAAAGACTGTCACATTAGATGACATTTTGTAAGTTTTCATTAGAACAAACTTACAAGCACACATGCCAAGGGTCCAAGTCACCAAGCTACTTAAAATTATTTACTGGGCAATAGTACCCAGTCAATCTAATAATGAAAATTGGTTTTGTATTTATTATAATTAAAAAAACCCATCTGTTGTTTTGCACTTTTGGTGGTAGCCTTGGAATCCACTGACTGGCATTATCTACTTTATATGCCCCACAGCCTTCTCCTGTGCCATTACCCATGGTTTGCTCTGTCCTTACAGAATCTGGATGTGATGCTTTCATACTCCTGACAGACAGTGCTGAATATAAGGGCTATTCTGCTTAAAAATGTCACTGCCAAAATACTTTTAAGTTCTCTAGAAAAGATTAAAATGTAAGGATAAAAAGAGGAAAAACACCCTGCTCAAAACATCTCTTAGCCATGTTCACGTCATGATGTTAAAATTATCCTATCATTTTAAATAAAATAGAAATTACTCATTCATATTTAAATGAATAACCATTTAGATCCAGTTGCTATCATGAAAGTGCAAGGTATAATTTTATATTATTTTCATAATATGGGTTGAGATAAAAGAATCCAGCTCATTAGCTTTCATCTTGCCTATTTTCTCATTACTTAATGCCTGATCTTTCGTATTACCCTACAGTATTTCCAGTCATTATAAAAAACTCAATGCTTTCATGTGGCCAAATCTGTCATAAGGAAATAACTGACAGGATCTCTAGAGCAGCTGTGTGCACACACTTCATGTTGGAAAAAGACATGCAAAATGGAGGGATACGTAACATAATGGCCAGAGCCTAAATGACAGGCTGGGCATGATTAATACTCTTCTCTAATTACTGTTCCTCAACCTACTATTATTGTAGAGTTTAGGACACTGCAGCCCTGTGAATGTAGTTGCTCTGGTAAGAGTAAACTACTCTACACTCGTGCATTATTATTATTAAGGCTTATTTATGCATCTGAAGCCTGCCTAACTTTTTGGCAGGAGCATCTCTGCCAGCAGGGATGTAATCAATGGTATTAAAAAAGCCACTCTGTTTGCTATTCACACAACCTAAGATCATCTATTTATAGAGAAAAGCTTAGGGAGCTTAATATGCTTTCAGAAGTCAGAAAATGACACTCCAGAATAACATGGAAATGGTTATGGCTGGGTATGAAGGCTGCTTGGAAATGCTTTTTATTTCTTTGTGCAGCTGGCTTGGAAGGGGGGAGGAGGAGTGGAGAACCCTCTTACCAACAGAGCTGGTGAGCTGACGTCGATATGGCTGATGACCTGGAGCTCTGTCTGTACACTCTGATCAGGAGCTGCAGGCCTCTCCAGGGTGGCTTTCACATAGTACTGAATACTGCCATACTTCCCAGTAAAAGAGGTCACCAGAGGTCTGAAAGAAGCAGTCACAAAAGCATTACCCTTAATTAATAATCAAGTTCCAAACGTGGGCACTGCCTGGGCACATAAAGATTCGCCAATTTACAGCTTGCACTTTTAGGGCCTTGGGGAGACTGAAGCCAACAAGGCATATGGCTGTGGGGTGCTTGATTAAAACAAACATATAAAGCTGATACTATAAAGAAAAGACAAGTCAAATTACATTAAGTTAATGTTCCACTACAAGCAGCGTCCAGCACAATCCCTTCAGGTTGGATTACTTAACTTACTCTTGAGGGAGCTGAAAGCTGAACGGAAATTCGTGTCTTCCATCTAGAAGAATTAAGTTTTCCTCACCTGCAGGATAAAAATTAATAGTGTGTTTTAGTTATTCCAGAAATAGAACAAAGCAGATACTTTTATAAATTATTTATGTATAAAATCACCCAGATATAAGAAGTTTTTATTGATCCCAGTGGGTTCTGGACTGCAGCCCATGCTTTATTTATGCTGTGATGTGATTTCAATGAAAAACAAAAATCAAGGAAACATGGGAGACCTTGAGATTCAGTTCAGGACTCTGGCCAATTTCTAATCCAAAATGGCTTCTGCAAAGCATAAAGTAAGTTTCTTTTCCTTTTCAGCAAGGCAACAATTAATCTGTTTTTCCAATTAACAATTAAACTAACTCTTGTGCTAAAAAATCTGCAATTTAAGGTCAGCATGATGAATTACTATTAATATACCAGCTCTCAGTATATTCATAGAGGGCCTGCTGTTACACAATTTCCAAGGCCTAAATTTACTTTCCCTGCAGCTCAGTCTGAGAGCTGCGTTTCACCCGCACAGAACAAAATGTCGTTGCCCCGGCTTTAATTTCGACACTGCCATAGGTGCTGCAGTGGCTGAGCGACAGAGCTTTCCAACACAGAGCTGCCTCTGCTTCCTCGAGCCATTGGAGGAGCCCGACTGCTTCCAGGGTCTTCCACGGGGGATTCCCAGCTGCAGCTACAGAGCCGCCCGACGGAACCCACGGGCGGGCTTACCCTCTGCAGGGAACCAGCACAGCAGCGCAGGAAACCGAGGGGCGGACTTTCTTCCAGCACCGTTCCGCGGTATTTCAGTCGCCGCGCAAAGAATCAGTGGGCGGCCACTGCTGAGGCTGTGGCAGCGGGACAGCGCCGTCCTGACGGGCCTCAACACCCGGTGCCCCTTTTTTCCCCCAGAGCGTCCCCTCCTCCGCCTTCTCCTCGCTGCCCACCGCGCCCGTGGGCTCCTTCCCCGCTCCCGCAGCGCCACTCCCTCGGTCCCGCTCTCCCCTCACCTTCGGGCGGGTCCCTCAGGAGGCTCTGCCGGATGTCCAGGTACCGCACCTCGGCCTCCCTGCGCGGGCCCGGCCCCGGTGCCCGCACCGCCACCCCCCAGGTGCCCGCGCCGGGCCCCGCACCGGGGCTCTCGCTCCAAGCGACGCGCGCCCGGCCCGCGGCCTCCAGGCGCAGCCCGCGCAGCGGCAGCGGCCCCGCCAGCTCCAGCAGCACCTGCCCGGATACCGTGTCCCCGCTGCAGTAGCCGCCACCGCCGCCGGCGCGCCGGGCCTCGTCCTCCAGCACCAGGGCCAGCGTCTTCACCGCGCCGCCGGCCCCGGGGCCCGGCCCGGCCGCCGCCATCGCTCCCCGGCCGCGGGGGAACCGCGCCCGCCCTCGCCCGGTGCTTTAAACCCGCCCGTGTCCGCCAGCGCCCGCGGCGCCGCGCCCCGCCCCGCGCCCCGCCCCGCGGCTGCCCATTGGCCGCGCCCCGCCCCGCGCCCCGCCCAGCTCGCTGCCCATTGGCCGCGCCGCCGCCCCGCGCGCCGCCATTCGCCGCGCACCGCCCCTGCGCCCCCTCCTCATTGGCCGCCCGGCGGGCGCACGCCCGGAGTGCGTCACGCTGCGTGATCGCCGCGGCTGGGCCAATGGAACGCGGGCAGGGGCGCGTGGACAGCGCGGCGATTGGCGGCGCGGCGGCAGGTCCCCGGCGCGGGGGCCAATGGCGCGGCGCGGCCACCACGTGCACAGCCTGTGGGTAAACAGGCAGGGGAGGGGCGGGGCCGGGGCGGGGCGGGGGCGGTGCCCATCGACAGCCTCAGATCCTTTATCCCCCTGAGGGTCCTGGAGCGGCGGCGTTCTGCCCCTCGCTGTTCTACTGCCTGTGGTCAGTGCCTCCACCCAGCGCTGTGGGGGAGCCGTGTGTCCTCGGTGACCCCGCGCGGAGGGGAGACCTTGGTCCTTGGTGGCCCTCGGGCGCTGTCATGGTGGTTCAGGTGTGCTGTGTCGGTGTCAGCCTCTCCTCGCACAGCCGGGCTGGCTGGGGCTGTCCAATATGGACCAGTGATCCAGTGTGTCTGTTCCCCCCTGGTTTGCCATGGGGTTATCTCGGGAATTCGGTGCTGCCAGTGGGAGCCCCTTCCCCACCCTTGTTATAAGTGAGCTATCCTGGGCGCTCCAGAAACCTCACTGCCCACACAAATAATGTGTATTTCTGCACTTTATAAACCAAGAAATGCCCTGGTTCAAGACCTTGTGGAAGTTCTTGGCAGCCCCCTCTGTAACTGGGCAGCGGGATGGGCACACCCGACTCTGTGTCACACCTAAGCGGTGCCTCCTTCCCAAAGGGTAACGCTCAGAAGGTTTATCCACGAGAATAAACACCGAGTTTGCTCTTATTTCCAGCTTTTAGAGTCACAGGCTTAGGATGCCCTCAGCATCTGTAGGAAGAATGGTGAAGGTGTGTCTGTGTTGACGGGTGAGTGTGGCCAGACCCATCATCCCCATGGCGGCGAAGCTCTGACATCTCCACACCCACATCCAGCCAGCCCAGGACACGCCACCAAACAAAACTGACTGGACAAATAGCACAATTAATGCTGTTCTCAGAAGTGCCGTGTTTTACAGTGGCCTGAGCTGGCAGCAGTTCATCTTCCCGAAGGTGTGTGCGGTGGGTGGAGTGCTGGCATTTCCATGGGTAACCAAGGAGTCACTTCCCAGTCCGAGTCACCTGCCTGCTGGAAGCTTCTGACAGCTGCATCTTCCTGCATTCCTCCGGCCCTCTGGAGAGCTGCAAATCACCAGCCTGGTGCTTCCCAGCTGACTCAGATAATTACTGAAATTAGCAAAAAACGCCTTCCAGACCCACAGCCTTGGCTTTTAAATTACTGCTGGGGTAGCTCCAGGCTTCCTTAGAATCCCTGGCATACTTGTGTGTCCCATGTAAATGCAGTCTTATATTTTGAGTTCTGTGATGAAGCACCTGTCCTTGTCAAGGTAGGCCTTTGGAACGCTTTTTCTTGGCTAAAAGTTTCTACACACCTCAGTGGTAATCCGTAATAACCTGGGAAAAAAGAATATGGTTACAAGTGGGGTGAAGTCATGGGTTTTATTACAACCTTTGGCCACAGGTGCCCCAGCTCAGGATGAAGAATTATGTAACTAAAGAAAATAACACCGGGATGTTTGTCTGAGTAGTTAAAGAATTGTGGGATATTCCTATCCCCTTGTGCTTTTTGAAATACTTTTTTATAGAAACTGCAAACACTGCATTGTAGTTGGGAACTGTGCACAAGGTCATGCTATATCCGTATTTTTTTAGTTCAAATAAACTACTACATGAGTAGTTTTGCAAAATCTTTTCCTTATATCTAGTTTTTCACATGAGCAAGTAGAAGGTTAGTTTTGTAGCCAGCCAAGAGACTGTGTTTGGACGTGCAGACTGAATATTTGCTTATTTGCTGAATTTCCTTAGGTACAATGTGTGTGTGCAGACTGATTTTGAGAGTATGATACTGAGGAAAAAAAATTAAAATCCCACACCTCCCTTTTTCCTACATGAATTAGATTCTGTATAAAAGTAATTAATTCTCATATGGGTTTACGTGACCTGTAAAACCTTGCCTCCCATTTATTCTTTGCAAGTGCAAATGAGGTAGAGAGGGAAATGAATAAACATGGATGATTGCTTGTGGAACAAAACATTACACAGAATTAGTGAGAGTTAGGAGGCTTCAATAACTTGAACAATTAGCCCGTAGAGGACACAGTTATTAGGAACATTCTGTCACAGTCAGGTGGTACTTATCCCTGATGTTTGCCTTTTAATATAGTTTTTTCCAGCAGGATTCAAAGACCAGAATTTGTTGAATTATCCTGGAGTGATTGGTTTTCTCATCTACCCATCTTGAGGATACTTTCTAGTGTTTGAGACGTTTTAACTGACCCACCCAGTGATGTAACATGAATGGTGGAAACTACCACATGACTATTTTAGTCTCTGATGAGCCAGAAGGAAGGAAGAGGAGATGAACACTCAGATAGTTGTGGGTGTTTGTGTATGACTGGGTATCTGAATGTGGGAGTAGGTGTGAAAGAGCAAGAGATATATTAACATGCTTCCTTATATATTTTCATTTTACTTATTTTGCCGTTTTATTCAGGACTGTGTAAGAAAGAGCTGCTTGAGTGAATTAGTTAATGAACAAATTAGCATGTAAGAAAGGTCTCATTTGAGAGTATCCACAAAGAAAGGTCTCGGGCAAGTATCCATAAAGCTGTGAACAGCTCTAGTAACCACAGGCTCATTTTGAAGGGGAAGGAACTAGGAGAACATCTTCTGACAGAAACTGGTAATATCCTGTCTCTACTGGTTAATTTGGAAATGACTGTGGTCGGGTCACTGAATTTAGATGGATCTCACAGTGTAAGTTTCTACATGTAGTAATTATTTGTATCTCATTTTCATGCACATACTGATAGCACAGGCTATCAGGACTTGAACCTGCCAGAAGAGTTTTGAAAAGTATGGAATAGAATCCAAGTTTCCACAATGGGAAGGACACGTTACAGCAATAGCTGCTCCTGCCAGGAAGGTTTCTGTTTTTCAGGAATCTAACCTATAACTGGGTAGGATGTGAAAAACTGCATGAGTATTTTCTGTCCTCCTCTTGCTTGAAAGGAACTGAGACAGAGCTCTTCATGGTGAGTCAGGCACCAGCAATAGGAGTTTGCCAACTAAGCTTTTCTGTTCTTAATCAATGGCTTGGCAGTTTAGAGAGTGAAGAGCTATTTCTGCTGCTGGAGGAGGACTTGGGAAGTGTTTATGAGAGCTGCTAACAGCTAATTTACAAACTGTAGGGTTCTTATTTGAGATTGCTGTGCTGTAACATCCATTCAAGTGTGTTTCTTAGCCAGTACCAAACACAAAGGGTGAAAAACCAGTGTCTGAGCTGCAGCTGAGTTCCTGGAAGAGCCATGAGACAGGCTGGGCATGAGTGGAGGCCTCACAAAGGCGGTGAACAGTGTGCAAACTCCATCCTGACCTTTCTGCATGGTCGGGAGGATTTGGCCATGTACCTCATCCTTTATCTGCAAATAGTTTCAGCTATCTCAGCAGGTCTGACAGATGTCAGGAAGCAGCTGGCTGAGAGCAGTGTTTACTCCTGAAAGCAGATATTAAAGGCCATTAATTTCCACAAAAGCGCTCAGAATATAGGGCCTTTTTTGCCCAGATAACTCAGAAATCCTCTTTCTGGAGTTGTTTATGGAGTCAGGACAGGGAGGGATGGGAGACAATTCCTTTCTTTCCCTACTGCCTGGCCTTTTACCAGCAAGTTCTTTATCAGCACAGCACTGTGCCAAAAATGCAGACCTGGCACTCCCAATAAGCACAAGAAGGCAATGGATGGGTACTGGTGACACTCACTGTCATGGACAGCCTTTATTGCTTTTATTCTATTACCAGTAATTGAAAGGTCAGCCAAATTTTTCTTAGACAATTAAGTGACATTTACAGATAGGAGATTGAGAGCAGCCAGAGATGCTTTTCCAAGTGCTGCTACCCAGCTATTCTGATATGTCACTACACCCAGTGTGTCAAACACTAGAAAGCATGTTTTTAAGGATCATGCTGTATGTGGCACATTGAGGGGTGCAAATACTGAGATACTGTCCCGGGAATCTGAAGGTTTTATCTGGGCAGGTGTTTGTTCACACAGCCCAGTCAGACAAAGCACAATCGCCTTGAAGGCCAAAAGACCAATCTTAATTCAAGGTTATGTCTGGAAATGGAAAATCACAAACGAGAGTAGGACAGCCCACGTAGGAAATCTGAGGCGGAGGAAGGACAGAGTAGGTTGCATGAGGCTGATGATAGAGAAGGCTCATGCACTGAGTGCTTGGTTCATACAGCTGATTCCCACCCTATCCTTACCTTCCCAGGGGTGGGTGGGAGAGGTGTGTCATCCCTGCGTCAGGGGGAAGGGTTGTGGTGCAAACTGCAAGGAATCCTTTCCACTTCCAATGACAGCACAGTGCCAGGGCCCTCCCTCTCACCTCCACTGAACACCTCTGAGCCTGCCCATGGGACCAGGGGCCCCACACCAGTTCCACACACTGGGATTGCATCCCAGCACGTGATGGATTATCATGTTGTTTCATGCACTGGTAAAGAAAACAGTTGAGTGACCTGTTGTTTACTTAAATATTTATATGGTGAATCAGAGTGCAGGATCTGTTACAGCTCGTTTCTGTACATAAAAATGATCTAAATCCAGCACTCAGCTGGGCAGCAGAGCACTGCTCCAGGGTGGCTTTGGATGTTTACAGCTGCTACTGGCTTCGCAAGGAGCATGAGTAGAGAAAAATAATGGCTGTGCTTAGAACATCTCTTCGTCCTGCTGTTCTCTGAGGACAGAAAGATTTACTGGGGCTGTGGTGCCTGCACAATTAGAGTGGCCTTCTGAAAGTGCCTCTCTGGAGGAAGAGCTTCCCACTATTGCATCATGTACCCCTCTGCATTTCAGTGACTTCAAAGCAAGGTGGTCAGAAATATTCCTAAAAATATGTGACATGGAGGGAGGATACAGATTTCTGTTGTTGAATCAACTCTGAAAACAGTAGCTGCATTATTCACGTGTGGATTGTGGTTTGGTGTTCCAGCTCAAGGGAATGAATAGCCAGAAAGGGAAATGGGAATCAACAGACTCATTTGGGTTTTTAGGTATCTGCTGCTTTAGCTGGTTCCTACTCTGGGCTGTAATTTGGGGGTTTTGAGGCCTTTGTGAAGTGCCTTTTTTTTTAATTCAAATTGAAAAAGTTTGAACTTGGGATGAACCCAAAACTCATACCAGGAAACCTCACACTGAAGGGAAATGCATGCCTGGATCTGAACTCATCTTTTGGTAGAGCATTCTTGTAAACAGGAATGTGTACCTTGTGGTGCCACTTCAACCTTCTCAGTTCACGCCAATTACTGACGTGGGATCATATCTCAGAGAACACAGGTGGCATATCCAAAATCTTTGCAAAGATTGTTCCAAGTGAGCTGTTTGCTGGGCAGCATTTCATTGAATCTGTTACCCTTGTGGCTGTGTGTGGCTCTCAGCAGCACAGCAATTTGCAGATGCAGAGGTGCTCCATGTGAAGCTTTTTTTTTCACAACCTGGGCTGTTGTTGTTTCCCAGGCTTAGGAAAGTTATTACCTCAGCAGAAAATTGAGATAATAGAATGCTTTATGCCCAAAGGGAATGTAGAGTAAGAGCTACAATGGATGGAAAGTGGAGTCAGCAGCCTGAGACAACATGAGTGATGGGCAGGACAGGGAGCAGCCTGGGATTGTAGTGGAGCTCTGCTGAGGGGAATATGTGCTTTCACTTGGAACAGGGTTATTTGGGTTTTGCTACTATTTCAGCATCATTTGATGTATAGACATTGTGTGATTCTATCCTTTAGATGTGTTTATGTGAGATGCTTCTGCCTGTGTCAGATTGTTGGATGTTCTGAGAGAAAGGGTAGTGTTAGGGAAGTTGCACAAGTGCATTTGGATACTTGACCTTCTGTGCCTGGTGTAGTTGAAGTTGCTCCATGGTGTGGAGCCTCTTTCTTCATAACACCGAGAGAGGGTTTGGAGTTTCAGAGAAACTTCCTGAAGTCCATCTGGTCAAGCTAACCCAGTGTCACAAGCTGCTACTACTACAATTTTGCCTTGCGTGCTTTTTCTCAAGATTAAAGCCCAAGCCAGGATTTCAGTCATCATATTGTTGTGGTGCTAGAATAGGAGGGGAACAAATCAAAGCAGGGCACTGTCACTGGTGAGGGGTGTGTAGGGGGAAATTAGCCCTGGATGGCAGAAGGCAGAAATAAGGACCTTTTCCTAAAATTTGGTGACCAGAATAACCTTGGACCTGTAAGCAAGGCATTGAGTCAGTCAAGGATATTCTGGGTGTCCAAGAGAGGGCATGGTGCTCCTGGCTCCAGTGCTTTGGGGGGAGGTGGAACAACCCCAGCAATGAAGGCTGACTGACACATCTGGGGAAAAAATCCTCTACATTTACAGGCAACCAGCTGATGCTGCAAGGCACTGATGCTGCAATCTGATTATAATTATTGTCTTAGGGTAGAGCTGCACTTTTCATGTCCCATTTATGGAAGTGAAACTGAATCTCTCTCAAATCATACCATAGGCCCTGGGGAGACCAGGACATTTTGAGTCATTTCCTCCTCCCTTTCATGTGCCTACAAGCAAAGGCATTCACAAACATTGGAGCAGAGCATTCTAGAGAAATACCATAAAGATGCCAGGATATTGCAACACTGTTACTCTTTCTAGCCATCTCTGTTTTTTATTCATCTTAGTTCAAGAAAAAAGTGTCTTAATTCAATGTAGTTTCTAAATAGTAATTTTTTTTGCTGCTTTATATGAGGTTGAATCATCCCCATTACAGGATTTTTCTAGATACCTATCAAGAGTTATCACCCTTTCAGCCTTTCCTTTGATAGGCTGAAGAAGCAGAATCTTTTATGCCTCATATCCTGGGGCCCATTCGCCCAAACCCAGGAGTCTGTGTTTAAACTGGTAGCCTTTTAAAACCGTTAGTGGGGTTAACCACATTTAAAAATATTTCAGCATTTCTTGGAGAAACACATTTAAAAATATTTCAGCATTTCTTGGAGAAACACATTTAAAAATATTTCAGCATTTCTTGGAGAAATTGTCGGTAACCGGTTACAGCTGTGATTAAAACAGAAATGGAAAAGCTGGGCTGGCCATGGCTCATTAAGCCTGTATTTCCTTTTAAAATAAAGTGCACAAATTATTCTTAAATGTAGTAAAAGGTTAGGGCATTTACAATTGCAGTTATTGCATGTGTCTGTATGTCATAGCCATGCATCTGTGTGTTATAGCCATGCACCTATACGTGCATGCATAAATATATATGTATAAAAGAAAGAGAACACATCAAACTCACGTGCCATGGTAACTGTTGTTGTGGAAGCCAACAGTGGTCAGCTGGCCATGAAAAGGCTGAGAGATAAGAACACACTATTAATACTGTTCATTTTTAGAAGTGAGCACAATGAGGCAGCTATTTTGACAGTTTCTTCTGAAATGTGAAGTATTGGGCATTGTCATAGCCAGGATACAGGGCTAGATGGACTTTTAACTGCCTGCTGTTGTGATTCTTATCTTCCTCTATGGGGTGAATTAGAATTCTTTGGATCAATGAATGTACACAGGCTTCTCTTGTATCAGAATAACATTACACATCCTCTTGTCATTATAACACACCAGAAGATTATTTTCAATGATAATGACAAGACCATGTCAATCATACGACTTTTGTAGTGGGAATTTGCTTCTTATTACATCTTTTCCCCCTTTCTTTGTCTTGAATTACCACTCAGAATTTGGTAGGAAAAATATTGCAAATTTTAAAAGGAGAGAAAGAAAATGTCTCACTTGTGCTGCCACCAGTGCTCCAAGTTATACAGGCATTAACTTCTCCTGTACATGCACGATTATAAAAATGGCATAGGCAGAGCCTACATTTTGTTCTGCTTAAATATCTGCACAGATCACAGCTTTCCCCTGATAGACACTATTGTTGGAAAACATTAGTATGCAGTACCTGTATTTTTTCTGTGTTAAAAGGAAGCAATCACAGAGCACTTCATTTGTTTTACTAAGAGCTCCATAAATGCTGCACCGTTGCCTTTCTGCAAAGAATGTATTTTCACGTAGAGGCATTAACAGATCCTTTTCAAATTCCAGGAAGAATGTGATAATTTTATTTGGCATAATGAAGTTTAAGCACTTACAAAATGTGATTGTTTTAAGGCCTTTAACTTCCCTCCACACTTCATTTTTTTATGTAAGTGGATTTGCTGGGAATTTCTTCCATTTATACAAGTTCTTCCAGGCTCAGTGTTCGATCTTGGGCTCAGTGTGTGATGGGGACTTTGACTGTTGGTGTCCACAGGATCTGAAAAATGGAAAAATAGATTCCAAAAGAAGCTAACTGCAAAAAAATGCACCAGGAAGTTAATTGTAAAGATCAAAGTTTTAGGTCAAATGCTGATGGAGCAACTGACTTGAGGTGACTAAAGTTAGACTATCTGGATCCTCCTGGTGTCTCTGGAGAAAAAAAGGAGTGGTTTTAGGTACATCTGAGACACTTTCATGGATTTCAAAGTCAGTCTTGCTCTAAAGGAAGCTAATTCACATTTTCCATTTTGAGGGATAAAAGTCTGCCTGGGAATCAGTAGAATTTAGATGCTAAGTTGTGAAGATGCTTTAGAAATGGGGCTGGTTATCCCCTTGATTGAGAACGTTTTCATTATCTTTATTTTAGTCATTTGATGTATTTTTGCTAGAGACTATTTGGCCTTCCAATAAAGAACCTATTTAAGATTAATGATAATTGATTAGTTTCTTCTAAGTCTTCAGTTGTCATACTTTGCTGATGTGTAAAGCTTCCCAGGAAAAATGGTGTCGTAATTGCATCATTGTGCACCTTGACATTAAGTGTGTATTTCACTCATGGCCAATTTAAAAATCAAAATAGAAACTTTGTAATAATCTCCCTTTACAGTTTGGGTTATGAGAAGCTGAGAATTCCCTTAGGCTTGATTGATAAAACATGGCATTTATCCTATTCCTAGGATGATGTTCAGCAAACTTTATGACGGAGGGAAACAGCTGGTAAAGTGGGTTCATGGAAAGGTGAAGGTAATATAGACATAAAAAACAAGAGGATAATGATTTTAAAAGGGATAATAGTTGTAATAACACCATTAACCTTTTGCTTCAAATTATTGAATGTGTGGTCTCTTCAGCAGGCTAATCAAAGGTTTGCATTAACCACGATGCAAGAGGAAGTGGCAATATACAACCTGAGGTGATTTTTTTCCCCTCTCCCAATTATTCACTATCAAACCCATACTGAAAAAAAAAAGAGAGAGAAAAAACTGACCCTTTGGCTGTTGAAGACCCCTCCTGATTTTGAATTGAAGCTGTCTCACTTTCCAAAGAAACAAACTTCAGCTTCGATCTTGCTTTGTAAAAGGTGGATTTTGCTAGGGGAAAAAAAAGAAAAATAAATATACTTTTTTTATAGATACATAGAAATTAGAGTCAGAGATGTGAACCAAGTGTTATAGGACAGACTGTTGGGCAGAGCAAGCCCTGAGCTGTTTGGTGGTACTGCATGAGGCGGGGATCAGCAGCAGAAGCCCCATTGACACAGACAGTAGGTAGGGCACTGCAGAGATCTGATGGCTCACTGGGATGTGTGAAGCTCAATGCCATCCTGTCTGGGGAACTTCTGGTGTCTAAAGAGCAAATTCAGTCTGGAGCAGAGCAAAACTGCCCTTTCTGGTTTGGTGTTCCATGCACGTGGAACTAGCAGAGACAGACCATGCTTTGCCAAAGAGACAAACACATTGATGGTGGAAAATTGACAAAGATGATGGTGACTTTGTGATATTGTTCAGGAATTTGTCTGGTTGGACAAATGTGCTCTATCATGCCATGTCACATTTATTCACTTCAGCCATCTGTCCAAACCTCCACATTGGCACTGGCACAGGTTGCCCAGAGAAGCTGTGGATGCCCCATCCCTAAAAGTGCTCAAGGCCAGGCTGGATGGAGCTTTGAGCAGACTGGTTTAGTGAAAGGTGTCCCTACCCATGGCAGGGATTTGGAACAAGATGATCTTTCAGGTCCCTTGAACACAAACCACTTTATGGTTCTGTGATTCTTCGTGCAGTCAGTGGAGAGAGAAGGCCCTGAATGAGACACTCAGTGCAACATAGGCTGACTGGTTTGAGTTGTGCCGTGTCAATCTGCTGTGAAAGGAAGAAGTAAAAGGATGTGTGCACTATTCCTGGCTGACAAAACCCCATACCCATTAACAGCCCCATTCTGTGCAATCAGAAATGGTGAAAGACTTCAGGAGCAACGTGCCCTGAATTTGAATTAAGCACATTGAATTTAAAATCAACAAGCTGAAAAGGCTTGAGATAAGAAGTCAGAACATTCAGAGGAAATGAGAACTGTTCTGGGAACTAAAGGTGAGAGAAACACTAAGTCACATAAAAATATTCAACAAGAAAAGAGGCACCTTTTATTTTTCTGGACACCTTTTCTTAGAAGTCGTCTATAATCAGTAACCTTTCCCGGGCACTTTCCCAGGCTGTTTTTAGTAGCTGAATCCTTTGTTTCAAAACCACCCATTGATTCAGTGCCCTAAGTGAGAAGTAATTAAGGTGGACAGGGATCTTGCCTGCTGTAGGGTTGTATGAGGTGTAGAAGAGAGAGGCAGAAAGGAGGTGAATGAGTTTTTCAAAAGATATCTCTCCCAACACATGGGTCTATGTAGAATATCATTGAATACACGTGTGTGACGTGCAGCTCTTGATGATCCTTCTGTCTATTGACCTATTTATTTCCATACACACACATGCTGATATACATGCATGTGTGTTCCTGAAAGATAATGAACTCTTTAGGCAGTACTTTGTCAGAATATCATTTAAAGAGTTACATCCTTTTAATGCACAGTAGTTTAAGCAAACTCCAAGGTTCTTACTCAGCAATAAACCCATTAAATCATCTTAAATACCATGTCATAATGACAATTTGATGCCACCAGATGTGGCACTAGGGATTTTTTTTTTCCTTTAAATGCTTTCCTGGAGATACAGCTTCCTGAATTTTAAATTCTCTAGCCTGTTTGCACAGCTGTTAGATCACAGAGCTCTGCCATCTTTTTGCCTTGCATCGCTTATTCACTAAATCATGTGTGGCATGACTACAAACTCACTGCATCTGAAACGTTTAGGCTCATATCCACTTCACCCTCATAAAGGCTGAATGGTTGGGCTGTATGGGAGAGGGTATGGGCATTAAATTCTGAGAGCAGTATCCATTCCAGCTGTGGAGCTCCCTTATGGGGAGATTTTAGACATGCAGTCAGAATACCCTTTGCACTGGCTACTTACCCTCCTGCATCTGTGGAAAATACAGATGTCTGGCCACGTTCCTGCCTTTTCCCACCTTGTTAGCCCAAAAGGCAGCCAGATTGGTAGTCTGGCACCACTTCTATGTGAGGGAGACTCGGGAGGGGGACACGTTAGCAGGATACAAAGGAGTCAAAAAAAACCTCTCAAAAAGAAATGTGATTTCACACAGTGTGTTTTGACATAGTGGAGTGAGTCATGGGAGGCTCTGGAAAAACTCAAGAGGCCAACAACAGGAATATGTGAAATGAGGAGCGAGGGGAGGGAAGATGGTCTCCTGGCCATGAAACATGGTGGTCCGGAAGCAACTCCTAATGCAAGAAGTGCCTAATTTCTGATGGACAGAAAGCAGGACACCATCTAATGAGCCAGGAGGTGATTTACTTGTCCAGCAGCACTGGACCCATCAAAGATGGGACACTGGGTCTTTGCTCCCACCTGCTATGGGGGGATTTATCAGGGAGTTTGTCGCTCTGTGAGTTTGTTGGGTGAGTGCTCCATGATCTGAGGTGGCTCTCACCCTTCTGAGACCTTTTGTTAGATATGCCTTTTCCCCTAAAAAGGGTGGTGAAGGACACTTACAGAGACCCACTGAGAGCGTTGACAAGGATTTGAAGTGAGGTTGTGAATTTTGCACATTAGAATGTGCTAATAACTGTGGTCATGTCTGAGGTACAAGTGTTCAGGGTGGGATTTGGAGCTTCTCTCATGTGTGTCAAAATCATGGTCTGTGACCCCAGGGGATCACTGTGGGCATTTCCTGAGGGTCAGAACGGTCAGCATAAGACAGTGAAAGTCTAGTGATCAGTGGGTCACAAACACTACTCAGCCAGAGCGTGATTAGGTATCATGGCACTCCCGATCTCATATCAGTGCTGAAGGATTATTGAATCCTGATTTGGTGAGAACGAGAAACACTCTTGAAAAGGGTGATTCAAAGCCCAGCAGAATGATTACCATTGGCTTGCATGAAATCTTGGTTTGATTTGCTGCTTGGCTCTGGGGCTGGCATGTGAGTGTTTGAGCAGCTCAATTTTGAAGAGGGCATGCAGTGTTCTCTTGATTACCCTCCAATGAAGTGTAGTATTTTGATAACATCAGTAAATACAAAACGGAAACAAAATGACAACAGCATTTGAGCGTCTTGTGATAGCAAATGAGGTGGGGAAGTGAAATGGATGTAGAAGAGGACCCCCAGAGATTGGATTGCAGCGTGATGCTGGTAGGAACTCTGTTGTTACTGTACTGATGTCAACATGTGGAGCTCTAAATCTTTTTGGATCGTGGCTGAAGAAAGAGATTTGCTCATAGCTGCTTTTTGTTTTATTCAGATTGTATAGGCTGTCCTCCTCTCCTACCAGCAAACAAATAAAAACTCTGTACCAGTTATAGCAGCAGTTTATATGGAAAAGCAATGAAGCAATTTCAGGAAAGTATTAGATGTAATTTTGGCTTTTTTTTTGCTGTCACTTAGCAGCTAGAAAGAGGAGATGCACTGATGTGCAGAGCCAGGCATGTATTATGCAAACTCATATCACAATCCCATTGACTGTTTGTGGACCCCTGTATCTCTCTGTTTCCATCTGTTGTTTTAAGTCTAAGTTGTTTGGAGGATGTCCAAATTCCTTTCCCTTCTCCAAGTTTGGTGAAGTACCTGCCTGCCTTAGGCTCCCTGCATAGACAACAGAAAGAACGAGGCTTCTCCAAAGAATGTGATGTGCCAGGGGATGCTCCCTTCTCTCTTTCTCCCCTTTCCTGCTTCCATCCTCTTTCCAACTGCACAGGAGTTTTACAGGGTGCCTAAATAATTGCCCCAGTCAAGGACAAGAAGGGAATGGGGTGAATTTGGGCTACACTACTGTCTTCAGCTGGTTGTGGTTCAGGATTAAGATAACACGGGCTGTAAGGAGTGGGAATGTGAGATCCATCAGTTGTCCATGGCAGAGCTGCTGTGTCTCAGTCTAGGCAGTAGCTCATGGCTGAAGCAGTATTTCAAGAGATAACAAGGGAATGTCGAGCTTATCCATGAAAAAAGAAATGACACAGAAGATAAATAAGCAAAGCATATAAAACATAAATGCAATCCTATTAAAATTAAGTATGTTTTAATTTCTGAAAAGATCGATATTTTGGTGTTAGATTTACTGAACAAGAAAAGATTACAGGCATCATTAAAAGAAAATGTTTTCAAGGGCCCTTTTAAAAAATTGTATCCGTGTTTGCAATTGCCATATGCAAAATATAAAAATCAGAGAAGGGAAAGAAAAACAGCAAGCAGTGGAAATAGCCCATTTTGTGAATTATAGAAAGAAATATACCATCTGTGATTTAGTGCAGTTCCCAAGATCCCATCTGTGATCGAAGCACAGTCCTCATTGAAGGCTGAATCCCTGAGACATTCTGTATGATAAAATATTTCTCTTGGAGGATGCTTGGGCTAATGGGTTTGTTTTTCTGGAATATGGGTCTTCTAGATGAGAGATAAAACCCTAGAGGCCTAATTTTGCCTCCAGTGGCCGACTATAGCTGATGTCAGAAGAAGCAGGAGTGAAAGGAGGTCAAAGATCCAACAGCTTTTCCTTCAAAGTTTCTGTACTACTTTTTATCAGGTCAGGTTGTTGGGTCTAAGAGGCCCAAACAGCACTTTCATAATCTCCGGTGTCAGATGTTGTGGTCGCCGGGCTTCTTGTGCCAGGAGGGCTCACTCAGGCTGCATAACAGAAGCTCCAACTATTTCCTTTTATTACTGCCCCTCATTTTTCAGCAGAGGAGAATGAGAGAGAGATCCCTCAAAGTGGGATAGGCTTCTCATGCAGCTGCAGCTCTGTTGCCTTCTGCTGCCTTTCTGTGGGTTGTCCATATGATCTCTTAGTCCAGGGGTGGCCTCAGGTGCATCAGATATTTATACAAACACAACATATTTAATTCCAATCCTCTATTAATTACACACACAGGTAGAGACTGGCACGGTTTCAGTTACCACTGAAATTTATATTTGAATAATGAATGCATTCACCTGTTTAATATGTGTTTATATTTTCTCTTCTGTGTAATTACATGCTGATTACACAATTGCAGAAAATACATATTTTGCACAATTATGCTATTACTGAAATAATGCCTGCAATAGAACTGTGTATGTGTGTGTGTGTAAGCACATTTGGGGAAATACCACTGTGGTTGGCTGTTTTGGAGTCATGCAGAGATTGTACAGCTCCATGTCGAGCAAGGTGTGCTGCTGGAGCAAGATGATACAGGAGGAGCATGTGTGGATTGCTGTTATCACCTGTGGGTGAATGTAACTCTATTTAAAAAATGGTTTGGGCTTTATTATTAAATACCTGCATTAAGGATGTTCATCCAACCTGATTTTGTGGTCCTGGTGCCCTGCAGTTCTGATGCATGAGGTGCACACAGGCTGGAGGTGCAGCTGCCCAGACAGACACCCTTTTTCTGGGCTGTGGGGATTGGACCACCAAGCCCCCATCTCTGCTTGCCCCTGCTGGGTTTAGGACAGGCCCCTCACTGTGCCTGTGTGTCCTCAGAGCACTTCAGACATCCTGTAGTGTGAGGGATGGGGCAGATCAAGTCGTGACATGCGATGTAGTATTGGTGAATACAATTGCAGTAGGCTCTGGTCCAGCCCTCTGGTCTGGCTGGTCTCCTGCTTGGGGGGTTCCTAGTCACTGGTTAACACAGACAAATAAACAAACAAGTAGCAGCCATTGATAGCATCAGCATCTGTGTTTGTACTGCTGGTGGGTGAAACGATCCACCCAAGCTAACCCAACCAGCAGCATCGGAGCTGGGAATGGGATGCCTGCCTCCCACCTGCCTGTCCTGGGATCAGCCAGCTGCCTGCACAGCACCATGGGGAGAAAAATGGTGCTGTTCAGGGGATAAATACACCCTGGCTTTGCCTCCTCCTTGTTGTTCAGGTCTTGCAGCCAAAGGGTTAAAAAGAAATGAGTGCTTTCGGCATGCTCTGCAGACTGCCCAAAGTCTGAACATGAATGACCAAATTGCTTTTTACTTTTTAAATTAAGGCCTCTGTCTGTACACACACAGCTCACACTGCTGTTCCATTAAATAAGAGAATTTGTTCCCACTCTTATTTTTAATAGGGTAAGACCCTGCCGTTCCATCTCACAACTTTACTGACATGAGATCTTATTAAAAGCAATCCTCCCCCTCTCCTCCTTGAAGTCTGAGCTTCTGATAGCTTCATACACACTGTGTTTATTTTACATACACAGCTCTGCAGCTGCTGCTTCCTTCTTCTCCGATAAATGACAGCGTAACTGTTGCATCCACTAAAAAAGTAAATAAAATTAAATGGAGAAGAACAATACATCTCTGGCAGAGAATAATAACTCTTTTAAGGCACATATCTAAATTGTACAGCCTGATCTTAATTGTAAGGATAATTCTTTGTTATTTCAAGCAACTTGGAACGCGACAGCAAATGCATGCTCTTGGCAGTACATCCCGAGAGATTTCTGTGGGAACAATGGGGAGAATTCTCCTGAACTGAAAGGAGATTGAAGCATCTTTATTAGGTTAATAGGGCTATAGTCTATGGTGGGAAAGAATGGAAGAATATGCTATGATCTGTTGGTTGGTTGGTTTGGAGGGTTTTTAAAACAGAGACTGTGCTGGATGAGGCCCTGTGTGGGTGCCGGATGGGATGTGTTGACCATTGGGTGTCAGCAATAGCAGCAGGGAGCAGCCCCTTGACCCGCCAACCTCCAGCTTCCATGTCACACTCCCATGAGGGGACTGAGAATGGGAGTTTTCCCCCATCCCCATCCAGGCTGGTCCCACACTGGACTGGTGCTGTTGACCCAGCAGGCTCCTGGACAGCGCCTTTCTGTTACTCTCTCTCTCTGTTTCACTGTCTATGCCATTGCTGGTGAAGCCAACACCAGCAGTGGAGGCCAGCAGCACTGTGCTGGTAGTTATTGGTGCTGTTCAGCCATGGCTGTGGGGCTGGGGTACAACTTCAAGATGTCTTTTCAGTCCTTAGGCAAAAATTCAATTGAATTTGCCTGGAATTTGTCTGAGGAGACAAGATACAATGTCAAAGCAGGCCAGTGCGAGAGAGAGAGAGTAATGTGACTTCAACTGACTAAATTAGGGGAGGATAGTATTTGTGATGGCATCAGAAACTGGAATTGGTTTTGAGAATCATCCAGTTCTTTCTGGAACAAGGGAACCTATGCAGATGTGTGGTCAACTCTTCTAACAGCTTTGTTAATTCAGAAACAATGTAGCTGAGACTCTGGGGAAAAGCAAGTTGCCTTCCTGACTGGTGACAGAGGAAAAAAGAGGAACTGGTAGAGTGACCTGAAGGAGGAAGAGAGAAGAAATACTTCCAAGCAATGAAATGCTGCCCTTGGTGAGAAGATAGGAAAGGATGAGAGGAGAAAAAGAGATAATCCAGGTGATGACTTCAAAAGTGTAGAAATCTTTTATTTAAAAGATAGGGATAAAGCTACAAAAGGTGGGAAGTGCATTGTCTGTTTTGAAAGTAGCTAAGAAAGACCTTGGAAAAGATCAGTCTGAGCAGGAGCGCTGCTGCTCTAAGGGAGTAGCAATAGTTGACAGTCAAAAAGGATGAAGGGATAATAGCTATAAAAGAATGGAAAAGGTTTCCAGAACAGGTGAAATAGCACTAGTGGGAGATTTACCCAGGATGTTATCTGGGAGATGTCTGGAGGAAGAGGTGAAGAAGGGCATCAGCTCAGCTGAGCCCGTGGTGCAGGTGTTTTCCCCCTGCCTGGCAGGACATGGCCTTTCGCTCTGTGAGGTGTAAAGCCAGTGCTGCCAGCTCTGCCTTGACTTGTGTGACACGGGTGTGACACTGCAGCCTGCACTGGTGTCCCCTGGAAGGGACTGAACTCTCGCAGAGGGACCCAGTGCTGGGAGGGTGGGCACTTGCAGCTCCTCTTGTGTTGAGGGCAGCCTTAAACCTTCTATGCATTAAGTTTGACAGGTAATGGGTGCCCATTTACCCTTGCACCAAAGTAGAGAGCAGCAAGTTGTTTACCGTGCTGCCTGCAGGCCAAGCTTGGGCGAGGGTGGGGTGAAACCTCAGCTTCCAGGAGAGGAGGAGGAGGATGCTCCAGACCACGTTCACATACCTGCTCTGCAAGGCAGGCTGAGGCTGGCTGCGGGTTACTATTCCAGGGTAGCCGTAAGGATAAATAAAAGGAACCACATTCCCATGAATGCTGGCCCAGGTGTCAGCAGAGAAAGGGCAGCTCCTTGTCCTCAGCCAACCCAAAGGAGAGTCTGAGGCATCTACGTGTCTCCTTGTCAGTGTTTCAAGGAGGAGCCCATTCTGCTGGGCTGGACCAGATCATTTTGCCACTGCTCCATTGCAGCATGGCTGTGAGTAACACAGCATCACTCAGCTCCTTTTGGGACAGAAAATTCCAGGCATGAGCCAAGGGCAACATCTGTCCCTTTGAAATGATACGAGAAGTACCAGACACAGCCTGGTACGAAATCTCTGGGCCTGAAGCAGCACCCTCATTTTCTGATGCAGCAGTTTGGTAAATGACAATAAGATCATTGCTGGGGCTGGTTTTGTCTTTTAATCAGGAGGAAGAGCTTTTGGAGTATCTGGCCTAGCCATTATCATAAAGATGCTCCTTGCATATGCTTCAACTTGAGGCAAAACACAAAGTGGTTTGTTATTAATGTAAGCTAGAGCTCATCATGAAATAACAATGTCACCAGAGTGGAGTTATCCATCAATGAAGGAGAGAATTTCCCTGGGAACTGATCAAATTTTTCTCAGTGGACTAAACACTGACTGAGAACAAAGGAGGTGGTGACGACACGGTGAGCAAAGTATATTGCCCGGTGAATGAGGCAATAAATGAGGTCTGCATTTAGTGGCATAAACTCTTAACCTTCCTTGCTGCAAAGTGCCATCTAGTGTTTGCAGCCCTGGCTGGCGGCCCTCGCCCAGCGAGGCAGTGCCGTGTCAGGCTGTGAGCAGCTTAGAGAAACTAAACGGAGGGCAGACAAGCAAACAAACTGTAATTATTCATAAGCAGATGTTATTGGTCTTTAATATATGATTGTTGTAACTTAGGTGAGCAAAGCTTCTCTGTTACATGATGGAACAAGAGTTGTTTCAACTGGGTTTAAATGAACCCAGATCTCAAAAAACAAAGTGGTGGCAGCACTGTCAGGAAAGCAATTGTGGAATTTCTTGCCCAAAATGACGTGTTAAATTTGCAGGTGCAACGAGCATCGTGACATTGTTGATGTTGTTTGTGAGGGAAATGGGATTGGGCATCACACACACATAGTGAGGCAACAGTCCCTTCCTCACAAGGTTGCAAGTCACCTGCAACAAGTGGGTGAATCTGGGAGCAGAAGAGCACCTGAATGACCATCATCAACTGTGTAGGTGCATGCAAGTTAATTTTGCATGCAAATTAGTCATGCAAGAGCAAATGTACTTTGCAAGCCTAAAATCAGACCCAGCAATGACACAGTTTAGCATCGAAAGTGCAAGATTTGGGGAGGGATGAGCCACAGGAATGTTTAGAAATTGAAAGTGGAGGCGAGATAAGAAAATGTACAAAAATAACTCTGTGTACAACTTTGTATCTGGGGCATCTTTCTGTCCTGACTGGCTTGGAAATCTCCCTGCCACATCTCAAACCCCTCAAACCACCCTGAGCACAGACCTCAAACACAAAGGTGGTTATTATCATTTGTTGTTATCTGTAAAGTGCTGACAGCACTCCAGAGTGCCAGAGGATTCATGCCTTGGGTTTTGCTCTTGCAGTGGCCAGGAGCAGAATCTAATTAGCCCAAATACTGTCCATGATAAAGAACAGCCTACTGACAGGGAGCAAATTAGGTCTCTGACCTAGCAAAGCATTTAACCATGTGCCACAGTTTTAGTCCGTGTATCTTTGGATTAAGACAAGGATGATGTAATCTTTTGCTGCCTCTAATTTTTTTGATTGCAGTATGAAGCATAGCTCAGGTTGCTGGCTCAGAAACCCCCGTGTGCAGTATTAATCTGCTTTCTAAACTGAATCCTTGTGTCTGCACTCAACCCCAGGGTTTCCTCCAAATGCAAAGGATCTTTCCCATCTACATTCTTAGATTTGTTGTAGTAAATCCCATCCCTGTGTTCAGCCACCCACCGCAGCTCGCTCTGCACTGGTGCAGAAGTTGAGTCGGAGCTTGAGGGAGTCACCTCCCCATCAGAACTGGAGTGACCCTTATGAATTTCTCAGAAGACTCCCAGGCAATGAGGACTTTAGGAGGACTTACATGTCCCCCCCGAGGTTGTTTTAAGGTTTTGCCCGGGATCATCTGGTGCCACGGTAGAGACTTATTCTCTGAAGGACAGTCTGGGAACGTGCCTGCTTTTCTTCCCAAGCCGTATTATAAGCTTGGTGGTTTCAGGGCAGGAGGAACAGGAGGTTTAAAGGGGAGACTTGAGCTGGAATGGTGTTACACTTGATGATCTCCTTGCATGTCTGTCCAGGAAACCTCATGGGAGAGTGCGCCACCAAACAGTAGCCTGTTGTACCTCCTGATTCCCCGAATTTGCTGTTGGACATCTGAAATAACAGGGATAGATGGACCTTTGGTCTGTCCAACATCACTTCTTTTCTAGCTGGTACTTTTAGTGATGTCTCAGTGGTGACCGCTTCTAACTAGGACTATCTGATTTTTTTTTGAAGGCATGGAAACTATCCTAATTACCATCTACTGATTAATAAAATTAACTCAATAATATATTAGAAAAATATCTTGGCATAACTTTCCTGCCTCAGTCACTGATTGGAATGGTTTATCAAAATAATTGTCTTTAAGCCTTAAAATAATCCCACTGAACTGAGAAGGAGAAGGCAGCCCTCAGTATTAAAAATAAAATTAGCATTTTACAATTTTAAAAAATGGTAAAAAATTGTCCAGCATTTTACAATTTTAAGATGCAGCCACCCAAGTGTTTTCCAACTACGGTCGCTCTTTTCATTTTGGCTTCTCTTGGGCATATGATGTGGCTCTAGTTTTACTCATTAATGTCTCAGATTATGCTTGTTTTGTTAACAACACTTAGGGCAGGGGTTCTTACTCTTAATTAGCACCATCTGGAAATTAGAAGGAAATTGCTCAGGATCAGTGCAAAGATGAGGGAAGATCTTGCATTTTTCCATGCTTGCAAAACTTGTCCCATTTAGAACAGCCACATTTGACCCAGGAACTGGCTCTCCTGTTATTTCTGTTGGAGGCTGGAGAAGAGGGAAATATTCTTCCAGGAAAAAGACAATCTCCACATTGGCAGCAAAACCAGAAAAAAATCATTTAAAGGCAGAAAGTTGCACAATTTGGGCCGCTAGCAAGCTAGGCCTTTTAGTGCAAATTGCATATCTTCATTCCCACTTTTTTCCCATTCTTGCACCACTTGTTCAGCATTTCCTCATTTTTTGGCACTGGTTTCCATAACTGCCTGCAATCACACTCTCACACAGATGCCATTCCGTGTTCAAAGCACTGAATGCTACAGGGCATATTAGTGTTTTTATGCTTTAGATCTATCTTTATGTAACTTCAGAGCTCATTAATATATACCATTTTGTGTGATTAAAAACCAACAACCTGGTGCGTGAGAAGCTTTGAACAGGAGAATGGTTCGCAAGGAAAATGGCTTTCTTCTCATTATGCAGATTTTAAGCCAAACAGGAGATGAGCCCAGCGAGTCAATGGACAAGGTACAACTTCTGCAAGATAATCATTCCCTAACTGCAGCCAAGCAGACTGTGCTGAAAAAAGAAACAACAGAAAGAGACAAATCCTGTTTTGAAACATAAAGATTTTCACATCATTATTTCACAATAGAGGACAAAAATGAGTGAATATCCCATGACGGTCCTTCTAAGGCTGTTCAAAATCCCAGGGAAAGCCATACTCTTTTGCTGGGTGCGAAGCTGGAGGCAGGTGATGCCTGAGCAATGGATTCACTGTGAACATCCAAGAGCACAGATCAGGGAGGTGTAAATACTCAAGGTATTGGGAAAGCGCAATGCCCCCAGTTACAGTGTGAAATGTGGCCTCTAACACTGCTCTGCCAAAAAAAGATTATGTGTGCCAGAATATAGTTCTCTAGGTGTGCTTGCTGGCTTTGAAGGGTTGAGGTGATGAATATCTCCTGCACCAAATAAGGTGGTGGGGAAATTTTTCTGACCATCAACTCTGACTTTGCAAGCTTCTTTCTGTCTAATGACACCAACCTGTCCTTTCTTTGCGGAAGCAACTGCCATTTTGAGTTGGTGCCTGTCCCTGACGGGGCTGTCTCTTGTCAAAGTGTCCTGATAACCTCCAAAGGAGATCACACAGCCCAGGCTCACATCCTCATTCCTGCTGTGGCAGCTGCAATGGTGAGAAGCAGCGGCAGGGATCAGGAACCAAAACTAACTCAGGATACAACATCCAAAAGCTCAGGTCTGAAGGTAGGAAAAGTGCTTCCTGCATTTGGCAGCAATCAGAATGCAAACGTGGTCCTAAGGGGCAAGAGGATGTTTTGGTGGGAGAAGGAAGGGAGCTTCATCCCTTTGAGGAGTCATTATTTCTAAGGAAGAGCTTTCCACAAAAAAAATACTTTTTGTTAGGACGGTTGGGAATCTGCTGTTGTTGCAGCTTGGGCAATGGCAATAATGGAAAATCTGATGTATAATGCACCCAATGCTCACTAAAACCTTTCAGAAATGGCCAGGCAAACACATTTTCTCTGCCTTAATCCAGAGGTTGTGCTAAGAGGTGTGTGACTTGAGTAGCAATGCAGCCCCTGGCAGGCTGGGAGTGATGGGAGATACATAAAACCCACAGCGACTCCATGCATTTCCCCAGTGCTGGGCAGCTTTCACCCCTTTTTCCTTCTTCCCATTCAAAGGGATGTACTGATTATATGCAACTATAACTATGATTATATGCAAATTGTGACTAATGTATGAAATGAAAATCCCTGCCTGATGGCAGGGAGATCTTAGGCAGCTACTCCACAATTACTGCCTTGCTACGATTTCTGCCGGGTGTTACTTACTCCAACACAATACTGAGCACAGGCAATTTACTGCAGAGGTCATAAAAAAATCTCATTAAACCCACACCGTTTAAGGCAGGTAGTTTCCCAGCTCCTGTTTCTGTTTAGTGCAAAGCCTTGGAGGCTGGCTGGGTGGCAGCCCAAGGGAAAAATCTCTCTCTGGTGTGAGGAGCAGCAGTGGCAGTGGGGAAGGCGAGCTGTGTGCTCTGCAGGAGAGGGCAGGGGCTGCTGAGCTCCATCTGCTTCGCTCCGTGCCCCACCGAAGCAGGGATGTCACCAGCTGCTGGGAGTGCAGATGAGATGCAGGGAGCTGAGCAAGTCTATCGAGTAGCCAACGGCCTGAATTTAACAGCCATTTCTTTCCTGGGGACAGCAGAACCCCTGGAGACTTGGCACTCTGTGCTGCAGGATGATCTGTTGAGTACTCTGCAAGATGCTGGGCCGAGCTCTCTGAGCAGCAGCATCAGGTGCCTGCGGCTGCTGCTCAGAGCAGGCGGGGCCAGTTGGCAGCGGTGCAACGTGGTGCAAATGTGCTGATATAGCACTGCCACCGGAGCTCCTGCCGGGAGGAGGCCAGGCAGGCACCGGAGCCATCTTTGTGCAGTGTAATTTACTGACAGCCCCAGCTGTCCCGGCTCCTGTTTGGAGGTGGCAGAGACTCCCTGCAGAGGTGTTACAACTGTGCCAGTCAGGGTGAATCAGACTCTCCCAACAGCCACCACCGGGGCATTCCGCCTTTTCCAGCTGATGGCTGGAGGCAGGAGGTGGCATCGGGACAGCCCAGCTCCCACTGCAGGACAGCCAGGTGGGAGAGGGTGGAGCGGTGTGGGGAGCAGGTGCTCCACTGGCAATGGTGAGCCTGGGTGGGGGTCAAGTGCTTTTAGGATGAGACACACCAGAGATGATCCAGGGAAGGTGATTCACGTCCCAGTGACTGGAGACTCTGTTCAGTCTAAGAGAGTACGAAAGTAACTATGAGTGTTGAAAGAGCCCAACAAAACCCCCATCAATTAACTGGTTTTTCTATTTTTCTTCCAAGATAATTTTAATATCTTTAAAATAAGTTAGTCTTTTCCAACAACACCTTGGTTAATCCTTCCTTTTTTTATCTATAAAACTTTGTTTTCCATTGGAATATTGTAATTTACAGAAAATATTTTATGTTGACGGAGAGACAACACAATAGCATCAGTTACCCAAGGTGAAATTTTTGTATATACAGAGAGAATTTAACCTCAAACACTCGGTTCACATATCCATGTGTGATTTATATTGCCCCAGGCTCTGAGGCAGAGTGAACATTGACACCCTTTGATGTTGAAAGAAGCCTAGTGACTGGCCTTTGGAGAGATTTGTGATGTCTCTATCAGCCTGTCAATGGAAAACCAGGCAGCAAAGCCAGGCCCCCTAAAGATTTCAAGGCCTTGTAGGCAGAGGGATCATGTAAGCATTTTACTTCCACCGAGTGCTTGAGAGGCTGAGCAGACACGGCCAGGCTAATTGAGTGCTTACAAGGTGCTGGGTTGTAGTTGGCATCTGCGCGGCTCTCCATGACCCTTTTGGCCCAGATAAAGAGCCAATGTCACCAATGGGGACATTTAGCAGCTGCACACCCCTGAAGTGCTTTGGTTTCTGTTGCAGCCTAGTAGGGATGTGATAACCTATGGCCAAAGCAAGGAACAGATCTTCATTATTAGAAATGGAAACCATTTTCATGCACTTGTGAGGCAAATAAGCTTTGTCCAGAATTTCTGCTCATTTCTGTGGTATCAAACATCCAGGGTTTGCCCAGAGAAGCTGTGGCTACCCCATTCTTGGAGTGTTCAAGGACAGGCTGGACAGGGCTTGAAGCAACCTGATCTAGTAGAAGGTGTCCCTGCCCATGGCAGGGGGTGAAGTGTGAGGATCTTTAAGGTCCCTTCCAACCCAAACCACTCGGTGATCCCATGATTCAATGGAACAAAATAGTCTTGAGTAGGTTTGACAGCTCACATAGGAAAGGAAAACGCTTCAACTCATACACACAAAAAAGGCACTATCAGCATGTTTTGCACTGCACCTCCCTGGGACAGGAACAGATCGTGCACAGAGGTTTGCAATGGGAAGCAGGGCAGAAGGGAACAGGAGCTGATGGTCCTTGTGAATCAAATTCCCTGGAGCTGTGGAACTGTGCTGAGTAACACTTTGGAAGGTAGGGTTAGAATTCAATACCTGAATTGGGGAAATGGCTTGAAAACAGTAACATGCAATACAAAAAGGCAGCTGTAGGGTGGTTTACACAGAACTAGGGACTGCTGACTGGGCACAGTGGGAACTGAGGATTACTGGGGATTATACACTGAAGGTGCATCTGAAATATGATGCCACTGCAAAAATAAAGGGCTAGTGCTCTGTGCTCATGTTGAGGCTGAGAGCTCCTTTGAATCAGGTGTATCCAAGGTTGCAGCTCAACAGAAGAGGTACAGAAACCATCCAAGTGCTTGGAAACTAAGCAAGGAGATGCTGGTATGTACCACTTGGCAAAGAAAGACTAAGGAATTGCTTGTGAGGGAGAGACTGTGATAGCCAGAGACTGCATCTGCTTCCTGGTTGTTGAGAAACAAAAACTGAAGCTGCAGGTAACGTGGAAGTAGAGAGGAGAACGAGCAAAGGTCTCAGTGAGAAGTGTCACTAAATGTCTTGCTCCGACAGTGGCCGCTGTGACACCAGGAGAGGAATCAAGCTCAGACTTCTGCTTTTTGTCTTATGATTGTGGCAAAAAGCTATAACTTCTATTTTTTTGAAGCCAAATTCTATTGGGCAACAGTGAAGGGGCAGAAATATGGCAATAAATTTCTCTGCCACTCTGGCTGCAGCACGGAGAAGCCCTCACACCTACTGCATTAGCAATGCCATGTATTGTCCTTAAAATGCTCTTGCCCTTTGGAAAAACCAGCACCATCTTTCCCTGTCTCTTCCCTTGTGCCCTTCAAGTGAAAGGACAGTGAAGTCCCAGGCTTAAAGGTTGTGAGCAGAAAATCTGAGGCAGAAGAGCAGATACCCACAAATTTGCCTCAGTGGGAAAGTGGACAATAATTGTGGGTTCTGATTTTCCAGGGAGCCTCTGTGGGGAACTAATAGTCTAGACTTGTCCTTTTTGAGGCCTAATTATGTCTCTCTGTCAAACTATAAAAACAACAGTCTGTGGCATCACAAGGGAAAATGAAAGCTATTGGCCTGTGTTCTGCATTTAATAGGATGTCAAATCTAAAGCACAGTCTGACTGTTTTTTGACTGAGGTTAGAAAAGAAAATGCAACTAATTAGGCTGTTTCTGAATGTCCCTCACTGTCTAATAGCTGTAGACTTGCAAATTGTAGCATGCTGGGAATCCCAAACTCTCTGATCAGTGCTGCTGGCTGGAGGGGAGGGGTCTTTCTTGCTGATGGGATTCAGGCCCCACTTGAGCAGTGTCACTGGTTGTGGGGACAGTTCCCTGGGAAATGCCTTGTGTCATTGTACCTCTCTGTGCTCCTTGGGAAGTGACATAAGCTCTTGATGAACAAGTCTTCTACAGCTTGCATAGGTGATTAATTTCCAAAGTCTTTGAGGAGGATGAAGGAGCACTTTGAAATGCAGTATTCACTCTTTGGGAATCATGGTCCCTGAATTGAAGTAACATAAAGTGGTCTTCAACACATATTGAGAAGTAGAACTGACCCCCAAAATATCCCAGACATCTCATATGTGAGCTAACGCAGTTTGTCCAAACCTTTTTTTAGCCAAGGTGCTCTTTCATGTCCTGCTTTTCTACCTGCACCCAAGTCCTGATCATTAACTCGGCTCCCAGACTCTTCGAGCTGCCTCCTCCCTGTTTGCAGCCCACCCTAAGCAAGCACCAAAGGACAATGAGATCCAGAAAACCTGAAACAACAGGAGGTGATGGCCTATATTTAAATTACTTAATGCATTAATAATTATACCTTAGAGTCTGCTATGTCAGGGAATGTTAGATGATGTCGCAGTGCCTTCCTCTATCCTTTGGAAGTTAGTTTGAGGGCTTATTTTCATGTTGC
The DNA here is from genome assembly GCF_047495875.1 of Pithys albifrons albifrons. Classification (NCBI taxonomy): domain Eukaryota; kingdom Metazoa; phylum Chordata; class Aves; order Passeriformes; family Thamnophilidae; genus Pithys; species Pithys albifrons. The sequence goes on along the minus strand of NC_092470.1, from coordinate 17,607,146 downwards.
AATAATTTCTTGGAGAGAACTGCAGCAGTTAGAAGTTCCTTTTACCTTTCCCTTGTCAGCTGCCCTCATTTTGAACCAACGCTACGCTCAGCTGGCTCCTCATGTTTTACAGATGAATTGAAATAAAAGTGGAATTTGTCCCACTGTGAGAGAAAGGAAGAGGAAAAAAAATAATTGTCTACAAGATTTTTCATGCAAGTCCCACATCCTTAGTTTTGCCCTCTTTTTGACACAGAAATCTGATTGTCTTCTGCTCAGAGATTCTGGGGCGCCTTTCTGGTTTTCATTCTTCTTTTCTGACCTCACTTTGGGTTAGTCAGGAAACTGCCAACTTTGCCTCACAGTCAAAACTAAACACTGCAATTCAAACTCAAAGGACATCAGTGGGCAGGAAGAGCATGTGGCCTCAAAATGGTGATGTTTTGATGTCATTTCTGCAAAGTCTTGCAGAGGGGTTTGAGTCAGGAAAGCTCAGTCAATGAGTCTGTAAGAAATTGAAAGGTCTTTCCAGGAGTCAGCCTGAAAAGAAAGAAAAAAGGTGGGAAAAAAGTGTAAAAGGAGAAAGACTTGCATAACCCAAAGAAGAGTAGAAAGCAGAGAGTGACTTGGTGGCTGCCAAAATAGTTTGATGTCACCTCAACACTCTCAGAGCCATATTTTCCAATAACTGCACTCTAATGTTGCCCACAAATAATATTTTGTGCACACACAGTTAAACCCCTGCTGGAAAGTGTGTCTTTCCCAGGCAGTAACTGGCAGAGAGACACAGAGCAGCTTGAGACCAAATACTAGAAGCAGAAAACTCTAGAAAACCTTATCTAGGCAAATTGTTCTTCTCTGGCTCTGTGGGAAGATGCTTAACTTTGATGGACTCACAGATAATACAGACCAACATCCACTGTGGAAGAGGCAAGGAAAGAAAATGACTTGGAAATGTCTTTATCCTCCTGTCTTTCCTCTGTTCCCAGCTGTAGAACCAATCCCGCTAAAAATGAGGGTGCCAAACCTGTGGCCTTTCTATGGGTTGCTCTCCACGGAAAAGGTCTGGGCAGGAGCCAGTAGCTTCATTTTGGTGTAACCCCAAGGTACAGCCATGCAGATGCCTCATCTGCTGCCAAATCCTCCAGCACAGGCAGGGACCAGTCATGGGCTCCTTTCTGGGCCCCTTGAGCACCAACTTCCCCAAACTTCTCAAGAAGCTACTCAGATAAGGCCTCCAGCTGTTTTTTCAGGAAAGTCTTTGAAAATGGTCTTAACCTAAATACCCCTGTAGGTCTTACTGAATCTTGGTAGAAGTGATTTATACATTGTGCTTAAATAATTTCCCAGTTGAGAGCAGTAGTCCTCAGCTGGGTATTGCTGCCAGTTGAGCAACAATCGCCCTCTCCCAGCGTGAGTAATGGGAGAGTTAGGCAGTGCAGGGAGAACAAAATGATAAGTTACTGCTTCTGAGAGGATGATCAGTTTGTTTGCTGTCCCCCACCAGCTCTGTCCTTCTGCAGACGTTCACCAGGGTTTTTCCAAACAGCATGAAAATCTTCCCATCTGCCCCACATTCAGCACAGCTTGTCAGGAGGTGCAGAAATGACACATCTGAGCACCAAGGCACAGGTCTAGAAGTTTTGACCTTGACCAAGCCAATCAGAAACTGCAGCTAAAATGCAGGCTGCTTGCAAAGGGAGAGGGGAATTAATAACCACACAGCTCCTCAAATTTGGCATAAAAAGTTAAAAAATTGGAATTCTGAGAGGTGGAAGGGTTTGGGCTTTTTCCCCTCTGTTTTCATCTGTGTGGCTTGAAGGGTTGGAAGAGACTTGCTGCTCAAATAAAGGATTAGTTTTGCCTTTTAATCCATGACATAAAGATGACACAAAATTTACCCCTGTGAGTTGCCATGTAAATGAATCTAAGTCAAATAATGCACAGGGAGCAACAAAGCAGCCCAGCCTGCTCTGCTCTGCAATATGGGCATTTAATTTGTGAGTGGAAATCCCAGGAACTGCAAAAAGCCAGGGCTGTTTCACATGGACATCCCCACACAAGCCTCCCTCCTGCAACAAATGATTTATTATTTTTTCGGGGGGGAGGGAGGGTGTGTACTGGGAAGGAAAAAAAGGTCGTCAAATCCGTGTTAGTTGATGGCACAGATTCCTCGGCTACCAAACGCCAGGGCCGAGCAGAACAAAGAGATTTGCATTCTAAGTGATGCAAAGCAGCCGGCAGTGTTTTAATGTTGTGTTTGCTCTGTGATGTCTTCATCAGGCGCTCAAAGACAGCGGCTCTGGCAGCCGCGGGTCCCCGCGAGCCTGTCAAACTCCGTTTCCATGGTTTTCCTCCAGGCAGCACCATCGGCAGACAGCACGAAAACGGACCCCTGCAACCTGTTCTGAACAGTGTCTCTGATGTAGGGCCCCAGAGCGGGCATCAAACTAGCAACAAGCAGCAAGAAAATAACAATTTTGCTTTTCGCAGGTGTCAGAGAGGCAAACAAAGGCTGCTTATAAAGGATGCAACATCCCCTTTTTGTCGGCGTTGGCAGTTTAAAGTCAGCTGGGCAGTGGTCGAGTTGAGGAGGAGGTTTTGGAGGGGCTGTGTTGTGAGAGAGGGAATTCAGATTGTTTCCTCTTTAATCCTTTAGCATGACTAAATAGGGCCTTCTCATCACCAAACTAATAGCTGTTAATGGCGTTCCAATTATTCCATTTGAGTCAATGAGGAGGGCTATTTTCTTCAGACAACTATAGTTTTTTTCCAGACAAAGAATCAGAGTCTCACCCTTCCCTCACCTTGAAGAGCACACTTTCATTTAAATAAAAAGTTCAGAATATCTAAATATGAAGCCATATTTAAACAGTGATGCTGCATATTCAAAGATTAGAAAGATGAGTCTGTGGTCTTTTGCCACCATGGCTGCCTGTGTGCAGTGATGACATGGAAGCACAGCCTGGGCTAAAGGAGCAGAGGATAGGAGAGCTGGCAACAGCCCCAGCTGGACCAGGGAATTTGTGAATACTGGTCAGGGAACTGCACCTCTCAGTGCCTCAGTTTCACCATGTGTGAAATTTGGATGATTTACTTCTTCTCTTGCGAAGGATATGGAGTTTTATGCCCAAACGTGATATAAAGCTCATGGTTACCCTTGTGGTTATCACAATACCAGTGACTGGAGCTGATGCAATTCCCTCAAGGAACAGTTTTCTGTTGAAGGAAACTGATGGGTCAGATGCTGCCCAAGTTACAAGACAATCAGATTAGCTGATTTTGTCACAGCTGCCTGGGGAGGTGCTGGGAGCCACTGGTCTCCTTGGCTCCTGCTTCCTTTGCAGTGCATCTGCCAAGCTAGGGAGAATCCAGGATCTAGGAGCACTGGATCCCAAGCTGCCTCTTTATTTCCTGTAGAGGAAAGGCTCAAGTGGACATTTTGTTTTACAAGACTTTTGGCTTCTGTTCAGGATGGTCAGCTGGGGCCTTACAACACCAGACACACTCAGGGGTTGCCACATCAAGGCTTTTCTCTTCCACATCCATAGGTTAGAAGTCATCAAGCTGTAAGGATGTTGGTCCAGCATTCCTGGCTCTCTGGGACTCTGAGGTTCCCAGCTACTCTTTGGCTTTCTAAAAGGAAGCCACAACTTCATATTCCAGCTCCTGATTTCATGGTTCCCACTGGTTGGAGACACACTTTTATTTAATGGAAAAGGTCAGTGTTTGTGGTTTTGCTCCACATTAATGTGGAAGCCAATGGAAAAAATAGCCAAGTCTCATGAAGAACAGAGATGCATTTTTCTGTAGATCTTTCAACCCACAGCACTGTAGTTCATGATTTGACTGAAGTTATCCAAAGTACATTCATCAAATACTGCTTCTGTCCTCACAAAACTCACCTCCTACACTTCCGGCTTTCAGACACTGATTCAGTACTTTAATTACATGGCTTGTTATTGCACAGTACCTGCATAATGGAGCAGACTGAAGTCACTCAGTGTGTTTGGAGGTGCTGATAGTGCCAGGAAGCAGACACAGGGGGATGCAGCACTGCACCTGAAATCCTACTCTGACTCTGTGATTAAATGAACAGTCACAAGATCTGTAGCGAAAATGAACTTAAGATTGAGGTTTTCAAACTGGTTAGGACATATTGGTTATTATATTTATTATAATTTTTTCAGACTTTAATTAATCTGCTAAGTAAAAGCAAAGCATTTGAAAAATTAATACTGTTTCTATTTACAACTAATCAGCACCAGGACAAGGCCAGGTACATCCATAGTGATGGTATAGGCAAAGTCTTAACAGATATTGGTGTTGCATATGAGGTTTCTGCATCCCAGGAAGAGTTAAATTCTTTTTCCACTGATAGAAACAACACATGTTCTCAATGTATTGCTGTACAGTGCTGAGTTTGCTCTGACTTTCTCAAGGGCCAAGTGTGAGTGTTCAGCAAAATAAGCAGTGGCTGGCATGAAGGGACAGGGTGAAACGGCCGCAGACTTGAGCAGAGGTTTCTTTTGATCAGAGTAACTGCTCATGACTTTTGTTCAGTGTCTCATGATGCAAAAAAAAAATCCTCTGGTGGAAAAAAAACCTGCCTGTGTCACAGCAGAGTCAGGAGCTGGCAGGCATAGTGCATAGTCTGTTTTTTTTTTAATGAATAGTTGAGTTTGCAGGGTATTGCATGATCACACAAAGTGCGGCTTTGTATTGTTTCCCAGTTTTGAAAATAGCTGTAAGTGGTGTGGATTAGAGCAAACAGGCAAAGCAGAGCTGATTCATTCAAGAATGGTTTGGAGCTGTACTTCTGTGTAGAAGGGGAAAGGGGACATGTCTGGGGAATTACTGGAGGGAATTGGGAACAGTTAGTTTAAAACTGAGGGCTTTGGGAAAAAAAAAGAAAATCTCATCTTCTGTGTATGGCTGCACTGTTATTTATGGATGGAGACGGAGCTGGAGGGAGGGAGCGGTGCCCAGGGATGCTCACCTTGTGTTCTTTCCATTACATTGTGAATTCTATTCTGAAATCAGAAGATTTACAAATATATTTACTTTGGAATAAGAATACTTTGTTCTGGTTTGGAATAAACTTTTCCAGAATTGGACTTGTCACCTAGTGCAGGCAAGATTTGGGGTGGCACTGACCCCTACAGAGAAACAGGCTGCAAGTGTGGGAAAGGAGAGCCTTACCCAGGGAGATGCTACTTGTCCTAGTGGAGTAAAACTACAGAGGGGAAAAAGCATAGCTATTCTAGAATGAGATTATGCACAGTTACCCACCCCAGGAGTTGGGCAGGGAGAAGCCTGTTAACTTCTCGTGTGCTCACAACCAGGTAACACCCATGAGTTCCATCACCAAATTATTCACTATTCTGTAGGATGTCCCTCCTGTGGATGTATTCCCAGTCTCATGCTTTGATTTAGCAGCATGATCCCACCATTACTATCACTATTATTTTATTTGCTATTCTTACTTTTCAGGCTATTAGAGAGAAGTATTTTTATGGGAGAAAAACAGTTTGCAATCTTACTCTGCCAGTAAAAAGGAATTTATCATGTAAGAAGTCTTTTTAGACTGTCAGATTAGTATTATTCTTTGGAATTATGGTTGGGAAAGGTGAAAAATAAAATCAGAAAGGACAAAGAAGTTAGCATAGCAGAGTGTGCATGAGGTACCCTGAGCAGAGAAAACACACTGGATGACACACTCGGGGCAAAATAGAAGTGGGAAAAATAATTTTATCTCAGCACTTGCTTTGGCTGACTTCTCAGTCGCCAGCATATTAATGGCTCTTCCTGTAGCAACTACAGAGCTTCCAACATGAAACTATTCTTTGGTCATAAAGACAAAAAATGGAGTTTGCCAGAACAGAGCTACCCCATTCTGGGCTGCTGACAACAGTCCCAGACTGGCCATATGCTCTGCTGCACTCAGAAGTGGTAAAGCAACATTTTTGCTCCTGCTGGTGCTGGTGGTGTCCCTGTGGTTGTTATTGTTTCCATCCAGACCCTCTCCTCTTCCCTGGAGCTCCTGCCTGTGCTGTTCCAGGCTGTACCCATAGCAATGTCACAGCTCCTGAGCACCAAGGAGAGCGAACAGATGTAGCTCTTGTCACATCCCTGCGAGCCGGTGGCACGGCCTGTCTCACTCTGTTCCTAGAAATGGCTTGTGTGGAATGGCTGTGGAGCAGTTCAGAGGGAAAAGGGACATGGATGCTCCTACAGGACAGGTCCCACCAGAGGTGGGTGACTGGCCAGTCTAACAGGGAAACAGGACCTGCCACCTTTGGGATTGTGGGACTAAGAGTAATTGCTTTTGAGGCTGATTATGTGCAATTGTTAAGATGGAGAGTGAAGAGTGAGGAAGGAAAGGACTAGTGGCTCCCTGACTTCTGTGGGGGTTTGTCAGTTCTCAGTCCCTCCCCAGTACAAATTCAGGGCTCTGAAGGGTTTGGCAGAGGTCAGCTAAAATGTTCCCTTTCTCAGTAAGCACCACAGGATTTGGATTCTCTCTTCACATAGGTGTTAGTTGAGACCCTGGGACCAACAACACTGCCTATGAAGACTTGTTTCCGTTACAGTATGGTCATTGTCAGCTTAAGCCTATGCTGAATTTTAAAGGGTGACCCATTTGCTTCTCCATCTCTCTGCTAGACTCCCACATCTTCCTCATTCCAGCCAAAATTTGATCATGGAATGGGCCACATGACTAAAGAAAGGCTATTCATGCACGGGGTGAGCAGAAAGGGAACAATGGTGGCCATCTGGATGCAAATGTGCTTGAGCTGACTGTGGAACTGCACCCCAGACTGGCATTACCACATTAACTCTGTATTAAACATCTGATGTTTTACAGTGCCCTATGGAACGCTGTGCCATTTTACTGACCTAGAGGTTCCTGATGCAGTGGACAAGCTCAGTCAGGTCAGCTGAAAAGCTGAAGGTGTATCAAAACACCATTTTCTACCTTTAGCCATTGGCAGTAGAGAGAGAAATGCATTGTTCTGATTCCTTTTCATGGAAGACAAGAGTGGACAAAATACTAGATTCTTTCCACTATTAAACCTATTGTCTTCCCAGACCTACTCTTATCACAATTTGCTGTGTTTTCAGAGGAGGAGATTCAGTGCTACATGCTGTCTTTAGGGTAGGAATTTTTGTGTTTATCTGCACGCTTACTGTGCCAAGGCAGATAAGAGACTTTATTCTCTACATTATCACTATTTTTCTTCTTCCTGGGAGCCAGACTGACTTTAAAAAGAGGGGTAAATATTTGAGCTCGTTGTGCAGACCTAATGTGAGGCTCTGGATCTTTTTATACTTAATTATATCCACTACAATAATTAGCTTGAAGAGGCTTTTTCAGCTTTTTGGGCTAAAACCTTCCAGTTTTCTAATCTTCGCTTGTTCTGTTCATTATTCCGTGCTAGACTCTCCCCTCCCCTGATTGCATGTTATCACCTTCAATAGAACAGCTGTGTCATTGCTAAAGGGTGTTAATCTTCCCCTACCCAACACCTTATTGACAGCCAGAGTCACTGAGGCCCCCAGTCTTTTCTGACTTGGTTAATTTCTCAAAACAATCTCCCCCCCCCCCCATTTTATAGCAATCTCACCCCAGTCTGACCTGGAGAGGTATCCACAGCCCCTCTTGGGCTGCTGCTGGGCAGCCAAGCCTGGAGTCTCCTGCCTGTATCAGTTCTAGTGATTATAACCAGGAGAATATTCCCTAACAATGTCAAGGGACAATAAGCCCCAGCTAATCAATAAGCACAATACCTATGGCACATGGGAGCCCAGAATAGAAGCTGCTCCAGCAGGTGGGACAGCTGGCTGGAATTTTTATTTCGTGGTTGTGAAAGGCACCACGGCTTTCAGTGAGACAAGAGCAGCACTGACAGTGACAGATCCCCTGTTACATTGTGCCACCAAACAGAACGAGACACTTCAGAAGATATAGTTCATTTTTCCTGAGAGTTTAGTAATGGGTCAGAATTACTCTGGAATTTAATTTTTCTGAATTGCCTTTGTGTGCCAGCATCCTGGACTGTCCTGCAGTTTCCAAGGTCACCTTGACTTTTTGGAGGTCTGGTGTGCTGCCCTGACTCTAGAAAGATCCAAGGCTAATTTGTGTGCTGAGCTGATTGCCTTCAAACAGCTCTGCCTTAAAACAGCCAGCACAGCAGTGGACATCCCAGTCAGGATTTATGCCATCCTGGGTCCAAGGGGATCTTTCCCAGAGATCGCAGTGGAGGAGAAATAGGAAACACTGCTTTTTAGTCTTTATGGTGCCTGACAGTTAAATAAATGCAGATATTCAGATTTATCCTACCTGGCCTCAAACACAGCTCTGAGATGCTGAGATTGGGAACAAATTGCCTTTTCCTCTAAAGTCAATGAAAAGAGACTGAAGCCCCTGCCCACTGGTGTCCGTTTGTAGAAGGTCTCCCCATGGGTGACACAAGAAACCTCAAGCAGTCATTCCTATTAGGAGACATGAAGCAGTTGATCACCACCAGCTGTCCTGGTCTCCTCTAGGAGAAACTGTAGCAGAGCTGTGGCCGAGCTATCCACTGCTGATATCACCTCAATTTCCCACAGAGCCTGAGCATTTCTGACAGCAGAAAGCATTTACCTGTGGACTGCTGAGCAGATCAAGATGGATACAGTTCTTTTGTTGTTTGGATTAGGAAGTACTCCAGAAAAAGGAAACAAATGGAGTCATAAAAGAAATATAGCACTTATTTTACAGAGCAATTTACTCATCCTACCTTGCCAGTACTTGAAAAGACAGCTGGACAAAGTGTTTGAGTACAGAACTAAGAACTGGGAGTGTGGAAGTCTTTGTAGGATTTGATCTGAGAAGTTTATTTTAATCCTAGTGTAACTGGAGTTACTAATTGACTATAGTCATTAAATTTATTAGACTGGTCAAAACTGGGGCAATACTAATAGACAATCTGTGCCCAAAACAGCTTTACCTACCAGCCCATGTACAAACACTCACCTCATGAGGTTATACCTTAATTTGAAAATACATGTGCTGGCTATAACTGTCAGTTGACCCTCAGAAATAGTGTATTCCCCTTCAGATACAGGGAAAATATGAACATCAGGTTATTTGGCCACCAGCTTATGCATTATCAATAACTGATGTAGCAGGAAGTAGTGGAGTTGTATTAACATGTGCTGAGAGGCTGCTGGCACACGGAGTGGCACGGCACATGGGATAATAACCCAGGCCTGAACACCAGAGCAGAACATGCCAGACACCCAGTTGTTTTTCTTTTTTCTTTAGCTTTGCTTTTCACCCTACACATGAACAACCTGCTCATCTCAACAGCGTGAGCCGAGTGGCACCATGTGAGCCTGTGGAGCTGAGCTGCCTGCCTGGCACATCCGCAGGATCGAGGCTTCGGTCATCACTCGCTGACCGGGTGCAGTGATTTGATACACTCATAGATTACAAATGATTCTTTTTCCCATCTCACAAGAAGGAAACTCATCAAAAAACTGGCTGAATATTTGATCTAACATAAAATGAAAGACAAATGCACTCAGTCTGGTAATAGGTTTGCTTTGGGATGTCGGCTTTGTTCTCTCTGACCAAACTCTGTGCCCAGAGCTCCCAGCCAGGCAGCTAAGAGAACTCTGAATGTATTTAAAGAATTGGTAAGGTCAGGGTGGCCTCAGCCTCTCGAGACTGAATTAATCTCCTTGGCACAGCAGCCCACACTTGCTCAGCACTTGTGCTGCAGGTCCATTTGTGTAGAGCAATGCCATCCAGTGGCTGCTCAGATCCATCACAAAGCCAATGGCTCCTTCCTGAGGCACATTCTACAAGCTGAAATATTTCTGCTCTTGTTCCCAGCTCAGGCATTTCACGTTAAAAGACTGTGGCAGTGGCCAGCTCGATTGCTTCCAGCATCTTTGGCTTTTTGCATGTAAAACCCAGGTATGTTTTCAGTATGTTTTAAGCCACTTGAAAATGTTGACTAGACTTTTTTGGGAAATAGTATTTTATGTATGTAGTCTTAGTACACAAAGTTATTGTCAGGCTTGGATTTTAGCATGGGGAGTTGTTACATGGAGTCGTGTTGAAAATAATGCTGGTTTCTGAGACAAAAATGCAGTCTGTGAAGGAAACTTTCTCTATCCAAAGCCCAGGATATACTGAGTCACTCAGTGGGACATTTTCCATTGAGGATAATGCCCAAGGGGAAGGATGAGCAAAGGCTGGGCTGTGTAGAACCTTAGTCCATCAGTGTCATATTTTAAAGAGCAATACTCTCAGGCACATAGTGTGACTTTTGGGGATGGTCCAGTGCGGGTCCAGAATCTGGACTCAATGATCCTTGTACGTACCTTCCAACTCAACATATTCTGTGATTCTGTGACTATTGCTAGGTTGGACATGTTGTGGGGGCACGTGGGGGCCTTAACATGCTTGGTTTAAGGCACATCCCCTTTTGCCATGTCCCAGAGACCCACCATCACATGCTGGCAGAGCCCAACATCCCCTAGTGACTAAATTCAGATGTCAGTGTTTTTACCTGTCACACTCCCTGTGTCAACTGTAGCACCACCTCAAACACCATGACCTGAGGGACACGGCACATTGCCGGAGCATCCCAGTGCCACTCTGGCCATGCCAAAGGGAGCAAACCTTGTGCCTCCGAGGGGCAGCCCTGGTAGCTTGATGGCTGTACCTGCTGGGCCTGACCCTCTGTTTGGCTGAGGCCCTTTCCTGCTGCTGCTCAGGCGCCAGCCGGGGCTGTGCTGCTGCTGCGTTCCGGCGGCTCCTGCTCTGCCGTACAAATTCCAATCAGGCGCAACAAAGCCCACCGGGGGCTGCTGACAACAGGTGTCTCATTAAACATCTCTCAACCTTACAGGCATTCGCATTGACAAGAACCAAACTCACACTCAATCACAGCTTAATCACAGCCAAACTCTATTAACAAGTCATACTAATTACCAACTTCTAACAATTTCTCAGGTTCAGAGGCAAAATATCCTTTCTTTATAGATGAAAACAGACTTGTGATACTCCAGCTCTGGCCATAATTAGGCCCTTTTAAACAAAACAAAACTAAAATAAAAATCCAGACAGATCCCTTTGTGATAGCAGTCCTGGAAGTACAGTTGTACAATGAGATGTTTTGTTTGTTTTAATTTGGTATCTGCTATGTTGCCCACAAGGGTCCAATTAGTTTGTTACAGATGCTTGTATCAGTTTTATCCACTTGTCTTTTTTTGGTTGGTTTTTTATTTTTTTTTTAGGAGGGGTAACTTGTAGCACAGATTGCTGGCCTGCAGGCATTCCAGAGATCAACAACCAGCTTTCTGTGATACCAAGCCCCCTGTGAAACAGGCAGTCCTTACCCACAGCATTCATAATGCAAAGGGTAAAATGAACAGAGGGGAGGGAGGAGCTTATGCTGGATTTTGGATTATCATGGAACAACCTGGCATGTTCAAAAGTGGCCTGAAGATGGCAATTCTGCCATGGCTAAGAATGACTCTGGCAAACTTTGGTTGCTACACCTTGGAAATTGAAATGCAGGTTTTATTTTTAATCACTGTGCAACAAAACCAGAAACTCTTTAAGATGTGGCTTTGAATTGCACATGTCACTATTTATTCCTGTCCTCTGGTATGCTGAGCTCACATGGAATTCCATGCTAACCTGGACGCTTTCCTTCATTGTGTGGCTGTATTGAGTGCCCAAGCACTTGAGAATTCACTTGTATAATCGATACACTTACAAAAGGGAACATATAAATAACGTGAAGAGTCTGACTTGAACTGACAGTGGGGGTATCGCAGCGAGGGCTAATGCCTCGTCTTTAACTCATGCTGCTGCTGGAGAGAGAATCACACACAACAGACTGAGTTAAGGACTAACATGAGATTTCGCAGCATTTCTGAGCAGTGTGGTTCAAGGCAGAAAGCCTCCTCCTAATACCTGTGGTGCAAAATCCAGGAGCTCGTTGTCTACCTGTTCTTGGATTTAGTTGCTGTTTGCTTTTCCTCTTCTTTATTTTAAAAGGGAATTAACGTCTCTTCTGGAAGACTATGAGGATGCAGCTTAGCAGAGACTCGATGTTTAGCATCAGCAATTATTTTTATATCTGGTGCAGGCAGTTCTGTTCCTTCTGTGAGGCGTGGCAGGATGAACACTGGACACCTGAAACTCCTGGGAGAAGGCTGTGTTTCCTGAGGTAGGTTGGTGTGGTGTAGGACCCCAGTTTGTCTTGTTGGAAGGGTCTGTGGAGTTGCAGGCACCCAAAAGCAGCTGCAGGAGGGAGAAGGGTGGCACCCAGCTATGGAGGGGAGTGGGGCAAACCCACCCACCTTCCCTCCCCAGAGGCTCCATCCTAGGCTTCCCTGCATTGTTGGAGACCACATGCAACCCTGGTGTAATGAGGAATGACACAGTGGCTTAATGGTCACATAGGACAGGACAAATGGGTCCAAAAATTCTTGTTACCTGGTAAAGCCAGAAGGTTTAAGGTTCAGTGTTGAAAGCTTTGTCTTGCAAGGGTACAGCCCTCTCACCCTGGCATTGACATCCTCCTCTGTTCTGGGTGCACTGAAGTGATGACCTACCACAGAATGGAGCCCAGGAGACCATGGCTCATCATATTGTACAAAGCATAACACAAAGCAAAACCTTTTCTGCAGTTTTCAAGCTGAAGATGAATCAGGTCAGTGTTTCCCTGCTAGCCAGGTTCACACATGGAAGCAGTGGCTTCCCAAATGTGGTTCTCCAAGGAGACGTACCAGAGAGGGGCAGGATACAGGTAAGTCAAGCTGCAGGTAAGTAACAAGGAAATCCAGGTGAGGCAACACATGGGTGCACAGTGAATCTTTCATCCTTATTGCTGCAGCAGGAATGGCACTGTAGAAGGTGGCACCTCTAAGGTGGAATCTCTGGTTTCTATGACCCTGAGTAGGTGTGCTTGGAGTGGCCACACTGCCATGGACAAGTGGCATCTCCCATGCCAGCGAAGGTGCATTTCAGAGGCTCTGGAAGCAGGAGCAGAGGTCTGGGTTTTTTTGTGAAAATGCTTGTTTTTAGCGTAAGGTTTGCTCCTGCCTGAGTAGTGGGAGGAAAAAAAAGGGTCTTTGTTGAGAGCCAGAGTAAGGCAGGATCAGAGCTGAGATATCCATCTGCCATGGAACAACCATGGGAGCATTCATGTGGTGTTTCATCAGGGCAAAATGGGAGATTTTGTCTAGCCATAGTCTCATTCCTCTTAAGAGACTGTTTGAGACTACAGCAGAGCGCCCTTTTCCCTGGCTTTTGCCAGATGAAACTTGGAAGAAGAGGCTGGCAGGTGCTGGCACAGGCTCCAGAGGTTCATTCTGGATCTCAGTTCCTGCAGTATACAAGCCCAGGGACAAAACATTCTGGCTCCTTTTGGGGAGTACAGCATGTGTGATCAGCAAGGACCCTTCCTAGTTCTTCCTAGAGTTATTCTGGCATACAATTGTTTTTTTTCTTCATGGACTTTTACTATTCGAAGGTAAAAAAAGAAGGAAATAAAACAACCGAAGCTTTACTCTTTTGCAGAGCCATCGCTTCTGATCAGAAACTGAAATCCTGCTTTGTGCTCCTCCAGTGTGGAAATCTGTCAGGTAAATAGAAATCACCTCGTAAAAGCCCTTAAAGAGCTCTGGTTTATATTTTAATTGAGGAACAGAACATTTTAAGCACTTTTATTGGGTGGCGCCTGCTGAATGACAGATGTCTGCGGCGGAGTAATGCTGAGCACACTTTCATAAAACAGAGCAATTCCTTGCTTAAAACATTTACAATTAAAGGCTTGATTGAATAACAATGAGTTCTGTGCATGGAGCTCATTTCTGCACTTGTTTGTGCACCTGAAGCAGGCTGTGATCGTTCCCTGGGTTGGATACGAGGTGCCAGTTGCTTTGTTCAATGACCAAATAGTGCTTACGGGCACAGCTGGAAATGTGCCTTTGATTTTCCACCAGGATAGAGATAAGGTGCACTGTGCTGCACTGCCAGACTTGCTAACACCCTCCTTTCAGCTGGTTTGGCTTTCTTTTTTTAAGCTACACTTTAGTAACTCTCCCAATTTGTCAAGAGCCAGAGATTTTAAAATGAACACTAATCCTTTGCAGCTGAGAAAGTCTTAACTAGCTTCTGCTTTGCTTTTCCATCTAACTCCTGTGACCCCTATTACTGTAATACCTGAGAACATCACCTCTGGTTGTGCACTGAACTTCAGGGTATCTGAAGGAAGTTAGACTGGCATTAAAATTATTTTTTCATGTTCTACATGGAGAACTGAGGCACAAACAGCTCAAGTGGCTCCCCCAAAGGTGTTCTTTGAAAAGGGGTCCTTGTGCTGTAAGAACGTGGCCAGTCTTTGACTGGTATTTAAAATTTAGCCTTATGAACATAGAAACAGCCTTCAAACAAGCCCCAAACATGCAAAAGGAAACCAGATGATACAGCACAAGTGACAACCTTTTGCTCAAGCCAGCTGAGGGACTGAAGTGAGAAAGGATTTGGAGTTTCATCTCTGCTGAACTGAGAAAGATCGTGGCTGAACTGAGAAAGATCATGTCTGAACTGACATCACTGCAGATTTTTGAAGGCACAGAATGGCAAGAACCTGAACTTCGGAAAAACAGCCTCACTTTTCTCAAAAGAAAAGATGAATCCACAAAGTAGATCTTGCCACAGCAGAAGGAACATGTGTCACGGGAACAGCAGAGGCAAAATGTGTCATGGGAAAATCTTGACGGATTCAGCCCAGGAAGAGAATATGCAAATTGATACCAAATTAAATGCAATTGAGCAAGATAACACATATCCCAGCAATGAAGAAAACTCACAGCATACTTGCAAAAAAAGATGGAGTTTAAATCCAAGGGGGGTCTGAGGATGTCTAGGCAGTCCCCAGTGACTACATTTTAGCAGGCATGTGAACATTTCCCCAAAAAAGAGTCATGCAAGTGTTGAAGGAATGAAACAAGGAATAATTCAAGTGCAAGGGTCCCTTACAGAACTCAGTGGAAGAGGTGTGACCCACCCTCCAACATGAAAACAAAGCACAGGTACTAAATAACAACATAGTTTGTCTGCTATTGAAAAGCCACCCTGTATCTCACTTGTAGGACACTGTATATTTTTTCCTCTTCCTGACCTCTCTGCTGATGGAGGGATTTTAAGAGCTGCTAGTTTCTACCTCCAGAGTAGCTCAATTTCAGTTCCAGGGGAAACAAAACTCTCAACCAGCCTCATTTGTAAAATCTTTGAAGATGTGGGAATGTCCTCTGGTTGTAAAGTAAAGGGAGTATGATTCAGAGGTGGGTACAGATATATAAAAGGGTTCAATATTTAATTAAACATAATCTTCCTTGTGGCATGACTGCCTGATCTCTTTCAAAAATAAAAATCCTTGGGTTTTATTACACTATTCTCCAATACGTGACAACACAAACCCTTTTGCAGGGCTGTGCTGACCCATCACCCGCCTTTGCTGTGGCAGCATGGGCTGCCCTGCTGCTGCCAGGAGAACATTTTGGGAGCTAATAACTTTGTACTTTTACATGACAAATCCATCTCTCAGGGTTGTCAGATTGCTCTGACATGTCTCTCCAGTGCCCGGAAACTACTGACACAGTCCCCACACTGCTGGGGTGAAGAACCCATGGCGCTGCATAACAGCTCAGGCTGCCCTTAGAAGCAAATGGACATTTTCAGCTACTTACAAAAACAGCATAGTAGGGAAAAAAAAATCATGTTTTGGGGTAGTTATTCTCTACAGAAAACAGGTGTCTTGATCCTGCACCCACAGCTGAGCTCAGCAGAAGTAAGAGAGTTATGCTGGAAGCGTGTGCAGACAGAGGCGCTGAGGATCTGGCTTGCAGACCTGCCTTTGCAAAGGGTCAAGACAATCTCACTTAGGGCACAACTCTGTTAGTTTTGCTCTTTTTTTTTTAATATATAAAAAAGGACAGCATTGGCTCTTTGCTCTTTTCTGGAAATGATACTCTCTGCTCTGTATGAGAAATGAGAGCAAGCCAGAATAAAAGGGAAAGGGTGCAATGCATCAGGCACAAGCCTAAATAATACCAATGTCCGCAGCTGCTTGGCACAATTTTGGTTTTCTATATGTAAGGTGACTTCTAAAAGCACAGTGTTCTATTTTACAAACCTCTCCCTTTCATTATTAACCATTCATAGCTGCCACCTACTCAACATAGCTCATTTTATTAGTACATGGTAGCTTATTTTTAAACCCATATTCTCTTATATGTCACGTGTGTTAGCATGTTGGTTGCACAGTGTCTGAAAGTTGAAGGCAGCTTAATTCAGACAGATTTCACAGAGCTCTTGCATTGTATTTCACAGACTATTCTGACTTTGAAGAGATCCACAAGGATCATCGAGTCCAGCTCTTAAGTAAATGGTCCATACAGGATTGAACCTGCAATCTTGGTATTATTAGCACACCACACACAATAATAAAAAATAATGAAATTATCTTTTTAGTAGAAAAATAATAATAACTAAGCAGGATGCACACTGCATAAAGCCAGTCCCTACATGCCCCATATTCAGTGGGATGTGTTCTTTCAGCCTTGTCGGTGGGGTGGGAGGTGTCCTCTGCATCCCAACAGAACAACCATGGCTGAGGCATTAGCATTCCTGGGAAGTGCCCTGCTGAGTATGATGAGGGTTTTCAAGAAGAGGCAGCCAGGGCTTGAGTCAGAGCACAGCAGTGTCGAAGTGAATCTTCCCAGGGATGCTGGGATGTGAAGCACTCCTGGGTTTCTTCAACAACGACATCACGAGTCCTTTTGCCATATTCCCCAGCCTTTCTCCCAGACGTCTACCAGCTACACCCTTCCTCCCCGCCTGCAATTAGCACTTACAGTGTTGCAAAGGGAGATGAGATTCGCTCTTGCCGTCCTCCTTCAGAACTCGCTCACACCTTCCCCACTGGGTGGGAACATGTGCTGTGGGTTAGGAAATTTTCTCATAGTGGAATTACATTTGCAGCAATCCTACCCCCCGCCTCCTGTTTACTGCTGACTATCAGACTGCTGCTTGTCGTGGTGTAGCAGCACGTGAGCACAAGAGCTCAGACACAGCATTTGGTTCAGCAAAGCTTCAAGTCTCTGTGACTCTCTTTCACCTCCCTGCCCGAAACTGCATATGTACAAATTGGGCCCAGTTTGTTTTCATGCAGGGTAACTGGAGCTGGATAAGTGCCTGCAATTTTGGAAGAGTGGGGTGAGGAGGGAAGTGGGAGTGTATGACCATTGACCTTAATTAGAGGAGATAAAAATGTCGAAACATGATTCCTAAGAAAACCAGGGAAGGCCTCTATTGTCGAGTGTTTCCACATGGATGCCACTGAGAAGAGGTCAAGTGCTTTCTATATACTTTAAGTAAACAGCAGATTGTGAGTTCGCAGTCTGGACTGGATTTGAGCAGCCTCTCTGTTCTGCAAGATCATAATTGAGTCTTATGTACTTAAGATTTGATACCCACTGACATTATTACTTGAGAGTGCCAGGAAATACAGCAGTGATTAAGAGTTATAAAGTTTGCAAGTAAAACTATGCCCGGTGTCACATATGGCTCACCCTGTACTAGAATTGTCTCAGGCTCCTGCTCTAAAAGAGCAGCAATAAGGGACTCTTGTGAAAAAGAGTCTCTGCTGTTGGCTTTCTGTGATAAAGACATGTCTCCTCACATCTTCATTGTCACATAAAAAATGCACAAAGCCTGCAAAATTAAATCTGCTAAATGAGCAACGGGTTATATGTCAGGAATAGAGTGCTCCGAATCAGGCAGCTTATTTACATATTACTGGGAAGAATATCAAGCCAAGTTAAAATGTGATGCATAAAATTCTTCTGTTCTTCTTTGCAGCTATCCAGGCTGAAGGTTAAGAAGACTGAATGGTGGGTTTGTCCCAAAATGTCCATTTCCTTACCTGTAGGTGGGATGACACCGAAATCAGAAATTACAGCTGAATGTCGTATCTACAGGTTCATCTCTGCTGTCACTGCCAGGAGTTACAGGATTACCAGGTCGTAGCTCTCATGTGCTCAGCATCTCTTTCATACCCTGGAGAACCTTGCCCTTACTAAAGGTCTTGTTCACAGGCAGGGAAACTGAGTCAAAGAGCATTGATCCAAGTTCTCAGAAATCAATGGCATACCATCCAGAGCCCGAGCAGATCTAATAACTTCTCCAGCTATTACAAGCAGGAAGAAAGGGCAGGAGTGCTGTTATGGGCATAATTGGAAACAGATGGATCACTGGAAATTTTCCTGTCTGTTCAGTGAGCTTCACATGAGGATTTCATAGTTGGTATCCAAATTATTTAAAGGGTATTGCTGGGAGGAGGCAATGAGCCATGAAACTTGGGAAGCTCAGTCCCAAAGACTCCTTCTGGAAGTGAAGCTGTAAAGCTTTATATGCACCTGAAGCAAAAAGTCTCTCTCTCCCTGTCTGCATCTGCCTGTGAAAAGAAAGAAGAAAGGGCAACCCATTTGTGGATGTTTTCTTTCTGCAACTCTAGATTTGAAATATCTGTTCTTGATTAAAGTGGGAAATGCAATTGCACAAGTCATTAATTATTACTGATAAACCGAAGTAGTGATGGAGGCAAATAAAAATCTCCTGCCACTGCGATGGGATTCTGAAAAAAAGACAGACCTGGGTGCCAGCAGCCTATTTACATTTCCTTTTGTTGCTGAAATACATGCCTGAATTTCTGGGTCTCCAATCCTCACGTGTCCTCAGAGGACATAATGTCTGTAGGTGCAGATCAAGAGGCATGAACTTTATCTATAGCGATGGCAAAAAGCAGCTTTCAGTGCCTGCAACACGTGACCAGTTCCAATTATGGCTCCTTCCTCATGACATCAGTATGCAATGGAGGATCTCACTTTTTTTTCGCCAGAGGCAAGTGCATACATTATCCAGCAGCGAGGCGTGGGGCAGGCGGCTGCCTAACTCTGGGGTGATTTGGATTCCACGCTCGCGTGGGGGTGTGAGCCAACCTCAGAAGTCATTTTCACTGATGCTGACACATAAGGCTTCCCTCAGAGACCTGTCTATCAAACTGCAACATGCTATGCAGAAAAATTAGATTACTCATGCTACAATAAAGAAAGAGAAGATGACAATGATGAAAAAAAAAAAGAATGGACTTCAAAATGTAACAGCTATTTATTAAGTGAATAAAAATCTTGACAATGGGAAAGTATCCTTGAGACTTTTTTTTTCATTTATTTTACCTCTTGCAACCCATTTCAAGGAAAGCTAGTTGGAAAGACCCTATTAATTCAGATAGTGCCTCTGGAAAAACCACCACTTCATCATGATTGTCACATTACTGTACTTGTGAAATATCATCTTAAATAGTCATTATGATTTTGCTGCTGGTTTTGCTGCAGTCAGCAGCAGGATTTCCTTTGGCTTTGGTAAAAGCAGGATCAGGCCCCCTGCTCTCTCTCTCTCTCTCTCTGAATTGCAAATGGGTTGTTCACGTGTCAGCTTGGTAACCAGGCAAAGTTCACCCTGCTCAGTTCAAAGCAGTGAGATGAAGCTCAAGGCATTTTCCTCACAGTATTTGCCGAGTTCCTCGGGTCTACAAAAGTGTTAAAGTGGTTTAATACAAAATCCATAAGACAAACATTATGCAGCTATGTGTGAACCCCTGTCCAATAAAATCTATTTTTTTTAGAAAAAAGTACAAAGTAAGTAAAATACTTAGTAAAGAAAAGAAAAGGCTATGTGAAGCTTAGTGAAATCCCATAAATCAGGATGCTGGACAACTTCAGGAAGGGCAATTTCAAATAAATCTGCAGAAGAACACACACCCAGAGACAGACACACAATCCATAGCTGGAAATGGATCTGGACAAGTGCCGAGGTTAGAACATCCCAGACAGCACTGCAGGACTGGTTTTACAATATCAGATAATGGAAAGGTTTAGCCAAATGCTGATTTTTCTTCTCTAGTAATAACAAACCTGTGCTGGGGCTTCTGCAGTATTTTCTCCTTGAGTTATTATTCCCCAGGAATGCTATTTGGGAAGGCTAATTGAGAGTTTTAACTTCACCTGCCCTGAATCATCTTCTAGCTGCCAATTCTGTATTACCTATTGTTACCATTTTTTAAGGAACCAGTTGTTGTATGTTGGCTTGACTTGAGAACCAGCTCCAACCATTTCCTGTGGGGTTTACTTTCTAATCTTCAGTCCCTCTTCCAAGTATTTCTTCCCAGAGATGTTTTGGTTCCCCTCCAAACCCAAAGAGGAGAACCATAAGCTCTCCTGTGGTCCTGCCTCGTGCACAGCCTCAGAGGAGCTCCTGGCCTGATGACCAGAGCAGAGAACAGATGCAAGTTTGCCTTTTCCTGCTCCTTTTCTAATGGTGGGGCACTAATCAGTGGATCAACCCCTCTGCACCTTCACCCTGCAGAGTAGTTTTTTGGGGCTTTGGCTTCTTAATAGACAGGCAATTTCATCATGACCACACAGAGGGGAAGTGCATGGAATTATAGGTCTCTTTTAAATTGTCAGGAGCAAGTATGATCAGATCTGGTTCTTGATCTCATTACTGTCTAAAAGATTTGGCTGGCATTTTTAAATGCCATGATTTATGTTCCTCACCTTAACAAGGCCCTCGGTGGTGTAAACTGAGTAACTCTATTATTCTCCTGGGCAACTCTAAAGAATCCAATTGGAGAATTTTCACAACACTGTGTCTATAAGAAAATATTAACATGGATTAAGACAAGTTGATAGATTTTAAACCAGGCTATGCAATGAGAACCAGTGAGAATAAATCAAATAACTTTGCCTAACTACAGAAAGTATTTGTAAAGCCCTGTAAGGTTTCCATTTCCTAAAGCCACCTGCCATCTCAAATGCCCCTAATCAGTCACAGATGCTGGATACCAACCTGCTAACCCCACGGCTTTGAGAGAAAATATTGCACTTTGTAAACTCATTCTTGGGTATTTCCTTAATTTTTCTTAAACTAAACTTTCATCCCTTATTTTCCACTTAAATGTAATGAGTTAAATCAACTCTGACATTTTGCCCTGCTTACCCTCACAGTTCTGTTTAGCTGCTTTCCTGCCTACTTCTTGAAAAGCCAGAAGACCTCAGATTTGGATTTTTTGTGTCCTTTTTTGATCGTTATAGTATTATTTTTTTACTCCACATGTCATGATCACCTTCCTGGTGTTGAGCAATCCATTAAATGCAGAATTTTGACTATCTAATCCACTGCCAATCGAAAAAGGAGTGTTTTTCTGTTCTTATTTTATTCACATGATAAAAATGCACCATACACTGAGCTTTTCTGAAGTGCTGTGAAAACATTTTTTTAACCCCACAAATAGTTTTAACCCTCCCCACAAACCCTGACCAAAAAAAGTCCACTCCTGAAGAAATAAGAGGCATTTTAGAGGCTTCATCCAGCACCCAATGGAATCAAAATAAAGAATTTCACAGATTAGGGAAGGTACCAAAACAGGCCCTGATGCCAAATATCCTTAGGAGGCTGTTCACCTGTACTGGTACTCAAGCAGAGCAGGGGGTTGGCTTGGCTCTGGAAGGAGCCATTATTCCACTTTAGCTCTTGAGGACAGGCTGGGAGTGGGAGTTGTAATGGAGGTAGGAAACAGACTGGATTTTATTAGTCTTCCATCATCTTTAAGAGACCCCTAAACAGATCAGGTTTCAGCCTCTCCCTCCACTCCTGTGTCAACTGTTGGTTCTGTTTTTGCTGGAGGATAAGTTTCATTATATTAATAAGCAGCACAAGTGGTTCCAATTGTGGAAGAACCACTCTAAGCTGTCAGAAATGATCAGAGGAGAAGTTTCAGCCTCTCCATGATCACAGCCTCTTCTTCTGGTGCCTCAACTCAGCACTTCCCCAGTGCACTTCACATTTTTAGCAGTCACAACCACAATAAAAGGTACCTTTACATTTGAGCAAGGGTAGGTTATTTTAAGGGACTTTATTCCCTGATCATGGCAGTACTACAGTGCTCGGAAACCAGACGCTAATGGGAATAATTGGGCTAACATCCAATCCACTGGCTGGGAGATGAGATCTAGACATGCACTTAAATGAAACTATACATCTTCAGTCTCCTACTGCAGTCAAATTCCAAACACAAACATCTTTAATCATGCCACTAAAGCAGTAAGTTTGCATTTCTTATTACTAATGAAGAGATAGTGAGAAAAACTCAGAACAAAACACTCCAAAAGTTGGATCCCTATGTAAGAGTGATCCATTAGTGCTTACCAGCAGTAACACTCAGAATTCGTTTCCCTCACATCATCCACTTGAAGGGTTTTAGGTAGACAAAGCAATTAAGAATTCCTACAAGGATGGAAATATTACCAGATTAATTGTGCAGATGGGAAAATGAAGCACAGAAAGTTTTAAATTCATCTGAGTTCAACAAACCAGCCAGACAAGAGAGGAAAGGTCTGATGCACAGCCCCATGCACCAATTACTAGCAGAAAAACAGGCATCCATGGAACAGGAACACATCAGTCCTTGTGCTGAGCCTGCTGAAGCTGCTGGGATTTGTGCAGGAGCACATCACCAGCATCCACCCTCCAGGCTGCAGGACTGGGGTTTGGGTTCATGGATTTACCACCAAAGGACTGAGAATCCCTTCCCCCCCTACCCAGGGAGGAACTCAGCGAAGTTTAGTTTTCAAATTAGACTTACCCAGAACTAGTCACTGAAATGTCATCTGTATGATGGAACAAAAAAAAGAAGAGGGGAGGAATGTAAAAGGAAATCTTTGTAGCCAGGACTACCTGACTCTCCCACAGTAGGAGACGCAGAAATACTGTTTCATGTCATGGAGATGTAGTTAAAATGCAGACGGCATATCCTTGTTCTCAGAATCTGAGAGGTGTGGTTTGTGCATGTGGACAAGCCATCGTTCCTCCCTTTGATCTATCACTTGATGTAGAGGAAGGCTTTTATGTGTTAGGCCTATATAATGGATAATTTAGTCAGAAACCATTATGAAAAGTATTACATTTTGGGTACATATGCTTCAATTATTCTTGAAAGTACAGAGAAATATTTTCTGACATGCACACAGATTTCAAGTAAAAAAAAAAAGTCTAAACAAACCCAGATTTTTTGTTTATCGTCCAAAGAAATTTGTTCTGAGGCAAATTTGCATGTATTTTAAAAGAATTTTGCCATTTTATGATTTTTTAGAGAGAGATTGTAAACAATATATTTGAATGTAATAGGGAAAATGTCATAACCATCATTCATTAAAATCACCAGTGGTCAAAGAATCACAGAATCATAGACTGGCTTGTTTTGGAAGGGTAGGAGGTGTGGCCCTGTAAGGTCTCTGAACTGATCCTCTAAACCTTGAGCTGTAGCATTGCTATCTCTAACTG
Organism: Pithys albifrons albifrons; assembly: GCF_047495875.1. NCBI lineage: Eukaryota > Metazoa > Chordata > Aves > Passeriformes > Thamnophilidae > Pithys > Pithys albifrons. Next base: position 17,583,688 of record NC_092470.1, on the reverse strand, counting down.
AACCAGAGAAAGAAAATTGTAGCTTGGAGGCCCTTGGAGCAGGAGACACTAAAATGATGTGTCCTGCTGGTCACTTCGTCCCTGCTGTCGTGACTGGCCCTCTCACCTTCCATAGCTGCTGTCCTGCAGGAGGTGGGACCCTGGGACACACGAGGCTGTGACTCTTCCAAACCTGATTCCCTGAAGGAGACTAGAAGAGCTGAATGAGCACCAGCCACCTGCACCCTTCTCACAGCCAAGCAGTGGTTGGTTACACAGAGAGGTTCAATCCAGGCCGTTAGCCTCGAGTGCCTCCTGAGGCCTGACTATTCCATGCACTCCACAAGGAAACCCTTTTGTGCACATCACCTGAACTGAGCCACATCAGTCGTGCCCAGGGTGAGCTCTGCCTCAGCCTGAAACGCAGCCAAACGTACCTCAGATGAAAGGCGTCGAATGACAGGGCACAGAGTGCCGAGGCTTCTTCTGCAGACATCTTGCTGGTTGTTTTAAGGTCTTCTGCCTCTAAGTGGCACCACACTGGGTGATTGAACACTTGCTGGAATCTGTTCTACCTTTTATTATAATGATTTCTTACAGAGCTCCTACTTTCCAAACTCTGAACTTTCAAGAGTAAAGCCTGAATGTCAGAGCCCTCTTGTCAGAGCCTTCTGGAGTGATGGGCCCAGAACTACAAAATCCCTTTGGAAAGCCACAGCTTTTAAACCATCACTGGGAAAAGACTGAACTTGAGTTTTTAGAGAAGGCTAAAATCACATCCCTGGGATTTGCAATGAGAGGGATTCAAAACACGGCTGGGCAGAGCTTCCTCTGGTGTGAAATACCAGAGGTTACACCGAATTGAACCTGTCTATGACCTGGTTTATGGGTTTATATTTGCTTAAAGTATTTAGGCCTATACTGTCTCATCTGCAACTTCTGCCCAGAAAGCAGTAAGCAATTTGGAAAGGGGTAGAGGCTGTCTGGGATTGGATGGGTCTGGCCTACACACACACACACACGCACACACACACACGCACACACACACACGCACACACACACACACACAGAGCCTGGGAGTCCTGCAACTGCTGAAGTAAACTGTACTGCTCAAACCAGCCATCCAACATGAAAAACACTGTACTTTTTAAATCAGAGGGAAGTAATCTCCTCTCAGTGCAACAAAGAGCTCATAATGCTAAAATATTCATATATCAACCATCTACCATGAAATCTGCCATTGCTTTACTGCCTTATAAGCTCACACATTTGCAGAGTTTGAGGTTGTTTGATCTCCTCCAAAATGCAGTGATGTTGTCCTGTCCCTATATCATAAAATAAAATCCACAGCCCAAACTCCAGAGCTCACAGCAACTACAACCAAGCTATGCAACCCTGAGAAATTATCAACACTTTAAGAGGACTAGAAAAAAGCACACCAAGAGGAAAGTTTTTCTGTATTTGAGGGAAGGTTGTCAAGATGGTAATATAGTACACTGAGTAGTGAAGACTGGGAGATTTATGTGCCAATTCTTTGTATGATTTATTTAGGTGAATTGCTCTGTATCAATATGTAAAAATCCAATAAATATAACTCCCTATACAAAGGGTTGCTCCAGTTCCAATGCTACAGTGGAGAGTTTTGGCAGAAAGTCAGGACGTGCATTAAAAACACACTTTTTGAGAAGTCTAATAAATAAAAGCTCTGAAATATAGTTTCCCACTGAGAAAGGCATTTTAAATCATTTTGATAAAGAACTTAAATTAGGCCTTAAAAGGAGGGGGAAGCTAGGTCCCTGTAACTAATTATTTATAGCTATTTTGAATATAAGAGTCCAAGAAAGCTGGTCTCCATCCCCCATTTTCTGCCACAATAAATGGGAAAGAAAAAGTCATTCCCTCTTCTCCCTGTCAGTGTTAGAAGGGGAACGATAAAAACAGAATTAAAATGGGGAACAGGCACCTGAACAAGGGACTTCAGAAGTCCTGAAAAAACCTGCACATTTTCTGCCAAAATAAAAGGAGCAGGGGATGAGACTTCACTTCTCTGCCTTACTCAAGGGACCTGGGCTGTTAACTCACTGTAACACCCCAAAGAGGGAATGTACTGTATTTTTTAAACACCACCAGGAACATTTTTAAAAGTGAATAAACATCTGAATAGCCCCAGACTTTCTGAAAATCAAAGCAATTTAGAGATTGCACAGCAGTTGAAATTGGTGGGGATTTCATCTTCTAAGTCACTTCAGTGCTTCTGAGTATGTTACCCAGAAGTGTAGCGGAAATTCTGTGTGTGTGAAGCACCCACAGACCCTGTCCTGGAGGATTTAGACTTTGAGGATCTGCTACAACCTGCAACAAAACCAGTGGGTTTGAAGAAGTGTTGGTGTTTGTGGCTGGATCCCGTGCTGGATCTCACCCCAAGCACAGCAACTCCGGTGTGTAAGGCAGGAGGCTCAGCATGGGAAGGCTGAGGGATGAGAGACCAGTGCTCAAAAGCACAGTGCCTGTGCTGAAGATTCCTGCTGCTGTGGTTGTACATACCAGGCTTCCTACTGAGGTTACTGAGTTATTAATCTTTGACAGACATCCAGAATTCCCCTCCCTGTTCTCAGCAAGTTGCTTCATCTACTCCCTTCTACTGCCGAGCACAGGCATCCCTCAAGACTCTGCCCAAGGAGCCCTTCCTTCTCTACTCCATTGGGAATGCTTCCCTCTTGGCTTAAGTTCCTCCCTCTTTAAATCTGACCTTCACACCTGTTTCATTGAAGGATTCTGTGAAGTTTTCTACAGAACTTGCAGAACCAGGAGGTTGCTAACAGGTGGCACTTTAATAAAGAAGGCAAATACGTGCCTTAGAAATTAAGAGAGGCACTTTTGATCCAGATTTTAACAGAGCCTACATTTGACCTGAATGTGTGGCCATAACTTCATGGGACAGATGAGCACACCTATCACTAATGAGGACTAGTCACATGCCAAAGTGTCTTCCATGACCCACTTTCATGACAGGCGAGACTGCTCAGACTTCCAGACCTCCCTGCCAGCTTCCAGTCCTGATGAACCAGCACCAGAACTTCCAGACATGTCCTCTAAGGTCAGAAATAGCAGAAGAGCTTAACCATGAAGCACCAGTGCCCAGTTTTTATATATGAAGCCCATACAGAAACATGTGGCCAGGTTTTCAGAACTCAACAGCTTGAGGGCTTTGTTGAATGTCTCTCTGTAAACAGTGGGAGCTGCAGGATGCAGCGCTGGAAATCTGGCCCAGGCTGGGAGTACTCAAAAAACTGGCCATGGGCATCACTGAAAAAGTTGTCCTATATGATCCCAGGAGAAAGAGAGAGACAAAAAGCACAATAGCACAAGAAGCAAAGGTGTTTAGCTGCAACAACAGAAAGCAGGATTTTGTTACTGGTTCAAAGCAGAGTTCAGATTTTTTCCCAACTCACCAAAAATAAAAGTTCCTGCACAGTCTGAAAGCCCAAAAAATAAGACAAAAAAGAAGTGGAAATTTGAATTTAAATTGAAACTTAAGCATTAAAAAAATTACAAAAGCATTTGTTGCTGTCATGAAAACTTAAACTCAGGCTTCTGACATTTTAAACTTAATAACCAAACCCATCAGCCATAATGATTTCTCCATCTGATTCAGCATTAATATTCAGACAAATGCCAGGGGCTGTCACTTCCCATATTAAGGCAATCCACATTCGTTTGCATCCAGGACACCTATGGATGTTGTTTGTCTATGAAAAAACTGTAATTTTTTAAGCCGAAATGAAAGGAAAAGAAGTAGAATAAGACAGCTGAGTGTCTTTTGAAAAACATCAAGATGCATTTTCTTTTAAATGCCTGAAAAGGATCTGATTATTGAGGGATCCTTTCCTCTTCACTTCATTATCATTACATCGTCAGTGCTGGGTTATCTAATTACTTGTCTAGAACTGCAAACTTCATTTCCATGCATTAAGGTGCAAGAGGACTGGCTCTCCTGGCTCAGCACTCAAAGAGCTGCAAAGAGCAGCGTCAGGAAGGCTGCACAAGAGGAAATCCTCGGTAGAATTCAAGTGCTTTACGTCTGTCATAAACACACTTCCAGATCAAATTAAAGGAATTTCTTTTAACTCTATTCACAGTCTCCAAATATTCCACTCAACGAGCTGCCTGAGATCTTAGTCATTCGAAGAAATGAATCATATTCCCCTTGTCATCTGGCTGTTCTCTGCTGACTGCTAATTCATGCTATATTGATTTTAAGACTCTGTTAGCACATTATATTTTCATGCTAAGCCAGGAAAGCTTTTCTTGCTGAAAAATTATGCCCCATCCTCATTGCTCACAATATTGCGTCTTGTTCCTCCTCTGTTATTTAGAATGATTGATCAACACAATTTAATCAGCTTTAAATGATTCAGGGAATTGTTCCATGCTATTGTACCACCTACATTTTTTTCTACCAGTATTAACACCACAACATGAATTCTGCACATTAGACTTGTGTGTTTGCCTATTGATGCAAGATTTTAAAAGCCCAGATAATAGTTGGGGTAACACAGTGGGCTCCAGTAGAATTGTGTTACAGACATTTTGGGAATCAGCTCCTCAGAGAAACAACTTGTTGGAGGAATTTAAAGAAAAGATCATTAGAATGATATGAATATTTTTCATCACTGATTTAAAACAGGTCAGGACTTTTAAAAACACCTGTGAATATCTATGCTGTTACAGCTGGTGATTAAAATTTATAATGAAGTAGATAATAAATATTTTGTTTGCTTAATTTCAAATGTCATTAACGGTGAGGCCTCTCATTGGACTGGTGCAAAACTGCTGTTGGCAAAATCTAAGTACAAAACACAAAGGCATCATGTTTCAGATGCTTATAAAATTTAATTCTCCTGAGTAACACCACTAATTTGGCTTAAACATTATACATAAATATTTTTGGCATATAATGAGACCACAGCTTTGCTTTTATTTAAATATGTCTTTTAGGCATAAGATTTTTGGAGCTCCAAAACAAAGTAGTTTCACTTAAACAGAAGTTATTTAAACATTCAATAAATTTGCAATTCATTGAGAAATTTTCTATTCATGCCAAAATTTTAAAAAGTAAGAACAAAAATTATATAATTTCATAAAAATTGATATATGATTGTATTTTCCTCCTCTATGCAAACTTTAATGGGTTATTCTGCAAAAGTATTTCAGTGGGTTTTCCTGACTTGCAGACATTTGTGATATCAGGTGCTGGCTGCAAATATAGTGCAAGTAACTTTTCAATTTTATTTCTGAGTATTTCCCAGAGGAGATAAATTCATAAAATTTTTTTGTTACAGAGGAACATTTTATATATAAAATTTCTTAGCAGCAAAAAAGTCGGAGTAGGAGCTGAAACTCTATTGATCAGCAAATTTTTGCAGCAAGGACAAAACCAGTTAAGGCCAAAAGAACCACAAGAAAGGATACAGTCATTAGCACACAAATAAAAGTGTAATTTAAATTTAAATGTATAATTAAACAGTATATACACGGTCATTTAAAAAAAATCATATGTTGAATATGTTAACTTCATCTGGTGGGGAAAAAACAACATACAAATATAAAAGTAAGACTTGTTCTGTGTGGTATGAGACATATGAAAGGTGAGTTTGAGTCCAGAAATGATAAAGTATGTCTGGGATCTAAGTGAAGTGGTACCAGAGCCCCCTAAAATTACAGGTTTGGGGAGATCCTTTTTTTTGTATCTCAGGAATGGGATACACAATGGATGCAAAATCAGTTTGCATGGATATATGAAATGTATAAAAGAAAAAAAATAGCCATTATAATTTACCACTAATAAGTACAGTCAAGAAACATCCAACATTAAAACTGAGGAAGCTGAGAAAATAAAGCTACTTACATAGTGCATTATATAAGTAACACATAATACATAAAAACTCCAATTTAGGTTTTACCCAGTAATGTAAACAGTAACATAAACCTACTATTGAGAGTAGTTTACTCTACAATTTTGGCTGAGAAATATGCTGGTGGGTAACTCAGCCTTACCATTAAGCTTCAGTTTATTAAACATTTTGTATCTGAGATGTGAATAGAGTGGAGGATTAAATTAGAGGATCACTTACTGCTAAGACTAACACTTCAGTCAATGCAAGATTTTGTCCATTCAACACACCTTACAAAGAACAGACCCAATTCTGCTTTCAATTACTGGGGTGCAACTTTGACTGAAGTCAACAGATGTTGCACCTCAGTAACTGTTAGCAGGGCTGCACACTGAATAAAAGCCTGAGAGAAAAACTCTCTGATGGAAACATTTTTGATGGAAACCTGATTTTTCAAATAAAGGCAAGTTTAGTGAACAATGTGTTTCACAGGAAACAAAACCACCTTATTTTTATCAAATACTTTTCTGATGAAAACTTGAAGCATTTAGTTTTCTTTTTTTTTTTCTCCTAATGACAGCTCAGGATTGATTTTGAGGAAAGAAGCCTGATCATTTGATATGTCACTAGAACAAACCTATCTATGGATAGAAAAGACAAAGCCATACTGAGAGTATCAAGAAATGGAGACAGCAAGTGAAGTGGAGGATGGAGGGCTGGCATCCCTCTAGTTTCTTACACATTCTCAGTTTAATATTTTAATTCCTTGGAATGAGGGGTCAGATCTAGAGAGGTCTACGGCTTTCAACATGGTGATGTGCAAGGAATTCATTAACAGGAATGAACCGAAGCAGGGTCTGGGCATTTGATGGTGGTGGGTTTGTTACCTGGTCACCAACAAAACAGTGGCTGACAGAAACACACTGCAGTAGCATTTCAGTTCTCACACGCTGGACAAAACACAGGGATAGGGCACCAAAGGGAGGGAAATTAAGCCTCCATAAATTGAGCAATTTCCCAGGGTGTAAATCCAAGTAGGGGTTTCAGGAAGCAGAATGTGTGAAATAAGACAGGTGTCTGTCCCTGGCTAAGGCAGTCTGGAAGTGTTTAGTGCATACCATAAGTGCCTTGTCTACTTCAGAGCTGCTGGGAGAGAACAAGTATCCTGAGACAAAACCAGAGGAAAAACAACTGCTTTGCTCACAACAGCACAGAACCCCTGGAAGGTCAGCTCGGTCCTTTGGGCCATAAAGGAGAAACATGAGTGAGACTATAAACTTCACTTTTGTGGGGAGTCCAGGGAGTCCTGTGAAGTCAACAGGACTATCCTGAGGATGAAGAATCACTCACATCAAATACAAAATTCAGGATTGGGCCATAAAGCATGGAAAATATATTGTATCATGAAATGCAAGTCAGCACTGCAATGATACAGCCATTACTCATGTGTATGCTGGACATCCCTGCTCCAGGAACAAACCTAATCTTCCATGCTTGGGAAGGCTTATTGAAAACAGAACCCCTACAGTGGATAGTCGGGGCTGGACTTTGACAGCTCAGCTCCTTTCCAGCTAAGAGATCTGGGAAGTTATTTGGGGCAGCTGCTGTTCCTCTGTGACCAGGCTCCCCACTGGGTGAATGTGTGATGGGACAATCTGCTTTGGCCATTGCGGGTGCTGCATGATAAGGCCAAGCGCTTGTTCTGGTGGACATGAAGAAGATGTGACAGAGTCCTAGATCAAAAAGGACTTTTGGTGTGCCAGGAATGGGACATGAAGCTATTTAATACCTAAGGCTGGACAGTGAATCAAGAGTGTTACTCTGGAGGGCTCCTTTTAATTAGTTGCATATTAAGGCTGCTGGGAGAAAGGAACATTTCTGTTAATTTCTAATCCTCTTGTATCCAAAAGCCTCAGAGAAGAGATGCCTTCATGTTTTAGGCATTGTGAAATATGTATAAAAAGAGTGGCTACTGCACAGACCTTGCCTGCTAATTTAAGGCAGGCTACTGAAGCGAGGGTGGGTTAGACAGACTGTGAAAGGAGGGAGGAAGTGAAGGAGAAAGGTTAAATAGCAGTAGGAAACACGGCTAGAAAGGACTATTTGCACAACTGATGGTTCTGAGCTGTTAGATTATGCTGACAGTGTATTAATCATATGTTACAGCCATATGCACACACACTGATAAATTTATATTTGTCTGCCTATAAATGAACATTGGATGTAAATATATGTAAATTATTGACTATTTTGCATCGTGTTAATAGGATAAATATTTTATATATTTTAAATATAAAAATCTTTTCACATTACATCATCAGAAGAAATTATAAAAATATGAATGTGGGAGATGAGCTTATGGCCTGCACTGGCTCCAAAGATTCAGCTTGAAATCCCAGATTGTTCACAGAGCCCTTCTGAAACTTAGCAAAAGCTAAGATTCTTAAAATATTCCTGTCTCTCTTTTCCACTACTTTCCTTCTTTCTTTTCCTTTATGTTTGCCATGTGCTGCCCTGATGACACTGCCTCCGGGAGGGAGCGTTGGGCCAATTTCCTTGACAGTGCTGAAAACTCCCTCTGCATCCACCTCGCCCGTCCTGTTGCTCCAACTCCTGCTCTGCTCACTATGGATGAATTCCTGCAGTGTTTCCTCTAACCACCTCTCATATCCCTCGTTGGAGGCTTGTGTGCTCAGCTTACATCCAGTCTCATCAGGATGTCTTTTTGATTTAAGCCCTTGTCTTCTCCCCGCTAGGCCTAATACCTCATCTGTTACCCACTGCTGCTTTCTGCATTGTTTCTTTATCCCAGGCATATTGTGTGCTGTGTCTGGGCTGACATCTTCTCCTTCACACCGTGGCTCATTTGGTCCCTTTTTAGTCCTGGCATGCTGATAGCACCTCAAACTGCCTGTAAATTTCTGCTCTGGAGCTGTCACTGATACATCCTGGGATAAACGTATTGTATGGAGACAGCTTTTGCTTCGTGATGTGTTTTGTATTTGTTGTTGTGTGTTTTTATGGGACATAACGTGACTATTAGATGCCAGGAGACAGGAAAAGGAAGAGAAGTGATGTGTAGCAGGAATTTGTTGGCATATAGTGAGAAACAAGTCAGTTTTGTCCAGAGAATAGTGTTGGTGGAACTGTCCTGTCATTGACTCTAAGGCAAATGGATTCAGTCTCCATCTCAAAATAAGTCTGTTCTTTCTCTTATTTTGTTCTTCCATCACTTTCATCTCCCATTTTTTTCCATATTCTTTACAGAGAGAGTCTTTGCTTACCTAGTAACCAATTAATAACCTAGTAACCAATTAGCAAAATCCACCACAACAGAAGCAGAATTGGCTGCATAACAGAGATGCACGAGAAACCGTTAATGAATCCACACAAATACCAGCCTTGATCCCACAGAGATGTCTGCGTAAAGTCAGGGAAAGATTCCAGTGCATAAAGTTAAGTGTGTATGTCAGTCTTTGGCAGGCTGAGACCTTAAAACCTGCTCAGGCATCATGACTGGGTACAGACATAAACTAGACACTTGCAGGGTTTCACTTAGCTTTGACAAAATGTGATACTCAGGGGGGTTGCTTTAAAAATAAATACAAACCATTTCCCTATTAGTTCTATCAACCTTTCAAATGGGCTTGGAATATAGCTTTTTTTTTGGGTTGATATTTTCCTGTGAAAAAAATGGCTTAAATTAAAGAAGAAATTTTGAAAGAAAGTTCATTTGTTGTTACTGTCATATTGAGCCTTTTGGACCAACAGGCAGAATCATATGTATAGATATGGAATGAAAGAACAAACAAAACTAAAAAGATGTTGCAAGAGTGGTTCTTGAAGATTTTCAAGGGCATTTGAGTAGCATTTCCCTCACTTAAAATTGCGTCTCAAAAGGAAGAGTGGATGTTTACAAGTTGCACATCCTCATGTTTTCTAGGACAAGGTTACTGCTGGCTGGCTCAGGAAGAAAATGCTTCACCAAAGCACAGCTCACTATTTCATACTAAGTCATTATCAAAGCTCTTTGGAGCCAGAGCACTGGGCCACATCAGCCTGATGTGGCCTTCCTCTATATATTCCCCTGTACCTTACATCCAAACTGCATTTTTTTCAATATTCATGCAAGTTCTGTTACTTGGAAGGAGCAAACACAGGCTCTAAATCTAGTACTTTCATTTACATATTCTTGGGATGCCATGCTCCAAATTTATTTGGTAGCAATGATGTCATGTCAAATCTACTCAAAATTTAGCAGAAATTTTCAAATCCTCAGTGCTGAGAAGAGCCAAGTAGATACAGCCTAACAGTTTCCATGAGAGCATTTCTATTCCTTTTTTATTTGCTTTCTACATCTAGAGTGTTGAACAGTGGGAATGCTTCAAACATCAGCTCTACAAAATTCTGAGCAAATGCAGGAGTAAATTAATGGTAAAGCAGATGCCAACTTGTGTGCATTCTTACTCAAAAAATTGAGTCCCACTATCCATCTAATCATGAAAGATGCAATGAAAAACTAAGGAGAAATGGTGAATAACTCTGGAAAACACACAGGTCAGTCTTCATGTACTTCAATCCTAAAAGATGCTGGTCATACACACAGATGTGCACACATCCATTACGTGTAAATCTGTTTAGATTTTCATCCAAGATGTAAACTTATTGATCCTAAGTTCTGTTCTACTCTAACCATGCATCCATGTTTGGTTTTCCTTGCAACTCTTCAAGGATGCTGCTGGTGACACCAATCTTAATTTAAAACCTTTGAGAACAGCATAGACTAATTTAATTTCTGTCAGACTGATGTCATAATGTCACACTAATGTGAGAGAGGGGAAAACCTTGCAACAGAGGAGAAAACCTCTTGCATCCTGAAAACCAAAATAACCCTCTTGGATTTCTGCCTATCAAAGACTTCTCTGAACAGTTTTGCTGTGAACATTTGTGACCATGAAAATGTTTCAGTGATTCATAGTGAAGAGCAAATGAATCTCAGAAAGCTACAATCTATTCAGAAGCAATTAAACACCATCCAGAGGATTCACAGACTCAGTCTACACTGGCACTACACTGAGAGGGTATCTGTGACTTCACTGTAGTACCCTGCACTCTGCTTAAACAGCACTTGCTCCACCTTGGTTGTGTTCAGATTTTCTGCAGCTTTTGTGTTTCTTGACTTTCATGTTCCTATGGTGTCACTGACACAGGAGAGCACAGAAAGGATGTTTGGGACACAAGAAAAGCCAGCAGCCAAAATGGTAATGGGACAGTGTGAGTTACCAGCAGGTAACACCAGTGTGTGTGGGAAGGGTAAGGGAGAGCTGGCAGCTGATCCACCACTATGTTCACAAGAGACAAGTGTACATCTCTTGTCCCAGCACTTTAGATCAGTCATGGCTCTTGTTTTATGACTGATGGGGGAGAGACTGGCTCCCACCACACAGACAGCCTTGGATATTGCTGCCGGAATCTGTCCTATGGCACCAAGGAAGTCTTGATGTCTTTGTAGGCACACTCTCTTCCTGGTACCATGTCCACAGCTGGTGGTGAAGGATTCAGAGAAGTGGGTGGGTCTGTGGATCTCTGTTCTTTGTGATCCAGGATATCCAGATAGCACAACTCAGCCTTGGATCTGTGCAAGTGCTGGCTACATGGAGTTAATAAAGTTGTGACCTACCCTTGTCTATCTTCATTCACCTGCACATTCTGATCAATAATGCATATTGCTTTTTGCCTTCTCCTCCCATGTGAGAGGCAAAGCCAATAGAACAGCATTACCAGAGGCACATTTATGTTTGCTGATGACGCAGAAGTCAGGAGGTTTCTCTGCCCTTGTGCAACCTTACCCTTGGATAAGGCCCCTCTGTTCCTGCTGCTGAGTTCCATTCCCAGATGAAGATTGTTTAAGTCTTAAAGTAGTGAGTGTGTTCAAGATGGGAGCAAATTAGGAGACATGTCAAAAGAACAACTACAACAGGAACTCTTAAATGCCAGGTCTTAAATCATTCTGGCAAATTGTCAGTGTGCTTATATTTCTGCCTCACTCCCCCAAGTTTGGTGATGGATGGCCACTGATAGGAATAAGTTGGAACTCATGATTTGGCACCCGAGCCCAGCATTAACTAAATCACCCCCCTGCTGCCACAAGAAAAAGCATTGGTTCTGATCCAGTTTAAGAATTTAAAGTAACCACAACAGAAAAATGAATACAGCACTGATTTCTAGCTCAAAGGAAGATGTTGTTAGGATATAGCAGAGAATGCCAAGAGCCTACCCTTCCAGCTGCAGAAAACCAGCAGTGCTTTTTGTCTCACTAAGGTGCATTAAAAAACCTCCTCAAACCAAAATTCATGGGGTTTTACTTTTGGCAAGTTCTGTGTATTAAGGTAGCCAAAATATTTGAATACACTGACTTTTCCATGAGATATTGAATGGCTTGAGGATTTGTATTCTTCTGTGAGGCTGTGCTTGCACTGTGTTCCATAGCTCAGCAGACTGACAGAGATGAGGAAAGTTGCTAAAGAGCACATGGCAGGCAGGTGGCAGAACAGGAACTATCGCTTGAAATGCCTCTTGCTCTTCTGTCTGCTGAAGAGTCAGACAAGGCTGACCTGTGTGAATGTAATGAGGAAGGGAGCAAGGGAGAGAGAGCACAAGAACTTCTCTCCTTTTATCACACCTTTGCATGCCCACGAGGGCCCTGACCCCTCCTACGCCGAGCCCTCTGCAAGGGGGCAGGTTCAGGAGGGATCAGGGGGAAATGTGAACTCACTATTTATCACTCACAGAGGTCAGACTGAGAGTCTGGGCGTGAGGCAGAGGCATCTTGGATTTCTTCCAAGGCTGGAGTAGCTGCTGTGGTATGTGCTGCCCAGGATTTTCCAGGGCAAATTCTGATTCAGCTTGAAGTCTTATTAGAGGCTCTGCCTGAAATTTCTTTCATTCTAATCCATTCAGCTAAGGGCATTTAGGGCATCCTGACCACTAGGCAATATCCCTTTGGATGCTGCAATTCTTACACCTCAGGGCCTGCAGCAAGGCAGCTCTGCAACCAGTGAAAACTGCGTGGCTTTGCTGACACAGGTTTGTAGCTCTAAAGGATCTGGCCCCATATTTTGACTGTCACACACACAGAGCACAACCAGCACTGCTCTTCCCTATTTTCATCATCACCAAGAAGATTTTGTTTAGGACTGTAGTTTACAAAGATCTTATTATAGAGAAATGAAAAGAAAACTCATCTAAAATCTGGTTACATTGAAAAATTCCAGCTGTCTTGCAATTCAATGCAGCTGTGCTATCTAGTATCTTTTTCTCTTCCTTTTGCATCTCTTTATAGAACATTAGCTTCTATAGAAAAATGCATTTTTTTTTAAACATGGTGATTTTTTTCCTTCCCTCTTCATTATTTGCTGGCTGTTATTTCCACCAATGAAACCGACAGACTCTGACAAGGAAAATGCAAAGATATTTCGAGACAGAGGAACAGCAATGAGTAAAAAAATAGCGTTCATGAAGAGTTTCTACTGGCAATCTCTTGTCCGTGATTTTTTTTTTCTCATACAAACTGTAATATGATGATATTATGCAACTGCCTTCATGTATTAGAATCATTATGAGCCGTAGCTTTGTGATATCATACAGCAGGTGCTAAGAACAGTTTTTGCTTTTCCCCCAAAGCGACTACAAAATTACTTACGATTTCATTATAGAACAATCAACACTTTGTGGGGAGAAGTTTGTATTATTTTGTGATTGTGTTAGCGAGGAAAAAAAATTAAATCTATCTTTCTGGGGAGTTTGCAGCATTCTCTGGGTGAAAACTAAACTGAATTCATTTGTAGCAAAATGCCTACGTCCTTAGCCAGGCAAAACTCTGATGGAGCTGGAAGGACTTCAATCCTCGCTCAGCTCTGTGCTTTCTCTTGCAGGGGTCTGTGCATCTCGTCTGAGGATTGAATAGAGCAAAGCTCTGGGCAAAATTTAGTCCTAGAGCCTGGACTGAAAGGGCCTGCACAAGAAAAGGTCTTATATTTACTTCACCTTTAGAATAAAACCAAAACATTAATCAAAAAATTCAGCCTATGTGGGGTGAGGCTGGTTCACAATCAGGCAGATGGGAAGTCCAGCCAGAGCCTTCTGAAAGCCACCGGCCACTTTCAAGCAACACACATCTTTTATCATCTCTCTGGAGAAACTCTGGGGCTTAGGAAAGCCTCACCTCTGGCCAGCTCAAGTTACTCCAACAGGAGTCATTCCAGATGATTTCTGCTCCCAGAGGAAGAGAGAGCCACAGCCCAAGGTCTGCAGGTCTCAGTGCAAGGAAGATCAACAAGTTTACACAGAGTTGCACTTTCTTCCCAGAATTCCTTGCCAGGCTCCAATGCCCACACAGCAGCCCCAGAACTGCTTTATTTCCATTAGAAATAGAATAAAGATTTCATTATCAATTTTCAGTCAGGAAATAACAGAGCTATGGTGGAAATCTGCAAGCCCCATTCTGTTGCCCCTTCAGTGTAAAACCCCAAAGACTGATATTCTTTCCTCCAAAAAGCCCATGCTGTTGTCCTATCCATCCCAAAATGTAATTAATGTATTAAAAAGAACATTTCCACAAAAAAAGAGATAAAAAACAAGAAGCAAAAAGCAAAAAAACCAAGAGCCGTCCATTGTTTTGTATTTTCTGTTCCCAGAAGATACTTTGCTCTTATTTCATGAACACCAAACATTCCCTTTAAAAACTGAAAATATTTAAAATAGCTTTCTCTCTAGAAAGGGCAGGCAGCAGAACTGCAGGGAAAATCTATACAGAAAGAACCACAAAAATCCAGTGAGGCAGGGTAACCAAATGATAACCAAATAGCTGGAACACTTTCCCCCCAGCGTGAACTCCTAAAGTGCAAATTACAACATTCAAAGCTCCAGCAACTCAGAGCAGCTTTTGTTACATCTGAAAACAGAGATACAGATCAATTATACTCAAGAGAAAATACCTTAACATCATTCCTTGCAGGAGTAGCTCTTTGAGTGAGCCATACCACGCTTTCAGCAGGGGTGTTTTAAATACCAATCACAGCCGATCGTGGCTTCACTGCTGCAGCAAAACACTGGGATAATATTGTTTCTCAGCCCTGATGTCACATTAAATCAGAAGCAAGGCTCTCGATAGCTGCTTTAGCCAGGGGTTTCCAGGCAGAGATGCTTTAGGTCTGGCTCATTGCAGCTACAAAGCCAAAGCACACAGTAGGCAAGCCAGGTGGGCTGTGCTCGCCGGGCCAGGGGCGCTCCGCGGGTTTGGTGGTGCTGCTCCACAGGGAGCTGATTTGAGGATCCCCCCACGTCTGAGGGACTGCCTGGAGATTTCCAGCTGTCGCCAGCGTGAACAGCTGGGGACAACAGGATGCCTACTCAGCACAACCTCATGCCGTGGTGATTGCTGGCTGTCAGACTGGTGACCCTGGAGAACCGGGTGCTCTAAAATAAACCCAACAGCCAAAGCGTTGTTAGCCAGAATGAAACCCCGCCTGTGAAATCACTGAGATTTTACTTGCTCCATCACCCCAGTCCACGGCAGAACTAAAACCAAACCAGTTACACTGACGGGATGTTCCAGCAGCAAATCGGTTGAAACAAAAAGCGTTTTCTGGCCATGAGTACAAACACCATCGTTCGGATCTGCATTTCATCCCCCCCCCCGGCAGCAGAGTGGTGTCCCGTAGGCACCTGGGCTCTGCCTCCTCGGGGCAGGTCCGGTTCCAGTACCCGCCCTGTGGAACTGGGGATCCCCGCGCTCCACGAGCCGATTCCCACGCTTTGGGGGGCGAATAAACACGGATTTTTAAACGGTTTGATCCTCGGGCTAAGGACTGAGACCAAGTGCAGGAATAATAAAGAGCAAGACGGTGACAAACACAATTACTGAGCGGGAAAACAAGACAAACGCGTGTGCCGGCAACCGGCAGCTCGCGACATCCATCCCCCGCGACATCCATCCCCCGCGACATGGCTCTGTGGCCGCGCCGCCGGTAGATGGCGCTGTCGCACCGCGGAGGGCGGTGCGGCCCCGCTGCCCCCGCCGCTCCCGGGCTACGGGTTCGAGACCCGCCCCCGCCCCGCCCCGAGCGCGGCCCCGCGCAGCCACAGCCACAATTAACGCTGCCCGTCCGCGGGGTCATTACAGCGTTTGTATCACGATTTAAACAACAACAACAACAACAACAAAAAGCAATGAAATTACCATGAAAGCCTGAGCTGCCGCAACCCCCAGCAACTCCCGGGAATTCCTGTGCAGAGATGAATATGGATGGAAATCTATATTACCCCAGGCACCGACTTAGCACAGGATGTTTATGAAATATTCCTGAAATGGAGTTTATTTACAAATCAAGTTATCCACTTTTGTGAAATACTTAAAACATTGATGTGGTTAGCGGACAGTTATTATTATTACTTAGCCCTTGTTACGCTCCAGGTGCTCTGTGCGGTACAAGCCACGCATGGAAGGACTTGGTCCCTCCTGCCAAGAACCTACTACAACAGAGAGGCCCAGTCCAATGGCTGGGAAAGTTTTTCCTGAAATCAGGCTGTCGCTGAAAACAAGATGCCTGTGGAAACCGAGGAAGGAAGAAAAGCCCTAAGGATTTTTTTAAACATTTTTTTCCCGTTGGGTTTGTTTATTTGTTAGCTGTAATTCTCCAGAATACCCACTGGATCAAAGTTCATTTCAAGCAATTTTGATCATGAAATAACCAGATCAGAAGCTGCTTCTTTCTTCCCTTCTTACGTATCTGCATCAGAGGCTTTTTCCTCCTGCCTTTGAGCACCAGGCAGCAGAGATCATGTACCCAGCCCTAACAAAACCCAGTTTCACACCATTAAAGGGAGGATAAATTGGAACACTTGCCAAGGACAAGACAAGCTTCAAAAGAATATTTTTAGCAAACCCCTGAGTCCTAACAATTTGTAAAATGAGAAAAATTCCTTAGCAGTCTCTGAGCTGTATTCCAGCACACGGAGCTTGCTCTCTGTGCACTGGCACTGCATGGTATGCAAATATCTTTTTCATTCCCTATGTTTGTCTGTACATGCGTTCAGTGAGGGCACATGAAAGCACCAGCCCTGTCTCAGAGAGAAAGCCATAACTATGGTAACAGGATGTCAGCTGTTGTAAAATGCTGCAGTTGCATTTTAATCTATATATATAATTAAATGGTGACTTTACATCCACTTTCCCGCACATATGTTAAGGTTTTGCATCTGTAGCAATCCTGTGTTCCCTGAACTGGGTTTTAGAGTAGGAGAAACTTCATGGCTGGCAGTCTGTGTGGTGGTGTCCTTGCCGAGCAGAGCCGTGTCATGCGAGACACGGAAC
The DNA here is from genome assembly GCF_047495875.1 of Pithys albifrons albifrons. Classification (NCBI taxonomy): domain Eukaryota; kingdom Metazoa; phylum Chordata; class Aves; order Passeriformes; family Thamnophilidae; genus Pithys; species Pithys albifrons. The sequence continues at coordinate 17,566,441 of NC_092470.1, read as the reverse complement.
CGAGCACACGGCAACTTCTGGGCAGAGGGGAGCAGCTCTTTTCATGAAGCAGAATCTCTCTAACTCATCAAAAGAGCCACAGACGTTGCCTGTACAGAGTTTAAAATCACAGCAAGAACTTGTTACCCTTTTGGAACCTCTCTCTGGACGGGGTCTGTGTCTCCAGTCAGTGCGGAGGGAATTGCACAGCCCTCCCCTTTTAACTGCTTCTCCATCCCTGAGGAGTGCAGGGAGTTCTGTGCCTTAGACAGGGTTGTTCTTTGTTTTTTTGATTTGTCCCCCTGTTCTAAGCAGGTATTTCAAACAGAAACCACCTAATACAAATACCATCTTCACAGGAAAAACATTGTTAAACTACCCAGCATAAAATCTGTGGTGCTTTTACTGTGTTTTTTGCATACAACACCATTTATTTTTCTATATAATTTTATTTTACAAAAATCATCCCTAAATAACCTCATCCTGCCCATAAGAATTATATTATTTTTTATGTAAAAAAGGTGGAATATATGCATGTAGTGGTTGAGTCTTTGTTATTCCATGCTATGCTATTCCCCATCAAATGCTTAAACTGTTTTCTCAGGTAATTTTGAATTTTGCAAGTGCTTGACTGTATTGGAGCAGCACAGGGACCGTGTAGTCAGTGTCAGGAATGAGCTCCCTCCATCCAGTCCTGAATTAGATCCTTGCCCACCAAGTTACAGAGTTTTCCCCTGCATTATTTTTTCTTCATGAATATTGATTAAGAACATAACTTGTCAATGAAGGGTAAAAAAAAAAAGGGGGGGAGAAAAAAAGCGATTTTAGAAGGTAGAGCAGGAAAATTATTTCAGAGCGAGTAAATTGACTAAAGGTGACCAAAGCAAACAAAAAATCTGAACACCTAAAATTCAAAGGCAAATATTCTGTCCTTAGCTCACCCCTTTACAGTCAGGTATCACAGCCTATTTCAACACTGTTTAGAGAGTAGTGCTCTTTGCAGGCTGTTGTACTCTGTAAACATGAAGCAGAGCAGGAGAGTCATCATCCTTCTCCCTAAACTGCCTAAACTTTAGGGAATTTAAAGACAGACCTTTAGCAGCACTTTAAGCCCTTTGAATATAAAATTTGCCCTTTCTCATTTCAATAAAAACTGAAAAGGAAAAGCCCTTCAAAAGCTTCCCTGGATGTTTTAAACAAGTTCATCAACCAGATAAACACCAAATGCTTATGGGATGGGCATATTTTTTTAAAAATAAGATTTCTAAACTTACATGCTTTCCTTTCAGTAGGAGCTGCAGGAAGTGCTGGTGGGATTTTTGGTCTCTGTTATGGACGATGTCAGATGACATGGTCTCTTGTGGTTTTAGAATTTATTAATTTAGGAACTGCTCCAGTTACCTATGAAGTCATTGTCCCTCTGAGTTCAGAGAGGTAAAAGTGAAGTAAAATTAAAAGCTTTTAGAAAAAATACCCTTTATTTGGTACTTGAGTGCTGCCACAGTTCTCTGCCCATATATATTTATGAAAGATTCTGTGAAATGGGGCTTTTTAATGTTACATATTCATCTCCTAAGAATTTACAATATTATATAAGTAATCTCTTGAGAAAGCTGATTCTACATGTGAAAACTGACACAGCAGAGTATGCTCAGAGAAACTGGAAGCATGTGTGCTAAACCTGTGTACTGACATGTTTGGATTTTTTTTTCAGGACTCCTTAGCAAAAATATCTCGTATTTACAGTGAAATAAATAGCCTGCCTTTAATGGTCACTTTCCCAAAGCATCTGCTGCAAACCCTTCATCCACATGCTGCACCTGCTAAAATCAGATTAAAGAACAGCCAAAGCTGTTTTGTAAAGGGTCCATGTCTGGGGGGAGGGTGAAAAATTTAAAAAAGAAGCCACAATCAGGATGACTTTTAAAAAAAGCTATTTTTTGGCTTTAAAATAGGAAACTGAAAAGGTAATTCTCTCTCTCTTTTTTTTTTAACCTCACATAAAACGAGTACCTAAAATAAAACCATGATAAAACCAGCAATAAAACCCAAGTTGAAAGGTCTCCCTTGATAAAGATTTAATACAAAGTAGAAGAAAGTTTGTGACCAAATTGAAACAATTCCCATACCTAGCAATCCTCCAGTGGTTGGGGAGTACTCTGCAATGACTATATCTTTGCATTCTACTAATCTTTCAGGGCAGAAATACATCACTTTAATTCAAAGAATAGGTGTTTTAAGGATGTTATTGGGAAAACGCTGAATTTTAATAGATTAGGTTACTATTTTTTAATTTAGTGTTTGAATATTAGGGGGGGAAAATGCTCGGCTCTCAGTATTTGCCCTGTTTGAAGGGTAGAATTGAAAAGAAATAAAGCCCTGATGGACAGAATGTTTGTTTGGGTAATTACTAACAAAACCAGCTGTGATGTACCTAAAAAGGACAGATCAAATATAATTTCTGCCTTAAATACGACATCTGCTTTCAATATTTTTGGTCATTTCAGGTCCCTGTGCAAAGTTATTTAATGCTGCCGTTTGTTGTGTAACACCAATGTATTCTGTGATACCAGAGTTCTGCCAGTTCAAAGGAGATGGCCCTATGGAGCATCTTTTTGATGTCATGGCTTTTGCTGGAGGCTTTTGTTTAAAGCTTCCCACACACTGTCTTGTCTCTCCCGCTCTCTCTCCTGCTCATGTGTGTGAAACAGCAAAGTAATTTGCAATATAAATTACAAAATCAACTGTTGAGTTTACAAATTGAATATGCATGAAAATATTGCATAATATTACCACTTCCTCAGCCTAATAAAGGTAAATATGTCTGAAATTTGTGTTGGTGAAAAAGCGGATATTTATAGGCTGTATATATTAATTACAGTTGGGTTAATTTAAAGTTTCTGTTATTAATTCCTTTACAGTTTCACTGTCATTGGGATTAACTGCAGCCACCTACAAGCACAACCATTTGGTAATATTCTTAATTACATTGAGGAGACATTCTTCTTACTGTTAAAATAGTGCTTTAACAAGCATCTTCCAGTCTCTTTTGTTTATTCAAAATAAATATTAGCCCAGGAAAAATAAAAGGAAAGGGACCAATACTCTGAGAATAAAAATGGGCCGTAGGGACTCAGACTAGCAATGATTTTGGTGAGTGCTTAATTTCTCGTTTGGTTGAAAAAAGACTGGATTGGCTATTGACAGGCCCCTATCAATAGGCAGACCCCAGAGGTCTGGCTATTTGCACATGGCCTGATTGACTTGTCCTTAATAGACATATAATTGTTGACAAATACCTTCCAATAGACTGTGGCAGGCATGGTCAGACAGACAAAAGAGGCTTCTCTACGACAGAGAGCGGAGCGGAGCGATCGAGGAGACACAGCACCTTAACCAGGGAATAACTGCCTTCCCCAAAGAACCTTCTAGAGCCAAACCTGCAAAATCCACCCCGTTTTCATGCTCTGCTGACTGACAGCCAGCTCAGACAGAAAAAGCTGCATTGTCCAAAGGCCGTGGGGGATCCAGTCAGGGTGTCCCTTCTTCCACACAACTTCAAAATACATCTTCATTGGAACATGCAGCTTAATCACAACAGTAACCCTCTGCACCCAGCCCTGTCCTTTTCCCAGAGCCTGAGGTTTTTAAAAAAACACAGCCAGGATTTTTCCTGTTATTGTTTGCTCTCTCTCAGGTATTTTGTTCTTAAACATCCACCCCAGCTGTTATTAGGGACATGATCCCAGGGTAGGGGGCCTTTGTGCTGTTCTTAAGTCCTAATGTTTCCACCAGCTCATTAAATAACGTTAGAATATGAATTTTTACAAGGAGAAAAGCCGGGTGCGGTGGCTGGAGGTGCATGTTTCTGAAGCATTCCAGGCTCCATTGATTCTTGCAGCCATTGTGGGTGGTTGGTGCCTCGGAAAACAAGATTCAGAAATGGATGCTTAGTGTCGGCCACCCATTTGTGAAAATTTTGGCTGACATTCCAAGGCACCTCAGGAAATCTGTGATGGAGCCTGCAGCCTAAATCTAAGGATCTGGATCTGAGCACAGCCCCATTTTGTGCAGTGCCTTCACACAAACACAATTCTAAATGAGAGACTTAAATAATACATTTACTGTGCTATTATTTTCTCTGTTAAATAACAGCACAGAAAAGAGAAGGAAGAGGTGTAGGCAAAGGAGAAAAAAAGAAAAGATAATAAACTGCATTTATCTGTCCTCAAGATAATAGTTCTGTATTAGATATGTTGGGGCATTAATTACATGGATTTTTTGAATGTTTAGTACATTATAGGCATTGCAATACTTGTCACAAGACAAAAGGCCATTGAAATGATGCAGTACAGCCTTAGGCAGCCATAAAAGAACAAATTGTTCAAGTTTGTGCATCAGTGCGAGATCCAAAGAACCCTGGCTCCAAGAAAAATACCAGTGAAATTTAGAGATGTACCTACTCTGTGGATTTACCCAGAGGTGGGATAAAGCCTGGACTCTGGCCTGTCAGTCCTAGGCTTGGTGTGCCTGCCTTTCCCTGTCAGCAGCAAGCTGGGAAATAGCTCCTGAAAGTTTGCCTTGCAGGATTTCTCCCCGTGGTCATTTTGGATTTAGTAACATCTTTCCCCTTGGGATATGGTGCCTGTCAGGTAGAGGTAACACCCTTACTCTGTAGCATAAGTGACTCGGAGGGGGAAGAGGAGGGGGAGGAGGGTCAGGAAAGGCGCTCCTTAAATCTCTAAGCTAATGTCTTCAGCCTCCCACCTCTAAACTCCCCCACCTCCTTCCTCCCAAACTAATAAAAACAAGCACTAGAAAAAGGGAGACAGAGCAAAAAAACCAGTGCAGACCGTGATCACAGAGTCAAGCAAAGTAGGTTACAAATTAGTGTGACACCATCAAGGTGACACTGTAGACAACCTCTGACACCCGACACAAAGCTGAATGCCTGGTGCCAAAAAGACCTTGAGCCTTGTCTTTGATTCTTATTGATCAAATACATAGATTAAATACAGTATCAGATGACAAGGCTAAAGCCTGGGATTCTGCGTACAGCGAAGACCCTCAGACATGAAAGAACAGATAGACAACAGAGATAGAGAGACAGAGAGAGGAGAGACAGAATAATTGTATTGTGAATAAACAGATGTAGGCCGAGGCAGGCAATTCTATCGGCCAGATGGGCAGGGCTTTTTGTACTTACTGCATTTCTTACAGGCCATGAAATCCAAATGTCAATAACATTAGGAATAAGGGATGACATTTTTAACAGCATTTTTGCAAGCCCCAGACATTCCTGAGCATGTGCATTCTGCGATCAGCTGCTCCAAACTGGTGTGCGCGCCTCTGCGTGCACGCGTGTGTGTCCATTAATTCAGAATTACTCCAATTACGAGCTTTTGATGCTCCAAACCCCTCTCCCTAACCCAAAAGAGATGGAGAGCCCTCGGCCTGTCCAATCAGATCATTTTCCCTCCCGCCTGCAGCAGATGTAAGCAATTTACTTTTTTATTTCTGCATATTCAGTGCGAGCGGGGCTGTTGGTGACTTCTCACCCCGGAGCCTGCAGGATTCTAACCCTATCAAATTAAAGCATTTTGCTCACTTATTCCCAAGCGCTCGGCTGGTGCTTAGCAGGCCTCCCGCTGCATAGCAATGGCGGGCGTTCGTGTCCGCTCATACCCCGCGCCTAATCAGAGATTATTAAGGAAAATATACAGTGCTTTAATTTGATGAGACTGGTTATAGGTACTGCAGTTAAAGGTCACACTCTTACGTGTATCTCCCTCAGTCACTGTAATATTTCCCTCTCGCTTGACAATCGTCAGCTCCAAACAATAGGCCAAGAAGACACGTTTATTTTTGTCACGCTGTGATGAGCTCAATAGGGACAAAAATGAATTATTTAAAGTTCGCATAAACAAACAACCCCGGGCCAGGTTCCCCTTGGCCCTCTCACCCCCTCTGCGTTTTCACGCACACACTTGGTCTCTCTCTTGCCTTTAAAGAACATGCAATAAAACCCCTCCTCAGCTGGAAAGCAAAGCCATTTAGTTGTCAAGTCCACATACACTGGTAGCCAGTGGCCACTGCCTGCTGTTGGGTGAGACCTTGCCCATTCAATCCCTGCAGAGGCAACTGGGTACGTCACAGAGTCAGGTGCCTGGAAAGGACTTTCCAGCTTCTTTGGCTCTGAAAGCTTTCCCTGCCCAGTAGGAGGTAATGGAGCTATCCAGAATGAAGAAAAACACACACAAGGCCTGATGCAGAAGGCTCTGAGCCTTCCCACTGCCACTGTGCAATTCAAAGGTTGAGGGAGTGAGGGAAGAGCATCAACTCCAATGTGCCCGCCTATGCCATGGTAATCAGCTCATGGCCTTGTCTAAATCCACACAGCTTCTAACAGAGGCTCTACGGCTGCGGGAAGAGGGGGAGGGAGGGGATACAACAATTTTCTTCTTCTGTCAGCCTTAACTCTGCTGCCATTCGTTAAAAATGGCAAGGTGTTTAGGCTCTTGTAAGAGCTGCATGGTGGGGAGGGAAAGAGCAAGCCAGTGAGAGATGGGTGGGTTAATTCTAATCTCCTTTCAAGCCTAATGGTTTGAGCATATGTGTCCATGCAGCAGACCAACAGCAGGCTTATTTACCTCCAGAATTTACATGAGAATTGCTTTATGCAGCTGTATGTAAAAATTCAAACCACACAGTGTCACTGTATCACACAGGTCAATCCAAAGCCCAGTGGCATTATAGCAAGAGACAAAAGCCTCACCACTTCACCAGGGTTTCCTTTCGGATTGAAAGTTGCTCTATTAAAAATGGAAAACAACAAAAACAAAAATAGGAGCCTATTTCCACTGCTACGCCCCCTTCAGATTCCCCAGTACCTGCCAAAATTATGAGGACCTGAAGCCTGAGCCTGCTTTTGCCCCTCTCAGCAGGCTGCAGGGAGGGCTGCAAAGGATGTCAGAATCGGGCCGGCTTCATTTTGTGCCTGTGAATAATCCCATTAGCTGATCCCCAGGCATAGACTTTTTATACACATTACTGATGGGCACAGGCAGAAGAGTTCATGGAGGTGCGGCTTCAGTATTTATCCTAAACAGAGGCAGACAGGCTCAGGCTGCTTGGGATGCTACAGGCATCCTGGGCTGTCTGCTAAATTGCCTGTGATTGCCTCGTTGTTGGATTGTTTTCCTCCCCCCCAGTTTGAAGGGTCTGGGATGTCTCCAGAAAAGCCACAGCTCTATGGGCTGTGGAAATACCCACTTCTTTGGTGAAAGGGGGAGTGCTGCATGGCAGAAGAAATCAGGATCTTGCAAAATCACTTCAATTATATCCTGCTATGCTGATAGTATCCCACCTTTTGCCATTGTGCTTAGATCCCTAATTCTACCTGCTTCTCAAGTAATCTGATAAGCTTTGACTGGCAAATTTGACTGCTATTTCATGGTCAGATACTGCATTAGCAATCTCTGCAGTGGCACCCCTTCAGAAAACACAGAAGTATATCAAGGGCCAAGAAGTTACCTGCACATTTTTTAAACTTCATAAAAACTTTTTCTGTGGAGGTTTGGGACAGTTCTTATTTTAGTCTGAACCAATTATTCAGCCTTAATACCTGGACCCTGGTATGCTTCTGTCTTTGATCAGAAAGAACTTGCCTGAAGGCCAGCTCAAGAGAGGTTCAAAGTCAAATGCTTTGATTTAAACCACTCTGCTCCCATCCATGAAAGAAGATGAGAAGAAGCTGCCTGGAATAAGACACAGATAAGTGCAATGCACCATGTCACATGCAGTATTACAATGCAAAGCATACCAAAAGAGATGTTTCGGGGAGCAGAGGGCTTCAAACACGAATCACCCTAACAATCTGGTGGTTCTGCCAGTGGTAAAACACTTTAGGTGTTACAGCAAAATTCTCTAGCCTGTGAGAAGCTCCACGTATTCCAGAGTAATGCAAGAAATAGAGATCTCAGAGCAAGGACCAAGACTCACATGTTTGTGGTCTGAAAGCCCCTGGAACATCTGTAAGGGTCTTCTAGCAATATATGGAGGATAGGATGCTGCTGGACCATTCCGGTTCGCTGAACAGTTCTTTCCTTGAGATATTTTGCCACCTTACCCCAAATAACTATTTAGCTAGGTGGTTATAAGGATCTTTCCAGAATTTCTAAGACTTGGAGCAAGCTGGAGACCCCTGTCCTAGTATTTCAGTGAATAGTAGCATGATACCTATTGCCTGCCATGGAAAGGGAGCAGGACTCAGGCCCAGAAATGGCCCTGGATTCTGCACAAAGAGAGGAAGCACATTCTTCTGATGGCAACAGGATTGTTCTTTCCTGCTTTAAGTACCTTGAGGAGTATTTCAGTCTTTGAACCCCCAGATGCTCAAAAAGAAAAAATTCTTCTTGGGCTTCACACAGGAAATGAAATTCAGGAAACACAGTATCATAATACAGCCTTTCACTGACAGTGTCACCGTTTTATTGCTGGGGTTGTAATCACTGTTTGGGGAGTGACCATTTCCACACCATGTGCAGCAATAGGGCAGGCACTGCCTGCAAATGTGGGGACATGAGTTTCCCCCTTGCCATTCAGAACTTCACTTTGTTGACAAGTACTAAGGGAATAAAAAGGAGAAGAACTTTTTCCACTTCTGAAAGTAACTTTTCTTTAACTATCTGTGCTGTGGCAAATACATTTAGTCACTGTATCCTGCTGGGTCTTTTCACTGGGGAAGGTTTTGATGGCAGAGCCCTTCTTTTCTTCGTGGATTGGTACTCTAGACATTTTTATGTCTTCTTCTTTCCATCAATTTGCCCCTACCCTTTCTGGTGTGCTGGTAACTTTAAAAGGAGAAGCCCAGAATTCATTGCAGCGCAATACAACTCTATTAAAGCAAAACAGATTTGATTTTTGCCTTGGAATGGGACCTGGGGCCTCTTTGGAGTGAGTCCTCCAAACCCCATCGCCACAACAGCACCAGGGATTTCAGCAAGACTGCTCTGGTCTGTGAGCTGTGCTGGCCAAGGTCTCCTTTCAAGGTGTACCCTGATGGGGTAGTAGAAAACAACCACAGTGATGTGTTCCCTCCGCCTCAATAATCAGCATAAGGGAATCATGATTTAGAGATGATGTTTTCCTTATTCCAACTATCAAAACATACTCCCTTTCAGGCTCTGTAAAGGTCTGTTATAAATGTATAATCCCACACAGCAAAAGAAAAAAAATCAACATGCAAAAAAGCACACTGGGGCTGAGGAGATGCAGTAGAAGAGATCAAACCATCAGAGAAGTAAAACACAGGGGAGGATAAACAAGAGTAGGGAAGAGACGGAACAAGAGAAAGAGAATAATTAACAAACAGCATATGCTATAAGGAGCAGGAGACTCCAGCTCATAAAAGCCAACACTGGGCTGCCTTGTCTGCTTGCACAGTAATTCTGGAGGTTTTGAGATGAGAATGATGAGAAACTAATTTCCAAGGTGCACCTCAGATGTCTAGTGCACAATACCACAGAAGACCACAGCTTGCTGCCATCAAAGAAATGCATCTTCCAAGAGGTGAAATTAAACTTTAATACAACCTACCCTGTTAAACTCCCCTGCCAGGCCAGCAAGGTGCTCATCTTCTGCTTATCAAATGCAGGTTCTGGGAATGCTGCTCACTGTGCTGCTTCACATAAACCATGGCTTGCTGAACTCCATGCGCTGCTTTCACACATACTAGAAATGCTCCAGGTAAAATACAGTGGGAAATCTGACACAGCTTGAAATCTATCCAGGTGAAAGGCACTGTTTGAAAACAGGGGGGAAGGAAGAAGAGCTGTTTCTGAGTTCAGAAGTTCCTGCCATGTTCTCTCCCAAGGAAGGATCTCTTTTTCTTGGCATGCTGTCAGCCCCTGCTTTTGGCAATGAGCTAATACTGTTTCAGGGCTGCTCTTGATGTACTCAGAAAGCACCTTGTGTAGCCAATACTTTTGTAAATAAAAGGGGTTTTGCCTCCTATGGCATGACCTTCCTCCTGAGAGAGACAAATTCACGTGGACATAATAAGAAGGTCTTAAAACCTCTCCAAGCAGCTATGAGCCAGAAAGGGAAGAAAAAGAAGACCCAGATAATCTTGAGAACACATCAGGGTCCATTAAATGTCATGGTGAATCCTACAGAGCTGTGGTCACTTGTGTTTCTTGCAAAGTCTAATGTAATGTGTGTGTGTGTGTGTGTAATGTGTGTGTGTGTGTGTTTTCTTCTACACTGACAGGCCAGGAGGAGCCAGATTTTTGATTGTGCCATGAAATTTTGGGATTCAAGCAGGGAATTGAAGTTTGTAGGGATACTGTGAAAGAGAGATGAGAGAAACAAGAATTTCAGAAAAACATGTTGGACTTTGGAAAGGAAATTAACTGATCAGAACAAGATTTAAGTGAATGGAAAGCGAACAAGGGAAGAAGGAATGAGAACTCCTATGGGGAGAAGGATTGGTTGAGAGCACAGAAAGTTTCACAAGCCTAAACGAACATCTTCCTTTCGTTATGTCTGAAGAGGAACAATGTGACCACTAACTGAGAACAAACATATGAAATGGCACATCCAGTAGCCAGTCAGTAGCTAAGAACAGTGAAGTGGGGCACTGTAATATGGGGAGGGTACAACAGTACCTACTCCCTTTGTACCTACTTTTTGTACTTTGTAGTATCATCTTCTTCTTAGAGTAGATAAAAAGGATTTAAGGAAGAACTGTTGGTCAGACCTTAATAACTTACGAGGTTTTAGAACAAATTTGAAGAAAGACTCAAAAGGAGTAAAGGGCAGACATTTACCACATGGATTTCCTGAAGCACGACTGTGCCCAGCTACTCTCAGAGTTTTATGGATAAAAATAATTTTTAAAATTAGAATTCTTAAAATGTATCCAGCCTTTGTTAAAGTATTTCAGCAGGTGCCACTTGGGAACTACGCAGTCCACTGGGGGAAATTAGAGACTTAGAATTTGAAGGTCTGTGTTGGTGACCAGGGAAGGGAAGGTGTCAGATGCTGCAGGGGGAAATGTGGGGCTGGAGGGAAAACATTAGGGGAGTTCATCAAAGATCTGTCTTTGGACTGATCTCATTTAATGCTTCATTAATAAACTGGGCACAAAAAGTAAGAGTGTTCAAATGAAATTTGCAGATTGTACAAAGTTGGGAGGCACCATCAACACAAACGAAAATCGCAATCTCGTGCGGGAAGAATTGGATGACCTTGAGGACAGAAGTAATAGAAATGGGATGAAATTGAACAGTACAAAATGCAAGGTCATGCACTAAAGGACTAATAATGAGAATTTCTGCTAGAAGCTGTTGGCAATGACAAAGGAAGAGACAGACCTGAGTTTCCTAGTTGATTACAGGATAAATATGTGCCATAATATAATGCAACTGAAAAGGCAGATGCAATCCTAGGATTCATCCTGTAATAGTGCTAATAATGAGAGGAAAATATTAATGCTACTACACAAAGCACTGGTGAGACATTATCTGAAATACAGTGTAAATTCTAGTTACCCATGCTCAAGGAGGATGCATGCAAATTGGACCAGAGGGTGCAAAGAGGACTATTATAATGATCAAGGAACTGGAGAGTTTCTGAGAGGAAACTAAAAGACTCTGTTAAGCCTCTCTAAATTATGGCTTAAAGAGACATAGCTACAATTCAGGAATGGGGGGTTCCATAGCAGCTATATAAGGACATGTAGACATGTCAGGGTCACCCAGGAAGATGTGGCTATAAACTGGCTTTGAGTTCAATTACAAGGTGTTTCTAACCCCTGGAGTGGAAATTTCTGAAATGACTTTCCAGTGAGTGTTGTAAAGGGACAAAATCCCTGCCCAAAATACTAAAATGCATTCTGATGGTTTTCAAATATAATCTGATTAGTTTTTGAATGCTACAACATAACATACCACGGTGGCCATGGGGCAGGAAAGTGGATTTGACATTCCAGACACATGTTAGATTTACAAGTAGTCTCTTGTATTATTCTTTGGAGGCCCAGGAAGATGGGAAGAGACATTGCTTTGCCATTCAAATGGATGACATCAGTAAATGAGAGACTTTACAACATAGGGATCTTTTAGAGGTAACACTTAAGTCAAGTTAGTATCTCAAAAATACAATGAAAAATTTAGTTTGTATGAATGTCATATCCTGAATTCATTTTAGGGAAAGAAAGGCTTTTTTTTTTTTTTTTTACTGAAAAGAACTGTGGATGAAAAATTGATTTTTCCTCATTCTAAGAACCCACTTGCCAGCAGTAACACGTGCTCTTTGGTTTTCTCTGAAAATATGTCTTGACATCAATAATTTATTAGAAGTCCTAGATTTGGCTAAGACATATATCAGCTATTGGTGCTCATATAGCCCACTGTAAACAATTCTGGTTTTTACAGAATTATTGTCATGAGAAAGGAAATATGAAAATAGTGAAAGAACCTGGCAGTATCTTGGGCTCAAATCTCTGTCCTTTAAATATATATATATTTATACACACACACACTAATCCAAAAGTTTGGTGACATAAACCTGTCTCATCTCCTTCAAGCAGAGCATAATTTTTGCCACATGTGAAGGAGCACCTCAAAATAAAGCAGATGTTTTTGGTGACTGGCAGAATGAATATACAGATCTGATGGCTTTCAGTATTGTATCCAACTTCATAAAGGCACAAGTTCCAAAAACTTTCCCTAATGAACACTACAATAAAGCACCCCAAAATTGAATGATATAGAAACTGCTGTATTATTATGAAATACATTAGCAGGGTACTAATGACATTTTCAATGGTGAAGCAGGGCATGTTTCTTGCTTCCTAATCCTAGATGGAATTTTTCAGGAAATTAGTTTCTTCACAGAAAAACCTAGCTCCAAACTGACCACTGTTATCTGCAAATTCTAATAAATAAGGCCAAAAAATGCAAAAATATTCAAAAGTCTAGACACCCTCATTTCAACATTTTTTTTAGCCATGTACTTTGCTATCTCTCTCCAGACAATATTTTCAGTCCAAATATTGCTGGAACACATTAGAAAATAACATGAAAACAACCCAAAGATTTTTTATATAGGTCAAGCAAAATATTTTTGATAACCCAATGCTCTTTGGGAAGGAGGATTTTTTCTTGTGCAAAATATCTCTTTTCCCCTCCCCAAATGTCAGAAATGTCAGCTAAGCCTATTTTATTTTTTTTCTTTAATCTTACTTAGTGGATGAGAAAAATCAGTTATTCAGCTGCTCTAATAGCAACAGTTGGAGGGACAGAAGGGGAGATTTTACACTGCTGGAGTGTGACACCTAAACTGGCCAATGCTGCTTGTGCTTAGCAAGTAATAATGATTAAATGAATTTTCCCTTGTCTATCTAATGCCTGGAGGATGTCTGTGATAGGAATGATATCAGAACAAAACTAATGGGGAGTAAGGCTTTATATAAAATATATAGGTATATACAAATGGGCATATAAGTACACAAATAGGTAATAGGTATAGATAAATGTAGTCAAATATATGTGATGCGAATATATGAACAAATTCCTACTTTGAAATTCTTCTGTTATGAATGGTCTTGCTGATTTGAAACCTCACTTAAATACTATGTTACGAAATGATTTTTAATCACAAACATGGCAGGCAGCTACAGTTATTTCTCTCTGCATTGACATCATAACATTATCTCACTGCAAATTTGTGATTCACTCTCTAAAATAGCTGGAATGGCTACTGGTGTGCCAATAAGGGACTGTGGGGCTGTGCTGAGAGTGCTGCTGACACCTCACTGCTGCACAGGGATCACCTCATGCAGTGGAATTCCATTAGCCCATTTACATGGATGTGTCTTGGATGGGAAGTGTCACTGTTCTGCCTTGCCAAGCACTACAGCTCCTGCTATGGAAGCACAATGAAACCAAACAATTAGTTAGAATTATTGCTCTTAAAGAAAAATGATTTGCTTGTCTGTCTTCTAAGAAAAACTCAGTTACCGTATACGATCAACCTTGGCTTGACTGGCAGTGATTTTCCTGGTCTAGTCTGCTGGGAACCTTAAATGAACACGAGCAATTATAAACCCAAAGTCTTCAGCAATTTGTAGGCATTATCTCAGGATAATTGCCCTGAAATGTTCATGTTGCAAAGCAAAGGTAGATAATTTAAAAATCCATCTTTCTCTGTCTGCACTATGAGTTGGGCGTAACACTCTTCCCTCCTGCGGGCCTTGTAGCAGTATAATAAAGCTTGGAATTGGTCCTTTGAAAATGCCTGTTGCTGCCTTTTAGAAAGCAAAGAGGCCAAATCTGAGTTTAACCTTTTCTAGCTTTATTATTTTTATAAAATGAAACCCAAGTCATATTTTCTGGCACAAACAGAGAAAAAACGGAATATTAAAAGTCAAGGGAACAAACCTGCCCTGAGGAACTCTGCAAAATAACATCCATTGCAAGAAAGCCTTCCTGCTCCCTGGGTAAGATAAGTGCCCCTCAGAAGGAAACACTGGGTCTTGGCCTCCTCATGGCTGTCCATGCACTGACAGAGCTTAATATTTTCTGGGAGTTTTCCTTACAAGCTTCTTAGAGTGCTCATAAGTGCTCAGCTCCCTCTCTACAAGTGGTAAGAACCTCCTGAGAAGTGCTGAACGTTTCTCTCTTCTCATGACTCACACAACTGCCTCATCTGTAGGTGGTTTCCTCAGTTCCTTGCCCCCATCCAACCAAGCAGGCAAGTGAAATGCATTCATTGCCTGACTGATTTATAGCAGCTCTTCCCTCCACTGCAAGGAAGGAAGGAAGGAAGCAAAGCTGCTTCTGGCTTATGAGCAAATCATGGAGATCTCTGAGCTCCTTCTGCAAAGAACGAGGAGGAAGAAGGATGCTTGGAACAGAACTGGAACTCTCCAAATTTTTTTGGAGGCTTTTAGAAAAAGAAGTCATCACAGTATTTTTTTCTTGCTTTGATATAATCAAACATCACAAAAAAACCCCTTAGTGAAATTGGATTTTGTGAAGCCACAAAGCTCATCTCAGTGAAGGATGGTGAGTATTGACTTTTGAGAGAAGAAGAGGCCCCCAAAGCAGAAACACCTGGTGCAGAAGGTATCAGGTACCTGTATTTCCATTAATCAAAACTAAAATAGTCCAGCTCAGCATTTTCCAGGGAGTTGTTATAAAAAAGAAATCATCCAAAAATGAACGCTGTATAAGCCCAAACAAAAGATCTCAGAAAGACCACATAAAGAGAACATTTACTAAACAAGAAATCAATGAAGTAACAGGTGTGTTGGAAATCTTCAATGAATTGTTTGAGTGTTCTCCCACTACCCCTTCAGTTTGCAGTCCTTTCTTTCCTACAGAAAGTAGGAGAAAATTCAAGGAATAAACATGATTATAAAGGAAATACCCCTGCAATATTCTGAGTTTCTATAAATTTAGTTAATTCTTGCCTGTTCTGAACTTGGAAGAAACCCTAAATTTGAAAGACTGGTCCAGTTCATTCCACCCCTTCTGGCTCATCTGTGAACACCTCCAACCTTCTGCATCCATATCCCTTTTCCCTCCCTCTCTCCATTGTTTTTCACGCTCAGCTTACACTATAAAATTGCCAAGTACCAATGTTGCCATGCTTCATCAAACCATTTGGGAGTCAACAACACAGTCACTCCCACTGAAATCGTGTTTATTACTTGAGCTTTCTTCTGCAACAGGACTTGCTCTCAAGCAGGGCTCCATCCTCCATGGTGCTGGAACACTGCAGAGCATGACTGGAGTGCAGGATATCTCCAGCTGTGCCAAACACATGGTCAGATCACTCCAAGGGGTAGCAGAAATGTATCTTCCCTTACTCCAGCCCTGTCCACTGCTTTAGCTGCCCCAGTGCACTTGTTTTAGAGGCCCTGGGGAGTTGGCTGTTTTCCCTTTTTTATTTCTTTTTTTTTTAATAATTGAGGCACAGAGCGAACGGGGAGAGGGGAAATGGGAAAAGGGGAGTTATCAGTAAGAGGGCCAGCTGAGTGAGGTTGGTGACCTGATTTCCAGCATACTGGGGGTACTCTGTGACCCCTGTAATTTTACTGCCTCCTGAGTTATCGCTTGTGATTTTCACTGGAGTGAAATGATACATCAGGGAACAGTAAGGATTCCAACAGTCCACAGACAAGCAGAATACAAAGTACCTACCAAAACAGCTGCCCTACCTCTCTAAAGATATATTTTTAATCCTTTGGAATGGAGACTCCAACTGCCTATCCAGATCCCCCAAGGTTTTATTAATGGAAAATGCCAGAGAAGACACCTTTTTAAAAAATTATTATTATGACTGTGGGCCTGGCTCACTGTGCAGAAGCTTCAGAGGCTTCTATAACATAACTCTCAAGGAGATTAATCCAGACTGAAATTTTCTCTCTTTGGAGTTGTGGGATGGAACTTTTTACACAGGAAGACCCTTTTTCCCTTAATGACAAGGAAAAAAACTCCTCACTTGTTCCGACAATGCCATGACCAGCAGAGCCCCACCAAACAGGAAGGGCTTGTAATCTCAGGTAGCTTTGCAAGAACATAGTGCCTTATTAGAGACTGGATTGTATTAAAAAGCAGTTTCAAGTAAAATATTCATCAAGAAGAAGGTGATGCAAGAAGAGATATTTCCTGGAAAAATAATGGAAACAGGGTAGAGGAACTCTCTTTTGGATGAAATTTCTGCTTGCACAAACACCAGCTTTCTGAAGTGTCTGACCTGCTCTCCAGGTTCATCATGTCATCTTAAAAAACTAAAGGCAAACACAAAATTTAAAGTATTTGCTACATTCTACTTTGAAGTCAAAAAATGGTACCTTTTTGAAGAGCTAGTGAAGTCTTGTTTCATTTGTGGTCAGAAAGGGGAAAGTAGCCTTTACTTCAGATGGGTTGAAGAGAGCAAAAGGTAAAGTGACAGAACAGAGAGGGTTATATTCACTTCCCTTTACACAGAGATAAATGCATTGAAAAACTTTAACCAAGACACTTTTGGCAAGATTTCTTGCTTGAATTGAAAATCCATTTTCTATTTAAAAAGTTTAGGCAAGGAAGATCTGACTGAGTGCAGTATTCACACACCTTTTAAAAACTGCTACAAGCTGAACAAGTAATTCCAAATCCCTCTGGAAAAGTCCTATAAAATTATTATCAAATAAATAGAATTGTATAGTAATGACAGGAAACCATCTGTGAAATTGACTGGAGAATTAGTTCCCTGATAGCAAATGCAGACAGTAAAGCAAAAAGTGCTGTAGAATTTTGTCCTCTCCAAAATGTGAATATTTTTAATCATTCAGTGAAACATTTCTTTCTTTCTAACAGATTAATGTGTGAAGAATCTCTGCACCAGAAGTGTGTGATGAATACCTTATAATTTTTAAAGAAGAAATCAAATCCAGATCGTATCAGTGATGGCTTCTTTCTTATTCAAGTGCTTGGAACAGAGTATGATTTGAGCACTGGCATTGCAGATGTGCTATTAAGTGGCAGTTTGTAACATGGGCAGTTGTTTCACCCATTCCCCTGTTTTCCCACCTGATCCATTTTTGTCCAGCCAGCGATTGCTCGACAGCAGCACAGGCCAGGGTTAACCAGCTATCTACAGCTCACCCAAAATAGTTAAACAACTCTGATGGCCTAATGCTGCCAGCAGGGAGTTGCTGCAGGGTCTGAAGTAGAGGTGAAACACATTTCTTCCTCTCTCAGACAAGCAGAAGATCAGATGCTGCTCCACAGAGCACAGGCAATGGGAACCTTCAGTCAAGCAGCTTTGTTCTGATAGTTGGTCCTTCACATCACAACTTAAAACAAGGTTTCTAATACAAACTTGTGTGAACTTTCCCTCCCTCCTGTTCCCTCTATTGGCCTTGCAGAGCCTTTTGGCCATTTCAGGTTACAGCCTTAGGGTTTAATTATTAGTATGACAAGCTGAGCTTTCAGAGAGCTGAAGGGGGAGTGCAGAGGTGAAGTGGCTGGAGACATCCTGCCTCAATAGGGCACAGGCAGCACTGAGGCTTTCCTGCATTTCCAGCGTCCCTGACTGTGCTTTCATGAACAGCTGGCTGGGGGCACAGGTGGCCCACGGTCCTGACTGTACCCTCCATCTCCCAGCTCTCTTTGGGGGATGCAAAGCTGCTTTTGGGCTGGGGCCCCACTGTGCTGTGACTAGAGGAGCTCTTACAGCATGTGCAGGAGCACCTTGGGGAGTGATAGGTGGCTTTTCATGTGCACACATCCTCGTGTGCACACACACACTCCCTGGGGCAGGAACCTCTCCAGGTTCTTTTGACCTCTTAGTGCACCTTTCCGTTTTGATCCTTCTAAAGTCCAAGACTTACGCCTTAGGTTTCAGCACAAGATGAGAAAGAAAATAATCAACAACATTAGTAGGCAACTCTACCCTGTGTTGCCTACTCCCCTGCCTCTTAGATGCTACTCGCCCTTGTAATATTACTGTACGTCTCAGACAAAACCCCACTATTTCATTGCCTTAAACAGGAAAATGTTTTCAACTCCCCTATGCGTTCTTGCCTAGTTCATGGCTTGATTTAATTTTACAAGGCAAGAGCTGGAACAATTATCTGATTCTTCATGTACAGCAGGCTTTCAGTGGTCATTTCTGAAGTTTTACTGGTTCATAACCTCTGTAATCAGAAGACCCAGTTAAAAAAAAAAGAAACTAAGTGAACAGGCAGGAATCTGTTCATATTATCCCTTCCTAGCTGTCCAGGCTTTCATCCTCTTTTCTCCCACACATGCCCTTATTGCTCTGCTACTCACCCACCAATGAGGGTCTGTCAATGGCAGTGAGAGGTCAACATCAAAGCACTTTTACAGCTAGCAGCTTGCAGCTAATGCTGGCATTATGGAGAGAAATAGAGAGAGAGAGAGAAGCATAGGGATTGAATGAATGGCCCTCTCATATAGAAAGAGACCGAAGAATAGAACAAAACCTCCTATTCTCCCACTCTTTATAATACTCCTGGGCTGAGTGTGCGTATGTGGTACACAGCTGAGTTTGAACTGCATTAGCACTCTTTCAGTTTACAAACAAGAGGCCTAATTTAGAAGAAAAATCTCTTATCTGATTATTTCTTTGTGTTCACCCATGTGGTAAAAAATGTCTGTACAGAGAAGGGAGGGGGGGCTACAGAGGTGACTTATTAACTTCTTTGGCTGTATCATGATTGTGAAGGGCAATCAGGGGATCACTATTCACCCATAATTTTCAGACTTGAGGAAAAGATGTAGTAAAACAGTCCCTCAAAAGAGATTTCAATGTGGATTACTATTTTTCTGAAGAAGGCAGTGGAAATAGTGTGGGTCAGTCCCACACCAGCTGTATGACTGATGCCAGTCTTATCCCCTGCCCACACAGAAACCTCGGAATTATTTTTGTCCCATGCAATTGGCACCGAGAGTGGATGTCTTCCTATAAATATGCTATGGCTTTGGTATACTGAATTCCACAATTTGATGAAACTGCCACCTCATGCTAGTTAGAGAATTTAATCACCTCCCCTGCCTCATCAATCTTCTGTAGAGAGTGAAAAAGGGAATTCAAAACTTGTATGACTTTGAAGTTGTTACCCAGAGACTCAAGCAGCAGGTTTAGGGATCAATATAATTTCCAGGACTGACAATGAGTATTATTTGTTTGTTCTCCTTTCTCTGGAGTCTGGGACACATCATCCTTTGAGTATCACTTGAGTACCTTATTTAAATTTCCCGTACTGTGGAGAAACTAAGTTTTGGCAACAACTTGGATCCCTTCAGCACTTTTCTAGTGACAAATCAAAGTTGCAGTATTTATCTTTTACTCATATAATAAGGAGTCTCAGAAAAAGATGCACAATGGTTACAATTATTTCATATCTCCACAGATTATGGTATTGCCAAAAGAACTGAATATGATCTGCTTGAAGTGGTCAAGTGAAGACCTATAGGGCCTTTAAGGGACAGAAAAGCAGCTTCAAAGAAATACTGGGAAGAAGCTTCTTTTGGATTCTCATCTTTTACATCTGGGATACAAGTGAAAAATCTTAGTCACTATGAAAGTTTTTCCTCCTTGAATTTGGGATACAGAGATTACAGAATGGCTGGAAAAGTCCACAAGTGATAGATACCGAAAACGTCCTGATCTTGGAGACTAATTTGAAAAAAGTATCAGTGATTTGGAAAAGAGCTGGGTTAGTTTAGAGGAGCCTGTTTGCTGGGGGATTTAAATGCTCTGTGTTTTCAGAGACAGGCCCTCCAAGTGTGACATGCAATGAATACCAAGATAGGCCTTTCAAGCACAAATATGACAGAGATCTTAGCCATGCAAGTATCTACTGCTTACTACTTAAAAGAATTCACTATGAGACCAGAAAAAACAGTATAAGTAAAGTACAGCATAAATACATCTGTGCCATGTAACTGCAGGATGTCTTGATGTCTCGAATGCCTTTTGAATATTAATGGTTTTCTGTTTCATTACAGAATTATTTTCATGTTGAGTTTTTGAAATATCACTTAGTAATTTTTGAATCAGAAATCAGGATAATAAGCATAGGACAAATCCATCCCCTGTATCTTCTCACAGGACAGTAGTAACAGGGTCCTCCTCTTGCATAAAGACCTTTATATTTTTTTCCTATTTTTAAGATGAATGTGGAATTTAGCTTGTTATATACAGATTTATTTTGAACAGAAAGCACTCTTGGTAACCTCAGAGAACTGTGTTCCAACCATGCTGGGGAAATGGAAGAACTTCAAGTCCAGAAATCAATGAAGCAAATACTGCTGGGTCATAATTGGTGTTCATGGATAAAAGAATGATGACACAGAATCTCCTACCTACCCTTTCTAAGAGTGCAAAACACTTGTCTCTAGGCTGTGAAGTAAAAAGGGCTGAAAGAATTGATTAAATTACTGTCCTTTATTTGTAACTGTTTTGTCTTTTTAAACTCAGTAGAAGGGAAGCAGCCAGAGGGTATCACTGTTATTACTACACTGTTTTTTTGCACACTCAGTCGAGGCTCAGTCTGACTATATAAATCTAATGGTTTGAAATCTTTGCTGTGTCATTGATCTCTTTTGAAAATCCACACAGGAGCAGTAAAGAAGCAAGTTTGAGCAAGGAGTAGCCTTGGGAGCCAGTGTACCAACTCAAAACTTTTATTTATCTCCTGGAAGATGGCTGTGATGGCTCATTAGTTAGTGCACATTCCTAACTATAGACTGTTTCAGACAGAAAATAAGGACATAAATATTTAACCTTTGGAAAGGAACTCATTTACTGGAACTCCAACTTTATGAACTAAGGTTATAAATAACTCTGATGTACTGCAATCAACATAGTATAATGAGATCACATGAATGGCTGAGTTGTCTTTAACCTTTGATTGTTTAGAAGTGCAGAAATTCATTTGTACTGAGGATTAGTGATGATGAACACAGAAATGAAGCTGAGTATCATCAGGCACAGGCTTGTATAGAATACATCCCTGAAGTGAAAGTAGTCCCCTCCCCTCCAGTTCCTACCCCCAAGATTTCTTACATTCACAGTAATTCAGTTGTAGTCTGTCAAAACACTGAAAGGGACATATATTTCAAATTTATCTGTGGGGATTTTGTAATGCTAGAACAGGACTTTTTCACTTTGCCAAAAGAGATCTCCTGAGAGGGGTCTGTTCAAGTTACACCCTTTTTAAGCAATTGTATTAAATCACCATGTGAAAAATACATTTTCTAAAGTATATTCTCCCACACAAAAATATCTGCTGCACAGTAGATGCATATCAGCACAATAAACACAGAAAATGCAAAAAGTTTCATCTTTACAGGGCCCTTCCTTGACATTGTTCTTGCAATTCCAACTCCCTGGCAAAAGATGTCTGTTATTAACTCAGGGAGGATAATTCTTACTGGTTTTTTTTTTTTTTTTTTTGTTAATTGATTTTCAAAGCAGATGATTTAAAGGTGATGACATTGCAATGTTTAATAGCCATGGATAGCACTTCCAGCCTTCTGAAGACTACCAAGCCATCCCTGGGTTAAATCTTACAACATGTACCAGTGAAGCAAACCACTTATTCCTGTATCATTAAACCCTTCATAAATGCAGAAGGTGAGTCATAGGGTAGTTACGTAACCTGTCCAAAAATTACAGCAGAAGACAGAGCAAAAAGATTAAGGACCATAAATGTCCCAAACATGCTCTTCAATGAGAAGGTTTGCAGGGTTATGCATTCCAAACATTGTCACTTTGCCAGGTTACTCCTCTTCATCTGAAAGTATCTGCTAATTTTACAGGCTACTGCAATACAGTTTACTGACCAAATTCATGATGGATCAACTGCATTTTCAAAATTACTGATTTTTGGGTGAAAATAAGGAAGTGACTCACACAAATACGGCAAACAAACAAACAAACAAGGTGAGATACAGAAAACTTTCTTGACCAATCATTCTTTCATACAGAAAAATATGAGCTCTTTTTTTTTTCTCTAGTTCTGCTCACTTTCCTTAATACTTTGTGCTCAGAATTTGAGTCGTGTTCTTGAGAGCTGAAAAGTTCCCTCAGCATGCAAGGATAATAAAGCAAGCTAGTGTATGCTGCAAACATTGAATTTTTTGTGCATTAGGAACATCT
Organism: Pithys albifrons albifrons; assembly: GCF_047495875.1. Lineage (NCBI taxonomy): Eukaryota > Metazoa > Chordata > Aves > Passeriformes > Thamnophilidae > Pithys > Pithys albifrons. The sequence goes on along the minus strand of NC_092470.1, from coordinate 17,543,779 downwards.
GCCTGTTCCAGGAGGGATATCAGAAAACGTGTCCGGGCAGAAACAGAAATTGAGAAGATGTCTGTGGCAGAATATGAAATAACCACAACAGGATAAATAATAAAATATTTACCATGACACAGTAAGGCTCTCTCACCATGGCAGTGCAGGGCAGCCTCTCCAACAAAATACTTGCAGTGTTAAGTCATGGATGTGGTGTCAGAAGATGGTTTATTGTAAATTACGGCCTGGATTGCCATATATCCACTACACCTCCAGGAATCTGAACTCTGAAGTCATTTAGAGGTAGGGTTACATCTAGAAGAAAGGATATCTTCCCTGGGAGATAAAACAATACAGCACTTCTATGTTTTACAGATGTAGAGGGAGAAAAAAAAACATTGGAAGTGGACATCAAACTGGGGAAAACTTTTCTGAAACCAGAAAACTTTTTCCAGAAAAGCCAATTAAAAAGACTTATTTCTTGAGCATTAATACTAACCCTGCCCCTCCTTTGGCCTTTAAACTGTAACACAGAGTCTGTTTCTGATTTTTATTTCATCTGCTCTTATCACTTGGATAGAAACACACAAAGTCTTTGCCATCTATTTGATCCCCATGGTGTGGGCTAAGGCTTGCACAGACCACGCCAGCGTGAATAACGCCAACAAACAGTTAAATCCCACAGCCACCTTTGTAGTGGTGTTCCATTAATCTGAATACTTTCCCAGGCCTTTCTTCTTCTGATTGCAGAATTTGAGGCAACAAGAACAGCAGCTATTCCAGATCTTTGTCGGAGTTGCATCAGCAGTGGTGCCACACCAGCAGTACATTTGAACAGACTGAAAGGGTAAATAAATTAATGCAATGGAGCCGTGAGAGCCCAATTAAGATTTTCATAGTTACAAATTTTGATGTTCTTTTTAAAATCCAAAATGTCAATTTTTAATTTTTCTTTATTTAATTTTTTACCCACAGAGGGGTATTTAGTTCCTGAGTAGACTTCCCTCTTTTTTTTTTTTTCCCCCCTAGTCTTCTTGACTTTGATAAAGCTGGTTATGGACTGAGGAAGGTGGAAAGCTTCACACTTGTCCTTAGACACACCTCTTAAGTGCCCCCCCTGTGACACAGTTGGATATCATTGTTTCTTCCTACAGTGTTCATGGAAAGACTGAGTGATTTCCTCAAAATTACACAGGCTATTGGCATCAAAACTTTTAGACTAATCCAAAAATTACCATATTAAGCTGCACCCCATTTTTCTGGAACACAGCCACTCTGCCTAATTTTCCCTGAGGAAATAAATTACAATTAAATAAAAATTGAATGAATGAGGGAGGAGAAGCCTAAATATTAAACTATAAGGGTTGGAAGAGAATACAACTTTTTGGCTGATTCCACCACGTCTATAAATTACAGCATAACGTAATGGATCATGTCTCAGATACAAGAACAGCACTGAAAAGAATAATTTAGTTTCTCATACAGAGAGTTAATGATGAATTACCATTTACATGTTTCATCATTCACTGGTACATATGGCTATAATTCAGGAATCGTGACAGTACAAAATCTATTACTCTAACAAAAGATTTGTATCAGACAATTATCTTGATGGTTCCTGTCTTGTTCTTGGAGTAGCAGTGTATTCAAAGAGCTCTGCCAGCTCTGGAAGTTCTTAGATACCAGTGAATCTCCCTCCTGAATCATAAAAATGGAGAAGAAAAACTAATGTTATTTTTATGAGTAACTTAAGAATGTTTGCATTCCCCTTTCTCCCTGTTCAGAGAGGCTGCAGTAAACCACTCATCGAGCCTATTCTTTTCATTCTTTTAAGAGGATTCCATGGGCTGCATTTTTACCTGTGTTTTTCTTCAGCTTTTATGTGTTCTACAGGCAGTTTCTGAGGACCTGGCGATTCTTGCCTGCACAAAACAACCGACTTTTTTTTTTTTTTCAAAAGCATATTATATTATGGTGTTAGAGACTCAACTCTAAAGGTCATTAATTCATGATTTAATGTTGTATGGGATAGTAATTTTGTATTCCTCATCCTTGATGTACAACTATAAACCAAAGGAAATCTTCAAATTAACTCTTTCATCCCTGAATGTGCTGTATGTATTCAGAGGCCATTTCTTGCAGTAGGACACAAGTAAATATGTTACATGCCACAGGGACATGGAATAAAGCCGTGAAATATTCAAATCCTGAATTTACTATTGACTCATTGTGCAAGCTTTCCCATGCCATTTAGCCTCCATAAATCTAGCTATGAGACTTCAATGAACACAAAACAAATTATGCCCAAATCCAACTGGGCCTATCTGGTTTCTGTCATGGTTTGACATCACCTGCTTCATTTTTTATAGCTCAACTCACATTAGTAATCATATCCAAACTCATGCAACCTCATCTGTACTGCAAAGTCCACAGAGAGAAGACCTATCTCTATTTAGGTTTTATAATAACTCCATGAAGCCCTTCCTGAGCATATTTTTTGCCCTCAGTATCAAAATACAACTTCATATTTTGATCATCTACTCTGCTCCATAAGGAAGATACAAAGAACTTTTAAACGTGGTCTCAACTTCCATTTCCCAATGTAAAACTTTGCTTCCTAAAGCAAGCATGAGAATCAAATGTACTTATTGACATTGTCTCTTATTCCCAGTGTCTTATCTGAGAAGTTTTCAGTGAGTCTGTCAGATTCCTTGATTAAATCATACGCCTCAGCTTTGAGCCTGTTTTTCCCTCAGTTGACATCTCGCCCTGAATACAAACTTCTGCTTAGGGCTACCTCTTCCTCATTCAACCTGTCAATCTTAAATTTATCAAAGCCCAGGATGTGGATATCCTTTTAACCTATTTATCCACATTAGATAATTCTTGACTTCTCCCCAGGGAATATTTCTGGGAAGCTTTCCATTCTTTTGTCTGCTTATTGGGCTTCAATGTTGTCACATTTATGCAATTCATTTGTACTTCTGACTTTCATTTCTTTCAGGAAATGACAATTCATTTGTGGAGGTCTGAATCAGTTAAGACAAAGTCCACAGGATTTGAAAGCTCTGCTGCACTACTGAGGCTCCATCTGTGAGCAGAGTTTGATAAGTCTCTTCTGTAGCTGAAGATTCTGTGTTTCCAACAACAGGCTTGACAACTTAATACTTGGAAAACCCCATTAAAACATCACATGGGCATGAATACAAATGTTTAAGTCATACCTACACAGTTGAAAAAAGAGGTGAAATTTCTCTTCTTTTACTGTTTTTGTAGTCAAACATGCAGTGGGAAAGATGCAGAAAGGTTTGACCATCATCCCTCTCTTCCCTATTATCATGTTTTTTTTGTTTTGGAGACAGAATGAAAACTTTGGATTAAACCACCCCCCAATTCAAATCCAAACTGGATCCAGATCAGGTCTCAGCCCAGGTAAAATTAGGAATTCTACTGAATATGACTAACCTGATTTTTCCAGTGGACAACATTAAATAAAATCAGAGAAGAAGGGATGCATTTGTCTGAAGAGCAACTATGCTTGTTACAAGGAAATCACATGCATTGCATCAGGAATAAATCTGTACAAAGGTGTTTTGTCACAAAAGTTTTCCTTCCTCTCTGAAGGTGTCTGGAGCTCTATTGGTCTTCCATACAGCACATCACATTCCCAGAACACACCAATGTATCACACTGCAAAAATAGTAACCAAAGAACCTTAACTACAAACTTTATTGTGTTTTAACATGCAACTATATCTTTCTCATCTGGACTTGCCTTCAGAGATACAATAAACAGCTCAAACAATTTGCACACAAGCTCCTGCTCGGGGAGCCTGGCAAAGTGGTGTTCAGTTCCTATTCACGCTCCCTCAACAAATTCCCTGTGGAACAAAATAGGAAGTTATAAGAAAGTGAGCAGGAAAATAGGATTAGAAGGTAAAGCATGGATTCAGGAAAAGGCTACAGCCCATTAAGTGATAGGTTGTCACGGTCATGCGCCGAGTTAGCCCCGGTCACTCTCGTAAAGAGCACACACGTACATGGTTGGTTATCACAGATCAGCAGCAGTGACTTGTTAAATCTGAGCCTTGATTCCCAAACAAATATGTCCATCATGCTAAAGGGAAGTAGGTATGTGCCAATACACTACTGGGATTTTAAAAATTCATTGGAAGGACTAAAAATAGCTTCTAGGATACATTAAAAAAAATGTGTTTCTATGCTGTTCTTTGCAACACCCGTTACTTCACTTGTGAGAATGTTGCAACACCGTCCATCTTCATGAGATTACAGAACACAGAAAACACATGGGGAAGGCTGATTCTCTTCATGTGAAGGCTTCTCTTCACCCATCTGGCAATATAAATAAAGCTTAGCGAGGAGACAGGGCACTCAACTGCAGGCCCTTTGCCCTACTAGACTGGTGCAAAGCAAGAAGCCAGTGTCTACTGTTCGTCTGACAAGAAGGAAATCTATTTTTGTTTATAAAACTGTGTAGCAGCAGATCATTAGAATATGCAAAAAAACCAAAAAAACCCAAACAAACAAAAAAAACCACCCTAAACCCCCAGATAGTTGTGCCTATCAGAGGACAGCGGGCTGAAATAGTGCTGAAGACTGTTGAATCTTCCAGGACATTAATAACTAAGAACCACTAAAAATAACCATGATAACAAACAGTAGCTAAGTACAGTACAATCACCCTGATTACCATAGAATTAACACAAAACAAATGTTTATTTTTCCTAAATACGTGTATTATGATGATGATGATAACGTTAGTAACTACCCCAAATTATGGAGTATTTGCCCAAAATGGCAATGGCATTGCATTAAATGCTTTGCTCTGCACTTGTTTTCAGACTTGTTTGTAGTAATTTTCGCAAGAAGTGTATTTATATCGGATTCTTTCCTCACTCTTTCTCCTACCCTGTCCCCCCACCCTGACTCTCTACCAGCTCCATTAATTTGACTATTATTTGGATTCATTGATCACATCACAGGTGACCACAACACTTTTCTGACATTAGTCATTGCACCATTAACCTTTTTATAGGGCTCTCACCTAGCAGACAACACAGGCTTGATTTTAATTTACACTCAGGGATTGCTCATTCAGGGAATTACATCACAGTAAATGCAAATATCAATTTAAACCAACAGACTTTATGCAGGGTTGGGCTTAAGTGCTTTGAGGAAAAAATGGTACTGTTAAATGAAGTAGAGATGTTGGTAGTGCAGTGGAAGGACTCGTTTGCTTTTCCTGGGCCCTTATGTGCCTAATCCAACTTCTGGGTAATTCATTCTGCCAATGATTCTAGGATGCCATCTAATTTTTCTGCTGAACTGTCTCTCTTCTGCTGTGCCACTGCTAATGTTTGCTGGACTCTGGTAAGCATGACTGGGAAGTTGATACGGCCAGAAGTCCTAAGCACTATTTTGGCTGGGGTAGTTTATCTGCCTAGATGAACACATTTCCTTTGGAAATTACTTAAACTTCAGGATAAGAAAAATATTCCTGGAAATTGCAGGGACCACAAAGAAATTCTAGTAACACAGGTCTACTGGATCAGGATACTAGACTTGGTGTAATAGTTAATGATTTTCCTTTCAAATATGGTGGCTGGACCCATTCCATTGCCAAGTGCAAAGAAACCTCCACTAGGATAAGATCCAGCCCAAAATCAGATGGTTCTGCCCTCTGGGACAATGAACACCAGACCAAGCAGAGATTGACACTGGGAGGATGCCGAAAGTAAAACCAGAGGATGGAGGCAAAGTTATTGAGTCAGGCAAGTAGGATCTAGAATGAGATTGTCACACTGATTGTCAGACATTTGACAGACCTTATTTCCTCGTCACATTCACCTTGTGTCAGTGAAACTACATTAACTAAAATACAGTGACTCCAAATTTATACTGGTGCCAGTAAGAAGGCAAAAAACCCCCTCCACAACGATACAGGGTTTATACTCCCAGCCTAAGGAAATTGTCAACTAGTGCAAGTGAAGCTCTGAAGTTAACAGAGCTAGTCTGCTTTGCACCAGCTGTGAGAGTTTTATATGTATCCTTGTGGCTGTTACACAGCACATATTCTATAGTTTTCTCTACAACAAAAGCACACACATAGGCAGAGGGGCACACGCATCCGCCGATGAGAGTCCCACCATTAGCCACATCCACTGTGTGTATCAAGATTCCCAGAAAGTTGAAGCTCAGATCTGGTCCCAGACTATCAGGCTCGCATCAGTGTGAGCCGTGGTGACAGCTGGCACTCGGCTGTTCTCAAACCCCTTTTACAGTACACAGCATCATGCTCCGACACGCGATTGAAGTAATTAGCTGCCGAGCGGCTGAACGTACCCCGCAGAGCACGGGTGTCTCGTCTGACACATCTGGGCACAGAAAGTAATTGAAACAGCTGCTTCTACCCATATGGCAGCAAAAGCTGGTGGTAGAGAGCCTGCTGGCTAGGCTGTACCAACCTCAGACAAATTAGCCATCATTAATCCCAGAATCTGACCAGCATACACACAGCCACTAATCAAGACATCTGGGGGAGGGGTGCTGGGTGGGAGGGGGGAGGGAGGACTGCCAAGGAAGAAAGAGGCCATTTAAGATTATTCTTAATGGCAACAAAGTGTTAAAGAAAAAAAAAAAGGAAAAAAGAGTCTAGTATTTTAGAAACATCCCCCCACCCCCCAAACAACCAGCAGACCACCACAGCCCTCCCTCACCAACACTTTTCTCAATCAGCCTGTCTAGGTGGCTTTGCCCACGCTGTTCATTAGAGGGCTGCTAAAATAGCAGCATTGCTTTCTGAAAGTGTCATACTGATATATGTACATGTCTGGCATCACACAAAGATTATAAATAGCAGCATGTAAGCTAAGAACCTGGGGTATTCTTACACTGTGGGGAATGCAGCAGTGGAGTCAAGGCTGTGGGTGAAAACTGGACCTGTCCTTGTGCGTAGGTAGCTGAGGTGCACCCTCCTGTTCTGCAGCACTAAGCGTGGGGCAGGCAGACACGTGTAGGCTGTTCCCTTTCATCCCTGTAATACTGTTCTTGACTCTGAACTTTGTCACCTGCAGTGAAGTCATGCAAAACAACGTAGCTCCTCTCACTGTTGTAAAATCCAGCGTGCAAGTGGGAGGACAGGGAAAACTTACACCTCATAACCACAGAAACACAGAGTGCTTTGTAAGCAAGCAGTTTGGGGAGGAATGGATCATATGATGCCTATTGTATTCTCTCTCATGTTTGGATTATTTTGTGTCTAATAAAGTGCGAGCCCTAACCTGAGTTTTTGCTGTTGCTGGGATATTTATGGTCTCCCCTGCAGCCTCTTTAACAGCTGCACTTACAGCGCAGCCTTCATTTTCAGAAAGGTCACTGTTTTGGAGGAGTTTTCCCTACCTACCCACTTGTATTTCCCAAAATTACAGGAACACAGTACTCAAGATCGCTGCCCCAATATCACATGTTGAATGGTTGAAATGAACCAGCCAAGTTGAGAGTTACTGAGGGAACAGGCATCCTGCTAACTGCATATGCCGTGCTGCTTCGGTCGCAACGCTGAAAGACCTTTGAACGATGCCAAGTGCATATGCATTAGCATTTTAGTTGGTTTCAGGAGTGTGCTTCTGATTAATCCTCATTACTGTGCCTTGGCTGGAGTTGTGGAATGGTCTGGGCTGCTTTAGCTTCATCCAGTCCTCTTGGATGAATCGAAAGCAGAAGATGCGTGCCATGAGTGCACCCGCTGCACTCCAGCTGCTAACAGGACTACAAAGAGCCAAGCCAAAAGCAGCCCCTCAAAACTAGAAGAGTGTGAAAGTTCTTTCTGTGTTGCTTGACAGCCCCTCTCCTGGCAGACTACTCACTAACACACACGTGATCTCCAACAGCACAACACTCCAGTGGAGTAACAGTGTGGCCCAACAATCGCTTGCACCACTCTGCTGTTACCACATTTACACTGAGAAACCAAACAATGCCACAACTTATTCACAAACTGCTGAAGTTCTCCAAACAAGTTCCTGGCACTGCTGCTCTCCTGTTCATTTTAGCTGTTCTCTACACTGCTTTGGCAGTACAAGTGGGATCACTTGCACCTGTCCAACCAACACCACATTCGAAATACTCTTGGGATAAATTTCTTCCACTCTGAGAAAATACTGCTGCTTGCTTTGAAACAACTATGCATTTAATCCCAGCCCCCAACTCTTCAGCTTTCAGATCCAGAGATATGACAGGTTATTTTGCAGAGGGGAAATCCCCCAATCAAAGTGGGAGATTGTAATCACTGATCTGCATTGTACCTGCAAACCTTGCAGGTTTGCAAAGCAGGCTTTCCCTGGCCCCACCAGTGCTTCATTATGATCCTAATCATGCACATCTCACTTTGCCCATGTGGGATGAAGAGTTTAAAACCACGTGTGTCTCATAGTAGAAGAAAAGGCTCTGCCTGGATGTTCAGATATAATGAACAGTTGTGAGGTTACCTGGTGTTAGTGATCTCTCTCCTCTGCTCACACCTTGTCATGTCTGTCCAAGCCTGACTGTTCTTCAAAATCTTCTTTGTGAAATTAACACAATTCCTTACAGAGACTTGTAAAATTTGGGTGCTTCCCTAAGTAGATATGCAATATCTTTCCCCATTTGCAAGTCCGTTCTTACTGATAGGCTGCTTTGTGATTACTGGGATGAAAGATGCCATGGAAATGCAAAAGTCTGTATTACATCACACCACATTACAGCTCCACCACAGGCACATCCAAAGGAAGATGAGCTACAAGACTGCAATTGCATTGGTAATTAACAGGGTAAAAAACATCATGAAAAGCACATGGAAAGCAAACAGGATTTCTTTAAAAGTGTTTTCTCAAATGTGATCCTCTCTAGTAATGTACTGTGGTTCCCTTGACATCCTAGCCCTGGTTTATTGTTTTAAACAGACCTTTGTTACATAAGAGAAGTTTCTGTCTGGAAAGCTTTGCTGACAGCACGTGTGTGATGACAAAGGAGGCTCATAAACTCCAGCACAGCGGAAAAAATAGTACAACGTGACAATCTTGGCTGCTTGAAGTGTCAATGCACTGGTCGTGTCTTGCCTGGCTCCTGAGGCACTGCTGAAGATACACAGCTCTGTGGGATGTGCCTGGTTGGAAGCAAGAGAGGAGAGCGAGGTGGTCCCCTGTGATTTGTTTACGGGAATGTTGCTTCCATCAATCTGTATCTGTGAGGGATGGAAGTATGGTGTTAATGCTTCCCTTGACACACGGATCAGGTAACGCTGCCAAAACATATCCCTCCCTTTCAGACATTCCACAGCTTCTGGATCCTGAAGGCAGATGTAAGCTGTGTCTTCTATCAAGGCATCTGCAATGTGGCCTTTTCTTTGGTGACAAATTCAACACCCCCACTCCCCCTTTTTTTTTTTTTTTTGATTGCTTGGCTGGCAGGCTAAGGCACTCTTTATTAACAAGAAGGTTCTAAGAAAAGTCACAGGCTGCAGTTTTCCTTCCAAACACTGCTGGCTATTTGCTCTCCAAGTATTTATTTTATTCTATGCAGTTTTATTTCTGTACTTGGGTATTACAAATATTCTGCAAAAATTTTGTTTCACCAGTTTAAAATTGTTTTCCAAGAACTACATGGAAAATTTTTAAACTTTTTTTTTCCAGAACTACCTCACAAGCTTTTCCAGATACACATTTTCCTTCATGTATTGATAATTCTTAGTCTGAGGGATTAGCATTCATTATGCACCTGTTGATCCACTTCCGAAACACCTGAATTGGTGTCCACTTCACAAATTCCCTAACAAATGTCCTGAAACAGCACTTCCCCTGGGATCCATTCTAAACTAAGTGAGAAAAATCACACACTGATTATCAGGTCTTACAGTCTGATGTATTTAGGTGTCCTGCCTAAACACTTGAAGTAAATGAGATTTCTGGAGTTTGGTGAATCAGCACAAATAGGAATAGAACAAACCCCTTCAGAGGTAAATCAGCCAGGCATTTTGAACTGAACAGATGAAAGAGCTTCAAATTATGTAACTTGTACTCAGATATTTGTCTTTTTTTTTTTTTTTTTGGAAATTCTGCAATTCAAACAAGTTGACAACACTGAAATAAATTAACAAAACCAAGTTTGGTTGCTGTAATCGAGATGTCTGTGCAAGGTGCCAACAAGTGAAATGACAGACCAGGAGGTGATCAGGTGATGCTGTGAGAACTACCCAAGGAAAAACTCTGTCTGGCTTGGCTATGTGATGGCAGGGTGCAAAGAGTACTTTGGAAAGAAGAATGACCAAATTCAGGGAATGTTTTAAGCAGTGGTGAAACTTTGCTGGTAGGAGGATCTTTTAGCCTGCTGGACAGTCTCTGAAAACTAAATTTAGCTCTTTGACACACTTGAAACCTGGCTTTAAAATACCACAAGCACTGGTGGGAAATAGGGTTCTAGATATGAAACAACCCTGAAACTGGAGAGAAAGAAACTTGACACATTTACATGGATTCTGCCTCTTTATTCTGTCACTGATCAGGATCAGAGGTTGGTTCAGTAAAAGCAATGCCCTTTGCTTTTCTGTGGGAGCTGGACACTCCACTTATCAACTTGCACATTACTCACCTGCAGAAATAAGTGAAAGAGCAATTTCTCCTGGTGAAGAACGTAAGAAAGGAAATTTGTATTTCTCATTTTAAAGGAGAGAATTTTGGAAAGTATGGATTTGAATGGTTGTTTTTAGCAGCAACAATAAATACTCTGCATATGTGAGCACCTGCAAAGCTGCATTGGTAAACACTTAAAAAAGGGTCCTCTTCCCCCCCTCCTCTTTGTCCACTCCTACGTTTATGAAACTAATTACATTTTTCAACAAGAGGATCACTGTTTTCGTTCCAATTCCCTTCCCAATTTGAGCCCCGGGCGTAGGTACCACACCACACAATTAAAACAGTTAGCACAACACCTGGATTACAACTCTGCAGTCGACTGGGGGCCATATGGTATATTATTCTACGTCAAACCCTAGCCATGCATATATTCTCTCACAAAAATGCACCCCCCAGTAGATACTTTAAAAGCCTGTGTGCTTTTTTTTTAATGTATGAGTAGCTGTTGCACAAAACAAGGTTTCTGTGCTGAGCTGCACCAGACAATGGCCTGAAATGTTCAGTTTTCATACCGATTGGCCTCCACATATTTATGAAAAAAAATAATTCAATTGGAAACACCTGCAGTTCTTCATACGAAACCTGTCCTGAGGGCATGTTCAACCTGTGTCTGCAGCTTCCTGTCTGACCATACCAGGTTATGAATTACTTATTAACCTACATCTCATGTATGTGCATGCATGAAGTTACCAGTCCGTAAGTATTTCTTCACTCAGATATTTTAAGAGATCTGCAAGGTCTGTTATATACCTCTGTTAGAGGTGTGCAGGCTCCATACTATGGAATTGAGAGATTAAACTGTATTTGCAATAAGTATATAAGATTAAAGAGGCTCTAAATTACTTTTTCAGAAATTTCATAAATAGAATTATTCTTTGGAATTCTATTAAAAGAGTTGGTTAGCCAGGATTTGAACATGCACTCACAATGATGTTTACCTTCATTTCACACCAAGACACCATGGCATTTACTCCACTTCTGAAACACCTGAATTGGTGTCCACTTCACAAATTCCCTAACAAATGTCCTGAAACAGCACTTCCCCTGGGATCCATTCTAAACTAAGTGAGAAAAATCACACACTGATTATCAGGCCTTCCAGTCTGATGTATTTAGGTGTCCTGCCTAAACACTTGAAGTAAATGAGATTTCTGCAGTTTGGTGAATCAGCACAAATAGGAATAGGACAAGGCCAACTCCAGAAAGCTGACAAGCAGCTCAGCATAACCTGTCAATATTCACTTGCAGCCCAGAAAGTGAACTGTACCCTGGGCTGCAGCAAAAGCAGCATGGGCAGCAGGTTGAGGGAGGTGACTGTCCCCCTCTTCTCCTCTCTGGTGGGACCCTACTGTGTCCAGCTTTGGGCTCCCCAGCATGAGAAGGATGTGGAGCTGTTTGAGTCCAGGGAAGGCCAGAGCTCCAAGAGCTGGAGCACCTCTGCTCTGGTGAAAGGTTGGGAGAGTTGGGGATGATCAGCATGGAGAAAAGAAGGCTCTATGGACACCTTACAGCCATTTGCAGTGCCTAAAAGGGCTCCAAGGGAGCTGGAGAGGAACTTTGGACAAGAGGAAAGGGCTTTAAATCAAAAGAGGATAGATTTAGATCAGATAACTGGAAAAATTTCTTGACTGTGAGGGTGGTAAAGCACTGAAACAGGTTACCCAAGAACTTGTGGATGTCCCTTCCCTGAAGTGTTCAAGGCCGGGTCAGCCAGGGCTTTGAGTCACCTAGTCTAGTGGAAGATGTCCCTGCCCATGGCAGGGGATGGAACAAGATGATCTTTAATGTCCCTTCAACACAAACCATTCTATGATTCTATGAATATCAGCAGGCTTTCTTCTTGAAGGAAGCTCTACAGCTTCTGAGAACACCAGTTAATTCACATGAGTGACTCCTGCTCAGCCAGCTCCCCAAAACTTGAATGACAATTCTTGAGCAGACCATATACCTTCCTGACTCTGACTGCTGAGGACATTATGATACTCTTTAAAATATCTATAGTCCCAACAGCTCAAATCACTTCATCAATAAAGTTACAACCCCACCCGAGAGAGAGACAACAGGATTGTAAATGATGGCATTCATCTTTGTTGCCAAGCAGTTTTACCCCAAATTGTTTCCTTTATTTCACACTATGCCTTACCCTGACCCTGAAGCATCATCACTTTTCGTGTTGGGCTTCCATGGACCTCTTTTTTCATTTTTAAAAAAGTTCTAAGAGAATGTTTTTAATTATAATCTGAGGAAGAAAATATATGATATTTTTGGAGACCCCCTTGGAGCATTCTCAGGGTGGTTTGCTTATAAATCAAATTATTGAGGGCTTAATTGTGCAACCCTTCTGTCTTGCAAGCCCTTCCTCATCTGAGTAAGTGCAGGGAGACTTCCCAGTGGATAACTGCTCACTAACATGTGTGCACAATCTGGCATTACATGAATGTCACTCTCACATATTTTGTGGCCCAGTGTATTTCCAGTATTTGCAGTGTGTTAGATACAGTTTAATGGTGAACAGCTGCTAGAAGTGATTTATCCACATTATGGGCCAGTTTCTAACATCCTTACTCAGAGTGGTACCTAACTCCTCAAGGAGCCCCTTTTAAAGGAGAAGAAATCACACATACACTGGAACATACCAGAATCCAACCCTCGAAAGCTCAAGTCTGCTGAATACTTTTGCCTAGTCTTCCAAAATATTTAAGCACAATTTTAAGCATATTCATATATGCTCTACATCTCCCTCCTTAGCAAAGGAAGCACTCAAAAATCAAAAATGCAAATTAATTTTTAAAACTTGTCTGTGGATTTAGCCTTGCACTGATTTTGAGAGAGATGTTAACATCTAATTAGAATTAAGTATTTCCATAAGATTTTGTGGATTCTGCCTCAGTCAACAGCACCTTGCAGGATTGACCCTCCCCAGAATAAACAATTTCAAAATGTATTAACAATCATGAAGTTCAGTCAACAGCAATATATTTTGCCACTTATTGTTTTTAGATATATCACTGGTAGACGGCTGGCATGGGACTGAAATACTGTAGGTGGGAAACATCTTTAATAAACTGTGTAGAGGAATTTTTCTTGAAAAAAACTAATATCTACACATGTGCAAGCCATGTGTATATTCAATGGAGATGTGCATATGCACATACTCCTATTTCTTTACTGTATCTCAGCAAACAAACCAAACCCTTGTTTGCTCCTAACCCTACACCTTGATTTCAGGAAAGCAGATACAATCCACTAACCCCCACATGCAGGGAGAGATATACCTTCTGAATAATTTGAATATTTCTTCTGATATAATCAGATATGCAAGCAACTGCTGCCCTGCCTATGGATTTATGGAATCCTCACACTTTCCAACCGGACATTAACAGAAAATTAAACATGGACAAAAGAAGAGAAAGAAGATAAACACTTGTGTCAGTGATCACCCAGCAAACTCAGTGAATGAGCAACTGTAATCTCAGTCCATCTCTTAGTTTATAGGTTAATGTCCCACACGTGCCCTTTCCTGGGCGATTATCCCTTGATTTTCCAGCGCATGATTAAGAAAACAGGTCTCTGGGAGTCAGGCAAACACATTTGCCTGTTAACAGAGAATACAGTTGATGAGATGCTCTGTAATAACAGACCCGTGCAGCCCCCAACAAAATACAGCAAGACATGTAAGAAAAAAATTGGAAATTTAACTTTTAGTGATAGTGACTGCATGTAGAGCCTGCAGCAGTCTCATCCGTCTGACCTTGCTTTGTGAACTACAAATGACCTCACTGAAAAACAACAGAGACCTTTTCTTGCTCTAGGCTGTCTCTTGATTGTATCTCTTCCTTCAGGTTACTGTAACTGCTCTTTTCCAGGGGTTGGGAAGAAAAAAAAGAGAGAAGCAGAGTAGAAACACTTAGCTGAAGACCCAAAGGCCCCCCAGGCCTGCTTCCTCCTCAGTTCTACCATCACTCTATTAATAACAGACAACGTTTTCATTAAACGATGCACTTTCCCGCTCCAGGATAGACTTGAGTTTTCTGTACTGATCATTATAAAAGTCCCAGGAGGGCTCCTCCAACCACACTGTCTTCACAACAGAGACAAGAACTATCTGTTCCTACACAAACCATACACTATAGTGATCCCAAGAGTGAAAGAGACCTAATAACCCACAAGTGAAAGAGGTACAGAGCCTAGTTATCAAATTCCATCCTGCAGGATAAAAGCATCCCCCATTCAAACTTCTCATATAAGGTCTTTGTGGATAAAAGGTTTCTCTGAGCTGCCCTGGAATGGCACGAAGCTGCTCCTCGTGCATGGCAATTATGCTTGTTTTATTTTATTTTAAATTGAAGAAACCTCCCTGATCATAGTAAATCTTTTTCAGCTCTGGGTTTGTTGGTGCATTTAGGAAACAATCTCCTGTTCTGTTCATTTTAATACTTGAAGCAGTGACTTCTAAATAGAGGCAAATTACTGCTTCTTTCTTTCTTTCTTTTCCTTAAATAATATTATTGATGTACATTTAACACTGCATTAGGAAGGTCATTACGTTGTGCAAAGGGTTGTATATTAACACATGGTGATACACCCCCTGGTCTGAGTTGTTTGCAGTCTACAGAGTCGCTGAAGGGTAAATGCATCCAAAACTGAGCACAGTTATCATCTTCCCCACTCAGAATGGATAATATTCTCAGTACACCCTCTCCAAAAGGTAAATTAAATACTACTTTCATTTTCAAAGACTCCCCTTGTATTCTTGATCTTTTCTTATGAAAATTGGATGAAGAAACTGAAAAGATCAATAGTTTAAACATGAAAGTAATCAAGTTATCATGAATAACTGACTACAGGGAATTCCTCAAAGTACCTCCTTGGAGATCTTGGCATAAAAGGCGACCAAACCCATTGATTTCTGGAATGTTAACTCAAATCTGGCTGCAGCATAGCCACATATGTAACAAAGTTATTTAAGTTAGCACTGCTAGTAAAACTCAAGTTCACAGTCCAAAAAAAAGTTCTCAAGGATATGATCCCACTGAGAAAATGATGAAAATTTTACAACTTAAAACTTGGTACTTGCAAAGATTACGACTATTGAAAATGTTCCATTAGCAGCTGGAAACAGATTGTGTGGCCACTGCTACAGATAATAATGCTGTAAGGCCTGCCAAATTCACAGGCACTGCTAGTCAGGGATGGGGAAATGAAGCTTCAGTTTGGGGTGGTCACCTTGAGATAGAATTTTGTGTAGGCTATTTCGTTGGAGTGTCAGCAAAAAAAAATTGTAAGCCCCTGAATGAGGTTCTCTCTTTATGTCTATATTT
Organism: Pithys albifrons albifrons; assembly: GCF_047495875.1. Classification (NCBI taxonomy): domain Eukaryota; kingdom Metazoa; phylum Chordata; class Aves; order Passeriformes; family Thamnophilidae; genus Pithys; species Pithys albifrons. The sequence goes on along the minus strand of NC_092470.1, from coordinate 17,527,789 downwards.
CAAGTCATAGAATAGGAACAGTCCAGGCAGCAGCCACAGAGAACTTGCTACCAGCTGATGCATCAGCAGTAAGTAAACCTTCCTTCCCTGATGATCATTTTTATAAAGTCCTGGTCTACAAAAAATACATACTCTGGATTTTTAAATGTCGTTATGCCTTGGAAATCCATATGACATAAACTTTTGCCTAAAAATCAATTCTGAGTTACAATTTGATTAGCAGAAAATTGCTATCACATTTGTTTCTACATTTGTCTACCTCATGTCCTTTTCATTCATAGGCTGGCCGATTTAAGCTTTCTTTAAAAACTCCCCAAGAAAGTCTGTGACATTAAAATGTCCTTTGATGCTCTTTCACTAAGCAGTGAATATTAACAGTTATGGTGACCCTGTTCCCTAATGTGTCTCTGTTGGATCAATAGCAGTTAAGTGCCACTGTTTTACAATTAAAACGGGGATCATTTTAAATTTAAAAGCTCATAGCTAATTTTCTTCTTGGCACTTAATAGCATAATTCATTTTTGAAAAACCACATAGGGAGAGCATATACTTTATTCTTTGTCTGCAGCCTTACTGGGGCTGGTTTTAATACTCATTGTTGCATTATGTGTAATTTACAGCAATGCCCAGTCAAGCCCATCCTCATGGCAGGAAGTGTCATACTGCTCCTAAATATGAGTTTGATCTACAGGCAAGAATTAGAGGAAGAACCTGCTGGTTTTATACCTCCGTGAACACTTTTTTGATATACATTTTGTAGTGACTTGCTTTAAGTGTTTTAGTTCTGCACCTTCTTGTTTGACAAGGCCTCAGCTCTTTGCAGGCTGAGAGGTTTGTGCTCTGCTCAATGAAGCCAACACGTAAGCAGGAGTTTCTGAAGTCTGGGAAATCCAGTACTATGTCAAAAAATACATACTGAGTATTAAACATTGCCCTTTCTACCTGTCAGAAAAGCACTTCCCCTTCAGTTCTGTGAGATTTGGGGGTGTGTGGGGTTTTTTTGTTTGTTTGTTTGTTTTTTAACAAACTGAACAGAAGAATTGTGAAAATCCTACTGCCTCTTCCTCAAGTTCCACAAGGGTATTTTGAGCTTGAACATGTCCACTATGGAAGTAGTAGCTAAGTGTGTGTCTGCACAATATGTAGGCTTCAACCTCTTGCTGCCATTATCCAGTCAATGCACATGAAGAGTCTTAGATCACATGTCCTACAGCTGCAAAAAAGTAGTTCCTATAGAGATTGTCTGTGAAGTTGAGGAGGGAATGGTGAGGCTTCTGGTGAGTAGAAACTTTCCTGCCTTCAGTATTTCTCTCTATAAGGTTCTAAGTGCACCAGAAATGAGAAGCAGCAAGAGAGTTGTCCTCATTCCCCAAATTTTGCAAAGCCTCTACAGAGCACTGGACTACTCTTGGGAAGCAGAAGGTTTCCAATACATGTGGTAGTTTTGTCATCCACACAAACACATTCACATTCACTCCTCTCCTTCCCATCCCACATGAAAACGAAAAATTCAACTACACCACTTCTATTTGCTAAACAGAACAAGGTTGTTTTGGAAAATGTTCCCGGAATATCAAAATATTCTACACATCTGTTTAATTATTAATACCTACACTGTAAACAGATGGATATTAGTTTCCTTGCCCCTTTTATAAATTGCATTAGGGATTTTCTTGCAGTTTTCAAGAATTGCACTTCTAAAATTTGGTTCTTGTAGCTGGGATTTTGCAATCCATAAATTCAGGAGGGAGCCCATCCCCAAGGAATACCAACTACTTTCAAAGTGGAAACATGGACACAGAACTGCAGAAAGTTTAGGACTCCACTTGAACAAAAAGGTGGCATTTCCTGAGCTTCAGAGATCAGCCTCCTTTGCCCTCAGAGCAGAGAGAAACATAAGCCTGCAGACAACTGCATCAATGTTGGGGCTTGTGTGTGATTACAGACACTGAACCACTAACAACGGCATTAAGGTGGTGTTGGAGAATTATTACCTGGTTGTTTGGGTAACTTGGTGAAGAAGAAACCTACTCTTCTCTGTTCCCCTTTTCCCCTGAATAATAATATTATGAACACCAAACCTTTTTTATGGAAAACAGCACTTCTGGCCCCCAGCTGTGACACTGACAGTGCAGACAAATAAGTTACCCTCATTTACAGGTAAAAACTAGCTAGGGCTTTTAACATAAAAGCCCATATTCACCCTGAATTAAATAAATTCTCTTTTAACAAATCACTGCTGTGCATTAGTAAAAAATAATAACTGGAGCCAGTGAGCTGCTACAGTGTGATAAAGGCACAATAAACAGAGGAAATGTTGGGGTTAATGTGAGCTGGCTCCCCTGGGGACCCTCTCACCCAAATGGGCATCTGCGTAACCCAAGTCAGCAAGGGGACAGGGAGGCTGGGAATGGCAGTGGATCAGGTTCTAGCAAAGTGTGCTGCTCTAACACGCCGCTGTACAACACAATTAACTGCTTACAGCAGGCATTGCCTTGTTTCTGCCACGTTACACTTCTCACATTTCATGTAATAGTGTTTGCAAAGTGCTCCCAGTTTTCAATTAGCCAGCCCTGCCTTCCCCTCACACTTATCTGTGCTGCTCTGCCTGACTCCAGTGCGCTACTCAGGAGTTGTCTCTCAGACACGCTCTCAAATCATGTGTTTCAAAGGCAATGGTGGCAGTCTTGCATTTTTATTATTTTCCTTTTAAAGCCAGCCATTAGATGTAATTTATTCTAAACACTTCTGAGGAATCAAATCACGGATATAACTTCCCTTTGCTTTCCTGCCCTAGGTGTACAAGATATTCCTAATGAAATCAGCAGTAACCACTTCATCTGCAGAATAACCTTTCTGTGAGTGTTCTTCTACCTATTGATTTGCTGATCTGCATCACAAAATCTCAAACTACTGCTTCATAGCCTGCCTCTCTTTGAAGTTGACTTATGTAATTGCATACAGATAAAAATAAAAAAAAAAAAAATCAAAGACCCAGAGTTTTGCCTCCCCTCTCTGTGCCCTACAAGGAAAATCACAATTGCCTTTGCCTTTTTTTTTGTGATTACCCTTTTATACCCATACTCTCATACCTATGTGAAATACATGCCTTTTAGGATGGGAGAAATGAGATGGAGCACTCTATAGCCTTGGTTTTTATTAGGTCCTAAGTGTTTATAAGCATCTGCAAGATTGTCAGTCATCGCAGAAGACACACTCAGTGATTTTCTAGGACTGCAATACTACGTTCATGAACCAGATACTGTATGGTCACTTGAAACCAACACATGCAAAACTTGATTTCAAATTCTCTAGAAGTTACAGAAGATTCCAACAGAGTTAGTTTATTTGAAAAATGCAGACACTGCAGGTAGCAAACTAAATGGCTCAACAAGTTGAGCATTGGCTTGTAAACTTCAGGTGATCAGAAATCTTTAAGCAGGTTTGTGGTTGGTACCCCAGTTTAAAACAACTTTGAGAAGTAACCAAAGCAACCTCTTTAAGAATTTGACTTTTACATATCTCAACTCAGAAACCTCCCAGGATATGAACAACCCAAACTGTAAAACAAGAAATAGTCTATCACAGAAACCCAGATGCAATGTGCTTCATATTCTCAGTTTTCAGAGCTGGATGAGAAACTGAGCTAAAATAATCTCCTAAATCCCAACTTTTGTTATAAGAAACTGGTCACTTCCAATTGCCATATTTAGAAAACAAAGAAGTGAGAATGTGTCTTGCTTTTTTCTTTCCTGTATTTCTGATAAAACATTAGATGAAAAGGAGTGAAAACACATTTTCTAAAGCTTCCATACCATGAGAATATCAGTTAGGAATGAAGACTAAAACTGGATTTTAGTATATTTAACTGTTCTGTCTTTCTAGTAGTGATTGAAAAGGTAGTTTGTAGTCAGTGATATTCGGCATGGCACAGGATCCTTTCTAGCAACCCAAGAAATAAAAGGCTTAAGGAAACAAACCAAGAGGAGCTTAGCTTGGTGCTTGGTCTGCTGCTGAAAAACCTCTGGCTCAAACCAGTCAGCCTTGGCTTGGAACAGCAAGGAGCTGAAGCTGATTACTCTCAGGCAGGAGTCTGAACCAGGACTGGGAATGACTCTCTACATATTGAAAAGTTGCCAGACATTTGGGCATCTTGATGATAAACCCCTTCTCATGGTATTTCCATCATCTGGAATGTCCCCAGATAGGTCTGGAAAAGACTCTGGGCATGAGCAAACTAAGTGAAAAGACCCCCTTCTTGAATATGAGTTGTAAACAAAAGAATCAGCTGGAGGAGGCTGACCTCTACTCTTTGCTAACATTCCAAAGTCTGGAGAAGGAATCATTTTTGGTCCAATGCATTTTCAAAACACTCAAGAAGGGCTGAGGTATCAACCAGGCTTCAGACCTGATTTGGAGGCCAGAGGCCCCCCTACTGATTTTGTGGATTTGGATCAGGGCCACAGAGAAACAGCAATTCTTCCAGCTTGCATTAGACAGACAATTGCCATTTGTAGGCAATGTGTGAATATTCAGGGACTTTATTACACTGAATCCAGTAAAGTTTTACTCTGTATTAAGTTATTGCAATGTTTGAAACTGAGCTACAAAGTTTTAATAAAACAAAAATCAGTAAATTCCATATGGCTCCCAGGTGTTCCTCAACCTGGTCCCTGGTCTCCCCTTTCCCCCTCACCAGAAAAAGAAAAAAGGAATCTGAATTTATACACAGAGATACCCTCCACTTTGCCACCATTCTGATGTTATTGTATCCAGCCCTGCAGACAAAGGTTGGAGCTTCCCACACAGTGTGGGCCCAGGTCTGCTTTCCCAGTATACAGTATTTACAGATGTTTTCAGGAAATTTGCTCCAGGCAGGTGAAGAAAAGGAAAAAACTTCTTGGCTTTCCTGTGTATTAATATTCCCTCCCTTGTCCCAACATCCATGTGTAATTCATTCTCCATTCAGTCTCAAGATGTCCACATTCCTAATCAGGCATGAAGTCAGGATTTTATTTTAGACCTTGTTATGTTATTTTTAAAGCACGTTTATGGGTTTTCTTTCATTCAGTTAATCCAACCACACAAAGTGTTTGAGTACAACCAAAACTTACAGGTACCATCTTAGAAGGGACTTATTTTCTTATTATTTATGACATTGTAAAAATGCTGTAGCACAGAAACAATCCTAACACCTTTCTCAGTTACTCATTTATCCTGACAGAAGAAAAACCCAGTAAAATTTTAATTGATTTAGAGATATTTTTCAGTTGCAAAGCAAAATGAATTATGTCATAGAACACCACAGAAAAAACCCTCCGAGCTTTCTTTTTTTTTTTTTTCTTTCCCTAATTTTTAAACTGAGAAACTTCAGGAAGGAAATTCTCCAGAATTCGACTTGAAAGTCTGGTATTTTTGTTGCTACAGAACAATCCATTTTAAGCAGGTTAAACGAAAAGAATAAATTCAAGCTATGGGAAAAAAAAATCATCCAGTCCTGCCTGTGATTTCAAGATAATGCAAATCTACTTCCTCATGTAAAGCTTACATTGTCAGATCTTTCAGCCATTAAGTCTAACAGTTTTCCAGATATCCACAGACATTGCACGAAAAGTCATAGACAAAAAATGCAAAACTCACATGTCAATGAAAAGAAAACACTTTTTCCTACTGCAAACTACTTTGGGACAAGGAAAAAGGACTGGCAAACCAAAAACTGACCCAAAAGTTTTTGCTTGTTCTGTTCTCTTCCTCCCTCTGGACATTCTTTGGGTTGTTCTGCATTTTCTCACTTTGCACACTTGAATCACCTTTCAATACAGGACCTGTTCAGACAGTGAAACTTTTTAAATACATATGTAGGTGATATTTGTCTAGAGAGAAGTCCATGTCCATCTTCTGGTCCTTCGTGCTAGAGTTGATGCCACACAATTCCCTAAACATGGATGTTTGCCATGGCAACAAGTGCAGCACAGTTTTGCAGAACTCACCCCTTAAGTGGCTTAATGGAAATGGTATTTATTCCCTTTCTGAAGATTTAGCTTCAGTGACACATTAATACAAACATAAATGGAGCAAATATTTGTGTGCTTCTTGGGAATAACAAAGGCACGTTTATCTGATACACACAGAAAAGACATTTTTGAACCTCATTAATACATGAGTAGAAGTCAATGGAGGAAAATGGATCTTGTTAACTGGCTTCTTGGATACCAATAAGCATCTCATTTGCCTTAAACATATCAACCTAGCAACACTATTTATTCAATATAGAATAATCAGTGACATTAGAGAGTCCCAGCATTGCACACAGAGGAATGATTAATCTATTATTCATTCCACAATAAAGACTCTGAGGGATTTACCATATGAAAAGTGATATTCAGAAAAGGAGGTGGTATTTTTTTTTTCCCTGACCTGTGTGGGAATTCCTGTCCTGTGGGATGAATTCCATTGAATAACATTGAGAATTTTGGTTGTGGGTTTTGCCTTTTTTTTCCCCACCCTTTTTGAAGTACACTTTCTTCTTGCAAGACAAGAGTTGTTTCAGAGGACTACAGGACCGAGTATGTTATATGAAGGCACATGCAGGCACACAACTTTATACAAACTGGATAATTTTTATGCCTTTAGAAGAGATGGAATTGCGTTAAAATGAGAAGAAGCACCTTCTTTCTACCTGGTGTTCATTTGCCAGGTTATTTAGTGTATGTGCAGACTCCTATTTACAGGGACTGTTGAGAAAAATAACCAGAAATCTCACACGAAATATGTGTCCATAACAGCCAGCAGCCTGGTGTCCTTAACCAGATGATAACCACAATTCTTACATTGCACCCCAGAACCAAAACCCTCTGAGGACATTTTCCCTGCACACTCCAATATAACATCACTCTACCAGCTCTTGAGCAAGAGCCCAGCCAACTAACTTTACAAAGGCCACTAAACTACGAGACAGCACACCTGCTTCACATAGTTTACATGCAGCCATTAATTTTTTTCATCAACTGTTTAATAATTATTAAGAATTATTCAGCCTACTCTGCAGTAACAGCAATGGCCTGAGTTACAGCACATCGAGCCCTATACTTGAACAGATGCACAGCTGTGCATTTAATTGGTGCCAAGATGGCACCTGAAAAGCAGTTATTTTAATATAGATTTGAATAACAGGACAGGTGACTTGCAATAACTACATGTGCATTTGTGTGGACAGCTTGGGATTCTGCTGTTTCAAAGACCAAAACTTTTTAAATTTCTTTCTTGCAGCAAGTTTCTTCAAGGAGCTAAAAGGCCATTACAATCAAGGAGAACTTTTGTGTAAGTAAGCACTAAGTAAAAATTATAGAACTGGGATTTAGATCATGAAACTGTCTAAAAGGCAAGTTGTTATTTGATTTTGAAATGTAATTGAAAATAAGAATAATGAACATAACTCCAATTACTCTGGAATGGCCTTCTGCTCCTTGCAGGGTATACAGTGATTAACTAGCCTTTTATAGCACTTCATTTTTTCCCCCCAGTGATGGAAGGTTTACCCAAGAATCCTCGGGTGAGAATAATTTGTTTTGGCAAAGGTATTTGCCATAGAGAGAAGGGAGGGTGCTAACCTCTATCTCAGTTAGCCCACTCAGCTGATCAGCTTCTCTGGGGGCTGCCAGGAGAGGCCAAGGGAGGAACTTGGGGAGGAGGATTCTCCATGCCAGTTTGAACAGGCCAGCACAGCAAACAGTGCAGACAACTGCAACTTTACCATTCTGCCAACACAGAATTAACCTTAGGGCCTACATCACAGGTGTACCAGCCTCAGCACACCTGTAAACACCACTGAGCTGAGTGTTTATGAAAAGCAAGTTACACTTCTAAATAAACTCTAAATAAACAGATTTGTTGGTGCATTTCTTTTCCTTTCCCTATTAATTCTGGAGAGTCCTACTGACATCCACAAGCCTTAGAATACAGTAGCATCCATGACATCCATGTCTTAGAATACACTAGCAATATACTGGACTAAAAGCAATGGCAGCATCTATCATCAGGAGCTCTAGTGCATCTTACTACTTGTCATCCAGGTGCATCTTTACTGAACTCCACAGATCTCAGATAAAACACTTCCTTTTTGATGACTAAAATAAGGGCGCTGTTTTTTGCCACAGTTTAGCTTAAATTATGCAGAACTCTGAGATATGCAAGGCATAAAGAAAGGAAGAACAAGGCTTTTAATTGAATTCAAGATCCATTTCAACTGAATTGCTAAAACTCAAAAACAGAAGAGCAGTTTTGCATTCTGCTAACATAATCCACCTCCATCCATGTTACTCCCCATGAGTCACACAGACACATACCCTCAGTGCATAGGATGCAAGAAAAAAACCACATAGCAAGTAGCTGAATCAGCTTCTCCTTTTAGGCCTTATATTTGCCTATGAAAATAGTGAATATTGAGATAGGACTATTCCAACTGTCATCTACAGCTCTTTGTTAGTTATAAGAAAGGAAATGTCTTCACTGAGAAATTCCAGTTTTTGTGCCAACAGCTGCATTGGTTCCTCTGCTGCTGTCAATAACTGTTTACTTTAGACCTTTCTAACACAGCATTTCAGAAACTGTTTGCTGTTTCCCAGCCCACAGCAGAGTAATTCAGCCTGTAGGGCTTTGGTTCCTGTAGAAGACAATATTTTTGTGTACTGGCCCCTGAATTAGTTTGTAACTGGGCAAATGAAATGACAGGGGCAATTAAGAAGCAGAAGCACAAACCCTCTGCTCAGAGGCTCAGGTCCTTGAAGCTTTAAGCTCCAGATCCTACAGAACAAGGCAGAGAGGTAGTGCTGGAATGTGACACACAGGAGCATTTTCCTCCTGGATGGCTGATGGGAAGAGCACTGGGATGTGCCTTTCACTGCTCTCACAGCCAACAGCAGAACAGTCCACCAGTGGTCCTCATCCCACTACCCTGCTCTGACCCCATTCCCCTGCACACAAACACAGCTCCCCTTCACTGTTTCTCCTTGTCCTTCCTGCTCATACTCCAACCCTCTGCCCTCCTTCTCCCTGTGCTGACTGTATTCCCACATTCTCAGTCCTACCTGAGGTGTTCCATGCAGCCAATCCCTTTCCTTTGTCCGAGTCAAACTCCACAGCCCAAAATAGCACCCTCAGGCTCTTCACGGAGGGGCTGAGTGAAACAGGGGGTAAATATACCCTTGCACAGGTCAGTGAGGGCACAGGGATGGCTCTGGAGCCCTTGGCTGGCTGAGCACTCAGTGCTGGCAGCTGGCAGCAGTTACCTCAGGGTGTGGAGGGCAGGGGCCAGGTGAACTTGTCAGCCCACTCAGAACTGTGGAAATGACTTTCTAGATCATTCATCTCATTCTTGCACAAGTAGGAAATATTCCACGCTGATCCCCCAGTCCTGAGGGAAGAAGGGGAACCTCTTCTGTACTATCCCCATAGCTGGGGGTGACAGGACACAAGTCCCTCAGAGAAGCCATTGCTGCTGTGGCAATGGGGAGAGCCTGGGAGTTGTGGGGGTTCCTCACGGGCAGGATGGGCCTATATCTCATTGTTCCCATGCAGGAGAGATCAATAGAGGTGTAATTACCACCGCTGCTATTTGGCATAACTAAAAGAGGGAGCACAGCTCCGTGCCTGTTCTCCCATTGAGGATGCAGCTCTGCAGAACTACTCCTCTTATCCTCCTTTACATATTTATTACAACTCTTTAGACTGATCTATGCAAACTAAAGGAAGGCGACCAATGGGAAGAGGCCGGCTTGTGCCAGCAATCCCCAGACTGTCAAGCGATCACTGAAGATTGGACAGGTCCTGATGAAATAAATGTTGGCTGCTGACTCTTCCAATTTTGCAACACTCCTCTGTGTCACTGGAGCAGCCTTGTCCAAGATTGAGATATTTGCAAACTGTCATCTTTCATAAATATCTGCCTTGAGTGACACTTTGCCCCCCTCCATTTCCCTTTGAAATGTACCTAGCTGGCACGGAGCCTGTGGGATTTCATTGCTTGTGATAGGTGATTAGCAAAGAGATGATTTCCTCCTGCCTCCCCCTCCTCCCCTCTGCCAAAGGGCTGAGTGACAGGTCCAAAAGGCGAAAGGCAGACTGGGGAAGCAAATCTGCCAGAGGCAGAAGTGATGACACTCCGAAAACACTTCATTCATCTTGCCAAATTACAGGCTGGGCTGGGGACTGATGGGGACTGGAGGAGGGAGGGGGATAATCTCTTGTGTTTGCCTGGCATGCTCTCTGCTCAAAAACATTGCAAAGCAGCTCCTGAAGCTTGAAGGATGCACCCCAAACTCCTCCAGTTTCTGCTCAGTAATGCAAACAGGCGAGCTGCTACCTGGCTCGTGTTGGTGGCTTTGTGACGAGGCGCATTCACTGCCTTAGTCACGGATGTCAGATCCCTTCAGCTCCCACAGGCTTCCTGCCTGCACGTCAGTGATGGGGCTGAGAGGGAATTTCAAAAAAGCAAAATCAAGGAGGAAGCGTGCAGCCCTCCCAGGCAGCGGAGCTGGTGCCTCCTGCACAGTGTGCCTTCCCCTCATTTAGCTGGGAGCGAACTGCTCAGGGGCCCAACCAGGTATTTGTGGTTGAGAGTTACTTGTTAACTGTTTTTTTTGGGAAGGCTCCAGCCTTTGGAGGGTAATTCAGAAACGAACACAGGTGTTAACCAGTGATTATGCTGGTTCTCTCCAAGCTGTGATGTCTTCTGAACAACAGCAAAAGCTAATTGTGTGCTTGGACAAAGTTCTGCATAAAACTTCTTTATTCTGGAAGAATACTGGTTTGGAATGCAAAATCCATCGGATCACTTTTTTCTTTTTTTTTTTTTTTCCTGCTCAAATATTATCTAAGGAATGTCATGACTGGGGCTTTTTAATTTAATTTTGAATTTAGGGATTTTTTTGTTTCAATTTCTGAGTTTGAAGTGGGTGTCTGTCTCAAATGTAATTACCTTTTTTGGTTTTTGTTTTATTTTTAATTTACTTTTAATGGTTTAACATGGAAATGTTTCAGACTTGCCAATTAACTACTTCAGCCTGAAGTATTTTGCCTGAATTCTCAACATGCCCCAAGTCTACTCTATTTACATTTTCAGACCTGACAATTCTTTATAATAGTGAGTGTACTAACAAAGGAAATTATCTGTTTTCCTCCTGCCTTTGCTCATGGCCAATGTATCACTGAATCTTAAATTCATTCTTACAAGTGAAGAGAAAGTCAGTTATTTCAGCTGATGCAACTGAAAGTCTCTTTTGTCATCTTGAAGTACTTCAAGAGACACACAAACCACACCTCAAGAATGAGAATGATTTTATTTTTAATAATACATGAGTTTTTATTTACATTTTCAAGGGAGCACACCAGATTCTGGTCTCTACTATGCTAGTCTAAGGCCTAGTGTGCACTCAAACACACACAATGCTAATGTAAAAACTTATTTGAATTTTGTTATATCAGGGCTTAAATCTCAAATAGATGCTGATATCACTTTTCACTTTTACTTCTGTAAATGAAGTCTTGGCAGGTTTTCTGTAGCGTCATCTCCTGATGGTATCTCTCAGGATAGACTGAAAATGAAGACTAGGGCATAATAAAGTGAATTTCTGATGACAAAAGTAGACTCCTTATACAGTACACAGTTAAATGTCTACTCTAGACAGGAGAAATATAACATTATCTTAGCTAATCATCCCAGAATCAAATATGTCAGGGATGGAAATGGTGTCTGTCCTGGAACTGTTTGATACACACATGTTTACTAGGAATTCATTTGCTAACAAACAGGATATTTTATAGCCATGCAGACTTTAAACAATACTTGTACTCTGCTAAATTATATTCAGCAGATGTAATTCTGAAGAATATAAAATACTCTAACAGTTGAGTCCAAATATAATATGGTTCCCTTTATCTCTTGAACACTAAAGATGTGCACAACTGGGACTCAAAATCTGCATTTCCCAAATGCTTGTTGCCCTATATCCAAGTACTCAATATTGCCAGCTGCAAAAGACATTCAAGACAACAAAATGATTAGATTTTTGTCTTATTATATAAGCTTTTGCTTCTAAATTGGAAATGCTGGAAAATGACTGTCATTTGGTGTTGGAACCAGGGAGTACCATCAAACATGAAAATAAAGCACATAAAGGATCAAAGTCAGCCAATCCTTTCTGGTTACATTTCAGTACTAAAAAGTGGGCAAAAAAATCAGATGTCATTTATTTTAAGAAGTTATGTTCTATCATCACTCAGCAATTTATAACTTCAGACAGCTAATTGAATATGGTGTACAGTGTGAGGTGGGCTGGCATTACATGATAACCCCTCCCCACCACTTCAGATTGAGAAACATGTAAGAGAAGTTAAAATGAGCTACTTAAGGGCAAACACCAAGTTTGTGGCAGAACAGAAATTAAAACTTGGAGGCCTCTTGTTTCCCTTCATCTGCCTCTCTGCTTTGTACATGTTTGCACACACCCAGCTGTGCAGTCACACACATACAGTGAACAGGAAAGAAATAATGGAGGAAGGGAGAGGATGGACAGGCAAACCTGCATGTCAGCACAAGGAGAAATAACCCAGTTCTGCATCTAATGAGAGGTTCAGGTGAAGCTGAAGCACCTCCATCTGTAATTACAATTAAAAGTAGAAATCCTTTTCACCTGTCCCTGTAGTTTAATTGTTTCCCCTGCAAAATTGTAATTAAAAAGTAGCAAAGGAATTCTTCATCCACAGTGATTTGGAGTGTTGGGGCTTTCTCTTGGGAGCAGGAGCTGTGACATTCACCTCTGAGGGCAGTTTAGGTGACTGGTGCCTGCCAGCAGAAGAGCAGTTAAGGTCGTTCTCACCTTGGAGATGTCTCCTTGGACCTGTGGATGAGGCTCCTGCTGTGCAGAGAGGAACAGGATTTGTGCACGTGTTTCAGATTTCCCAGTGGTCACTTCCAAGGGTCTCTTAGTCACATCCTGACTTTAGATGGCTCTGCATTAAGGCACTGAAGTGTCTAAAGATATTAGTGGATGCAGCCATCTAATTTCTGGAGAGAAAGGAGAAAGGGGCAAGTGATAAATGTTACATATGTGAGCATAAGACATGGTGTAACCCATCTGGCCACCTACAAACACATGTGTTCTACTCATGACAAGTTAATTGTGCATTAATCAGGATATAATCTCATACTGCTAATGCAAGTCATGATGTAATTTTACCTTTACTACTTATACAACTATGGCCATTATTATCCTGTAATAAATCGTATCACTTCAGGCTGATGAATGACACCAGTTAATGTCTCTCCACCTAATTTGTTATTTCACATGGTGATGTAGCATTACTCTGATTTGGTTTTTACCAGAGGAATCTGCCTTTATGTCTTCATTGGACTTCTCCAGAACACTTGCAACAGAAGAAAAAAAAAATTGGTGTTTGCTTTATTGAAAAAAAATAAAAAAGAGAAGATTTTACCAGAGATGGGGGTTTGCTTTTGTTAGGATACTAATTCCTACCCAGGTACCCCAGCTCACTGAAGCAGAAACAGGGATACTTCAAACAACAGTAACCAAAACTTGGAGTTTAAAACACATTTGGTCACATTTAGCCTTCCCTAAGGTTTTGTGCAAGAGTGAATAGTTACACATCCACACCACTCCCACAAGATACACACAGGCCCACTTATTCAGTGGCAAAAAATTTATCAGTGGCCAAAAGAGCTGTGCGTCAGAATCACAGGGTCCCATTTTTCCTGGCTTGGGAAGCTCACCTCTTTTCCTGTGCACCTGTATGTTTGACCATCCCACCTTAAAGCTTTTTAAAGTTCTGGATGGTGGCTTTTTTTTTAGAACACTTTTTTTTTTTTGTGATAAATAGGAAAATGTGAAGATGGAACACAGATCTAGGATGAGTTATTTTTCCTATGTTTTCCATCAAGCAGCAGCTGCTTGTTACTAGGCTGTCACCTTTGTTGCTAGGGTGGGGGTTTTGTGTGCATGCCAGAGCAGGACTGGTTGGTTCAGTGAGTCCACCCTCTGGCCTGGCAGTGTCAGTGAACTCCAGGATGTTGCACTGAGCAAACTCCTTTCCTCTGACTTCAGTGGGAATCGAGCTGCAGGAGCAGAACTTGCTAAGGTCATTCAGCACTGCTTTTCCACCAGTACAGTCTTGTCTTCTTTCTCCCCCTGAAGAGAAACATATGAACTGTTTCATTTTGACGTTTTCCAAACTTAAAACATCCCATTTTTTTAATTTCCAAAAGTCCCTTTAAATTTCACATACAACTCTTGGCCTTCTCCTCAAAAGAAACAACAGATAACCTAGGAAAGATATTGAATATTTCAGGCAGTGCCAGTAAACTCAGCCAACAAACAAAATCAATTATAAGTGTCTGTTCAATGCTAACCAGTGACTTCAGTGGAACTTCTTTTCCCTCTAAACACTGTGCAAGTGTTAAAGAGCTTTGTTGAACTATAGAAAAGACAACAACAAAGTTGTTTTGCACAGAGAAGTGTTTACACTCCAAATATAGAAATAGGAGGCTAATTTTGTTCTAATATCAACTCCATGGAACACATATCTCCTTCCCAAGTGCAACATTTTTCCAGTCTACAAGGTAAGACTCCAAGAAAGGGAGAGATATCTTTTTCCTTGTCTGGGGCACTGTGATCAATTTATGGTTTCTGAGTGTATACTGAATTCAGTAAGAAAGGTAAAATATTCACAATTCTTTAATATACTGGTAAGGAAACCTTATCAGTTTACTAGTGAATCACAAATGGCAACAGGTCAGATCAAATTTCTTGTGCAGCATAAAGATCATAAATGCAGTTCCCAGGGCTACCTCAACTTTAATAAAATGAAGTCATCCATGTGTTGCTTTGTATTAATATTGCAACTAGGTTTAAGCATATATGAGCCATGATTTTTCCTCAAGTGTTAAATCAAATTGAATCACAGGTTTTTATGAGTGATAAAATGATAATAGACCAGATCTGGTCAGCTAGGATAATAACTTGATTCAGTACTTTGGATGTAAGTGTTTAAGATTTCCACAATAAAACTGTAATGTTATACCCTAAAGTGTGTTAATAACATTAAGTGATGTAACAGTGAAAGCGAACTGACAGAATGTAATACCCATAGGGCCATCATAATAGAAATAATTTATAATGTAACAGCAATAAAATCTTTAATGTTATCTCAATCCAGTCCTGTCCCCATGTCTGGGGTTTCAGATTACATGTGATTTTTTTTTTCTATGCATTTAAGTGTTAACTTAAAATAATTAAGAAAATGGTTTTCAAAGTGGAAGAGCCTTTCAAAGTTGCTGACCAGATAATAATATTATTAACTCTTTCCTTCCTACCAAATTCCCATGTGGCCAATAGCTGATATAAAAGGAGGTACATAATTTTTACTTGCATTTTTTTCTTTTAAAAGCAATTTCCAGCAATCTAACAATATGTGGGACTACCCTATTATATGAAAAAAGTATCCCATTTTCACACCTAAACACAAACTACATTGTAAAAGAGTTTGAACAAACACACAGTAAATTTCATCACACTATAAACACATAAAGTTCATGTGTGAGCTTACCTGAAAGAGAAAGGGGAGAGCAGTGAGGTGTCTTCCATCCTCATCATGGCAAACCAAAACTGGACATGGAAGAGCCTGCCTGGATATTAGCAAATGTCCTTCCTGGCAAAGTGCTGGGATAAATGCCCTGGAGGGCCCATGGGATCTTCAATGCTCAGATCTTTAAGAACAGAAGTGATCAAACACCTCTAAGGTATGGACATAATGTATTTTATCTAACCCATTCACAGAGAGGTAGATCAGAGAATCTCATGTATATGACATAAAATCATTCCTTCCATCTCATGCAGCATAAATATCTTCCTCAGAATTTCAATGTGAACTGATCTCTTAAGACAGAGGTGTTTAGGAGATAAAGAGCTTTTTTGCTCATTATTCTCTTCAAAACATTTGAAAAGAGCTAACTGGACAGACATGCACAGATGAAAGTGGAAACATACCATTTAGAAGTAAACCAAACCCAATCTTTACTATTTTAACCACAATTTATTTGTTTCAAGGTAAGGTATAGTTTTATTCCTTCTTCCTAACCAAATTGCCTGCTAAGAATATTGACTGTTCAGGACATACATACTGAGGGCTTTCTGTAATGTATGCCATGCCTCAGAGGAGCCAAACTAGAATAAATTCAGCATCTGAATTCTCTTGCAAACCCATCCAACCCAGGACTAATAACTTGTGTCTTTAGAAAATACTTCAGCATCAGACATACAAGATAGTTATTGTGCAATTAAGAAAAATCCTCTGACTCTCAGGTTCTCTCTGGACTCACCAGGGAATGTAGAAAAAAACCACCAAACTGGAACTGAACAAAGAAGCAGCTTATCATCTTGAAATATGATGGGTTAATCGTCCCTTTAAAAGCAAATGTATTAGGAAAACATTAGATCCTTAGCCCTCCATGACATAATTACACAGGCTTCTGATTAAACAGAGGCACTCATTAAGTAAAACATTTTATTTTAGTTTCTTGTTAGTTGTTGGTATTATTGGGCTTCCTGCCCAATTCCAGCCAGGCTACCATATGAACAGTGAAAACAGCCAACATTGTTAATACAATAACAACAACAACACTTGGCACTTCCATCATTCCCTTGATCTCAACATCTTAAAGCAATTTACAGATATTACTTGGTTGCACCATGTGACAAAATGGTCGAGCAGGTAAGATTGATCACATTTATTTTACAGATGGATAAAGCAGAGCAGAAAGGTATTCAACTGGCTTTCCCTGGCTGATAGAAAGTTAGTGGTAAAATCCAGGAGTCCTGAAGAGAAGCCACTTGGAATTACTGTTCTGATGATGAGTGAACTTTTTCCCTCCCTCCTTAATTGCTGCTGTCCTTTATTGTAGCAGAAGAGGGCTTGTGCTGTGAAAAATCAAGCAGGGATGCAAATCATACTAAAAAGGCAATTTTAAGCATCATTTATTATTAGAAGTTTAAGAAATCCTGGTACAATTTCTCTCCAAATAGATTTTTAGTGGTTTATACAAAGCAGTAAGGATCTATTTTTTGGCCAGCTAAGACGTAAAGTTTGCACTAGGGGATAAAGGTCTAAGTAGTAGAGGGGGAAGGATGTTTTAGTTCCTACTTCACCAAATCTGGCTCTTTGCAGAGTTTCCCATGATGGGATGTGAGGGGAATACTTTTACATGGGACATAGAGCTACATATACAAATGTGCAATCTCCAAGTTGCCATTAGCACTTATTTCTCCAAAGCCCTCCCATCATCCTTATCCACCTCTGGCAAAGATACTTTTCCCTCAGTGGCTGTGATGGGGGCTCTGGCAGACTAGAATCCATGCATGGATTTCTGTGGCCAAATTTAAAAAATAAGCCCCCCATCTACAGATGTGTGTGTATGTCTTCAGGCTGAGAAAGGGTGAAACAGCTTTAGTCCTGTGTCTAAAAACACCTCATATGTTGAAAGCTGAGCAGGTCTTACATTTGCTGCTCATTGGTATTGCTCCAGGAGAAAAACTTTGCAGAATATAGACTTTCCCTTTACATAGAGAGGGTTTCATTGCTATATTAAATAAATATTTCTCAATGCTGTGCTGTAAGGAGACTCACTGGTAATTTGCCAGATTTCTGCCACAGCAAAATAACTTTTTTCTCTTTACCTAAAAGAGAGAAGTTTGCTATCTAGGAGCATGAAGTGTTAAACTCATCTTAGGCATTGAGGTTTAGAAACAAAATCTCACATGGTGCATATAAATATCATCTGTATCCAGACCCCATCAGTGTGGATTGTAATTGGCACTGCAGTGAATTATCTGTTACTGATACACACCAACACCCTCTGATTTGTAAGCTCAGGTGCCCCTTCCTGACTACAAAAATAAAAACATAACACCTACATGTAAACCTAATAGAGTCAGTATTAGAACAAGCTTTTAGGTCTGGATGAATGTAATACAAGAGTAATAGAGGGGGAAACCTGCTTGTCACTTATTCAGCTGGATATGAATGACTGGCTTCAAAAGAAACTCAGGAGTAAAAGATTAAAGGGAAGATGACCATGAACTCTCCTTTCCCGAAAGAAGTTCAAAGCTTCCTGATTTAGGTTCTTATCGCACTATAAAGAGGGGAGCAAGGAAGATAAAAATTTAAAAATAAATGATCTTTAAGAAATTATCCTCATCTGAGTGTCCTCCAATATGTCTGGTCCTCTAAGTGTTAAGTGAATTGTAACTAGATCCTAGGGAGACAGTTGCAACCTGGTTATCAGTGGCAGTAAATGGAAGATAATAGCCCCACTAGAGAGTTATGAAATGGCTTGTCTTTGAGCTGCCAAAGTGTTTAGGCTCTCTTTTATTATATTCACAGCAGTAATCCGATATGTCCTGACTTCTGTCATCTGTATGTAATGCTTATCAACTCTCTGCCAGTGATTCACCCCCTTGTCAGGGACAATTATTCCTCAAAGTGCTGAGGTTACCACTGAAGCAATATTATGACTGGAAAGAAAATATGAAAGGTGCAGCACATCACAGCAAGCAATCTTGGAGCTGACGTCAAAGTGGAGGAGAACATTGTTGATAAAAAAAATAAGGCATAACAGGAGTGTTGCACTGTTGCTCCCATAGCAGTCCTGAGCATTGCTAGGGTCAGACATACCTATGACTTTGGTGGTGGAAGATTTTCCCATTATTTCATTGAAGCTACGTTTTCATACCTCCCTGGTTAGGTGTCTCTCTCCACTTCCATTATAAGTCCCCATTTAAAATTAAACAGGCAGACTGTGTTCTGCAGCTCTATATTTGCAGACAGGAGTTCAGTTCGGGAAATTAATTTTCCTCCAGAGGATCATAAAATGAAAAACATCATCTAAGGGACAGAGGGCCCAATTTGCAGTTTCCAAGTTGCCTGAAATTACAGTAACACCTGTGGTAAAGTTCTGATCCAAGCATGTTCAGACCAACCGGTATCCTCACTCTCTTAGATGCCTTAGGCAACGCTGAAAGAAGTTTTGTCATTCCTTATATTACTCATCGATTCATTAATTTGTGAGAGTGGAATAGATAATCTTGAGCTTGTGGCTGGGGGAGAGCAAGAAGGCAGTGGGGATGCTAAAGTCAGTGACCTGGCATTGTGAGAACAGTGCTGCAGAGCAGAAGGCAACCTGTGAACCAGGGCAGGCCCTTGGGGCACCAGAAGCTCAAGGCCATCGGGATGGGGTGAACGGCTGTGGCATTTTTTTCTGCTCTTGTAGCCAAGGAAATGGTGGTTTGGGATCTTTGTCAAGGGCAGTCAGACAAAGCAGCTGGTCACTAAACATAATGGTGGAGATAGGGAGGCCAAAGAGGGGTGCCAGATGGTCCCAGGGGCCGCCCAGCTGACCACAGCAGCACCTATGCCCTGTGTGCACATGTGGCATCAATCCAGTACGGGTTCTTAGGTGTCGGTCAGCACATAATTCACTTCACTGAGGGTTTCAGCCCGCAGAGTAGCAGAAGTGGAGGAACACAATGCCTCTCTTGGTGTTTTGATAGTTCTTGGGCAATAAAAGTACAGTGCAAACTCTGTCCTCCAGTCCATTTTGTGAATGAGATGTTGAGCAATTCCATTTCCCAGCTTAGAGGGTCACATGGGTCCAATTATGAGGTTGAGAAGGCTCCAATGAGAAGGCAAAACAAGTTGGGTAGGAGTACAGAAGGACAAGAGAAGGCAGTCAGGGTTGAAAAAAATGATGTTACAAATCATCTGGCTAATCAGAAAGGGGAGTCACTTCTCTGGGCGCAGAGATGAGGCCAAGCTGTGTCTTTTGTAATGTTTGGTGCTGTCACTGGTGCTGTAATGTTTGCACCTTCCTATCCATGGTGGATGGGCACCAACAGGACCCTACAGGGGTCCCAGGGGTCATGAGCAGCAGGGTCAGCTGTGCTTCCATTGGGAGGGAAACAGAACCTCCAAAAGCAATGAGGAGAGAGAATGAATCACTGTGCCTTCTCTAATATATTGCAGTAATGTAATATAACAGCAATAACCCCCAGAGTACCATCTGGTGAACTTGTGACTAAACACAGCTTGTTTTGCTCAAGGCACACAAGCAAGGGACAAGTATATATTTTATTCCTTCCCTTCACCCTGCCCAAGCACAAGTGGTAGCAAAACTATTTCTGGGAATTTCAGTCCATCCAACTCAGAGTGGCAAGCAGTTATTTCTCCCCTCTGAAGCACACAGGCAGCTCGCTCTGCAGGAGGGTGCTCAGCAGTGTAAACTCCTGAGCCTTGGTTATGGCCACCAAAGTAGACAGAGACCTCATCTCAGCTATTCACTACTTGTGTTTGACACTGCAAAATTCCCTGTTAAAGTCCCGTGCATAGGTGGATATTTCAGGTGATATTTCCCAGGGATGCAGAATGCCTGACTCACCCATGAAGAATTTTGGTGACTAGTTGCTCTGACCTTGGTTAGAGCTAATCCTGCAGGAATGAAAAGGTTCACATTTTAGCATGCACTGGAAGAAAAAAGAAAGGAGTAGCCTAGCCCCCTACTAACATAAAGACATGACCAGTGGCTCTGCCATCAGGGATAGCATTGCTTGCATTTGGCATTATATTATGAAAATATCTATTCAGAGTGGAAAATAAGATCAAAGACAACATTTCCGTAGTGATGACTTTAGCTCCACTTCACTCTGCTCCCTCTCCTCCTCCTGTCCTTCGCGTTTCAAGGCTCTTGCTCTATTCATCCTCTCTATGCCACCCCAGGTTTATAACACCACATCAGCAGCAGCACTAATAACCCGTGATTCTTTTCCCCTATTGTGTTTGTCAGAGTCGGTAATCTGGGCACTACAGTAGCACAGCACTGAAAAGCTACAGTGTGTTCCTATAGCAACCAGCTAATCCGCAGGTGGAAGGTGATTGGGCACCTTTTGCACCGGAACAATAATTTGAAAGATCTTTTTCAGTGTGCTGTTCTGCAGCATGAGTTCATTGTATTGCAACCCACCACGAATCATTATAAGCTGTCACGAAAATGCAGCCACGGCTGCACAAATCACAGCGAGGAGAGACACGGCTTCCAGCAACAAGCCCTTGAAATATTTCACGGCAGGTTAAGAGGCCAAACTGCGGAGAGCGAGATGTATTGTATAGGATAAAACAAAGGGCTTGTATAATAAGCTGATGCTGACAGTCTCCGAGTCAGGGAATCCCAGTGAAGTGTAAGACTGTGCATAAATATGAGTTTTCCTGTGCTGTGGAAAGAAAACAGCCACAATAAAAGAAAGGGCCAGGCAGAGCTCCCACATTCAACTCTTCCAAAACCAATTACTCCCACCTGGCTATTCCCATTTCCCCTAAAACATCTCCTGTTACAGAAGAGAATTTAATATTCTCTAATTGAAACCTCTAATTTAAGGCATTTGTTTGCTGTCCTTAAAGTCTGAAATCCTGGCCTGGACTTTCACAAGGTGAGGAGATATTGTAGAAGTCTCAAATTTTCAGATACTCAAACCCAGGCTAACAAACCTTCCTGAAATACACAACACCTTTGTTCTGAGAGTCAGGCTTCTTTATCTTTCTCACAGTAAGTAGTCTGAACCTGAGGTAGGGAGAGATTTTCCCTGCCTTGGAATGAGATGATCTTTAAGTTCACTTCCAACCCAAACCATTCTAGGTTTCTGTGATCTTTCCAAGTAACCCATCTCAGTCCATGGAGAAACTGCAGCATAGGCAATGAGAGAACAGACATCTTCATATCAGCCTAAAGCAATGAGCCCTGTCATTTACAGTCTATGTCTACTTTCTATTCATTTTTATTTGAAAACACTGGACTAGAAATAATAGACATAAATAGAAACCTCTTTAAAGCTCAGTTGTACAAGCAGATGCATTTCCCATACAGCCACTGCAGTGGAAGGCGAGAGCAGATAGTGGAAATGATGCAACAGGCATTGTCACAGGAAGGCAAAAGAGGAAACCTGTTAAAAACTTCAATATAAAGAGAGAAATCGCACAAGCACTTCTTTACCTTAGTTTAATCACATTGCAGAAAGAATGTCTTTATTAAGTGCCTGGACTTAATAAAAATGTCAAAAACTTTCCTTGCATAAATCAGCTCTTTCAAGATTTGTTGAAGTGATGGAGGAGAAACCTTTAAAACAGAGGGCAAACAGAAGTTTAGTTACTAAGTTATGACTTCTATGGTTGCAGCTTCAAAAGCTTCCCTACATCTCCTGGCCAAAGATTCCAACCTGGGACTCTTCCATCTAAAGCAAATTTCCTGTGAGACAATGAAGTCAGTGTCTCATTTACAGCTGAAGAGTTTTATAAAGCTGAATCAACAAACAAACAAAACAGAACAGATACTGCTTTTATGACCTATTTTTTTAACTCATCCCAAAGTAGGATGAGTAAAATGGATAAGGCAGGTTCACATACTCAATCCAAATTGACAGAAGAAAAGCTTGAATTGTGTCTTGGATACCTCCCAGGGATAATTTTAGATTATTGAATATTCTGCAGCAAGTATCAGTGATTTCCTCTTTCTTCCCCCTCCTGCCTTTCACCTACCATATAATTCAGGAAATTTTCCCAAAGAAAGTTTCACTGAAACAGGCAAATGTCTCTAAAAATTTCTTAATAAAAAATTTCCAGCAAAACATTAAAAAATTCTTGACCGTCTTTAATTGTGAAATGTATTGATTGTTCCTCTCAAGTAATTCATGCCTTGAAATGACATATTTATGTTCCTTTCAGAGGGCTTGGATAGATAGTATTGTTTTTCTTTCCAAAGCACATCAAAGAGCCCAAAATTTGGCAGGCTTTCTATTTTCTTTAAAAAAAAAAGGAAAAAGAAAGAAAAACATCAGCAAAACAAAGCTAAGAATAACTGCTCTTTTCTGAAGAGTTGTGGGCTTCTTCACTTCTAGATTCATGTCATGGTGCTCACTTCAGGGAGCTGCTGTGATGGAGAGCCTGGAGGCGGAGAGGAATGGGAGGATCAGAGAACTGGCATGGCAGAGACAGCCTTTTGCCTCTTGATGTTCAGGCTGAATCTAGACAAAGTCAGCCATAAACCAGTGTCATCATGATTTTTAAACACTTCCATGGGCTAAGCAAGGTCAGACTGTAGCCTCTAACACAGTGGATACATTTCCACATATCTGCAGCTGGTACTTCATTGACAGCTCTGCTGATAACTGGTCTTCTGTTTGCCCTATCTCCATTTTGTGCTTGAATAAATTCTAGAAAATGGCTGGAATTTGGGTTAATTGTGGCCTTTTCCTTTCAGGACAGGTAGGTAAAGGATGTACATAACTTTTGGATTTTTTTTTTGCTTGAAAAAAATGGTATCCTGAGTAGCTCTCCCTTCTGCTCAAATGTTCAGAGGGAGTAGGTTGGTATTGCTGCAGAAAGGTCTTCAATTTTGAGTTTGCTATTGCCACTGGACCCATTTTTCTTGATTTTATTTCTCAGCCAGTAATTATAATTTACTTCTCACAGAACTGCACTCCTGTGTCAGGATCTGATGTCTGTGCTATTTGTAAAATATCATGCACTATTGCCTGATGTTAAACATGAAGGAATAACATCAAAACAATGCAAAAGAAATACCACCAGCTCCTATTCTGTGAAGCAACCTTTGTTTTGATTTACTGTGTAACCCAGCTTGTTTATTGCTGTTAGAATCAAATTATTTTAAGGCCTAAAGTTGTCTTGGAGATTGTCCTACGAATGGCAGAGTTTCCACAGCTTCCCAAGCACAGATGCTTTCCTCTGTATTGAGAATAAGATATGAGGAAACACTGGGAAAAGCAGCTATACTGGAGATAGTCTGAGGGAAATGCCAGAAGTGCCTCCTTTATCACCCAAACCTTTGTGTCACACAGAGCTGAAATGCGTAAACCCTTCCCACCATGGCCTTTCCTGGGGTAAAACTGCTTTTGCCTTTAATGGGACTTGGAATGGACTGTTATCATCCAACAGCCCATACACGATGCTGCAGCAACTGGCAGTGCGTGACATTTCTGCCAATGGATAGAGAATCCCTGGAGTGTGGTGTGGAGCTGAACCCTGGCACAGTTCACGCTGCCCCCACACTTCAGGCTTTGGCAATGAGCAGAAAGGCACAATGACAGGGCAGCTGATATGAAAACCCCTGAACTTCTCAACTCAGAGTGATAAACAAAATGAGCACCACTTGGCTATCTTGTAAACAACTGGGAAAAAGAATAAAGAATATGCACTCTGGATAAAGATGACAGGGTTCATTACAAGAACAAATCAGACAGCATACGAAGTTTGACTATGTCCTATTGCTTGGTACAATTATGTGACCTTGTAACAAAGCCTGGTGAAGATGGCAGCAACACTGCACAAAAAACAGGGCCTGGTGGAAAGTTGCTATTCTTCAAACTTGTATCTAGACATCTTTCAAGTGATTTCAGAATTTAGGGTGAAAGTGGATCTTAGGGCTTTTTTAAAAAGCCATTTCAAATCCTCATTCATATCATAAATGCTTTTTTCTCCTTTTTTCTGCAGGCCACTGAAATCTCTGGGGCCATGACATTGTCTGGCACTGAATGCAGCCCCTTTATATCATTATAAAGAAATAATGAAAGCATATGGTGGAGAGGCGCTCATGTTTCAGTGTATGGTGCCTTCCTCCTTCCCCATAACCAAGCACTGAAGAATATATAGTATGATGAGAACATTAATTATTTCCAATACAGTAACAGAAAATTCTGAATAATACAAAGTCATCCCTGCTGCTTAGTGTGATTGTAAGTTCAAAGTAAAAGAAACCAAACATATCCCCACTTTTGTGCATGAAACATCAGCAAGTGACCAGTATTTTATTACAGTACACAGCTGTTTTATCACATAAGTAAATAAATCACCATTGAACCAACTTTGGGAACGAAGATTTTGAATAATAACACAATTAAGTTTTCCCACAAAGTCCAAATAGCCCACTTGCTCATAGTTGCTACAAGCTGTGATTCCCACGTGAAAGATATCAACTTATTTCCTTTTCCTGTCAATCATCAGTACCAAGTGGGGCCCTGGTATGTCAGGTCATGACCTTTCACTCTGGGCATGAGCCTGAAAGCCACTAGTGAATCAACTAGTTTAATTATTTAGGCTGTTTTTAATAAATATAAAAATGTGGCCTTAAATATTTCACATGCTTGTTCAGTTTGGACTTTCAAGTACCTCTCATCAAGCCCAGCAGCCTGAAAGTGTGCTCTTATTGGTAGGAAATCAGTCAATTAATAAGCAAGCCAAGCTTTTGGAATAAGGTTTATTTTGTCGATTTTGAGCTTCCTGGCTTGGGTATCACTTGCTTGTTGGTTTAGAGGACAGGCTTTTTGTTATCTTTTTTAACATAAGATCAGACTGTTTTTAATCAACACCAGCAATGGCCTAGTTGCTTACCTCCCACAAAATGATCCCTTAGTACAGATGCCACCATAGGATTCACAGTGTTCCATATTATGGTCTATTTTTTACATCCTCTTCACCCATGGGAAAAAAAAAGAAAAAAAGCAGGAACAAATCCAATATAGTAAAATCCATATAAAACAATTCTTTAAAAAATATTTTTGAGTAATGTTGACAGCTTTGCTATTAGATCCCTTAAGAGTGGACAGTTTTATTCCATTTTAGGTCAAAGTGTGATGACAACCCACCTTAGCTGAATTCCCCAGCGATTTTTTTTCAGTTTGCAACTCATATAATCTAAAAATCTAGGCCTGAACCAAGCTGCTGATTCTGCCTAGTATTTTACACCATTGCATAAGGAGAAACTACAACCATGTCAGTATAAAACAAGAAGTAAGGCTTTCCATGGATGTCGTGGGCAATGATTTATATTCTACATTTATGCTTATTGCTCAACAAACCTTCCAGCTGGTAAACACGGGACAGAATTAAACCTGAGAAACAAAATGATGGTGTCTTTTGAAAGAATAAGCTTCTAAACTTGGACTGCCAGAGTTAACTCTCCTTTTGAACATTCCTGAAATGTGCAGAACTTTCCCAACGTCTCTTAGATTTATTCTGTTCTTCTCTTCCCTAGTGTTCTAAGACTTCTCAAGAAAGTGAGTGTGAAGGGCTGTCTCCATTTATAGATGATAAACTAACTCTTATCTTTCTCCTTCCTTTCCCCTCTGCCATGGTCCTGCATCAAAGAGAGGGAAGAGAGATGCTCTTACTCTGACTTTTCCAATCACTCTCATGGGTTGCTGGGTCTGGAGGAAATATCAGCATGCCAAAATCTGCTTTTCTTTCAAACAGGAGTAACAATCTAAATGATGAAATACATCACAGAAATGAGATTACCACAATGTAGAGATCATCACAGATACTTTAACTGAATTATGCTTTGTTTAGGATAGTAGAAAACATTTCACCTTGATACCATTTGAATTCTTCATTTTGCCTTAATGGCTTCAAGGTGTGCACAACAGTATGTTAGAATTTACAACACAATCAAACAAAAGTCAAACGAAACATTCTATCTTTACTGAAGAGAAGTGTCCTTGCCTGATAATGCTGCTTCTCAGCAATTTAAGCAAAACTGCTGTAGTTCTGAGAAATCTTTCCTATTCATCCAAGCCTGTGCTGGCTGATGAAATCTGCCTTCTCAGAAGTTTGCAGTACGCTTTGCTCAAGATGCATCAGGAGGAGCAGCATATGTTTGTAACATGTGAGCAACCCCCGAATCTCCTGGTGCAGGAGAGATCAAACCCAAAGCATTGATCCAAGGATCTACCACTTTGAAATCAGAGATGGAAAAGTGCTAAGGAGCAGCAATGATTCTTCGGGGTTTCAAGTGCATTCCGAGTGCGCGGTATCGCCTGGAACATGCTTCAGTTTGCACTTACCTTATTTAGCTTTTCAAAGGCTGACCTTCCATGCACTAAGTTCAGCGACATAGCAGTCAACCTATTAATGTCCAAGGAAGCTGTGGACCAAATCAGACAGTTTAAATAACTCAGCTGTGAACACAGAGCCCCATTATCATTTCTGTGAGGCTAATCTGAACAGCTGATTCATCTCGAGCAGTTTACTATGGACTGGAGGTCTTCACCGCATCCATTTTAAGTTTTAAATCAGGTGAGGGTGAGGAACTCTGCACTCAGACACTATGCTGGGAGGTGCCTTATAAAAGGACAGACAGGCAGAGAGGCTTGTATTAAGGGCCCTTATTTCCCATCATATTTCACAAGCTCTATTCTGACCTGATTACTGGAATAAAAGCATATAATGAAGTAGAGTTAGGAAACTGTACGGCCTTTATTCCCTTACAACACACATCTCCTTGTTAAACCTGTCTCAGCTTAGCATATATCTGATGGGTTGTATTTACCACATGCCTCTGTAGCAGTACAGAGACAACACACTCAAGAGAGGATCTAGCCTGCATTTTAGAAAACATACTTATTTTTTTTCTTCCTTCTCTGGTGGGAGTTCCCACTTCTTCTTACATGTGCCTAAAGGCTGTTGAGGAGAAAAATGCTTCCACATCTTCAGCAATCCCTGACAGATCGTGCCTTTTGCATGCTATCAAAATGTAACTGGACATGGGAAACGCATGTGAGTTCTGAAATAAGGCTGGAAGATGCCAGAAACAATTGCATCTCTCAGTTCTTTGACTCTCTCATTATGACCATGAAAGGAAAAAGCCATTGTAAAATAGTAATGGCATTATTACATTACACTTTTTGCCTTGGAATCTTTATTATTTTGTCTAGTAGGCTGTTGCTTTTTCAACTTTATATGCCAATTCAGCAATTCCATAAATAAGATTTTCATTATTAACATTGAAATCCCGAACAGTTTTCTGCTCATAATGAGGTTTTCACTGTTCTCAGGCAACACTTGGAAAAGCCTTTCATATGATAAGATGAAGATGTGAGACAGACTGAGTAAGGTGTGCGTGTTGCCAAAGGCATTACTTTCAAACAGTCCTCAGTTTCTCCCCTCAAACAGGTGGGGATCAGGTTCTAGCAAAAACAGACTTCAAATTATTTCAGTCATTCAGTCACTGAGGAAAAAAAAAAGACAAAAAAGAACTGTTACTATAAGTTTCTTTACAGTCTCCAAAAAGGTCAGCATAGAAGACTAGAAGAAAATTTCAACACTCTCATTGATAAATTATGGCTTCCTCTAGGATATTTCTAATAGTCACCCTCTCCTCTCCCAAGTTTAAAAATGTTGATGCTTAGGAAGCGTGGAAAAAAATAAAATCTTTGAAATGACATAATGACTTAATATATACTAGAAATGATTCCTAACATACACGTACACAAATTCAAGTATTGAAGA
This sequence comes from Pithys albifrons albifrons, assembly GCF_047495875.1. Classification (NCBI taxonomy): domain Eukaryota; kingdom Metazoa; phylum Chordata; class Aves; order Passeriformes; family Thamnophilidae; genus Pithys; species Pithys albifrons. The sequence goes on along the minus strand of NC_092470.1, from coordinate 17,499,379 downwards.
TAAAGAGCTCTCAGAGTGTGGAGAAAAGCAGATAAAAGACAGGCTCAATCAAAACTGCAGTATCTGAACAGATTATCTGAGAGGAGAAAGCAAGTGTGGTTCAGATTTTACCACACAGTGACAGTGTTCTGGATTCATATACCAACAGTGAAATGTGGGACCAAGTTTTGCAGTGGAAGGCAGCCTATATTCGAGGAAGTCAAAATATTCCAAATTTAAGTTGAACTTGCATGCTTAAAAGCCTAATGAGCATTGGAAAAGGTCACAACAAACACAGGAACCTTATGTGACACTATTTTGTAGAAAGGTCAGACATTCTCCTTCAATTAAAATTGAGATGTATTTATACCATTCATACTTTGGATAAAAAAGCAGAGGCTTCGTTCCAGGCACTGAGAAACTACAACGACCCCTTCTGTGGCTGAGTTATTTTGAGATGCCAAAGTAATCTTGTGGAGTGGGGAAAGGTGAAGGGGACAAGCAGCCAGTGAAAGGCAAAGCAGCTCCATCGCTGCTCTAACGTTCACTGGAGACCGAATGTGTGGAGGGCCCAGACCCAAGAAAGCAAGTTTGTGCCTGTGAAGACTTAAAATAACCATATAGGGCAGTCTGATGCTGGCATTAATGCTGTTTTTGAATGTCTAAAGTCACAGTGAGTTTTATGGCTAAATGCCATGATGCTCTTTGAAGATTTAAGAAGCGTTACATTTCATTAGAGATAACATGCTTTTGGAATTGAATGGCAAGTTCCAGAAATTCCTCTTGGATAAAATCTGAAGTAAACATCACAAAGCTTTGCATGGGTTTCTTGCAATTTGTTTTGGAGCTTTTGTGCCAAAGGGGACTGGAAAATGGCTGGCAATGTTTTATTTCACTTATTAAACATAGTTTTTGAGCATGCAAGTCTAAGCAAGAAATGTTGGGAGAGCACGACTGTGCTGCAGTTTTTTTCTGGAATAAGTGGCAGTTTTAATTAAAACAATTATACCAGTCTTTGTTTTCTTCAGCTTGTTTGATTTAGTTGGTTTCTTTAGCAACAAACAAAGCTTTCATGACTTCTTCACGTTTGCACAGAATATTAATGTTGCTGCCTTTGATTTCCTCTTAAGTCCAGGGGAGGCCATGAAGATGCTCAGAGGGCTGGAGCCAGGCTGGGAGAGCTGGAGGGGTCACCTGGAGAAGAGAAGGTCCTGGGGAGACCTCAAAACCTCTCCCAGAGCCTAAAGAGGCTACAAGAGACCTGGAGAGGGACTTGGGAGAAGAGCCTGATGTGACAGGACAAGGGAGAATGGCTTTTTATGATCCTGTGTTTCCATGAGATGTTTAGTAACTGAGCTGGAAAAAATGGGAAGAGAAAGGATGATATTACATTGCAAAAGGCTATTTATGTCTGAGAAGTTCAAATTTTGCAATCTGAATAACCTTCAAAACCTTCTGATACCTTCATAGTTGGCTCAAATTTATAGAAAAAAATAATTTTAGAGTGGTGATTCTTTGAAGTTTCTTATTTTCTTCATTATTTTTTTAAACATTTTTGATCAGCTCTACGACAGCACATCATGTTTTGCATTGACACATGTGTGCTTATGTTTAAAATATCAATTCATTTATCTTCAGACATGTTGACACAAAAGATAAGAATCAGTATAAAAAAGAACTGTTTTAATTTTGGTGCTTTTCAAAAGGAAAGGGAGCTTAAAAATGCATTTCTCTCTGAAAAAGTGTGTTCAGAATTTGGCTCCCATCCAAAGTAAAAGTAACAGCGGTACTTAGTTTCACATCACTAATTCTGCATGGTTTATCCCAACAGAAAAAGTAAAATAAATGGCTGGGCATTGTGACTGGGCCTCAGAGGTGACATCTGGGGTGAGGTGGGCAGAGTGGGGCAGGCAGTGCTGGGAGCATCTGATTTGACCAGCATGGAGGGTTCAAATCCATCATGTGCCAGGGCAGGAAGCTCACAGATTAATCTCTTGCTGCCTAAAACATTCCTTCCCTTAAAATTCATCATTTCAAAGATCTATTTAGTTTATGCCTGTTGCTGCTTTTAACCTAAATAGCTAAACCTCTATTTTTTTTTTAGCTGCTTATCCAGAAATCAGTACATTTTCCTTTCTTGAAGCTGTAACTTAATAAAAGCCAAACCATTTCTTTCCAAGGAGTTACAGCTCCTCCCAGATGAACACATCTAGTTCAGGTTTCAGCCTGGCATAAATATTTTATGTTTGAGAACGAAAGGTCTGCAGAAATTGGGGTTCCTATTGGAAGGGCTGATGCAGCTTCAGCCAGAGCAGCACATGTGGGTGCTGCTTTAATAAAAAAGCTCTTAATCTCATTTGGCTCTACCTCACTGGCAGCTTGAAGCACTTGAATCGAACAGTACAGCTGTGAATTGTGACACTGGCTGGACAGAAGCCCAGAAAACTTTTCCCAGAGAAAGCCCTTGAGGGAGGAAAAAAAAATTTAAAAAAAATAAAAAAAAAAAAAAAAGAAAAAAAGGAAGGAGGAGGGGAAAAAAGCTCCAACAACCAAAATACAATAGAGCCCAAATACAAAAACCCACAGGCAAGCCTTACTCCCCTCCAACCTGAACCTGAACGAAACCAGAAAGCCAAAAGATAAATGGAATTCTTCTCCAAAAGGTTATTTTGTAAGGTAGAAGGGCGAACCTGAGCAGCCCTGAGCAATGGCCCCAGTCCATATTTTCTGCACAGCAGCAAATAACCAAACTCAAGTAAAGGAACAGGAAAACTGAATGATACCACTCTTTCAAAATCCATTTAAAAGAAAAGGGAGCTTTGATTTTTGTGAGGAAGAAGAAAAATATCCAACTGAGGAAATTAAAAGAGGGTTGGAAGCACAAGTGCCATAAACCAGACCTAACATGAGTGTGCTTGCAGTATTTATAATCTTATTTTTGCTTGAATCCTAAGGATGATACCTTTCCCTAAAGCAAATAACTGAGCAATAAGGAAAAACAAAACAACAAAATTGCAGCAAGCACATGTGAATGGAAGGAAATGTTCTTTTTTAGAAGGCAGCAGCAGTACTCTGGAGTCACGAGGTCAAGAGGTGAATTTCTACTGAAGGAAAACATTAGAGCTGGATATTTCTCATCTGTCAGTCCCATTAAATACCATTTTTTAAGGACTCAGGACTGTGCATTGCGCCTTTCTTCAAGTTAGCAGGATAATAAAGATTCTGTTGCCTTTTGCAGATGTTTAAAGACATGATGTGAAAGACAAATTCTCCAGCTAAAACCCTCAAGAAATGTCACTTCTGTGTCTTACTGAAGGAGCTCCAGCACATTTTCTGCATAAACATCTGCCGGAAACATTTTAAAAAGGAGGCTGTTTAAATAATGGCTTTTGTAGGCTTGGTTGTTTTTTTGGTTTTTTGGTGTTTTTTTTTCTTCTTTAAAGAAAAAAATGAATTTGTGGAAAGTTCCCACTTTCAAAGCAACTGTCCTTTGCAAACATGCTTCAGCTAGGAGGATCTGAGGAAGCAGCTGTAGAATGAAGAAGAAATGTTGAAAACAGTCCTTGAGAACAGTCCATATCAATCACACCTCAGAGACAGTCATAAATCAGCACTTTCTTTGACTTCAGGAAGTCGTTCCTCTTCATTGTTATGCTAACTTGTTTGTGACAGTTATAGCAAGGCTCTCCACATAATTGGATTTTTCTATTAAATTTAACATACAAGGGGAAAAAAGGCAATATAAGAACCAACATTCTGTCACTAAGTGGTACATATGTGGCATAAACCGAGAAAAGGAATAAAGAATGAAAAGAAACTTAGTCTATAGACTTCTTCCTGTAATTTGACCCTTCATCTACATGACTAACACCTGTCTACCTACACTTCTACAGCCTTAAATGTCTGCCTTAAGAGTACTGGGCTCTGCAGTAAATGTGACTGGGTACCAAAGAGGGTTAAGATTTTGGATGGATTGATTGTATTTTACATTTATTAGATAAAACTCTATGCTTCTGGATGCAGTATTTCTTTTTCAGAGATAGCTGGAAACCCCTCTTGGAAGTCCACCTGTTGCCAAACCAAGGGGTGTTTCTTCTAAGAAAGACTGTATATTCATTTTATGAATCAGGGCTGGTGGTGGGGTAGTGTTTAATGCAGTCAGTTAAAAGCTTCATTAAACCTAGCAGATTCCAGATTAAAAAAAAAAAAAACAACTTCCAAGGATTTTGGAAATGATACTGTAGGTGTGCAAATGCCATTGGATGATTGTTATTGTCATTCTAACATATCATGATGTAGGGAGAGTTTTCACAAGAAATTTTATTATATAGAATATAGTTCTAAGATTAACATCAGATGTGGGACTGCGTCTTCAGGAGAGAGATGGAGAATGATGAAGCTGCATCAATTTGTTTGATAAGTAGTCCAGATCTCCTATCTTCTTAACTAGGAGAGAGTGCAGGGAAAGGGCTGCCAAGAACTGTGGGGAAACAGAGGAAGTAAAAAATAATCTGTTCCAGTATTAGCAAGTAGAGTGGCACAGTTTATTTTATACTCAGGTCAAAATCAGGAGAACAAAACAGGCATGGTCTGGCTGGAGATCTGTATAATGGCACAGCTCAAACAAGTGATGAGCAAAGAAAAGAACCTTGAGTTCTTCAGGGCTCAGAAGATCTTTTCTATCACGAATGCCCATCCCTCAGCATTATCTTCCTCTCTGGATTTACACACAGTGTACAAAAAAAATTACTTTTAGAAAAGTCTTGATAACTTCTTGGCTTGGGTAAGGTATTCAAATGTAAATGAAACTATTTTGGCAGAGACATCTCTGAGGGAAAAAAGTTCCAAGAGGCCACATATTCATTGCTACTCTCTGGTTCTGGCTTCTGCTGGTGCTTGTCAGTGATGGCATTGTTACTTAACATCCTTATTTCTTGTGCTGTGCAGAAAAGGTCCTTCAGTGTTAACCAACATACTCTTTCCTTTCTTCCTAAAAACCAAGAGAGGTGATGCCCTGATTTCCTTCTTGTTTAACATCGCTGATAGTCTCATAAAGCTTACTGAGGAAAAGGGCTTTGCAAGCTTAAATAAGGTAGGTGCAGAAAACCAGCAATATTTCCCAATTGTTTCTTATCTGCTGGTGATTTCTTTCACAAGTCACTAACAATTGTCTTTCTTGATGATTAGTTGCTATTGTGTATCAGCTTGATTTTTTGTATTCATATGCTTTCACAAAAAAGGTTGAAAGTTCAGTCTTTCCCAGTTTTCCCATCAAGTAATAAAACATCTTCCGTGTGATCTCAGCTCCCAGAATCCCTCGTGGCTTTGACTTCACTGCTGGACACAACCTTGTAAAATGTGAAGTTCACTGGCTTTGTGAAAAAATACAGCTCTTCATTTGTGTGCCCCTTACAGATGGATCAAGAAGTCTGTGTGATGTGATATCCTCAGGCTAAAAATGAGGCTGATTTCCTCTGTATGAAAATTATAAACATCTCATTTAACATTTCCTTTAATTAATCCATTTGCTTTTGTAGAAAATGTATATGTTTAGTGATATGAAAAATGGAAATAACTATCGAGGCAAGCTTTTAGAACATATTCTAGGCTTTAAAAGGGAATATGTCCAAATAATTCTGTGTATTGGTAACTTAAATAATAAAGGATAGGAGAAAATTGATTAATTCATCCTTTCCTAGAAAAGAGCAAAGAAGGTCTTGGCTTCTTGCTAATTTTACTCAAATGGTGCTTGCTGATATTTACACTACACTTTCTCTTAAAAACCCCCTCTAAACTGTACAAATCTCCCTGCACCACTCTTTAGCACAGCTGATAGGTGCCAGCTGCACTGTAAAACGAGAAGTTGCTGAACAGACAATGATTATCTGTCAGTGGATAATATCCTGGTCTGAATCACTAATGCCCGTTTGCAGGTTCAACCATAGGATATCAGAACAAGCTTAAGCATGAGCTTAAATATTTGCATGCAAGGAAAGCTGTGTCAGAAAGATGTCTGTGTTAAAATATTTGTGATAATGATTTATTTCAAGCACTTTTCTGCAGAGTTTAAGATCTAATAGTTTTGTGGAAAATTTTACCATTCTATGTAAGATTTTAATATCTCTGTGTGCAAGCCAGGCAGGGAATACACCTTTTTATTAGCAGAGTGGGTGTGATCCAGGCAGGTGTAGTTTGATCTTTCCCACACTGACCTTCACGTTACTTCATACCTGACCTGAATGAAGTTCTGTCTCAGGGGTAAGAAACAACTTGCTCATGGAGAAGAAAATGATTATGCTGCTGAGTTATGTGATGCAGCTTTATGAAAGGGAGTGTATTTTGGGTATGTGACTACAAAGCCTCATGTTTTGACAATTATGCAGCATATGCAAAGGCCCATTTCATTTACAGAACCCATGGGGACTCTACAAAGCCTTCTATATAAACACAGGTTACAGCCTATTCACAAAGGTGCTGCACTGGTTCTTTTGTTTCATTAACTGCCATACTCTAATTGTTAATTTGTGGCTTCAATGCAAATCACAGCACTTTATCCCAGTAAGCAAAATTAGAATAGCTTTAGATTTGCACTTGCTGCTGTGTGAAGATGCCAAATCCCAAGTGTCAAGTTTGGTTTTCATGTTGTTGATTTTCAGAGATCTTCTTTAGTTGGGGTAGAAATAAATCCAAATACTTAAGCGTTTGCAGGTTTACTTTACTATAAACAAGTCTGTTTCTTCTTCATATTTCTGAGAGCTGAGGATATTTACTTTAAAAAAAAGAGGGGAGTTGGTACCTTCAGCCTGAATAATACCTCTGGATAAAGGATGCTGCATCTGTGTCCCAAAGCCTCTCCTGCATCTGACATCACTAATACAAAGGATTCAAATGAAAGCACTGCCACTACTACCAGAAAGAGCTTTACTGTTTAAGGTAAAGAGCCAGGATGGAAGCAGGGGCTGTCAGGCACTAAATATCACTTGGCCTTTGGGCTCTCCCTGCATTTCAGTCAATGTGAAGGTTCCCTGGCACACACAGAGAGCACAGTGATGGCCCCATTAGTTTTTTAATTGCCAGACATTTCAAAAACTCTTGGAAGGAGTAGGTAGAGAAGGAACATGATTGAGAGTTTAGAAAAAGAGAAAAGAAAAACCCTCAAACTTTCTCAATGTATTGATATTCTTCAGGGCAACGAGGGTGAGATGAAGGAGAGGAATAGAAGAAAAGCCATTACTATGCTTAGTTCTAGAAATTCTTCAATTATGGCTAGAAAAGCCATCTAAAAAGCACTTGAAATTGGTGATGTGTGCTGTTTGCACTCTTTGGGAGAGGAGAAAAATAAATCAGAACAAAACCCCAAACATCTTGTCTAAAGAAGGGAAAGGTTAGAAATTATTTGTGCTGCATTGATCAATTTACCTGAGTTGTCTTTCGATGGACTGTATTAATGGAACTTCATTTTCTTTTATTCAGCTGCTGGCCAATTTCTTCTTGACTCTTAAAAAGATCAATGAACACATCTCACTATCTTTGTACAAATTGAGCCTCTATTTTTTCCTCAAAGTTTAAGGGACTTTATTATTTTCATTTGTAATGGATTTTTCTGTCTCCTTTTTCTTTCAGCCTCTGTTGTGATTTCTCTGATGTCTATCTATTCTTTCCTTTTTTTTTTTCATGGATTTTGTGTAAACTACTCAGGTTTGCCATTCTGGAGAGTACCTGCAGGTAGGAAATTATGTCTTTAGGTCCAGGAATGTACAAACACTTAAGATTCCACACAGCTCCTTCTTCAATGCTGGTGTGAACCAGAGGAACCATCACCAAAATGAGACTAAAATGAGTGTGTTGTTTGAGGAAATTCAACCAGCCATGTCAGTGAAATGAACTGCACTTGTAAACAGCCTCAGTAAAATCAATCAAATATTACTCAGCAAGAGAAAGGCTAACAAGTTATGGCCAGGCAGAATTAAATTTAACCAGCAAGTGATATTTGGGGTTTTTTTCCCTAGTTTGTTTTTTTTTTTGTTGTTGTTGTTGTTGTTTTTGTGTGTGTGGTCTTTTTCTGCTTTTTTTTTCCCCTAGTTTTGACTGACTGCAAGTAGTTTTAACCCTACATTTTTATTCTGGAACATAAATGACTGGTCATCAAATGTAACTTGCTTGGGATCTGCTCTTTATTTATGCACATAAACCACACATCATTTAAACAGTAAAGTGATACCTTTGTATGTCAGTTGTTAAATTCCTTATACACTGAAATCTTAAACTCTGCAGAGAAATTCAGTAATGTGCTTAATCATAATTTTGCTACAAATCCAGTCTTTTTCATGAAATGCTGACAGATGAAAAACCCCCATATTCTAAACAGGGAAGCCAATCCCAATAACATTCCAACTCCATCAATAAGAAGAATTTTAATTCTGCCAGAACTTCCAACACTGAAAACTGTGGGATTAGTATTTGTAAAAACAACTTCCCTTCCCCACCAATGCTTAAATAATTCGTGGGAAATTAAGTCATTAACTTGAAATTGTTACAAATTACTCTGTTTTCTTTAAGAAAGGCTGAAATATTCCATCCTGATTTTTATTTTAATATTTAAAGAAGAGAGTGTTTGAAATGACCATTTGAAATGTATTTTTCTGTTAAAAGGCTTGGTAAAAACATTTCTAAATTTAAAGGACAGTCTGTTGAAACTGATCTGCTACCAGAAGACATTGTGATTTAGGCAAAATGGCATTCACTGAGTTAAAAAGCTTTCACAGAACAGTATTTTGCCTGCAGGGCCACTGGAAGTTACAGGAATTCCCATTATAAAATTAACATTTATGGGCCTTGCTGAAGATGCCTGGGACTGCCTTTCCTACACTAGAAAGAGGTCCTGTTGGGAGGGCTCAGTGTTTTGGCCCCTCCAGACCCCTATCTGAGGGCTTGGGCTGGAACTAGATGGTTTTTAAAGTCCCTTCCAAGCCAAACCATTCTGTGATTCTGTAGTTTTATGATTACAGCTTATATCCACACAAGACATGGAGGATTCAGCAGTGTGCACAGCTTCAGTGCAGAAAAGGAGCAAAACAACTTCTATAAAGCAATAAAAAAACATAGTTTAAAAAGACAACAAAACTCCCCATTCCAAAATCCCAGAATATCTGAAATATTTCAGAAGTGGCAAAAGGACAAAACCCCCTCCTTTGGCAGTATTGTCAGTCTCAATTTTCCCCATGCACAATCCAACTCCTCTCTGCAACTCCTGCCTCCCTTTGGCTGCTGTGCTGCTGTTAATAAGAATGTGCTGTACATTTGGCAGGCTTTCCACCTTCCACTTGCCATTTATTCCTTTCCCAACCTCTGTTGTTATAGGTCTAGTGTAGCAAACTGCTGCTTTATGGGAATTTGCAGCCCACTTGACATATGGTACAGGATCACTGGCCAAAATGGCAGCAGAGCACACAGGATTTTACAACCCAAGTTCATTATCTGTCTTGTTCCAGGACTTGCTTTAGTCTGTGCCCAATAAGAGCCTAAACTCCTAATCATACGATAACAAGACTGGCTCCTCTACACATTTGTTGCCCACCTCAATGGCTTCCACTCCTCTTGGAAGCAATAATGGACTGTGCTGGCATTCCCTCCCCACGAACTGCCATGGCTGAGGGGTGTCAGCCTTTGTTTTTCCTCTCTGCTGGTGATCCTGTGACACTGAAACCATTTTGCTGCATGTTTCCTCATGCTAAACTTTCTGTGTTTTTCAGAGTTGTGTGACTGATTGATCAGGTCAGGAAATTTCCCTTCCTAATGAGTTTACTGATGCTCAGGAGGAGATTACTGGCAATGTGAACTCATCTTACCAGTGGCACCACTGGTCTTCCTCAACCAGCAATCACAGCAGTTTTTTGTCCTTTTGATGACAGTCATAAGTTGATGTCTGATCCATCAAGTGTGCATCACATGTGTAAAATTCATTCAGATGAGATTTTTAGGTTAAATATTCCAGCTTGGGTCTATTTTCTTTGGAAAGACAGCAAGTTGAACTTTTCAACTGCCCTTCTTCTTTTCTTTCTGCTCAAATAAGAGTGAATATAATTATTATTTAAATTGCAAAACTACACACTGTGTAAAAATCTCTTCACTAGGTTCTCTCTGGCTTTCTTGCCATGGGTGTTGTTGATATCTTCATTTCAACCCTGTGCTATGGGCGTTCTGCCCCTCACGCTGCCTGTCAGGAGAACCACATGTCACTTGTGAATGAAAGCATTCCAGTGGAGACATTCACAGCACAAATCATTAATTGCTCAATTTGATCCAAACCACAAACATCTGTCACAAAACTTCTGTGTTCCAAAAGGGCAGCATGTCTGTCTCCCTTCCACCATGACCCCAGTGAAAGGTTGGATTTCTGCAAAGTGTTTGAGGTCCTGTTTCAGCTAAAACTTCCCACTTACAGAATGATTCCACCCCAAAAACTATACAAGCTGTGAGTAGTCTGATAAATAAGAGGAGCACTGGTTTGAATTTTAAAAAAGAAGAAAAAAAAATAGGTTTCTTAATAAGAATACTTGATGGTTAAGCCAAGTTAATAGCAGAGTCAGGTAATACAGGCAAGCCTTTTCCTGGGATCACTTATATGTTGCATCCCTGACTTCATCAATATCCACAGATTCTGGATTGTTGCTTCCATGTCCCCCAACTACTTACAGCTTTTATTCTCTTGCTTTCATTTTCTTTCATTCTGGTTTCTCCTTATTGTTGTTGCTTCTTTGAAAAGATCAATGAACAGGTCTTACAGTCTTGGCATAAAAAAGCCACTATTTTCCTTTAAACTTTAAAAGAATTCATTATTATTATTATTATTATTTCTTCTATGAGGGATGTTTGTATCTTCCTTCTTGCCTGTAGCCCCCCTGCAGCTAAACTTTCTGATGGTGCTTTGTGTTTAAAAGGGAATTAACTGCAAAGGATGCACAATTTGACTTAAAACATATTGATATTGTAAAATGAAGAGCCATTTAATGAATTTTTTGTCCCCAGTGAAGAACCAGTGTAAGGAACAGTAGGGGCTACAAACAAGACTGAAAATGGCACTATAATAGCAAAGTGCATTTGTTTGAACAGTATTTCCCTTTTCTAATGATTTTACAAGATTGTCTCTCCTTTGTTCTTTTCATTAGTTGTCTGTGACCACAAACACATTCCAGTAAAAAAGGTAAAAAATAAAACCATCCATCCAAATGCTTTTGACAACAGGAAAAACACCTATTAGTACATGAAAGCACTCCAGTTGGTTGGAGCCCTGTTTTGGAAACACACGAAAACCCACAAATGCAAAATCCCAAATGACCAAAGCTCCCCAGCAAGCCCTTTGCCTTGCAAAATTTTGCTTCCTGTCCATGAGAAGAAAGTAGGGCCTGGAGGAGGGGAAATTGTTGACAGAGAAGATGCCATTAATATTTCTGGAATTGCAAGAGTATTGATACAACTGTTATTATTATAACAGCACTTACAAGCACTGTTGAACGTTGGGGACTGAAATACTGGTAGCTGTGTTTGAGGCTTTATTTATTAATGTCTGTAAAATGCTTTGAGATCTTCAATTACAGTACTTTTACAGAGAAAACTCTTATATTGTCTTTAGCCACGTTGGCCTCAATCCTCAGCTGAAAGCTGATAAATACAAGGGCCATACTGTCCTGTAATGCAAGTTAATGAAAAATAACCACAGACTTCTGTAACTCACATTGTTGTGGCTATTTGCATCCACTGGCTGGAGTTCATTAGGGTACACTGTGTCAGGGTCAATCAGAGCATCTCTTTTCTTATCTTATTGCTCCAAACCCATGATGCTTCCTGCCAAAACCTTAGTTTTCTGTCTTCCACCCCACTGGCTCAATTCACTGAAGTGTCTCAGTATAACTCCCGAGCCTGCTCAATTCCATGCCCTTGGGATACTCACAGGATTTGTTTCTCTGTCCCTGTGCCACCTGTGTTGTGAGAATGTTCCCAAGCTGTATCAGTACAACTCATATCACACCACTCTTTCCAACCCATGCCCATTAGTCCTGTGGTTGTGCAGGAGGTGACATAACCTGGTTTGGTAGTGGCGCCTGTGGAAATCACTGCTCTCATACCAGTTGTTAAAAATAATAGTACTTTTAAACAAGTTCTTTTCACAGATCTTGCTTTCAACTTGGTGAGTGGCTGTTCCTTCCTGCTGCTCCCATTGCACCAAACTGGAGGAGAGCTGGAGGTGCTCACCCCATTAGCTGAAAGCCACCCTGTCTTCACCACCTCAACCATTCTGTGTCCTCTGATCCAGTCAATATTTCTTTGGCAGCACAAACTTTCCTGGAATTTTCTCATTACTGTACATGGCAAAGCCAAAAGTCATCAATATGTAAGATATTCCATAGAGCTTTTTTGGCAAACCCAAGCATGGCACGTATTTGATAGCAAAAGGATTTCAAAAGGAGCAGAATATTTTAAAAAGGAATTATTTATACTGTCTCATTTTTATTCCTCCCTACTTGCAAAGCCAAACTACCTTAACTTGCCAGAAGTTCATTTCTCCAGACACAGAAAGAAGGGAAGGCATTTTGGAAACCTTAGACAAATCCCTCCTCTACTTAGTCATTTAATAAATACAAATTTGAAGACAAAATATGAAGGACACACCAGAATTAGAAGAAAGCTGAATATGGGACAGTTGCTTTGGTATTGGCAATGGGTAGTGGAAGACACTGCTTGGATTTTCTGGGAGGAGGGGAGAGGCTTTTTCATTCTGTGTTTGTTGTGTGTTGCTGCTCTCTGTAACCATGGCTGGGGTTTTCTGCTGTACTTGTAGAAAGAACATGAGAAAATCCATATTCAACATATATGCCTAAAGTGTCCTGCAGTTTGGAATGTTCTACCATTAACCTTAATATGGGAACAGCAAGCAAGCCAGGCATCATTGTCCAAAAGGGGCAAGCATTTTCACTGTGGGTCTGGTGATGATGGAAACCCATCCCTACCTTTCCTGTGTCAGCGTCCCCTGGCACATCAGATTGCAAATCTACATTAACTTGCAATTCCAGATGTCATTTTGGGGCTGCATGTAGGGAGTGTAGAATTTTTGTCTTGTGCTTAAATTTTTTTTGTTTTTTAAAATTATATCCTGAGTTGTATAATATTAACAAAGGCTTGAAAAATACTTTAGCACATTGAAAAAGATTAGTAGTCACCATGTTAATAAGATGACAATATAATGAAATAACAACAGATTATTTCATAATTTTCCAGCTTTTAACATGTCTATTCAATCTATCAAATTAATTATTATTCTCTAATTAAGTTTTTGAATGAATTTTTAAAGAGAAAACCTTAAATTCTAATAAAGAACAAAACCAAAAGCTTTCTCTAACAAGCAAGGACACATTCAGATCTTTACTCACACTAGAACATTTTATAACTGATTGATTAATGATAACTTGCTGTTTAGGTACAATGTGATTAACAGTAAATAATATATGATGGTTGTCATAGGCAATGAATGAACAGAAATCTTATTTACTCACCATCTACAATACTTCATATCCACTTATAACAGACTAATACTTCTCCTGTAATAAATAACCGTAACAAGGCCATAAATCAGCATTAAATGAAAGCACTGTTTCAGAAAGCCAAACTCAACATTACAAGTTAGAAGAAAGATTTTCAGCTTTTTCCTAATAATAACTTGGTATTTGATTTCTTTAGTTCCATTCCCACTACTGATTTTTCCTTAGCTAAATTCATTTAAAGCCCAACATAACCTCATAGGATTTACCTACTAATGAAAACACCATCATACACCCCGTTCCATAAATGGGTCTCTTGCCTGATATGATCTCTGAGCACCCAGTGCTGTCACTGTTTACAAAGGGAATATGTTTTTAACATGGACAGGCTACAACCCCACTCCTGACTTGTTGTGTGGGGTATTCATTCACCGAGCAGCTGCTGGTGCTGCTGAAGACCACCTGCCTTAGACCTTCATACCTGCTCAGTTTTTAAAGCTAGTTACTGGTTAAAATAAAGTAACACAAAGTTTTATAAACCTTCAGATGGTTGGTAGGATGCCAGTTGTGCCCCTTTGCCCAAGCAGACCTTGTTCATGTGACACAGGATCGGGATAGGTGTGTGTGTGCTTGATGATAAACCTCTCAAACATTAAAACTCTGCAGAGACTCAGCTGAAGGAGTGACCAGGAATGCAATCCCTTACCCTGTGGTCCCTCATGACTGCAAAGGATTTTTGTTGGACAGGGAATCTGGGGGTTGTGACAGTCTTCTCATTAAAACAATGTGTAGATAAAACCAAACCACAGTATTATCCAGTGCTCCAGGGCTCTCTCTGACTGATCCAAGAGCTTTTGTTTATGACACAGACACCAATTGATTTACACTTTTTGCTTTCAACAAGCCTCTTATGAAGAGCACAATGACATACTGAAGTACCAAAGAAGAAGGAAGGCAGACTGATGAAAAACAGACATTTCAGCCATTAGCATCGATCAGCAATTGATCAGTGTGTAAGCAAGCAAAGATGTACAGGATGATTATTGTGTATAACAAAACCTGATTTAATCTTGTTCAAAAGGTGTATTTCCTGTGAAGAGGCTCTTTGGTTGGGAGGCACAAACTTCATTAGCACAAACCCAAGAGTTATGTGAGGAGCTTTGTCTTGGAGATTATGGAGGTCCATCCTTGTGCAGACACAATATGAACACATTTTTCAAATGATGCATTATTCAATCAATAGCTTCATGTCAAACAGGACCTTACCTCTGTCCTTTGCCTATTTAATTAGATATTTTTCAAGACTGGCTAAAACCACACTATCACATCACTACAACAATATGATTGATTTGGGAGCAGGGAAAGGAGAACAGCTGAGAAAGACTCTGGTCTTCTGAGGTGCTGGTGATCCTGCACATGTGCTGGATAATAACTTTTGTGTTTAGTCAATAATACTGATTTTGCTATAAGCAGGTTCTTCAAACTTAGATAAACCTGAAAGGGCTTTCTTTTAAGTAGGAAAACCCCACCCAACTGTCAACTTGACAGAGGCCTGTGAGTTAACTCCTATTACACTCAATCTAAGCTAAAACGACATCGCTTTTCTCTCTCACATCGAGACCTAACGAGCTTCAGCACTTGAGATGTGAAAGACCAATAACTTAATCCACTGTTTGAAGCAATCCCTATTTTTAAAGCAGTGCTGTATTTGATTAAGCCACTGTAACGCTCAGCAGAGCTGTGTCAGGTTAAATTATATTCCTTAAAGTAAAAATGCTATTTTACATGAAACGTAAAACTTCAGTCTTATTGCATTTTTATAAGAAAACCAAGTACCATTTATTTACATCCAGTCAGCCCCCATTAATAGCAATCTGCAGCTGGCAGGTGCTACAGGCCTGAATGTGTTCTAGAGGACTAAAATATTATCTTCTAGATTTACAGATTAAAATATCGACCTGTTTTCAAAGGTATGTACAGATTCCCTGAAATCACTGCCAGATAATCACTCTCTAATTATCACCAAATGATTATGCAAGTTCCAATATGATTTAAACATTGCTGCTTTTACCAAAATACTTTTAATCTGATCAAAACTGTCCTTGTTAGCTCAACAGAGTAGGTTTCCCACGATCTCACATTGATTGGTGTTTGCAGCCTTGCCTTTCTGAAACCTGTTACCTGGGTCACTCCATTCTCGCTCTCTAAATATTGGCACAACATTAGATTTCTTCTACACCTTTGGAAACTCACCAGTGTTCCAAGGCATTAAAACCCAACACTAAATGCTCAGACAGTTCCTTGGCCAACTCTGTGAAAATTATTGGATGCAGGTTGTTCAGATTCAATGTTATTAAAATGATCAACTGTGGCATTTTTGGAAAAGAAACTATTTCAGCAGCATCATGGTCCTGTATGACTACATACCTTGGCTTTCCTCAAATACAGAACAGGAATGTTTGTTGAGCACTACTGATTTTTCTGCATTGTTATTAAGTATTCTGTCATATCCACCCAGGAATACCCAAGCATGATGTTCTGGGAGGTGACCCTGCAATCCATGCATGTGCACATGCAGACACACGTCAGGTTTTGATGTTTCACTGCCTTGACTGGAAGTTTTCTTTGTGTACTTTGGTTCTCAGATTTTTTTCTATGCTTTCTAACATCTAGGCCATGTGGTATTATCAATTTACCTTTTCTCCTTTTCTTGGGATGATAAAGTCTCATTTTCCTTGCAAGCTGGGTAGTTGAACAAGTGCCACCTTTATTTCTTGAACACAGAATTGTAGCTTCTGAGGCAGAAGCAGAAATTCCGAGACTGCCCATGCTGGGGCTGGTACGCCATTCCCACTGAATTTCAAATCTCACAGGAACAAGCTGATCCTCCAGCCTTCAGTCTGCCATTGCAACAGAGCAACATTATCCCGAGATACTCAAAATTCATTTCATTTGTGACCCGAATCATATCTGCATTGCTATCTACAAAATAAAGATTAACAAATGCAACAGAGCTGAAAATGGCCACCAATGACACTTAGTCCACATCTAATTACTTGTTATAAAAAAAAGTCAGCATCACCAAGACGCTTACTGATTAGCTCTAAATTTAGAAATGAGATAAAACAGTGTTCAAGTCAAAGATGGGCATTTCTAAGAAATTGTGGGCACATGTATATGCCACACTGGAGTGGCACTGGGGATCTCAATGGCTTAATATATTCTTGAATCAGTAGCATCTTTCAAACATGCAGATGTTCTGAGGCAATAAAGTTGAAGTGAGTCCTTAGGCACTAAAGGTTGGTTTTATTCAAACTCAATCAGGATTTGGAGGTCTGCAGGATATCCTGCCATTTTCTTTAGATATTTAAAGTGGAGTTCAGACTCATACTAATTATTCAGATTTGTAGATATTGGCCAAAACAATTGAAACCTCAGCAACTAACCTCGATATGTATATCCCACTTTCATTCTGTTTAACTGGAGCAGCACCTGATTTTGTCAGTGGACAGTAATGGTGAGAGGAATATATTTGAAAAAAGAAGAATAAAATTTTTGTCCCCCCACTTGCTAACAGAGAGAGATGGGGCTGTACCAACAGGGCACTGAAAGGACAGCATGAAATTCAGTAACATTAACGCACCTGATTTCCCTTATACTTTAGAAATGAACTCTCTATAGTGTGACATTCGGGTGTTACACTGTGAGCTTTCTGGCTGAAACAGCACCGACCATTTACCACAATGCCTTGGGAAGCTGAAAAAACTTTCTCTCCATGCTGTGCTCATGGGAACGGGAAGTTTTCTCTCTCTGAGGTTAAAATGTTTGAAATGCGGAGCCCTATATAAAATTCTGTTTGTGTAGCTGAAGTTCTGATGTTGTTTACCTGAAATGTTTCTATAATTCCTCAACTTTTGAGTTTCAGGTTGGTGATTTGCGAGTAGCAGATTGCACTCTCCTGAACTAAATCTAACAAGCGCCACAAAGTGAAAATAAACTGGAGAGACTTGAAATAAAAATCACTTCAAGAAATCTAAGCGTGGTGGGGTTTTTTGTGTTGTGGTTTTTTTTCCTCCCACTTTAAGCCAACTAAACTCCCAACACATTCTGATCATCTCGCCACAGTGTGTCTGTGCTGGTGACAACTGATTCATGTGTACATTTACATATCCCCTCAGTGCCAGCAGCAGAATACAAAATGGGTCCTCCTGCTCTGGCAGATGACACAGCGCTGGCAAATCAGGAGGAGCTGTCAAAAACAGCTGTCCATTAAAAGAGTTTGCTGAAACAACTAAGAGCTGTTTGAAAATGCTAGGTGGTAGAATTTAATTGGAGTAGCAACTGTTCAAAATTAAGATTAAAAAGGAGCAGTCGGTACGGGTGGGTTTCAGGCTTAAGGGGTGTTTTTCTATATGGATATTTACATTTGGGATATAAACAATTAAGTTTGCTGATTTCCTGTGCCTCTCTCTGCTTATACTCATGCTCCATCCCCTGGGTCAGAAAGTTTGGCCATGTCCATAACTGCTTTGTTGCACATTAAGCACAGCAACTCTCCATGCTGGTACCCAGGCAGTTATTTCAGAGCTAAAGGGAAAAATGAGGAATTGAGGAGTTTTAAAGGCAGCCTGTCTGTGTGGGTGCAAACTCTGTTCTGCTGCACTGCTGGTACATTATTGGCTGCCCATGTGGACAGGGGATGTGGTTCGTTTTCCACAGTGGGAACCAAATGCAGGCACAGACGGCCCAAGCAGAGCTCCCAGCAAGAGTATTCCCTTACACACACACCCTCTTGAAACACCACATTTGTCTCAGCACATAAAATTGCATGCACAGAAATGAAGGGCTTTATGAAGTTTTCCTTTTAGTATGAATGCAGTCTTGGGAAATGAGACTGCTGTAACTGCCCAGAAAATTTCATTTTTCACTAGGAACTTGTTTTGAGTGTGCTAGAGGCAACACTAAGCCCTGCTTTGGCTTAGGTGGTCTCTGAATCAGAAACTTGACTTTGGAATAAACTCAGCAGAATAGAAATACAGGCAAACAAAACTGTTTGGCAAAAACTAGAGATCCTGCATATTCTCCCTGGTTTAGTAGAATATTTTGTAAAACAAAACCATTTGAAAAAAAAAGCAACTTGAAGTCAATGTGTTTCATTTTGACAGTGCCAAAACAAAATTATTTTAATTTTGTGATTTAAAAAGGTTTTTATCTTTCAAAATTTTGCTCTTTATCTGCTGCCCCCGAATAAAAATATTCAAAAATCCCAGGAAAAGGTTTCCTTATAGCTCAAATAAAAGTGTTTCCCTTTCTGACTACTTTTTTCCCCCTCTTTCTGAAGCAGCTCAAGCACAGGCAGGCAGAAGATCTGCATTTAGTTCTTCATTTTGCGACCGAGTCCTTATCACAGCGCCTCGGGCACCGACTCTACTTCTGTTCTTTAGCTTGGCACATCTGTAAGTGTGTGCCTAAAACATTTCTAGCACTTTGATTACTTGGTACTTATTCTTTTCCTCCCACAAGTGAAAATCTCCTTGGTTTTTCCTTTTAGGAAGCCAATGCTATGGGACACCATGACCTGCCCATTGCAGGTCAGTGAATTTGGTCTCAGGCAGAGAAATGAGAGAGTCCATAAATATTAACCCATGATTTCCTCTTGCTTGAAATGCAAAGAGCTATGTCTTGAAAGAATTCAAAATTGTCATGAATGTCTTGCAGTAGTATTTTGTAAATTTTAGTGCCATTGAGAATTTTTTCCTTGGTTATATCTTTCTAATATATTGGACCCCAGCTTTGGTTTGTTTGCTTTAAATAGAATCTGCTTTAAAATGTAAGAAAAAAAAATCCCAAAACCAAAAGCGTTGCAGTAAATCAAAAAGCATATAGGCACCAAAATTAAATTTCCCATTCTGGAAGAAAAAATAGAAGTTGAAAAGGCATTAGGCTCAGTTTCCCAGCAGAAACCTTACAGTAATGCCTGTGACTGCAAGTCTATAGCTCAGTGTATGCAATACATTGGAACTGGAAGTAGCAGTGACAGCTGGTGGGGTAGTAAACAGATTTCATTTCAGTTTTTGTCTGAAAATGATACAAATTTTTCTTTAATACGATTCTTCACTGCATCTTCTGTTTCCATCCAATGATGAGGCCCTTTCCAATTTGTATCCAAGCTCTGTTAAATATTTTATTTGACTTAACACACATAAATGAAACAAACAAAAATCATTTTGAAACACTTGAGCAAAGTTTGTAGTCTATTGGAATGATTAAAAAATGTAGGCTCTAACAAAACATGGAAGAGGATGGACATAAATGGAAAGAATGTCAACAGCGTCATCTGCACAGAGTGCCACACACAGCAATACAACCCAACACATCTTTTTAGAGTGTTTTACTTGAGCAGAGATGTATTTTTAATTTACTATTTTCTGAAATTCCCTTGAGGAAATTCCTTCAAGTAATTTCCTTCTTTTTGTTTTCCTGTTCTTCCCTAATCTGCCTCAAAAACTGAACTGAGGTATGATTATGGAAAAAAACTTGGGCAAAAGAGCTGAAGAAAGAAAATGCCTAAAGTGATCCAAATCCCATAATATAAATGACACAAAAGTGTGAAGGCTCACTCTGTTTCTCTGCATTGATATGTACAGTTAGGAAAGGAGAAAAAGGGATCACCAAATGGCTTGGGCAATTTTAATTGAAAAAAAATCAAAACTCCTATTTACATTTGCATTAAAAATTATACTTAACATCTATTTTATGACAAACCACCTGTAAGTGGTCATTGGCCAAAGGGTAAATTTTGAGTGAGACCCAGAACCAGCTCCCAGGAAGAGGAACAGGGAGGCTCATGCAACTCTGTGTGTGCAGGGTGCAGCCTTAGGGCAGTAGAGTCACCTCTATGATGGAATCTGTTCCTTCGTTTCTCTTTTTCATATCCAAATAATTTGTGCATACAAACAGATATAGTAGATTAGCTAGAAACATCCAAAATGCAATAGAGCTTCACTGCTTTGTTTCTATCACTGCAACCTCTTGCTGCAGAGGCTTTGCAGAAACAAAAAGACCCGGAACCCTTTAATATATATATAAATTAAACAGTGACTCTGGATTGAAACTCTCCCTGTGGTTCTTGTTTTAGGTGGGAGGGTGTTGAGGCAGGTGGGACAGACTTGTGCTATGATCAGGGCAGTGATCATGGAATCAAAGCCCTCATTAGTTTTGACATTAACAAACCTTTTCTCTCCTCTCTAACCAGCCACTAAATATGAGTTTCATGTCCTTGGATGATGCAGAATCCCACATTTCCTGAGTATTAGCAATGCATGGGCCAATATGCGAAAGAACAGCTTTAATATGAGTTTGTAAATAAATCAATATACAACTGCATTGAAATCTAATACATTGCACAGACACTGATATAGTCTTGCCATTAAAACATCACTTTCTATTTCCTTTTATTAAGGCCTTTACTTTTAAAGATCACCTGCTGTGCATGGTCTGTCCTGAATCCTATTTTCAAATGCAGAGTTCCCTAAAGAATAATCAGATCTGGGTACCTCAATATATTCTCTGTACAGTGTTTTTGTTGTTATTATTCCAGTCCAAAAACATCCTTGTGATTAAGAAGAGGTGAGTCCATCTAGGGACAATAACTGTGGAGATAGAGGTATTTGCTATCTGAAAAAAATCCCCAAACCATAACTTTAGTGCTGCCACCAGCTGATTCCATAGTGCAATGACCCTGATAACCTACACCACACATTTACCATTAATAACTGAGGCCCAAGTTTGAACTCCAATGAGAAGTAACGACTCTGTATGTTTGTGTATGTGAGCTCCATGATGGGAACAAAGATTGTTCCTTCTCAGCTGTCATACAGATTGGCCTCAATAAAGAAATAACTCTTAATTAAGAGTCTTTTCTCTATTTCTGAGAAATACTGGCACCTTTAATAAGTTTTATAAAAGTTTCAGGAATTGAAGGTCTAGACAATTAGTCTAACAATGTTCAGTGAGAGGAGACGGAAAACAGAATTTAAAGGAATTAAAGAGTGTACAAGTTAACTGTGATTTGACCATGAAATACCCTGAGTTGGGGGAGACACACAGGGATCATCAAGTCCATATTTTCTCAACAGGGAGCCTTAATATTAACAAGCCTGATCATCTAAAAAGTGCAAAGCAAATGCAGGATTGGATGCTCCCTCATAGATGTGTTTCGAGATTAAAACACAGTGAGCAGAGTGACATATCTCTGCAGTGGAAGCTCTCAGACTTCCTTGGAATGGTACTAAAATCTCTGCACACCAGGACACTGGGAAGCTGCTTGAACCAAGTAAAGCTGCCATGAAGTTACCCACAGGAAAGATCCAAAAGAATCTGTGTCCAGCCACACACAATGGAGTCAACTGCACTGGCAACATGGATCTCAGGCAGGGCAAAGGCTGCTCCAAATCCAACTGGATGTTGAGAAAAAAGGAAGGGGGATATAAAACAAATGAGGGATCATTCTTAAATCAAAAGCTATGGCAGGTCACACTGCTCACTCATCTGTGTGTGCACTTCGTGATTCTCATTCAGTCCTTCTGGATTCTCAAACAAAGTGCAGAGTCCTAAAAATATTTGGAACTATTACAAAGCATAAATTATAAATGTGTCAAGAAAATGGAAAAAGGTGTCTTGGGCCTACTTAGAGCACAAAATGATCTCGACCATTATTCAACAATGATATGAAGATCTTTTATTTCATTTCTTCTTAACAGTTCCCTGTGTTTGCTATCATTTCTTGCCCAGCACCGTGTCAATAATTACTAAATTAGCAGGACGCCTGTACAATTTCAGCTAAAGTGTTATTACTGACAAGTCAAACAAAGAAAGCTGATCGAAAAGATGGGACTCCATCTCCTTATTTAAATGGACCGTGTTCAGAGCAGAAGATTGAAACTCCTTTTTCTTCAAAGGAAGAAGGGAAAGGTATAGTTTACATTTTGTGCTGCTCAAGGACAGAGAGTCAGAGGAAATGC
This sequence comes from Pithys albifrons albifrons, assembly GCF_047495875.1. Classification (NCBI taxonomy): domain Eukaryota; kingdom Metazoa; phylum Chordata; class Aves; order Passeriformes; family Thamnophilidae; genus Pithys; species Pithys albifrons. The sequence goes on along the minus strand of NC_092470.1, from coordinate 17,476,842 downwards.
CTTTTTAATGTAAACCTCTTTTCATTTCCAAGGGACAAAAATGAAGGTTATTTAAAAGAATCATGCTTGGTGGAAGAAGTAATTACGTATTTTTTCAAATCTCAGCAGAATAATGCTTTTATATTTCCCTGAGATGACCCAATTCGCTTTGTGATGTGGTCCCTTAAATGTAAGTGTGTTGACTTTTTTGAACCTCATTGTTTTTAGTGTCTAAAGAAGTTCCTCTCATACCACAGTGTTGATTGATTTTGATTCTGTACCAATGCCCGAATATTCATAAAGCTATTGCTGGTCTATACAACCCACAAACGAAAATGAGCTGCAATATCTAGTCCTGAATATCTCCAAAATACTCGCTTGTAATGACATGTACAATTTCGTTTTGGTTTTTTTTTTTAAGTGCTGTTCCAAATTTCTTTCTCATTTTAGCTGGAGAGCTCCATAATCTGGAAGATCCTAGAAGAATTCCAGGATCATCCAGCCCTTTCTTATTATTTATTTGATGCTATTTCTTTGTGGTAATTTTTGGTGGAATAAATGGGAGTGCCTATTTGCATCCCTTAATGTGTGAAAGAGGATGCAGTTCTGTAACCTTCCTCAGAGGTATATCTGCCTTTGCTGTTTCATTACACTTATCCCCAATTCAGAATTCTTCCTCCCAATTTTAGTCACAAACTATTGTGAGTTGGAAGGGACCCACAAGGATCATCGAGTCCAACTCTCCAGTCAATGGCCTACATAGGGGATTGAACCCATGACCTTGACATTATTACAACCAAGTTTTAACCAACTGAGCTAATCTCAGGGTCTCCAAAATAAGAGCTTTCACTACCAGGATTGACAGCTTTTGTGTTTTTCTAATACAAATGACCTACTTCAGCACTGCTGAAAGTGTTCAGGGGCAGGTTTTTTAAGCAGCAGTCATGTAGATGTGGAAAAAAGGAAGAAGGTTAAATAATCATAATCACTCTAATATGGTAAAGCAGAAAAGGAGACAAATTTCGTCAGTCTTAGTCATCTCAAGATTAGCACGTGCTACTCCCCGGAATCTGGAATTTATTTAGTTGTTGTCACTTGTCATGTAAATGAGCCAATGGGGACTACTTAAATCTATAAAATTAGACATTAGGTTTTAGGCCCTTTCATGTCTTTTTGATTAGGTCTAACTGGCTCTCTGGGCACTGCCTTAATGCAAATAAATAAACAAGGATAAATTTAACTATAGCATCTCACTGACATATTTCAAACACTAAAAACCTATTTTATTTCGATTTTTTTTGGCAAAAGTTTTGAGCTGAGCTCTCATTAGCTCCAAAGCAAGACAATTCTATTCCCACAGAGCTGAACCCAGTTACCAATTTCACTTGTAGTACACCCTATTCTATTCCTTAATTCTCAATCAAAGGAATAACTAGTTTAATATCTGTCATGTTACTTGCAATTCTACAATCTCACAGGCCAGGGTCCAATTGTACAAACTGAACCATTTTCTAGGCTAGAACCATTTAGAAATCATCTTTTTCATCTGTCTGAAATGCCCTTTTTTTTACAAAATTGATTGCTCTCAAAGGTTTAATTTTCACAAAAAGATTGAATACAGAAGACTTTTTTTTTCCTAAAACACAAGTGTTTCAAAAATATGACCAACTGAAAGCAAAGAAACAGATTTGTACACAGATTTTTGGAAATGAGTGGCAATACTGCATTAGACTTCACTTCAAAAAAGCACTAGTCATTTTTAATGCTGAAGGTATTTTTGAGGCTGGTTGCAAAGTGATCTAGTAATGGTGCTAATGACTTATTTATTATTTTCTTTTTATTCAAAATCCTCTGTAAGACCTTTAGGTGTGCATTCTCAGTTCCTAGGGATGCCACAGGAAATGTAGAATGAATTGGAAAAATAAGAAAAATAGGTCCTGAATCAGATAAAACTTGAATTTTCACTGTATCACACAAGGAGAAGGGTTATTCTGTGAAAATGAAAGACAACAGATACTTGAATATACTTCTTACAGAATGCACAAATTAGTCTGTGGTGCTCTAGGCCACAAGCTATTTATTTGAGGATAAAAATTTAGGAAGAGACAAAAAATGACTGAAGCTGTATTCTTGATTCAATTACGGAAAATTAAATACTTTAAATGGTACTTAATCTCCACAGAGAAGGGAAACAGCTTTTCTCCAGGAGGAGATTATATCATGTTATTTATTAGGGAGTTTCTCGCACTCTCTGGTGGCACATCTGGTTCTGATCACTGCTAGAACCAGTCTGGGGCAGGAGGTGGCATTGGGCTGGTCCTCCAGGAGCACATTTACTGCTACCTAAGCAGAGCCATATCTGGGGTGACACCTTTAGAAATGAGGAACAACATCATACAAGGACAGAGGGAACACACATTCCCCTGCAACTCAGAGAACAGGGCAGGAAAGGTACAGCCACTCAAATTGGACTTACAAGGAAAGAAAGAAAATCTGCATGTTTGTAAGAAAAATGATGCCATCTAGACAGTTTTGCATGAGGTTCATGTAAAGTCATTTTAGGCAGGGAGAGAATGGATGTCAACTTAACCATCTGTAATATTATTGCAGGAGAAACGTTTTCCTTATTCGTACGTTCCCATCCATGCAGGAAGGAAACAATGATTGCTCATGCTAGGATGGATTTGCTTTTTAAGCAGAATTGTGATGGTATTTACTTTGGCAGGGAACAAATTTAATGCTAGTTAAAACGTTTTTTGTTGACTTTTACACTCATTACATGCTGTTGCAGCATCTCGTGAAAATTATTAATAGAAATACAAATAGCTAAATGTTGTTTAAAATCACTGTTTGTTGCCTTTGAGTCAAGTAATCAGATCTTTGTACGTAGAAAACCAAGATATTGAAGGAGAATTTGGCATTCTGAGGAACTAGTTCATTGCAGTGTAGTTTGCAATATTAATGCTGTGCATGGAGAGTCTGGTATAAAGGTTTAAAGAAACTGTAAAGATTTCTTAGCTTATCTCTAAATTATTATTTTTTTATCACTGTGTCTGGAGGGAATGTTCCTAACTTCAAAGAAATCACAGCACCAGTGTGATGTGAACAGTTCCTTCCAACACAAGGTCTGCTTGGCCAAGATTTATCTCCCCCCCACAAGGCAGTCAACTGAAGTATCTCCCATAAAAATGTTGTTACCCTACAAATAGGTGTTGGCAGAAAACAGGAGTCTCTTAAGGACAATTCACATCCCAGACAGCCTAAATTGCCTCCTTAAGGTGCCTCTCTCACTCCATTGACTACATGGAGAGCCACAGGAGAGTATATTCTTAAGCACCCGAGTTAAGTGCCCTGAGTTAGGTGAAATAAATCTGGGCCTCATGGGTAAAAGTAACTTTATACATGTGGCTGAGTCATGTTCAGGTGTTTTTCTTATGTTACATATGCATCTTAAGTGGTTTAAATGTGTACTTTTCAGTACCTGGGCTCATTATTACTTATATTTTCATCCCATTACAAGTGGAGTGCAAAAAGAGGGTTGAATGAAAATGGCAGTTTAATTCAAGACAGTCAGCTTTGTGTATATATAGTGGGATTCTATAGAGTTCATGTGCCTGATCCTGCTCCTGTTGAAATAATGTTGTGTCTTTGGGAGACAGAGACTCGGTCTACCACAATGCCCTGTTCAGTTTTCAGTAAGTACAATTCCATGGTGTCTATTAAGCAGGTGACCTTCTTAAATGGTCAGCTGGTTCTGTTTGGTCTTCCTTCAAAATCTATAAAAATCTATACTGAACACAAGTCCCCATATACAGATGTGGGAAACCATGCATAAGAATTATTGGCTTACACTATATTTTAGGCATAAAGTAAATTCTTCTGGCAACAAAATCTCAGAGGAAAGGACTGAATCTTTCAAGTATCCCTTCTTGTAAATACCATCCCCAAGGAGAAAATGTTATATCACACTAGAGTTTATAGAAAAGTGATCACCAACAGTGTTCAGAGCAGGCATGGGTCTCCACAGCTGGTGTTTTCCTGATCCCACCATTCAAACAGCTGCATGTCTAAGATTTGGCCACCCCTGAAAGCCTCCAGTCAGGAAAAGTGGACTCACATGCTTAATATTGTGTACACTGGCTTTTTCCTTTACAATAACTCAGAGTTTCCCACCTTCTGGTAGGAAAATGTTGATTTAGTTGCAAGATCCTAACTGAGAACTAATTCTTAGGGAAGATGTAAATAGTGTGTGAAGACAAAACAAACCCAGAGCCCTGATCTCAGAGCCTGGTGCTTTTTGAAGTCTTCACACATGCTTCAGCAATGCTCAGCTGGACTTACAGCTGAAGGAGTCCTTAACAAAAGTAATTTTGCAGGATCATCTTCTAGCAACAAACACAATGTTTTAGCTGCCTGGGGCTGGTGCATCTTCTATGACATTATTTTTAGGAAAGGGTGAGGTTCTGGCCATTTTGTAAAGAGATCACTGTTCATTTGAAGGGATCTTCAGCTCATGTGAACTGACACAGCCTCCAGAAGCAATGCCAACTGACACCTGCTGAGCTCCTGGCACACCAAATTTGAATGGATGTACAAGTTTCACTCCCCTAATACCAAATGCTATGATGTCCTACATCAAACAGTCAATTATGTGTGGGCTGCTTCTAAACAAAAGTTTTTCTAATTGTTTCAGATACACCATCTGTTTCTGATCAAAACCATGGTGAAACTGCAAACCCTCATAAACATCATCCTAGATTTCTCTTTTGAATGAAATCAGATTAGTACTGAAGGGTAGAACTTCAAAGAGCTCTGAGGTGCTGTTATCCAAATGTACATGAGGCTCACGGGTCTTTCTAGACAAGAAGTCTCAAGGGAACAGCTTTCATGCCAGTTTTTTTTTATTTTCACCTACAGGGAAAATACCACTAAAATGGCTTTTTCCTGTTGTTTTTTTTTTGTTTTGTTTCTAGAGAAAACTAAGCAGAAGTAGTTCAGGATTTCTTTATAATTTTCATATAAAACCAATCCAAGATCAGTGGTTAAACAGATGTCAATAAATGTTTCAGCTTTTTTTTTTTTTTTTTTTTTTTTTTTTTTTTTACTAAGAACATCTCCATCTAGACAGAAGTTTTGTCTTTAACTTCAGGATATTTTTTAATATATTGGCCACAATAGTGTTTACATTCCCCAAGCAGGACTCCCTGCTTAGCCCATTCTTCTGCTCAGAAATATACTTCAGTGTAGCTGGCATGGGACAAAAAAGAAAACTTCCCTTGGACTAACACCAACACATTTCAACAAAGCTTCTGATCAAAGTGCAAGAAAGAAATGAGAAACAAGAAAGGCAATAGTTGCAATAGCTCAACAGCTATTGTAGAATTTCTTTAGGGAACCAGAAACCATCCTTAAAGAATATATAGTGTGGCCTTAAAGTACGAGCAGCATTTCAACAAATTGCCAAGAAGAAAACTTTCATCAAGGTGGTTTGACCATCTCTGCCAGTTTAGAGGTCCAAGGGCAGGATGACAATACATCCCAGGGGGAAGGGCTTCCTCTATAGCAGGTGAAGAGCAGGGGAAAAGGAGAGATGCATCTGGTTGCAGAAGTCTGGGTACCACCAGTACAATCCAACAGTGTGGATTTGCAATGCTTTATGAAAAATAGGTCTCTCTTTGTGACTGTTCCTATGACATTATTCCCAAAGCTTCCTCTTGGTTACTGTGGTACAGCTCAATTGATCATAGCTGAATAACTCCAGATGTAATAATGTGGAATCTACTCCATTATATATATATTTAAACCTGAACTTAGCGGATGAAAAGACAATCCTTTGAATAATGACAAAATAAAGAGAAAAAGGAAAGGATAAAGACAGAAGAGGATGACTATGGCTTAAACACGCCAACACTGATCACAAACCTGGTAATGAAACAGAGTTTACTGGCCATGATATTTTTATTTTTCACTTAATCCAAAATATTTCCTGTGTGTAATTGCTTTGGAAGTTACAGCTCTAAGGCACGACACATTTTTGTGATGGTAACATCGATGTGTAGAGAGAAACATTAGTGCTCAGTGTCAAGCACACTTGAGTTTCTCAATACACTTGGAGGAAGATACTCATAAAGGCTCCTCACAATGGCATGGAGGACTAATATTCCAGACAATTAGGCTTTCTGCTTCAGATGCGACAATTCAAATGCGGATGTCTTTAAAGCACATTTTCATCCCCTTTATTGCTCACAGGAGGAAAAGAGATGCCTTTTTTGTTTATAAAATGTAGGGCTGAAAACTGTCTGAACAGATGTTGGAGACTGTAATGTCTTGCTTTCACTGTTGCAGAAACCACCACTTGGTCATCTCATGCCCCTTTCCCTCTAAATATCAAATAAATATGATTATGACTTCAATTGTCATGGTTTGCAGAGGGTTATAGAGGTAGAAAACATAAAGCTGGAGTCAGCCATCTGAAAATCTTCCCTTTCCCTGCATGACATTTCCTTTAAAACTTACAAAATCTATGCTTGCTAAATAAAAGTGAAGGTCTTTGCCACCTGAATCTAAATTGAATATAATTGGATACTTGTATGTCAAAGCACTCAGAGACATAAATCCAGATATCAGCACATCAATAGGAAGGCAATTGGGTCACAAGGTAACCTATAGTATATATGATATATCTTCTTAAAGCTGTTCTCAGAATCCAAGGAATTCTTTTGTTAGGCACTGAGTGGATGTCTCTTATTAAGGGGGTGTTTATAATGGTGGACAATGCGATTCAGATATAGAGCCTACACTAGTCTTCCATCAAAGGTAGAGAGAAACCTAATAGCCTAAAATAAATCTCTGCAATACTTCAATGGCAGAACATTTGAGCAATTTTTAAATGCAGTTGTGAGCATCAGAAATGTATCTGAACCTGATGGAGAGCACAAAGATACAGGAGACCTTGAAACGATCAAAACCCACTTGTCCAAGTAATTATGCAGACTATTTCTGACACTTATTTTTCCTGTCTAAACTAGTTAAGAAGCCTCAGCCAACACAAGGAGGAACCCTGGCCTGGTGATATGGACACAGGATCTCATGTTCCAACAAGAGAGATAAAATGAAATTATAATTGCAGGCAGAAGTCTTACAAAATATTCTTATGAAAGAAGAGAAGTCAAGAATAAAATTAAGTGATGAAATCCTAAACAGGAGGAATTCGTTTAATTTTACCTTGTCCCTAATTTAACAAGCTCCAAGTTTAATCACAACTGGTAAGGCCAGTGCTTACTGTAGAACATATCAAATCCATAATCATTTAGCTGAAAATGGGGTTATGATGACAGGGCAGCAGTCTCATTGCTAATGCTGGCTACTAAGTAGATCAGTAAAGCCAAGTACCTGACTCTGATAAAGGGAAATGTGCAGGGTTTTTGATACAGTGACTTCATTTAGCACAGACAAGTCTACAGTACACTCAGACACGCATAATTCTGCTTTATGGCTCTCCTTACTGCACCATATGCACAGACTTCCCTCCCATCCCACCAAGCTATATAGATTTTCTAAATGCATGCAAATGTATCCAAGATGGCTCATTTTGTTATCAACTCCCCAAGTGCTAACATTCTAATCATTAACTAATTGTCTCTGTGCTCTATTGACAACTCGGCCACCTTCTTGCTAATTTTTGCTGACATGATGGAGGCCCTGAAGAACTGGGTTAACCTTTCAATGTCCATTGAAGATCCACAGGTCTGATGACGATTGATTGACCTGGCCTCTATGTTAGATAAAACCTCATCAGCTTTCCAAGTGATTTGTGTAATGAGGCATCAGTAATTGACAACAGGTAAGTGAACTTAGAAGTCCCCTTCGTTATTTCTCTGCAAAAAATGAGTAGAAAATTCAAGTATCTGGAATGAGTGCAAACTTGTGAAAGTTGGCATAAAACAGGGATGCACATGTGTGCATTGTAATTTCATGTATTTTTTTCTTACAGATCTAATGTTCTCCAAATAAATAGCACTTTGGTTCTCTTCTTACATATAAGTGATATGTGTCTTTTATAAATGCATATGCAAATATATATATATATTGCACACATATATTGTATTGGGTTTGTTACAGAAGCATATGTTCACTCTTGTGCTCTCATAAAAGCTTCTGCATGGTTTAGGAGTCTATATAGTCCACATCAATCTGGATTATGATAACATAAAGCTACAAAATCTCTTCTGTTCCCAAATACTTTCTGAATGTTCAAGGAATAAGCTGTAGCTGGCCATCCAGATTGTTGGCTGCCCACCTAACCCCTTAGATCTTTATTAAGACTAAGAATTAAATGCTTTCAGATGAGCACAGGACAGTTGTCTCACTAAGGTGTTAAGGCTACACAGTCTTTGCCTGTTTATTCAGTGATATTGTCAGGACAATGAAAAGTGCTGCAGTCTCATCTCTCCATGAGTCAGCTCAGCTCCTCCTCTTTTAAGTCATTTATATGTGCTTGCAAACAACTTTATTTAAGGTATGACTCACCTTTGTGCTGTCAAAATGTACCCCAAGTGAATAAAACAACTCTAAAAATAAAAAGAGAGCGTCAGAATTTGCTGTACCATAAACCTCTGTGGTTGTCTTTTAATTTTATGTTAAATAGCTATAAAACTATCTACAAGAGACAACAATATAAGATGAAATAAGAGCAAATGTTATTAACAAAGAGTGAATCTGACTCATCACAGCCAACCAGAGAGCATGAAATGTTCCACATGTGCAGACAGGCACAGGCAGGTGATGTGCACACCAAAAGCACACAAACATATGCTCAGAGGAAATGTAAGTGTAGTATATCTATTCAGAATTATTTGATCAAATTTATAAAAAACCTCACCCAAAATTCTGGATTTTATATCCTAGTTCATCTGTGGAAAGACAGAAAATCTCCTGTCTTCCCTCTTTAGCACTTTCTAATTTCATTTCAATTATTTTTGTGCCAAAAACACTGGCAGTTTCCAGATAAGTCTGAGTTGGTGTCCATGTGGCCATCAGTGCTTTTCATCTGATGACACAGACAAAACTGGCAGCTCTTGTCAGAATCAGACCAATACCATCTCACACATGTATATGCATTTCTGTTTGATTATTTTGTAAAGGTTTTTTTGCATCTTGAATGTTTTCAAGAGTTTGTGTACTCTCTTTTCAAAGCCATTATTTAGCTTTGTCATTGTATCTGTTATAGTGAAGTTTGTTTGATTACAATGATAACAAAGAAATAGACTTCTATAGAAAAGAAAAATAGAATCATAGCATTACAGAATTATTTAGATTGGAAAAGAACTTTCAGATCACCGAGTCCAACTGTTACCCCAGCACTGCCAAACCCACCACTAACCCATGTTCCCAAGTGCTACATCTACACATCTTTTGAATCCCTGAAGGGATGGCGCCTCCACCACTGCCCTGGGCAGCTGTGCCAGGGCTGAACAAACCTTTGGGGAATGAAGTTTTCCCCAATATCCAATCTAAACCCCTCCCAAAGGAACATCCTAACGTCAACAACTGGTCCTACCATAAAGGAAACATAAAATATTTAAGAAATGTTAGCTAAAATGAAAACAGCATTGGTTGAAACAAAATATAATGGGTAACATTCTGGCACAACTGAAATCGGTGGCAAAGCTGTTGTTGACTTCAGTGGGCAAAGGATTTCTTTTGTGTTTCTTATGGACCACAAAGTCCAGTCCTGATTTTATTGGAGGAAACCACCAATTTCTTCAATTGAATTGCTTGAGGGTTATCAGCTGAAAATCAAGAGCCTGATAAAATAAAAAAATGAAGATACACCAACCACATTCTTCCAGCCCATTATAAAAAGGTGACAGCCAGGCCCCAATCCTCATAAATTTCCAATTTCTCCCCTTATTGTGCTAAGTGTAATTTTGTTTGAGATACAGCTGGTTTTATTTTTACTCTTGTTTTAAATCAGCAGGAATTGTTGCTCTTTGAGGACAACCCTATGCAAAACTTTTGGCAGCATCAAATGAATTCTACAAAATGACTTGGTAGAGTCACCCTGCACCTATGCTTTGTCCTGGTCACTTTGATGCAGACACAGATTAAATCTTATCTTTCCAGAGGCACAGACCATCAGGCAGATCCTAAATACAACCAGATCAATTCAGTGCAATCCAGGAAAAAAAAACTGGCTGCTTTTGATTCTAGAAAAAAGTTGGTTTTTGGGGAAGATCATGCAGAGAGGCATTTTTTGTTTGGGGTGACAATGATATAATTTTCCACAATGAGTTACTCCCTGTCTTGGCTTCAAACCCCATTCTTCATCATTGCCCTGCTCAGCATCAGTTCACAAGACCAGAACAGTACAGGTACTTTTCAAAATTTCTTGTCATTTTTGAAAATTGAATTTAGCTAAAATAAGGCAGACAGATTGAAAACATAAACATGGGAAACATCTAATAACTCAACGTATTAGCATATTTTTAAAAAGGTCAATAGTGTTTTAAATCCTAGGAACTAAATCTATCATAAATATACAAAATTAATAACCTACACTTGTAGAAGAGGTAAGTTTTATTTTAAAATACTTCCTAATTTTTTAACATTTCTATCTCTAAATAATGTATAGTTTTTCTACTATCAACTTGAGGGTTGGATGAAAATTATAAAATTTTATAAGAATCTTTGTAGTATATATAAACACCATTATATCATCATGGAAGTAATAGATGTAAATGATTGTTTCATATATACATATATATATATATATATATGCACATTTATATTTGTATACACTTTCTGTATTTAAAAAGCACATCTAATGACATCTTCTATCCATCATTTTAAAACTTCTGTTAACATAATGCACTGCAAATAATTCTTTAATATTATTTGTTCTATAGTGAAAAATATACATGTGAGTGATGTTTAATATGTAAAAACATTAAAAAGTAATCAAATCACACTTGTATTTAAACTATTGGAAATAGCTAACTAAAAGCAGAAACATGAGGACTTGGTGGAATATATAACATATAAAGCACTGGTTTTATTGATAAAATATGTTGCATCTTCTATATTAGATGGTATGCAGTGAAGTAAAATCTGAACCGTGTGATAATGCTTATGTTAACAACCAATAGTGAGAAAGGATATTTATGTTAACTAAGGATTCATCGATTTTATATCACTCCGTAATTGTTTTAATTAACACAATAGCAAAGGCTTATGAGAAAATGTTGATAGTTGAAGTGACGGAGACTTGACATGGCTTTGGAGCCCACGGATAGTGTTTTATGCGATTTAGGAATTTGAGTGTGACTGACTTTGAAAGGGAACTGTGTAAGCAGTTTGTGTAGCACAGATCCGCTCCAGAGCACACACAGCAAGGGGAACTCAATGGAAACATTCACACTTCCAGCAGCTGCCTTAGATCTATACCTCCTTCCTATGGATTTGAGGCACGCCTCCATTATAGGCTGCAGTGAGGAAGTTGTGACTCTTTGGGGTAGACATGGGCCTGATGAGGGGATTCATCTCATGGATTGTACCTTTGGCTAATTTGAATATTAAAAGTAGCTCTGTGTGTGCCATTATTTCCTTTGCTGCCCTTTTTCTCTGTAAGCTCCACCCTAGAGCAATTCCCCTTGTTGAAATCCCAAACAGTGCAAAGGAAACCAGGGAGTTACTTGGATGGTACAACACAGGGCTATTATATCTTACCTTACCTAAATCAGCCTCCACAAATAGCAGGTTTTGGTTGAAAGAATCATACAGAAAGTTTTAGGTGAGGACCATTTCTGGTTGTTTCCACATTAAAACAAGGTAGGTGTGAAAATTCCACAGCACTAGTAGGACCAAGGCTCACAGTACCACTCCTTCCTCTCTGCTGGTTCTTATTACCACAGGCACAGCAGAAATCTGGCATCCATTACTAACGACAATAAGTAAACCTGGTGCTTAATCAATCTAATAAAGAATGTTGTTGCCTTGGGCAATTGCTTATGTATGTTGCCTACCCACAGGACCACCAAGCTGAGCATCAGCAGAATTCCAGCTTTGGCTCAACCCACATGTGCTAATGTTTTCCTGTTTCTAATGTAATTATTTTAAGTTATTCACAACACTATTAGTTTTTCATCTAAAGAGTGTTTTGGTGGTTACAGTTTTCTTAGAGGTGATATCTTCAAACCTTGTTCACTATCTCATGACTGATCTTCTTTAGCACTTGCTCTGAAAACAAATATGGGTACAAAAGTAATTTCTCCTTTGCAAGATGAAGGTACCAGCATGGGCTGTTTCTGATGTAAAGCTGGAAAGGAACTGTCTCCTATGTCTGACATAAGTGACTTTAGGCACAAGATTAGAAATACATCAAGATCCTGTACCATTGCACTTTTTTCTGAATAATTATACATGAAAGGAGATCACACTCTCTTTCTTCTGCCACTTCCACTTACCCCAACCTGCATTTGACCAGGAATTCTTGTCTGAAACCTGAGAAATCTTCATGAAAAACAGTTTTGCAAAACCTGATATTGGTTTCACTAACAGGTTGGGTCTGTTTTTGTGACAAGTGTTTTCTAAGAAATTCCCATCTGACTCTACTGCAATTCCCAATCCATTGCCCTTAACTTTGGTTCTGTATTCCCTTACTTGGTGTATTCTTCACTGAATTCAAGGGCTGGTACTTCATAACAGTAGCTTCTCTAGATTCACCTTTCTGTTATACTGCTCATCTAGACTTCCTTTGATCTGAAAGGCTGAGGGAGCTTCCTTTTCATGATCCCAGTGGAAGTGAAGAAAGGCTGGCCCTCAGATAGGTATTTCTCAGATGATTTGCTGGAGGAACAAATTGTTCCTCACATTATTCCACCAAAGTTTTGCCCTTAAGAGACCTCTTACAAAGGCAACCAGAATTTTAGATTCAAGAACAGCTTCTTGCTGCTTCCACGTGGAAAAGAATCACAGAATGGTCAAGGTTGGAACGGATCACTGGAGGTCATCTAGTCCAACCTCCCAGCTCAGTCAGGGTCCCCTGACCATGTTACTCAGGATTGTGTCCAGATAGCTTTTGAATATCTCCAGAGAAGGAGACTCCTCAAACTCTCTGTGTAACCTGTTCCACTGCTCAGATCCAAGGATCCCAGCTGCAAGGAAAACAGGATGGTCCCTAGTGGGTCTGCAGGAGATACAAAGCACCAAAGGCACTAAAAAGTCCACCTTTTCTTTCCCCAGAGATCCATAAATACCTGGAACTTATTGCTTCTAGGGAAGAAGTTGGGGCAAGGTCCCTCTATTGAAATCTCTGTGCCAGATACATTTCAAACTTGCAGAATCAATATACTGCTCTTCTCCAAGCAGTACTTTGAGATGATGTTCTGCACTGAGGTCACAGGGGTTCAGAAGAAATTTATTAGAGATGACTTTAAAGATGCTACTGACACTTGTTTTCTACTTGTGCATCACAAAGCAATTTCTATCTGACAACATAATGAAAGATTAAATAGAGTTGTCTGCTGTGATTACAATATTTTAATGTTGGGTTGGCTATTTATTGTCTAATTACAACAGCAATGTTTGAGGTCCTCAGTGCAAGAGCCCACTGAGCCCCTGTTTCCATCTGTGGTGAGGACCACTGTGCCCAGTGGTCACTGCACAGGCCCAGGCTGCTCCCTGAGGGTCCCTGTGCTCCTGGACACACAATCAAAGAATATCCTGAGTTGGGAGGGACCCACAGGGATCCTCAAGTCCACAAACTCTGTGGAGAACTCATCTCTCACTCTACCTTCTACTTTGATTATACAACTTGCCTCTGCTCTGTACAGCTTTTTCTAAAAGGTCTGAAAACAAGCAATCAGAACCAAAGGAAGTATTTTTGGTTTAATACCTTAACAACTCACTTGCTTTACCTTGTGCTGACAAGTCATTGCTTCTGCACTCAATGTTCCTACCTGCTCTCTCTGTTGATGAGATTTCCACAGTTTTCTCCCCGGAGTTTCCATGGAAATAGTTTATTATACTTGTCAAGGATGGGCAATCCAAGTATCTTTTAAAGAAGTAAAATGTAAAAAAACTTTGCAAAACAACCTTATAGCAGTTGAATTCTTCCATTAAGACTTTTCTGTTTGTTTGTTTGGGGGTTTTTTTGGTTGGTTGGTTGGTTGGTTGGTTGGTTTTTGGTTTTTTGGGGTTTTTTTTAACCTTTAAATGAGCAGATTCAAAGTTTGCATTAAATCAAAGAATCCTATAATTGTTTGGGTTGGGCAGGGACATCTTCCACTACCCCAGGGTGCTCCAAGCCCCGTCCAACCTGGCCTTGGACACTTGCAGGGATGGAGCAACCGAAGTTTCTCTGGGCAACTTGTGCCAGGATCTCACTACCCTCACAGTTAATTGTTTCTTCCCAATATCAAATCTAAACTTCCCTCCTTTAGATTAATGCTATTTCCCTTGTCGTATCACTACATACCATTGTAAAAAGATCCTCTCCAGCAATGGGGAAAATATTTTAACACACTTAAGAATGGAGAAACTCTATGAAAAGATAAAACGTTGGAGGAACACAGACAAACTTTCAGGCATGTTAGTATAAATGACTTTTTTTCTCTATTTCAAGGCGAAAGGGGAAAAGGTAATCAATATTATTCAAGGCTCATGTAAGCAAACCCAAATTTTAATAAACAACTTAATAATTTTTTCATGAAAAAGACTTTATTGCCATTTAATATTTATAGGGCTACATGACAGTTCTGTAAGGGCACAGCCCAAATACTGGCATGAAGGCTATGTATTTTCAGTAGTAAAGACAAAAAAATCTCAAAATATTCAACTATTTGCAAATGACTTCTACAAATACTTTAACTCCCAAACCACTTTGTATCTTTACAATACTCCTCACAGTGCTTTATTTAGGCAAGTACTTAAATTAATCTCTAGCTCAGTCAGCCACAACCTCATCTTTAAATTTGTCTTTAACAAAAAATAGGTTTCAGTATGAAAATTCCTTGACTAGCTCACAATCTCTATATTGTCAACAAATATTAAGCATGTTATATAAACCACAGTAAATTTACTGCTGACATAGAATGTTGAAATACTGTTTTAATACAAATTATTCCTACCAAGTGTGCAGTTTTAGTGATGATAACATTATTCCTACAGATTATCTCAGGCCACTTAGAGAACTCTGTAGGAGACAAACTATGCTCTTCCCCATAGAACTGAACAGCTCAAAGCAAAAACATGAAAAGTTAGAAATTTTCCCTTAAATTTTTAGGATTCCTCCACAAGGGGCTTTATAATATAAACCTACACTAGAATGGCTGTGTATTATTTTTATTCCCTTTGGTCATGCCTTTTTTACTAGGCTTTCATTTGTATCTGATTATTTCTAGTGATTATCCCCAATTCAAAAGTGAATTATGTCAGCAGGGAAACTTCTGTTACGTTCAGCAGACTTTGAATTGGAATGTTAATTTCATATTTTCCTATGGTTAAATTTTAAAGAATTTTCTTTTAAAATAACTGTTATGTAATGCCCACAGCACACAGGCAGGAGACATATTTAAATTGAAATTATTCCTAGAGAATAATACTTTTTAAATAAAATGCATATATTAATGTTACTCATTAGCACAGTTTAAAGTTTACATATATATGCCCACGGAATAGCAACATAACTACTCCCATCCTTTTTTATTTTCCTATTTTTAAAATACAGTGGGTCTTTTTTACTAAAGGCAGCCTGCAGCTGGTATCAAAATCTTATTCTGTGCCTAAGAAATGTGGGGTTGGGGGAATTTCCTCTGGATTTTCAAAATAAGCTTTGTGTTAATTTGTAATGTTCTATTTAGCAGCCAATGAAAATTGACAATGGGAATTTTTCATGCAATCTGTGCTTTTCCAATGTTATTTCTGTGGCTAAACCCTATTAATACATATTGCATTAAAAACCTCAGCTTCCATTGATGCTGCTTGCACAGCCAGAGCTTTCAGGATAATTTTACTATTTGATAGATGTTAGGTATTTAACTCTTGTCTTTTCTTTTTTTTTTTAATGAACAGACATTACAGTTTAACAGCAGTGAAATGCCCTTCCAAAAAGTTTGCCTACCTTATTTTTTTTTATAAGGCCCTTTCTATTTTTGTGCAGCTGAAGAAAGGAAAAAAAAATCCCTTATGTGTGTGGCTTTTGGAGATTGGTAAGAAAAATGTGAGCGGAGTGGGAAGCAGGGGGAATCTTTTTCAGCTGTTATGATGTGAAGGTTTTTCTCTCTCATCTCCCAAACCCTGTAGATGGAGCCCTCCACCAAGATCTTGCTGTATCTCTAGCACAGATTGACTTCTTTTGGGTTGATGATGATTGATTGTGTTGTTTTCTTCATTACTTTAAACCTAATCAGTGCTTGGTGTAATTTGAGTAATGATTGCTCATTATTGGCAATTGTGAAGTTTAAGGCTTTCTTCATTTTACCTCACAAGACAATCAGGTGGGAGATTCTCATACATCCCCATGTGGGCAATGTTTGAGGTAAGGGAAGGGGGAACCATCATCAGCGATAGGTGTTAGTGAAAGCTTTCTGCAAGTTTATGACTGTGTGTCTTCTTGGCAGGGGGCTCCTGGTCTTATCCCCATCATCAGATCTCATCACAAAAAAATGTATCATTCCTTACTGGAATGCCTCAGTTCAATAAATCATGTTATTTCCTAGTATTTTGTCTTATAAAGTGATATGGATGGATTTAAAAATAAAAGGGTTTTTTCACTTCCCCGTGCCTCCCCCCTAAATGGAAAGAAGACAATGAATGAGGATCATGCACAGGCCAAAATGATATAGTTTCTCATTACCCAAATTCTGCTGTTAACTTTGTTATTTTGAGGTGTTAAGCTTGGAAGCAGAGAAAAAGATGCTAAGCTGTTCCATACCCGGAGGACACACCATGGGAGTCTGGCTAAGCCCTCTGCTTGTGCTGAAATTATGCTAAGGACATAATGAAAATCTATATAAATCAGAACATCTCAGATGCATGATTCTGAGAGTAAGGACAGTTTTTCTTCCTGGGCCTATAATTCCACAGGTACAGCTACAACACTACCTAAAAGGAGATGATTATATGTAATGATTTATCCAAACATAGCAATAAAGGAAAAAATGGATCTTTTCCATATTACTGGTAATTCTTACCAACTGCTTCAATCATATTAAGCTAAAAGTCACATGTGATGTTTTATCAGTTGAAAAAATTGTTGTGTAGTTGGGATAAAATACATGGTGCTTCCATTAGATATCACAGTTTTATCCATTCTGTTTTCAATGTTCTTATTTTATACTTGTCTCGACACTGAGAATATGATTAATTGAATTAAAACATTGGGATTTTCTTTCAGTTGCCTTTTACATCTATAAAAAAAAATCTGCACTAAACACAAAACGTATGAACCTCAATTTGTTCTTCAGCAAACCAGCTAATTCTGGGGTGAAAAGGTGTGCAGAGCCATCAGTAGAGCTTGTGTGGAGCTCTTCTCTCTCACTGTAATTCCACAAGGCGTTTGGTAGCAGAGGAAGATGCTTTTCTCTCTGTGCCTCCCCGAGCTGACATGTGAGAGCCACGAGCGTGGTATCAGTGACACACTCGGGAACGGAGGTGCCTCCAGAGGAGGAGGTTCCGCGTGTCCTCCCCGACATGATCACCCTCAGCCTCGGGGGCACTGCCAGTGCGTGCAGCAGCACTGATAGAAGGAGCCTTAGCGACAGCCCAGGCGCTTCCTGCAGGGCACGAGGGATCTCATTTGCTTAAGTTAGAGCAGAGGACCCCAGCAAGGCTAAAGCTTGGCGCTTTTTTCTTATTTATTTATTTTTCCTTTCTCTTCGCTGTTTTTTTTTTTTTTTGGAAGGAAAACACTCCCTTCTATGACTGTGCAAGTGAAAATAAATATATTCTGATATTATAACATCACAATAATGTGATCGTTTGAATTCATACCGAGAACAGTAAAAACAATATGCTTTCTGATGGAATTATTCAAGCCGTAGCTTTTAAGTTTCAATTATAGTACCAAACACTGTATGCAAGAGACACTGAACAATAAACAGCACTTTCTAGCTGAAATATAAAAAGCAGTGAGTTGCAGAAAATGATTTTTTTAAAGATGAAAGTGTAGCCCGTCATTAAGATCAGATCTATGAGAATAGAAACTCTGCTGCTACAGTGCACTACTCCAGACATAATCCCACACAGACTTCCTTGGCTATGATTCTGACTTATTCAGTAATTAAAGCAACAAAGAAAGCAGGCACCTGATAAGTGTATGTTCAAATACTGAGTTTAGATGAAAAGTAATATGCAAAGCCATTAAAAGAAGTATGGAAAGCCAAAAGATGTTTTAAATTCTTCTCAAGAAATGCAAAAAATATCGCATGCTTTTTAAAAAAAACCCACACAAACGGTTTGTCATTGCTTGTAAAAATGCACAGGGAAATACTAAAGGCTGAGTGCATGTTGGTGTCTGTGTGGCTTCTCAGATAAGGATTTGGACTAACGGTATTTTTGTCTTAGAACACTTCTGCAAAATATGTTTTAGTCTTACAGGCCTATGTATGTAGAAACAAGCTATATACTAGAACACAGGCATATGTGAATGAAAATAAACAAGAATCATCTCATTTAATAAAGATTAAAACCATAACAGAAAACTAGGGTATTTATAGCCCTAAATTGACTCACTATGTTCTTACTATAATCCATGTTACTGATTCTCTCCCCCCCACTCCAAACAATTCTGTGATCTTATGTCTTCATTTGGGGGCTGATGCTACAAGCATGTGTGCATGTATTTATAATTTCTTTAATAGTATCACAGAACCAGCTGCATTGCCTTGATGGTTGGCATTGCTGACCTAATGAGGCACATCCATGTCTTGCTGCTTAACTTGATGCGCTGTGAGAAGCCAGATTTAAGTCAAATGTTGAAGTTATTCTTTCAAAACATACAGAATGGAGCCATTTTAAGCATGTTTTAGCAGCTCTCATGATTTTTCTTCTTAATTCAGAACAAAAAATATTATTGCCAGCTCATAAATAGTTATTAGAAAATTCTTATAGGGATTATCCTTTTGGATACATTTTAAAATGCAGAAGTGAAGAGACCCTCTTCTGTGTGAGAATCAAAACCAAAATTTAAAGCAAGTCAAAATTTACTTCCCCCAGCAGTGCCCAGAAATTTTGTTTTGAGCTCTAATCTCTTGGTAACCAATAGATACATATGTAGGTCCATACACATACCCATAACCAAAGAATTTCTAAATCCAGGAGTTTCACTTTTTGGCATATTTTTCATCATTTATCATCATGATTAGTTTTAGATTAGAGCAATATGTATTCCCATTTTAAGTTGTTTTGAAAGAGATTCAGTATTAATTGCACGTGTTTTCCCATATCAACATGAACAGAAAATGAATGATAAATTCATTCTCTATGGATGTTTCAAATACAGCAACATTTGAGGGTTAATGAAGGTAAAGAAAAAGCTCTCAGATAGAATCATTGGCCTTCTGCCACAAAACTAGAGAAGTAAACTGGAGCTGTAATTCCCAGTTCTGAGGGAGCTGAAATAAGAGAGCAAAACTCCAGGGCTCCAAGCAGGGCACATCCCCTGCACATGAAGTTTAGGTCCATGCTCCCCCCACGAGTGGACCGTCATGAAGTTGTATTAACTGATGGAAACTATGGTCTAGTAGCCACAGTGGTATTCCTCTTTTATTTGGACATATTGGAAGGAAAGGTGGATAGATGATACCATATGTCAGAAATAATTACAATGCTACTGAGTCTCAGTATGACAAAGAGGAAAGTAATGACTCTGGCTAAGGCCAGAGAGAATATAAGGCAATATTTTTTTTGAAAAAAAAAGAAAAAAGGTCAGTGTCTGGGAAGATCACCAGAAGTGGGGTTGGGTGAAAATAGCAAAGTTTGAAGACAATTCTTCTGATTTTCAATCAAGACAACAGTATAATTTGTAAGAAATTTCAATTAACTATTTGTGTCTCCTGGAAGAAGTCCAAAGCATCTTTTCAGATAGATTTTCACCTTCCAGATCTGACTAAAATTTATATGTGGTATCATCCAAAAGCAAAACCATACTTGCTGCCTTAGTGTGGATGTTGCTGAGTCTTCCAAACATCACAAAGAGTAACCCGTAAGAACAGATTGCAGGAGAATTAGTTCTTGAGGAAGACAACTTTGAAGAATCAAAATGAAGAAAAAATTAAGGATCAAGGCACAGCCTCTTCATTGCTAGTGGGGCAAATATGTCTGAATTGATTATTGAAAAACTCACGTATGTTTTGAGTGCATTTGATGTGTTTCACTGAGGAAAGAGAACTTAGCTAAAACACTGCATAGATGTCCTGAAAGATGATTAACAAGGTTAAATTTGCACGAGAAATTGGTGCAACCTTGGAACAGGAAAATACTGCAGCAACACAGCCCTCAGAGAGACAAATGAAGCCAATAAGAGGAGCTAAGAGTGATGCTTGCAAGACTTGTTTAAAAATCAACAAGCAAACTGACTGGAAAGTTGAGAGGCCTCACTAAAATACACCCTGGATTTAGTAAATTGCTCCTGCCAGAGGATTTTTTTTGTCTCTAAAGTTCAGAAGCATTCCCAATAGGGAAGAGCAATAAATATGAGCTATTTACTAGAAGTCGTCTAAGGCAATATGTACTTCCCAAATATTTCTTGAAAATGTTCAGTCCTATCTAAAATGACAGCAAACATTGTCCAGCAGTAATGTTTAGTGCAGAGCCAGAGCAGAAGAATGAGGCCAATTTGTAGCAGATGAAGAGCCAAGGCACCAAGGTACCTGCTGGTACAGGGCTGTGTGTCTGGCTGAACCAACTGCAAAGCTCCACCTCAGCCCTCTAGGAACTTTGCTGATAAAGGGATTTGGGAATGTTTTGGACCACTGGTGTCTCAGTGGCAGAAATGTCTCCAGCTGTATGAGATAGCCAGAGTTTTTAATTCTCAGAGTCCCTTATCACTGCCTTGGCAATAAAAGCAAGTTTGAAGAGGGAATTGAGCCGTTTCTGAAGGACATTGTATGGATCATGTAGCTGTGTCCTATAGCAAGAGGCTGCACTCGCTGTCTGAACTGGTCCCAGTCACTCATCTTCTAATATTTTTCAGGCTTGCTGTGTATGTCCAGTGATGCCACTTGACACTAAACCAGCTGCCAAGTGAGTTCTAAGGCACGATTACTCCAGTGGGAGAGGAAACCAGTATATTTCCCAGCCCTTCTCCCTCTCCCTCTTACTCACCAATGCACCCACAACAGAAACAGTTTACTCTAGACCAAAGGGCAATATTTTGTGAAGCTTCTTGTTCAAGTCCTGGTAACATATAACTTGCAAGTGTGCACTTTGACCCTCCCTGAGCTTGGTACAGTTCTCTCTGGCAACTAAGAGTATTTTTCCATCCTGATGATGACTTAATCAAATAAATAATTTTTTGAGGCTGTTATGGTTGCCTCTAAGTTTCATTCCTTGGCTGAATGCCCCTTCTCCAACGTACTGTCATGTATGGATGGGACAGCAAGGGAAAAAGATTCTGGCCCCTACCACTGTTCTTATGTTGCAAATCAAAGGGCTAATTAGAAGCTATAACTGTAGGGAAAATAGCTATAATAGGACTGTGACTGCCCAGAGGTAGGTTTGGTATGAAATTAAAGTGAAGGAAAACACTGAAAACCTTCTCCTTTTATAAGAGACACCAAACCTTTGCAATGTTAGTGAGAAGGAGCAGTGTGTTTCAAAGAGGAGCACACACATTCAGTTCAGTCCTTTAGACAAGTGTTCCAAAGGGGAAACAACAATAACCGTTTGTTTTATCCATATTGCTGCGATCCAGGGTGCAACATGGAATGTCAGCTCTTATCTGCCATGAAAAGACACTACCACCATAAACACCTGAGTGGAACTGATCCCCTGCAATCCTACATCATCCTGTGGTATACAGACCTTTCCTTGGTTGTTTATTTGCTCAGATGATATGCCCCTGAGCAGCATGTCAGAAATCTGAACACTGATTAAACCTCACAGCTGACCTAACCTATTGGGAAGAAATGTTCATGTATTAAGCTGAATAAATTCTTCCCAGTTATAACTGAGAAACCCAGAGACTATTCAAAACAGGCCAAAGACAGAAACCCAGATCCAAGCTATTTCCTCTCTTAGGAAGTCTCAAGTCTAGATCTGAATTTTGCTATATAACAGAAACAGTAATAATGCTGCTTTAACATAACTGAGAGCCAGTTCCTTGGGGTCAGAAGGATGTCGTGCGATTTCAGATAAAATGGGACTTATTTCATACTAACAATCCATATTTTATTCCACTGATTTGGAGTTGTTTTTGTTTGGGCTTTTTTTGAGGTTTTTTGATTATTTTTTTTTCAGAGCTGACTCTGAAGAGGAAAAAAGAAGCTTTCTTGATGCATGTCAACTGTGAGACCAAGCATTCCTTCTTGTTTATTTATGAAAGACTTTCCTGGCTGACTCTTAGAGTCCTCCTTATCAGTTTAATCATAATTAGTTTATTATTGCTCACTGTAAAGTCTAGGAAATCAAACTCCAAGTACAACATGATTTAAAGAGTTTGTTTTATAATTCTGTTCTTGGCGTCCTCTCACTGTGCTTTCAGATGGCAGGGAAAACTCCTTGGAACACAACAATATTCAGAAAATTGTTTTGATTAGTAAAACTGTTAGCCAGTCCTCTAGCTTGATCCCCAGGTGATTGACTTAGAGATAAAGTTTAAGTCCTGAAATGTGCAGTAACTACAAGGTGTATAATACAACCATCCCCAGAGGATTCAAGCATTTTGCAAACTATTTCCAAATGGGACTCCATAGTTAACCCAGCTTAAAATGCAAGTCACTCCAACACGTGGAAGCAGTTTTCTACTGCAGATCTTCTCTGTCAGGTTGACAAGGGAATTGTTTGAATCATGACGAACAGTAAATGTCCCTGTTTAGAGTTCAAAACCCTGAACTGAGCTGGTGTTTTTCATTGTGGTACTGTCCAGAAGGCAGTGGTATATGCTACAGGAAAAAAAATCCTGTTTAACCTGGTGCACCAAAGTTCCCTTACCCAGCTAACCCAGGGCACAGAAAAGTAAGCCTCTGTGTTTTGGCCATTCTACTCTTCTTTCATAAATCCACTAGATTAATTTGCCCCAGCATAAGCATAATTTAGAACAGCTTTTGATGTGTTCACCAAGTCTTTCCACCAAAGTTTTTGAGGGGTAGCAATCAGGTGTATGGCTTACCAAATATACCCAGTGCTGCAATGGATACAGGACCCCGGGATGCTCCTGAACCTCAGGAGTTTGCAGAAGATGTGCAGCAGCTCTGTCACTCAAGCTCGCTTTTACTTGAGACAAATGAACCCACTATTCCAGTATTTCATATCAAAGGATCAATGAAATTCCAACCTTAGTCTGAAACCACAGGTGTATATATAGGGTTAATGGTGTCTCTAAATGTTATTTCAATATGGATTACATGTGCAAATTTGGTGGCAAAGAAAGAAATTCTGTAACTGACAAAAACTATGAAAATAATACAGAGTTATCAAGTGTAACCATTTATGGCATGAAATATCTCCTCTGATATATCTTCTGTATTTCTAGCAGCAGTGTACATACATATTAAAAAGGAATTTGCCTGAAAGCATGTGATTAGATAACCCATCTCATATTTAATGTTAATTTATGAGCATTAGGCAAGTTCTTAAGAAGCCTTTTTAAACCAATTCATTGCCACAGAGATGATCATTTATATCACTCCTTGTACTCAGGTAGTAAAATTCCATAATTCACTTCACTAGATAACTCTCTTAGCAGAAGGCTTCGCTAACGCTCAATATATTATCATCAATACTAAGGAATACTATTATTTCTCACTAACAGCATTATTCATGATGAATGAAGATGCCCTGTATCTGCTACTGGTACCTTTGATGCTAAATAATCCTTTTCTTTCTGAACATAAAGGCTCAGAGGAACACATGGATTCAGCAGTTCTATGTTTTAGTCTCAGCTCTGCCACTCAATCCCTTTAAAGCCTCGGGTGGATCTTTTAATACTCCTAATATTGGGGTAGCCACTCAGTGACAAAGCAAAGCTTGACTTTGTTGCTTTTAGAGGATCCACCACTTTGTCCTGTTCTGCATCGAAGCCTTTTGGCAGAAACAGAGGGATAAGTCAATGTGAAGACATGTAACACACCTATATCTTGGAATTATGGGAATCCAAGACTCATGACCTGAGGCTTCTGACACAGGGATTGCTTTGGAAGAGTTACAGAGATATAGATAAAACCTTACAGTCTTGGTATCCACACACAGCTAGAAAGAGAGCAAAAATTCATCAACAGCCCAATTCTGCCCTTGCTTTCTTGTGGTATTTCCAGCAAACTGGTTCATGTGAGCCTGACTGGGAAGTCTGACTCATTTGATAAATCATTTCAAAGTTTCTAAAATATTGGAGATTGTGAAAGGGCAAAGTATTATTAGTGTCACAAGAGGGCCTGAAATACAAAAAGCAGATTTGGATTTATGGCTTTGATTTCTTTGCCAAAGCTGGGGTCTGAACATTCAGTTCAGTTTAGTCTGCAGATAGGGACTGACTAAATCTGACATTTAGATTTGGTTTTTGGTTTCAGACACCAAATCCATTCAAAGTGTTGGTCTCTTTAATATTTATTGCAAAAGTTCAGATTGGCTTCACCCAACGGCCCTGTGGTGCTGCTGTAGCACTGTGGCCAGCTGGCACTCCAGTCCCACAGTCACAGCTGCGCTTTATCCTCATGTCCCCACATTGGCTTAAAAAGCCAAACTGAACCCAGAAACTTCAAGGAACAAAGGAAAGAAAGACACCAGAAGAGAAATGTTGATGTGGGGTTCAAAATGGCATTTGGTAAAAGGGTAGCTAGCAATGCTGGCACTAAGAATATACTACAGGCTTGTGAAGCCACACATCACTCAATAAAATATTCAATTAATAAAGCATGCAAAGAAATATTCTACATTACAAAGTAGTCCTACAGATGGGATAAATCTAGTCTAACATTAGCAGTCTCTTTTTCTAGAGTAGGAAAGAAACAGGAAATGCTCATTCCCTTTCCGGTATTGTGTGGCGCCTGATTCAGATGAGACATCAATTAGCATTTCTCTTGATGAGTATTTGACAAACCATTATTTAAAGTATTTCCCCTGCCAGGTCTTTGGGAAAATTGCACTCAGTGCCAAACAGTCTGTTAAAATCTTGCCTAACAAGTCTGCACGTTCCACACTTGAGAATTTAAGCAGATGCTTTATGTGGCTAAGAAAAAAGAGCTCCCTCCCAGCGTCCACGGTGGAATTTCAGGTTGTTTTAATGGTGTCCAAGTTCCTTCCCAACTGACACATTTCCAACCAAATCATGAATAAAATACATCTTCTGCTCAGGCATTAAAACACAGAGGAGAAAACATATCAGCTGTGATGTCTTAATGAGGAAGGCTGAGAGAGAGTTAAGGTCCACAAACATAGAAGCAATGATGCTTTTTCTGGCATGTGTCTTCTGTAGGTGCATTTTATAATGTCAGCTAACATACAGAAGTAAAGTTCAAAGATGTAAATATTCTATTATTCAAGGGATATTTGAAGTTTGAATGCAAATCATGCTAAATAAAATATTACAGTTGTCTAGTACTTAATGCATTAGAAAAAGGGCAGAGAGGTAATGCCTGATACCAGGGAAGACAAGGATTACAAAGTGAGTTCAGAGCATTTGGAGCTGGGTAAATTCTGTTTGAGAAAATCTGTTACCCAAATGCCAAAATTCTCGATAACTATGGACAGTCTCTGAAGCACTTTAGTCCCCAGGTAACTGAAATGTGACAAGAACAGCTGTTTTCTGAGATTCTGCCATTTGGGGCTGCAACCTTACAAGAATAGGTTTTGTGAGATACGAGGCGGAGGAGGACCGAGGAAGAAAGGTCTTCTCTTTTTGAATTGAAACTAAAGATGAAAGCATGGGACACATGGTACTCAGGGACTGAAACTTCACTACTTTCTTGTTATATTCACAAGGCTGTTTCATTTTTAAAAACAGAATAAAAGAAAGCAAAATAAGAAAATAAGAAAAAATGAAGTAAAATAATGCTTGCTGGTTACTAAGAACCTTCTAACTGAGGATGGAGGACTATAGGTAGCTAAGATTTACATGGTACTTTCCAAGCATTGACCTGTGATTTTTTAAAATAAAATAATGTTTTGCCTAAAATTGCATATATATTGAGACCTATTTCCTCTGCAATGTCTGCCAATAGCTTCAGTACTTTTATGGAGGTCTGTGTTGGCTGTGAGTTCCCAAACTGAGGCAATAGCCTCAGAGCATATAAAATCACTCTCTGTGTGACAGACATGGCTACAACTTTGTCCTTCTCTACCAGCTCTCCAAATGGAACAGCACTCATCTGCTCCCCTTCGTATCACTTTGTGCTTATACCAGAAAGGAAATTAAACAAAAAGCCAGAATGTACACAGCCAGACACATTTTAGACCCTTCAGACAGCATGCCTCACAGTATCACCCTACAGTCATCTGGAGATGAGGAAATTATTCTTATCAAGTGGGATGTTTCCTAGAATAGTTATTTAAACTAGTCAGTCCTGCCACACTCTCTTTTACACAGATATACAGTTTTCTGTTTCCATAGCCAATACCACTAGCAGAAATCTCTCCCTTTCTTCACCCTATCCTTATGCTAAGGCAGAACCCAAGGACAGACCACTGAAATGGGAATTCAGACATGTGGGTTCCATCAGTGTGTTAACAATAAGGGTTATTGTGAATTGGTAAAAATCACTTCACCCCTTTGTTCCAGTTTTCTCATTTATTGGTATCAACACCTACATATTGTCTGTGGCCTGAGGAACCAGTGCTGTGGTCTCACAAAAAGTTAACACTTCCTGCCCAAGGTCAATTTGAGAAGGAGAAATCTCCCTTCCCCTATTGCTCTTTACCACAATTCCTCAGCTTCAAGACCAGTTTCTTCACAGGTTTCCTGAAAACTGTGTATTCTTGTGGTAGGACAGAAGGAGATGAGCAAAGTTCTGAGCTGCTTATTCTAGTGCCTCATGTCAAAAAACCTCACCAAAACCCCAAATTGTTGTGACGTCAACAATTTTCCTCTTATCGAGTTGTAACTGACAAGTCTGTAACAGGTCTTGAAGTTTTCACCCCAAAAAAGTATTTGAGAAGTTTTAATTAGAAAAAAAATTTTTTCAGATTTATTTTTTTTAATATTTTGAGCATTTAAAATTTGTGCTGAACACATTTTGCATATCAGTGTTGTGTGTTTGCGTAAACCCCTGGATAATTATTTTCATTTTCACACCAACTCTGAGCTCTGGATACTTCCTGCACTACTCAAACCCATTAACGAATAGGTACCATTCAGTGGCATCGATGAAAAGGTTAATTGTTTCTTTTTGCTGCAATATATAACAGTGATAGCAAAACCAGAGTAGTTTGAGAACCACTGGGTACAAATTAACACTGGTTTGCAGCTTTGCTAATGAATGGCTGTTCCACTTTGCAGCTGGAGGCGTCTGCTGCAACAAATTTTGGAAGAATTTGAGGTAGAAGGGACAGGCAGAGAGACCAGCAATGCTTAGTTATTACAAGAGACCATCATTTGGACGTTTCCTTTAAGAGTGAATTATATATGATAATGGCTTCATTGTCATCGAATAGAATACAATTAATTTTATTTTTTAGTATGTTATCAGCAAGCAAACCACCAGTATTAGCTAGATACCATCTGGGAGTGACAGTTTCCTTATTACAAAATATGTAAAAATATGGACTCCCTTAAGGAATCTGTTGCACTACATCTGCTCCGATTTTTGTTATATGCTAATGGATTTTAACCCAGCATATGAAGCATGTAAAAAAAATAACAGAAAATTTTCAACTAAATTACTTGTTTCACATTTAAAGTGTCACAATGACAGAGACAGCCACATATGCAGCCTTAGCTACAGGGGACTGGGAAGAAACAAAGAAGTAAGGAAGAACCATTTCTTACCTGCTGTTTTGCTATCCAAGCCTCTCTCTCAAGAGGAATTCTAGCTGCCCACATAATTAAGGCCACTTGGTATGGGAAGGAAGTATCGGGACTATACACTGCTAAATCTCCAATAAGCTGAGGTGATAACAAAAGATTGTGACTGCTGAAGCTCAATTATCTTCCTTATTTCCCTCTGTTCATAATATTTTAAACAATCACAATGATTAAACTGGGCTATTACAATTAAGAGACTATTCTCCAGGGGAGAGAGTTGGGTTTTCATGGTCTTTAGATATTTCCTTAACTTCCTTTGCAACGATCGGGTCTCAGGAATCAGCTGGAATGACAGACTATTCAGTGAGGTAACAAGGAGCTGTCTAGATTACACTGAGAATATGGCAGATTAAAAATCCTTTCTGCTGAAATATTGGTTTCATCATTTTTTGAGAGAATGACCCATAAACAGAGCTTGAAATAAATGCCTGTGCTGCACACACAGGGCAGAGGAGGGCTGGGGGGTTTCTGCCCATTTGCCCCCTCCCTGTACAATTACGTAGCTCTGTACCTTTAGGCTAACAGAATTTTTGCACTTGTAAAGCAGTTTGGTATGAATTGCTTTTCTCTGGATCTGTGTCCCCAGGCCCTGCAATGTGAAATATTCCAGGCATTACTTTTTCATTAGCATCAACACAGGACATTTCTATGTATTAAGCACTAAAAAATATTTCATGATCTGTTTATACTTCATATTAATTAATTAGAGCTGGGAAGTTTTTGACTGAACCACAAGCTTTTTGTGTAAGTTTTCTTTAAATAAAAGAAATGCACTGCCAGCTGTGGAGTCCCAGAGATTTTCCAGACTATTTGGAATGTCTATCTCTTCTCTTGCTGGTGTGTGTATAAACATACATATATAAATATATACAAATATATATGGCCACACGCATACATGCTCACACATACAAGATATTACTATTTACAGGTGTAAAGATGTCACTCATAGTGGATCACTAAATTCAATGTTTTCTAGGAAAAATATTGTGAGATTGAACTCAAAATGTGATCAACCTAATTTAATGTTCATAATAGGGAAAACTACCTTACACCTTTAAAAATCAGTACTTACATGCTTAATACAAGCTCCCTGCTGGGATAAATTGAAAGAGCTTCAAAAATATAAATTAATTTTCACAACACATGGGTATGCTGGTTAGGTGTTCTTATGCCAACTAATAAACCCAAAGGGTAGATTTAGGTGTAAAGAATCTGACTGAGTGACAGAGCCAGGAAAGAACTCAAGTGTCCCCAAGACCCGTCTCCCCTTTTCTAAGAACCAGATCATATTGCTTCCAGACAAAGAGAGAATTCCCTAATCAAGACAGATGTATAAATCAAACCAGAATGCTCTCTCTTTTACCCTTGGTGGCCCAAGTTCTAGATTTGCAATTTTTAAAATTTCTATTCTGCTAATCAGGGAAATACACAAATGAAAAAGCAACGGCCAGATTATAAGAATATTAACAATAATTTTTGTAAATGGAAGAAAATTGAATATAGGAAAGATATTTCTGGATAATGTGTGGGATAGTTTTCAAAGAATAAAACTAAACTGAAATTCATTCCAGGCTCTAATACTGCAAGTTGTATTTTGGTGCTTCTTATTGTTGCATGACTTAGTACCTGCTGAGTTCACTCTTACTGGAGCAGGTTAGACAGTTCGCCCTAAATAAATCCATAAGTTTAGACACATGAGTGTCATAACAGGAAGTGCTGGTTTATGGTAAATGTTTCTGGCTAGACAATCCAGCTTGCCCCTCCTTGCCAAATGGGTGACTGCCGTCTCCCCGCAGAGAAAGTGCAGCTGGAATAACGACAAGGGATGGATTTCTGCTGGGCCCAGGGACGGCATCTGGGAAAAACAGTGGGATTTACTCCCCTGGCTGGCAAGGAACACACAGCTTTGCCTGGCTGACCCAAAGAACGAGCCTCAAGCCCCTGCGCTTCTGAAGAGGGATGGAGGAAAAAAGAAAGTAAGTAACTTGCCCTGTTAATGGCATAATGAAAGCAACTCTTCAGCGCCTTGCTCCCCTGTGCATTCAGAGGAACAGACCCCTGTAGCATTCATTTCCATTTTCACAGAAACACTTTGTAGTAAAGTGGCAAAGCCATACTGCCTGCTTTGATACTCGCTGCAATAACAAATACTTGCATTTCTTTGCATTAACCGTGCACCAAGCCTGTCTCAGTGAGCTGAAATGGACTTCAGTGGGCTCGGGCAAGTGCTCAGATCAAAGCAATTGCTTTCTCTCTAGGAACAGACTCACCCAAGAGAAGCCCACCTTTGGTATTTTATTTCATTTCCTAATGTTCTGGTCAAATTTCCCAGGGGAGCCAAAGACAAGACTCATGTTACTTTTGAAAAAGAAGCAAGTCCTGATGTACTCTTGTCCACACATCCTAACTCCGGCACCTTTAGCACTTTGATTTAGTTGAGATGCGCTCTCAGAAAACAGCTACGCGCGACTTCAGCAGTCCTTTTTAGACACATTTGCTCATTCCAAACCAGTGTCACCTCTGGTGTCTGCCTTGACACAGTCAAGAGCATCAAGGTTTTCTGAACCAGTAGCAGTATTGACTTTGTGGTGTGTTCATTCTGGATTCGAGCAGTCATCGCTGAGTGCAGGATGGGAGCTGAGGATTCTCCAATGGCACAGTCAGGTGTGTGTTAGAAAAGGCCAAGGAGGACTATATAATGAATCTCAGTGAATTCAGAGCCAGAGTATCACTCCAGTATATTTCTAACAAGATATACTAGAACAGATTTAAGTGGTACTTAATGTTTCTCCACCTACAGTACTTGCTGTCAGCAGGTGCTAAATAAAGACGACTTACAACCTAGCCCTGAACTTCGTGAGCCAGCACAACTGAGTAGGGCTTGCTGAGGGCCCCACAGTTCAGGTTCATGAAGATACTATTAAAATGCACCAGACAGATGCTCAGTGAACTCTAGCTTTTAATATTTCACAAACAAACCAAATGCCTTTACTCCTCACCCCCAACAAAGAGTTTTTTCTTCCTGATACTCAATCCACTCGTATTTAAGATTAATAACTAGCCATTTGGTTAAGGGCAGTTATGCCATGGTAACTTTTTTAAGCACTGACATAGTATTTTTCCAGCCATATTTCCTCCATAGTAGTGCTAACTAAATGAGAGACAAACATACAACAAACAAAGAGAAAAGTCTTGGCCAACTGATGTCCAGAAGGGAGACAGGATAGTAAATGAAATCCAAGTACTGTCCCCAGATTCCTGAAGCACCCGTATTTGCCATGCTTCCCACCAAAAATAGATGCCTTCTTGTGCAGTTACATGGTGTAGTTCAGTTTTGGGCACTAATAAGTCATGTGAGTTTTTTGATCAGTACCCCCATGAAAGAGCTATGGCAACCAGCAATGTATGGGGGAAATTTTGGATCTAAATATGCCTAATACTGCTGAATCAAGTGAAAACAGGGTCAAGATTACAGTCAAGGGAATGTAAGAGGGCCTGTGATGCTCTTTAACAAGTAGATCTGGAATGCCTAGTTGGGAACAGAGCAGCATATTTCCCATGCTGTTTTGGCACTTGTGTAGACATGGTACTTGAGCTAGCCATTAACTTAGATTATACTTTATTTCCAATGTCAAAAATTCCTTTGTGAAGAGAAGAGGAAAGTTTTTTGTTGGCTTCTTTCCATGTGTTACATTGTACTGGAAACGTACCATTTCTTTCTTGCCATGAAAATTTCACTTACCACTGAAACAACAGTGAGTATTCTGTGTAGTATAATACTCTGTGAGTAGCCAAAAAATTATTAACGAAGCCGCTGTTCATTATACAAGGCATCTAAAAAACCCTGCATGTCTGTGAATCCCAGGCTCCCAAACCAACTTACAAATTCTCTCTTTTCTCTTCTTGGTATTCATACACTTAATACCTAATCATTGCATGACTCACAATAGATGAGAACACAACAATTCCAACCTGGCATTGACCTTCAAGTGTTTTTAAGAAGACACTAGTGAAGGAACTACTCGAAAGGCAGACCACAGCAGAGGAAGAGTGAGAGGTCTGTTTCA
This sequence comes from Pithys albifrons albifrons, assembly GCF_047495875.1. Taxonomy (NCBI): domain Eukaryota; kingdom Metazoa; phylum Chordata; class Aves; order Passeriformes; family Thamnophilidae; genus Pithys; species Pithys albifrons. The sequence continues at coordinate 17,444,622 of NC_092470.1, read as the reverse complement.
TGTCAATGTTTCAAATTACCCCAAGGAAAGGAACACACATTTTCGCTTCTGGGAAGCTGGCTTTGGCAAGTGGGCAAAACAGTGCAGGAGATCTGATATGATGTCAATACCAGATCAAAGAGGCTCATCAAGTCAGCTAGTGAGTGAGCTGAGAGCCCTGGGAATTGCTGCTGGATTCCCTCTTGCTTTGCAGATTTCTTAAACTTAGCAATACAACCAAAGGCTGCTCTTTTCCTTGTCCTTGCAAATTAACATATGGTTATTGAAGTTATTATTTTAGACTTTCCCTATCTTTGATTGCTTTAAGCACTCAGCTTTCAGAGCACATTAGCAGTCCCCTATAGCCCTCACTTTCTACCTGTAGTCCCTGTAGTTCAGGGACTTTGCTTTCTTCTTCTACACCCTCCCAAAAGTTAGAGAGCTGGTTAGTTAAGAACTATCGGTATTGATTCAAAGATGTAATATATAAACTTCAGCAACAGCAACAGACTGACAAGTTGGGCTTTAGAAATGCTAAGTGGCTTCTCTTTGCTTTTGAGAAAAGAGCTTGGAAAAAGCAACTGAAAGACTCACGTCAGTAATGCATTTAAGAACTCAGCAACCAGCAGTTTAACTTCTGTATTTTAACAACTGAAATACTTGTGTCATCGTAGTTTGAGACATAAAAGCAAATCATATTTCAGATGGAGTTATATTAATTTATAAGACATACTGTCAAAGAAACTGCTTTACACAAAAATCTTCACGTTAAGTTTGTTTCTGTTTGTTCAAAACCAGACATACCTGGATGTCTTGATATTTAAAAGACATGGGGATATGATCTCATTTTGCTGTAGATCTATGGCATGAGATTTGTGCAGGATAATTCAAAACAAGTGTTCTCAAACTCTCTCCTGGCTGTGGATCACAGCTTCAGGGATTCTGAATGGATTGCTAATTGGTGCCTGACAGGCAATCATGTACAGCAGGCACTCCACAACTCCCCACTCAGAGAAAAATAGGTAAGTATACTGTGTATACACACTTCCCTTATGGTGTGGTTACAAATGAGAGAAGGAAAACAAGTTGTGCTCAGAAGGAGCACTCGGGACCACTAGAAAGTGCCAAAAGTATGGAGTGAGAGCCACTGAATACAGAATATTCATCTTAAAATGTCAAATTGATACAAGCTTAGAGTGACAACATTTGGGGGGTGGCTTAGAGGGTGGGAATTGTTCGTTCAGCTTCCAAGGGCTTGAATGTCCAACAAACTCTTTCCATTCATTTCAGTGGCCTCTGGGCAGGCTCTTTAGTGCTCCTCCATCCATATCATGATTCTCCATCTATATATTGGTACATGACACCTTCCCCATTGTCAACCATTCCTGCAGATGTATTGCTGCCTGAGTTTGGGAGTAAGGGTCAGCAGAAGCAGGCTGTGCCCTTTCTGTAGGGCAGCAAATGAGACACTTGGTGAGCAGATCTCTACTGACAGCTACAGCAGCGATGGCAGGCACAACCCTCTGCACTCAGAGGAAAACCACCAGGTGTAGGTGGCTTAAAACCTATGGCTGTTCCCATCCATTGGCTCTCCTTTCCAACCCATCTTTCTCCCATTCCTGCCTGCTCTTTATTCCTTACATACCCACTCTGCTCTCTAAGTCCCACTCCTGGGTCAGTTTCTGAGAGTTCTCACCTTGCCCCCTGCTTTTCCTCCCATTTTCCTTCTAACTTCCAGCTTGTTTACCTCCTTTCCTTATCTATTGCCCCAATGATTAAAGATTAGCAGAGTTGACACAACAGAAACGAGTGGTGCAATAGGAAATGACAGGTGACCTTTAGCAGGGCTGCCCACCTGCCTGTTGCATATTTGATACTAATGAAGCATTGCCAAAAATAAAAAGGATGAAACAATAAGATTACTCTGTTTAAATATTTAGAAATCCCATAGATACCCACGTAGCTGCCCATACTAAAATAAATCTTGAATAGAATAAAATTGTTCAGTGTTTATAGGCAGTAAAACCAACACCAGAGTCCTGAAGATTGATCTGAGCTTACAAAACAAACAGGAGTCTGTGTGCGCTGAGGGATCTATGCTCAAACAATTGGGACCCTCAGGTGATTGTGAAATTTGGAGGTAAGCCAAGCTTGCCTTTTATTTTTTGTTTTGTTTGTTTGTTTTCCAGCACAGGTGTTGTGGTTTGTTTTTTTCTATTATGTTCTCTTTATTTTTTCCCCCAGAAGAGTAATACGCTATTCCTTTAAAAGCTTCTGATATTTTAGTGCAAAAGGGTCCCTCTCCTCCACTCCGTGTCTCAGCCTTGAGGTTCACATTGCACTGATAGCACTAATCTCTGAAGAACCTTTTCAGGATCAATGATTATAGTACTTCTAGCCCCTTGTTTTGCAGACTTTTAAAAATAAAATAAAATAAAAAAAAATAGCCAGCACAATCAGGACACATTCCTTTTCATCTCCATCTTTCTCATAATTTTCCATGGCAGAGTTCATGTCAAAAATGCTTGGTTTCCACCCTCCACCCAATTGTAAGCTCTTCAAAGGGAAAGAATAAAAGTTGGAGCCTGAATCCCAGAGCAAATGCTCCTGCAGCCATGCTCGAGCCAGCTTTTGAAGTCTTTCGGCTCACCTCTTGATGCCAGGCAGGCCCCTATTATTACCAATGTTGTTAGCCATTTCAGCTCCATTTCCAGGCCTACATGGACAAGAGAGCAAAGGAGGCCCTTTCATGTCAGGCTTTGCAAAGCTGCTTCAGTGTTTGAAGGATGAAAGTCACTCTTGTTTGTTCTTGCTGCAGTGCACAACATTTGGCTTAAAAAATAGAGGACGTTGCCTTTCTTGAAGTGGACTGTGCATTGCTGGACACAATCAAGGCTAATGGCAGTTCTGCAGTCAGGGGGTTCAGGGCTGATTCTTTTATTCTTTAAAGAATGTAAACAGCCAAGTGTAATGGCAGCGAGATATTTTTTAATTTAGAAAAGAAAAATACATTTGTGCAGATAGCAGAGGAGAGGAATGGGGAGGGATCAGCCATTTCCTCATGGCACAAGTACAGATGAGAGATTATTTTAACGAGGTTCAAGTAATGAGAGGCCTTAATTCAGGGATACTGAAAGGAAAAGTTTTTCCCCATCCTAGAAGCAGCCAAAACAAAGCTGACTTATCCCAGATTGGTCGCAATCCTGCAGACAACCTCTGCCTGGCTTCGGTGCACTACCTGGGGTTGGTGTGATCCCTTTTCCAACCTTCTGAAGGGAGGCTGGAGGGGAAGGATTAAAACTTCCTCTCTTTGACATATGAACAGGTAGAGATTTCATCATGCTATCCTCTTTTCCAAGCTCGTTATGTCTTCTCTCTGTCCAGGAGTTTCTCATCACACTTGTGTTCTGAATGCAAAAAGGGAGAGGACCACAAGGAAAAGGGGAAGCAAAAAGAACCCCCCTGAAGTTTAACATCCTTTTCCAGGGAGTGAAACCCTGACATTCTGTGGCTGACTCCATCCACCAGCAAAACTGCAGCAATGAGGTTGCCAAGATAAGAGAACCCCAAGCAAGCCAGCAATTAAATAAATAAGTACATGGAGAGAAAGGAAGTTTTTGTTTTGATTTCTTGTTAGTCATGATATTTTGCCTTTTATCGCAGTGAAGTTCCCATCCACCCCCTCAAAATCCGGTGCTATATATTCTTCACCAGTAACAACAACAATGCTAAGAAGTCTGAGAGCAGAGAACAGGCGGTCAAATGTACTTCTTGGTCCAGCTGTGTTTAGTTTTCAGATGCCCATGTGTTCCTTGTTAGGCTGTCTTCCAGCCCTCCTCTGCCTTCTTTTCTATTCTTCACAGGCCAAAACTATGAACCAATTACAGACCACAGAGTCAGCTATTTACCCCCTCCTGCCTTTACACAGCTATTTCCTGCCTGCTATCAGCAAAGTCAGACAAAGATGACAACAAGCCCAAGGTTTTTACCATAAGTTGAACCATAAGTGGGGACCTGAAAACACCCTAAAGCTGTTATATTTTATGTAGGGGAAAATTTGAAAAGGATTATCTGAGGAAAGCAATCAGCTCCAGACTGAAATCTATCTTACTGGTGTTTATATGATAAAATAATTGCTATTTAGGCCTCTATCACACTTGCAATATGAATCATATGTCTGGAGGGCTCTCCTGCAGAGGTTCGGGGGCAGAGCTTCCTTCTTCACCGTAGTAGCCTCTCTGGAGGTGTTCATGGGTCTCCGGGCCAAAGAAAACTGTTGTGATTACAGAGAGATAGAGGCAGCCACATGCTGATTCAAAGACCTATAATCTTCTCCCCTTCCACCCTCCCCCTCCCAAAAGCAACAAGTCTGTAAAACTCATTCACTTGCCAGAGGCTGTTTATTCTGTTTAATGGCCACCTATCACCCCTTCACTCATTCTTTCTAGATTTACTAGACAAGCACAAAGCAAATTAGTGCAAAATGCTTTCAGTCAAGTGTCAGGTGGAATCAGACTTGATGAATACTATACTGCTGGGCTTTATAACTGTAGAAACACATATACTGACAACATTGTCTCCTTCAATTAAAGCTATGCTGCCTGTTTTCTGAATCCCTTATAGAATCCCCCCCCCCCCAAAAAAGAAAAATAATAGTCAGATTTATAACTTTCTAATATCATCTTTTAATAAAACCATTTTGACACACACTGTGATGGTGCAAATGGAGAAATTTCAATGCTAGAATTTTTATGATGTGTCTCAAAAATGTATTCTTCAAGGGAAATATTTCAGTGACACACTGATCTGCAGCAAACAGTGGATGTGTTCGAAAATAGCACCGTGTCGGAACCTTGTAATGTAATATTTATATATAAATCTTGCTAACTTACCATAGAAATGAGTCTCCATTGTTGCTCATCCATAAATACACAAGGCCAAAGGGGTGGAGGTAAGGGTGGACAGGGAGCTGGTTTCTCCTTGACAAGGCAGGGCAGAGGTGTACTCTCCCCCTTAGAGCTAATGCGTGGAGCAGTCCACACACATCAGGGGAGAGCATAACCCCAAGGGGAGTGCATGGGCTTCTAGCAGCGTGACTCCCATTAAAGTCAATAGGAGCCATGTGGCTGAAACCCACACACAGATCTCAGAAAATTCACCCCCTGAGCCAAAAAACGTTCCTCTGAAGATGGATTGTATCTGATGGGCACAGCTCAGAGTAATGAGCTGATGATGCCGTGCTGCCCCGGGGATGCACTGAGCCTGCAACAGCGTCCAGGAGCAGACAACTCCACCAGGCACAGGCATAGAGTGATAACAACCCCACCAATGGACCAAGGTAACTGCTTAGAAGAGGGAGATACTACAAGCTTGCCTGGAAGAATGATTTCAGTCAGATCACTGTGGCCACATAGGGGCCATTCTGCTCAGAACCTGTGTGACAGCGATGCTCCTCTGCCAGTGAAAACAGAGAGTGGTGCTGCTGACTGACATTTGAATATGTTTTTTCCAGCAGGTAGAGAAAGATGTTGTTACTCTTATCAAAGGCCATAGTGGAGAAGCTACAGAGAAACATGTTTTAAAAGCATGCTGATAACATGGTGGTATGAGATATGAGTGTGATATAAGAGTGTAAGAGTGGATCCACCAAGTAGGGTGGATCCAATCCTGTGTATCAAAACCATCTTATGTCATCTTTCAAGGCCTAAAAAGATTAAACAGAGATACTCCTGCAAGATACATTAAATAATGAAAGCATCCTCATTTTTTGATGATAAGTTTCAATTCCAGTTAAACTGGGAAAGGACTGTGAAGTTGGAAGATCGTCATAAATAAAAAGTATTATTATTCTCTTCCTTCTTCAAGGCACTGGATTTCACAGGTAAAGCCTGGTTCTGCACTCTAGTATAGTGCCTAAAAGCAACCCTAAATAGGGATGAGAGAGATAAATAAGGACCTTTATGCAGGTGTATTCCATGAATGCCTTTCGTGGATGCCAAACTGAGGATAAAATCTAATTTACAGCTTTAAATTGGAAACATGCACAAATTTTTGGAATGTATGTTATTAGCAAGTCAGCTTAGAAGTCTGCATTAACTCAAGCCTAGTTGCAGTAAGGAGAAAAATATCTTAATTATTTCCTTTACTGCTCTTTGCTCTTTCTGAGGGCAGAAATTGCCCAAATAAATTCAAATTTAATTCAATGGGGATGACCCATTAATTTTGTTCTAATTCCCCCCACCCCTAAAGTGATGGGCAAATAGGCATCTGTACTTTTTAAAATATCCATCTTTTTTAGCTTTCCAACCTTACTCTTAGTCCCTGGTTCCTTTATAAAACTCCTGCATGATGAGAATGAACACATGAAGTAGGGGAAGCAGGACAGAAGAAAGACCACCTTGAAGGTATTGCCTGACACAACACCTCTGGCTCTCAGGCCACAGACTGAAAAATGTAATTCAAGGCATAAAGGTGGGATCAGCTACGTACAAATGCCCTGGAAATCAGAAATTTTGATACATAAGAAAAATGTGTGAACCATATAGGAAGGGAAAGACTATTTCCTGCCTCATTTCTTTTGTTTTTCCAGAGGAAAACAGAGACACAAAGGACAGTATTCATGAACCTCTTTTCAGCCATCTCTGTAAGTTCATGTATCTGTAAGTCTTAGTCATCTAGGCTATGTCCATAGCCAGTGGATTGAGACATGATAAAGGTTTTTTCATGTTTAATTTTCATACCTAAACTAAATCATCGAATCATTAAGGTTGGAAAAGACCTCTAAGATCATCACTTCTCACCTTCAACCAAATACCACCATGCCCCAGTAAACCCTGACATGAAGTGCCGCATCTACTCATTTTCTGAACACTTTCAGGGATGGTGACTCCACCACTATCCTGGGCAACCTGTTCCAATGTTTACTCACTCAGTGAAGAAATTTTTCCTAATATCCAACCTGGCTATGTTCTTTTTAGAGGCTTCACTTCCTCTGTGGTGTTTCCTAAACTCCTACATAAATTACTGTTCCAGATTTAGCTGAGGCCCCTTTCTGTTCTGTCCATCCTCAGCACTGGGCTCCTCCACTGAATTCATTCAACCACAAGGTGGCAAATCCTTTACCATAAAATGACATTTTCCTTTTCCCAGCAACCTGCCTTAGCAGCCTACACACAGCAAATCCTGCAGCACAACTGCAGCAGATATGAATCAGAATCATTTCACTGACCAGCCTAAGTATTTTCAGTGTTTCAATCTTTTTCTAAGGCCAGTGAAAAAAGAGAAAATTTTTGTAAAAATTGGAAAAATGCATAAAGGAAACATCTACCATGGAATCCTGTGAAAACAAACCTGTAACATTTCCAACAATTGTCTTCTTTCTACTGTGTTTTAATTTCCTATAATATCTATCACAGGGGTTTACTAATTCCATAGAGAGCTGAGAACCTGGCATTTAATCCTGCCAGGAAAAAGCAGCTAAGAATAAAAATTCAGCTTACAAATCAAAGGTGCAGAGTCATCTTTCCTACTAAATAATTCACCAAGATTTAATATGCTAGCTTTAAAAAACAATTATGGAAACAAAACCTGTTTCAATTTCCTCTTTCATTTTAAGATGTGACTAACATTAAAGAAGGATCAGAGGCTCATATCTGAGGTACTTAAACCAGACTCCTTGTGTGTCACTGCTGTCTCACCTGGGGAGTTTTTCAGGTTGTTTGAAGAAATGAAAGTTGTTGGCTTTAATTACTCTTGCTGAATGGTTACAGTGGGAAAAGTAGAAGGTTTCAGGAAGCAGGTTTTCTGTTCAGTAAAAATGCTTTCCAAAAGTGAAATAAATGGGATAAATAATGAATAATAAATAAAAGTATAAAGCAACAGACGGCAGTTATTAAAATAAGAATTGCAACATCTACAAGGATGAGGAATAAAACTCATTCCAACACCTAATTGCCATGTCTGTTCACTGCTCTGGTTTGGGTTATTGACTGTGAATTCCAGAAAGGTTTTAGAAAAATCTTCTTTAATAGTTTCTTGACTTCTTGACTGAATAAAGAACATGTAATAATAGATTTTAATCCTCCAGGTTTTTTTCAATGTAATATAAAAATTATGACAATAGCTTGATTAATAATAAATAAAAGCCCAGAAACCCAGCCTCTGCCACAGAAAGGATGTCAAGCAGAGGCTGCAGTGATTTACCTCCACATTACTGGTAACAGAGATGTTTTGACCCAAAATATTCTTTGGAGATGAGATTTGAGAACTGGACAAGAGAGAACAATCAGCAAATCTATTTTTTTAGAAGCCAAATGATGATGATTCAGCATCAGTAACACAGACAAGGCAATAACCATTGGCCTAAGCCCAGGATGGTGTTCCTGGTGGCTGCAGGGAGTCTCACCACACCCATGACTGTTTCACCCTTGCTAGGTCCTTACTTTGATTTACTACCTCAATGCCCTCAATGCAGACCAAACTGGAAACAGCCCCAGTGAGTGGTGCCAGTGAAGTTACTCATACTAAAGCAAAGGGAAGGACGAGGCACAAGAGTGCAGCTGCCACCTGGCCAGAAGAAGCAGAGCAAACTTGGGATCAAACTGAGGTTAGAGATTGGCACAAAAGCTCAGGAAAGCTTCCTCCCTTTCCATTTCAGTGCTGGGCTTCATTAGCAGTTGACCTGCAAGTCTCTGCAAGGAAAACACATGAATGATGAGGACAAAAGGGACTTCCTTCTTGGCTATGAAAGGTGTGAGACCTGGTGACTCAGCACCACAGAGGGATACCAGACCCTGAGATTAGCTGAGTTTGTAAAAATATGGTGCTATATCACTAAGGTTGTGGGTTGAAAACCCCATACAGGCCATTCACTGAAGAGTTGTACTCAGTGTACCTTGTGGATCCCTTTCAACTCAAACTATTCTGTGATTCTGGAACTGGCAAGACCTACAGGAAAGTAGAAGAGGCTACAGCACAAACACTGAGGAACCCAAAGGAGGTCAAAGGAGGACAACCAGTCTTCAGGGAAGTGGGGCAGGAGACAAGAGAGCGCATCCAGATGGATCATGTCCTCATGTGGACTGTGCAGTGTGTGACTGGTGGGAAGAGGCTGTGCTCTGCCTTCTTAGTGCAAAGCTACTTCTCTCATTAAACCCACGTCACTGCAATCAGCATATGGCTTGCTGTCTCCAAAGGTTGTTGTACTGACAGCATTTCCTAGTGTAACGTGAAGCCATAATTTGCTGCTGACTGGAAGTGAAGAAAAGCCAATGCTTTCTGTGGCTAACTGCAGAGCTGAGAGTCAGGAGTCGGAATAATTTTTCCAGCTCAGCCAGTGGTTCATTCCATATTGTCTATTACAGCACTTGGACTCAGTTCTCAGTGGTAAAAGGAAAGGGCAACAAAATTTTCTATTGTTGTGTGACTTGAAACTTAATTAATGTTTTCTATATGTGATGACCCTCAAAGGAGAGATGCCAAACATCACAAAGCAGTTGGCACCTCTTTTCTGTCTCTCAGTCTCCAAGTCAGCTAAGCATCTTGATTATCATAAAATCACACAATAATCTGTGTCTTTTCTGCCTGCTACTGCTGGTGGATTCATGACAAGAACTGCATAAAAATGATTCCACTTTCCCAGACTCTACAACTCATATGGCAGGCCAAGAGAACGTGACAAAGAAGTGAACTCTTCTGCACCCATGTCACTTCCCCCCCATATTTTACAGCTTCAGTGAGGTGTGTTGTAGCTCACTCCCTGCTACCTGGTTGGCAGGTCTTGCTCAGAAGTTATTTCATTCATTATCAGTGCATTTTCAGAACTGGATGCTTTTACACTTCCAAAGAGTAAGCGCCATAAAGAGGTTGAGAAAAATGCAGTGGCTGCCATAAACCAGCCTCTGTTGGATGCACTAAATATGTCAAAGCAAACTCAGATGGTCCTTTAATTCGGTAGATGCGGCATCATGGGGAAAAGTGCTTCTCCTCTCAGCAAGCAAGACTAACAGCTCAAACACTTAAGGACTCCACCTGATTTCTCCCTTGTGAAACAAAATGTAGATTTTATTACCTGCTGTGTAACTCACTCTATTTATGGTTTGCATAATTTTTCCTCTTTCCAAATACATTTCACTTTTATCAGCTTCAGTGGCTTTGCACCTGATAGAGCCAAAGCCTGAACTGTGGCATTTAAGGATGTTCAGAAACTACAAGGCAGAGGAAAGGTTTGGTACTGTGTATTTTCAGGACAAGTTTTTACCTCTGTTATTGCTCCTACAATATCTCCCTGGGCCTTCACAGCTCTCATTTTACCCTCAGTACAAATCAGGATAATCCCTGCTTTTGGCCAAGACTCACTACCCAGTCCAAACAGCCCATATACTAAATCTATTGCAAAGTACAACTTCCCAAACATTTCAAAGTTGGATTACAATACAAGTTGAGTACAGGATTTAAAAATAGAAGGCAAAAACCTTAAGTATGGCCATAGAAAAATGACACCACATCTTGCAATCTTCCTTGAAAAAAAAGAAAGCAAAGGAAAAAAAAGCAAATAAAAGATGGCTGGCTGCCAGAGTTTTGTGTTAACTTGAAGTGCAGAGGTGATTTTTAATGCTTGAAACATCATTCATGAAATATTATATATATAATTTGTACTCAAAATAACACGCAAGCTCTCCAAGGAAACATTAAAATAAATAGCTTCTTTAACTCTTTTGTACCTTGATCGTATCTTATTTTGATGAATCAATAAAAGAGAGACGTAAGATTGATGTAGGACAGATCAGCAGGGCAATCATGTACTTTATTACATATTTATGAGTCTGAAAGATCAAAGGATGTTTTTATGCACATAACTTGGCAAATGCGTTTTGCCACGTTCAGATATATTCCAAGTGACTTTAGCAGGAATGTGAAAGAAGTTGGCATGCTGCCCACAGAGCTATTTGGTAAGACTTTGAATGATGGTGGGATTACAAACCAGGATAATAAAAACACATACAGCATAACATCGATGCATGTAAACAGTATATACAAATGCATATGTGTGATCATATAATGTGTGTATATACAACATATTGCAATTTCTACACACGTGCTTATATATGAGAACTACAGCCTTGATCCAGCGTCTCTTTAAGGCACTGGAAATCTCCCTTTCTCTCTTAACAGACACCACATCAGGCCTCTAATGCAGACAAAAGGGGAAAAGAGTGCCCTTCAACCAGAAAATTTGAGGTTATGGACTGTCATGCACAAAAATCAGGAAATTATGATGTTTGCAATTAGGTTCATTCACCATCATAGGACATCCACTCCTCTTTGGGTTGTCAGATGATACTACTGCTCTGTGGGTACTAAGATTAAAGAAATATCTCCATCAGCATCAGTACCTGTAAACCCGCCTTCTACCTCCAATGGAAATTTCACATATTAAGCTCATATTTGCCCTGATTTTACACATTAATTCCTCAGAATAAAACAGCAGAGGGCATCTTGCTTACTCAGGGCATGCACTGTCACCCAACTGATCCCAGGTCCGTGCAGGAGCACATGTGACCTGGAGAAAGGGGGTGAACAGTTTCCCCATCTTTGCTAAAGCCATGACTAAATAATGAAGTGGAATTCAATAATTCTCATTAGCCCTGACACAAGAACGGAATAAATCTGCACTACAGCTACAAAGAGCAGCCCAAGGAGGTTGAAATCTTGTGTACTACTACTAATAAAATTGCAGTGACAGGGACTTGCAGGTAATGAATGCTAGAAGGGAGAGGGTTACTGAATTTCATTAGGACTGACAGGTATTTGTGATCTAGAAGAGCTTAGTTTGATCCCCAAATCTGCTACAGGTTTCCCAAGTGATCCAGAACAAGTAACTTTTTAATATGGTTTAGAGAACATATTTCCTATTAGTTTAATCTCAAATACTGTGGTTTTCAGGAATACCCATTACTGACAACAGAGACGAGGAACTGTACTTGAGATCTCTGCAAAATCTGACCCCCAAGGTGGGCCTCAAATATGGCTGAAATATTCATGCACCCAAAGTCATCAGATCCCCTTTTTATGTCCTGAAAATGAAGCTGTCATTCATTTCTTAATTGCAAAGTGATAATAATACTTCCCAGACACGGAGCGTATTGACTAAGAAAATATCTCTTGTGAAGATACAGAGATTGACAGAAAAGTATGCATCTTCCTAGAACCAAGACAGCAGGCCTGGTACCATCCTTTTACAATTTTCTTACCATGATTTAGAAGTTAATGGTAATTTTTTTATTAGATTTAGCAGAACTTGATTGATTCAAAGATGCTGTGGAGGCCTGTCAAAATGTGCTAAAATATACAGTATCTGCCAACACCCCATAGGGAACATCAGGATATTACCTGCAGCTATGGCAGGGATGGGCTTTAGGATCTGTCACTGCTTGAAAGGTGCTACCAACATTTAAAAGAAAAAGATAGTGAAAATAAGGTTTATTTTAATTTTTATTTTAAGTTTCATGCTGGTTATTAGTGGCCCAGTGCAGAGGAACTGGGTTTGGAAAAGCCAGCTCTCCTACTCCATTCTCGATTCAGGTAAATACTACATTCCTCAGGCTGGGTTTGAGTGTGTCACACAATGGTTACATAATCGATGGTATCACAGATCATTCCAGGATTGTCTCATCATTAGGGCTGGGATGGATTCAGATTGGTGGGTCTGTCTCTTAAAAAACACCACAGCAAGTTTCTCTTTCCTTCTGCTGCTCCCCTTCATCTTTGCTCTCCTCCACTTTCCTAGCCTAAAGGGACTTTGTCCCCAAACCCTCACAGCTACCTCTGTATCTGTGGTCGATCTATTTGGACATCACACATTTTCCAGCACAACCCTACTGTCTCTGAACCTCAGTTTTCTGTTTTTAATTTTTCTTTCATGTCACTGTGAGTTTTGGTGCCCTCAGTAATCCTTTGACTTTGGTGTTTGCACCCTTACAGCACCAGCAAGGTGCACTCTTGGTCTGGGGCAGACATCTCTTAACAGTTCTCTATTAGTGCACAGTTTGTTCATTCTTTGTAAGTCATTCTCTCAAGCTTCCCCGTCTATTTATTTCTCTCTTTTCTGAACTATCTTCCTTTTGTTGGCATCATTGTCACTGAAGTGCCCAGAAAAGAAGCATTCCAATATCTGCTGCATCAGACGCTATTTGCTGTGCCTTCCATAAGTACTATTAAGGAACCTCTCAGCCCGATATCTTCCCAAGAGGTCACCTTACTGACTGTCCTAGACAGCCCAGGCTCTAAAGTAATTTCTGCTGTGCTATCCCCTACTGGCAGATTTGTTGCTCTTTGCTGTTTTCCCCAAGTTTTACCTGAGTTTATCAACAGTGACTTTTACAAAGGTCTCCTTAGTGTCTCTGGGATGGATTCAATGAAGCCTTTAAGCTGCTGTTTAGAGTTAAGCACATGAATAAGCTTCCATTTGAAGACAATAGGACTAAATGGCTCACAAGACAATATACATTTAAGTGTTTTTTGTAAATTAAGCTGTAATTGTTCAACAGTCTTGTGGGATTTTTCCTTTTTAAGGAAAAAAAAGCAACCCAAGCGGCTCATCTCTATTTCAAACTGCATTTCTGGTTACCCGCTGGTAGCAAGACTGTTATTTTCAAAAACTACTGATGGATTCCTTTAGTCCAAGTGTTTATTAACATAGCAATTATTAAAAACCCCACCTCACCACATCCCCAGGGCACACCCGGATCCTTCTGTGTGTGGAACTCGGCAAACAAGAGTGTTAGGAGACAGCTGTGAGCTCCAACAGCACCAGGCAACATTGGATTGCAGCAAACTTAACAACTTTGTTATTCCAAATATTAGCACTACTGATGAACCTTTACTCTGTTTCAACAGACACATAATTAATTCATTTACAAGACCTGCAGGAGAAGGTTTCTCTCCACAGGAAGGGGCTTTGGCAGATTTGTTGGCAGCGTTTCAGGTGGGTGGGTTCAATTTATAGTGCTAGCCACAAGCTTTTGTTTGCATCCAGGAAAGTGCCCTGAAGTTAGTCTGGGCTTAATTATTCAGTTATAAATCCTTTGACTGCAAGCTGATTTAGCCCATCTCTATAAGCTTCATCAGGGCACCCTTTTGCTGGGTGACCTTAAGTAGGGGATGATACAATGGAAGCATCTCTGCTCTTTCCCGCCCTCCGTGGAGGCCACTGGGGATTACAGTAGGGATGGATCATGCATGGATTCACTCCTACATGCCCCCAGAATGACTTTGGATGGTCGTAGGCAGCACAAGAAAAAACATGTCTAGGACCATCCTCACAGCTCACCAGGACAGATGATCCTGTTATTTTATTAGGACAGTAATAGCCAAGGGAAAGCAGTGGATGCTTTCAAGTTAAGAGACAAACATCAAAATACACGAAGAGCAAGTTGGTGTGAAGACTGCTTAAAAACTGCTGAATCTGGCAAACTAACATGTCAGCAAACAACTATATAAACAGGCTTTCCTGTTGCTGTCTTATTTAGACACAAAGAGAAAGGAGAAAATTAAAGATGGCAGCACACTGATATTGCTCATGGATGCTGTCATCTGTCACACTCCAGCCTAATACTCAGCTCAGCTAGCTAGAAAGCTGTATCCACATAACTTGAGGTGAGAATTTAAAGTAGAGTTAGACTGGTTCACAAGAGCTACGTGGACACGTTTACTGCAGTGCAATAGTGGCTTAATTTGAATTAGTTAAAGTTAATTAGAAATGGATTTAATGAACTTTGAGTAAGTTGCCATTATGCCAAAGCAAAATTATCCCTACAGCCTTTTATTTAGCTTAACTATCTCCATTTAAAACCTCTTCAGATCACACCAGAATAACTTTTTTTGCATAGAGATATTCCTACACAGAAAAGCCTTCCACCCTCCCTAGCTGGAAAAGACAGTGTCCTGATGTAATCCCCATTGTCAATATGTTTATTGTCACGTACAGCTCAGGATCAAAGGACATGCAGCTAGCAGATCTAATTAAAAAGTGAGGATGTAATAGACAAGCCTCATCTTCTGCTCAATCAGCTCTTACTTAGTCCTGAGATCTGAATTTCACACAGGCTAGCGTAGGCCTAGAGGTCAAGAGATTTACTCTTCATCTGAATCCAGAGAGGCTCCTTGTCTTGTCCTTTGCTTCTGAAACAAGATCCTCTGTCTTGCACAGCAAACCTGACCCAGCCCAGCAGCAAACCTTTCACATTGTCCAGCTGTGATATGTTTAGCTATGATAAAGCTTTCCTGGCCTTCAGATTTGTTTTCAGATTTGGGTTTGATTCCTACCCCCTTCCCCCCCCGCCCCTTTTTATTTTTAATCAACGGACAATGGAAATACAGTGGAAAGTTTCAGACTGTGGACTGCCCTTCTATGTCATCAAGTGTTATGAAACTCTCTACTCTAAAGTAACTGCAGTGTACAAATTCTAGTTGTTTTTGTACAAAGCCAGTAGGAACTCATACACAGCAGACCTGGGAATAATGATAACTGCTGATTTTTGTCTTGTTTAGGGAAGATTGTGGTAAGTGTAGTCCAAATAATAGTGTCTTATTTGGGCTGGCCTGCTGGCAAGGTCTGAAGTAGGATCAGAGGATCCTCAGTGGCTGAGTTGAGACTGTAAATCATTACTGCCCCTCACTGAGAAGGGTAACTGAGTGCCCCCAAACAGCTTAGATGAACTTGTTTTATTTTGCTATGTGATAGACTAGTATCATACCTGTGCTTAACCTTTAGAAGCTTATGTGTGTTTTCATCAGTGTCTTCCACCTAGAACACTGATCACAGAATTATAGACTAATTTAGCTTGCAAGGGATGCTGGAGGGTCACCTGGTCCAACCTCTGTCTCAAAGCAGGGCCAACTTTGAAGGTAGATATTGAAAACATTTGCTGTCCTGTGAAATCATCTCTCTGGGCTTTGTGAACACTAATCAAGAGAGGCTGATACCAGACCTGTGAAGTCACTATGAACCTCATCAAGGGTACAGAGGTGTGAAAAGATGAAGGTTTCTGCCCTTAAAGTAAATAGAAAAGCTTCCAGCGAACAAGAGAGGAATTCAACTCCAAGTCTACAGGAGACCAGGAAACATAATGTAAGATTTCAGTTGCAATTTAAAGCTCATTTATAGTTCTTTGTCTTTCTTACAACAAAGAGGTTTCCTTGAGCCTTGATTTGCTGACTAATTATGCTCAGCTTTACCCTGAGATGAAATAAAAATATGCGATCTCATGTGAGGAAGATGTTCCTTCTACCTCACTTTCAAATTTACAAATTAATTCAGAGCAGAAATATTGACAGGAGGTGCAAGAGTGATAGCATGTCCCACTGAAGGTTGTTTGCAGTAGACTAGAACTTTTTAATGTCTGTTGGAGCTGTTGGATTTATTATTGCTTCATGCTAAAACATACTGAGAAGATTCTACAGAGCAGTTCAGCCATTTCTAAGAACAATCACACCAGTTGTTTTGAATGGTTTAGAATTCTTTCAGTGAAACTCCACTAATGTGCATTGGGGGACTGTCTCAAAATGTGGTAGAGGCCAATGCAGGGACAGAGAGGTATCGTTCACTGTCCTCATGAATATTCAACAAAATGTGGCCAAATTATAATCCTCTGCAAATCACCATCTGCATATGCTCGGTGGAGGTTTGTTAGAGGATAGCAGCACAATTCCCAGAGCATTCTGTCTTAATTGCATATATGCCATATCTCCCACAGGGCTGTATGCCAACCACATGGGCTGCTCCATGCCCACCTCATCCACTGACCTAGTTCTTCCACAAAGTGCACCTCAGGAGGGGTTGCAGCTCAGCTTCACTTTACACACAAGGAAAAAAAGTCAGTATTTCCAGAACTTGAGAGTCACTGTGAGAGAAGAAGAGGCAAGTTCTAGACGTAGCAAGAAAGTACAAGGAAGGTGCAGCTAACATGGTATTCAGGTTGCACATTTGAATAAGAGATTAAGATGGTAATAAAATATTTTACTCACATTAATTTTTCCTGGTGATAAAGCATCTGGGATGAGATGTCAAAGAGATGAGCAGATGTCTAAGCTTGGCTGCTCTGAGGCAAGCCAGTGCAGCAGTATCTCCATTAGGAAAGAAGCAGAGGTAATAACAGCCAAAATTATTATTACAATGGAAATTATTTGGATAGGGATGAATGTGAGTTCAGAGGACACTGCCCTGAAGAGTCAAAAAGAAAAAAAAGGAAAAAAAAAGGTGGCCCAAGAAGGTCACTGTAGGGGCAAACAGAAAGTGAATGAGAGAAAGAGGTTCCAGGACAGTCTTTAAACCAAGATTTCAAGACAGAGATTATAATGAGGTCTGTCAGATGTAGCCAAAATGTCAAAGAACATATGAATGGAATAATGGCCTTGAGATTTGGCCCTGAAGAGCTTACTAGAGACCTTGGCAAGAGCAGTTCTAGTGGAGTGGAGAGAACAGAAGCTAGAATAAAATACAGAGTAGTATTATACACCACAGTGATTGGCACCAGAGGGATCTGTTCATCCCATGGGCTATTTACTGGGACCTGATGGGCTAAATCCTCAACTTGGCTAAATTGGCTTAACTCCTTCAGAAATTTTATTGGTTTACATCCCTCAGAAATTCCATTCAGAGAAGAAAAGCTAAAAACACGGTGGATTTATAATTTCTTTTGAATTTTGAGTTCATTTGAAGCCTTCCTATGCGAAGTAATCCCTATCTCCTGTAATGAGTAATCCCTTTCCCTGAAGATCTCAGAGCACAACATTTTCTGTTTCTTTGCATTGTCTAAACAGTGTAAAATTAGGCAGATCTTAAGCTAGCTGCTCTCATTACACAGTTTGATGAATCTGAAAGGGGAACAAACAAACTCGAGGATGAATGATTAGGCATTTAGTCTTATAATAGCTTTCTTTCTTTACCAACTCCTCTTCCTATAAATTTCTTTTAAAACATGAAAACAAAAAAGCCCCACTTGCTATAAATTAACTGAATTATTAATCTCTTCTCTGTTGCAGACTTTGCATGTTGGACAATAGCCAGGGGATTGCAGTACCATGTGCTGTTGCAGGTAGTCCCCTCAGAGACAGAACACATACATATTCTTAGATACGCAATAAACCCCAGATCTTTAAAGTAAGTATGAGACAATCTCCCTTAACACCTCTTTTTTAAAATCATCTCTGGTGATTTAAAACCAACAATTTTGAACAAGTCTAGAATTGGATCTATTCAACCATCTTCAGTTCAGTGACATCGGAGCTAGAATTATATGGAAAACACAGTGCTTAGACTTAAAATTAGCAAAAGCTCTCCAGAAGGAACAAAAAAAGGTATAAATTATGTCTGATTGAACAAACACAACTCCACTGTTGAACAGCCACTCAATGAAGAGGGCAGGGAGAGGCAATGGAGCACGGTAATGTGTAATATTACTAGTCAATGGGCTGTGTGCTGCAGTGGGCTCCCAAACGCTGGAGGTGTCAGGGAGATAAATAGCAGAGTGTCCTCCTCAAAAATATGATTAATACCCTCCTCGGTCCACTGCTGAAGATGTAGTGGGTGCAGCTGGTTTGGACAGCAGTTGCATAGAGGAAAATTCCAGGACGATTGCAGCAGAGCAGAGAGGGCAAAGAGTAGGACAAGTAGTCAACTGAGTGGGAGTGCTGAGCCCCTGCAAGGGGAGAAGTAGGCCAGAGCTGGCAAAGGTCTTTTGGCTGCTGTTTAAGTAATGTTTATAGAACTTCCATGCATGCACAACTGAGTTTCGAGTTCATGATCTTTGGAGGAAAAAAGGGAGAGAAGCATGTTTGAGTTCATTGTCTCTTGTAATAGGCATGCCAGAAGTGTGACTCAAGGAACCGTTGTTCTCTCCTAACCCGCCCCCCTGCAAAGCCTGTGCGTCACAAAAAATTCAGGTGGAAAACTGAGAAACATAAAAAAATAAAGTAAAAAAGCATCCTTCCCCTCCCCCGTAGCCAACAAAAATTTCCTGAAAAAGCCAGGAATGTGTCAGGTGGGGTTTTCACACTGTATCGTCTTCAAGGAATCCTCTAAAATTCTCAGAAAACATCCTTTCACGCTTCTGTTGTCACAGCACTCAGGGGAGACCAGAGTCCAGAGCTCAAATTCCCAACATTAGAATCTGAACACACTATAACGTAACTAATGCTCCCGAAATCAAACAAAGGCAGAGGGCTATGGATGGCTTTATTTCTTAGGGCAGTGATCCCTGCCTTTGTTGGTTTGCAGGCAACAATACCAAGCAAGCAATATATTACCAGCAATGCCATATTATCTACTGTCTTGCATCCACAATGAATGTCTCAGGGTCACCCCTGAAAGCCTTGGGTGGGGATGAATGCCTCGGGCAATCAGGCTCCCATCAGCAAAAAGGTGCTGCAAAAGCTGCAGGCACCAGGCTGATGCTGAACAGAAGGACACACGTGTTATTAAACACACAAACACGAGCAGGATACACATAAGTACTTCTGTTTAACTTCAAATGACAAAAAAATAAGATGGGGGAAAGGAAAAGTTCCAGTGGATTATTGATCTGAAAGACAGTGATTAATAATCACCAGTTTAGTATTCTGCATCACCGCTGCCTGTCACACTTCCCTGGCAACAGGATTAATATAAGAAGATATTATATATGTGAGCAAGGCACTAAGGTAGCACTGTATTGATCTGAACTTTAGAGCTGTTCAGTGCCATTAACAAAAACAAAAAGAATGCAGGCCCTTGCAAAAAGGAGGATGGTTGATAATAAGTAGTCATTTTTCCCCTTACAAATTGCCAGCAGCCTGTTCACCTCTGCCATTAGATTCAAGAATCACCAGCTACAGACCCCTGGTAAACTCAGGGTAACCTGCCCCAGATCAGCCAGCACAGGCACAAAGGCTTTTCCTCACTGTTTGCAGGATTGGTCCCTGACTGCAACACAGAAAGTTGATGGAAGAGGTTACACCCCCACAAACCCCACTTCCAATACTAGAGAAAGAGCACTGCTTTCCAAGAGAATTTAGAGAAAGACACATTATGGAAACTGGAGTACTATAATGTTCCTTAACGAAAAAAGTCAAGCCTGACAAACTCAGTGTTTTACGAAAGAAGAAAGGAAAGTAAAATAAGCTGGTTAATGTGTTTAAAGACACTTTCAATGAAATGAAAATGATCTAACTGCTTTATTAAACCACTGTTTCAAATTAATTTTGTTCTTTTCCTACCTTTTTGTTTCTGCATAAAGAGGGGGCACCACTATTTGTTCAACATAATATTAAGCATACTCTGCTACTCAATTAGTAAACATGTCAAGAGGTGGGTTAGTTATTCATGGTTCAGGGGCACAGCCCCCTTTCAAAAAGAACTTTTTTTTTCACTCTAATGAAATGATGGATAATCTGGAAGTAGGTGCTTTAAGAAGATATTAATCATTCTCTGTGGTAATGTTAATCATGCGTTCCATCATCTCCAGATGCTGTGCATCACCTTCCTCAGAGATAAAGGGCACCCAAGCCAGCAGAGTCCTTTTGATCACCTTTCTCACAGTAACTCTCATAAGGCATTAAAAGAAGTCTTCACATTTCAGGGCACCCTTAAAAATGAAATAGAAAGTGGGAGAGTGAGGTAATGGAGGGATTCATGGACTTCAATCTTGACCCTGCCATTACTTATGCTGCCCAGATGGGAGGTGCATAGTTCTTTCGTCCTTTGTCCTAATCTTTGACATTTTTCAATGCAATGTTTGGAATGAATGAGGTATAAGAAATACCCTGATCACAGGAAATAGAAAATTAATTCACCAAAGATTTCAGGGAGGGAGGTGAGGGGAGAAAAAAAAAAAAAGAAAAAAAGAAAAAATCAATCTTCACTTTCTGTGAAGAAAAATCCAGCAAATCACAGCCTACTATTCCATTCTTAGAAAACATTAGCAGAAGTTGGGTCAGATCTGAGTGTATTGTCTGTGATGTCTCTTCCAGTTAATAAAAGAGCCTGCCACCACTGAGACTTCTTGACAATTAGACCACTTTATGACTAATCTTTTATAGCTTTTCTTCTTCTTCTTTTATTTTTAAAAGTTACATATAAACCCAGGGCATATCTTAGATGGCTGAAATATCTCCTCTTGCAGACTTAGATGCTTCAGAGACCCCAACACCTAGAGAAGAAACTTTGAAGGTCTCCTGAAGCTAAAAAGTTACTTTCTATAAACTGTTGAATAAAGATAAACCACAGGGCACCATACCCAGTTCAAAGGCAGGCAGTGTTTCTGTCACAGCATGTAAGTGTTAAGGAGAAAAGAAGTTGTGTGAACTTGAAATAAAATAATCCAACTTCCTTAAAGCCATTTTTAAATACTGAATCCATATGCAGAGGAACTGCTTGCCTCTCTTAGACAATCAGTGATCCCCACCAAAAGTCACTCATCATGTACTGCTTTATGAGGTAAGTTAAAAAGATAAAAAGGACATTTCACAGGAACTTTAATACCCCTCACACCTATAGAAGTTTTTGAAAATATTTTGACCAAGTTGTAGTCACCACTCTCCATGGTTTAGATAAAATTATGAAGAAACAACTTTTTTTCCATAGACTTTGAAGTAACACAGAAAATCACCCATACCACAGATTTCATACAAATATAGTTTGCTAAAGAAAGGTATTTCCTGGAATACTAAACATCTGCTCAAAGTTTCTGCAGCTTGATCTGGTAAAGAGAGTTTGCTCTTCCTAATTCTCAAAAATGGGTCATGTTGCAACCCCACGTTTCTACCCCATTTTCACCCTTGCCTCCTTGAAAGGAAAGGCTGACACTGAGCTGGGATAAATAACCCACACCTCATTGAGTATGACAAAAGTACTCCTTTCTTATGTAGGACATATTCCATAGTCTAATCTTTGAGACACCAGAGGGAGGAACCACCACTCAGATGCTGTGCCACTGATATTAACGAGTTTTGTTACATGCATTGGGTTGTGTATGTGCTATGCTCAGTTTCCCTGGAAAACATGTACAAACAGCATTACCCAACACTCTACAGAATATACAGAAACCAGTCTCTTACTTTATAATTTTTCCCCAGTAATACCTGGAAAATCAAAGCCATACTTTCTCTGATATAAATCTGCCTCACTTACAGTACGCACTAATTCTGAAGCTTTAGACAAAATTATATCCTAATGTATTGAGGATCTTTGCAGTGAATTTATGTAGTGCAAAAATCTGATCCCATCTTTGCAGCAATTCATGCTCTATTTTGCATTCCCCCGTGTTGCCTTCCAAACAGTACACACACACTGTATTAACATAAGATCACTGCTACAGGCCCTTTGTAGATGGCAAAGCTGAGAGACTAATGGATGTCTGAAATGTGAATGTTTTTTCATTGCTTGTGATCTTGTTAACATATGTGTATTTAATGGTGGTAGCATTATTTCTGACTTACACCATTGCACTACATTACAGTTGTTATTAATTATGATTGCATGTTTACAGATTTTCAGTTTTCTCATGGCCAGTTCTAATTTACTTTTGTAAAGACAACTATTGAAACACTCAATTTTTACAGTCCACACAGAGCCATGGGAAATGTACTTATATTTACAAGACAGAAATGAGAAGTGATGTCACATTTAGGAAAAGAACTAGGATTCACAGGTAAGAAAATTTCTGACTTCAGAATGTAGTACTTCATTATTCTTGTAAAGTAAAACACAATAATAACAATAGGCCAGAATTTCAAAGTGGCCTCAACTCTTCTTTCACTCAAGTGTATACAAAGCTGTTCTGAACATTGTAAGAGCTGGAACATCAAATGGAGCTTGATCAGGAAAATTAGCAGCTAGAGAGCTGAAGGGTATTTGGTTGGTCCAAGGTGAATATGTTGATATACATCCTTTGTGAAATCCTGGAGTGGTTTCCAGGAGAAATAGGTATGTAGTCTCCCACTTTATTTCTTCTGGGAAGTTAAGTACTCTTTCATTATTGATAAGTTAGAGAGCTGCCTTTTCTATTCATTGCACTCAGCTCTCATTGATAGATGGTATATAAAAATTTGATTCTGGATGGTAGAATTCGAGTACAGTGATACAAAGGTGCTTTGTGGATACAATCTATAAATCCTGAAAAAAAGAAGGAAAAAACGATGCTTTCTGTCATCACGGGCAACAGATTTAGATCAGGAAAGTTACACATAATACTAAGCCAAATGCATTCATGAAGTATTTTGGTTGATAGGGTCAGGAAATACAGAGTTTGCTAAAGTTCATCAGACTTCTTTTGTAAGCATGTGTGTGCATATGGAAAATAGAAGCTCAAATACCTTCCAAGACATCCTGTAATCTACCCAAGGTATTAGTGAAGAACTATTTGGGAATTTATTGATTAAATTTTTGCATGCAAAACAGATATCCTCATCCTTATTTGTGACCCTGTAAAATGGAAGATTATTTATCCAGACTGTGGGCCCAATCTGGATCCTACATTGTTCCTTAGCCTAAAATCCTATTATTTTCATAATTCATTTCCTTGAAGAGAGAAGAGACAGTGTGCCAAGGAATTTCATTTTAGTACTTTCATTTCACTAATCTTGAAAATACCTCTCACAAGAGTTTGGCTCTGAAAGGTGGAAATTTCCTGAAAAGTTAATCTGAACTGATTGTTAACTGCTTTGAACCAGTATCTCACAAGAATGGATGTTCTATTTTCAAAGGTCTGATATTTCTGTGATGAAACATAAACTCGACAAGGAAACACAAAGCAGTCTGCTGGAACTGTGTTGGAGAGGCAACTGAACAAACAGCTGGTTAAAGGATTAAAGCCAAAACAAAGGACTGTTTGAAGGTCTCCCTAAGTTTTAGATAGCAATGGGAATCTTTTGAAAAGGGGGCACAGTGGAGCTGATATAGAAAGGGAAAGGTTTGGGACCTTTCCCATTTCAGAGATACTGAAACTCTACAGCACTATCTGGTGAGTCTTTGGCAAAGACAGAAGGCAGTAAGGATAGTAAGTAGATGAGCATTACACCTTCATAATTCCAATTCACACTTTTAAACAGAAACCTTCAGTCTTTGGAAATATACAGAGCGTTTCTCTTCATTAACTGATTGTCATTGTTATGTTACAGTTAGTAATATCTTCTCCTCTTTAGCCCACTTTGCCTCTACCTTTAAATGAATTACTACTTTTCAGCACAATTAAGTGTTTGAAGCAACCAGAAGATACAGTTTAAGCACAGTAAAAATGTCCAATTGAAAAGGGTAAAGATCAATATCAAAGGTCTAAAAGGTTAGACCAATCCTATCAGCTTCAGGAAAAAGCTGGTGCTAAGCTACCCTCGAAGAAAGAGCTAATGGCCCACAGATGATCTTTGTTCAACCTGGTTTCTCCTGTTAAAAAGAAATCCTCCCTTTATTGAACACTGTAATTTTCCCATTGCTGAAAATGCAGAAGCTTTAAATTCCAATTTTAGTTGTGCTGAAAGATGGGAAATAGTTTCTTTTAAATACTTTTCTTTATGAAAGAAGACAATAAAGGCTGCCTATTGGCCCTCATTATCCCCACCTCGATTTGACTTGCCTACCTGCTCCACTGCACTGGTTCAAGACAATTAATCCTAATATTCAACCCTCCTGGTGTAATTTCTCATCTTGGCAGGTCTCTTTCTATAATGACTAAAGGGGAGTGGCCAAATTCACAAAACCTCTGGGGTGAGCCGGATACATTTCCACAAACACAGACAACAATTCGATCCTAATATGTTAATGAAATGTTGTGTTATCAAACCAAAGCAAGCATTTAAAGCCACTGCCCAAACAGTCTGGGCAATAAAACACACAATATTGGTCATTACATTGTGGACACGGTAACATGCAAACAGGGAAGACTGTTAATATGGAAAAAATACATTGTAGGCAACTATTGCTTTATGTTTCAGAGACAGTGTATTTTGAAGAAATATTTGTATTGCAACACCAAAAACTCTGCACAAGACCCTCAGATGTTTTAACCAGCACAACTCCCCAAACTTGTAAATTGGTACCAATAGAACAATATCTTTATTAGCAAACTAGCCACATCTATCTGTGAAATGGATGTTATATGTGGATTCTGGTAAAGAAGTATTTCCTAGGTAGAAAGATGTTAATGTGGAGTTATCCCACTGGCACTTTTAGATATTTCAAAACAGAGTGGAATGTAACTGGTATTCTGTTCCTGGCATCTACTTTTCTGCCTTGCTTCCTCCCTTAGAGGAAGCAGCAACACCAAAAATGCCAAAAGAATAGGCCATTGACAGTTTTTTTCCAAAGCCAGTGTCTTTTAATCAATTGCATTTTCATCCCCCAAGAGACAAACAGGAGGCCCCACAGAAGTAACTGAGGGGTAGAACACTCTATTGCTACAGTTCTGCTCTCCTAATCACTCCAGTAATAGACACTGGGTGCAAACTGATAACTAGATGCAATTTCTTTGCTTCTGGAGAATGGTGATTGTAATTTACATTAGGTAAGATTTAGAGCTGCACTCATAGACTATATGAGGAAACCAGAAGTTGCACTGGATTCCATAAAATTTTGGAATCTTTGTATTTACAGACTGACAACTAACCTTACTATCCTATTTCTAAATTATTTTTATCAAGTAATTGGTATAATGTTAATGTAGTAAATATTTCGTTATTCCATCCACATCCACCTTCTCCTCAGATCTAAAATAGATATTTGGAAGTTATAGCAATTTCCACTGAACCCAAAATTTAGAGGCAGTAGTAAGCTTATTTCTTTAAGGACCTATTTTATTTTTGTTTCATTTTGTTTTGCTTTAGTTTATTTTATTTCAATTTTTGCCTGTTAATTCAACATAGAAGAGGTAAGATGTCAGTCTTCCCAAGATGCTGTTGGGTCACAAGAATAGTGGTATTTTATCTGTTGATATTGATCATGAAGCAAATGGCACTATATTGGCTTAGCCAGGTAAACACAGCCATACCCAGTAAGATGAAAAGTACTTTTATTTGAACTAGAATAAGGGTCTATATAGCTACTAGAACATTGTAAAAGGTCATAGGGAGAAACAAAAATGTTTTTCAGAATTTAGGACATGCTATAATAAAGATTTGATCCAAATCAACTAAAACATGTCCTACTTTTTTTTTTTTTCATCAAAGGGAATAAAATCTCTCTTTCCTTCACACATTATAAATTTAAGGCAACTCAGGAAATTGCTCATTAGAAAATGAATTTAAGTCATATGTGACCAAAGGCAGAGGGAGCTGCTCCTGTTCTGACGGACTGACTTGGCTATACTAATAACCCACACAGTGAAGTGTTTACTGGTGTTGGCCAACAGACTTTTGGATAAAGAACTATTTATTTCAAAAATTCAAAAATTCTTTCAAGTATTCATTAGGCTGGTAAAAGTTGTGATCTGTTCATCAGAGATTTTGGGAACAGTAAACTTCAGAAAAGTTAATTGAAGAAATTATTTATTACCCATTATTTGGTAAATTGTTCAGCCACTGAAGCTGTGCAAGGCAACTTGAAACCTCATACTAACAAATAAGTCCTTAAATATATTAGCCTAATAGCTTGATTTCCAAATTAACTGCTATGAACTTACCTGGGAAAAGTGATTCTCTGGTGAGTATTTTATAGCGAGAACACTATTCTACTGTCTCCATCTGATACCTATTTTGTACCCTGAGGCATGTGGCTTGATTTAGACTAGATGCTAACTACAAATGTCATTTTCATTCATATGGCCCTAACTCAGTAAAAAAATTAAGCATATGCTCAAGACCCTGAGAAGTCAACTTCTCACATGTTGAACATTAAGCATAGTCTTACATCCTTCATTAAATTCTGGTCAGAAAGATTGGGATTATTCAAGTGCTTAAAGCTGAGCATGTTTTTATTTGCTTTGCTCAATTAGGACTATAATGATCTCATTCTGTTTTGCAGATTCTGAAGCTCCCTGCTTCAATAACCATTATGGCTTTTTACTCAACAATGAAAACTAGACATTTTTGAGTCTCCGTAGGTTTAGCTGCAATAGTTTACTGTCCACTAATTCCTCTGTTGAGGTCAATGGGCAGCAATAATTTTGGATTACACAAAGATGGTGAACATGCAAGCTCTGATGACCAAGAGCTCCAATTCATAACCATATTGCAATAATCATGGGGCTGCAAAAGTTTACTGTCCCAGCTCTCTGCCCCTCCTTACCTTCAAGGTTATTCTGTTGGAATTTATCTCTTCAGTCACTGAATCTAAACATGGCAAGGAATGGGAATTAAACACATTTTGTTGTTCCTAAGAATGGGAACGTGTAAACATGATGGATACCTCTCAAGTCCTGAAGAAAACTGTGTTTCCAAAACCTGTGTTCTATGCCCAATTCCAGTTCTTACTATTGGGTGTAGAAGGAGGATCAATCAGTTCCAAAAGGAAATGGAAGATCATGGAAGAGCAGGCAAAACAACTCCCACAGCTTAAAACTATGTGATTTACAGATAATTTTCTTAAGTTTAAGCAGTATTTATTATTCTTTATTTGTATGTTCCACTCTTTTCTTCAGGATAGAATAATTCTAGCAAGTTACAGATCTCTGTATTACAGAATTATATACTCAGAATAATAAACAGAGTAATTATTTCCCTTCTTAAATAATTGAGCCAGCCAGGAAAGATGAAAAGAAATCCTGCCACTACATTTCTGCACAAATATGTTAGTCAATAGCACCACAATATATTTTTGTTTCTGTGCTTTGAGGTGTGCACCCTTTGTACTGTGAGAATAACCTCTCCACTGTGACTCTGGAGCTTTATCCTCTGCACTGCTATTCCCAGCCCCTCATGGCTAATTGTGCCTCTCCCTGTGCTGTTTGTGTCTGGAAACATTAGGTGACCTCCCTTTAAGCTGCACACTGGTGTTAGCAGCAACTGCTCAGTGGTAAAGTAGCACAGGTTATGTTGTCTCTGGCTCTGGAGTGACTGGAGACAGGGGGATTGCACTTTGTTGTCTTTGCCACTCAATCCCACAGAGCACAGAAATCTGTTTTTCTCCCTTAAAGGGCTGAAAATCAGTAATAACTGAACTGAAATCAATGGAGCTTTACTGCTGTGCACTGCTGTGCACTGTGTTAACACAAGATGTGAATCTGCCTTCGGATCCGGATTCCGCAGGGTGGAATGGTGAGCAGGAATGCTCAGATTGCTTTGCCTTCCCTCACCACTTGCTGATATTAACTCTATATATTTTAAGCAGACACTTGCAGTTTCTCAGATGTCTCCTCTTTCTCATTTATTAGTTCAGTTATATTTTAACGGTGCTGAGAGATTTACTGTCAATGTATTAGACATATTCATTTTGGTTAAGGCAAAATCCTTGCACTACAATCCAAATGTTGGACACATCTGTTAGCAGGCCAAGGAATGACCCTGTGTTATTATTATTTTTTAAACCTGACAGCTCACACATTTGAAAATTGCATAAAAATATGTAGCTTAGCAGCTCTGCCTTCCCTTTGTACTATTTGCTCACATCCGGATCCATTTTTTCCCTTGCCTGAAGCAGGGGAAGGACAATCCCATATCAATCTCTCCCTATGCCAGATCACATTAGGGAAACCCCCAACTTTTCATTTCAAATCAGCAGCATCTTTCCTTTGATCCAGAAGCCCACAGCTGGGGAGCTGACATGACTCTGCCTTGTGCTTCCTCTGCTTCCAGCCCAGCACCCGCCCTTGCCCTCTGCCTCCAACCAATTCTAGCAGAGTCACCTCTGCTTGGGTTTAGCAGAACCTTTTCCTTCCTGTCACTGACAGAGCAGCCAAATTAATCACACTCAGTCCAACTAACATTAACAATCTGTCAAAGTGGCCAATGAAATGCTTCATCTACTGTAACTACAAAATCCAGCTGAAGACCTGCTGATTTGTCCTGGCACTTCTGACTGTAGGACAAAACAGGCAGGAACCAGCCTTTCCCCCTCATTCTCTTTTCAATATTTTCTACTTCCTCTTTTGTTGCCCTTTTTAAAAAAATTATTTTGTTTGCTTGTTTTATTCCCTTACAGTAGTTCAGAATTTACTGAGTGTGAAAAACATTTCTGCTTAAAGGAAAGCTTTACACAGTATTCTCTGACAGTACGTGGGCCTCTACTGTTGACATCAAGCCAGGGGTTGTTGGAAGTTCCTTTGCAATAATCTCATCAAGTCAATACAGTGACTTTGTGATGCTGTGCCCTTGCAACTTTGTTAAACTTTATTCTGTTTTTTACTTCTAGCTACTTACCTATCAAAGCAGTAGCTGGGTGCTGTGGGTACTCTTCCCTATGAGTGGATCTGCCCTGCACCAGCCTCTGGAAGGGAAGTCCCTGTTACCCATCTAGGACTGTGCTGTAAATCATGGACTTCACCTTGTAAGACTTAGTCTTGCAATGAAACATCCAGGTTGCTCAAAAAAGTGATTCTTAATGTTGTCTTTCTAAAACTATTTTATTAAGACATTTTTTATGTATCATACAATCTAATGAACCTTGCCCTGAGCATTTTGCCATATAGTCCTGAGTTAAAAGGGGATAAACCCCAGTAAAAGGGCAGCTTTTTCAACCCTTTTTACAAAGACATAAATAGTTATTAACATAAAATTAATTCTATTAATAATTAAACATATTTTCTTGGCTTTTCTGCTTTGAAACTGGTGAGAGATGGAATTTGCCAAAACACTCCCCGTGTCAAGGCTGTCGGTACTTTGAGGGCAGCTCAGTGAATCCCAGTGTTGGTTTGCTTTCAATTCCTGCAGTGGATTCCCTCGCACTACCCTGTCTTAATGAAAAGGGCCAGCCTTCATATTAGGACACAAGTATGATCCAGAAGACTAGTGGGTAAGAAACTACTCAACTGAGTAGCCACTGAATTTTAATTTTTGTTCTATCAAAACTTTTTCCAGGAATTGCCTTTCTATGGACAGTCTCTAAAAATGATTGGGGATTTTTTTGTCTAGCTGTAGCTCCAAAATCTTAACTTTTGTAAAATTTTCCATCTCTCAGAAATTCCAGTATATACACTTTGTCATCCTAAATGCTTTTAGACCAAATGATTTCAGGACAGGAGGAAACCAGGGAGAGACTTTCAAGATGTGTGTGCTATTATCTGGCTCATGAGTTTGGGCAGAATAACGACACAGGATCATTCAATTAAGGCAGGAAAATTACAGAGCAACTATTTCATTGTTATTTTTAACAGAGCCAAAGTGCAACATATTACTGGCTAGCAACATCAAGTGGTAAACTGTTAATGTTTTTAAGGCCCTTATTCAACAATGCCCATAAACATATTTCTGACACCTGTATTTAAATATCTGTTTGACTTCAATAGGTTTTAAGCATGTGCTTAGAGTTAACCTCTGTGCTTTTCCTGACATGGAGCTCCATGTAGGTAAAATATCTATTGTATCATCAAAATCAAGTTCAAAATCAAGATCTTTCCAACCTGTGGGTACTATTCAATACATAAGACTAGAGGTAAGGAGGTAGGTGTGCATCAGCAGAACCAAGAGTTTGAGGTTGTTTGGGGGGACTGGCTTATGTTTCACAGACTTCCAGGTGTTTAAAATGAAAAGCCCTGAAGCAATTTCTGAATATCTCATTGTGATGGCAAAATCCACCCTAAAGAAAGAACTTGTGCCTTTTGCCACCCCTCAAACAGCAGTATCTGAACTGCTGGTGTTCATCCAAAATAAATGATCCTGAGAGTTTATGACTTCTCTGGCAGTCAGAAGTGTGACACTGAGCAGCAGGTGGACTGGGACACCCAGAGGAGAAACACTTTTGAGGAAGACTTTGGGTCTGGAGACAGAGGTATGAAAAACTGCTCTCTTACATGACAGAGAACTTTAAGATTCACTTTTATCTGTAGCTTTGTCTTCAGAAGTCAATCCCATTAAAAGAGAAAATTAAACTGGCACTTATATACCAAGTAATTTATCAGAGGACTATGAACAATCTGAGCATGTAAAAATCATATTCATGCTTTGTTTACTTCCAGAAAGTATAGTTTGAACCATGAGAAACTAGTCCCTCTTATTTGTGTGGGGTTTTGTTCTGCTATGCTATTAAAAGTAAGCAACTTATTACTACGACACAGAAAAACAAATTAAAATATCCATTTCCTATTGGAAATTGTCCACCTTATAATGAAAACCAAACCATGCCTCTTCCCCAATAAAACACTACACCATTGCAACTGGAACTAATTTGCTGGTAGCCTCAGAAATGAAGCAAAGGATTCAGTTGCTCAGTTGCAAGGAGGGAAGAGTGTCCCCAGCCAGGTCAAAGCTGTGGTAACGCTGCAAGGCAATTCAGAAGGGGATGCAGAGCTCTTGGCTGCACATGGTGGATAACAGTGGGCCTTTAGCTCTCCAGGCTGTCAATCTGCCACTAGTCACACACACTAAATCCACTTTGGTATTTAAAGAACTGGCATTATTGACTATTTTCACTTCCATCCCCATTTCAGGGCCACTACAGGCCACTGAAAAAGAAAAAGAGACACACACATACGTAGCCACAGACAGCAAACTCAGGCAGCACTTTAGTGATAAGTAACAACTACCAAAACCACTGACCTTACTGTAATTTTTTAAATCAGGGGATAGTAATATACAGCCCAGATAACACTATTTTTTCTTTATTGCCCTGAACTGTACTTAATTGACATAACTCTGTGGAAGGATTAGCTTTTTCACAAATACCCACATTCTATTGTACAGCCATTCCCTAAGGAGAGCACTGCTCATATATTTCTCTTAATGTGGCTTTGCAAATTGGTCATTGCACAGTCATATGCTCAGCAACAGTACTTAGATGTTTAGAATTAATTGATTATTTTTTTTAATGCTGAAATCACTGGAGTGGTTGATGGTTGCTTAGATATATAATTCTTAACCATTGACTGCTAACATCTTCTGACTCAAATATAATTATCGGATGTATTTTTTTAATTTATATATATATTTATCTATATATCTTCAGGTTTAATGTGGAGATGGAAAAACATATATGATGAATTAAGAGAGAATAACTAGATCCTTAATTTAGCAGGCAGGTTGCTTTCTGAGGTGACTGGAGGAAGAGCTTAATGAAAACTCCAAGGCCTTTCCTTTCCTTTGGGTGAGAGGATTTACAGACTACCTAAATGATAGCACGTTTAGCAGGTTCAAGGCCAATTTCATCCTGACAGGAAAGCAAGAGGTGTACCTGCTCAGCTGCATGAATTTACATTGATATTTCAGACTGTGTGAAGGAGATATTAAGGAATATGCTATGACCATAAAATCTGCAAGAAGATAGAAAACACAGCAGATCTCAAGAGTACCATAGTCACTGAAAGCTGTAGTATATAAGTGGAAAGACAGTCTGTGGGCCAAGATGGAAGGTCGTTAGGAAAGCTGGATACAAGGTTTGCCAGAATAACTCATGCAATTATTGACTCAGTGATGCATATATCCAGGGTCAATTTAGGCATGATACGGACATGTCAAATACAAAATGCAGGGTATATTTCCAGTGAGAGGGACAAACTCCTCCTCCAGATCACCAAACCATGACTGGTGCAGCGCAAGGCTAGAGGAAGCATCGCTTCTACATGAGACAAACAAGAGAATCTGTGCTGCTCTCCATTCATACTGCCTTGCACTTTGCAGCATCAAGGGAACACTGTGTGCTAGCCAAGGGGGTGACTACATTTCTTACTCCACTCCAAGCTTTGAAACTGCCATCTGCAACATTTGCTTGAGGGAAGCACTAGCGGCTGCCACCACAAAATGTACATGAAATGTAGCCCACAAATATAAAACCTTAGTTAATCACCAGATATTGATGGCCCTGCTAAAAAGGCAGTTCAGAAATCCATGGAGTGACCAGTACCCTGCTCTGTCTCCTAAACATAAGGATAAAATTGTTCCTTATTATTAAGGGGAAGAAAGTACTGCTCAACAGCATATGACAAATCTGCAGTGGTCTGCATATTGAGAGAGAGATTACACACATGGAAAGAGGGGCTGTCTCCTGACAACAAAACATCCTTGATTTAACTAGCAGTACCAGGGAATCACATCAATTTCTGATGGTGAATCATATGCCTTCATGGAGCTCAGAATTGCAGGCTTACAAATGTTATCACTCTATTAGTGATTTTCTTGAAAGTACTGAAGTCTTCTTCACATCCTCGAGGCAGAGAATCGTAGGATTTTCAGGTTGATTTTGAAAGACCAAAACATTTCTAGTCCTCAAAGCTACAGGGGTAAATGAAAATATCAGATCTGAAAACATCAATCAAGTTTAAATGTAAGATTCAGAATCCACAGGGCAAAAAACCCCATGACTACGACATCTGTTAATTTTTATAGCCTACTTTCTGAAGAGAAAATGTATGTGATCAGAAGGTGTTTATGCTGGGGAAAGGGAAGGACATACTTGACAAAAATAATGATGCTCAAACAAGCCTTGTGAAAACAGGTGGCTGTGTAGAAGTGACTGTGTCTGTTCCATCAGTGGCCTAAGGGAAAAGCACAAGCATGGGGACACACAGTATTAGGCACAAGAGCATCCACCAAAGAAACTGCTGCTACAGGAAAATCTGTTGAAACTGGCAGTAAATTATGAAAAACAAATCATAAGGAACTAAGTGTTTCTTTTGTGCCAGAACTTAGGAAACTAATTGCTTTAAAAAAAGACTCATGATTTCAAAGCCAGCCTCATAATTTTTGAAAGTTTACCATTGGCAATGAGACTGGAAGCAATTTGCAAATACCAAGCTGAACAGTACTGCTCCAGTGTAAGTAAAAGTTACAGAACCAGAGCATTAACCCTTTAGAGTTACACTGAGAAATTATTTCTGCTGTGGTAACATAAAGCATCTCTGCAGATCTAAGTCCAATACAATGGACCAGGGTGAGGAATAAAACAACAAGGGAATTAAAGCAGCAAGAGAAGCCCAGGAAAATGCTGCTGGGGATAATCAGAGAGATTTTGTTGCCAGAGAGACTTCAACACATCTAATTGATACTGAATCCATGAGGTTTAAATGCAGTGTATGCAAATTAAGACATGTCTATATTCCATCAAACTCATCCAGAAAAATTCCCGCATACAAGAATCTCATTTGTCTGCAAGGAACGAGCAGACATAAAATCTGGCCTGTCTGCAGATGACGTTCCCAGACACATGGTCAGGCTCTCATTTCTGTTTTTCATAAACCAGTGTGTGCATATTTATTTATTGGTCCTGGATATATCACAGATTGGATCCTTTCCTCTGCTCTAGAAGCTACACATGGATGTGTTGGTGAAAGGCTGCCTTACATGGAGTTTACCTTGAACCATGTAGATCTCTGAGTCTGAGGAACTACCAGCTGGTGCTGGAGGTAATCGGTCTCTCTGAATTCACAGAACCTGGCTGAGGACTCCCAATAGCCATGGCTACCCCCCCAGCATGCTTTCCCTGATATGGTCTCCCTACTGAGCTGCAGGCAGTTAAAACATATTAAGAAAGATTGAAGATGCCTCTAACACATACTTGTGTTCCCACCCCTGAAAGCATTCAAGGTCAGGTTGGAATGGGGCACAGAACAACCTGGTCTAGTGGAGGGTGTCCCTGATTATTGCAGGGACGTTGGAAATAGATAATCCTTAAGGTCCCTTCCAATCCAAACCAGTCTGAGTTTCTATGTTACTATAGTGTTGGGTTTTCTTGAAGACTGGCACATTAGTGTGCATGGCTTCCATGCAACATCCCTATTTTGTTGATGGAAAACTCTTAATCACAGGAGAGTTATAAGCCAGTTTACACCACCTGCAGAACCAGTCTGCAGTCAGGTTCGTACCTCCTTGGACATCACTAAGAATATGACTGAATACATTATGTCCCTCAATTTTAAATGGTTTTCTTTTCATAAAATATTTGCAGCTGAGAAAGTGATTAGAGTTCAATGCTCAATCCATTTCTCTTTCCAAAAAAAAATCAATAAAACTGCCAACTACTGCAAAAAATAACGAAGAAAAAGCAAATTAAATTAAGACAATACCAAGCATCTGTGTGGTTTGCTTGTCTCCCTTCAGTGAATCTGGAGCAGAGTCATTGCCTGCTAGATATAGAAGTCTTTTGTTGATATCATAGTGCTGACAAGTGTAATAGTGACAGCAACATCATGTGGAATTATAACAGGAATCTTCCTTTCAGCAGTAGGTCTTGATAAATTGGACATACTGATTCCTGCTATTTGTTGCAAGGTAGTGTGGCATCTCTCCTTTTTTCCTTAACAGGCGCTAATTATTGAGCATCAAATAGCGTAAAATATAACAGCTGTGCATACTGTCAGTGCTATATGGGCTGCTGAAGGTGTCTGTGCGTGCATATGCCAATGTGTGAGCAACTGACAGTGGGTGGTTTTGCTGTTTGCTTTAAAAATGCATCTGAATAAACTGGATTATTTTGCAAGACAGTGGAAATTCAACTGGTTTACAGCTGAGTTAACAAGGGGAAGCCAGTTTCTAGAATGCCTGTGATGACTTCACTCCAGCGATGGAGGAAGAAAAGTACTTCAGACTACTGGGCATGGCTGAGAAGCAGCTAAGGAACATGAAACTTCTTGAAGACTGATGACATTTTGTCCTATTCTGAATGCCAATCTCAGAAATCCCAACTAATTTATTAACATGTTTTCAGGAATCACAAATAGCAAGTTCCAGCATTTCAAAAACAGGAGAAGAAAAGAAGAGGGGGGAAAGATATCAAGGGAAACCAAAATCCTGATGTACTATTTTAAGCTTTTATAGGCAAGTGTGCCAAATAGTGGGAACAGTTCACATAGCAGGTGAAAGTTTGCTGCCGAAAGCTTTCAGTCCAAAGAAACTTTTTCCTTTGTGAGATCATTTAAACTGTAAACCATAAATACCCTGGTACCTCCCTGACCAAGATAACAACCTCAAAAAAAAAAAAAGGGAAAAAAAAAGAAACCCCTAAAAATATTACTGTGACCTGTTTTATGGTAAGGTCAGGCTCTTAATCAGTTTCGGGGTTTAGCTCTTGAAACGAGAATGAAAGACTTTCTCCCTGAATAGTTTGCTCTCCTCAGGTTATAGTGAAACAAAATATGTAAAGTTTTTTGCTTCTGAGTGTTAGAGCTGCTCTTTTAACTTTCCTTTTAAGTTGGAAAAATGCAGTGAATAGAATCATTCTTTTCAACTCAAAACTTCTTCTTGAAGGGGTGAGTCTTTTTTTTTGTGGTTGCACTGGTACTAACACACCAGCTTCAGATGACCTTTACAAGTATCACATGGAGGCTTTATCCTGATTAAAATGGTTTTCTACACAGAAGGGGAAGGCCTGTGACACCACTCCGAACAAAACCTCTGCAGGACAAGGTGTAAAAGGATAAAATATATTGCTTCCTCTAAGAGGAATGGAAAAAAGGACCGAGAGATTCTGAATAAGAGAGAGACATGAAAACCTGTGTTTCATTTTGATTAATTCTGCACAGTTCTTCTTTAAGCAAATGACTAATGTGGCCTTTGACCCACCAGGAGAATTCTTTTAGCTCCATCCTTCAGGAAACCCAAAGAAACAGTGCTAGGGTTACACCTAATGCTGACCTACCTCATCCATCTGCTTTCAGTGAGCAAATGTCAAGTTCATATTCTTTTCCCATCGATGAAGGGGTGGGGAAGGGAAGAGAGAGAGGATAAAATTGCTGTAACTTAATACTGGCATCAAGATTTATTTACTGTTGATCACAGCTGGTGAACTTTTTGTATCTTGCATATGTGCAGGGCTCTTTGGGTCAAGGTGCATGTGCCAGTGAGAAAAAAGCAGGGAAAAAGTGCAGGAGAGAGGAAGGCCTAAGGATGTAGCAAACCAACAAGGAGTGAGAGGCTCCAGAGGAAATTTATAGTTATGTGGTCTGAGCCCAGAGGGAGGCCTAAGCAACAATGCTCCCTGGCTATAAAAACACACTGGCTGGTAATGGGTATTAATGGTGCAGGGGGGGTTTACAGACCCAGGCTTTGCTGGGGGTGTTGGGGTCGTGGACATTTGGGAAGTGAGATGATGGTGGGGTAAATGAATCAAAAGAATGGAGGTGATGTACTTACAATCGTGTGTGCCCTGCTTCTGCAGCTGCCTTCCAACATGCACAAATAAAAAAAATTAAGACAAAAATAAAGAAGAAAGGAAAAGAAGGATGCAGGAAACACGATGAGGAGCCCAACTGGCATTTTGTGCTGCTAAAGTGCATGACATTTCGAGAACTGTACTTTGTGTTTTTCCTTTTAATTGTTCTGCCCTTTTGCTCTCCATGCACAGCATGTGCCATAGCACTCTGCCTCTCTGAGGGCAGCAGTGAGAGGCAAAGGATGTGCTCATAACCACTTTGGGTTCACAAGTCTGCCGTTTTCAATTAGCAGATGAATAAAGGACGTAGGGCAGGGGTTTATTTTTGATTTCATGTTTTCAATTAAAGTATTTTCTTTCACTTTCTTTTTTTCTTCTTGTGCCTTTCTAATAAGTCTCCTCTCTACCAAATCCATGCTCACACCATTATGGAGTCCTTACAGCTCCAGAGCTAGCATCAATATCTGCTGGACTTGGTGGAACAACTGCATTATAGGTATTTAGGGCTCTTCTTGTCATCAGTGACTGGGGAGGCTGGCTCAAGGATGCAAGGTCACTTGAATACCAATCCACATTATCCTGCAGCAACTGCTCCTCAAGGAGAGCCAGTTACTCACTATAATGAGATCACACAACATCAAGCTTCCTTTGTTTGCGATTTCCAGCCCAATCAGAAAAGAAAGGAAAATGCTCTCCTTGAGTAGTCTGGAACCTGTCTTTCTCTTTTGATCTGAAGTAATGGTCTAACTCAGGATCCACTGGCTTAAGGAACCACTGGATCAGACCCAGGCTAACTTAGTTAAAATGCAGAAAAAAGTGACTTCTAAGTAGAAAAGTGTTTTCTTTTTCTCTTGTTTACTAAAGATTCATTCAAATGGCTAAATCTCATTCCTTTTCCATGAATATCTGATGAAGCATTTTAACTGAGTCTCAGCCAAACATGCATTTGATCAGTATGGGAAAAAAACAAATATGCTCCTGTTCTATGTTATTATTTTTTGCACACAAAAATTCCTGGAATATGCTTGATGCATAGAAGAAGCTTGCATTTATGTATAAAGAAGATGATGTACAATGTCAGTGACAACTTTCAGGGTTTGTCTGTAAAACAATGAAATATTTAATTAATTGTACCATATTCACTGTGGAATTTTTAAGGGGAGAGCATATGACCTTGTTTTAAATATAATTAATGGGTTAAAAATGAAAACCACTGAAAAATTTGTAAGCCACACCAGTCTACACAATGCTGAGTGCACTGCTTCTTTGAGTACTGCTGGGTCTGTCCTGAATACCTGATATTTGTGTTTTTATGACAGACGGAGATTTTTTAAATCAACACCAAACTTGTGAGCATAATTAACAGCCAATTCTGAACTAGATAGTCCAGCTAAAGGTAGGAAACAATTTACTATCACACTCAGATTGTTAGGTTTGCCCTCATTCTGTAGAACTACCTAGTTCAAGTTATTTGCAAGTGATAATCACACTGAGATTTGTTAAAGCAAGAGAGAATATTTCCTCTGAAACATGATGCATGTACGTCTTCATAAGTTTATTTGGGAGCTTTGAGGTTTCTGCAATAGGTTGCCAAACAGTATCTCCTTTAAAGATAAAGCACATGTTACTGTCTAAGAGAGTCACCTGGAATAAATGTTGCTGGTATTTTATCAATACAATGGAACTCTTTTTCCATTTTTTTTCCCTAAGAAGCACACTGGTCAAAAGTACCAAGTGCCTCTTGTTAGAAGTTACCACTTCAGAAATGAATTTGCAATCTGTAGCACTGCAGCCCTTGGATCGGATCATGAGTTCCTAACCTCTCTGGGTCTGGCCTTTGAGTAGAACTTGAGAGAAGGAGGAGGGGGGAATGAGACAGAGGAAGAGAGAGAGAGCAAAAGGATGAAGAAGAAAAGCAAAATAAATCAAAAGCAGCTTTCTTGGTAACACCAACATCTCAAAGGCCAAGTGTAAAAGGACCAGGGCTCTAATGATATCAATTAGGCTCAATCCTCTATGTCATTTTAGATATATTGTACCCGCTGAGTATACTTAAGTCCATATGTATAAGGTCATTTACTGGGTCCAGAACATAACAAATTATCAGCAAAGGGTTTAGGTTTTTTTTTTCTCTCTTCTCCCTAACACTTTCCACTTTCTGAAATAAATTACAGCTCATAATGGTTTCATGTTGAGAACTAATTTTACTTAATTTTTTTCCTGCTATACCAGGGGAAATGATTATTATATCATTGTGTATGTTCATTGCACAATGAAGTGAAAAAAAATGCTTGTTAGATTTCCTTGGATATCTTGCCTCAGCTAAGACAGGTGACTTCCTTTAGAGATGTCACGGTATAATTGGTATCAAAGGTGCCAAAGAAATAGTCTTTACAAGACATTATCTGCCTTGGCTAATCTTTCCCAGTGTCCCTCATTACACTGTGGGTTTCTTCGCAGCAGCATAATTTCAATATTCATTCTGAAGGGAAATAGTAAACTGCTGAGAAAAGCAGAGCAAGAGTCTTCAATATTGTCTGTTTGAATCTTTTGGCAGGCCTTCAGAAATATGTCATCTAGTTCTATCAGCAGCATCTCGGGATGTGGTGACCACCTAAAGGCACACTTGAAGGCTGACAATAAACTTGTGCTACTCCCTGCACTTCCTATAACAACAGGCTTCATGCTGGATTTGCCGTCAGTTTGCAGTCCCTTGGAGAGGAACTATGCCAATCTGGGCAAACATAGCAGAATCTTGTTACATAAATTGACTCAGTTCAGACTGTAGCTCAACTGTGCTTTCCATGATTAGGCAGAAATGTTGTTTTTACTGAAGATATACAATTATTATTATACCAAGTGGCACTGCCATTTCCACTGGAATTCTTAGTGGGAGGTTGTTTCATCATATGCAAGATGGGATACCTAAAGCTACACCAGAGACACACGTCTTATAGAGCAGTGTTTGTTTTTGCCACTGGGTAATACATGGTATTGTCACTGGGCTTACATGTGTCTCCTGCTGTCACCAGACATCCTGTGGGCACCCCTTATGCCAATTAGCACCAATGAGATCAATGAAATATTGATCAGTTGGGATAGGAAAATCAATAGTGTGGTGGTCAGGGCACTCACCTCAGCTGTGGGAAACCCAGGCTCAAGACCCTGCTCTAATGAATGCTCAATTATTTATGCAAAGCAGAAAGCTCCAGTAGAACAGATTGAGGAAGTCCATCCCAGCAAAACTACCCACTTGGGGTCAGAAGAGTCATTAGGGATGGAGAAGGCCCCTTGAGCCCCTGGCCAAACCAGAAGGTCTCCCCTGGAATACAGACTTCTTTTTTTTAGTAAAGTGGCAAATTTCCAGCCCAAGATTCAGTTGAAGTGAATGGCAAGTTCAACCAGCTCTGCATGTAAGGCTGTCGTAGTGATCCCCACTGTGCAGGGCGCCATCACGCTCTTGGGGAGAAGCAGGAGACAACTCATGTTGTGGATGCAGCTTGCAAATTCCTCTCCACTCTGCCATAGCTACACCAGAGCTTCTGGGTTCTGCTGGAACAGCAAGCAAGGGTTGGTTCAAGGCTCTGCGTGTGTTGATGTATAGACAGTAACAATAGGTTGGCCAGGAGACTCTTGATTACAAGTCTTACCATAAAACTCAGCTGCTATGAACTTTTTTATCACCAATGCTTGTCAATAAATCTTGCTTTCAACTCCCAGCTTGGCTTTTTCCATCTTCTTGATAAATGTTATATAACCTAGAATTTACT
Organism: Pithys albifrons albifrons; assembly: GCF_047495875.1. NCBI lineage: Eukaryota > Metazoa > Chordata > Aves > Passeriformes > Thamnophilidae > Pithys > Pithys albifrons. The sequence continues at coordinate 17,403,678 of NC_092470.1, read as the reverse complement.
TTTATTCCCTCTCTCCTTCCTTTAGTTCTCTTCCTCATCGAGGGCCTACACATCTGTTTCATATTTATTAAAGGGGAAAAGAAATACTATATTTACCTTCCTTTATATTTACTACAGTTTGTATGTTAGAAGTATAAAGAGTAGACAGGAAAAAGAAAGAAAGCAGCCTTCCATTTGGTTCTTTAAAATATGAAGCTTCAAAAATTCATCCTCTTTTGTTAATCCTGAGGATTTCCTTTTATATCCCTGTTTAGTGATGGCATGCTTTTGTGCCTCTGGCCTGTAAACTGCTCAGCTTGGGGACTGGTCCATCCCTGAACCTAATCTGGGCCAGCACAGCGAATACCACTCTCAGGAGCCTTTATGTGCTTCTGTACTAAAAGTAGAAGAGAAAGTGGATGTGTTACTTTAGTTCCCAAAATCTCTGGCCAGAACAGAGCCCTCATTACCCTATGATAAAACCTAAAATTACAGGACAGTGATTGTTTTCAAGGACTTACTGTATAATTCCTTTCAGTTTGCAGTAAAAGTGGTTTGGGAAGAGATGAGGGGAAAAGTGGAAAGAGGGAGTGGAGGAACAAGACTACCTGACATCAATTCACTAAGATTTTAACCCAGCTAATAGGTGCAGAGATATGGACAGACAAATTAGACAGGGGTTCACCAGTCAACAGTGATCATTTACCTGGCCACTATCATTTCTCAATGTATGCAGCCAGCCACACACTGGAAGTGTAACACAGGGATTAGGACAAGGTGGTGGCTTCCCAGACCAAGATAACCCTGTATATCCATGGAGCCAGATGCACCCATCATAATTAGGGACTGCCAAATAGTGCCATGTTATATCCCTGTTATGCGATGAACTGAATGTCCAGTAACAGTTATAGACTGTGAATCTGCTTCAACATGTGTGTTCATCTACCTCTCATTCCCCTCACTACAAAGGGATACTTGCATGTCATGCCTCCATCAGTCCAGACATATGGCTTGGCATTGTTTCATTCCTCCTCCTGTAGGAAGAATGTCCCTAACCTGGAAGTTTCATCACCTTAAACTCCCTAAACACAAGGGCTATTCAGCTCTTGTGAAATCCAAGATACACTCTTCAAAGCCATCTACCTCTATCAACTGGGAGTGCATTAGACTGCCTGGTGGCTCCATAGTTAGGGAAGCACCCGGGATTTGATGGAAAACAGGATGGAATTCAAGCAAGGTGGGAGGGTTCTTATTCCCTGTAAGCTGAGGTATGAGTGGAACTGGGACTCAGCTGTCAACTCTAAAATATGAATCTTTACCAACCTGAGTTGATTAACTGCTCTACCTGTGGAAAAGAACAGCAATGGAGGTATAACTAACTATGGTTTTTCCAAGATCCTACTTCAATATATGTACCACATCTTCCTGGAAAGACATGTCCTCCACTAATGTACATGGAAGAAAATGAAGCATTATGAGTCTGTCACTCAAAGACCTCTTTCTATTCCTTTTTTTTTCTACTTCACATCTCAAGCCTGTAAGAATATTTGTTCCTTTACTGCTATTTCTTCTAATTGAATATGAACACTAGAAAAGCAATATGAAAGCCAAGCAGTGAAGGGTCTCTATCTGCCTTTTAATTTTTTATTATTTTTTAAAAAGCTTTAAACTGAAAAAACAATCTGATAAATTAATTCTCAGGTGTGAGCATAAAATAAGACATCCTTTAGGAGTTGGGAATTAGCCCAAGAGCACCAGAGATACAGTGGCAAAGGGCATGCTTTAAGAATACCAAAAAAGATTTTGTAACAAATTAAGCTGCAGATGAAGCTGTGCCTGATGTTACAGGCCATTATTATGCACAGTTATGAAACACTGGTATGCATTAATAATAAAGATCAGTGTCGCCTTCTAGGGAAAATTGAGCATTCTTTTAATTAACTTAAATTTTTCATCAAATTGATTGAAAAGCTCTCATCCTTTTTTACTTTCATGTAGCCCTACATTTTATGCCGTAGGCTGAGAGCAGTTTTATCTCAAATACTCGGTGTTTTTGAAAGACTCCATGTGTTATGAGTTTAAAAAAAAAAATCACAGCAACAACCTAGAAGCTAGCTGGGGCATGAAATGAGAAAAAAATCATAGCAGCTTTCAAGTAAATCACTTTTTAAATTTTGGTGTTTATCTTAGAGGGGAAGAAAGGAAATGTCTTTTCCCTGACACTGTGGCAGGGCTTCGGAGCTGTCCTCAGGCGCCGGGGTTGAAGGGTCACGGGGTAAGCCATGAGCACACGGCATCCAATTGGAAGGGGAAAGAGCTGCCGAGCTCTTGAATGGCTTCTGCTCACTTTGGTTTCTTCTTTGAGTGGAAGTGCTGAAAGGCTCTGGCTCTGCTCTTGTAGTATGAGGGTACAAACCCTTTCCAGAGTAACTGTAAGGGATATTGCTGGATCAGTTTTACGATATTGCTTAGAGCACTTGTATAGCAAGCCCAGAAAGCCACAGCAGTTTCTCTGATATAATCATACTCTCTGCAGCAATGCCATGGCAGGATGCAATACAAAAAATTTGGACTTTTTCTAGCTGGACCCTCCTCACAGAAATTTTCAGTTTCCTGCATGGAAATCTCATTCCCATATGGTGAGATGGCATGTAAGAAAAATGTATTTCACATACACTGCTCCATTCACAGATACTCTTGCACATCAAGGTCTGGAGGTTACACTGAGTAACTATTCCCAACTGATGCTGGGCAAGCAAATCCCTCAAACCAAGAGGATCCAAATCTACTCATTTCAGAAGGCTCAAGCATAATCCCAGCTGTGCTGGGGTCCTCCTTGGGACATGACTACAGAAACAGGCACAGACACCCATTGACTCTCCCTGTCCTCTCTCTGAGCCGGATGGGCAGTTCAGCTTCAGAAGGTTTGGCCCAGAAACTTAAGTGCAATAGGGTAAGACCATTCTAAAGATATGAGAGACCTGAGTATATACTTTTACACCTATTCTTTCTTTGTCCTTTTCTGCATTTTAGGATGAATGTTTAAAGGAAAGCAAACAGCTCAGACTGGTATTTGCATTACATAGCTCAGTATCTAAACCAAATCAATAGAAGATTTTCATTAAGATTAGCATCAAACCCTTTGGATACTGAAAGAACTGAGGGGAAAACAGGAAGGAGTGAAGGGGAAAGGGGAGATGAATGGATAGAATATTCTCCTTATTCACCACAGAAATATATTAAGCTTCACAGTTATACTTCCTGTGAATCTGCGCAATCACAATCTTTTCCTCCCTATTACCTATTAACATTCTACAGTGACTGAAAAGAAACATTTGATATTTTAAAACATGGCCTACAGTCATAAAACCTGACCACGTGAGAGCTGCCAGGATCAGCACAGCAGAGGAGCCATTGGCCTAGGTACTAGTATGGGAAATTACTTTTTTACTGGAAACCTCCATGGAACAGCCGTGTGCATCAGGCTGATTCTGCAGCTGACATTTCTATCTGAGCTGGAATGAACCAATATCCCATACTGGTGGGAAAGGCCACAGGAGATGCTGGATCCAATTCTCCTCTCACTTTTACGGGTGTAAAACAGGTGCTTAACAAGATTTCATAGCTATAATGCTGGGCTGAGGATCAAGCCAATTCTTCTGGAGGAGATGAGAAAATCAAAATCCTGCAAACAATTCTGACTACAGTATTTCATTAAACTTTTCATAAAGGTAGAGATATGAGAGGAATTCCATCCTCATTTGTAATCAGCAGCAATGTTCTCATTGACTCCAATAGGGCCAGGAATTGCACCTATTAAATATACTATTCTCACAAAATTCTAATTGAAGCAATTACATCCTACCATCTTAAATCCCACCTGGATTTTCAGCTGGATATTGTATTCTTCAATTTCTGGCCTTATACCCCTGTCTAGTGTTTCTGTGCACCATTAAACAACTGCTGCATTTCATATCTGAAGCAGGTGCAATTACATATCAGGTTTTTACATGTGGAAAGTACTTTAGGATATTTTAGGGTGAAAGGTACAGTATGACTATGAGATATTGAGACTTTCTCACAGTTAAATCCACTTTACAGCTCCACAGATTTCTAAAGCAGTATAACTTAGAATTCAGCACATACTATTCAGTGTAAAAGAAACTCTAGGAAAATAATTTTGATTAAAACACATACAGTGCAAAGAGTCTTTCATTATATGACCATTTTAAGCAAAATTTTCAAGCTGCTTTTAAAAAGACTTTTGTTGCCATGTTTGTGGTTGCTAATAAATAGCTCCTAATCTATATTTTTATGCAGACCCATTCCCTCTTTACCTTGCCATTCTTTTAATGTGTACAGCACCTTATGCAGCACTATCCAAGATTAAAGTTCCTCTCATTGACATAGAATGAAGGCAAATTATACCGTTTGCAAGAGAAGAGATAATAAAGGGGGAGTCTATAGAAATACTTTGATGAATTATATAGTGGCAATTTTCTGACATTAGTAATGTAGGGCAGAAGACAGTGTTTCTGATATATAGATGTAAATTCATCATCCAGACTGCATTAAAGAAAACTACATAAGATTCCTTGATTTTTGGATTGCTTACAAGAGCAATCAGGAAAATGTTATAGTCTTCTCCAAGGAAGCTCCCTCAGTGCAAAAGGTGAAGAATTACATAGATGAAATAGGTACCCTTTTGTGCTAACCATCATAAAAACAGAACCAAAAGACTTGCAGCAGCCTGCACCTACATACAGAAGGAAGGGCTTTGTTCTGTGAGCTGAGTGACTAACCACAGCGGAAAAATCAGTTCCTTATTTCTTACACATATATAAATACATATACATACACACATATAAATATATAGATATTTTATAAATGTCAATACGCATGGATTGTTTTACTTGTTTGTTAAATAAGAGAGTATCAAATTCTCTGTTTTTAAAAATAACATGAAAGCCCAGCTTGTGGAGAAGGGTAGCAGGACATGGTACAGATTACACACAGTAAGGCCTAGGAAAGCCATCACAGCAGTAGGACAGACAAATTTTATTTACTGATTACCTTCTACTATTTTAACAGGATAAATTACTCATGTGATAAAGTGACTATTTTCAACCTAAAATTTAGGTAGATGAAGTATACTGCAATGTCCCTGCTTTGGATGAAGAGCTCGGTGACCTTTACATTTTTATTAGCTAAAATCACAGAGAGGAAAATTCTGAAAAGCAGTACTTTGGGGGAATTTTCTTACATGTTAAGTGTTCAGCTTTTTGTTACTCAATCCCTTCTATCAGACTGATGCAAGCATGGAAATGTGTAGAGAAAAAGGAAAGAAGTAGGAATGAAAGGGTATGTTATAAATGTCAATAAATGTGTTTTATCAATGGCATAAAATGGGGGGTTACAAAAAGCACTGAGGATTCAAAGCAGCTTGAAACTCTCATCAGATTCTAAAACTTCATGAAAGCTGGTGGCAAAGCCTATCTTAATCCTTGGCATCCCTACCAAGTCTGTGCCCCTCTAGCATTTCAGTGGCCATAGGGTGACAAACAGGGTGGGTTGATGTCCATTTATTTTTCCCTCAGACCTTGTCTCCACACTTAGGTGGTTCTCCTAAGCATATCCATGATTTGGTCTCACCACCATAGCTTCTGCAGCTTTTAAGACAGCAAAAGAACATCATTTCTTATAGACCAAAGATTTCAGCTCAGTGTGACCTCCAGGACCCCTCAGTGTCCTCATTCTCAGCACAGCACAACCTGGGTACAGTGGAAACATGGAGCTCAGGGTCCCATCCTAATCTGCATGTCCAACGGGGTGCACAAGCACTTCCTACAGTGCAGAGAACAGTCCCAAAGCACACAGGATTTTATTCTTATTTATTTTTTTAATTTCTTTTTCCCCCTCCTACACTGCTTTTGGCCGTTAGAGAAAATAATGGGTTCGTGGGTGGATTCAAGACGTCAGACAGAGAGAATAAGCACCACTGTTCACTTTGTAGTAAGGCAGGGAACAGTATTAAAGAAGCAGAAATCAAGGAGTGGGGCTGCAGCAGCAGCAGTAGCTCATCCAAAGCAATAACAACGCGCAAAGGCAAGCCATGGCAACTGAAGGAAGGCTGGAATCTCGCATACCCATGGTCTTGTTCTTATTATTACAACACAGCGTGACTAAAAATATCAAACCAAACAAAAGAAATTCCTGCAGGCAAGGGGTAAGAGAGGAGGCCGACCACTGCTGGAAATGGAACTTATTGTTCACCTAAGTAGTGCAGCGGGGAACAGAAATCACAGAAGCAAAGGCCAAGATCAACAGCAGGAGCAGCGCTGAAAGTAACAACAATGTTCCTGAACAAGGAGCCACAGACTCCAGAAGAGCCGAGGTAGAAAGGGGCTTCCCACCCTCTCCATCCCTCCAACAAATCACCCAGACTGAACACAGGCTGCATGGATCGCTCTGCTTCACGGCAGGGGGATGCTGCAGCATCACAGGATGGATCTGAGCAAGGCTAAGGGATTATAGGCCCTTCAGGTGTCAGCTCTCAGGTGACCCAAAGCTCTCAAAGGAGGAATCAAAGCCCCCAGAGGACTGTGCTCAGCAAGGTGTCTGGGGCCAAGGCAGGTGAGAGCAGCACTGCCAGGCTCCCAGCTGAGCTAACCTTGAGGGAGGCTGAAAAACAGCTGGATGCTTTTCCATCTGGAGAACCCATGGGGCTAACCTGATGGCAGAGAAGTCCAGGACTCTCAGGGAATTTGCATCCAGGAGCTGGGAAGCCCGAGAATGTCAGTCCCCTGGACACACCACAGGCTTTGAGAGTCTGGCACAATGGCTATTGGGGCATCAGGTTTGACTCCTTGCTGGGTGGCTGGTTCCAGCAGAGACCTGCTTAGTTTTTGTAGTCAGAGCACCTCCATAAAACACTAATTTTTTTTTTCCCAGTTAGGCATTTTGTGACAGAAATGTTTTCATGGAGTGCTATCTGGCCAGCCCTAGCTCAGAGCAGCTGTGCACAGAGAGAGAATACTGAATTCTGGATGTGGAAAGAAATATGCAGGAATTATCTGTACAGCTAACTGGTAATAAAACTATTATTAATGGCCATATTGTTGCTTTGCACTCCTGTGATACCTTCTAGAAAATCCCCAAACCGTTTCACAAGTTAATGAGCCAAAAAACCTTCCCTGCTGGACTGCAAGGCAAGAATTTTTACTACCTCCTTTTCTCTCCTAACTCCTCCAGCCTTGATCAGTTTTCTTTGGCCAATCTGTTCTCCAATATCATACTTAAACATCTTATAAGAGAGCTGTTTTTTCCCTTTCTGTGCTCCCCTCCATAATTCTGCCCAAGAACAGGAGGGAAATTTGGCTTGCAGCTGGCCGATATGATGAGAATTAAATAGCCTGTCTAAGACCCAGAAGAGGTAACTGTGTCCTGGGTTACTCAGAGTGAGAGTGTTATAAGGTAAAGTGCTGTGGAGGATTGTGGAGACTGCAGGAGAGGCAGCTGTCTGAGGCAACTGAGGACTGGGAATGAGTGTAAGGGGTCAGAACCTGTGGAGTGATAGTCTCAGCTGGTATGAACCAGTGCAGCCCTGTTCACTAGAACTTCAGTGCAAAGTTCATTTTGAGGAAGAAAACGATCCTGGATTACACAGTGCTCAAAAATGCATCTTCCTTTAATTTAAAAAGGGATGAACTGTGCTGTGACATGGTGACAGGCCTAGAACTTGATCTTTCCAGGACAGAGCTGCTGTTTTCTACATTTGTATAATTTTCCCTTTCAGATTCTCACTTAGTAATGAATAACTATTTGTTTCCCATTGCACAGCTCCTTTTCTGTTGCTTTAATTTCTCCTACATCAGGCTGTTCATAAGGGATGCTCCTGGGATGGAGAAACAGACCTGAGAACTCAGAGATGATCCTGTCTTGAAGCTTCCACTGCTGCTCCACCTGCATCATTCCTTCCTTTTTAGCACTGCATCATGCATTGAATACATAATTTTCTTTCCCTCTGTCTGTCAAACACACATTTTTTTCTGTGCTTGTATATCCCAATCTATAGAAATTCCCCCAACTTGTGCATACATCAGCCACATAGTAAAACAAAGGCTTTTATGTATTCAAACAGAAGATAGATGGATTAGAAAGACATATTTAATGTGACTTGTACTATCAATGGAGCTTTAACTGACTGAAAAGACATAGTTCACGTTAAGTCTTTGCTGAAATTCCTATCAGTAATACACATATTGAATCATGAGAATAAACATAAAATGTCACAGGCTCTTTTTTTCACCTTGTGGTGGTTGCAATTTCAATATATGTGTTATAATCAGGGAAAGCCACACTGGAATAGCCGAGCCTCTGATTCATTTCTGAGGATTGGTGATAGTGCAAACTACAGTCTGGAAGAACATTCCTTGCCACCAGGCTGGTATTAATTTCCTGTTCAAAGGGGACTATATTGTCAATGTGACACTTTAATCAGCTACCAAAGTGACTTGGGGAATGCAGACTTCACAATCAATGTCAATGTATTTCATGTAGTTTCAATAGCGCTTAGTCATTTTGCTTCAGAAGCGCGCAAGGAGGGTCAATACATTTCATTAGTTTGTTTCATCTAAAGGACAGTACAACATCAGGACTTTGATTATATTATAAGAATTGCCTTAATGTGACACCAGATTCCCTGATTGTGCAAGACCAGGCACTGAAGTGCTAGAGGGCACTCAAATTATCCTTCACCCACGCACAGCCAAGAAGCACCCGTGAAGGATGCTACAAACCCGAGAGAAGATGAGGATGCTGATAATTTGCATAATGTACAGTAGATTCTAGCTCCGCTAAATATATAATCAAACTTGAAAAAATATCCTTAATTTTCAAGGGCACCAGTTGCCTTAAAACAGATATTTGTTACTTAGAAAATCCCTTTATAAAGATTCTTGGCATATCTGGGCACTGCATCATTTTCACACAGTTATTTATCATTCATAAAAACATAAACAAAGTACAAATAGCCATTTGCATGTCAAGAAGGAAAAAAACCAACAAAGCAACAAACCCCAAGCAAGTAATCAACCAAAAAAAAACCCACCAAACAACCAAACCCCTATAAAATCCAAGGCAAACACATGCAAGTATGTTACAATTTGTACAACTGTTTTGCTAGGAGTCTGATTAATAGGATGGGAGTCAGGTGAATCTTATTATTCAACTAACTTAAAGAGAAAAATAAGAAATAAGAGCAAAAACAGAGCAGGAGTTTGGCTGAGTGAAATTGTAGGAAAATCACTGGAGAAAAAGAAAAGTTCAATATTCAGCATTTGTATGTACCACAGGGAAGGATGTGAAATGGGCTTCACTTTAAAATGAAGAGAGATAAGCCATACTGAAGGCACATTATTGATCTAATTTCTTGGTTGATGTAAGCATCTCAGGTTTGTCTACTACATCAGATGAGAATGAAACAGTTTGTATGTTTACGTGGTGTTTTTTTCAGATTCCATATGACAGATGTCATTTCACAATATGCTCAATTTCAAATATTTGGAATTGAAAGCTTTACACTAGTTTATCCCAGACAAAGATCCAGGCCCAATTTCACTGTTCTCAATGTTTCTAATAGCAAAATATGTTTCCAAATAAATGAATATCAGTGAGTTACCTCAGTGAGTACAGGCATTAATAACTTGCTGAAGTTTCTATGTTTCTGTGCACTACTTAGACTGCTGGAAGTCCTTCTGAACTTTATATCGGTAACAGGAAAATTCCATTCAAAGTAAGAAAAAAGTGTCTGAGGCAGTGCTTTCAAATTCAGTTTTTCAGTCCAATCAGTTTTCCTATTTACTCACTAAAATGAAGGAGAAGGATGTTTTGCTTTAGCCACAAGGTCCCTCTTAAGAAGAGAGAAGGTTCCTTTAAAGTTTTCTCACATTATTTGGCGCCGTCATGGGCAAAACAGACATTTGGCAATGAAAAACACCAACTGAAATCAAAGGAAGGCCCTATCATACACCACGTCTCCCTCTAATAAACAAACTGGAAATCAAAGAACAAAACTTGTATGATTGATAACACAGAGGCAATAAATATCACTATACAAATCTGATTGCGAATATACTAAATCTGCTGCTTATTGTAGTTCTTAAAAGAAAGAAATTCAGATTAAATTACTTTTTTTTTCTCTCCCATTTGAAACGACTTTGGCTGAGAACCGGCAGAAAAGGAGTTACAAAATATGATAACGACTCCAAAACAAGGATGGGTTAACCTCAGAAGGTTCAGATGTCTCTATTATGAGAAAGTATCAGGGAGGATTTTTCAAAATAGTTCAGTGTTGATCTAAACTTACTTCAAGTGAAGTCAACAATCAAACTCCCTGTGGAAGAAGAGTCAGTGACTTTGAAAGTGATACTCACAAAGAAAAATACTTCTAGTGGCTTTGATCATGTAATTGAGATAGGAGTTTAACAAGATCAAGATTCTCAAGATTTCTTCTTGGACTTAAATATTGACTCTTACATTTAATTACTGACTAAATAACCTCTGTACTGCCGAATTTATTAACCGTAAAGTTCACTTTGGCAATAGATGTTACTTATAGACTTTCCATGTTTCATCTCAAAAGGAGTACTAATTACACCAACCCTGTGTGGACTTCTTCAAATAATCAGGTGGGAAAGCCCACTTGGTAGGTCTTGAATATATAAATATTGTAAAGTGAGAGTTGAAAATGTTACACTTAAGACACATTCAAGTATTCATATTCATAAAAGAAATGAATTATTGAAAATTCAAGCTCCCCAGTTTGTATTACTTCAGATTCCAGAATTCTCACATATGATAAAATTTGGCACAATTAAAAAGGCCAGTCCTCAGGAGGAACCATAAACTGTTTTGGAAATGCTGCTGGTGAGGAGTCAAATATAACATCACTGTGAATAAACTTAAGGAACATGTGTCTGAACTCACATTACAACTTGATCTCATCAGCCCACTTCAAACCTGAGTGTTCTTTGAAAGTCATGCTCAAGGAAATTTTTCTTAAGTCTACAGCTAAACCCCACTGGTAATTAAGGTGCTGTTTTAAGTGATGCTTCTTGCAACTCAAGACGACGATTTTTCATTCAGTTTTGTTATAAAACTTGTATGTGTTCATGTTTGTATGATATATTTGCCAACATGAGTCAAAAAATGGCTTCACATCTCACTGCTGGGTCTTGCTATCAGGAATCTGATTCTACTGACAATCTCTAGTCGACTTTTAGATTTTCTTCACATAAAACAGTTTTACAGAGGAAGTGGTGTTGTATGGAAAGGGTGGGTTTCACGTAAAGAAGTACAGACAGTTTTATTTTATGTTTTATTATGGTACTAAAAAGGATTTCTGCAGTGTGCAATATCTGTGAAAACCTTTTCACTACTTTAATAAACCCTAGTGCCATTGGTGTTAATTTTAGCTGGATAAGATTTGGCCCATGTGTAGAAATTTATATTTACAATGTGGGATTTTATATGGAGATTTTGGGTAGGAAATTTGGGAGACTTTTTTAGAAAAGGTCTTGCATTTATGAAGGACCTTTTCCTCCATTCAGTTTTACTGTTGGGATATCCTTGGACTACTGTCTTAGTGATTTGAGTGAATAAAAAGACAGCAAGATATAGCAGTCTACACTAAAATAAGCATCTTCTGTTATCAGTAAAATTACAAAATTTGAGAGGAGTTAGAATCTTCATGAACTCAGCTTAATAAAATAGCAGAGACTTCATATTTAACTGCATATGGCAAAATTCCACCACAGATAAGAACTAAGTAAGAAACCATGAACATACACATGCACTTAATATGTCAAAATAGGAACCAAGATACTTAGATGCCAAGTTAACAATTCAGGAAACTTTAGGGTTTTTTTCTTTGAAAGCAGGTGTAAAAGATTAGGAAAGCAAACTTAATATTGCATTAAAACAAACAAACAAACAAACAAACAATCAGAAGAAAAAAACAAATATACTGGAAGAGGGGAATAGTAATGCGAGGGAATACTCTTAGCATAATTCATCAAATCTTTTTATTTACAAAAAAAGAAAAAGAATGGCCACATCAAGTCAAACAATATGTGGGGAAAATTAGCTTTAATTTTAACAGCATGATTTATAAGGAGCATCAAAAATTACTGAAAGGAAAGAATTGCTTTCATGAGCTGGCTTTTTGCACGGCTCTGATTTTCTGAACAGTGAAATTCATCCCACCCCACACAACCATCTGCTGAGGGCAAACAGCTGAGGCAGGACCTTTTCCTGAGCTGCCCTTGCTGTAGGGCTCAGGTGTTATCCTACACCTCCAGGAAGCTTTTAAAGGTGAGAGAAGCTCGCTCTCTCTTTTTGAAGGACCTGAGTCACAGCCGTGGTGCTCCAACAGCTGCACCTGCCCATTAGTAACTGCAATGAGCAAAGGGCACCAATGGGCTTTGAATAGCAAAGACCCACTTGGAAACAGGATTGCTTAGGAACAGATGCTTGAATTTAATTACCAAAAGACACCCAAACTGGTGGGATAAAACAGAGATGGGACATATAGGAAAGTTAAGTTCTTTCCAGGAAAAGAGAAAACTTCAGGGATGTGAGGGGTCAACTTCTCCCAGGATCCAAAGCTGAGTCCTGCAGCATTAGAACTGAAACCTGCCTTGAAGGAAACTTATGTCTCCATATCAACAGACCCCAAATGTACTTTAATGCACTGATCTTGAAGACGTAAAGTAATTTAAAAGTAGAAGACTTTTAAACAATACTTTAAAAAGTTCCAAAGTACCAAGCAGGTGTAGATCACAAAAAAATGAAAAATTTGATCAATTCACCTATTCCAAAAAGTACCATTAATGCACAGTAGAGACACTCCCCCCACCCGAAAATCTTTGACAATATATTCATATCCCAGTCTATAATAAATCATGGTAAACCTAAGTTGCACATTTAAAATAATTTGAAATGATATATTACATTTTTATTCTCCCAAAATAATGACTACCTAACACTGACCAGGCACATATTTTAAAGTAGGATGTTTTCAACTGACTTCAATAACTCACAAATAGTTGAAGTGGATTTGCTTTGTTACTTAAAAAAAAAAAAGCAAAGTCAAGACCTTTCTTGCCAAGATATAACCTAGAGAATATTTTGACAGCTAAATTATAAACTATGAGAACCAGGGGAGTTGTTATGGGCCATCAACTATAGTGAAGCCAGGGAGTGTTATTCAATTAATCATTTTACTCATTAGAGGTAAGTAAAAGCCAAAATAAAGTTAATCAAAGTCTTTTAAAGCCTGTGTTTAGAGCAGCTCCCTGTGTCTTGATGGATTCTTCTTGTACCAGGAACAATGTTTCAAAGACAGATCAATAAACAGAGATTCCTGAAGTTTTGAAAATTAACACCTTTCTCTAGTTATAATCCAATCAGGAAACAATACCAAAAAGAACTGAAGAAGTCAACAGAAGTTGAGTGGGACTTTAACATTTGTGTCCCAAACTGTTGGATTTAAGTCATCCTATTTTTCCAAGCAGCTAATTTTCCCTTTTTGAAGTACTCCCAGAAGGTCAGGATCAGTTTAAACATCAAAGCTCTATGAATTAAACAGCTTCATGGAAAACAGAGGAAGAAAACTTGCCTGAAGTAAGACTCTGTGGCGATGCAACATGGCCCACCTTCTGTCCAGGGCAAATTGGGTGTTTGGATACCAGTGCCAGGCTGCATTGGCACATGGGAGTTTAGCTGAAAGCATGGCTTACCTTAGACACACATGTGCACAAACACACTCACACACTCCTCCACAAGGGTATTTTGTCCCTGAAAAAAACCCTCTTTGACTAATTCTATGCTTCTAACTATCAACTGAATTTTTATGGATTTCTGTTGACATGTTCTCTAATGTTTCAAAACGTGGTAGGAAAGACAATACATGAAGTATGAACATTGCTTGTTAGAGAATAATCCACAACTCAAGGTCTCTGGATATTTATCAATAAAAGAAGCTCAATGGAAATAGCTCTCCTTTAGAAGCAAACAGGCTGCTTCTTTTAATCCATTTCTAAGACAATGTTGTTTTGACAACTATTGTTCAAATGTCTTTTCAATAATTGTTACTGTAATTTCACTTCTCTTTGGCAGGCCTAAACACAGTATATACTTTTAGAACAAAATTAGTAAAAAATTAATTCTGAATATAAAGGCATTTTTTATTAATACCCTGTTATCTTCATGACTAATGAAAGACTTTCATGACAATTGCGGTTTTGATTCCTTTGAGAGTTTTAAGAGAGGGCACTTACAAAAACATAGCCAAGTCCTCTTAGCTTGAAAACTGAGCCAGAGTTCTGGCAAAATCAGATTCACTTTTTAGCCAAATCTAGAAATCTTAGGATAATATTGAAACAATAATCCTTGCGACATCCTCCAGTATTGGCAAAGTCTTCCAAGAGTGCAGTGATGGGCAGAGTGACAGAACCTTGCTAGAGCAAAGGGGTCAAAATGGGATCTGTAACTGGAGGCTCATCTGCTCCCTTAGTCACTTCTTAAACCCATCTCCCAGAATTATTGCCTTCCATTTGCTCTTGCATCAAACAATATGTGAAGCATTATTCAGCAAATCAAAGGTGTGTCTAACCTCCGAAGATAAACTCCATCCACAAGCCAGTTGCTCATGCTGAGCTTATATTGAGAATCATTTCCCAGAAGTACTCAGACAAATTCTTAAAGCAAAATGCCTCAGCATGGCCCAGCGCTGCCTGACTCCACTAATTTCTCTGGAATTGCATCAGCACTAAAATCAAAGAGAACAGTGATAAATAAGATTCTTTTCTTTACCTTCGTCATCTCTGATGTTGTGCTTTGGTGGCATAAATCATTAAAAAAATAGGTGAAAATTTAATGATGTAAAAACAGATGTGGAAGATATGTTCCATTTTCCACAAAAAAGCCACTTGTTTTATGAACTGGGCTCCAGGAGTTACCATCTTCATACAAAGGAAAAATGGAACAGAGAAAAGGATTGTGTGACTTATTTGACCATCTCCAACATCACAAAAGTGTTTTCTTAGTTATATGTTTCGGGTTAGAAAGTAAATAAGATTTGAGAATACAATAAATTCTTAATTACCTGTACCCCAAAAATGTGTGTTAGATGCTCCACTGGAGGGAAGATATGCTTCAGTGATGAGACATATCTTCTGGTTCAAGCTGTGTGCTCAGCTCCATCCAGGACACCATTTCACTGCCCTTTAAGTAGATTTATTACTATGGCAAAATAAACTCCAAGAAGAAGCAGCACACAGAAAGCAAGGAGATAAAAGTAACTAAAATCCTCAGTGTCTTAACTCACCAATGCATTTTTTAAACTTTTTTTCAGAATGCAAATTACTACTCTGCTGGCACTTGGGCTGCACTTTAAAATCTCCTGCAGAATGTTCTTTTTGAAAAAAAAAAAAAACCTGCTTAAAACCTAAGTATAACAATGTTCAAAGTGTATGTCTGGGGCTAGTTGTCATTGGGATTAATGGGTTTCATGAATTTCATGGCTATCTGACATTCACTCCCTTCTTTCTTTGAATTCTGAATAGCAATGGCTAAAATATTATTTTAAACCGCAAGTGTTGACCTTTCTGAGGTGGGTCCCCATATGGAAGGTGAAGGGCAGGTGTCCTGCTGAGATAATGTCACTCCTCAGCTTGCTGCAAACCATTGTGAAGTGCACTCAGAGTGTGACGTTATCCCAGCAGGAGCCGTGCCCCCCGGAGTGCCCGACTGCTGGAATGACAATGCTGAAAGGTGGTGGGAGGATGGCAACAAAGGGAAAGTTTTACATAGGGATGGTGGCGAGATGTAGTACAGCTGCTTAAAATAATTAATAAATACGAAACTGACAGAACAAGCAAAATTCCAGTCCTATCCAAAGGACAGCTTCCAGAAAATGCTGTGAGTACAATATTTCATCTAATATTCAATCCTTGAATCAGCTGCTACAATCATACACCAGTCAGAGCTGTTCATATGAGAGTGAAATCTGCAAAACTTCGTAAAAGTCAAGTAGATGTCAATGGGACTATCGTGAGCTATTATGGGAAATATATTCAAGCTATGATACAATGCCAATAGACAATTCATGACTAAATTATTCTCTGTGATTTATTTGCTGCTGTATCTCTCTTTGTGGCAGGCATGAAGAGCTGAAAGCTGGGAGATTTTCCAGGTTCAAACCTAGTTCTGGAACAAACACAGGCTGCCTGTAAGCTTGCATTAGATTTTGAGGGAATATCAAGCCATTTTCTCAATTAAATTAACCCCAAATTTCTAACCTGGTTTCCTTAAGGCCACCCTCCGATATATTACCTAGGGATATTAAAATATGAAAAAAACGCTACCACCAAAGCCCTGTACCAGACCACAGGTGTGTGAGAAGGATTGGTGGAAGGGAAAGGCTCCCCACAAAGCTCAGGATGGAGAGCTGCCAACAAAAAAGTGTGGCTGTGGGTTTGTAGAAGGTGCAGACACTTTTAGTGACCCAACAAACCCCGTCACTGTGTGCTGAATTGGCACTACAGCACCAGAAAGGGAGAAACAGCATTTTTACTGAGAAGCCTGATTATCTATTGTCACCCCGCCCTTCCTTTCTCAGATATGGCAATCTCTCTCCAAGGAGGCATTTTGGATGGCATTGAGATCCAGTAGCTCAAGCTGAAGCCCCACATCTTTGGCAGCAGGCATGGGCACAGAGAGCAAAATCCAATCGACTCTCCTCAGAGACAGGCAGGATCCGTATGGCTGAAGGTGCTAGCACTTTCCTAAACTGTTTTAGTCCATCTCTAATGGAAATCTAATGGAAATCATAAATTACTGAAAAAGGTCCACAGGTGCTGAAATTTACTACTGTGTTGACTGCTGGCAAGGTCTGAAAGTGAGGAACAATGCAAGATGTGCTAGGAAAATGAAATATTTATGACATTCATATTCTACCTCAAGCTTAAAAAAAAAATCACCCAGCAAACCTTTTGCTTAGTGACCAAATAATAAAGCCACAAAATGAAAAACAAAACAAATAGGGGGGGCAGGGAGAAAAAGCCTTGGCCCATGTGGATGCTTTTAGAACTATCATTGCAAAGGAGATCCTTCTCATAGTAATCATGGGGTTTATTTTTTATTTATTTATAGTATTGTAACTTTACCTGGGAGTAAGAATAACTTTGTCTTAATGAAGAGAAGAATGGAATGGCTCATCATGTTAAACTCTTAATAATCAATGACATTTCTCAATATGCTATTCAATACAGTACATTGCTAGATATTATATGCACAGAGAGGAAGCTGAGATAATTTTTCCCACAAGTAAATCAAATAAATGCTTGCCCTAGTTATTGTAGTTTGCATGAGACAGGAATGACTTGGAGCAAGGACAATAAAAAAGCAGGGGGGAAATTACACTACAGATTTGATCTGGCTTCCACAATCAGTTTGGCAATTGGTTTCATTGGGAACAGCTTCAAGCCTTGCAAGAATTAATGAAAAATAAAGGTTGGCTTTGAGCAGAATCGGCACAAAAAATAATGTGAATGGCATGGAAGGTTTTGATTTTATGCTTTAGACATGGGCAGGTGAAGAACAATCACTTGTAGATTTTCCAAATACAAACTTGGATATGAACTTAGTGGCAGTCCTGTTTTAAACAATTCACACCTAGTCACACCTTGCAAGCTTCACAATCACCCTGATGTCTACCATATGTGCAGAACGACAATTTAAAAAACGGGGTGACACAAGAGCTAGGATCTTTCTCATAAGGTGCCGATCTATTGCTATAATATGCTTTGGGTTTTAACGCTAAATCTTTAAAGGTAAACCTGTGCTTGAGAGTCAAGGACAAGCTGGGTTTTATGATGCACAGAGATAGAAAGTGTAGCGAGTACAGAGAGACAAGTAAATGACCCTGCCATCAAACACAGACGCAGAGAGCCCGTGGGAAACAGTGTGTCCTTCAGCATGAGCTGACTGTCTCTCCAAGCCTGAGAACATTTTGGATTATGACTCCTGTCTTCCCCTCCCTGGAACGTACTGTACATAATGGATCAGAGCTGATTTCTAAATGACTCCACAAGAGGTCACCACAAGATGAACAAGTTGTTGTCATGGATTTTGTCATGTCATTGCTTGAATATCACAGATATTTGTATGTATCTGCTGAATTGGATGGGAAGGACTTCAAGGGGAAAAGGGATGATGTCATCCTTGTGGCATCCTGCAACCCAACAAGGTCAGGAAGGTAATGGTGTCAAAGCCTAACTGTGCAACAAATGGCGTGAATGGTGTTACCTGTGTGTTACAGGCTCATTCTATTCCTCGTGGAGTCAGGGCTTTGAGGACACACCTGTCCCGTGCAACAGTGTGTGCCAGAGACACACTTCATGGTTTAAGCTCCTTCTGAGACTGAAAAAAGTACAGCCACATATAGAGGCAGATAGCTGCAACACCTACACTAATTTGCTGTTAAGAGGCAGAACTAATGAAAGTGTTGCTGTTACAGCCACGCTGAGCTGGCGTCTCTGACCGTGCTGTGAGGACACACAGCTCTCTTGGGGCTCCACAGGCTGTGCGATGCACAGTGCCGAGCTCTGCGTGTGCCCCTGGCAGGGAACTAGCTGAGCCTCACAAAAATATCATGGCAGTCTGATCTATCCACAAGCTGTCTCCTCCAGCCCACTGATAAACCCATCAAATTAAAAATGAAGAGCAGGCGCTTGGTAAGAGTTCATATTTTAGACAGCTTAATGAGAAAGTGCTGGAGGTCAGAGTGACATTAATCCCCAACAACATAGGGATAGACTTGGAAGTGGCTGGAAACTTTCTCCAGCCCCCACTCAACAAAATATTTAAGCTCACCAAGAAGCATTACCGCTGTCTTACTCACATACTTCCTACAGAGCATGGGAGAATGCATGCCTTAAAAAAAAAAAAAAGGCACTGTCTGGGATCTAAGGAGACAGATAAACCAATATGTTCATTTTTGATTTGCTTGTGACATTCTAAAGGTTCAGGAGCTGTGAAATTCTGAGTCTCGAAACCGTTCCCCAGTGCTGTTTTGTGTGCTGATTTGATTTGTACAAGGATCAGCCTGAGACAGGTCACGGAGAGCAAATCACTTTAGTAAGCTAAACAGTAGTAATAATTTTAAGTGCTATTTTCCCCTTGAGATTAATTTTATTTTCTAATATAACCAGAGGCGAGTCAGAGAAAGAGGAGACGAGAATGACATTTGCCTGGACCCTAAAAGAAAGCTTAATGATGGAGAGGGGGTTCAAAGATAATGGGAAATGGGGAGAGGCAACTGTAATAACACAGGAAGATTTTACATTTATGGAGGATGAAATTCACCCTTATGTACAAGGATCATAAACTTTAAATGTTTACCCAGTGCAGAGGTGGATTTCACCCCTGGTTACTTGTCTGTCCTCCAAGTGTGCACACACACACAACCGAGCAAAATAGACCCATAGCCCAGGATAGGTCTGGCAAAGTAGCTGAAACAATGCTATTTCTATTTTACACACAAAGCAACAGTGTCAAAGATGTACTAGATAATAAGGATTACTTTACGGATGCCAATTGAAAGGTGTGTATTTAAAGAGAAAAGAGGAAAAGTGGCATGGAATCAAATAAAAACAAGGAAATCAGAAGGAACATCCTTGCTTCTGTATGACATATTACCTGGATGAACTATGAAGCTTCTAACAAACTTTCCCTGGTCACTAAAAAGCAGCCTATTCCCAACATCCACCCTAAAATCTGATGTCTCCAAACAAAAAGGACAGTGAGTGATCCCTGGGTGTAACAGTTCAGTTGTATTCATTCTCCATGTGCTTCACCATTTCTGCAGGATGCGTTTTCACATCTTAGTTCGTCATAATGCCTCACCCCTGCACATTTACCACTTTCCATATAAACACAGACACTTCCCCAAAACATTCTTTAAATCCATTGTCTGTCAGCACTGTCATAAAACCTGCTCAAGGGTTGACTAATAATTTGTGGAAAAATCTTACAGCAATTGTAGATTGTGTGGCCTTACAGGCACAGTTATAACCAAATAGAGAATTTCATATGGAGAATTCCTGTATTTCCTGTACTTAGGAGTCCTCTAATTTGTATGGCATTTAAATTAGCTTCCAGGAGAGCTACTGAAAAACTTTTAGTAGCTTCTATGGGGTGTGAGTTGTGTTCTACATCCTTTTAGAAAAATGCGTGATGTTAAGTTAATCAAAAGCCTCTGCAAATTGATGCTGATTTTGGTCAAATGCTGCATGAGAAGAGCAAAAATTAGGATTATTTTTTAAATGCATTATTACTTTTTAAAAGACAATATTTTCTTTCTAAATTTCTTTCACTTTTCCCTAGATATCAATGCTGAAAAAGGCAGAACAGAAAATGTAAAATTCTGTGAATTAAAGACTTTTTTACTCATAGGGAAAGAAGCCAAAGCAGCAAAACATGTCACAGACTGAGACTTCCAGTTTAGAAGGAAGTAGTTTTGACTTTTATTTTTAAACTTATAAAAATAAAAACGTATTTATGTCACCTTGAAACTCAAAATATAGAACTAGCCTAAGTAATGGACCAAAAGTTCATTTGCACATTCAGGTTCTGAGTTATATCATCTGAAACTTCCTCTGGATTTTCTGTAAGGCAGCACAACCACGGAGGATTAAATGTCAATCAAACACTAACTACAGTTTTAATCTTACAGGCACTTACACAGATAAAAAACTTCCTATATACAAGCAACCCTTTGGAGTTCAAAGCATTTACTTTACCTATATAAAGTTATTTACATGCACAAGTGTTTGTAGATTCAAGGCCTATAACCTGAAAAGCACAATAATATTTTCAATAGTCCCTCTTGAGCTACTTCATGGAAGCAGTTTACTCTAGGAAGGAAAGGATTTTCTAAGTATCTATCGTTTTAACTAGTGCTCTTCATCCAGCCTCTCTTTGATTCTTCACAACTCACCAGATTTAAAAATACGGTATTTTTTACAACTGTTTTCCTGGAGATGCAAAGCATATGGTAAATTTTGAGTAAACTGTGCACCCTTCCCTAGAGAAAATATATTTAAAAATAAACCTGCTATAGAGTCTAAAAAAAGGCATCACATTTACAACATACAACTAAGTCACTGCTGTACAATACAAAAAATTAAGACAGCTCAAACGAGTAAAACTTTCCTAAGCAAACGAGGGGAACAACAGGGAATTGGTGCAATAGAAATCTAAAAATCAAATTGACATTGCTAGCACTAAAATTTCCCTCCATTAAAGTCTCTTACTGTCATCTTTCCCTTCATGTTTATTCTCCAAACTGTCTTTCTTGCATCTGAAATGGACAGTCTGTCTCACTTAGGAGCTGATTCGGTGACTGGATCTACAAGGATGCACATCTGCATTGTTGTGAAGCCCAGTTCTTTTCCAATATAAAATGCTCTATAGATGGAAATTTTTTCCACCGTTACTAAATATAATGAGTCCTGGAGCGGAACTTGGCAGCTTCTTAGCATCGTACAGCAATTACCAGGAAGAAGTGAAGAACACCATCATTTCCAAATGAAAGAATAGGGAATTAGATGAGCATAATGTAGTCCTCCATTGGAATAAGGATGGGACACTGGAATTCTATAGCATCTTTTTTTTACACATACAAATGGGCTCTTCTGAATTTCAGAGGTGCTCGAAGCAGCATAAATAGACTTTTGTCAGCTAAAAATCAGCCAGTCCCTGAACTGAAGTCAAAGGAGTTTCCACTACCTGAAGAAAAGACTCTCTATTTCTTATCATAAATATCCCATTCGGGTTTGGAGAGCATATTTTAAAGAAGGAAATATAACAGAGCTGATCCTGCCAAATAAATAAAGCAAAATATACTGCACCAGCCATTTAGATTGCTCCCAAAGCAACTCCTTTCTCCTTTTCTCCTGAGCTTGAGCCTACATGAGAAAAGAGTGACCCCTCATTAATACCCTCCTTACAGACTGCTTATTGTTTTTACTTGTTTTATTTCCTTGCACTTGGAAATAGAAGCAATAAATTTCCAGGGAAATGAAACTCACTTATCAGATTTTCCAAGCATCAAGTTTCATATTAGGAAAGTAAAAAAAAAATAAAAATAAAAAAAAAATCATTCTAAGGGGACTCAATACAGCTGTAAACCAATATGTGGAAGCTCTGTGAGAGAATAAGCCCTCCTGGTAGACTCACTGTTTATAAGCCTCAAGTTTCATGCAGAAATTTTCTTGA
Organism: Pithys albifrons albifrons; assembly: GCF_047495875.1. Taxonomy (NCBI): domain Eukaryota; kingdom Metazoa; phylum Chordata; class Aves; order Passeriformes; family Thamnophilidae; genus Pithys; species Pithys albifrons. The sequence goes on along the minus strand of NC_092470.1, from coordinate 17,381,358 downwards.
AAGGGCCAACAAATTTACAGAGCAAGTATTTAGTGATTCACAATCCAGGCCTCTCAAATCAAATCAATGCAGCTGACATTTAACAAGATCAAATATTGTCCACGACTGAAACAAAATGTGGATGGGCAGTGATTGTGACTGTCCTTCACAAAACATCTTTAGCACCGTAATCGCCTGGGCATTCAGATCTTATTTTCCTTCCAATAAGCTTTTTTTTTTTTTTTAATCTAATACCTTTGTGGGAAAACAGGAATATGAAATTTCTCAATTAAAAAAGTTCTATTCACTCTTCAAAAATATTTTTTCATGTTTTCCAGTAGACAGATAATTTCCCTAATGCCCTTTCACTAATCGCTGCCCAGTTCTCTTTCTCAGTATCCTTTCAACTGACCTTGCTGAGATTTGAGCTCACCCAGAGACCAGGACAGGATCAGATCGACAGAGAAAATCTTGGATCGGGTTCTACCAGCAGTTATAACATTATCAATCAAGATTAATACCACAAAACTTAGTGCAATGAGTCCAGAATTAAATCCCTTCAGCAGGAACTTAGTTCACAGAGAGAAATCCTCCCACAGGGATAAATAATGATGAGGTTGGGGGTGCAGAGCAAAGCTATTTCAAACTACTGGCCAAAGTGAAAGAAATTTAGAGGCTTTTTAGAAAAAAAATTTAAAAGCCGTGTCTGGCATGAAAAATTCCTATTGCTTGTGTTTATTTACAATTCTATGTAGCAATGCAGAGTGAAAGAGGTTGTCAAATATCTGAGTGCAGTACAGGCAGGAGCGCAGGGATACAGGCAGGGGTGCAGGCAGGGGTGCAGGCAGGGTCACCTCTGCCAACAACTTTGCCTCCCGCACTTTATTCCCTGACACCCGGGACTGACCGGGCAGCTGCCTCCGAGCAGCTTCTCCAGACTGTCAGACAAGCCTTAAATAGTACATCAAAGTTACTGTTAAATTTCAATGAGGAGACACTTCAATGTATCCCAATCATGCCTTAATCTTTTAGTGCTGTTTTTTCTCTCTCTTAAGGGTTATGCTGGTTTTTTCCCCTCTCCCCAAGAGCTCTAATTGAGCCAAAGCAAGCATCGATCAAAACAAGTCTGAGCAAAATAATCCTTTTTTTTTTCCTGGTGACTACCACGAGGAGGCACTGCAGCCTGCTTTATGGCTTTATGGCCGGATTTTTTTTTTTTTAATTATTAAAAAAAAAAGAGAGAGAGAGAGGAAAAAAGAGGCAGGAAAGAAAAGAGAAGAGGGAGGGGGAAAAAAAAAAAAGAACCAGCCACCCTGGTGAAGTGTCTATTCGACACCAGCACGGCTCTGGTGTCATTCCCTATTTAATGGCTGTCAGTGAGGGGGAAAGACAACGTGGTGGGTAATTAAAACCAAATTGCAGGCAGGAGATGACTGCAGAAGGATGATATTGTCATTAATACTGATTTAACATGCACCTGGGTAAGGTGAGAGAGTGCAGCTAGGGAAATCGCAGAGGCACCAGGGTTGCCTAATTTAAAGATGTAGGATTTCTAGCCGAAGCATGTTTAAAACCCGAATAAAACCATCATATTATGACAGTGGATATAAAACTGAAACAAATGCGCTACACATGTCTGTTAAAAAGAAAAAAACCTCTTCAACCCTGTGTTCACAGCAAAGCAAGCACTGCATCCTCTCTGAAGTTCAAAAGTATTTTTTTTAAGACTTTTTTTGTTGGGTTCTCTCATATCTTGGTTTCTAACGTGTTCAGTGCTTCCTCTGCTTTTACAAAGCTGACTGACAAGAAGGGACCTTTGTTAGATTGTGGGGTGGGGGGGGGGGGGGAACCCACTGAAAAATACAGTCTGCCTCACAGAAAAAATTCTGCTCCATTAATATTTCAGTGAGTAAAGATCCCCCACCTCGTATTTAGTGCAGGGCTGTAGCACAATTCATTTGTGAAGAAAGGAAACCGTGGACTAGCTACTGAGACAAAAGATAAAACAAGGAAAGTTTGTTAATGATAACATGTTGCAGACTACAGAGTTTTGTGTCGCTCAAGCCCTGCCCGGCTTCATTCCCAAGGCTCAATCCCAGATTCGGTAGGGCTGGGAAAAGCTTGTTGTCTGATCTGGATACTGTTAAATGCAATGTAAATCAGCAGCTCTTAATTATAAAACCAACTACTGGACTTTTTCTTAATGAAACAATGTAGATCAGTGCTATCAAAATATTTTTAGGGCACCTAAAAATGAAAAAGTAAATTTTGTAAAAAACCAATACTCCTTACTTTTTTTTTTTCTTTTTTTTTTTTTTTTATTTCCTCCCCTTTTGATAATTCTGTCTCTGGACATCAAATCAAGTTCAGATAAATGAAGGGGGGTTTGCAGCTTTCACAAGCAACATACTGCTATACAGGAAAATGTTCAAACTACAACTAAAATAGGGGTAGTAACTAAAAAAAAATCTCTTTTTGGTTTAATTGTAAGTGAAATGTCTGTGTGTGTATTATGGAAATTACCATCTTTCCCCCTTACTCTTAAAAACTGAGTCATTAAAGAAATCATGAAGATATACACACATTCCACAGAGAAAGCACATTCAAAGGCCAGATGTCAAAAGTAAAAAAAAATAAAGGCAAAATAAAAATAAAGGCAAAGATAAAAGAGTTCAGGTAGGGGAAATAAAGGTGATGGGTCTTGACCCAAAGCCTGTTGAAATCCATAGTGAAGTTCTGGAAATTTAGTAGGCTTGATCAAACTCATCACAAACATTATTATGACAGGATTTCAATGTCTCTCTGTTTCATTTTCCCTCTTGCAAGAATATGAAAGGTACAATTAGACTTTTAATTAAATTGCAGAAACGTTTGTCACCTTCTTCTGATGATTTGTACAATTTTTTACAATTCACAATTACCTGTGAAATAAATACTCCTCTCCTTCTCCCTGCACTCAAACCTGCAAACAGGGACTGTCCCTGTCCTTGGGGGCGGCTGCTTTTGGGGACAGCAGCGAGCTCACGTTTGCTGGCGGGAGAGAGTTCAGAAAATGCTCATTTTCAGAAGATGCTGCAAAAGGGAGTTCAGCTCCGAGTCAGATCATACTCAGACACCTTTGAAAGGTAGGTGTCAAGTACGTTGAATTCACAAACCCACATAAAAGCAGGGTGAGGAATGACAGATGCAGAGCTAAAGGACCAAGACGTGTGCCCGTGGCGCGGGCTCGGTGCTGGCTGTGCCACGACACGGCCCCGGCCCCGGTGTCACCGCTCCCCCGTTCCCCTCTGCAAAACACTGATGATAATTCACCATCTTACTGGGGGGCAGCAAAGATAAAGCCATCGCTCTCTGGAAAGCACTCAGATTTCGTGACAAGAGAGGCAGTGGAAGGACCCAGGCAGGCAGGTGCTGTTTCTCCCCGGGCTGGACGCAGAACAGACAAGCTGCTAGAAAAGACTGGCAGGAAAACACAAGATCTGCCGAAGTCAGTCTGAGTTTCACTGACTTGTACTGAATAGACTTGGAAAGCAGCTTCAGTATCAACAGTTTCTAAATTAAAACCTGCTTAGGTGATCGTCAGATCATGCACTTGCTTGCCTGTTTCACTCAAATATCTTTTTTTTCCCATATTCTAAAAAATGAAACTCCAATGACACTCACAAACAACATATGTTGGTCGGATGAACATAACATCAGCTTTTTTTTCTTGTGTGTCTGTGTATGAATATTTTATGGCTCAGTATTTTCCAGATCCAAGATCAGAATTCAGCTATCAATTTTCTGGACCCTGACACTCCATTTTCTTAATTGATAGTAATTTAAAAATCAAGTGACTTATTTGCAGTCCACTTTCTTGTTTAAGAAAAAAAGGAAGCAGACATCTTTATAATAGCTGCCTAGAGAAATGTCATGACAAATTACAGCATAGATCAGAAATACTACTTAGCAAAGAGCTTAATGCAAGCAGCTTAATACATAAATATGAAAAACTAGGAGCAGGATAAAAAAAAAATAGAATCCTAATCTCTTTTGCTCAACTTTGAAATCTCCAAGGCCCACATCCTAAAACCCCTCACAGTGCTTTATTTTACTATCACAAGCAACCCTCCTTAAGTCAGTAACTCTAATACAGTCAGTGAGTGAGTATTGACTGTGATAAGACCTAAAGTACATTTTGTACTTGGGAATATTGGTTACATTTCCCCCTTCCCCCTGTTCGTTCTTTTCTACCACTTATAAAATATATATTCTGTTGTGATTTCATCTACCTAAATAGAGGGATTCAGATAAACTACTTCCACTACTGCATCAAAGCATGATCTTAACGTTTGGATATGAATCAATTAAATTCTCCTTCTCACTTTGAAAAACTTGCCAGAGGAATAGATTTCTTTCTGTATTAGTTGTTTGAGAGTTACAGGGATTTTCTCCATATTCAGGTTCCTGTAAAAAGACCTGCCCAAGGTCAGTTAATTTTGAATTTTTATTTATACATAAAACAAATCGTGCTGTAATTTGATTATTTAATCACAATTTTGTAAAGAATGTCCCAAGTACTTTCTTTTCTGACATAAGGTGAAAGCATAAGAGCCTCTAATGTTTTTTATGTTCAGTGCACTCTGAATTCAGAGAAAAAATCCAAATGTAACCAAGTCACTTTCCAAATCTCAGTCATCTCTGCACTTAGAAACAAAGGGGGTTATATTTGATAAGCTCTGTGCTAACAAGGCTTCAGGTACCAGTAGAAAGTTGTGTGCTCATCAAGTATCCCCATGAAAGGAAGTGATCAGTCTTCAAAACAATTGATAATTCATGGACAGAAAACAACAATGCTCAATCCAATAAAAGCAGCTCTTCTGCAGTGAGTTGGAAATCTGACCCCATTCCCAATAGCTGACTGCAATAAAGCACGGAAAATCATAAAGCAACTACCTGACACTTAATACAGGGCTATTATTAGAAAACTATTTTCTTGTGGGAAAAAAAAGAAAAAAAGTCATTTTCTTGTACTGCTACAAGAAAAAGGCAAATAACATCCCTTTCACCTTTTAAAAATACTAATGCCTCTATATTGAGTTTATTTGCAGTTGAAGTAAGAAATATACAGGACAAATCTTCCCGAGGTGCAAAGTGATATTGCTCTGTGGGCTTCAGTGTAGCTATTTTCATTTGTTCTAGGTCTGGACCTGGCAGAGGAATTTTTTAATTTTTTTTTTCTTTCTTTCCCCAGAAAGGTAACAGCTGCCAGCAGCAAAGCCAGAAACATGCAGTTTCTGTTATATTTTGCTTTCAGATGAAATGGAATGTCTTCAGGGAACCCAGAGGCATGCTAATGAGACAGGTTCAATGGAGATAGACATACTGAGCCAGCACCTTAGCCCCTGGTCTGGTTACCCTGCACTGCTGAGCCACGGCACGGAGGCTGGAGAGTTGCCCTAAGGGGGGCATGGGAGGATTTCCATTGCATAGGGATTCTTGCTTATGAACTTTCATTAACACAGGGTTAATTTCTAAGGACACTGAAGAGTCAAAATGTCTTGCAATTGTTCCAGGACTGCTACAAAGAGCCATTTTTGTAAACAAAAAAGAGTATATATATAATTCTTTGGATTCGTGCAAATGTATTTTGTTTGCAAAGAGGAATATTGAATGTTGGGCTTGTTTTAACTCTGCAAATACTGTAATATTAACGTATTCACTGAGTGGATTAGGAAATTTATCTTGTAATTTGTTGCTGCTACTAGTTGTCATTTTTGATTCCTGGAAAAATGAAATAAGATTTAACTTCAAAAAGTTCTTCTTTATTATCTAATTAAATAAAGGTGGCAGATTAATTGACTAATTGGTGCTCATGTATAGATGGAGACATATGGAAAGGATTTAAGATTAGACATATGGAAAGGATTTCTAAGATCTGTAAGACTGTGAGCAGCATTTTATCAGATGTTTTGTATACAACACGTGACCTGCACAAAATGCTGCATTCAGCATATACGCCAGATTCATAAGTGGGTACATCTGAAATTCAGCCTCGTGGACATATTCACAATCAGCAAAGATGCAGACTAGTAATTCCATTTTGGACACAAACTCAGCAACAAGGAGTTGTTGCATAGTAAAATACCATAATAAATAGTGATTTTTTATTTTTTTTTAAGGCACAGACTCTACCATTCATATTAACACTGAGTTATATGGAAACTTCTGAAAAATACCCATTCAAGCAGCTGGCAACACAAAATCCCAACTTTGAGTAAGATCTCAGTTGGCTGAGTTTAATGTGCACACAGCAGGACAAGGTGGAAGGTGTGGGGATGTAAAGCCACTCTGTTTCAGTATTAATTCACAGGGAGATAGTCTAGACAACGGAACTCAACACCACAATGTACACACAGACCCAACAACAACCACGCTCACAGCAAAAAAAAGAAAAAGACCGAGTCAGACAAGCTTTGCAAGAGAAAAACAGTTACGTTCTGTCAGGTTAATGGTTGCAATGTCCCTGCCACATCTGCAATGGTTTTGGAGGATTTATACCTGTAGCGAAGCAAATGATGACCGCATTGCATTATCATCTTTCAAATAAATACAATATATTCTTGAAATACAGCTTTGGTCAAGTGCCTGGGATTCTTGTTCGACTCTAGCAAAGATTTTGGCTTCAATTCAGAATTGTAATGCCTATTTGGAAATTATAAAAGAGCACCTTGCTCCAAAAAGGAATGCGGATTCTTTTACCCCCAAAAGAAAATAAAGGTCTATGGCATCGCTACCCTGAAACTGACACTTGAACTTGGGATTTGTCTAAATGTAGTGATGAAACCTTGAAACTCTTTAAGCATTTATCAGCTAGAGAACTGTTCATAAGTGGCCAAATCAGCAAAGATGCCACTCTGTGGCAAGTTACCAACTAGAAAAAGGAATGTTTTTTCTCAAGGTTTTTTACAGGTAGAAAGCTGCTGTCACCTGACAGCTAATAGAGGTGCCCATGTGGGAAGAGGCAGGCTCTCTGATTGCACTAGGAAGCTTTATTTATATTTTTTATAATTCCTGACATGATGTAAGAATTGCCTCTATTTGTGAACTCAGGCCATAATTCTGGAATTAGTGCAATTTCTTGTAGCCTTATCCTAATACCCCTAAAAGTTTAGCATGCCATGATACCAAACCAACTCATTTTTCAGCTCCTTGTGCCCATAAATATGATTTGAAGAAACTAATTTTTTGTCCTCTGGAATGTGGGTACCTCATTATTCTGACTGTACCTTCCCCTGTTTACTTAACCCAAATGGAATAATATCTCTTAATCAAAATATGTCCAAGTACTCACAAATAATGAAGAAGGAATTTAAAGATACTGATATTTTCCCCTCAATTTACTTTTCTGAAAGTAGCAAAATACTCAGTTTGTCAAAGTTAAAAGCTTTAACTCTTCTTAATCCTAACCATAACTTAACCCAGCCCCAGACCCTGACTCAAAGAGGCATGGGAACCCAGCACTGCCTGCAAATCAAAAAGAATAATTCCTTCAAAGCTTATGATGCTTTGCTCATGTTTTATCTCCAGGAATTTGCAAAGTCTCACACTCATCTTGGCTGCTGTCTCCCTGTTTTTTTCTAATGCACAGCCTCAGTCCAGCTTAAAGCAGGCAACATCAGGTTTTCCCCCCAGAAACTGAGCATACCACAGCTTGTCACATTGGACACTTCTCCTGACCCTAACCCTAACTCTAACCTAACTAAGCATGGGAACTGAAGTGAGACTCCCAGATTAGTCACGCTTTTTGTTCACCTGTCTGAAAGCTGCAAAAGACCATGGCCCCTCCTGCTCTACAGACCCCACTTTTCCAAACCTGGACCTTACTCCTAACCTTAGGTAGGCATGGGAAACATCTGCCAGCCTCCAGCACAGAATGGGAAAGCAGAGAGCAGACAGAACAAGGAGTTTCAAGCTAGCATGCCCAAAGCAGTGCTGATTATGGCAAACATTTTATTAAAAACATTTCAAAGGATATATTAAATAATTTAGTACTTACTTTAGGAAATCTAAGAAAACATGTATAAACTAGTCTCATAAAAACCTAATTTTATGTAGTGAGCAGTGTGTGCCAATTTCCTGATGGTTAGTAGGAGTATAAAAACATCTCAATACACTGTGAGGGAGTGCAACAGGCAAAATACGTACAAAACCACACTAGTAACACTGATAACAATTACTGCTTAACACTTATATAGTAACTAAAGACGGAAAGGGGAAATATATGTTTGCAAATCTTCTTATTTTTGAAAGGTTATAACCAGCCTTCATGATGGCTTTTATGATAACCCCAAATTTCCTTCTCAATCCTACACGTAAAAGAAGAGAGAAGTAAAAGATTGAATCAAGACTCTGTGAGTTCAGAGAAATATTGTACACATTAAAATAAGAGTTAATAATGCCTCAGAGGATCTTAAAACCTGCTGACAGACTCATGTTTCCCTCTATCCAGATATGTCTATGTATGTTGTTTCCAAATGTGAGCTTTAACTAAATGTGTCAGGTACCAACTCATATTTTTCTTATTTTCCATTATGTGCATCAGCTGGTCCTTTAACAAAGGAACCACAAATCGTGGTGGAGGTGACTCACTAGAAATATGTCTCAAAGAGGAGTTCAATGTTAAAATAAAAAAAAAAATAGAAAGAACATTTGAAAAGCAAAACTATCCCTTTTTAACTTGTGGTTTCTGATTTTGCAGATCTCTGTATTTTCCTGCAATCCCACCCAGGTTGCCCATTCCCAATTTACAGGGCCCACACGCCTCTCCATGCACCAGCTGCGGCAACTGAAAGTAATTATCACTCCAGACACAATAAGGTGTTAAAGGTAGTGGCGAGCATTTTGTGCAAAAAGAAAAAAATTAGGAAGAAGGGAACCTGATGAAAGGAGATCAGTGTCTGTTAGTCTTTTGGAGAGGAACAGGGGAAAGCAAAGAGAGGGAGCGAAATAATAAATAACCCTGATCCTCAGGGAATACTTGCATATGTAGCAGACAATGAAATAAAAGTTTTCTTTGAAGAGTGAGTTCCTTTTTGGATGAAGTAAGCGGCACCAAAATGAAATCACAGAGTTATGTTACAGTTGATGTGTAACTGATCAAAAGAGCGACAGGATGGAGTTATGAGAACAGAGACTGAAAAAACGGAATTGAAACAAAACATACTTTGAGAAATAACCTACAGGACCCCGGGAATGGGAATAGCCACTGCTCACGGAGGTTGTGTCTTAGGAACAGCCTCACAGCCCGTTCAATACCTGTCCTGAACCTCTTCTGGGGGGTGGGAGGGAAAGAGAAGAGACAGCACGCACGAGAGGGAAGATCTTACTGGAAAAGTTGTCAGAGGCAAGGCAGGGAGGGCACGGAAGAATATGAGCTCGCTCCCAGAAACGGCAGAGAGGTCGGATCCATTCTGGCTCTCTGTTTCTTTCCAGGGGATCTAATTTGCAGTGAAGCCCCTGGGACTCCTGTCACTGGCACTAGTAGGAATGAGATCACAGCCTGAGTATTTGTTCTACATTTTCCAAGAAAGCAGATTTTAGTACAGCAAAGGACTCACGTAAGGATCTCTTTGTATAAATAAGGTATGTGTATGCCTAGAAATGCTACTGTAGGGAAGCTGTAGAGGGAAGGGATTTTTTTAGCTCTGTTACATTTCTGCAAGCAATACAAGTTTATTTATTTAAACAGGTAATAGCTGCTCATTCTGATCCTACTTACATCAGTTTTTTCTCTGAATTAATTCTGCTGATGGTTTCATGCCTGCTGAATTGCTAGAGGGGATATTCCCAGCCTGTCCAGGCATGGTCAGCTCTGCTATGGGGCAGTGTCCAGCAGCCATATGTTAAATTCAGGATTACCCCTTTAGCTGGCACAACAGCACCTGAAATACAGGCTGTAATCAAGAATATTCAGTCTTTACATTCTGTAAATTCACACTTCAGCTGTCTACCTGCTGATTTCTGGAGAAGTTCTAGATGCTGATCAATCTCCCGTGTTTAAGTGAAGAACAAGTAGAATCAGACACAGAGCAATGTGAAGTGTTTTCAAAGAAATTACACCCCACTCGCCTGCTTTGTTAGAAGCTTCCAATTCAACAGAGCTCAAAGCTGAAAAATAAAAAATAAAGAAATTGCAGTCCATGGAGCATTCAAAGCAAGGACTGGTTTGTACAGCTGTAAACCAAAGTACATGTTTTCACACAGATTTTCTGCATTTGAATAGCTCTGACTTCAAGCTACACAAACCTTTCCACTTGTCTTTTGTACTGGAGATTTTTGAATGCTGTAAAATCCCTAGCTTTGGAAATGTGACCAGTTACAAATTTAAGCAAAGAGTTGTGATTTGGTTTGGGTTTTGTTCACAAATCTCCACAAACCAATGACACCCTTATTGGCAGAGAAAAATAACCTTTCCAGTGCCCCTTACAAAACATCTTCCAGCCTCATGGAGTCAGAAATTAGCTCAGATGTTCCAGAGTAAAAAAAAAAACCACCCAAGGCCAACTGGAAAGCATCATCACATCCAGCACAGCAGGCCTGCAGCATTGACTCTGATGTACTGTCCTTGACACATCTTGTCTCTGGGTGACAGAAGAAAGGTGGTATCAAGGTGACTAAGGCAAGGACAGATGTGGTGTGCATGCACGTGTGTGTGTGTGTGTGTGTGTATTTATGAAAACCTAGTCCTTCCTGAACCAACTTTCTGCTGCTGCCTGCCTTATTTCTAGTTAGTTCCTTGATCAAAAGGAAGAAGATACATCTCCTTGCAACTGAAGCAAGAGTGGATGATGCACCCTAGACTTCTTTGGGGGGTATAGGAATTTACTGATTACACTGTTTTTGCAGAATTCTGTTTTTTCAGTAAAAATTCTCATTTTCTCCACTCACTTTGTAATGTCTGTACCAAGTGACAGAAATTAATCATTACATATCAGGACACAGGACGTGGCACTTGAAGACACGGTTTAGTGGTGAACATGGTGGTGCTGGGTTAATGGTTGGAAATGATGATCTTAGGGTCTTTTCCAACCTTAACAATTCTGTGGTTCTAAAGACAAGCTGAATGTTGTTTGTGTCACTACACAAGCAGTTCAATTCATTTCCATATCACTGATGCTAAATATTTATGGGACAAATGAGTCAGATATGCCATATTCAATGACTAGAAAATAATTTAAGCAGAATTTTTTAAAAAGAAAAAAATTATTAGGACATGTCACAATCTGCAGATGAAAATTTAAGTAAAAAATAAAATTGTTTATAGCTTTTGTTCATTGTGAGAAGGAGCTACTTTTTATGGGCTAAAGTAAATAAAAATACTGGATGGGATGAAAAAAAATACTGGATGGGACATTTCTAGAAGAGGTTGAGGCTGCTCATTTTGTTTAAGGGCCTATCCCTTCAAATGCTTGTATTTGTAGGTAACTCACATTCAAATGATCAAAGTTACCTTTATATGCACACACTGATACAACTGCCCTCAAAGTCACCTTAGGTAAGTGTGTGAACATTAAGTGACCTAGTTGTGGGTACTAAAAAAGCAGTTGCTGTGGACTCAAAACTGTGTAGAAGCACTTGAAAGCTATAAAAGTGTAACACAACATAAGCATTAAATGATACCATGTTGTTAACACAAGCCATTACACTGATGCCCTGCAATGCTTCCCTTGCCACTTCTCTTGTATTATGAGAATGGTTTTCTAGACTTTCATCATTCCCTGCAGCAAAAACTGCTTTATGGAAAGAATAAGACCCAAAGCATTGTGTCATGTTTTGTTCATCCACAGGCACGAAAGGCATCAACACCATTCAGTTCCTCCTGACTGAGATGGGGTGTTTATCAGCAGAGTATACTCAGAAAATCTTCAGAGTAATTTCTTCCCAGCCCTTTTGCTAAATATTTAAATTGAGGATAAGATTTTCAGAATTATACAGGGAGGAGTCCAAAATTCCACTGATCAACAGCCAGCAATTCTGATATTAGACTGTTTGTGATCCATCACTTCAGCTTTTTCTGAAGTTGTCTCATGGGGAAACACTACAAAATAAAACTTCAATACTCCCATAAGCTCCAAATAAAGCTTTTCTCTTTGATTGCCCTCTATCTCATCTGTCTGCTTAGATTTGTGTGTCTAGTTAAGTGAATACAGAAGACCATACACTTGAAATGAAAACTACACAGAGTACACTCTTGACTTGTTACCATAATTTACCTTCTAAGTGGAACCTCTTATGAGCCTACTCAATTATATTTAAAATGACTGCACCTTTATTTCAACACAGTGTACATGCTGAACCTGCGGTCAAAAATCCTGAGCTGATGTAAAATTGCAAAACCTCATCAAAATTCATAGGGGATTCCTGATTTACACCAGCACACACAGGGACCCCAGAACCCATCAAACTGTAACACTTCTCCCATGGGGAACAATATTAGTGTTAAGCAATAAAATGAGGTTGGTTTTATGTCTAATGTTGATCTCTTTTCTGATATGATACTTAAGTTTATGCTTTTTCATGCAACAATACCTTGAATACATGGCAGGTTTACACTAAAAAACACAGTTTAAAAATACTTGTTAAACACTGAAGGCTTGACAGATCTTTTAAATAATACTGAAAAAAAATGCACAAGAACATTTTGGTGGTGGAATGAAAAATGCAGCAGTTTACAGCTCTGTATGTCACTGAGTATAGATTTTCTTTTTTTTCTAGGAACACTGTCAGGGCTGGCAGGACTAAAATTAGACATACCAGGTATGCACTTCGCACTGTCCCTCAGGTCTGCCTGTCAGCTCTCTGGGAACAAGATTCCTGTATATTCCAATAGCCTTCCTGCTCCGTGGATCCCCCGGAACAAAGCCGACGGGCAGAGGCAGCACTTCATGACACGCATCTCTGCAAGCAGGAAACAACCCATCACCTTGGGGGTTGCTGCTGAGGGGTCACCTATTTAAAAAGCAGCATTTGGAAATAAAGAAACATTTATGTGTAATCTGGAATCGTGGGAACTGAAAGATGGGCAACTGAGCTATTTTAAAATATTCAGTCCTATTTTGAAGTGATAATCAGATATGAACTGAAAAATAAATCAATGAGTTCTCCAGTGATAAACTATCAATATTAACTAAAGGTCAAGAACAGTCAGATTTTGTTTGTCTTAGGCATTGCTTTTCACAGTTGACATTAATTCATTTTAAACCTGCACCATTTGCCACCTTTTTTTCCCCCCCATTTTTGGAACAAAACCTGACTGTAGGGTCTCATTTGCTACATCATTTACCTTTTTCCAATTACACAAATGACTGAAGTTGACAGCAGCATGTTTTTGAGTATAAATATGATAATTTACTACTGGGAAAGAGATAGCACAATTTCTTTATTCTGCCACACTCTGCTTGCAATGCTGTGCAGAATCTTAATTGAAAGATGCTTAAATAGTAGCTAAAACATTGTTTAGGTTTTGTTTGTTGTTTGTTTTTTTTTAAATAACAGCTCTTGAAGCATTTTCTTTTCTTCTACTATATGTCCTTTTGCTCCTGCTTTTCATCCATTCTGGTATAACCGACTCTGTCTGGATCATGAGTTATCATTGGCTGCCAGTGGAATGCTACAATGCAATTTATCTTATTGAAACATGGGCTAGCCCCACATGGCTGCAAAGAATCATTCACTTTCTAATAAATCAAACATTTGGTAAAATTCCTTCTTCTCTTACATGAAATGGTAGGAGAGACAATACTGCCTCCAAACTGAGAGGGGATGGTGATAAAAACGCCTTTTTTGTTCAATGCTACTGAATTATTTTCTGATTAGTGAATTGCAACTACCAAATCCAAGCTCTCTTCCTTGGCTGGTATTTTTTCCCTTTCAAATTCAATCACTGTACTGTTTCTCTACTGTAAATAGAATGTTTCTACACTTTACCTAATTATCAACATTGTTTTTCCACTTAACAGAAAGAAAATCCTCGCCCCTTCATAATCACTGCAAATTTTGCCATGAAAACAGGGAATTCTAAAGCTATGCTATTATGTCTCTGACAATCTCTCAAAAATATTTGTCTGACACCAGCCTCAAAATTATGGAACACAAAAGGCTCAAAGAAGAAATAACTTACTCTTTTTTTTTTCATAGTATCACTAAAACTTCAGAAGTTACTGTAAGTGTCACTTCTCTGCAGCTGGAGTTTTTCTGCCAAATATTTGAAGACAAGTTATCTGGAGAGGACATCTTGGATTTCAAATATTAATTACAATACATTTTGTACTGCAGAAGTGACATTATGGGTATCATCTACTCAGGAGGAAGGATAAGCTGGGATGAATCCTGAGAGTCTATCAAAGAGCAATCCCCACCCACTGCATCTGAGCAGTTTAAAGTTGAGTGTTACACTCATGCAGTAAGTTCCTCACACAAGATCTTTCAAGCTGGCTTTATTACTTCTCACATTTTGAAAGGTATGCTGCTGTAAGGATCTCTTAATGCTGCTAATTCCATCTGCTAAAATGTCAAACATCCCACACCAGGAAAGTCTCTCCTATAACTTTTAGACATGTCCACCAAGCAAAAGCTGCCTTTTATCTTATGATTTAGGAAGGGGAGGGAATTGTGGCTCCTTTCTATGAGTTTATGATCCCAAGATTTAGAATCTGCATGGAATCTGTACCATATGTTTGACCACAATCTGTGCAAACTTTGCTAGGAACACAGTCCTGTAATGCAGCCCAAACAACCCCGTGATGCTGAAAGGTGGCAGGAGGGTAAATTTCCATCAAAGGCTGGGAATGGCTATAAAACAACAGTGACAATCTCCAGGAAGCACTGGGGCCCTTCCATAGAAATGCAAAAAACAAACTTTATGGAGTTTATGGAGTCATAGCTCAGCCTCAGACATCTCTAGGACACGAAGAAAGGCAGGACCCTTCAGGAATCCTACATCTCGCTGTTTCCCCAGCAGCAGGTCAGTGTCAGCTGGTCACATCTGGACCCAACAAATGAAGGAAGATAGGGCTCCTTCACCATATCATGAAGGTTACCTGAGATCTTTCTGTCTGGTTTGAAGACAGTTTCAATTTGTACCCTGGTTAAGGCTATTGTTTGAACAAGAGACATATTGTTAAAACCAGTTTAGCAGCAGACCAGCCAGGACAGGTGCTGGCTCAGAGCTCCTGCCTTGACCACCAACTAACTAACAGAGTGCCTATTTCCTTTGGCTCATTCCAAGGGTGTAATCTATAGTTTCCACAGCCCTGCTAAAGGGTTCAAGAAAATGGGACATAGTGCAAAAACTACCTTTGTAGCTTGCCTGTCTCATAGCCACCTGGAAAGGACCTTCTCTTGAGAATGAATATTTAGGAAGACTTACAAGAACATGTAGTGCAGATTTACATGCTGAGATCAGGCAACAGGGAATTATGCTGAAAACTCTCATCAAAATCTGGTTTGTCACCATAAGATCATAAAACTTCTAATTGGCTTCCATAGGCCAGAATCAGACCCAGAATTCAAGAACACTACCCATAATAAAAGCCCCCCCAGATTGCAAATATGTGATCAAATACTTAACACAATACAGTCTAGCACCTGGGAATTCACACAGTGAACACCAAAAACCAAGGCAGCAAAGGATTTAGCAGCATGAACTCCTCTTGCATAGCATTAATGATGGTCAAGGTCAATTTAGGTTTAGCCTCTACAGTACAATTCTTTCCCCTCCAGTTGCAATAATTGAGTACATATTAGGAACAGGATCTATTCTGAATGAGTTTGTTTTAATTTAGCCTGTTTATGTTTAAATCATATATCAGTCAGGTTCTAAATCAAGCTTTTTACTGGCATCTATGTAGGAAAACTCCATTTATTTCTAGTCATTCTTTTGATGTAAACAAAATCTTTGTCCTGCAGCTATATCTTAACTAGGTTAGGAGGCACAACAACTAGGTAACGGATCATGTGCACTTCTGTCACTGCATATGTTATTTTTGCCACCTTGTAAGTAAATTAGCACCACTAGCAGCTTAACTATAGTGGCTTAATCATAGACAAATTCTTGAGTCTCTATCCCAGTAATGTTACTTATAGTCAGCCTGATCCCAAGGCACTAAGGAACCTTGCTGACCTCCTTGCCTCATCTGTAAAGTGGGGATAACAATATGGGGTAGAGGAAGGATGCGTTGGTAATATTTGTAAAGTGCTTTGAAGATGCTGAGAGTGCCTAGTGTTATCATGGTTTCTAAGCTCTGAAATGTTTGATATGATTATGTGCACACATAATTTTTAATGGTAATTCAGAGTGCAAATTAGAGATGATATTTACATTTCTTCCAGGCAAGCTTAATTTCCAGTTATCAAGGAAAATATCTATTGCACAAATAGGGTATCAGCTATTCAAAAGTTCCCTCAGGGGCTACCAGTTCTATAGCATGCCATTTTTTTTAAGCTGTCCATGAGATGACAGACTGTAGCAGTTCCCTTGGAGGTATTATGGATTACTGATGAAACAATAACCAGAAGTAATATTTTCCCATCAAAACTGGAGCCTAGGGTTTTTGTTGTTGTTGTTATTTTTCTCCTAACAACACATGCTCTCAAAAAGACTTTGCCTTCATTTATATGTAATTTGCAATCCTATGTACAGAACCCCTGAAAATATAATTAAATTCATAATGGACTTTTTTGAAGCAAAAGTCTGTCATTTGCTTCTGTTGAAAGCAAAGAACTGTCAGTCTTTGCACTTGGAAAATTTAACATTTCTGTTTACTAAAGAAAACCATCTGAGGCTGAATGTATTTAGTAGAGAACTTCTACTGCAGCTTCTACACTGCAGCAATTTTGGGCTCTTGAAGAGACAAGAATGCAGACAACGTATTTAGAAGACAATGAAAAGAAATTAAAAGACAAAAAGAGAAAAGATTGAACAGTTAGAATCCTGTTTAGGGTGCTTATTAGAGATATGAGAGAAGATGGAGCAGTCCACACAGCTTTAGTGAAAAAGCTCCATGTAACACCAAGTTATCAGTACACAAACCCATAAAGACACAGTAGTGCTTAACACCTGAAATCACAGAGAGTTGGTCATCTAAAAGTTTCTGTGGCTCTGAAGGGTAATTTCCACGTCTTAGCTTCCCACCAGCAGAACACATACAGTACATATATAACAACATATAGTATATAAAATAAAATATAGATGCTCCTTGCAACTCAGAGGGGACTTGTAAGGAAAAATCCACTACATTTCAGTGACAAGGACCCCAGGAGTACTTCAGATAGCACCAGTCTCTGAATTTACATGCAAAACTGTGAAATATAATGAAATCACAGAATGCCAAAATCCCTGATGGGGAAAGGCCCCTCTCGTGCTTCTCAGTCCAACTCAAGCAGAGCAGTTGCTCAAGGTTGTGTCCAGCTGAGTTTTGATTCACTCTAAGGCTGGAGGCACCAGAGCTTCTTTGGGCATCACATTCCAGCATTTTCCCAGCCTCACAAGGAAGATGATTTTCTTATGTTTAAAAGGAATTTCCTTTATCAGCTGTGAGATACACCATCTATAAGCCAAAAGGCCAGACACGACCTTGATAGTAAGTTCACTATACCGAAGGAACAACAAAACAATAACCTGAAACATTGTATTTCATTCAGTGTGTATCTTAAATTGCAGATCCTCAACTCTGCAAAGCCCCAGTACAGCATGGATTAGTGTGTGGTCACACCTTCAGGGCATAATTCCTTTTCATATCTTGCCAGACTGGAGCCAGTAATGGGGACAACACACTTTCATAGGAACACTTTTCGAAGTATGAGGGAATTCTGGAAATGCATTACAATTACTATTTCATGTTTCAGTTAAAATCCTGACAGCTGTTTTAATTCATGTCTAGGTTCTCTGAAACTTTCCTGTATTTTCCCCACATACAGCTTACCTCAAATCCCGGACTTCCTTCAAAAAAGTTGCAAAATATACACATTTCAAAATGGGAAAGCAGAGATACAACACAGTGAGACTGTCAAACCCAGGAATCTCAACCAAAACATGATCAAAATAAATAACTTGTCAGGATGCGTACACTACATTGGTGAGATTTATTGAAGATTAGTTTAACACTTTTCTATCTGAATGAATGAGGTGTGTTCCCAGCTTTGCATGGGCTTGGACTCTCACTTTCTATTGGGTTGCACCAGGTGATGATGCTGTGCAGGATTTCAGGAATTTTGTTTGAAGACTGATTCTGCTTGAGTTTAGTGTCCCTGTCCTTCACAGCCAGGAAAGATTTTGGATTTCATTTCTCCTATTTTTGTTTCATTGTTTCACTGTGACACCAAGAGATCTTAGTCTCCCCTTTTCTTTGTAACCTTTGTCTTTCTCTGTCTCTGTTCTGAAAGTGAAAAGGCTGTGCATTGAACAGACCCACCCAGTGTCACCAAAAGCAGGGGAGAAAGAAAAGAGGGAAAAAAAGGGTTGTCTATCAGACCATTAATATTTAATTTCTTTAATGTGTAGCATTCAGAAGGATACCTGGAATAAAGGCCTCTCTACTCAAACAATGCATGAATCAAAAAACATATCCCAGTTTGGGACCTTGGGAGTTCCTGACCAATTGCTAAGAGTTTGCGCTCCCCTCACTCAAGGGAGGTCTGAAATGTCAGAATCTTCTGTCATTCCACTTGTCATATCACATCCCACAAAGGAGCATGGAAGCCATCATCCCCTCTGCTGTTTATTATCATGAAACCCCATAAATACTCACTCTCCATAAACAGTAACAGCCCAATTAAAGCACTCTTTACCAAGTGTGATCATTTTCAGACAGAAAGTATTGATTTATCCACCTATGGGCACTGCATAGAAACATCTCTTAATGAGAATGATAGTGACCTCCGAACTCTGCTCCTTCACCCCGTAATATACTCTCTCAATTTTCTGTTAAGTGGTCTAGTGGCACATCAGCAGAGATGGAAAGACACTCTGATTCTTTAATGTCGACAGTGGAAGGCTCGCAAGGAATGCTCAAATCTTCATTGTAATGGGAGGTGAACAGAAAGGTCACTTATATGCAGGGCTTTCAGCTTGTTTGACAAGGCTTCTTTAATAAGTGGAACCTTGTTGGGGTACACTTGTCCGTCAACTGCCTTTGCCACTCAGCGCTGACACAGCCAAACACAAACAGTCCCTGTCTCATCACCTGGCTCTGGAGTTGCTTCACCTGCCCAGAAATCCTTTGCAAAATTTACAGGTTGATTGGTTGGTTGGGGGTGTTTTAGCACACAAGGACAGGATGCAAAAGAGACCCTTGATTTTATTCTGTTTAGCAGCTTAAATTTGTGAGCTTACTGTGTGTGTAATCGACAGCAGACATGGTGCACTAAACCAGCGCATCCGTTACTTTGATTAATCCTCCTTTGGAGTGTGATATTGTTTGATATACAGTGCAGGGCTGACACAGGTTACAGTAATGCCACTTTACCAAACAGATTACAAAATTGTGCTGGGAGTATACAGCACTCGTGCAGATAAATACACACAAGAGGAAATTCTAACAGCTTTTAATTTCCATGCTTTTCAGTTTTATTGTTGTAAATGCAACTCTTTATAGGACTAATGACACAGGCTGGCTCGACTGAGTCAATTACACCAGTAGGCACTTGGATCAGATATTTCTCCTGCTTTCCATTTGCACTGTCTACGCTTCTGATATTTGACTAAATTACATTGCACTGTGGTGCATTGGCACTTGCCATATGTTATATCTCAAAGCATTTTAAAGGACAATAACAAAAAATAATAATATACAACATGTAGTTCAAAGTCGGGACGCAGGCAAGTGTGTCAATCATTATGAGCTACATTCAGCAAATAGCCTGGAGTGTTGCGTTACTGTGTCCTCTAATCTGTGCTGGTGTTAAATGAGTAGGAAAGTTGGTAAGGATGCCAGGGACACTGACTGCTCTCAACTGTGTGGGACTATTTGTGCGCGTCTGTGAGTGCGCATGTTTGTTTGTTTTGGGGCAAGAGGGATATTTGGTGAATTTTAGTACTCATGAAAGTTAGACACTAACAGCACCATCTGTCCTACCACACAGAGCGCCACAAACTTCCTCCACACAGATCTGCCAATGCACTTCAGCTCTGACCTCCAACACCCCTTCAATTCCAGTAATGAGTCTACAGCATCTCTTGAGAAGAAACTGTCAATTGTTCTGATTTCTGCTAAATTGTGTTATGCTTAGCAGTGTGGGCAACTGCCCACTAGTGACTAGCCTAAGGCCACTAAACTCCAATTTGAACCTTGCCTTCTGGAGGTGAAGAGCTTGCTTAATATACCCAGGCACAATTTTATGAGCCCCAGCTCCTTTTTACTTCACTCACTCATCAAAAGTACACAGAAAAAAATCTGCATTGAAAGTCAATTCAGAACAAGGGATGATGAGATTTTATGTTTCTTCCTTTCAGGCCTTTCTCTAACTCTGGAAATTTCTGCTTTCAAACACTGGTGCAGTTTGCCCAAGGAAGAATCTTACTGCACAAGCCAGTTTGCCAGTTATTTGGGCCTAAGTTTATTATTTGTGACTAAGTTCCACGAGGGAGTGGCAAGACCTCTTGTGTTCATTCTGGGCAAACTGTAATATTGGCAAAAGTAGATTTGTTATCACTGCATCGTCCTTTGATTCCAAATCCACTCAAAGCACTTTGACTGTGGCAATTGCTACATTTGTTACCCACACAAGTACATGACAGTAGCTATAATAATCATTAAGGAAAAAATAAAGCCACTCCTAAATGTATGAATGTTCTACCTAAACCTTCTTTTCCTATGTTCCATGTGGAATTAACATCTGGGTCTTTTTTTGTCTGTGTTTTAAATGGCAACGTCCTAACATTGATGTTTGGATGGCACAGTAGTGCTGCTGTGAGTTTTCCCATTTGATTGTAACAGAGAGGAACTTTAACAAAAAAAAAATGATTGTAACAGAGAGGAACTTTAACAAAGTATTTGGCAGACTTGATCTGGTCCATAGTTTCTAGAGGTAGTGTGTGATGTCTTCAGATAGTCAGTTTGAGACATTACAAATGAAGATGCAAGAAATTACAATGGCTTGGGGTAATCTTACCACCTCAAAGATTTGATTTTATATTTTTACTCTGTTGGTGAAAATGTGAGGCTTTACATTCCCTTCCAAATGGGCTAGCCTAAAACATTTTAATTATGGATAATATAATCTGTAAGGATGTTAAAACTCTCTCTAAATCTTGCTCTCAGATCTGGGAACTGAAATCTGCAGCTCAGGGTGAACATTTGGCTACAGCAGTTTTGACCAAATTAAATGAATGAACGATATTAACAAGTAATCTAATTAAGTGCATATTACTATGTTTGTATATATTCCACAGTCCATGCCACCTACCATAAAAGTATTAGAGCTCATCAGTGCAAAGAATATTGCCTTCAACTCCAGTAAAAGGAATAATTTCCCTGCAGGGCAGTAACACTCTTCAACGTGGCGAATAGCCACAGGCTGTGGGGTTGTGACTTTATGGTAAATAGCTACCTCTTTCATCAACAGAGCAATGAATTGGAAGAGCCCCTGGTGAAATGTATGAGGGTAATTTGATTTCTTCAGGTATAAACATGCAACCCACTCGTTTTCAGGCACTGCTAATTAGGCTGGGTTATCCAGATGCCTTGGGGTAATTATTTTGGCTGTACTTACTGATAGCTGGGAGGGTTGCGAATGTCAGCCGTGTTCTTTCCCACCTTTGGCCACAGTCCCAGTGATTCATACCACAGTGATCCCAAGCAAGCATCCTTTCTAAGGGGCATAATTCTACTCCCTCAATAAACATGTCTTATCCCTGGTTTCCATTAGGGTTACTCAGAGTTTTCTGACTGATGGTCTAACACACAGTAGAGCCAATGCCCCCATTTCTTTGAATGCCTTTAAGTAAAAAACTAAAAGATAAGGCTTGTTCTCCTTTGTTTTACATGGTTTTAATAGCAACTATATTTCAGCAATTCAGTAATTGAAAAAATTGTAGTAAATTACAATCCTACACTGCTGAATTAAAAGCAAATAAAAAAAAAGGAAAAAAGAAAAAAGAAGAAAAAAAGAAAAAGTGGAATAAAAGCAGATATATGGAAAAGAAATCATTATTCCTAAGTGATAAAATACAGCTATTTATGGAGTAAGACAACACATAACTACTGAGTACAGCAACATCAAACAGGGAGGCAAAGCCTCATATTTTTTGGTCACCAAGAATGTGTGATCATATACTGCAAAAAAATGGCACCACAGGAGGGTCTGGTCAGAGCTGAAATATGACAAAAAAAGGACGTGATATTCCTGGTATTCCCTTCTAGACCATAACAGAGTCCACAAGGGATCATCTCTCCACCAGACAATCTGTCATTTCCCTTAAAACATTCTCTCTTCCCTTGGAGGGGGAAATCATGACTTCAAAGATCATCAGATTCCTTTGGAACTAGCTGATCTTCAAGGTCCCTTCCAGCCCAAACCATTCTATGATTCTATAATTCCCTGTGCCTCCAGTATTTTCCTCTTGCCATTCTCTCTGCAGAGTCCCTTTTCTCCCACTCTTTCCTCTTTTTGTTTGTAGCTTTTAATTTTGGAGAACTTTTTGTAAAAAATGAAGTTGGAGACTAATATGGAATTCTGACAAGAAGAGGGAAATAAAGGGAGCTATTCCACACTGTCATGAGAGCGTAAAGTTCTTTCATTCCACCATATAATGACAGATTTTCCAGGGATAACAGGCAGGTTGAAATGTCATGTTGTATCACCGGAGTGTAAGCCTGAAGATGTTCTGAACTAGCCCTTCCCTGACTTTCCAGTCAGTTCTTTAAGTTGTATCCATCATTCCACAGCTGTAAAATCAATTTAGCAGAACTCTGCTATGGATTGTTGATTTTCAGAGATCTGTATAAATTATGTAATTAATATTGCATATTAAACCAAGAGGAAGACTAGCAATTCCTCAGGATTGACTTCAAACCAAAAAATTCTTTGAAACTTGGCCAAAATAAATTATTATATATAGATATGTATACGTATGTAGATATATTCTTATCTATGTGTAAATTTATAACCACTTTTGTAGTAGAGGAATAGAGAAGTGCTTATATATGTATATATACCTTTAAACAACACCTGAATGTGGAAATAAATATTCTATTAGACTTTTTGTTATACACATCAATATGATATATATGTTATTTTATTTATATATATATATATATATATATATATATATATATATATATATATAAAATGTGAGAGATATACATATATAGATCTATGAAACACTTCCCCCCATTTGAAATGATTTGGCACACTTTCATGTGACACACTTTCCTCTCTTTAATTTTGGGAAAAAACCTGTAATTTTGAGGACACAGGGATGCTCAGACAAGATCTGTATATTGCCACAAGAAAATGGGAAAACCCTGCTCTCCCAAGACAGACGTTCACAAAGGTAAGAACAAAAAAATGGGTGTGTGGGGTCCAATAGCTCCAGGTAGTTTCTGTATCTCATGGCTTTACTACCTGAAACAAAGACAGACCAGTAAGAGACTTGGAAAGCCATAAAGGTTTTGCTCCAGCTAAAATCTGAGAAGTGGTGATGGTACAACTCCACAGCCCTCAACATCCCCATGATCCACATCACCTGGCAGTTCAGACTTGAGCTGATTTGGAATGGGAACAAAAATACTCTTCACTTGAGCACATGTTTACAATTTTTTGGGCAGCACCGTGCCTTTAGGACAGTTTCCTACTCTTCTGTTTGTGCATTGCGATCTTATCCCACGGTGGGACTCTTTTGGCAGTTTGGGCAATCTCTCTATCCCACTGCACACGAAAGGTTGGATGTTTCTCTATCTCCTTGGAAGCACACTAAAGAGCAGGACCTCCAAGCCCACACGCACAAGAGCAGCTCTCCTCCTGAGGTCTACTGTTGACACTGGACTGATACAGTCATTTTCTCCAACTGAACCATTTACGTGACAAAGGGCTCCTCATGTCTGGAAAGGGTACTCATGGGAGCAACAGTTTGCCAGTCTCTAGTGCTGATTTCTCTGCTAATAACACAAGGGGGAGAAAATGTTGTTAATATGCAAACCTCTGAGATTTATTAGCTTTTGGTGCAATGCACATTTGTAAGTGTAAATGATGCAGAAAATTCATGTACATGATAATCAATTAAGAGCAGTATTTTACATGAAATCTAAGATTCCATAAACTGCGTAAATGACATGCTTTACTCTAAATTGACCTAATATATTTCCAGGAATGTGTCAATTAAAATTTTAGCCTTTTGGAAGAGGAGGAGAAAGACTATGAAATCAAAGCTATTAAATACTGGGAATACAATGAGAATATTGGTTTCCAGCTGGCACAGGAAGAGAGGTTAAAATTTTAAAGAAATAAAGAAGCCAACCACAAATAAAATTACAATAAAAAAAGGAAACAAAATAAACTGTCCAAAACTCCACAGAATTAGGCACTACTTGCTGCTGGCCCACTTTCAGAATTTCACTATTTCCCAATATTTTTATTGTTTTGAATTGTCTAGCTCTACTTTCTTCTAACAAAGGGAGATTACAGGAGGAAAAATAGCACTGCCATCCCTTCAGGATATATATATATATATATATATATATATATATATATAAAATATAACCTCTGATTTAGGGCCACCTCCCAGTCACATCATAGTTAAATAAGGCAGAAAGAGTTATTTTGAAAATGGCACAAGCTATTTCTGTACAGAACAGAGTATTTTTCTATAATACAGAGAAGGTGTTTCCATAGTTATGGTTCAAAATATTTCTATGCAACAAAATTAAATCCAATCAAGGCTTTGCTGTTGTGTACTTTGTTTTCTTCCTGTGTTTTACCCAGCTCAGAGAAGGTTACTGACTCCAGCCTGTTTCTCTCTTAAGATTTTTGTGTCTTCTTTGTGTGCAATGTTTAAGCAGTATTTTCACTAAAAAAAAATAAAAATAAAAAAGAAACACAAGACTTTTAATATTTCATAGGAATTGCTAAAAACTACAAGGAAGTCCCAGACAGGAGAACCTTCCCCTCACAAAGCCTGCCTGCGACACAAGAACTTGTATGTAGGGAGAGAAGAGCATTTGAACAGACCTCCTTAAAAATAGTTATAATTATAGAAATACTTATAAAGTGATGTTTAATAATCAGGTCTAAGGACTCACTAAGAGTTTTACCATTAATTCCAAAGAGCCCAGAAGTTTTTCCTGTCAAACATTTGTTCAAAAGGACAGAAGGATCAGACTCCATCTTCCCTGTGCCAGGCACAAAATATTACCACTACACGTCTGTCTCCATCCAACTATATTCCTAGCAGCTCTAATGGTGAGACTCTTTCAAAATTAATTAAGAATTCCTCTCAGTTTTGGACATCTGATTTTTTTTTCTCCAACAGTTTCACCGCTGGATGTCAGCTCCTTCCCACCTCCTGCATCTTAAGCCTCTGAACTCCAGTTAACATTTAATAAATGGTCCATTCACAAGTAGTACACTATATTTTTTTTTGTGTACTACTTCATTTGTAATTAAAATGCAAAATGCAGGGACTGAGTTGACATTCCAAGCTAGACCCTGTGAGCACAACCTTCCAGCTGGAGCCAAAGGACAACAAATGCAGCCGACCAGCCACAGAGGTGCAGCAGCATTTTTGCTTCGTGCTTTCTGAAAAGCATTTGAACCCCTATCCAGTGAGGAGGGAAAACCCATTCAGTTCTTTTCATCAGTAATTGTCTTGCCCAAAATAGCCACCATTATCAGCATTTTTGGGCTGGGGGAACGACTTACATAAACCATATGCCCAGGCAATGCTGCAAAAGGAAACCAAAAGGAACAAAGCTGGCGATCACATTGCCAATTTTCATTAAAGCCATAGGGATGGTTAACAGCGGTTTCTCAAAAGTGTCAATCATAAATTCCAAACTAGAGCTAAATTCCACCATCCATTTCTATAGGTCTACATTCCTGCATCTATAAATGTTGCAATAGATTTATGGAATGGTTGGAATTCATGTATTCATGGGTTTGTGTGCATGTGTTTTTTGGGGGTTGATGGTGATGGGGGGGTTTGTTGGCTTTTTTTTCACTTTTTTTTTTTTTTGGCTTGTATTTACTATGTCTTTTTGTTTTGTGGCAGCTGTTCCTTCTGACCTCTCCCATCTAAAACTGCTGGGCTGTGCAGTTCCAGAATACCTCGGGGGGCTTCGGCAGAAACTGTTGTTTACCATCTCATAGAAGCCCTGTTTTTTGGCCAAAGAACACATATAATAATGATAATGATCATTCTCAGAGCTCATAAGCACTGAACTTCATGACACAGGCTCAACAAGCACCTGAAGAAACTGGTTTTTTTAAAAATAATTGGGGAATAATATAATTTTCATTCATGCCTCAGCTACCTATGTGGAGGTGATACTTCCTCAGACTCTCACTCGATTAATGTGGCCTCTCTAGTGGGAAGCAAGTTTTCTTTTCATATCTGAGTCCATTCATATTTATTATTACAGCTGAAGGGAGTAGCTGTCCTTTGCTTCTTAGAAAAGGAGTTTATAAAAATCTTTGAGAAGATTCCATCCCAGAAAAACAAGTGACATTGTGTGTCCTGTCCCGGTCCTGGGTCTGGCACCAGCAGCCTCTGTAAGCCTGGTCAAAACCTCTTCCACCACCTTCTATGGCCTGAGGATCAGGCCTTGAGCTGCACATTAATATCAGTATTTCTTTTATTTGCATTTTATCTTGGAACGAAAGTAGCAAACCTGTGTCTTCCAGAAGTAAATTTTACTGTTCTTAGTGGTTGCTTTCTCAGCCACTTGGACAAGAATGACCTGGTGAGGATCATAAATGCTCTGTTCTTTTTAGAATGTATTTTTATTGTGTGAGACCCTAATGTATTTTTTACGTGAAAAAAAAGCTATAGCAGGACCTAATCTTGTAAGGAGATGAACATTTCAAGTTAAATGCCAACTGTCTCCCATTCCCACTAAATCATGAAGAAAATAAGTCTTTCTCTCCTTCCAGCGTTGTTGCAAGGAGGAATATTTCACAGGCATCTTCCATTTCTTATCCTCAGATCCATGCTATGAGCTGGGCTCTGAGCTGCTGGCAATCAGCATTGTTCCAGTGCAGAAGCACCTCCAAAATGCTGCTGCAGGGTTGAAACAAACCACTCACAACCATTCAGAAGTTACACCAAGCAAGTATAAACTCACAATGAAGGAATCACAGTGTTATGAACCAGCAGAGTAACAGCCACGCTGAGGATGTATTTTCTCCTGATTTAAAATTACTTCCTAAGTAATGGTTTTATTTCTCAATATATTTTTTTATATTACCCTTTTATACTCAAAACTTTAAACACTCAATTGTTTGTTTTATGATGCCTTTTATAGTTTTGGCAGCTAGTTCAGTGCCATGTACAGAATTTTAAGAATACTCATTTACTCACAATGCAATTTTAAACTCTTCCCAGATGAGCCAAATTTACAATATTAATTACTTTGCTAAGCTAAGTTGTTTTTCTTAAGTTGCTTATATGTAGTAAATGGTTTTAAATTATAGGGATTTACAGACAAAATTCTCCTCTAAATGCAGTACTTAAACATATATAGCAATCTAGTAGCAAAAAAAAGCAGCATGAATCTTCTTTTTTCTTTCCTCGAGAATGTATGTTCAATCTTTTTACTTTTTTTTAGCTAGTTGGGAGATTTGTTCCTTCACCAAAAGAATGTTTCAGTGCAATCTAATTCCAACTAGCAGAAGTGCTATAGAGGAGAATAAGATATATTGTGTGGTTTATTTTGCAGGAGAAATATATTTAGTTTTAGTGGGACTCATAAGCTAATAAACTACCTACAGAAAAAAACAATATCCAGCCATAAATCTTTGCTCCCTTATTTTTAATTGTAAAACTCTATTACTGTCACTCAAAGGGTTAATGATTCTCTTGGCTGGAGGACAATTCATTCTATGGCTAAACGCAATGACAAATAACCATTATTCTTTCCAACTGCACTGATAATCGGGACAGCTTAAACATTTTCGCCAGTATAAGTGAAACCATTAATCCTCTTGGATTTCACGATAAGCGGTGACTGCGAAATAATGACTGTGTCATTGCAGGCAAGAAAAAATGTTAACAATTAAAACAAGTTAGCCATTATCTTACAGAGTACTGAATCGCTTTCACATTTCATTAGCAATATTGTAAGTGATATGTACCTTATTAAAAAGCTCTTATTATCCAAGAAACCTAATTAGTCAAAATCTCTCAGTCACTGGTTTAATTTTCTAATAATATAAATGCAGCATTGAGTAATGCACTGTAAGGAGTGTTGGCTGTTTGTCCGAAAAGAAGTTTCAACAAGAAATTCAAAAATCTTATTTGGGATGAAAGGTACAGTATAGGGACATACAGTTTTTATATTTAGTGTCAGATGAATTAGAAATCTACTGTCTGAGCATATAAGTGTAGAAAAATCACTTTCTCCTCTCAATGTTTAAGCAAATTTCTGGGTATTATATTGAATGAAATGTTCAAGAAAAAGGCAGAGGAACTTTTTGTCAAGCTGCAAGAGGCATTTTCATTCTCCTCACACTCAACCCTGAAGCTTCCT
Organism: Pithys albifrons albifrons; assembly: GCF_047495875.1. Classification (NCBI taxonomy): domain Eukaryota; kingdom Metazoa; phylum Chordata; class Aves; order Passeriformes; family Thamnophilidae; genus Pithys; species Pithys albifrons. The sequence goes on along the minus strand of NC_092470.1, from coordinate 17,352,658 downwards.
ATAAATGAAGCTGATGAACTAACACCTGAGACACAGCTACACCTGGAAACACAGGAGAAAGAAGCCTCTGCATTTCGTGAAGGCAATGTCAGAGATCACACCTTCAAATCCTAGAGGCTTTAGCCTCTAAACCCCTAAAAAAAAAAGACCAAAAGTAATACTATCATTGCTCTTGCTGCTTTTTGAAAAACAGACAGTAACTACTAAAAATATCTCTTGTTTCCCCAGCCAGTACTATTGTTTTTTTTCCTGGTCAGCAGAGTGAGACTGGAGGTGTGTGTGGGCAAGATGTATTTTAACGCAGTGCTGTGCCAAAGTGCTCCCACGGACAGAACGTACTACCCAGAGCATTTCAGGAGCACTCGGCTGCACAACTCAGTGCCTGCTTCCTGCTCTCATATGTATGAAATATTAGACTGTAACAGATACAAAGAAGTTGCAAGACAAAGGTCCTCTCTCAAAAAAATATCTATAAGAAGCTGATGAGGTGGGATAGAATAATTTTGTTAATGTCAAATAAAGCACGTTTGGATTGACCAAAACACTCACAAAATCCCACTGAATCAGTCAGATGCTTTCAATCTAAAAGCAAGAGAGAGAACATGAATTTTTAATTTCACAGGGAAATTTTATTTACATTTTACTGGAATTATTGCCTTTTTCTTTTTCTCTTTTTTTTTTAACAACATTAAGAAGCCCCGAAACATACAGGAAATGTTTAATTTCAGGTCATACAATTCACAGAGTTTTATATTAGAAATATCTTTTTAATTAATATAATTTTTTCTTCATCAGGCAAAGCTAAAGATGTTTTGACAGAGTGACCTAATTCCTCCTTTCCTCCCCCTCTTCTCCTCGCCCCTGCTCTCCTGCATTAAAAGCTTTGATTTGCACCGAAAACCAAACCCCAATTATTTAGAATAAAATCACTGACTATTTAATACTTCATCCACAAACAGATACTTAGGTAGCCCTCTCAGTCATCCCTTTATTTTGCTTTTAAATGCCCTACTTGTTCCCACATGTAATTAAAGAGGTTGGATGATGCTGTTTGCCATGTTCTCGCTGTACATCAGCACCATGTTTTCAGTTCTGAATTTACAAACTATCATCTCAAATCCTGATGCCCCATAATTTAAATACTTTGCTCCTTTCCATTAGAGCTTCCCAAACTCCCTTAGAGTTGCAGCTGCAATTGAACTGTAAAATTAAGGTTTGGTTTCCAGTGAGCAAATGTTTGGACATGGGATTCTGGCTCATATTTAGCAATTAAGAATGTGCATTTGAGTTGACAAGATAATGTGACTTCAGTATCTCTCACAGCAGGAGTTTTGATCCCATGCTAGTGTTTAACATATGTTTTTTTACACATTACATTAATGTGATTGTAATGTGGAGTCAAACCACATTTCTAAACCTACCTCATTTCTTGCAGAAGGTTTTCTAAAACAATAAAAAATAGTCTCCCTTTATTATAATAAAAGCTTGTGGAAGAGGAGCAAAAGGGTTATTTTCATGTGCCACTCCATGAAAAATACCAGCAATACAGCAAATAGTTTAACTAAACCTTATCAACCGTACATTTAGTGAAAAATCAATTCTCTTCATGAGGAAAAACAAGTCTAAGAGCAAACTCTACATGATGTCTCTCACCCTCTTTACCTAATACACTAAGGGGCCCAAACACTGCTGAGATGAGGACATGATCAAAGACCATACAACACTTTCCAGAAGAAGCTGGTTGCAGAAATATCAGCAATTATTTCAACATTTGTTTTCTTGGTCTGCTGCTTTTCAGTTTTACATCAATGTCTTTAAATTTAAGTTTTAATAATTTTCTTATCCTTGAACAACTACTTATATTGGGATGGGAGCTAAGGCTGTGTTTTATGCATATATTGAGTCAGTGTGTGCTTACCAAAGCCACAGAACCACTACCTGAGGAACTTCATATCCTGTCAGGTACTAAATAATATTTGCAGCAGCAGCAGCTCATGTATTGGGTGACTTACTGGGAGATATTTCAAAGTGAAAATGGGAGCTCAACTCTGCACCATGAAAATTTCCCCACATGATTTTAAAATTCAGGAATAATTGCTTTTCTATTTTTTTTCTTGCTGACTTTACCTTATTGCTATTTCTCCTGTCAAATCTTAGGAGACAGTTATGGACAGGACTTACGTTTGCTTTCATCCTGCTAAGATGATAATATTGCTTTCCTGAGATAAATGCAACATTAAATAACATTTAACTGGGATAGAATATTTTAGGCATTCCTAAAAAGTACTTACATAAAAACATAAATGTGTGGAGGGCAAGCATTTGAATTAATAAATTAATATTCACAGGGAACAAGGCATGTAAACTCTAACCCACAGTACATGGTTGTAACTGTGTATTTCTATGTTCAAGTTGTTCCTTATGCCACAGGAAAGATTCTAGGTTTTTTTTCCCTTAAACCTGAAACTTATTAAATTCAATTTAGTCTGGCCTTTCCTAGCTGCTGGCAGAGAATGATATATTTTTTCTCTTCAGGCAGGACTGCACTTAAACACAACCAGGGATTCATGCAAAATCATTCAAGACTAAGGCAAGTGCTTCAGGGAGAGGGGAAAAAAAAGTAACTATAGCTGTTTCTACAGTAAATTGTCAAGTGATGTGTTGCTTCAGGATGGGTCAAATCAGCTGAAAGTCAGATCCTGGCTTTGCCAATGAGTCACAACTTTATCAGGTCCTGCCTCTGGTTATTACTGCCAATGTGACCGGCTCGTAAGGAAGGAAATGCTAGTGCAAAGCTCGGCCTGTCGTGTTCTATATCATCTCCGGGCCTCAGCCTGTGTCTGCAGGTGTTTCTCTGTATTGAATCTCCCTGGGGAATCTTCGGCTTCACAGCAAAAGCCGGCTGAAGTGAAAGTGATTTGATTTGGATCCTATTACAGGCACTTTACCTCTTCTATTTCCGTGATAATAGCAGATTGGAGTCGATTATTGTACCGGGAGGGAAGTTAATGTGTTGTCGAGAAACATTGGTAAAAGTGGCACAGGAAAAGGCACATAAATAAAAGTTTAGAGTGAAGCAAAAATCTGGGAAGCAAACCTGGATAAGTGTCTTTCTCAGCTCCTACCAGTCTCTGAATGGCTCTGGATCCTTTTCTGTCTTTATTCAGATTTTAAAAACCGGGGAATTTCTTCTTGTTTTAATTTTGTCACTTCTCTACGTCTTTAGGGCAGCAGTTTTCCTCCCCCCACCCCAGTCCCTGTCGGGAAATTCAGCCACCCAAACAAAGTTGCCTCAAGGACTGAGTTTGCACTGATTATCTTGCTTTGTATTCCCTGGAGTCTAAAAGTTTGCCAGCCTCAACTAATGCACCTCAGAGAATCACAGAAGCAGGAATGAAACCCAAGCTGGGTTTGAAAGAGGCACTTTATGTCCGTTCACAAAAGAAAAGAAAAACATTGAAAAATTTCCAAGAACTCCTGCTAGGTGACAAAGTAGCATTTGTAAGATGCCCTTCAGTGCTCCTTCAACTTCAATACTGAAACCTTTGTGTTCTCTGCGGTGCAGCTTCAGATGGAAGTGATACCGGGTTAGAAAAACATGCTACATCAAACAAGACGTGGCTAATAAGATGGAACAATCAGGTTTTGCTCTGATTTCAAATGTTCACTGAAAAAATTTTGTGTAGCTCACCCTTATGCTTGATCATATTTTAAGCGGCAAGCTGAAAAAAATTGTCATTGAAATTGTGACTTTCAGCCAAAGACTTTTGCAAGCCAGAGACATAAATAAAGCATTACTGAAACGTAACTGCTGTTAAAGACAATAAATGGGTACACAGCAGCACAGCCTGAATGGGGTGGGATTTGGGAAGCAGGGCGTGGGAAGGGGATCTGGCAAATTTGGGAAATAGGCCAGTGCAAAAATACTTATGCAGAGAAGTTCCACATGAGCCCCTATCATCTTCTCTTCATCCTTTTTTACTACAATGAAATAGTCAGCTCTTCTCTTTTTCATCTCCATTTTTTCCTTTGTTTATTTTTGAAATTAATGGCCATTGCCCCAAACTTTATTCAAATACCTTTGCTGTTGCTTTGAAAAACTATCTTAGGTCAGGCAAGATTCTGGTCAACAAATAATGAAAGAAACAAGTACCACCATAAAAAGCTATTTTTAAAGCTTTTCTTTGGTTTCTCAGCTTCTAAGATGTACATTGTATTTTTAAACTTTATTGGTTTTAGGGCCCTATTTTCACATGACTGAGCCACACACAATATTGACTTTGATTCAGCAGCCAGTTGCTTGGACATGGCTGAGCGAATCAATGAAAAGAGCACAATTTGATTACATAGTGGGGGGGTCTAGAAATATGTTAGTAGCCCTGTTTGCATTGTTTCAAGATCCTGACATTTCATCCTCCTTCAGCTTTTCCAGAAAACTAATGGCTTCAATATTTTTTAATATTTTCACCCATGGAAGGGAAGTACAGTTTCCTGGCACATCACTTAAATGTGAAATTTGGCACATTCATTCATACCTATGCAAAGCAAACATGAGAACAGAGTGCTCTGCCAGTCCCAGCTGGAACATCCACATCTGCTTTTACTTCCAAATGCCAAGTCAGAAGAGAGAAGGAGTCAGAGCCCAAATTGTAAGGAAGCATGTTCCCTTGAAAGTCTCAAAGAGGCAGAAAAAGGGGTGAAGTTGTCTTTCTCAGGACCAGGTACAAAGAGCTGGGCTATAAGTCCAATCTATGTCTTTACAGGAAGATGACAGGACATGCACATCCTGTGCTGCCCTCCTCATGATCCGACAGGCACAGAAGTGGATTATACACTGTCTGCATAAAAAACTGTTAGATACCTACTCTTCTCTATGACCACTAAACTGTGAGGATGTGTCATTCAAATGAAAAAAATAGTTATTTAAAATTTCATGGACATTTAATTTCCAAATGCTGAATTATTTTTGTCTGGAGAAGCCCAAAAATGTGGATAAATTCTGTTCCTCTTACCACAATAACATGTGTTTATCTGGATATTATTTTTTTGTAAACATAAAAAAGTGAGGGAATTTTATACTGAAATATAATTCATTTTGACATGCAAGAACCCCACCTACACAATCAATTCAGCAAAGCAAAGATCTACCTGCAAAATATTTTGGCATTGCCAGGCCTACACCTTGTGCAGACAAATGCTTCAGCTTTAGGGTATTGCTCAACAGCTCACTGTGTGTCAGACCAAAACTGCCTTAAATTACCAGAAACTTCACTGATTGCCACTGATCTGGAGGAGCTTTGCAATGTTCTGTGTCTCCACTTCTCCTCAGTTATCTTTCTTATCTTGTCTTCTCTCTTAACATTTTTTCAGGCATTTAGTGATCACTTTTTTCCCCAAATGCCCTTCATGGAGAACCTGTTTCCCTTCTCTCTCCCTTCCTCCTTTCCTTCTTACGTTCATTACCCTCTATCAGCAGCATTAAAAGGGTACCACTTCCCATGTATAAATTAATCTGCTCCTCTAAGGATTCACATCTCTATTTCTGACTTATTATAGCAAATGGAAACTCTGTGTTGGAAGGTGTAGATCAAAGTTGTAAAGTCATTCCCACTCTACAGAAGGGCCCAAACTGCAATCTAGGAGAAACACAAAAGGAAAGTCTGGATCTGCATAGAAAACATGCTGAGCACATGATGATTTTGTTGCCTCACTCCTGTCTATGAATGTTGTCTATGGGTCTGAACTCCCATTCTAGAGAGACAGAGGACTGACAGCTCCACGAAGCCAACTTATTAATGTGGCTGAATCAAGTCCATAGCGGACCAATAAAGTCAGTAGAAACAAAGTCCTTTCAAGGCCTAGTATAGAGAATATGTCCATATTAAAACTAGATTTCCCATTAAATATATATAATAAACATCAAAGTAGTGAATCACACAAAGGCTGGGCAGCAATGCCCTCAAACAGTCTTGGCTGAAACATCTTTATAGTTAAACCACCTCTCATGATTATCACCACCACCACTATCCTCTCTCCAGCTCCCTACTCTAAGCATGTTTCCCAAGGCAAATCTGAGGTGAAATCTTCGTATTCCAAATGATACTACTCTGTTCAAACTGCTTATTTGAAGTAGAATAAAGGGCTGTGACTGTTATTGATATCTAATATTTTGCACAGAATCTGAATCAAACAGTGCCAATAATTGCTAAAGTTTTTTTGGAGCCTGCAGAAAAGAAAGACAGAAAAATACAAAGCAGGATTTCCTCAATGAATCTCAACAAATCTACAGCCCACATGAGAATAATTTTTAAAAAATTAGCATTAATAAGAATAACATAGAATTTGCACAGAAAGCCTAGAAGTTCTATAACAGCATGGCAGAAGAAAAGGTAAAAAGAAGCTTTTATTCTAAGGGTATTAATGAAGAATATCTTTAATAGTGGATAAATTTGGCTGTGACACAGAATCTTAATGTGGAAAGAAAAAAAAAGAACTATATTATCTCCTTACAATCCTTCTTTAGAAAATGGAAATTTTCTTTTCCCATTTGTCTCCTGGGCTAAACAATCACCTTAAACATATATGTGAGCATGGAGGGTTGTTTTAGCTTCCTCGAGGGCAGTGCAAGAAATAATACTTGGCTGCAAGGAATGAAATCAGTCCCTATACACAATACAGCATATTTGAAGTGGAACTGCCTCTGTGTATCACAGTGCAGGGATGCTCCACAGTTTTGATGCATTACTGAGCACTCTCCATAACCAAACAAAGCTTTGCATCTGACTAGTTGTTACAAGGAACTGATTTACATAATTACTTTGGATTTCTCCCCTCAAAAACACACAACATATGAATCATTGTACTCTGTCTTAAAGTCATTATTAGCCAATTAGAACTCCAGGATTTGCATAATCACTCTTCAGTTATTTCTTGGTAATCATACTGTGATGTGTGATTAACAAAGTCAGACCAGTGATCTTACAGTGGATTATAAATTCAGAATTATTGAGGAGCTTTTCAGCAATAAAGAAACTACCTCAGCTGCTCAATTCCTTTCCAAACTGGCATGAAGGAAGAAAAAAAAAAGTAAAATATGAGTAAAATAAGGCTTGTAGAGTGATGAAGAAAAAAAATAGTTCTAATACTTATCACACATGAGAATGAAAGAAGGGTTTTCTGGATTTCAGGTCTGATACCAATCCAGGTATAAAAATCCTATGCATTATAGTCATTATGTCTTACAAAAGGGTCTGGATAATAATACTGTAACTCATAAAATAGTAGAAAACATGTAAAATCAAGAAATAACATAAAATATGTGTGAATTCTGCATTGTGTCCCTTATATAAAGCCCAGCCCTGATTCAAAAATTGCCAAAAGCCACCATGACCACAGAGAAGGCAGGGCTACATAATGGCATATGTGACTCCTTGGTGGTAACAGAGAAGAGCAGGGTCTGTAAGAGTTATATCCGTAGACAAACTTACTGAACAGAGCCTTTTTCTTGGAATATCTCCTTGTAATATGCTCCAGATGCTGCCACACCAATCTGGTTGGGAGCAAAAACCTGCCCATGTGGATGATGAATCGTGTGACTAAGTAATGGCCTAAGTCAAGTGTGGATGTGAGCGCTCACTGGAAGATGGCAACGTAATGAATCTGCTCCAGGGTTTAGGGGGTTAAGTGCCTTGCCGGAAGACAAGTTAATGATGTACCGCTGCATTCAATGAAGATTGATTGAGAATGGTATAAATGGGCAATGGGCAAGGACAAAGAGGCTTGTTTTGGGAATGAGGCAGGATGGTGGGGAAGAAACAGATTACAGCTGAAGGTGGCCAGTGTGTTGAGTTGAAAGAATAGTCTAAAAAACCATAGGGAGACACTTTGGGGGAGATGATTTCACTTGTGTCTCATACTGTGAAGCAAACGGTGAGCAGAATGGTCATGACAAGTGTCTACTGATAACATTTGTGTTACCTACTGCCCACTGGACTGACATCATGAAGCAGAGGTAACTAAATAGGATTTTGCACCTCCTTCTGTGACATCTTCCTCAGGTTTCGAAGCAGTATACATATTATTTTGTACTAAAAATGCTATTTAAAGCCAGAAGGCAGCAATATGCAAGAATTCAACCACAGGGGAGAGTAGAGAAGTGCAAAAATGCAATTATGCAAGAGTCCCTTCTCTAGCCTTGCAGGAAACAGAGCATTTATATCCCAGAAAATAGGGACACAGTGACCATGTTGGAGTTTCAACACAAGGCTAGCATCAGAGGGAAAGGCTGTACAAAGAGGGTAAGCAGAAGTCACAAAAACAAGTTCAACAAATAAGTGACACAAAGACATAAGAAAATATCATTATAGTCTAGTCTCAGCAGAAGAGTTTTACAGATTATAAATTAACACTCTCAAAATGTATTTAATGCCAGTTAATACCACACAGTATTATTATACTCATGACAGACAAAAACTTTGATCAATCAATACCCAAGATTCCATTTCCCAAATCTAAATAAGAATGATTTTAGTCTGATAACTAACAACTAAAACCAAAAATCATGCAAAAAGGCGGAAAAAAATTCTGTGGCCTGGATACTACACAGATATATAGAACAGACAACTCTAATCTCTAGTCTTGTTAGCTTCATCTCTTAAGTAAGCCTGGAGTACAATAGAGCTATAACCTCCCTCAATGAATCTCATTACAGTGCTCATTTGTTGTAATGGAAAGGGCTCTTACAATAACTCAAAGTGGCTCACTTTAACACACCTACCTTTCTGTATCCCTCCTTCTTCTCTTCCAAGGAATCCAAAGTAGCCCACTGAAACTAGCACCCCAAGCTGTATTAGGTGTACAGTAAATATCCAAGAGATTCCCATCATCATCCTCATCATCTGGGGTGATGGATACCCTCTACTGGTACCACAGTTTCAGGAAATACACCAATTCCCAGATGCATCATTTGGGTCTATCTGCTTTGATTTAGCTTGTCTCTTCAGTTCCAGAATAGGACCAAGATGAATTAAGTTATATTTACCACAAGCCTATACTGAGGATCTCAGTACTTCACATTGATGTGTCATGCTCAGAATATAGAGCTAGGGAAAAAGAAGGAAAGGGGATGTTTGGAATGACAGCACTTGTCTTTTCAAGTAACCAATGTGCACAATGAAGCCTGGCTTTCCTGGAGATAGCTGAACACCTCGACTTTGGGAAGTGGGGAATTAATTCTTTGTGTTGCTTTCTTTGCATGTGTAGCTTTTGCTTTACCTGTCTTTATCTCAATTAACGAGATTTCTCCCCTTCACCTTCTAAATCTCTCCCCCACCCCACCCAGTCGGGAGTGAAAGAGTCGCTGCATGGGGCTGAGTTTCCAACTGAGGTTAAACCGCGACACTGATGGAATCACAAAATAGACAGTTTTCTTTCCTAACACTGTTTTTCTTTATGGGAAATATTCATGTTGTGATTTGGACTGGCAAACACCAACAGGGCTTTGGCACAGTAATGAGGAAAGCACAACCTCTGTATCAAGCAAACCCTTGTGTGGTTAGAGGATGCTGGATTCTTCTAACACTGTTCAGCATGGTGAACAAGTCCTTGTCCTCTTTCAAAATTGTGTGTAAAAAACCCTCATGAACCTGGTTGGACTGTGTCTCCCACACTGCACTGCTGGGTAGAGGAAGTGGTGGGGGTCTGAGCAGGGAAGTGCTCCACAGAACAGAGCAGGGAAACATGAACCAGCACTTCTCAGTGACACCACAATCACACTTTCCAGTCAAAATATTTTCAGGTGCAATATTTTTCTGTTAAAACATGCAGAGTTTTGCAGTTCTTCCCCTAATAAAACAAAAATACCCCAAACAAAAAACCAACCTCACCAAATATGATAAATGCAAAATATAATTTAGTCACAAATCTAATTTTCCATTCTAAACCCACTTTTGACTGTATCTAATTAGACTTCTTATCTGCCTCAGCACAGGACAGCTTTTTCCTAGGACCAAGCACACCTAGTCCCTCCTAAAAGTGCTCTAGAGGGACCTATCCCTGTACCTACTTCTAATCTTCATAAGGATACTCACATTCCTAAAAGTGAACCACAGGTCTGCACTAAAACCTTTCACCTCTGGGTGCATCTAGTCTTACACTAAGAAAAAAAAAAAAGAAGAAATACAATAATATGTTGTTCTCTTATTTAAAAAAAAACCACAACAAAAAATATTTCAACTGTAGTAAAGGTGCATTAATTCAGTTTGTTCAGTTCAAACCTCTCCAGCAAATGCAGCCTGAATCTATACAACACTCTGCTGCATGTCCCTTATTAGCTAATTCTCTCACATCAAGCTCATTTAAATCTATTTGTCCCAGACCACCCTCTTTAAAGAGAGGAAGGAGGAGGATGGGATCTCTTGCTACTCAGGCTCCCATCCTATTTATGACTGAATGTTTAAGGATGCTTTTCAAAACTTTCTCAGTCTCCTCTTGTAATTCAAATCAATTGTAGCCATAAAACAAAAATTCTGGAATTGATATTCCCCCCCACTCCAGAAAAAAAAATAAAAGGTTTAATTTGATAATTGAACAAATAAAAGGTTCTTTTCAAACCTGACATTAAAAATCTCTAATAAAAATGGGGAAAATGAAGGTCTAGGATGACAGTCTTTATCAAAGTGTATATAGAGACATTATATGTTCCAGTAATTGTTTAGGCCGGTGAATTAATGAATCCCTGTCTGTAAGTCTCTATTTGAAATTATTTCAGTGGTGTCTGCTGCTCTGCTGCTTTGGAAAAGCCTGTTGTCTGAAGCTCTGGAGAAGGGCCTTGAACCCTGCCATTCAATCCCTTTCAGCCCATCAGCTGAGTCTAATTGCCAGAAAGCACACGAGACCCCTAAGCCTGATTGTTCCCCGACCTCCTTTGAGGTTCTGAGGCATGAAAAGCAAAAGGGAAAAAAAAGCTCTCTTTTGATCTTCTGTTTCTTTCTCTCTTTCTCTCTCTCTCTCTTTTTTTTTTTCTGCCTACTCCTACTCTAAGAATGACACATTTCTTTATATGGCTTCTCCTTCTTATAAAGACAATAATTAATAAGGCCTTTATAAAATGAGGCTTGAATTGGTGTCACCTTCAAGGGTGGTCCGGGGCTCTGAAGTGAAACCCCTGGTGGGCTTAGGCATTGCATGGCCTTTGCACAGGTCAGGTTTAAATACCCTGACCTCAATTTTCACTCTCCTCCACTAATGAGCCGATTCACACATGGATACAAAATTATACGAGGGAAAAGACAAAAGGAGCAAGGTGTAGTTGACACCACATTGGCCAAATTTTATTATCATCTTTGTGCCTATGACATCACAGCTGTGGACATTGTCAAAGCGGTGAAACCGCTCTCTTTCTCCCCCCACCCCACTTCTTTTTGTCCCCTGCCATCAGCTTTATATAATTACTTTCACAAACTCACACTCTCTGCCTATTATTTGCTCAAATGTCATGAAGCTGCGATGTTAGGTGGGACCGGGGACCAGTCTGGGTTCTTGTGTGGTTACACATGCAGAACTGGGTCGCTTTTCTTGAGGTTCTGCTTCACTGCCTCACTGTCAATTGTGAGGATAAAGCGGCATTATGTGTAGCTATTCTATTTCACAGGCTTATCAATCTGACACCAAGAGTTTAAAAAAAAAAAAATCATCACACCAGGGATGTTACGTGTCCATTAAAGGAAAATTGTTGAAGGTTGACATTGAATGAGTTGTCAAAGACAGCGAGACACCCATTGCATAAGTTTCTCTATTAATGCAAAACGTTTAACAAGTTTATTAGAGAAGAAGCTAAAAGGGGGGGAAAATGATGCTATGACAGCCACACCCGTGGGTTGTAAACCTGTCAAATCCCGTCAGGGGAGCAAGGTCAGTGTTTGGATTGAAGACAGAATCAGCAGGAGGCACTCTTCCTCTGAGTCAGTGGATCCCACACCAGGCGCTTCCATAGCGGTATATAGGACAGCGCCTCAGGGCTAATTCACAAGCTAATGTTGCTGCCTGACACAGCCACAACATGTTGTTGATAAGCTAAGAAACAAGTACTAAGTATTTCTAGGAATTAAAAAAAATCCCATGCCACTTTTTGTTGCCATCACAAAGCCGACTAATATTTAATCACGCAATTAAGTTCTGCTGTCCTTAATCTCTGACATGGTTTCAAATGGTTGTTGTTTCCTTCACTTCTTGTCCCGAGATGATGCGCAGGGTTGTGGTTAAACACTAACAGAGCTCCTACGAGGTGAGCTGTGTATCACTCAAGACAGGATTGATCTCTGTGCCTTAATCTCGCTTTTCAGGGATGGTGTAAGTATGATGAATAAATATATGCTATGATGCAACCTGCTAAAAAGTCTTTGCACTAAAATAAAAGTACGCTATCACCTTTGGGACAATTTTGGAGGTCTCACCTCCCAGGCAAAACTCAAAAGGAATTAACACTATTCTCGTTAAGAATAAATTAGACTTGAAAAACATTTGTTCGTTAAACCCCAAAATACAACTATATGGCTAATAATCCTGTCATTCCTTCTGCAAAATACAGACAACTCTGGGCCATTAAACAACAGGTATTTAACAAGGTACAATAACCCTCCATAAGCAACACCCCTTAGCAAGGCACTACTAAAACAAAGATAATATTAATTACCACTATTTTGTCATGCAGGGGATTTCAAGGAAAAGAACGGGCAGAATTTTCTTCTCTTTTTTTTTTTTTTAACTGAAATATTTACCTTTTAGTTCTGACAGATTAGTTTTGCAAATACAATGCTGAAATGTCCTAGAGGATGCATATTGTGTATGTACATATATTTTTCCAAAAGACAAGCACTTCAAAATATAAAATAACTGATGCACTATGCTTAAAATTTTGGAACGAAGAATTTTATCAAATTTTCTTCAGCCTGAAGTATTAAAATAACTCCAAATGCTAGAGAAAAAAATCCTAAAAGACAAGAACAAATATATGAACATGAATTTCGTGCCTATGTAGGTGATATCTGTGAGTGCTGGTAGTGAAGGAAAATATAACAAGCAAACATCACAGCCAATTAAAAAAAATATATAAGCTCCTTAGCGGCACATGAAGACATTTTCACTTCAACAGGATAGAGCAAATATATGATTCTGGTTGTTCTTTTTCCCTTTCCAACCACGTATATTAAGGATATTTGCTGGCAGACACTTCCCGTGTCAAGACTGCCAATGAACAACCAAAATGAGCTAATAACTCTCTTTGGGCACATGTTGATGGAAGAAAGAAAGCTGGAATGCCCTGATTTGGCCTTACCAATAGTTTTTTGTTTGACAGCTAATCAAGGTTATAAATGGAGAATGGATTAATTATCGGTTCAATATTTTTATCACTTTCGATTTAACTTCCAAAGTGTTAGGGTATTTATGAATATTTTCTGGGGAATTAACATCACATTTGACATACACATTTCTCTTAAAATAAGAAAAAAATATGATAAGTTCAATTTCTTTAAATACAAGCAAAATAGTGGTAATTATATAACTGAAAGTTCTAGGACCAGAAATTTTATGAGCCTGATCTTTATTTAATATCTATATGTAAAGGTGCATTGAATGATGTAAATTTTTACACGTGAGGATCTGTCCTTCTCATTCATAAGTGCAATACATTACATTAGGGTGAAACCATAAAACAATCTGTTTCCATGTCATTGATGAGGCTGAGGAATTATCAATTTATCTGGCTTTTAGAAGAGTACTACAGACAGTGCTGTGAAGGGCAGAGCAAGACTAAACATAAAGAGAATAAACTAATTGAACACTTGCTATCCAACAAAGTAAGTGCTCTTCAATTTGCCCAAAAAATCGAGGAATACAGAAGTTAAGGTTTGTAGAATCATCACAACTCCCCTACCCACATCAGACTGAAAGAACTAGATTATCCTCTCTTCTTTCTGCACTGTCAGTCCAGTTCCTATCTCCTCAGATGTATTAAATTTCTAGGCCTTTCCTTGTAGTGTATAGGACAGCTAAATTAGGTCTTCCCTATAAAGCCTTGGAAAGAAATGAAGGACAGTCTGAAAAGCCTGTCTTTAGGCAACTTGATTTATATTGGACATTGTTTCTTTCTGGAAAAGAGTCTATTTCCTAACCACAATTATGCACATATAGAAAACATAAAATAGCATGATTGCCCTCCATCAAATAAATTATTGTGATACTAAGTCTGTTGCTTTTCACACAACTGTGTACAGTGAAGTGGTGAAAGGTAAGGATTTACGATAGTCTAAAATGCATATAAAATACTTAAAAGTGGAAAAAGATAGTCTGGAATACTTGGTTTCTCACTGTCTTACTATGTTCTAAAGCACTAGAAATCAAATGGGCTTTTTGCTGCATAAAGTACTACTGTAATGGCAGCAAAGCTTGGCCACATAAAAACTATAAATATCAGCCTAGAGAAAAAGCCTCAGATATATTCAAATATATCATATACTAGTATTTATCTGAACATACTTACATAAAAAAACAAGCTATGACGGGATAAGACTCACAAGGCTTTCACTGGGTTAACCTTGTAAATGCTGTACTGTCTGAGAATGGAAAGTATTTATAAAAGTGCTAGAATTAATGTCCATTTGAAAATGTTTCATATTTACAGTAGTTCAGTTATCTTTCTTCCCACAAACCAAAAAAGGGTAGTGGTGGTGAGGAAAATGTTTTCTGAGACCACTCACAATCAGCAGAGTGAGGAGCATGTGGGCTTCTTCATGGATTCTCTCTGAAACAGCTACTGCCCAACACAGCACACCCTCCAGGGCAGTCACTGAAACTCAAGACTAATGAAGACATCTGCACATGTTTCCCTGCAGACATGGCTCCAAAAGGGATGCCTCTTCACCAAGATTCCCTTTGACAACAACATATTCTAATAGGTACCCTAGGAATGTTGTACTGCTAAAATGATAAAAGTGCTGTCTGTGGAAATATTTCTCTAAATATGATTCCACCACCACCCCCAACACTCAATGCACAGCTATCTTTATATTGTAAAACCTGTCACAATATCACTAATTACAAGAGTTCAAGAGTGCTGGAAATCTCAACTTCATCATCATTCCACTCAGCTGCTGTTTGCTGCAACTGCACTCCTTTGGTAGCATCACTTTGCTGGAAAGGATTCACCATCTTGGATGCAACAGAACCATTGGCTTCTTCCCTCACTAGAGATTCCCGAGACCAACTTGCAATCATCTTTTTTGCACCAAGGCTTGCTGAAAATTCATGTGTTTGCTGTAAATTTTTTTTCATCTCCAGCAAATATTCTGATTTTAAGCCTTATAAATTCTAGCAGGAAATAAATCAGGTCTGAGGACATGGATTTCTATGCTGGCTTTAGCAGCACATACAGTCCAGTGGATTACTGAGGTTCTGCCTCAGTTTAGGTACAAAATAAAATACTTCCATTTTCTATTATTTCTGCTGTCTGTTGGCACTGCTGGCACAAAGCCTTTGACCAGAAGTTTTTTCTTCCCATTCACCTCAGAAAAGCTGAGTTTGTGGTATTCAGCTGCTGTGAAAGATTAATTTCTTTTGCCATTATCTCTAATATGGACATAGTGCAAACAAAGTTCTAAATTTGGTCAAATTCTATACCTGTGGTTGAATATTGTGTGAGGTTTCTGTTTCTACAATTCACTAAATGTGCAGACATTTTTTGTCACTAAAAGTTTTCAACTAAGGAGACTGCTGAAAGATGTTATGGATAGAAAAAAAATTCTTTTTTAATGAATTCAATCAAGGAGGAGCAAATGGAAACAGCAAATGGCAAATACTTTTTTTCCCCCCAAACAATTACAGCATTATTTTATGTGAAATCTGTTCTGTAACAATAAGAGAAAATTAGTGTGTGTTCTATTCAAAAGATACTGCAGGATGGATTAACATTTATGATCCAGAGTTCAGTGACTTGAATGTTTTCATTTTCTTTTTTTTATATTAATTGGATTTTCCAGTATACACTGAAGTAGTAAAATGCATTTAATCAATATGCTTTGGGACTAAATTAGCAAAGTACTAATTTTGTTGTGCAAGGTTATATTATGTATTGTACATTTTTAATCACAGTATTCTCAGTTTATTTCTCATTTGCTGAGCTTATGATCCCATTGTGTATAACACAAAGAGAATAGAGAGTCAGAGCAAGCCTCAGGAGTTCAAATATATAGAGGAGGGGTGCTTTCCTCCTATAGGGGAGGCTTTATTAAATTCTCATCCTAAACCAAACAGTATGACTAAAAATTGTTATGCAGCCACGTTGCCTAACAGTAGCAAGAGCTGCAGTAACTCACCCACCACAGCATCTTAAATTTTATCAGACATTTTTAAAAGAGAGATGCCTACTGAAGAGATGTGCAAGGCAGCAGTTTTAAGGGAGCTGACCCTAAATGCCTCACCAATCCCAGGTGTAATCCACATCCTTCAAGGGTCATGTGACAGAGGAGAAGACTAGAAGGAAGCCCCGGTGGGCATTACCAGGTTGGTCTGGTGCTCACTCAGCTGAGAGAGGAAAAGGACAAAGGATCTGTCTGCACTGTTCCACAAAGAGAGAAAACTTCCATTAAATAGCAGAACAGTACAAAAAGACCAAAGCAGCCACCTAGCTCAGATACCAGACACTCCTGCCACGAAGAAGGAGAATTAGAATGTCAGTGTGCTGATGGCCCTGTGGCTGGGGACAGGGAGAAATGACACAATGACACACCTGTCCCCTGCAACCTGCCACCCACGGGACCAGTGCAAGACCTGGCTTGGAGGATGGTGAAGAAGAACTACATAGCCATGGATGAGGTTCACAAACATTCATATCACATTGGTGCATCAGCTGACTGGGACAAATTTCCTCAAAGTCATGTGTGGCCAAAAGTTCACATTTCTGCTGAACTAGCCAGCACATATAATACAGAGTTTATTCTGACTCAATGTATTGATTCTAAAATAAAGCCAAAGTTACCACACTGAACAACTTTTAAACAGTGTTGCAGGGTTATAGTATTTTTGACCCAATGCCAAGCAGCTAAAACCCAATTTAACTACATAATCTGATTCATTTTGTTAGCTGAGAAACTTGGCTGTGGATCACATGTACACAACACAGGAAAGATAGAACCCTCCCATTTACTTAAAGGGGGCATAAAAGTAAAGGAGTTTTTACATAGGCAGCTAGTGATAGGACAAGAAAGGATTGTTTTAAACTGAAAGAGACTTAGATTAGATGATAAGAATAAGTTCTTTAGTTAGAGGGTAGTGAGGCCCTGGCACAGGTTTCTCAGAGAAGCTCTGACTGCCCCATTCCTGGAAGTGTTCAAGGTCAGGTAGGACATGCCTTGAAGCAACCTGGGATAGTGGAAGGTGCCCCTGCCCATGGCAGAGGGTTGGAACTAGGTGATCTTTAAGGTCCCTTCAAACCAGGACACTCTATGATTCAAATGGGGGTTTCTGTACATTTAAGTCCTCAAAATCACTGCACATTTCTGAATAGGATTCTGCATCTGTCAGGGGAAACCAAGGCAGCTGGTGAAGTTTTAAACTGATCTTACATAAATGGGACAAATTTAGTATCGAAGTGGCATCTTACCTTCCTTTAGAACATATCTCGCTGCCTCCCTTCTCCTGGAGCATGACATTTGTTCCTCAAGACCACACTTTTCTGTCACCTTCACTCAAAATAAAGGAAGTGACATTTACAGTGCAACACCATGAAAGAAAAGGTGATTCTCAAGATTCATTTTTAATCTGAGTCTTTTCAAAGGGAACCACAGGTTAAAAATAAAAATAATAAAAAAAATGGGTTGCTTTGGCAACTGCCTGGGGCTGGCACTGCAGTCATGCTCCCATGCACACTTGGAGGCACTGAGGAACAGTGCCTGCAGCACTTCTCAGGGGGTGGCTCTCCTCAGCATCACCCTCTAACCACAGGCTGTACCTGAAAGGCACATGGAGGTCTTAACTTTAATGGGTCAGGACGGAAAGTAATGATTTGCTCAGTAGTGGAGAACCAGTGTTAACTGCCTAAAATGGTGTGAATGGCTCAGATGTTCAAGGGCAGTCTATCAGGCACCAGACTGTGTTATCAGGATCACCTGTCTGTCAGCTGCATTACCTGGCTTCCCCTGATTCATTTGTTTTAAAGGAGTCACTGGGTTTACTTCAAACAAGCCCAGCAACCACACAAAGCAAAACCAGCTCCTTGCTAAGACCCTAAGAGGAAAGGGGAAGAGTAACATACTTAAACATAAAGTTGAACGGAAAGGTTTAAAATTTGCAACTGATGCTGTGCAGCAAGGAGATAAGAGCCTTCCAGACAAGTTAAAATGCACAGATATGCCAATCAACTCCAGATAGATTCAAGGGGTGGTGAACACAGATTACTCACATTACACCAGGCTATCTCAAGTTACTCAAATGACATAAAGGGATACAATAATCACACACTTGTCTCATTGTGTCAACTTTTTAACAGGGGAAAAGCCATTGTCCACTTCAAGAGGAAACAGCAAAGCAAACCAGATCAGATTATTCTCAAGTGAATTGTCAGGTTGAGGGGGCTTTCTACTTATCTGATACTAGTGCAGACACTGATAGCAAACAGCCCACCTGACTGCACACAAGGACCCATTCTCAAAGGCAAAATGCAATCTGTCTCAATTATTAAAAAACAAATTAGACAATCAAACTGGAAATTTGCCTTCCTTCTTAAGAGAGGAAGGAGGTGGCTGTGATGTAGCCAGAGCATCTCTGCTGGCATTCAGCTACCCTCAAAAGTAGACAGTGGAAAAATATCAGACCAGTGTTGCCTGGGATACAACCCTGGTGCCCTTAGGCAGACAAAATACCCACTTAGAATGGGGTGAACACTGGGAAAAACTATTATGGAGCACCTGGGAAAAGAAATTTTCCCTCTTGCTTACAGCTCTTTTGCATTTATTCCTCATAGCATTCATGGCGTGGACTCTGAGACTGACTGTTGAGCAGTATAAAGCTATTTGGGGTGATGAAAACAGCAGCATTCGAGGTCATTACTAAAAATGAAAAACTATTAGCTCTAAGTGGGTAAGGGCTCTGTTCTCTCTGAGCCCTCTAAGTTACCAAACACAAAGCCTACTCAGCTGGGCTTTGCATTTAAGGGGATTGCACTCTAAGACAACTCAATCATTCCTTCCGTGTGGGTTTTAGCACAGCATATATGCACAGCTTCAGTACAGGAGTGACGTGATGCAGTGTCAGCTCATATCAACTGGAAACTTCGAATTAGCTTCAGAGGGCATTGGATCTGCTCTTTTCTGTCTGTAAAAGGTACATGATAGTATTTTCTTTAACCAGCTCTCCAAGGATGCCGACACAGTTTAGAGAAGAGCTGACCTTCTAAGCTAGTGAGAAGGCCACTGATGAACTAACCTTTCTTTTCAAAGGTCTCTCCTGGCTTTCTTACAATCCGTGCCTTCCTGCTCAGTGGATACCTGACTGACCAGCTGGACACAGCAAGGAAACCTTGGGAGGTTTCACACCACATCCTACTCCGGGCCAACCTTCCAGTGCCCATGCACTGAAAACAATGAAGCAATTGCTTTTTTGTCAAACAAAAATTCCTTTTGGGGGATTAAAAATGGTAAAGCTAAAAGGCTCTTCTTGGTAAGAAGCGACAATCAGCGACAGATCAAAGGACTAGACTCTGTTTTCACTTGAAGTCCACACCAACTGGTCCAGTAAAGGATCCCACCTGACCAAATCACAACATATTTTTTTTTTACACACAAGTGCTTTAATTTTTCATCCTCAAAAAGAAATTCTCATCAGGATCCAAGCAAACCCTTACAACTACAAATTAACACCAATAGAAAATTAACTTTCCTGATGCTTAACTAAGTTTATTGTAAATACCAAGCATTTTGTTTCACTTTGGGGTATCTTTCTCCTAAGTCCAATGTACCCTTCAAACCTGAACAAGCCATTATGTTGTGTAATCCTTCTGCTCTGACTATGAGAGTCAATGGAGTAGCAACACTACAATTAAGGAGACGTGCTGGACCTAATGCCCTGCTCTGTTCAGTTTTCTCTAGTCTTTCTCCATGAGATCTCCACTTCCAGGTCTATTTCTGGGTGTAAAAGTGTGGTGTCTTTGTGTGCCCTGTAAGTCTTAAGGCTGGATCTATTTGAAGTCCTGTGGAGGTTTTACTACAGAACCTCACTGAATTGGGGGCCAAGTGACTATCTCCTAACTCCAGGTATTTAAGTGCATATTTCACTGAGCGTCTCAACCACAAGAGCAGTAGGGCTGTGTTTGGGTCTTTATTTTCTTTTTCTTTTTTTTTTTCAAAGCTTGTGGTAATTCACAACCACACTTCTTAGATCAGAGCCCTAAATGTGAAGTCCAGCAATGTGAATATGAAGATAATTAGTAATCGGAATGTCTCCTTTCCCTGAATCCTCATGTTCCTGGAAGAAACATTACCAGAGCACTAAAGCAGAGGAGATAATAAGGCTTTTTCTTGACACCATAAAACTGTCTACATCCTAATCTGAACAGCTTTTGCAGTTTTAATATTCTCCCTGCACCCCTATAAAATAGGAAACATTTTCCATGGTTTTAGTCCACACAGTGTACAGAAGTTTTGTGACTCTGCCCCCCAGGCTCCTGTGTGTTATCACTTCAAAGGCACTGATCTCTTTTCAAATGTCCCTTTTGGCAACTCAAAACTCTGAACTGGAAGTCAAAATTGGCTAAACTGAGATCTGATAATTGGCAGTTTTACTTCCAGCTGCATCCTGTGCTTGCAGTAATAAAAGCAGTGATTATCTTTGATATGGTTGATGATGTTACCAGGATAGCAGGCATTCCAGCTGCTTAATTTAATTTCAAATCCCAGTGATAGCATCTAATGGCTGTGGTTTAGCTACTGCTACAGATTTTATTTTGCAGTGACCATCGATACTGTCAAGGTAGTTTTACATTCCCACCTGACTGCAGTCCCAACAGAAGATCCATCATTAGGTGACCATTCTGGTTTTAGACAGCACTCTGGATCACTTCTAGTAAAAGCCTGGTAATGATTAAATGAAAATAAAATCTGGCCCACTCAAAATTTCATGATAATACCAATAAATTAGGAATGCAGATGATAAAATTCAAAATACAGAAGGCCAGAGACCTTTGTGAACTATAAAATTCTGAACACTCCTGTTGAAGGCAAGACTGCACATAGTCACAAAATTTAAGGCCATACTACTCTCTCCGTCACTTTTCATTGGAAACACACTACAGGTCAGTGTCCTACATTGGCCAATGGATATTAGGAGAAAAACACATGATCAAGGCCACAGTCTGCCAACTTCCTCTCCACTATTTTCTTTATATCGGTGGTTTTCATTTGCTAAAGTTTAACCTCCTCAATAGAAGTGGTTCCACTTTTCCCTACCTATACACAGCAAGTTAGCTTAGTCCATCAGAGCTCCTAAACTCTCCAGTGATGTCAGAATATAACACCTGCCAGAGATAAAATCTAAAATAAGTCAGAAAAACTGTCTATGTCTCTCAGTGGTGGGACTGAGCATAATGGGATAACAGAGCAGATAGAGGTGATGTTTGATCACATTTTTTAGGTTCAAAGTCTCTAATTGATACCAGCTACAACATTGTCCTATCTAAAGCTAATTTATCAGCATCTGAACTATTCCAGCCTCCATTCTGCCAGCTGGAGAGTCAGAGGACAGAAATGCTGGGCTTTGGTTTTACAAGAGAAAACAAGACTTTCTTTTACTCCATTTACCTGTGAGGGACAGACAGAACCAATTCCTCCTCCCTCTCAATTTCCATATTTATGTCCTGTAACTCATTTTCCATGCCTTGCATTTCGTACCTTTAAAGAGCTGAAACAGCCATGAGAAATGAGCCACTAATTAAGACATTCTGACTTCCAAGACCTTCCTGAAACAGAGTGCACTTGTTCAGAGTTCTCTGTTTCAGGAGGCCTTGCTCAGCATGACAATGGATCAGACACATTTCTCAGCCACTCCGGAAAACTGGATTAGAATCAAAGCCCAAGATCTCAAACTGAAATGATGACAAAAGTATCTGCCACATCATTTGTAGATACTTCTGGCACAAAACAATTCAGTTGCCAGATCAACAAAGGAACTGCTGAGCTTCCCCAGCAGATTAGCATGTCTCTCTTCACTATTATTCTCAGTATTTGTAATTATCCTGTAATTTCATTGACAACAGTGATCAGATCCTTTAGACTAGAACAGACGATCTGACATTTTGAAGGGTATCTACTGATAGAAGAGTGTGAAAAAGACACATGATTTTAAAAAAGTACAGAAATCCCACAGGTTGGCAGAAACATAGGGTCCTAGAATCTGTAGATACCATCATCCTGAAGTGGGACATCCAGCCTGTTCCATTTGGTCCAGGACAGTCACCAGAAAAGGTGACAACTGAAAACAGGCTGGACTAATGGTACCATGAGTGTCCTGGTTTCCATCACAGCCTTTTCCAGAGCGATTACAGAGTTTATAGGAATTGTTTCTGCTTTTGTGGTAGAAGGTCAATGTTCCTCTCAATTACCTGGTCAACCACAGAACTAAAGTAGATCCCTTTCTGGGTTAATGAAAAGGAAGGAAACAAGAGGAAATCTGGCCAGCTACAAACCTGCCAATCCTGGTTTCATCACTGGGTAGAGTATAATTAGGAGATGAAATGGATACATATAATTAAGAGATAAAACAGATGCAATGTGGTTTTGTGACACTGCTCTAGGCATATTGTTCTTGCACTGCTTCCCACAGCACTGGCTGTAGCCACCTGAGAATCATAGTTTCTGTTAGACAATGAAGATAAAGGAAGAGATGGACAAAATGGAAAAGGACAGAAAAATGGGTGAATCTTAGACTTCAAATCAAACTCAAGCAAAGTGCTTCTAGGGCGGCACAAGATCTCTTTCTCCAGTCCAATGTCACACTTAAGGAAGGTATGGAGTGCAGCATGTTTAATAAGATATGAAGAAAAAGCAGAAGCGAAAGGTGTTTGTCCTTGCAAGCTGTCAAACACCCTGATAAAAAAATGGGAACTTTTGGTCCCTGCACAGGACTCTGGTCCAGCAGGTGCAGTTTGACAAAATCTGCTTCTAGCCCAAAGGAGAAGTAAGAATTGCAGGGCTATGAGGGAAACCAGAGGAGGATAGACTGATTTAGGCGTTTGAAACTCTTCTGACAAAGAAAAGGAAGCCAGAATATAAAAAATATATTATGAGAAATTTTTTTTTCCATATCCTTCTACCTTTTAAATATATTTAATGCTCCTTGTTCTATTAACCTCTTCTGAACTGCAGACTTTTTTGGTTGAAATAAAAAATGTTGCTGTACCCTGCTGTTGCAATATATAATAAAAGCAAGTAATTCTCATAGAAAACCCTACTGAAACCATTAGCAGTCTCCCAGAGTAAAAACTGTGTCAGGTAGTGACAAATCCTTTTTAAAAGGGAGCTTGAAATTAAAATACCTTTTTTAAAAATACATCCATACATCCATGCACTAGAAGTAGAAAAAGATTCTCTGCTGGAAACATTTTTGACTGGATGAGGCTAACGTAGGAAGCAAGTAAACAACAAGGAAAAAGGGGAGAAAGCTTATTTACAGGAAGAACAAAGTTGGTAAGGAAAATACTGTGCTCTCCTAACTCTTGGTCTAAATCTGTCTTGCCTGTGTTCGTGCCCAGAGCTTTGCCCACACCAGTCCCTGCAAACCCCTGAGCCCTCGTTGTGTGAGCGCTGAGACATGTGCGGTGCTCTCACGGCTCCGGCACGGGAGCTGCTGCTCCTGCTGACCTTGGCAGCTGAAGGACCCAGATGCCCAGCTCCGGGATGAATCTCTGCAGCAGTGTCATGGGGTGTCAGCTCATCTTCCCCAGTCTCCTCCCTGGCTCTGCTGACAGACCTGCCTGTGGGGTCTGGTTTAGGGTCAGCTGCCGCTGTGCCGCTCTGTCCTCCTTGAAGTCACTTTCCTTTGATTTCTAAGGATGAGGTGCATTCTCTTGACAAGATGCATCTGCAGTGTTTGATTAGGGTAAAAGAACCGTGTGTGGGGAATATTCCCTATACTTCTTTATGTAACAGCATGCTAGCTGCCAGTAGCCCAACTGGTTTCCAAATGACAGATGAAACTTAAAGCCTTCTAGGAAGCAGAGAGGCAAAATATTAGAGAATAACTGTACACAGATCTTGATTTTAGTGAGTGTAAAACAGCCAGCTTTTCACATTTCATGACTTAATCTATTTACTGGAAATAACATAATGGAGACATTAAACAAAAACTAATGGGCTAATAAAAGCCAAGTAGGATAGAGGTATAACATGTCTGTTTATTATTAAAAGCACCATTACTAAAAAATAGCCTATTTTTATACTTTTACTTGAAACACTGAATTTAAGACTAGAAAAAATAAATTACACAATTGCTTCATGGAGCTTTCTTTGTATCTGAAGGGTCTATGAACATAAAAGCGTATCAGGGCCAAATCCAGAAGGTCTTACTCAAGAAAAACTGATTTTAGTGGAAATAAAGCCTGATGGACTAAAGGATTTGGTCAGTAATTTATGGGACCCTTATCTCTGATCCACCTTCTAGGAATGCTAGCTTGCAGTACAGAGCAATGTAATATGCTTAAATATCTATGATTAATTCGGGTAATCTGGTTTATAGAGCCTGCTTATGTAAATGAGAAGGATTTACCTTTATGTCTGAGATGAAAAAAATATACATCAGATACAGCGAACCACACATTACAGAAAATGGCCTGGCTGAATTGTATTAATGTCTCAAAAATGTTGAGAACTGCTGTATCTTTTCCTTAAGCCAGTAATCATAGTACCTACAAATTGCATATCTTATCCTACTTTACACATATGCAGAAGTGGGCAAAGGCTGTTGTGAAGGCAGCATATCTCTCATTTGTACTCCTTACAACATGCTTTTGAAAGCCTAACAGAGAACTGCAGCTAAAGACTTTCAAAATGAGGAGAGAGCTGTGAGGGATTAATGCTTTACCTGGGAAACGGAGCGGAAGTCAACTATCAAAGAAAACCAGCAACATTCCCGTGGATCTGGTCTTAAGGACAGAAGGTTTTCATGTGATGAAGTGGTAATTCAGTTCAAAGTGTTAGAGAGACTTTGGACTGAAAACTCCCTTTGTATGTCTGTCCAAAAAGAGCTACAAATTTACAGATAATAAATAGAGGAGGGACCAGTGTGATCATCTTGTCTGACACTCTCCAGAGAGCAGTTCTCTAAGCTAGCTCTTGCTTGAGGAATGGACTGTCTTCTGGTTCCAAATCCCTCTCCTGTTTCCACTAGCATCTAGGAATAATACCCCCTGCTTCAGTGGAACAGCTCTGAAGACATAGGTCCTTGACAAAGAATTCCTAGTGGATTGACAGTTGTCCAAATTCAACAAGAGGTTCTCTGAATCACCCTTTCCTTGTTATTTTCAGCATATTGAACAGTCATGTCCTTGCTAGTAGAGCACCACCACAGAGCCTTTGAGGTGTGTGCAGTGTAGAACACTCTTCAGAACAACCCTTTAGTTTCCTTGCTTCAGCAGCAAGTACCTTAACACTATACTATAGACTCAGAGGATGGTTTGGATTGGAAGAGACTTTAAAGATCCTCTTGTTCCAACTCTCCTATGCCATAGGCAGAGACATCTTCCACTAGACCAAGTTGCTCCAAGCTGTCTGACCTGGCCTTGAACACTTTCAGGAATGGCGCATCCACAACTTCTCTGGGCACCCTATAAATATGTGTTAAGTTACAGATTTTCAAATAGTTCTGTATATATGAAAAGCTACTGAACATTAGCCTTTTCCAAACACAATTCTGTAACTAAAGGCACTTTGCAGTTCTCTAAGAAAAACTTGGTCACTTGCAATGGCTAATACTGTCTTTTAGATTAGCTAATGCTATATAATATGTAATAATTTCTCAAAAATAGAAAAACAGATGTGGTTTTGGATGAAAACTACAAGTTCTGCAGCTTCAGATGAGATCAGGAAAGACAAATGAGATGCAGGAGTTCTAGATCCAGCTTGGACAACCTAGAAGCTGATTTATTCCACCTAGCACTAGTTGAAAGGTAAATGCACCACAGTATTTCTGAAAGCAACAAGACAATGTGGTTGAATGAGGTTAGACTAAAAGAGACTTTGACAACACAAAGTTTATGCTAATATGCTTTACTCAGTACATATCATTGTATCTACTACACTCTGCAATACAATACCCGTATGCAATCCCCATAGCCAAAATCAGTTTAGTAAAATCAAGTTTAGTAAAACAATGTAAACAAGAAAAGGGATACCGAAAAAAGCTCTGATTTCATATTAAAGTGAAATCAACACCCTCAACCAATAGAGACCTTCATAAAGAGATAAAACACCTCAAAGCAAAGCATCTGTGTTTGTGCTGCTATTTCATGTCAAGGCAATTACAGTGATGTTATTAGGAAAGATCAGGGAGGGAGCAGTGTTGTCATATAGGGAGAAGAGAAAACAAACCGTTAAGCAATCATGTAGAACATCTTAAAGCTGGTGAAGGAACAAAGCTTAGCACTGTCAGGGTATTGATCTGTTCCAGAAGGTGCAGAGTTCTGCACCACTGTGATTGCCTTCCCTGCTGGGTTTAGAGAGGGCTGAAAGAATACAGTATTGATCTGGCCCAGTTCCTGAGAAGTTACTTAGTGATAAACACTGACTCCAGTCCATGGCTCTGACAGCAAACTGTTGCAAAATAGCACAGCTTTGTTGTGCTCGCAGCTCCTGTTATGCAGATAATACATGAGCAACACTGCTGTCCACTGCATTTATAGCAGAAAAGTTATGCTGTACACTGGCAAGAATGTAACACCCAAAGATGTAGCTTCTGTTTCCATATGTTTTAATTCAAGTATCACAAGCTTTCTGGGGACTTATTCTATATTCACAGAATACTGAACATATAAGGAGGCTTCACCTTATCTGGAGCCTAGCAGAAAATAAATGTAAAGTTTTGCATTTAACAAAATAGTTTTCTTCTCTTTCTTGCCATTGACTGTAATGCTGAGGGAAGACTGAAGAGCATTTCTAAATTTAAAGAAGGAAAGACTCTCCTAATTTATTTTCTTACCTATCAGTTAAATTGTGATTCTGTTACATCTGGGCACTCAAGAGAAAGCATTTCTAACTTTTAATTCCTAAGAACAATGTTGTCCTACAGAAGCAAAACTAATGTTAGCAATTGCACATGGAGAAAAAGGCCATCATACACCTGCATTTCAAAAGTCTTGGTCTGCACTTGCATTCCCTTTCTGGTGACATCAATCTCCAGTGGCAATAGCATGCAGTCTACTCATATGCAGGGAGAGAAGGAAGAGATTTTAAGCCAGGCTGACGAATGAGACTATAAACTTCAGGCAGTTAAACTGCAGAGATATGATGAGTGGTCCAGTGCAGCTCTATGAAGTATTACAAAACCTAAGTGTTGGGGCAGAAAGCAACCTGTCCCACAGAGTCCTCAGCAGTTGACTTCTGTCCTCTCTTAGGCCCATCTGGAAAAGTCCATCAACAAAGATGAACTGAACCACCTGCTGTATGATGCTTTTGGCTTGTTCTGACTTATGGGGTATTTCTGAGTTTGTGCTGAAGACTTCTGGGAATTCCTTGAACTTTTATTGCCTTAAGCCTGACTCTTTTCATGGCTAATGCTGATCACCAGCTTGACCTTGGGAACACCAGCCACAGGATTTCCCTGCATGTGGATGCTGGATTTCGCCACTGGGAGCTCAGGCTTCCATCTTCATGTTTTTATGCACAGCTGAGAACCACAGTCATTGGGTCAAATTTTCACAAATCGTGAAGACACTGAATTTCCAAAAGGATTGCTGTGGGGCTGCAGAGGCCTGATCCCAGAAGGCCCTCAGGAGAGCAATTGCTTGTTTTCTCTCTCCATTGCACAGGTGCATAACCTCACCTGTGTGCCCCAGCTCCTCATACTAAAAGAATTTCCCCTCCACACTCTGTCAGGTCTGCTGAAAGATGCTCCATCTTTCTGCTAAGCAGACACAGATCTTTTATCACATCCCTTCTGCAAACAGGGCACATACATTTTTTATTTTAGGGTTTGGTTTTTTTCTCTTTTTCTCTTTTCTTTTTTCACAACTCTCATCACTGAGAACAAAAGAAAACTGTTTACCAGACATGGGCACCTGGTTTGGGTTTTGTTTTCTTCTTTTACTCTCTGAATTCAACTCTGTTTTTAAATAAAGAGATGCAGAAGAAGCAGCAGACCTCCTGGGTCAGGCGGGTCAGCCTCCTCTATCGAGCAGGATTTTCCCATACACTCTGACCCCCTCAAGGATTTTATCTAGCCTGTTTTTTGAACACCTCTAATGATGGTGACTCAGCTACCTCACTAGGCAGCTTATTCATCTGCCTAGCCTAATTGCTCTTAGCTTCATTTTGCCTTCCTTTGTATGTAACATGAAATTTTCCCTTCTTTTTTATTTTTAGACCATTTTTCTATCAAAGGGGGAGAAAGTAACAAAAAATTGGCATCTTCAAAAAACCCCCACCATTTCTTCCAATCTGAAAATATCTGTAAAGCATGGCAACCCTATTGTCATGTCTTCGTTAGCCTATGTGTAAGCTGGAGATGTTTAGTTCAGTAAAAGGATAAAGAAAAGTAACAGTTGCAGATGTCCTGGCACCCCTGTTTTCCTGCCTGAATAGGGATGGTAACATGAAGATAA
Organism: Pithys albifrons albifrons; assembly: GCF_047495875.1. Taxonomy (NCBI): domain Eukaryota; kingdom Metazoa; phylum Chordata; class Aves; order Passeriformes; family Thamnophilidae; genus Pithys; species Pithys albifrons. Next base: position 17,323,803 of record NC_092470.1, on the reverse strand, counting down.
CTTCACCTAGATAGAGAGAAGACAACCAAGCATCATCAGGGCAAGAAGACCCCAGTTTGGTAATGGTGGACCAACTCTTCAGCCCTGTCCCAAGAAAACTCTCCTTAGTTCTTGAATCCAGGGAGGAGCATCAGCACAGTACTTGGCAAAAAAACCCCAAGATTTTGGGACTTCAGGACAGAAAGTAGGTGGGAATGATTGAGTTCCTTGTTGTATGAGTGGAGATTTCATTCACTGCAGAAAGCAACACAACCTAAAAGCTGATAAAGGATTAACAGGTCACAGCAAGTGCTCATCAAACATAAGTTACTCTGACAAAGAATTTCAAACTAATATCCTGAAATGGTAACATGGATTGCTATCAGCTGGGACTCTGAGCAAAAGTCAGCAGTCTGCAGCCTGGCAGTGGCACAAAAGGGCATCAGGCAGAGACAGCTCTGGCTGGCACCTGCAGCATCTTGGGAGATTTATTCACAACAGATTCCCAGCTCTCCCCAGGTTTGGAATTCAAGAAAAGCTGGGTGATGTTGCCTCATACAAATTTCATGAGTAAATATTACTGGGTTCTGTTCTGCTCTAGAGAATCCACAAAGGATAAAAAGGAAATAAAGGAAAATAAATTGATGGTGGTTGTGGACAGAGGAAAATGCTCAGGTAAAGAAATGGATCCTACTGCACAGAAGTGGCCAGCACTGCCATCCACATCAGGTGTCTCCAGTAACCTAAACATGAGTACCACCTAAGTAACTTGTTTCAGCACATGCCTTGTTTTAATATATCAGTCCTGTTAGAGTCAATTAAACACCTTATAGAATCAAAGCTGCAGAGCAGGTCCTTTCCTCCAGTTAAGAGACGATTCTGAAAATGCCCTTGACCAAAGCATGAATATAAATTGGTAGGTGTTAGACTAGGAGTTGTAAGTGCTATTGAAGTGGAAGACTCATGGGGAGAAGCATGTTTTGCCATCTCCTATGCTCCTCAAAATCAAACTCAGAATGGTTTATGAAAGCTATGGGACAAGGACTAGAACACCCTTCTGATCTTAATTTATTTCATGTTAAAGAGGTGGCAGATCAAGAGACTGCTCTACAGAAACCAAGAGGATGCTTTACACTCTCTGCCCTGCAGGAATGCATATAGAAATAATGCTTTATAAAATAAGAGAACACTAACAATGGTGTGATTGGTTTTTATTTATTTCTATGTAAAATGAAGCTTATTTTCCTAGTTTTGGCATTCAAGGACTGCATTTAAAGTCTCTAAAGGGAAAAGAGGTAAGGGGTAGAATAGGCTTTTCTAGGGCCACTAAAAGAGAGAAGGGCAGAGTTGCAGCGGAGTTACTGAAGTGAACAACTTGATCTGACCAAAAGGAGTCATTTAATTTTAGGTTCTCCCCAAAGGTTTTATTCCTCTTGGCTGCCAGGCCAGAAATGTCAGGCGTGTTGAGATGGGGCACCCTGGAAAGTGCTGAGCCTGAAAGGCAGCAAACAGGTTCCGCATGACTGCTGTTAGGTCTGGGAGCCTCTGAGAGCTGAACTCTTTGACCAGATAGGTGTGAACCAAAGAGGGGACTGGGTCATTTCTTTTCAAAGTTTCCTTTGCTTCACAAAGGCTTAAAGAATTATTTATTTATTTTTAAAAACAAATTCCAAGAAGCTCCAAACGTTCAGTTTGAAAAGAGGAAAATGAAAAAAAAAATTAAGCACTTTCTTTTTACAAATAAATGACACAACAGGGAGAGACCCAGCAGGGGAATTAAAGCCCTTTTTCTGACTGATCCGGCAGCATTTTTCTAGGCATTAACTAGACTTAAAACAATAATGAAGTTTGTCACTATGTATGTCATAGAGCAGATCTCTCTAAACCTCAAGGTTTCTAAACTGTAATATCTGTGGGGAAAGAACTGCCTTCTGCTGTGGATATACATAGCACCAAGTACAACAAGGTCTAGCTCTTGACAAAGGTCTCCAGCTGATGTTGAAATACAAATAACTAATGGAACAAGATGGAAATTGTGCTCTAATCCTCCCAGTGGCTATTGTATAATGAAATGAATAGGGACCTTGGGAGAAAGAAACAGAATCATACCCTGTGAACACACAGCTGCCAATTCAGTGGCTGGGCACTGCCAATGTAGGTTCCGCCCCACATTAATTAAAAAATATCTAAAAATGCTTGTAGCATCTTCAGTGGCTTGAGCAAACCATGATCAATTTTTTTCTGGAAATGCATGGATTGCAAATATGCACAGACCTGATAACTGTGTCTGTCCCAGCACAGGACACCTCAAAGTCTGCTGTCCATGATCCTCAGTCCATTTGTTCATAACTAGTGACTCCCAGGGCCAGGAGTTTTCTAAGCAAGTGAGGATTTTCCCTGATCCCAATCGCAAATGAGTGTATATAACCAAAAGTGAGCATACTGACAAGATAAGCTGTTAACATTAACAATTACACAAACTGTGTTCCCAAAATGAAACAAAAGAGGGATATTAATCCAGCCTATGAAACATTGTTCCATGATGACTGAAAATGAAAAGTGTTACACCTAATTGATAGTCATATGACTGAAAATAATGTTTGCACATTCAATTTTAATTTTAACTTCACACAAATCTACACAGTTTTCTCAAAGCTCATGAACCTTTTACTGTGTGTTGTTTGCTTTGCAAACAAATGCTTGTCTTACATGTGGCTTGACCTAAAATCTACAATAAGACATAATTTGCCTGACCTACATGTTGCCATTTTTGCATGGCCAAATGCCACAAGACAAATGACATGACTCTCAGAGCCAGGGGCAGCTTTGGGAATGCCTGAGGAGGGAGACAACAGCAGCTGCCATGGATGCCACCATTCCTTGGTGGATGACCTAAGCAGGGCGTTGCAGCTGTGTGTGAAGGTGACTTGACACTGTCTGGATATTTACAGGCTAAGAGCCCATCATGTGTATTAAGTGGCATCTGCCCCAGCACTGCTTTGCTACAAATTCATGAGAACCCAGGTACAGGAAAAGCATTTGAATTGTTCACAGATATCCTTGAATAGTAATCAGCATAAAATCTTTCATTTCCTTTACAGGTATTTGATGGACCAGTTTTGCAGAATTTCACAACATTTGCTGCACATTTTTAGCACCTTGACTTATTTCTATTAAAACACAATTGCCATCACATTTCTGAACACCTACATGAAACAGGAAAAAGCCAGCACAGTAGGCATCCAAAGCAAAGGGTATTGAGTTCATCCAAGTTCAGTCTTGAATGTGCAGTTAATAAATTCCCTAAAAAAAATTCCTGACCAGCCACAAGTATTTTCCTGAAACAGTCCTATATTAAAATGCTAAATTTCCCCCTCTGAACTTTGTTTTCAAATGACTTGATTGTGCAAGATGCAGTTATAAACTGCCACTGATTTTATGAAAATAAGAAGTATTTATCCTTTGCAGAAACACCAGGTTTTAGCTGACAGAACAATTTGAGTGCATCAAGTAACTTTCAAGGGTTTTTATTAGTCCCTTCTGATAAAAACACAGTAAAAAGTCAGTTTTGTCTTCACAGGACTGAAGGAGCAGTAATCAATGATCAAATGCCAATTTTGCTACAGAATTTATGTATAACTTCAACAACTCATTTAATTCCCCTATCTCTTAACTTAATACTTATGAATTCAAGCTTATATCTACCTTTTTCCCTTACCCTTTGCTTACAGGGACTGGAAGCATTTTAGGACAGACCTGGAACTCCTGCATACCACACCATAATCAGATAAAAAACATTGCTCAGAGCACTTAGAGAATGCAGTATTTCAATAGAGCTGTAGGGGATGCCTACAGCTCAGTTCTTAGCACATGTTTAATTCCTGGGAAAAATATACCCGTTAAACAGGAGTGGGAGGGGTGGAAGGAAAAAGATTCCAATTATCAGGTAGTGGGAGCTGGGTCAATCAGGAGAAGCCATTCTCTCTTCCTTCCCCAAAACAATGTAGGTGGTAACACATCGAGTCTTCAGATTGCACCACGGGATGCAAAGCCACAGTTCAGCTTTCAACGTTACTAATAAAAGGTTAAGGTTTCAAGCTATTTTTTTAATTTAGATCTGTTGTTTGGTAATTGGAATAAACATTCAAATTTGAGCATCAAATTTCTCATTAGTTTCACATCAATACCTGTGCTGAAACTATGGATCAGTGAACTGAGTTTCTCACTGCCCAAGTGAATTCATTAATCATTCTCTCCTAAGATGGGCACATAAGCAGACAGCTGTTCTAAGCAGCTGTCTTCTGATAGAACTCCTAACACGCATAGTGCTAAAAAAAAAAAAAAAAAAAAAAAAGAACAAACCACACACACACAAAATCTACCTTTTCAACAGTCTGCTGTTGTCTTAACTCAAAGATCTACCTGCACGGACAGGTCTGGCAGAGAAAGGAACTGGATCCCCACTCAACAATGCATTCCAATTTGTAAATGGTCACTTTATGGTTACAGACAGAAAGTTTTAAAACCATTAAGACTTAGTTACCACTTCTTATCTGGGGTATCATGAGGAAGAAGAAATACAAAACCAGACACTGATGAATGTATTCAATGAACAGGTATAATCTTAAACCAGGTCCAGTTAATTTTTTTTTCCCCTGTCTGTAGTTGCATAGATTCAGTTCTTCATCCACTATCCCCCTTCTTCTAATAACAGGTATTTAGATTTATTTTCATATACCTTGATAGGCAGGGATGAAATAGGCATTATGATCCACATTAGTCTCCTATTTTCCATTACAGCCAAAACAAGTGCTTAGGTAACTGGAGCTTATCCTATTTAAATATATGCAATCAGGAAATTTGAGATTGCCTTGATGGACCATATAATATTTCCTTTAGAAGCTCCCTGATATGCCATCGTCTACTAGTTCATCCATACAGCAAATGGTCTCACTGGGTAACCTTTCCCCAGTTGCGTCACACACACAGGAGAAAGATGAGACCATTGAAAAATATATAAACAAGGACTTTTGAACTGACCTTGCCCAAACTAAGCAAGAGACAGGAAAAGAAAGTATAAACAGACCTTGTAATACCCTGAAACATTACAAAATCTTTGCCCTACATTAAAATGGATGTTTCATGTATATACGTGGTATAAGGCAAAGTTTTTAAGAAATGGTTTTTGTTTCATAAATTGCCAAAGTTTTACTTGGCAAAACCATAGCTTTGTTGAAGTTTGCCTTAACAAAGGTGTTCAAAAACACCTAGAGAAAGAAAGAAAAAATGCCTTCCTGTTGGAAAATTAGCTTCCTGACTGCATATAGGGCCATTGGATAATACAAAAACAAAGAATTAAAATGAAGCTAAAGAGTTCATGTAAACATCTAAGTCAGTTTTAACTTTAGTTCAAGTTTGGACCAAATTTTTATTCAGTTAGTTCACTTTGAAAACTCTTGCTGACCTCTGTACTGAGTTTGGGAGACTTCACATGGTCCTTTGCCTTTTACTGCAAAGCTTCAGAATGTCATAACAGTTCAAGGCAGTAACCAAACACATAGATGTGGCACATGGGGACATGGTTTAGTGCTGGGTTAATGCTTGGACTCAATGATCTTTTCAACCTAAACAATTTTATGATTCTCTGGTGGAGGGGCTGAGCTGATACAATAGCCCAGTGTTGTTCCCAAATCAGTTTGATACCAATCACTTCTCATTACTTAGAATTTGAAAAAAAAAAAAAGTATAATCTTTAACACGACAGCATGTGTATGGTGACAAAAGGACATTTCAGTTTCCTCTGCTTAAGTTCCTATGGCAAAGTTTGTGGGAGGCAACAAAATCTTTGATCTCTCTCTCTGCAAACCTTCCCCTGATCATATCTCCAGTCAGACACAATTGTAGCTTTTACTAGTAAGTTCCAACAAGCCACTGAGTGTGGAGAAGCCATGTCTATGTGTCAGTGGCAAGCAGGAGGGGACTGGTGAGAAATTTGTTTCTGGTTCTAAATGGTGTCAATAACACAAGAGAAGGATAACAATGAGTTGCCTCCTTGGGACAGTTTATCTGAGTAAAATCAGCATAATTCAGACCACTTCTGATATAAATAATACGATTTTTTAGTGTCTTGCACTGAAATATTGCTGCAAAGAAGAGGCTTTCAAAACATTTTGACAAACAAGAATTATTTTATCCATCCACCTTTCCAGGACATTAACACTTTACACCTATCTGGATTTTTTTCCTCTTGATACATGTGTGTTGCTCAAATTTCTGTGACTAGAAGATTTCACATTTCATTATAACCAGGCCAATTCCCATCTCAGTTCTGAATGAGAGCTTTGCCTGACTACACATAGAAAGAGACTGAAAACACAATATTATATTTCATATCCAGTGAAATAATCAACCCTCCATCTCTTACACTTAGAGGAAATTTGGTCCTTGTGACATCCCTAATAATATTTTCATCCTCTCAGCTCATGATGGCTGTAGAAGAATTGTCATGATTTAAAACACATAGATGAGAGATGTTCAGAAATTGGTGGTTTTCTTTTCTTTTTTTTTTTTTTTGTTAATGATTTTTTTCAACTTACTGGAAGAAATCTGCACTAGAAAATTAATTCTAAAACTAAACACCAGCTTCCAAAAGTCCTAGTAACACTGGGGTTTGTGACAGAATGCAAGGTCTGGGAAAAGTGACTTTATACCTTAAAGGAAGAATTCTGTAGCACCTATCCTGAACTAAGGAATAGAGTGCTATGTTCAGTATAAAACCTGCAAAGCTCAACTGTGGTTTTCAGATGATCATCAAAGAACAACTGCTCATATCCAATGGCGTCAAAAGCAAAGCTCATACTAACTTCAAAAGGCCAAATTGTGATGGCTTTACTCACACTGAATCACTCTTTGTTTCATGTGTACTTTCACTGACATCAGTAGAAGTAAGGATGAAGTAACAGCTATGGAAGCAGAATACAGATATCAGAACTTGACACAGAGCAATTAAGCTGGGATACATGTATCACTGACTCAATTCCTAGGAACAACTAGGGGGAGAAAAAGCTAATTTTGTTCCATTTTCTAAGTTACAACATTATTTTAATTTAAGCATTTAACATGTTTCCTTCCTAAAAGGAAATGCAGACGTACTTAAATGCTGATACTCAGACAATTATCTTTTGACAAATCACCTAGAGATTTTTTTTTAAGAAAAGATAATTCACTCCTCATCTAATTCCCATTAAAGCAATAATTTGTAAAAATGAAAATTACTTTGATAGCTTGACCAAAGCCTGTGTCTATGGCTAAATATGTATAGCAGCTTCCTGGATGAGGTAATTGATCAAAATGGTTTTCAAGGGCTTTGGCTTTAAAGAAAAATGCCAATAGCAAAGGATGGAGTGAAATCATACACAGCAGTTTAAAACACCTTTGCCTCCTGTTGAATAAGTAAGACTGCTGCACTTGGACATTTAACCCCTTGGCTTGGTATCGCTCTAAGCATCAAAGGACATGGCACAAGGATGAAGAATAACCTAGCCTGATCTCTTCCTAGCCCCAAAAGTCTACCAATTCTAATCATTTTATATGGTAAATGAGTTCCAGGTTCCATCTTCATCTCTGTCATATCCTTTCATCTCCTTTACAAAATGGGTTACACTTTAAGGTTATTGTCGAATTAACTAAATTATCAAAAACTCCCAACAGGGATTAACAGGGCATGTGCCAGGAACAGTATAAATAGGAATAACATCCTGTATAGGAGTTTTCAATCTATACAGCAAATATGGACAAGCAGTAAGAGAAAGGAAAGTTTACTATCCCATTTTAGAGATAGGCAGCTAAAGCTTGGACACACATGGAGCTGCCCAAAAACATAGTAGACATCAGTGACAGCAGCAGAAAGTAATACCTTTCCTACACAAGGTGCCTTTTATTAAGAATCTGCCTCCTATCAAGACTTTTCATAGGTTCCCAACCAAGTGACACAGCTCTAAACTGATGGGTTTTTTTTAAAAAAACAACTTTCTAAAGATGAGTGTCTTCTTGGGCAAAGTGTATACAACAGTCAAACAGTGCATGTGTGGCCTCCCAGACATAAAGGATCCTGGGAATGAGAGAGGGGCAGAGAAGAATGGATGTCCTTTTTATGGCTCACACTAGTGGACTTTACAACTTACAAAATAAAAATAAGCACAACCCATAAACCATATTTTGAAAAGGATACAAAGTGTATCATAGCGATATACTAATCCTGTAATTCCTTAGAGAGGCAAATAACCTTTTCTCTTGATATAGGCATCAGGCATTGATCTGTCACACTGTTTGTTCTAGCAGAGCTCCCAGAGGTGCATTCAGTTTGAAACGTTAAGGCTAGTTCATTAGCCGTCCCTAGCTCGCTTCTCTGAGAGAATCAAGATAATACTGTGGTTAGTTAATGGCTTTCTCTTGTTTCCCCCAGAGCCTGCCTGTCTGAAGCCTGCAGGCCCAGGCAGCTTTCTTTTTTCCCCCTTCCCTTCACTATTAGTCACAGCTGGTAAGGCTTGCAGGAGCCTGGCTTGTTTGGAAACAGCCGGGTCACACAAATGGTAGAATCTCTCTGCTGCAAACAACCACCTTGGCCCCTGCTGTCAGAGAAGAGGACTCCTGCTTGCACAGCAGTGGGGAATGAGGGATGGAGGGAAGGGGAACTTCTGATCATCATGCTACTGATAGGTCTTATTCAGAAAAACACCAAAATTATAAAAATAAAAAAGGCATTCCTGTCTCAGGGAGCTGCTGGGAACCACTATTTCCTAGAAGACAGAAGGAAAATCTGACTTTTACAGGGAACTGCTGTCTCCATCAGGCAATGTCACCTGCATTGCTCTCAAGTTCTGTAGTTTATCATCACAGTTTGGAGGTTGAGTAGTCACAGACAAGAATCTCTCCCAGGAGTCATCCCACTTCTAATGGATGGGCAATATTCCCTGTACTTTTGTTTTCTGCTTAACACATTCTGCCCCTTCTCATCCTTACAAACCCACCTACAGAGGCTCCAGCTAAGCACTGCTGTGAGCATCACAAGGCTAAATGCAACAGCTCAAAATACCTTTATCTGTCTTGTTTTTAGCTTGCATTTAGGCTCTGTAAAATTAATATCTGATTCCCATGGAAGCAAGACAATGACAATGTTGACGAGTGTCAGATATCTGCAGGCAGATGAGGTACAAGTTCCGTTTACAGGGAGTAATTCTATCAACGTACATCAGTGTTGATCTGCAGAGTCCCCCGCTATTCTGGTGCCTCACTCTTTTATCTACACATTCAGCACTCATTGCTGTGTTACCAGACACTGCCAGTCATGAAAGGCTGCAGGATGATTTTATCTGCCTCCCAGTATATTACCCATTGGGGAACAAACTTAGACTTGTAAATGTTTTCTCTTACCAGTTCTCTAATCCAGACATTTAGAGATGCTTTTGCTCACCAAGCAAATAGCACCAAGCTATTTACAGAAATCCTGCTGAAGTTAGCAATAAGCAGGGTGATGACCATCAGGTAAAACTCAGACTGAAAGACAACTGTTTCATATTGCCATGGGGTTTTTTTGTTTGAAACAGTAAGTATATATCTACCAGAAAAAAATAAAACAAAATATAAAAGAAACTGCTCTTTGGGATACAGGTTTATGATACCGCTGTGGGATTCTGCTGTTTATGGTACTGACTGAGATGAAGTGTGGACTGTCACCAAAAGGAATGATGCCTCCCCATCACTCCCCTTTTCTGCACAGTGGGTAATGGTTGCTTTTGGACTGCCTCATGGATGGAATCCAGCAGAAAGTTATTTACTCCTTTAGCTGGGAGAATTTTCACCCATCTAGTTCCCTGAAGCAACACTGCAGGGTCCATTGAGACCTGTGCTGGCCCAAGGGGAGGAGCAGCTCACTGTCAGATTGACTCAGCCATAGGTAAAACTGATAAAACCACGTCACTCACACAGGTATGTAACACCTGTCCCCCAAATGCCATGAAATATGTACTATATCCATGAAAATAGAAAGACCAATCACAAAATCAAGGCATCTCCCTAGGGTTTGACACACCAAAATCTATGTGAAAGCTGAATGCTTACAAAGAGAAAGCAAAGCAAAGATTTCATGGAGAAATCTTTGTGGGCTACAAAAATCAGAGGAAGGTTCTGTTTCTGAGTTACAGGCCAGGGAGACCCAATCTGACAATCTTTCAAACAGCAGCTGTTTGGTACTTGATCAGAACAGAAATAGAAAAATAAACCTCTAAATAATGAACATGGTGAGTCCTTCTTCCAACAGCTCCAAATTTTACCCTTCTTTTGTTGGGTCCACAGAATGATGGATACTTTTGTTATGTCCAGAAATGACACGGCACAGCAAAGGCACATAAAGCAAGATAAGAAATCCTCTGCCTCCCAAAACACAAGCAAGAGAAGTAATGAAGTCAAAAAGATGAGAACAATGGATAAAGAAAGTATTCTTTCATTTGTGGATAACATTCAGGTTCTTCAGAAACACACCAGAGTCAGCTTTCATGAACCTGTTCTATGACAAAATACTGTTTAGCTTCAGATATTTCCTCGTGTTGTAAATCTAGTGTCAAACATGCAAAGCAGAAATGGGCAAATGTGCAACTCTAGAATTTGCCATACATTCTTGATTTCATGACAAATGATGAATGCTGAGATTGACTTCTCAATGAACTTCCCAAAGAAAATATTTCTTTCTTCCATGTCCCAGGCAAGAAGCCCATCAACAAGGCCAATATTTTACGAGTTAAAGTGTCCCTGGCCAAATCAATCGACCTGCGAGGAAATCACCCAAACTAGAAGTTCTTAAAGGCTTCAGAGAATTCTCAACGAATTCAACAGGCCTTAGATCTATTATGGAGAAATGCTTGGATCTCTCCCATTCTTGTATTAACTTCAGCTTCTCTTTTACAATGCAGCTAGTCATTGACTCAACAATTATTTTAGTTGTGTCTGTCTTGTTCCTTCCTTCACTTAAACAACTGTGGTCTTCCCTCAAATATATATTGAAATTTAGCACCATTATTGTCAAAGCCCAGTCCTAGAAAGAAGTAAAGAAAGTTTGGTGTAACTAGACTATAAGTTTCAAGGTGAGATAAGGTTGGCTTATATTTTATCAAATCATTATTAAGGAAAGGAGATGGATTAAGGAAATGGATAATGCTATTTAGTCATCTTTTCTAAGAGCTCCATTTTCTATGGATGAAACATGCTATTTAATGATTAACTATTATTATTTTTATATCCTGCTTTATGACACTATGTCTTGCTATAAGGCAACTATTTACTACTCTGAGCACTTAGTAAAAAGAATTATCATTCTTTGCTGTCTTTTCTTAGCAAGGAAGTAAAACAAAAGCAAGTTACAATTTTAAAGAGAATACTTTTAGCAGAAGTGATTTATGATCGCTGTTAGCAATGGTTCTCTTAATTTCTTATAAAGATGCAGAACCCCTAGGAGATATATATATGATATAACTAAAAATGGTTAAATAATTATATAAAAGACTAGCTCATCAGGTAGCAAAACAGTTGGGAAAGCTCTGTTTAACAAATTAGTACACAGTGGGTCTCCCTACTCCTGTAGATATTTGACTGTTCATCATTCTTTTTTTTTTTTGGGGGGTGGGGGGAGGGGGACAGGAGTGTGCAGTGTGGCATAATCAAATCTGTGAATACCAAAACTGATGCAAATAAGAAAGAAAACACAGTCAGGAAATTTGTGCACCTTTTAGAATGAAACCATGGCATCCTTTTTCATTTGCTGTAGGGGACTTATAACGGCATTTATCCCGCAGAGTTTATGGCCGAGATGTTTTAAGAAGATCTGAATTTGTGACAAAATTAGGAGAGAGAAAAGTTCAGAACATTCAAGTCACTCGGCAATTCATTTTCAGATTTGATCTCTTTTTGTGTTTTAATGAATGTTGAAATTTAGCTGAAGTCACTGGAAAGGACACAAGCTGACGCTTCTTTGGAAGAAGGCCTTCTAGCAGAATCCGAGCTCATGACTTCTTTCTGTGAAGTCTTAATTGGTTAGGACAGAGGATTTTTTTTGTCTGTTATTTCCCAAAGCAAAACATGTTTCCTCAAGTGCTCCAGGAACACTCACTAAAAAAGAAATTAACATGTAAAACTGTAACATTTCTAACACTCCTACATGACCAAAAGGATACAATTTTAGAACTGTGATTTGGAACCTACAAACATTTTAAACATTTGTCTTGTGGTTTATTTGTAAACTAATGAGTCTTGATGCTGCTCCCTATGCTCATGCTGCAATCTGTTGTTGGCCTTTTTGCAGCTTTAAGATCTACACTTTGGAGAATCACAGGGGGTGTTGGAAAAATAAGCCAACAGAAGCAGCATGATTAAATTTCACTTTTAACTTTTGAGGAACTAACATTAAGTAGCATGTGTTTTTAGTGCATAAAAACACCCTCAAAATTGGAGCACTATCAGCTGGACTAAGACCGGCATTTCCTTTTCCTCAAGACCTTTCTAGATAAAACAGTCTGGGCTTTTTCTCTTTCTTTTTCCTAAATGGCAGGTTGCCAGTAGCTAATTTAAGCATAACAATGGGAATAATCATTCTCACAAATTCAAGAATTTGTATCTGTATCTATGGCAAATGTATTTAAGTGTCTTGCTAATTACCTTTACTTACAGAAGGCAAGAACCAACTAGACTCTTATGCACATTGGAAGCTTAAGCATGTGCTGTAGGACTAAAGACTGGATGTGCCCATGTATTAAAATCACAAACTTCAAAGGGTTACAGGAGGGAGGCTCATTGAAGAGCGTTTTTATATAATCTTGTGCAGTGTATTTACTTTTGCTTTTTGGGATGTAGATGGTGCAGCAGTGTATGCAAACTTGTAAAATAAAACTTGTAGTGTCTGTAAGAACTTCATTTCACATATGACCTTTTACAGTAATTGGATCTGAATTATAATCAGTCACCTGAGTCCTGAAATAGATAAAATAGTTTTTTAATGTTAAAAAGTTTTAGCCCTTCGTTGATTATCTATCAGTGCTTACAGTCCTGTGAAAATAAGATAAATGAGAAATTTGGTCTCTAATTAGACTTCACTAGATTTACAGCTTTTAATTTATACGCCAATGCAACTCAGGCCGGCACTAACACAGATAGAGATGGAGCCACAGTTTTCAATTGATTTAACAATTTAATTGCAGCATTAACATCCATTAACATTTAACTAACCTTTTAAACTAACCTCAGGCACAACCTTAAAGACTAAATGAAGTAAAATTGCATATAAAAAGGTACTAACATACAGCTGTAAGAAGCCAGAGTGAATCTTTAGGGAGATTTAGCATTGCTTCCCCACATCAGCAGGAGGGAGTCTGTTTTCCTTCTTGCAAAATTCAGTAGGAAAGCTTGCTCTAATTTATAGGAAAAGGAAACAGACACATTTGATGGTTATTAACTCTCATTTATATCTTCTTGTCTATACGTGATGTCTAAAAGACACGATATCCTTTACTCTGGTCATGCACTAAAGAACAATTTTATTACTCAGAGAAACAATATTCCTGGATTATCTGTGATAAAATGTGATGTAAGGGAATATAAAATAAGGTGCTGAAGTTTGATATGAAAGAGAAACCTCGTATTTTAGAAACAATGGGCAAATAGGGCTCCTGTTTATGTGGGTATAAATCTAAAGCAACTACACTGAAGCTGCTGGAATAACTTCAGGCTTACCCCTGTGGTACCACGAGAAACAATCAGAGAAAATAAGCACAGGAAATGCCTGATTTGTATCTGTGTAGAGCACTCCAAAACTCTACTTCAAAGCAGCAGTAGCTGTAGGTGTTTGGTGCTTCAGCAGGGAAGTCCTGAAAGCCACACCTGCTGTTGTGCATCTTTGTTCCCCCAGTCCCATGGCAGTGAAGGGGTTGACTCCAGCACTGAGGGAGTACTGCACACAGAGGCCACAAATTTACAGTCCAGCATCTAGCATTGCATGTGCCCATGGTCTACCATAAGGCTGGGTCAGGATTTAAAGCCTTTTCTTTCTCACAGGGATGACAAACAGAAGTTTTGGGGACCTTTTAAAGTGTCATCTGGGCATTCTCGACCTGTATTGTGTCAGATCTGACATAATTCTCAGCACCATCTGTGTAACCCACAGATACTGTAAAAATTCATAATGCATGGGCACAGCACAACTTTTGATATTACTAGCTGTTACCTTACCCAGTTTCTTTTGCATTATCCACTGCTTGCACAAATCATTTCAGTCTGTTCTCTGGGTGACTTGTGTAAATGCTTATCAGTACTCCTGAGTTTCACACTCAAGTTTTTAGCTAACTGTGTGTGCACTGTTAACATTTCTCTCTATCTAAATGGTATTTAATATTAGGCAAGTAATATTAAAACATTAAGATGATCACTTGGAAACTATGACAACTTTGTGTCTTTTGGTTGCAGCAATGAGTATCACAAGGTTTGTGGTATGTCCTGACATGCAATGGTCACGTGCAGTGTAATATTAATGTTCCAAGGATTAAGAGTCTCCCAGCAGTACATGTTGACACCATTACACTGTAATGATTCCACTGGAATTATTAGTCATTCCAATCAGCTCTCTGCACTACTGTTTGACCACATACATCATAAATGCATGAGGTCAACGGTCTGGATATTAAAAGCACTGATACAACATAACATGCCACTTGGATGGGTTTTTCAAGCACCTTCTTTGAATTCACATTGCCACACTTGAGAAATACATCATACGTATGCAAGGATTCTAAAGCATTCGTTTTCAGCTCCTCCTTAAACTCCTGGGAATAAACTAGAGGTGGATAGCAAACAGTATTTCTGGTGACATTTGATTTTTCACTTCTGATTAATGTGCAGTTATGGCTATTTCTGTATTTCACAGTAATGCCACAAAGTAAAAAAATATATGTAAGTATTTCTAATAAACTATCTGGATTATGACTCCTGACAAATTATGTAATTCCAACACAAACATGTGTGGTAGGATCAACCTTTCTTGCTCTGTTAAGATAAATACCTTCAAAAGAGAATCAGGAAAATTCGAAGAAGTTTTTAAACATAAGCATCCACAATGGTATGACTCCTCCAGAGAAAACCTAAGAATCACCAGAGGAAGCACTGCTTTATATTCTACCTAGTGTTTTTCTAAGGTTAAAGATCATTTTGCTGCATATCTCTGTGAATACTTGCTCAGCTTCACCACATGTTTTCTTTTCCTTTTTTACTGAAAAAGCAGCTTGTTCAACAATAAAATGTAGATCCACTTATCGGTATTAATATAACCAAAACAATCCCCCAAACACCAATACAAATTTTTTAAGCTCCCAATTCTCTCCCTATACATCCATGGGAGGTCAAATTTCCAGGATATGCATATAATTCTGATCAATACCTTATTTTTTTAAGTCAGGGCTATGATTGTTCCATTTATGGTATGATTCCAAAATCAGAACTTCACAGCTTATGAACTAATGGGCTTGAACTTTGTTGTATCTCTAACCAAGGGAACAGAAGAGAAATTGTATGTTGTCTATGTTTATTCTACAACACGAACATCTGATAACCCTTGGTCTAATATCATCCACTCTGCCATCTGCCTCTAATTTCTTAGGCTCATCAATTCAGGACTGCAGCTTCTGCCACCAAAAATAGGACTTCCACCTCTTTCTGCCTCTGTTTCTCCAACACTCAGTTTTGGATGAAAATTCCCCCAATTCTCTCCTCTTCTTTTCAAGGATTATTTAACAATGCAATTATATTATTTCTAAAATAAGATGTTTGAGTCCTTCATTTACACTATGCTGCTATAGAAAATAAGAAAGTTTTGCCCTAAAGTTTCAGCAATATGAACCAGTGTTCACATATGTAACCAAAATCCAAGCACCGAAATATCAGCTATGATCTATATGGAAAATTGGTGAAATCAGATGTATTAGAGGACTAAATGTCAGGTCAACATAATAAAAAAAAATTCCCACCAATCTAAAGCTTTGTGAGGCAATAAACCTCATGTGTGCTAACAGGAAGATCAATATGAACTTGCAGCTTTTAAAAGTGAAAGTAACCTACAGGAACAAGATGATTTTTCAGATTTCCTTCTTTTCAAAAAAACATTATATATTATTTACTTCAAATCCTCTCCTACATTAAAACCACCTTAATATCCTTTCAGTATCCTGCTATGCAGGGTCTCATTGATGGAAAGCTGCTATGTGCCTCCCATCCTCTCTGTAGCTGGTTCAAGGGATGCAATCAAAGGATGCAATCAAGGGATGAGGTCAGAGCTAGCCTGTGTTCTGCAAACTTGAAATTATCAGCTCATATAATAATACTCATCTTAAGCACCACCCCCAGGCCCCCTAGCAGTTCCTAGAGATTGCATTCAGGGTGGGAAACATAGAAATGATCTTTGGTCTGTTGAGCTGCCAGGGTATCATAGCCCATAGTTTGCTTCACTTGCCAACCTGTAGTCATATAATGGTATTTTGAGACGCTCTGGATTTCATACTGACTTCAGAGGAATGTGAAATTCCTACAGGTTCCACATTGCATTTTTCAGCCCCATGCAGGTATTGACTACTCCATGGTAACTCTAAGAGTTGCCCTTTCTTAGGCAAGTGAATTGTGCTCTTGAGAGTAAATATGAGTTCTTCTGGCTCAACAGAATCATAACAGCTAATGATAAATGTGGTGGGACACCAAGCAAGTCTTTAGTTACCCTTCTGTTTTGCAAAGCACCAGCATTTGGAAGTGGGATGTGCCATACCAGAATAAAACCCTGTATAAGAACAGCAAAACATGTCCTCCATATATAAAGATATCTATACATGTAACGCAAACTGGCAGCCGACTAACAAAATACTAGAGATGACTCACTGAATCAGACATGACATCAGAGATGGAGAGGCCTATTATCTCATATATCCACTCTTCTGAATAGCCTTTGCGTTGCTTTATTTAATTCTTTGTTCTCTTTGCCATTAAATATCCCTGCTGATTAGGTTTGCTCAATCTATCTCAATTAGATTTACCTCACTTTCCTAGTCAATTCAGTGCTTAGTCTAGGTTTATATAAATGAATTCTGGCCACGCAGCAATTGCTTTTGGAATTAACTAAATACAATTATACTGTAATTTTGAGACTGTAATAACAATGTAGTTACATGTAATCATTGTATAAAGTTATGAGTAACCGCATAAAATTTATGTTCTTTTTGATTAACATATTAACACTTTTTTTTTAAAATCATAAATTGTGTGGACTCTATTTGGAAATTAGCCACAAATCTCTCATGCCTCAAAGTAACATTTAAAACTCAATCCTCATATTTCCAGCAAGGAAGAATACCCTATAGGCAAAGACACCACTCAAATTTTCCAGTACCTTCCACGGTGTCACACTACAGAGTCCACCTAGAAGTGGTTTCTTTTTCAACTTTAGCAGCAGTGCTTACTGGAGGAGTGAGAAAATGTGTTCATAAAAATCAGATACCATTATTCAGGCTTGATGCTTTGTTGTGGCCAAAATAAGCTTTCTCCCTCAGAAAAGAAATCTCATTCTGTGTTCATGCTGTGCTAAACATAACATGGCTCATTCCTTAGCTGCAGATTTTAAGTAATATAGAAAAACAAATAATTAAAAATAATAACTATCAAAACCTCCCTAACTTTAGATTATAGATGCGTGCTGTAACATGTTTTAGTTTACAATCAGTCAGCTACAACATCATAGCCCACATTTTAGTTTTCTTGACACAAAAAACAAAAGAGCAACAAAAAAGAAAGGAAGAATGACTTTGACAGGAAATGTTAATTAGCTGTGTGTGCTCAGTCTGATGTTTTTTAAAAGTTTCCTGAAAGAATTCCATTTTTTCCTAGAAAAGATGTGCAAAAATGACTTGTCTGCAAATCCAATTAAAGTTGATAAATAATTCAGTTCAGGTAGCTCAATATTCAAATTGAAAGCCAGCATCCAATTTGAGGGGGGAAATAAGCATTAAAAAAACATCTTGAACACATTGTATTACATTGATACTTTGCAGCACAAGCTGGACTTTAAATGAAATGTACTACTTTTATTCAGATGACAAATTGCTCTAAACTCTAGTATTTAATAAATAATATTATAAAACATTAATAGAAATAAAAATACTTAAATATTTATAGCAATGAAGACCACAGTTTCAGGACAGAGATGTAAAAACTAAAGGCAGATACAGTTCAGGGTATTTATATCTCACAAACAGGCCCCCATCTTGCATCAAGACTCATGTTGATTGTCACCTCTGTTTGCATTGCACAAACAGCTTCCTTTGGGAAAGGGGAGGAGCCTTGCACAATGTTTGCAGGATGTCTTCTCCTTTAAACATGCCCTAAACCCAAGCACAAGCCAAGACTTAAAGAATTGCCTTCTGGGATTAGAAACAAGAATTAAATACAAGGTGCATCACCAACAAGAGGGATTCTAGAACCCTCTTTCCCAGACAACCTGTGGGGGACTGAGTTGTGACTTATGCAGGTCTAGGGAAGAAGTCTGAGGAAGTAGAAATGAATTATAGAATCATTTAGGTTAGAAAAGATCTTTAAGACCACCAAGACCAACCTTTACCCCAAAACTGCCAAGCCCATCACTAAACCATGCCCTAAGCACCTCATCTACCCATTTCGTAAACAATTCCAGGGGTGGTGACTCCAGCACTTCCCTGGGCAACCTGTTCCAATGCTTGATAATCCTTTCCATGAAGAAATTTTTTGTCATATCCAATCAAAACATCCCTTGGTGCAACTTGAGGCCACAACTCAAAGGGTAAGAATATCTGCAAAGGAGGTTATGCAGGTTTGGAGAGCCACTGGGGATGGGGGAAGCATTTTCTTAAGGTTAATTCCCTCATGAATAAGCCAAGTTCCAGAAGGGCCATTCTGTGTTACAGAATATGCAAGTATCTCAAAGGCCCAGGAGAGAGATGACAAAGACAGAAGGCCATCAATTTATCCCAAAAATATTTTATAATTGGGTTTATGACAGCAGATGGGAAATAATTATCTTGATGCCCTTCTTGACAGTGGTACTTCTGGAATGGCACCTATGGATTGACTAAGGTAAGCTGGTGCAGCCAAGTATCAGTATGAGGAATCGTGGTACTTTGCACACAAATACAGCATTCAACTCCATCCATCTTATTCCAAAATTTAGGGCCAAATGTATTATGAGTCTTCAATTACTGTAAGAGTTTTCTTTACTCTGTGTTTTCAATTCAGGTGAGGTTGCCTAATCAGCAATTAACTTCCAGCTCTGGAAGAAGACAGGTATTAGTAAACTCCTTGAGTTTTGGGATAAGTCTGAGGAGCCTTTTGGGGTGTGTTCTTAAATAGCTGTATGCCTCAGCCTCAAGACAGTGGAGGTTCCTACTCATATCTGATGACCTTAAGAAGGAAAAGAGACTCAAAACATTGCAAGTGCAATCCTTTGGGGTAACTAAAAGAATCTCTGCTCTAATATGGGATCTCAGCAGCTGGAAATGAGTAAGCAGAAAGAAGTCAGTGTCCTTGCTGCGAACCATCAATATAATATAACCAAGTGGAAAGTAATTTTCTGCTCATTGTGCTAGATTTTTCCAGTGAAGGTGAGGATGTGCTAATGCCATGATACTCCTTCCTACTGAGGCCTTATCCAGCTTATGTTGCACAAATTTGAACACTGATGCCTAAGAAAGAATATTTCAAACAGGAAAGAAT
The DNA here is from genome assembly GCF_047495875.1 of Pithys albifrons albifrons. Classification (NCBI taxonomy): domain Eukaryota; kingdom Metazoa; phylum Chordata; class Aves; order Passeriformes; family Thamnophilidae; genus Pithys; species Pithys albifrons. Next base: position 17,304,009 of record NC_092470.1, on the reverse strand, counting down.
AACTTACTAAAGGGAAGAAATCAGCTCATCTTGCAAGAGATGACTAATGGGCAATCAAGCCTTGCAAAATGGGAGAGAGACTGCTGGAGGACAAACACAAAATAGGACTGAAGCAGACAAATAAAGAACAAATTAAAACCATGAACATCACTAGCAAAAGAAAAAATGGTGTCAGTGGGCAACACATCTACTTAGGCTAAGAATGGGGAGGAGGTTTTTAACAATCAAAACAGTGCTAAATGTAGCAGATGACTTTTAAGAAGGATCTTAATCATTTGATGAAAGGAATAATATGATGAGGTAGCCTGCAATGACAGAGGACTGGACTCGGTGACCCAGGCAATCCCTTCCAGAGTGATGTTCCTGTATTGCAGCTCTCCTGGCAAGCTGCTAATGAGGCCCTGAGTGTTTCCAATCTGCTCAAGATAGTAAGGATTCATCACAATGTGACGGTGGTGGAAACTGAATGAGGGCACACACTCTGTGAGCTGGTGCCTTGCATGGTTCACTATGTGTTCTCTAGGACAGCTGAGCTGGCATGCACTTCCTGATGGAATGAATATTCAATATACATGAGCCAAACCAAGGGACTTGGACAAAACAAACAAGATGCAATGCATGCAAGTAGAATTGATTTTATCCCATCATCATACTTACATTTTAACGGTACGTTTAAGTTTGTAAAGGGTTTGGTTTAAGAATACGTGTAGACGTTAACAGTAGAACAAAGAACAATGCCATTATAACAATGTATTATATATTTCTATTTGCTTCTTCAAATTTCCTTACAGAAGCAAAACATGAAAATCTCTATAAGAAAATCTTTAAATTATGTAGGACCACTATGAACCAGAATGAGTTATATTTTGTGTGTAGAAAAAACACACCACACTAATATCCCTTAGCTGCTGAGATCCATAAAGGATTTTTTTCGGGGTGGTGAGTCATATTATCCTATCAATGCATTAGGGGGGATTTAAATTCTTAACAACCACCATCACACCAAAGGCAGAATAGACTACTTAATATGAATAACAAGCACCAGAAGAAAAACACTCCACCCCATGTTTCTTCTGCAACTTTAAATTGGACACAAAGAGGAGGGGGGGGGGGGGGGGGGAAGAGAGCAGAATAACAGGGAATTAATAATGGAGAAACCTGATTAGAATATAATTTGTCCTCATTAGTACAGCATTCCTGACATAAGGCTGCTCCTTGAATCCTGTTTACTTTGAAACTCCAAAGAAAGAAAACCTATATAGTTGTTAACACTCGGCTTTTCAAGGATTGCTCCGTAATGAGGGTGGAGTGTATATGAGCCGGTTGGTTCTTTACCATCAGAGAACACTGAAAACACATCTGTGCAGTGAAGCATTATTGGGCCTTTCAAACAACCTCTGCGGCCGCTGCCTATAAATCTCTTCCCCTGTCATGTTTAACTAAAACCCAATACCCATTCAACATGAAATCCATCAATGTTATACAGAAAACAATGACAAAGCACTCTCCTTTGTGTCAGGAAAAACAAATAATTCTGCAGGAAAAAGAGGGAAACGTTTTTTGGCAAGCTTCTGCAAGGGTACAGGGATAGCAAGTGGCAGTTTTCTTTTAAAGCAACATCTACTCAGCTACAAAAATAATTTCAAGGCTAAATCCATACCAGGCATTAGGATGCCTGTTCAAGAGAATACACAATGCAACAGAAGCATCTATGTGTTGATATTTTATCTGAAACATGTTTTCCATGAGGACAAAGTCATCTTATGCCACCCAGCTGTACAATTCTGTCAATGCCAAACTGGTTTTGAATTTTTGAAGCAAAATATGTATCAATTTCAAATCTTTTCTTCTGCTGCTTCTAACTCCAAACAAATGCACACATGTGCATATATACACACATACAGAATGTGTTCAGAGGGTGGATATAGCCTTTTTCAATTCTCCTACCCTAAATCCAAGGGGGAACACAGATAGGAACAAAATGGAATAAGGGGTGAAGGCAATCACCAGAAGGCAAAGACACCTTTCATGAGGATTCACTAGTGTTTCATGAAAGCAAAAGATTCTGAAAAACCAGTGTTAAATGGGAAAGACTGAATCTCTAGGTAGATGAGTGAACACAACTGGACCCAAGCAAAAAGAAGTAAACCAGTCAGCTAAGACCAGAATCTATCCCAAGCTCTTAGATCTAGTAAGAAAATAGAACTGGATGAAATATAATTTTAATGTAATATATTCAGTGTTACCTACACAAGGAGGGTCTTCTTGATAATTTACCAGACAAATTTGAACTAAAACACACGAGCCTAGAACAAAAGTGACTCCCTGACAGCCTTGTCCATGGAGATGGATACCCACACTGCAATGAACCTCTTCAACTCAGCTATAGGTGCAACACTTAACAACTGCCTCTGTCTTTTAAGCATCCCATTACTGTAAAGACATTAGCCACTGAACTTAATTAACAAAATCAATCATAATTAATTCTTTCAGTGTTCACAGAGTCATCACAGACATTTCCTTGAGAGTTTTACTGTAATTTGCCATTAATGGAGAGCCAAAATAGTCAAATGATTTAGAATATATATAGAATAATGTACACCCACTGTACATAATAAGATGGCATTTTCATTGAGGAGGTGACGGAAGCGTCATAAAGCAAGAAGTGCAGAGCTTGGATAGTTTGTCACTGTCATAAAAGCTGCGTGAGTGCTTCATCTGCTCCTTTTCAGGGTATTTTACTCTTCGTTCTCATTAAATTTAGACTCGAAACCACATGGTACTTATGAACAAGGAACCTTCTGTACATGACTTGGGCCTTCATTTTAAATGTCACGTGTAATGCATGTGGTGGAGAAATCAGTTTCTCTTGATTATAATAAAGAATCCTCCAAAGACATTCCTTCTGTGATCAGAGAGAAAGCCTGTTGTGTTCCTTTGAAAACAAGTGTCCCTGAGGTCATCTTCTGCTGGCTATTCACTACTTTTGCATGTTTAATTTCAGATTTTCCCATTGTCCCAACAATCACACTGACTGATGGCACACTTTACAGTGAAAATTTAGTCACAAACAACTAAAAAAATGCAAATTTAAAACTCAGGATCATCCACAATTCTCCACGACATTTCCTTACACCCAGATTGTAGATCCTGATGCTATGCACTCATCTTCAAATGGCAAAAGGTTGACTTTTGGCTGAAAATGCCACTTTTCCCTCCAGGAGAACTTGCAAGACTAAGCACCAATAGCTGAACTTCTGTCCTTTCATTTAATCTGTTTCTGTTATGATGGTAGAATTAATTTCATTTTTCTAAAGCCATCTCTGATCAATTGGGCTTGAATTGTGACCTGACAAGTCTTCTGAAGAAAATTCCATGAGCTCTTTCTGTTGCTTGTCACATTTCATCTTTCTCCCTCAATACAATGAACTCAGTTATGTTTTTGTCAATCCCAAGTAACTCTTATGACTGTGGGACACGAACCGGTGTTACTGGTGCTCCCTATGAGAGCTACAAGATGCTACTTAGGAAATGCATGAAATAGAAAGTGTAATTTGAGTGGTGTTATTTACCCGATAAGGCAGAGAGGATACATTTTTAAGCATATACATGTATGGACACATGCTATTATTTTTAAAGGTATCCTTAGGAGTCAAGATAACATGCTTAATCTAGATGACTCTCCCCCTACCTCCCCTTTTTTTCCTAACCTGAATAGCAATAATTTTTATTCCATATTTTTCCACAGTAGTGGGAACATGAATTAGTGTTCTTGAACGCTGAGTGCTACAAGGTGAACTTCAAATGAGCCATGGTACAGTACTACACATTTTCAAGGTATTAAAAAATGCCTATTTACCCATGTGTCAAATAACTTACCAGGAAAATTCTCACCTACTCTTCTGAATGCAAGAAACAACCCATGATAGCCATCTTTCTGGTCTTCCTCCATCAATCAATATAATCTTATAAGAGTCCAAACTTAACACTAGGTACATAAGAGAGCTACTGAATTAGATAAACTCAATCATCACCGGTGATGAAATGATTATTTAATTACTGCCAGCAGTGCTTCCAATAGCACAGAGAGGAAATCCAAGAACATCGACAGTCAATGGTAATTTATTAATCAATTAAACACTACTGCTTGGGTAAGCTTAATTTGCACAATAAAAATTGAATTAAGTGCTTAAGTAAAAGGGGTGCCTTTTCTAACATTAAAGGTTGTGACATACAGCAAAGGGCTGAATGTTCAAATCTTAATGCTCTACTTTGCAATCTCAGTATAAAGAAAAACAAAAGGCTGGTGGGGTTTAGGAGGATAGGACTGGCATTTCTCACACAGCAGTGGTAAATCCAGTGCCTTCTACTGGGTGGTTTTTCAGCTTTCAAGTCTAGGAAAGGTCAGTATCAGACTCAGGAATTTTGTTCTATGCTGGTAGTCATGGCCATTCCCAACACCTATCTTGGAATGATCTTAACAGAAATCCCTGGTTTCTCAAGAGAAAAGATTCTTCAGAACCAAATTCTTCTCCAGTTCTATTGTGTAAACAGGTGGGATCCCCATCTTGCATCACAAAATGAATGAAGGTCCTCAAAATACCTCAGTCTTTGCTTTCAGTCCTACAGTGTAGCACTGAACTGATAAACACTTTTTTAATGTGGGCTGCTTGTCCAATTATCCTTGTAAGGTCTCCTGCACCCATCTTTGGATCTCACTTGGCTCCCAGAGACTGTCAATTTATTACTTTCATGTCCTAAAGGCATGAAGGGGATGGATGACATCCGCACTCCTGCTAATTTGATTTCTTAATTACAGAACAAATGTATATTGCTACACTTGAAATCGAGAGTCCCTTCAGCTAGGCACTATTAGACACTGCTAATAAAAAAAAGGACAGAAAAAAACCCCAGAGCTTGAGAAGACTGGTGTGACTGACACAAATTTTCATGGTGTATCTGTGACCAAGCAAGGCCTAGATCTGCATCCCTATTCTAGGACTCTCACCAATGGCTTAACCCCTGTCTCATACAAAGCTTCACTCTCTGTCACAAGAACATGAACCTTCATGTTTCTAAAGAAATTCTACACAGGCAAAACTTAGATATTCCAAGACTACAATAGCAAATTAGAGAACCCACATAGTAAGACACAGTAATAAATGGATTATTTGCCATCACTGCCAATGAATTCCCATGAAAATTGCCCGTCGCCCACCTATTTTCATATTATTACTACTTAAGAGAAAATTAGTGTGTGGAATCAAAAGATACCTGCTTACTGTATAAAATCCTTGATAGTTCAAATTGTTGAGTTTTGGTGATTCTACCACCCTAAAATATGTGAGTTTCTCTCTTAAACTAAAGTATTGCTCCTTGAAGTTAATGCATTAGGTCTGTGATTTCTGTGGAGTGACTTTACATTTACAGTAGCACAAAAGAGAGCAGAATTATATCTAGTCAGATCCTCACAAGATACTATCTTTACAGTTCTTTTCAATGTTCATCCTCACTGGCTGCTGCTGATCATTCACTTTGTCTTGCTTATCTAAAACCAATACCTACTCAAACTCCAATCAATCAATACTACATACAAAACAATGAAAAAAGACATCCAATTCTCTTGTTTAACAAGTTGTTCAACATCTATTGCTTAGAGATCTCTCAGCACCCACGCCTCCTTACTTCATGGTTATCCGCCTTTTGAATTTAAAAGACATTAATGAGAATTTACTAAAATAGGCAGTAGTAGCCCCCAAGTTCTGCATTGCTGAGAGAAGCAGTTGTGATAAACAGCTTTAACACTACAAGAATCTCAGTTACTTGATTATCACTGCAAGCAAGGCTTACTTTGGCCACAATTGGCTAGTCTGAGATCTGCCATTCCATAGACTGCATGGAACCATTGCCATGAGTTTATTTTGCACAGTAGCTTTATTAATAGAAATTTTAGGAGGGCCCAGAAGTTTGTCTTGCAAGATAGCTGAAAAGCAAGGCACTGCTGCTGCTCTGTTGCAGCCTTGGTAGGAAACTGATGGCAATGCAAAGAGGGAAGAGTTCCAACAGAGTAATACCATGTAGGACAAGCTTATTTTTTCATCTAATAAATACCGTACAGCAGAACAACCTCAACGCAGTGAAAGTAAACCCTACCTAAAGGGCGTGATTTTATTCATGCATGCAATAATACTATTTAAACCAGTGTTTTACAATCAGGCTAGCATGGGTTTATATAACAGGTAAGATCCTACACTCTGTTGGAGTGTTTAAAGTCCTACAAAGTTCCACTGGAGTTTAGTTACATAAAAGTCTTTTCAGACACAGGCCTAAGTGAACAGCCTAATGCAGAAGACAATTTAGTAATGAGATTCAGGACTTGCTTCTTATGCCTGAGGCTTGGGATAATTTTGCAAGAAGGTTTTGGATTTTTGTTCTTTTAAAGCAAATTAGAGAACGTTGGCAAAATTTGTAGTCAGGCTTTTCCCTAAATATGCAGGTTTCAACCTAATATCCTGTCCATAAGACCTGATCTTTTTTTCATGATCAGAGCCAGGTCTCAAGGTCTTACAAATGGCATCCCAATTAACAGAACAGCCATCGTAGCTTGAAAACCTTGTTATTAAAAAACAAAAACAACCCAGTTCCCAGGCACTGACTGCTTTAAAGTGGCTGTCACCAGCAAAGGAGCTTAGATATGGATATAAAATAAAAGTACCTACAATTTCCTTCCTCCTTTTCATGGACATATTAATACTGTGCTAGAGGCTGATCTGGCTAACAAGTTCTGAGCTAGGAACTGAGGCTATTAATGTCACTGGTAAGATTTTTTTTATATATATATATATTGAATCTGATCTATCATGTCCAAGAGCGTTTTTCATTGAATAATCTACTCACCGAATTAAACTGGCTGAGACTGAAAATGAGGGGAGGCAAGTTGTGTTTTAAAATAAAAAGTAAACACATTTAGTGACCAGATACCACTTAATTTGCAAATGTGTGCTCTAGAACCATATGTTGTCTGATACAGTCAACATTCCTTGCCAAGCAGCATTTGTATTGCTGATCAAACACTCCTGTTCTATAGTAAAAAGATAGAAAATTCTAAACTGTTACCCTACTGCACATATATAAGATGCTTTTCTGTCCCTTTCAAGGTGCCTTAATTGATATAATTACTTTCAGTATTTTCATGTTTCAAAAAAAATATTGCATAATGATTCAGTCTAAGTTTGGACTTGGTCCTCCAAACACTCATTAGTTGGCAGCACTCATGAAATGCTGTGGCAAGTATGCCCTGCATCTTCCCTGGGATGGCCAAATGCCTCACATGGAGAATTTGCCCAGTTTGATCTCCATCAACATGATAACCAAATATGTGATGTTTACACCCAAGCCAAAATTAAGTGGATTTAAATGGAGATGGAAGCAAGACTGAAGACTTTTGGAATTTGGTTCACTAAAGCTCAAAAAGAGGTAGGGAACAAAAAAGACAGTGGATGTGAACAATTTCATAGGTTTAAAAATCCTTAACAATATGAGAAACTGAAATGTGCTGTGAGTTTGTGCAGTGAGATCTACATAAAATTGAGAACTTCCACATGGCTTTTTAGATCTGATATTATGAAAATTTAAGTAACACAGGCTTAAATTTGAGCTCTCCCAGACTGCTGCAGCTATCAGAAAAATGAGGAGAGCAGAGTTCTCTGTGCTCCACAGACCAACACCCATAAATGGCATTTATTTACCTCTGCCTCCAAAAATGATATTTTCACTCATGGAAATTTTCATAATTAAGCTGGTGACAGCTCCTGCTATGCAGTTCATCAGCAAGGAGGACATAAAGAACAGGAGGACTCATTACAAACTGAACAAACTTAACTCATTAATAGTACTTGAAGTGAGCAATCTCAGACCATTACTTTTAATGGGATTAGCCTTTCTTGTGTACAAAAGGCAGCACAGCTCAGTCTACTTAAAATCATTTCTGTCCTCTAAGGACATGGGCTACATTCATGCTACCAGGAAAGTGTTCATTCTGGCTTTGCTCTTCATTGTCAGCGTGGCACTGAGCACTTCACCAGAAACACGAAGAATAACTGAGTTAGTCTTAGTTTACTTTTGTCACTCTGGTCTATGCAATTTTCTTTTCTGATTTTACAAGGCCCTAACTTTGATCATCAGTGAGGAACGGGATTAGCTTACTAATTCTGTATTACTGTCAGCAAGATGCCATAGACTCAGTCCTCCACATTAAAGGGAAAAGAGAATCTTTAGAGGATAGAAGGATGAAGGCTTCCCATGAGCTCCTAAAATCCAGCCAGCTTTATACGTCAACATCAGTATGATATCACTGAATAAATGCCTCTGCATCTGTACAGCACATTCCCAACCTGAATAATCAACCATCACTGACACTTGTTAGACCTCTTACGCAGTGGCAGAGGAAAGTATTAGTGCTAATGAAGTAATTCTTTATTGCAAGCTGGGGTGGAGGTACTCCTAAGGTCAGACAAACCCAAAAGACAGGATGCAAATGACTTCTATATATTACAACATTACAACATGTTGCACCTCTAACAGATTTGTAAGAACCACTATTTTTCATGTAGCATTAAGCTTGAGAACCCCATTGCCAAGCTCTTTTACGACGCAATCTTCATAAGGCCAGTAACGAAGCATTGCTACTACGTGGTGTGTATATATAACTCTGCCCAGTACATGTACATCTGGCTAGAACAGAGAAGTGCCTTTAAAATCTCTCAAAATTAAAAACTTTAGGACTCCAGAGGTATGTTTTTCTCCTACACAATGCTTGGTCTTCAATGAGTGCTTAGCATGTAAACAAATAAGTAGCATTTAAAAACTGAAATCATATACCAATACAAGGAGCACCTAAGGAATAGCTGAGGAGGCAGGAGGAACGAAGACAAGGCATCCAAACCTAGAGAAGCACAAACATATTTTGGAGGGAAATGCAACATAAACAAAAGGCATCAACAGACTCCCTATAGTATCCAGGGACTTTGCAACTACCACATCCACATTTCAGGCTGGTCATTCACAGGAATAGATTTTCAGCCAACATTTACCATTAATATATATTATTAGTATTACACACATATGCTCCACTGCTAGAGAGATCTTTCTCTATTCTATTTTACTTGTTTGTGCCTTCTCCTATGCATGGTGTACACAGGTTACTAAAATTATCCCTGATTATTCTGAATAGAAAATGCAGACATGAAAGAAAGAATGAGTTGCAAGCTAAAAGAAAAATCAGTCATCAGCAGCGGGAGCTGAAGTGCATCCTCTCTTCACACAGGTACTGTAGCTGGTTTAATGTATCATGTAACTACTACCCCAAGGCTTAGTCATAAGCTCTCCTTTAGGACATAAACTTCCCCCTACCAGTGTGAAAAGGAGCAATTGGTGGTGCTCTGGAACTGTACAGCAGCTCCCCAGTATGTTCAGTATATCACTTCTAGCATTATCATCCTACAAGGTGAAGAACATCATTAAGTCCTATAAAAGAATGAGTTTGAACCTCAGAACAGGGACCTTTAAGTATGAGATCTGAAGCCAGACTCTTAATGACTAAAATGAAAAGTAAATCATAGATTCATTTTTGGGGTAAAGTTGGATGAAAAAAAGTTTCCTGTTGTCTTTTCATAGCTGGCCTAAGAGCTTTCTCTGTCTCTAATGAGACTAGATTGCAGTACCCCATACAGAGTCAGAGATGGAATCATTTTTAGAAAGGATTTCCACTCACAAAATGAAAGCCTTAGGAGTTCACTTCAGAGACAAGATACCAATAGAGACATTATTAACATCACTGACATGCACACAAAGGAAGCCTGAGGCTCGGAGCTCTGCCTCTGTGTGGTTAAAAATGTAGGCACTTAGCAGGGAATGAAAATTACACTGGTCCAAGGTCCGGGACTTGCCATGTTTAGTCTTGGAGTGGTGCCAAAATAAGCATTGCTAGACTAGATGATCAGTGAGAGAACAAGATTTCAAATCTGATAGCATCAGGATTGAAAACTAACTCTTGTAAGATGCTGGGGATGCAAACACAGCAGAGAGTTTCAAAAGAACAGAGAATTTCCTCCTGGAGATGATACATTAGATCTCTATACAGTTAATACAATTCTTAAACTGTTTTACTGCTTTGTTTTGATTAGCAATGCAATCATTCATTTAGAGGAAGTGATCTAGAGAATTTTGGGTGTTTGATTTTGGCTTTTTTAATATCTTTTAATATCTGTTGTAAAACTCATACTTTTTCCTACCTGCCTGATTTAAGAATCCCCTCTCATCTTATTGGACATAAAGCTTGGATATTTTACATCTGTTCTGTATAAAACCAGCAGTTCTGAATTTGATTGTATCTATTTTTGAGTTGTGAGTGCCTCTGTTTTGATGATCAGGGCACAGATGCTTGTGGAGTATCTTGTAATTTTTTTTATAGTAAAATACAATAACTACCTTTAGACAACACTCGTCTCTGTTACATCTGAAGGCCTGAAATACAAGGTGGGTTAAAAGTCAGTCTTTCCCTCTCTTTTTAATCCATGTTCTTTTTCATTAGTTGAAATAGATTCTATTAAAAATAAAGTCTGGGAGTACTTCAGTCCTTAAATAAAGACAGTCCATGGATCCACCTCTGACAGGCAGAAAATGAAGCTAAACCTGAGGTTTCTGCAGGCCACAAGTATATATGGACCATTAACAGCTGGTCTATCAGAGATACACTCTTTCTAATATTTCCTCCTCCTTCCTGAAAGTGATGCAATCACTAAATTTGAACAAATGTGACCCTGTACTGCCCAAAGCATATCTCCCAAACAGAAGCCCACTGAGGGTAAAGATGTACATCCGAAAGGGACTTTGGTGGGATGCTGAGTTCCTGCTCACAAAACCTCTCTGGCATCACTTGTTTGCCACTTAGGATAGTGACTTTTGAAAATCTAGATCATTTATTGCCAGTAAGTAGGATACTCTCCACATTTTTATGGCTTTGGTTTAATGGCCCAGAGAGTATTAAAAACAAACAAACAAGGCTCTTTTACACAGATGTTAAAAGATGCAGGAATCTTCCAAAGGGTTAAAGTAGTTAAATAGAAAGATATATGTTTTAACGGAGTTGTGCTTTAAAATTACTTCTAATTTATCCACTTACGAGACATGTATAGAGGTAAAATGATCACTGGTAATGTGCAACAGAAAGATATATACTTTTTTAATTGTAGCCAAGAGGAATAAAACAGCATGGAATAACTTAATCGTTGCTAATTATAATATCACTGAGGTAATTACAATAGATTTTGATTGTCTCATTTTCACACCAGAGGAGGGCACAATACTGGCTTTTCTCTTAATACATATTTGTTTTTAGAGAAGAACTGACAATTACACTAATTGTAGTCACAGCGTGAAACTTTGTTTTTAAAGAAAAATTTGTCTCCTTGTCATACAGGATAAATGCATCCTTTTCGTTTTGTTAGGTGCAAATTAAAGACATATTAATTGCTTTGTTCACTGTAACAATACAGAGATCTTCTCATGCAAGCATGACTAATTCTGACAGTTCCACTGCTTGGGAAGGATGTGACACCCCAAGTGAAAATGACAGATGAACCCCCACTTCTCAGTGGTTAATATGGGTGTCTTTGAATGCAATACCATCACCTGGAGGGCAACATACAGCAGCTGTTCTTCCACTCTGGGATTCACTCAGACAAAATAGGAAGACCCAAGGCAACTGGGTCAGATCTGCAAGTCTAACTTGTATAAGATTTTCTGACTTCACTTGGATTCTCTCCAGCAGCTTCCAAAATGCATCAGATGTAAGTTTTGGCATCCTTTGTCTGGCCATGTTTAAACTTCTTGTGCTCCAGAGGCAGATACAGGAAATGTGAGGGTTTGCAGCATCAGGCACACTCCTGATGTGAGTGTAGGGAGGGGATATAACCACCTCTGAATGTGCTGTCATGTCATATGCCCCATGGGGAACCACCAAAGAAAAAAAGCCTTCCTAACTCACTCTATCAAAAGTCTGTACTTGATAGGTAGCATGAGCTATTTATCTTTTGTGATACCCTCACTTTCCTAACAAAGATTAAGGAATAATCTGTGGTTTAACTTCACAAAGTTACACTTATCCCTTACAAAGTTGAGTTTATCAGACTCTCAACACCAAGCTTTCCATTACATGTCTTTGAAGCTGAAAACTGGGGAGCAGTGCTCTGAGAACCGGACTTGCACCCAGGCTGTCACAAACTTCCTCTACCAAAGCTGGGAGACCTGCCCTGTCAGCCTGAGAAGGCTGCAAAGAATGCTGCTGATGAGGAAGGCAAGAAGTTCACTGTATGCGTGCAAACAGCTCTGCCAGGTCTAAACAAGCACAGGGTAGAAGTGTGTCTTAATACATTTGCCTCTCCCATGGAGGTGTGAAAGCAGGCTAGATAGGCAAATTCTCCTAGCTCTAATGTAAAGAGGACGTAGAAATGCATTGAAGTACCAATAACAGATCCTGAGAATCTGACCTGGAATGTTTTCAGCTGACAAGACAATAATTTTGCTTTTGTAGTATTTAAAGTTTTCAGTAAGAGGAGCATGATTTGCTACTACAACACACTGTGGACATCAATGCCAGCTACTGCTGGCTTTCCCAGCTTACCTGTTTATATGGTGTCAAAACATCACACACCTTTCAAAGTGTGAAACATGCAGGCTACTTCAGATAAAATATCCCATCAGACTAGGCCATTACCACAGAAATTCTCACTGTTCTGGTAATAACCTTTGGTGTTTACTCCAACATTTCCAGACCAAAATAAAACAGTTGGAAGTTATTCTTTCTTTATTTCAACAGATTCAATGAACACACTACATGTGGGTGGAGTGGCTTTAAACTTAAAGAGGGTAGAGTTAGGCTAGATATCAGGATGAAATTCTTCCCTGTGAGGGTGGTGAGGCTTTGGTACTGGTTGCCAGGAGAAGCTGCGGCTGCCCCATTCCTGGAATTGTTCAAGTCCAGGTTGGATGAGGCTTGGAGCAACAGCAGAGTGCTGCCCAGGCCTCAGGTTTTAATTTAATAACTCGTATGGATTAGCACAAGCAAGGAAATGCTAACTCATTTCTGTTTTCAAAACCAAAGCAAAACAAAACCCTTTTATGTTTTAATCGATGTATGTAAAATATATATGACCAGAGTCCATGACAAAGATATCCTGTTACACCACCTCAAATGTGTTCTGCAGGAGTAACTTTCCTTATTGCACAAGACTCTCTTAGTGAGAAAATAAGAAATAGAGTAGATTTGAACTTCTTGCCACTTTAGGAAACCTCTGCCTATATATTAGGAATTAATTTTTGACTTTTATACCCATGTTACACATGCAGGTTTGCCACCAAAGGCCAGCTAAAAGCAGAGAGTAGCTACAGATTTTACATACCAAGTTAATTAGCAATTCTTACCAAACAGAGTGTATCTTTTTGTCTCAGGGTTCAGCCTGGTCTCTATTAGACATATTTACGGGAAAAGTCAATGGATAAGACATTAGAGGCCAACCTCAAAGTCAGAACAAAGCAACCATAGACCTTAGAGAAGTGCTTTATTAGCCAAGAATTGGTTGGTTATTGATCTCGGTCTCCGTCTCTGGTCACAATAGCACTTACCCTAATTTTTCTAGTGTAAATATAAGTAAATTTGAATGGGTGTTGTTGAAAACAATCTGCAAATCTACATTTTGTGGTTTATGTTGTAATTGTAGTTACGGGAAGGTTCAATATCTGGGGCATGGTAAGGAGACAAGGCTGTGGCATGGCAACCTCAGCTCTGCAAATATGTCCTGAAGCACTTTCTCAGAGGTTATTAAAATGACTAGAGCTATCACTCTGCTTAGAAGCAGAGAAACCACATGGGTACTCATAAGAAAGGAACTGAGAAAAAGCACTGTAAAGAGAAATGTTATGCATTTAACTTCAGCTTTTCTTTTCACTGAGGTCAACCAGATAATTAAGCAAAACAGATATGCATAGTTTCTTTACTTTTCTGCAGACAAACATTAATAAATTACTGCTTGCCTCAGCACTACCATGCTTTCTTTACTCTATTCTGCTTTTTTAATTTAGTTTCATCTTTAAGATTTATTTTGAGATCATTTTCAACTTACTTCATGGCCTACTGCATCAGACTTCTCTTCTATTTGTCCTACTGGGAACACCTGTGTCGATCATACTTCTATAGGGTTAATGAGGGTTAATGACTGTTGTATTGCAGATGGATATTACCAAGCAAATTTCAACTGGAAGTACCACAATAAGTGATAGCTGTATCTGCTGCAGCACTTGTCTCCATTTAGGTTAACACGGAATGGTCTATAACTTACTGCTTTAAAAAAACTGCATACACACTGCAATGTAGAGCTGGAATTTTCACTATTGCTAAGTGTAACTTCCTTCCAAACTCCTCATGGTTGTCCAGAACCCACAAGACATTTATTCACATCACAATATATTGAGAGAGAGGCAAATTTCTGTCCAGTCTGGCCATAGCTTAGAAAACAGAATATTAAAAGGGGATGGAACTTTATTATTCTACACCCTGCCAGGAGCAAAGGGAATGTATTTTCCAGTTCTAGATCTGGCCTGCAGTGTCCATTCTCCCTGACACAACAAAACCATGAGCTGAGACTACCCCTTATTAAAAACATAAGCTGAAGCCATGAGTTACCACTACACTGCCTACAACTAAACACCATCACTGCTTACCTAGTCTGGAGAAAATTAAATTCTGTCTGAAACAGAGTTAGAAAGCAGAGCTATCTGTTTAATTGACATATGATATGTCTAAATCAGCTCAGCGGTCTGTTTTCTGTTTCTGCACCACACTTTCTCTATTGACTTGATAATTTCCATCCTACCCATGACTGTTATGTTCTACTGAAGCCTTTGTTTAACTGGAGATTGGCTGTGCAGGAGATGGGGTTTTGCCAGCACTTCCACGTGGGACCTGAAAACCAGAATTTACTTCAGGGAAAACATAATACAGTCTCCCAGAGTCAAATACAAAACTCAGCACCATGTTTTCTCCTGCAAAGTTCATCTGTCTCAAACACAACTGCAAACTAATTAAAAATTTTTCTTACAGGTGATCTGATATGACATGGATGAGCAATGTGAAGACCACCCAAATGATGTCACACTAGTGCCAGAGAAGAACCAGAATCAAGTCTGTTTTACATTCTGAAATACAAAGCAGCCTTCATTCCTCCCCACCTGCTCCCACATAAACCACAACTAGAAACCACCAGCAGTAGCTGAAGTGGCTCAAACTTGCACATGCATCTATCTCTTATCATCAAAATTGTTGTTTTAACTTTATACATCTTACAGTAATATTTTAATTCAATTTGAGTTGTGTGACCTTATTGCTGGCATGATCCCTTCTCCCTCTTTCCTTGCTGTTCTTCCTGCTCCCCAGTAATTCCCTTACTCATGCTAATGGAATCCTTTATACAATGTCATTAAAAATACCAAAAAGACCATTTCACATATCTGGACTATGCACTGATTCATAAAGACCTAAACTTGTCCAAAAGAAGATCAACAGTGACTTAAATCAGCTTTGGCATTAAAAGATTTGTAATGTGGAACGTCACCTTAAGCAACTTTAGAGCTGGAGTAATTAGTGGCTGTTGTGGAGCTGAGCTAAAACACTTTGTAACTTCAGTGATCATCATTATTATTGTTCCTCTGTATCTTCTAGTGTAGTGAAAAAACATCTGATCTCAAGAATTGTTAATGCCAGTGAATCCAAGAGGAATGAAGGGGACTTAATACCTCACAAATGGGGCCGTTAGCACTCAGAATATTCTATGACATTGCACCACTAGTAGGTATTGTAGACAAGTCACAAATAGTATTTATATTTATTCATGCAGTGCAAAGGCAGAACTCTTTCTCTGTCTGCATCTCTAATGGCTGTTAGGAGACTATGGATGAGAATAATCACAAAACCTGAATGGAGATAATAAAACCAATAGTGTTCAAGAGCTGAAACAAAGAGAATCCCCAGTGGGGCAGTGATCTTCTGAATGACTCAAGTAGTTCTGCACAAGCCTTTGAATTTCACTTTGACGTTTAAATGAAGAAAGGGAGAGAAGAGCACAGGCCAATTTCATTGATTGGTGTAACTCAGGAATCTAACATAAAAGCATTTGGATGACTCACAATACATACAACATCTGAAACCAAATTCCATTCTCTTCTATTCCCATTTCATTAAAATAACCTCCTATTTTCTTCTGCTATAATATTGTATAAATCATGTGTGCTCTGGTTTGAAAAACCCTGTGCAGGGGGTTCAAGCAGAGCTTTCTTTACTGGAGCTTATTGAGAGGGGAACTGCAGTATTTAATCTTTTTATAAAGAGTTTTCAGCTGAGAATTTACCACACATCAATTTTAAAAGGTTCCAAACTCACACTTCAGAAACCAAACATTTAGCCAAAATATACTGTCCTTCTACCCGTTGCCCCACATCGTGTTCCAGTAAGCCGAACTCCCAGGAACACTGCAGAGGAAGCCCTTGTGCAATATCAAGTTGCTATACAAGCTCTATACTTGTGGATTCTAATAATAAACATTTTGCCATGGCCAGCATGCATCTGCTCTTGTGGCGTTGCCATGCTTTGTTGATAAATGGTCCCAGTCACACAGACAAAACCAGACACAATTTCAGAGAGAGATCAGCAATCCCCTGAAAACTAGACCATAATGTTCCTGTTGAAATTTGTCCTGTGAGCAACACTGACAGTTCAAATTGCTATCAAGTGTGGATAGTAGACAATGTATATTATTGGATCTTCCAGTTCCTTGTTTTTTCAAGAACTCATGTCTACTTGTGGAATGAAGAAACAAATGTTACTTTACCTATGTTGCACTTTGGAAGAGGCAACAGCAAAACCCTCAGTCTACTCCCATAACTCTGCCATCAACTCCTTTCCCAAGTATGCAGACAAGATCAATTAAACTATCCCAGCTCTTCAGGGGAAGTCATCTGTGTCACACATAGTGCAACTTACTCCTTCTTTTCACCTACACAGTCTGTGTTGCTAAAGCTACACTGGTGAAAGTGAAGCTGTGGTCCAAGTGGGTTTGCTTGGGCCAGTCATGGTCTGGAGACCCTCTGGTCATGCTCTCAGAGTGCCACGGATGAATCACAGGACAGATTCTTTGGAGTCTTTTAGGACATAGCACAAGCAATTGCAGACCAGAGCCAGAACACATTTGGTGAGGAACCTTCCATAACAGAGCACATTCATTGTTTTAATTTATTTCCCAAATATATATTTGACTTCCGCATACAGTTAAATCCAGGAGCAATAGAGTTCTCCTGAATGAAGTCTGATACCCTCCCATGCACTCAACTCTTGCAGTAAAGTTTACAGCTGCCCTTTCCAAAACATCCACACATTTGGGAGACTTTGTTTATACTGTTTTATATGAAAACAACAGGAGTTTAAATGGAAGGAACAGCCCATTCCTGCTCAAAGAAGTGTATGGACTAAAGTCACCCCAATGCCTTGGTAGCCCCTGGTGTTTAAAAAGTGACTTGTAGGATCTAAGACAAACTGCTGGATTATTTCTTAGAAGACAATCCATTCAAAAGAGAGCGCATTGCATTAACCTATGGAAGGTCCAGACTATTAAACCATTACAGCAAATACCTTTGCTTTACAATTTGACTGATAACCTTCATCATAAAAATTAATGCCAGTGTAAAGTCAGAATTGTACCTATTAATACAACTCTAATTGATACTATAAGTAGGCAAAATCTCACTATGGATATAATCAATTCTGCACAGATCCTGTTGTTTATTGACTATTTGGTTCACCAGGGATAGTACATTTCAGCATCATTTTTATTATTTTTCAGCAGTGATGCCACCATATAGGCCTGAGGCTCAAGGGTATTTGGTGATTTCATTTAGACTTCCTGTGACTTTCCCAACATACAGAGCCAATATAGGAGGAGGCTGTTAGCACACAGCCCCCTTGGGTAGCCAGTTATGAAACTTGAATTGCTGCACTTAAGCAAGCCTGTCAGAATGCTTGGCCTCCTAGACACCATGGCTCCGGCTCCATCTACAAAACTTTAAGTGGCACTTGCTAAAAGTATGGAAAAAACCCATATCCTGTCTTTGCATATATAGAACAACACTATTAATGGTGTTTGGTAAGAGTGTGTGTAGGCGGGGCTAGAAAAAATAACAGTATTTTTCAGACAAAAGCTGATATCTTACATTCATTAAAAAAATGTAGTTGACATTATGGGTGGGCCAACTAAATTATAAAATTTGTTGTAAAAGGTCATCTGTAAATTAGCTCACCTTTGCAGATGAAATTACCCTACAGTTTTTTGTATGTTTTGTCTATTTTGGAGAAATTCTTGACAACCTACACATGACTCCTGTTCACTAAAGTGTGCTTGTACTTCTGCAAATCCTGCTGCTAATCCCCAAATGCTCAAGAGGCAACAGCACACAGCTGAGAAAGAGGAGCAAGGATGCCTTCCACACCTCACCTGGAGCCTTGCTGTCATGGTCCAGGCCCCAAGAACACCCTTTGCCCCTGCTGGTGTGTCCACTGCACCAGGCTTCTCAGTAAGCTTCTGAAAGTTATATTTGTGTCATTAAGAACTGGAACAAAGAATTTCTACTGGTCCTTTGGATTATGCCTTTTAACAAGACTGAGAGGAATTTGGGTGTGTAACCAGTTCAAAATTCACCAGCAGCAAAGAAATTCTTTTCTTCTAAGCTCTTACCCTCTTAAACAAAGCATCAAACCACCAGCAATCTGGTTTGAACCCTCTTAATTAAGGAGGCAAATTTTCAGAGGTGACAGGACCTTAGCGGATGTCTTAGCTGGGCTTGCCCCAAAGACATGTGGTCAGGAAACCATATGAACGGAGTCAGTCCTTGAAATATTCCAGTTCTTGTTATCACTGAGAGTTCAGAAGGCATAACAAAAACAACTGCTGTTATTACAATGATGGCTAAATACAGGGCACTCATCACTGTGAGCTGGCTTTACTGTAACCTGGATTGTCCTAACGAGACTGAAAGCACACCAGCCTTCCTGATCCTGGCTGCAGGGAGAACAAGTTCCAAAAGCTCTGCTGCTGATGAGATTCACACTTAAGTGTATATACATAGGGAGCCAATTTCAAAGGTGTGGGCCTGCTAATGAGATTGCCCTGCTGCCAGCATCTGCAAAGCTGTACCCTCAGGAAGGGAGCTGGAGCTTTCCAGAGGAGCACAGGTTACCTGGTGGAATGGAGATGGTGCTAAGGCTCTTAGGAAGAGTGTCAGGCATTCATTAATAACCACCAGAACACAAGCATATCATCTTAAAATAAAAGTGCCTCCAGCAGAAAACAGTCATTCTGTGTTTTTGACTAATGCTGAGGAAAAGTGACTCAACTGAGCTACTGTTTTCTCCTCTGTATTTTTGAGATATATTGAAGAACTGAGCTTATCAGTGCTGCTCAGACCATAATATCTGATTTTTCCAATTGCAGCACATTGTGATAAGGCTGCAGAGGAAGGAGGTATTTGGAGTTTGATATCTACATATTTTTGACAATTTTTAAAAATTATTATTAATGCACACATCACCTAGCAGACAAAACCACCTACCCTAAATCTTTATTAACTAAAAGAATACTTAGCCACATATCATTTCCTTGCTACCCAACAGTCAAAGCAGTTAAACAAGCAGAATGTACCTCTTTTGGGCTTTCTTCTTATGTCATATCCCCCTTCTCTCGTCCCCTCTTCATTACTTTTCCATGATCCAGTAACCCAATTGCTAATATCTTTTTAAATTCACACTTGTTTAATCAACAACTCTATTAATGTCTGTAGGCCCTTGAGTTTTAACATTGTTTTCAATATTACTCACATCAATAAATTTGACAAAACACATCCATGAGACATTTTGGAAGTGTATTTTACGATCCACTGCCTCCAAACCATAAGCTGATAATCAGAAAAAATGAGTCTTTTTGAGAGATGCATGCAGACACCCACACTTCAGGAGCTGGATACATCTGAAAATTTAAGGACATGTAAAGTCAGGCCTTCAGCTGGTACAAATCAGCACAGTCTCCTAATTTATACTGGCTAAGGATTTGACCCTTAAAATATTTTCCTGACACTTTTGATAAAGAAAGAACATTACATTTCACTTTATAATTGGACCCCATAGTTAAAAATAGCCAGATTCTTTTCTGATTAAAGAGACAGGAAGATATAAACTAGATTTATTGTCTATTAGATTTTATGTTCCATTTTCTCTTGTCACAAGAGAAGTAATTTTGTGTATGTAGCCTGTCCAGCACAAAGTCATTTGTTTCCTCAGATACACTAATTCAAGCATAAATACATAGGTCTATATTAATAAGCCACACTTCCCCCATTCATATAGTTAGGGATCCTACCTAAATGTTTTCTCATTCCCTGGATTTGCACAGTTCTGTGCTGAAGTTCTGGCTGAAGCGCCCTTCACTTTTTCCCAAAAAAGTCAAAACCCCACTGTAAAATATTTAGGCAAAGACAGTGTTATAGCATTAGAATTGGTTAAAAAACTTAACAGTATCTTCTTACTTAAAATAATTTTTTAAACACAATTGCTTTCGCTAGAGGCAAAATATACATCTTTCTTTTCCTTTTGGGGATGAAAACTCCCTTTTTTTTTTTCTGGTGCACATGTGGGGAAGATTCCCATCCAGCTCTCTGAATAATGACAGCCAGAATGAATTGCAAGTTGGTCTTAACATGTTCTCAAATACATTACCCCACTACTCAGTCAGCCCTCTATGTAAGTGCTAAGTGGTGGCAGGCAGCAGCAGCCCTGCCTCGCAATCTCTGTAATTAAACATTCAAACACAGGCTTCTCTGCAAATGGGCCCCCCAACTTCCCTTTGCTGAACACTTTCTTCAGAAGGAAATCTCACACAGCTGTTGGAAGAACGCTGCATGACATCTGCAAAATGTCTATTGTACAGACCGGGGTAAAACACCAACAAGCTGGATCTGACCACTAATTGAAGCCATTGTTTAGGAAAATTACTCGCGTGTGGTCTAACAACTCATCTGAAATTAGTGATTGCTGCAAATGAAAAAGCAGAATCACATACCATCTCCCATCCCCCACCTCTCCCAAAGGGAATTTTGCTACAAACAAACATTTACCATCACATACAAATATAATGCTGGTTTATATCATGCATTTTTTGTGGGTTTTTTAACTGCATCAGATGCCAGCAAGCTGAGTTCCAATGCATATTACTGATACTGTCAACAAATATTAGATTTTTTTTTTTTAGTTTGTGAGATAATCAGAAATGTGTCCCTCATTTCTGTTTTCCACCCAGTAGGTTTAAATAGAACAAGCCATTTGTAGCTCACTGTCTATCTTACACCTTATTTACACTGAATTTTTATCTTCCACTGCATCTTATTTTTTGTTGGCATTCCCCACCATGCAGTTTACATGGTGATGAAGAAATAGCCTTGCAGGCATTGAAAAAGAGATACAACATGTTAAGACATAATTCCCTGCAGGGCATTCGAGGCTGAATTTGCTGTCACAATGAGTCCAAGCTTCCATAACTATCCGTGTTTTATGTGGATTTGAAACATAAAATTAGATTCATCTTAATCTTCTGAAACAGCAATCTTCCCATGAAAGCTGAGAGACAACAGCATATGAAAATGATAAGAGAGAGAGAGAGAGGACAGAGAGAAGGCAAGAACTGAATAAAATGAGATGCTGCACTGTTCTAGTGAAGGAAGTGAAGTTCCCTTAAGTGTAATAATATATCATGAAAACTTTGCTGAAAGGGATTGAGTTCCTGCCAAATTCCTTGTTTACATACAAGCGATCCCAACCGAGGCTCCTCTGCAAGCCAAGTACGCGGGAGCACCGAGGGAGCCAAGACGGGAATAGAAATCACTACTGTTGAGGGGAAGGTTTGTGACACGCTGCATTCCCTAAGTAAGGTCAGATTTATGGATATGGCCTCCGTTCACCTAGGCAGGGACACAGAGAGCCAACTCAAGAGAGCTAAAGTTCAAAACAATAAATCTCAAGTTCCTTTGGTCAGTCCAAGAGCAGAGCTTAAGGAATATATTGCCCTAGTTTTCTGCAATCAGGCTCTGCAGCTGGAGTAACTTCAACTTTTCTTTTCCTTGAGGTGCTTCAGGTTTGCCAGCTTTGTCATATTTTTCTCCTGCCCTTGGGGCACTCAGAAAACTGACTGGTTTTTAAAAAAAGTTCTCTAGACCCAAAGCTACATTTCTTTTATTTGTATTCTTCATGTTTAAATATGCAAAGGGTATTTTACTGCGTGCAACTAAAACAAAATCACAAAAGGTGAAAAAGCGAACAAAAATGTAATGGTTTGATGATTCAAAGTGACAAAGGAAACATACTAAGTGAAATCTTCCCAAATAATGGGGATTGAAACTCTTTTTATATTTAATTTAAATCATCTGCAGGTTGTTCTTTTAGCGCAATTACTTCAGACTTAGAGCAGTATGAGTATAGTCTTTTGTTTTTCTCAAAAATCAATGAAACGCACAATAAATTTTTCAAAGGGTTCAAATTCATTTATTTTTCCAGTTCCTTCATCTGCCTCACCATTAGAAACATCAAATATTCTGTACCTTCTCACTGTAATCACTTACTTCTATTTTTCAACTATTGTTCTAAATGTGAGAGAGAAAAAAGTGAGAACTACCTAGTAATATAAGTATTAGGACAAAAATAATAATAATTTCCACAGCTACCACATTAGCTCCACTTGCACATCTTTTTGGTAACAGAGTCCTAAAACTTTTAGTTTTCTGTGACTAGCATATGTCATTATTCTGAAATCACAAATTTTTGTTTAATTAAGAATACCTCTGCCAAATCCAGTATCACATTTGGCCTTAATTGACTTTCCTGAAAATAATGTAGATCTATTTATTTTGCAATGTTTTTGATACAGTTAAATAAAATAAACCCATTAAAGGCACTTAAAGACACTCAACTTTCACTTCTTGACTTTCAGTATAGTTTGTGGAATTGAAAATCAAATACAGAACATCAAGTGTTTTGCTGGAATGGGTTTATCAAGTTGGATTCCAATTGCTTCCCCTATCTGTGGCTCCTCAAATGATGCCACAGGGACAGGGATAAGATAGGGCCATGGGCCAGATCTGGCCACACCAGTATGACAAGAAAAGCTGTCACTTACTTGAGAATCCAGCTTCTCACTCATGTAATATTTTCTGCAGAATATTCATGCTCACTGTGCAGTCCTATGTCCTTTCCCAGCGGTAGAAGTCCGGTAAATATCAGGCTCCTTGCAGAGGGCCTGTGAGGTGACAACCCTTTATCCTCTCCTAAAGTCCTTGTACTGCCAAACCCCTTCCAACTCCACTACAGAAGTTATTTGGAGCACCAGCAGCCACTTGCCTGAATCTCTCTTGCCTTCCTAAGCTACTATCAATCACATCCTTGCAATGCAGAGCCTCATGGTCAGAAGGCCTACAATCTTCTCTCCCATGTTTCAGTCACCCCCAAGTCCTAGAGGGTAAGGGACAAGGATAGAAAGTCTGCTTGTCCATATCAAATATCTTGACTCTGAAGTGGAATTGGTGTAAGCAAAAGTACAGAGCAAGATTTAATGCTCTGTTTTTAGAAGAGAAAAAAAAATTAAGTCAACTCATCAAGTAAATTAGGAATAATTGGTGAAATGATTATGCATAAAACACACGGAGGCACTCCTCTAGGTAATCAGTTCTGCTGACTATTTCTCCTGGCTATTCCATTTGATATTCTCCATATCTAAGTTCTGCAGCCTCAGACCCAAAATTGTAATGAAATGCAGTGCTCTATTATTAACTGCTGCTATACTAAGATCCCAAAGGAAGGAAATACTTCATTTAATTGTGTTTACGTTAGCCCACAATACATGCAGGGAAAGAGAGGCTGGCATAGGTATGCTGCAGGAGTCTTTATACACAACTTGCAATGTTGTTTGGTTGGGGTTTTTTTTGTTTTAGATTGTATTTCAGAGAATAAAATCAGTGAACAATACTTTCCTATGAGATTTCAGCTTAGCTGTAGGGATAATACAGGACTACATTTCATTAAAGTTACAGGTTCAACAAATGCTGACTGCACTACTCTATGATCTTTATTGGGGCTGTATCATGAAAATAATTAGAACTGATCAAAATGGGTGAGGTAGAAAAAAGAGGGGTATGAAATTTTCCATTTTCATAAATGCTTTCCTTTTCATCGAGGTAAGCCAGCCACACTATATAAGCATTAACACACTAATGTGGAAAATGGGCATAAGAAATACTTAATTCAGTAAAATTAACACATATGAAAACAGTTTCCTGTTACTGTGTTAAGCTACCTTCATTTGAATTCAGAATTCTTCGTCTTCCAGTCTGCTTTTGTGTTCCGGGAAAAAAATAAGGATTACTGAACAGTATGGGTATTAGGCATGGCCTAAATCTTTGCTAGCAGAGACC
Source organism: Pithys albifrons albifrons (assembly GCF_047495875.1). Classification (NCBI taxonomy): domain Eukaryota; kingdom Metazoa; phylum Chordata; class Aves; order Passeriformes; family Thamnophilidae; genus Pithys; species Pithys albifrons. The sequence goes on along the minus strand of NC_092470.1, from coordinate 17,279,400 downwards.
CAGATTCACTGGTGTAAGCAGTGATTTCTAGCTGTGTTTTTTGGGGGTTGTGCTCCTACAAAGATTACCCAAATTATTTGGATGTATCCTAAGACTTCTGTAATGAGAAGGATTGAAAAAAACCTAAAATTTTCTGTATTTATACAGCTGTAAAATGAAAATTGAAATTTGCACATTCAGCACTGTTTTAGAAAATTGAAGCCCAGTCTGAATTCCTCTCCATGGTAAACACCGGAATAGTCTTACAAAAAATTCCTTTAGCATACTCTGCATATAAAATTTCACTTCAAGGGTAACAATTTGATAAGAGAGTCTCTCCCTAAAGGTATATTTTCTGTTTCCTTTATAGGCCTGCAATGAATCTAATGTAGATAACATGCAAATTCTGGGTTCTTCTGGAGAAACCAAAGCAATTTCAAACCTCTTGGATGATTTTCAGACACCCAAAATTTACACCAAATAAATACCCAAATCAATTTGTCATTTCCACTTCCCTTGCTTTCCAGGGTGAATATGAACCAGTTTTCCAAATCAAAGGGAAAACAGTGCAAACCCCACATTTTCTGAGATTTCAGTTAACAAAACCCCAAACATCTTCATGAGACACTAAAATGGATGAAGATTTATGGTGAATCTCAGCAGTTTAGACTTTCATATGTAGAAACCACGTAAAATAGAAGTTTTCATAAGCTTCTGTGAAAACCTTGCTGTATTTAACCACATCTTGCTTTGCATTTTGAGTGTAGCCCAGACAAGAATGTCAAAGTGAGGGTAAGTTTTACACAAAAGAATTGATGGATTTGGTACAGCTCTCGCAGGTTACTTTGTTAGTCAGTCTGATTGCTTTCTTTTTTTTTTTTAGAGATATACATAGAAAGAACTAAGTGACCTCAAAAAAGAAACATTTAACCTTATCCTTGATGTAAACATCTCGTACTGATAGTGCAATGCAGGTAAAGGAAAACATGGCAATTTACCAGAACAAGGTCAATACCACAATGAGGTAGATGTTTCCTTTTTAAGGTTAACTTCTAAGGGGATTAAAGCATTCCTTTCTAACATAAGTAACAAAATGGCATATACTACAAAGGTTTGCCTCAAACTCAAACAGAACAGTCATTGTAACTGGTCAGTTTTCAAAGAGAAAGGTGTGCCCAGTTGTAAACTGTTCTAAAAAGTATGTCATTTATATTTGAAATTATTTAAGTAATGAACCATAGCTGTGTAAATGTTGTTTCTTTCTCAATTATATGTGAACATAATACAGTACACATATGTACACATTTATACATGTCCTTGCACACAGAACTAAAGGGAAAAGGTTAAGCATATAGACAGTAGGAATGACAAAATTGTCTTCTATATATTCTTCTATTAATACATTAGCAAACTTCACAATCATTAAAGGAAAGGAGAATAATGACCACCCTTGGAAAACAAGTGTCATATGCATAGTTAATAGGTAGTATCCCAAGCACATGTAAGTTTTTATAATCCAGCACATATTGAGAAAGCCTACTACACACAGAAATTACCAGTTAACACTTAATTCTTGCATTCCACATTTATGCAATCAATTAGAGAACACTTAACATTCACTCTAACTTCAAGCTCTGCATGATCATGTTTGATCATGAGGGAATTTAAAATCATTTATGTAGCCAAGATTTAAATACAAGAAACAGAGATGGTGATGGTTAGAAAGGGAAGCATGAATACATCAAATGACAGACCAAGCTATACTGAAACAAGAAAGCCAATACAGACACAACAAGCAAACTTATTAATGAAAAGGGATATTTATATACTGAAACAAAACCATCAACATTTATTTTATATAAGAAATATGCAGAGACATACATTGGGGCACTCTGCTGGTTGTACCAGAGAAGACACAAGAGGTTTAAGATTTAAGAGATTTTAACAGATTTAAGAGATGGGGTAAATATTTAAAATAGTAGGTAACAAACCACAATAGCACTGAAGCCAACATAGGGTTTGTGGGTTAAGACTATGTTTTTATGTACCTCTCCCTGCTGTGGGATTTTGGGGAGAATTGCCCATATTCCTGCCTGTCAAATACATGCAAAGCTATGGTTAAAGGGGTCACAGTTTGTCAGAATTTGTTCGCCAGCGATCACAAACTCCTGGTATCACTCTGACTTTCCCTCCAATGTTTGTGGCATCATCCATTACCCATTCTTCCCTCAGGATTATTTCCCTAGGACCTTACAGAGGCCTTGGTGCAGTGTGTGCCTCAGGCAGGCAGAGCCAAATCTCCACTGCCCCAGACCACGATACCTCCCAGTAAATCAATCACCGTAGGTGAGTCACCTTGCAGGGAGAGCTGTGAGCTCAGCAGCATCCATAGAGCAGGCTTAGTTACAGGATAAAGAAGGTCTTTAATATGCAAGTTCACTGTCCAGAGGGAGCTGAGGAGGCATTTCAGGCTACGGTTTAAACACTGATTTTGAAGAGACTAATGAGGACTCATTTTAAAAGGTGCTTAGAGCCCCCACAACAGTTCCAAGCCACTTCAAACAAACCCGTTTCTAATTGAGCTACAATGGACATTACAAGACATATTTTTAAGCCTGCTAGTGTACTGTACTCCTCACCTTTTGCAGGTACTGCATGGCATCTTTCCCCATTTCCTGAATACAAACTGAATCTTGGTATTTCCACCAGGATCACTCACTTGAGAGCAAAGAAATCCCAGTTCTCAGAAAGTAACTGGATAGAGATGATACCAATGATGGTAATGGCCACATTTAGAAACATTAATATAATGAACTTTTCTTTGCATCCCCAAATAAATAGTTGGGATCAAATCCTCATCTAGGCTAGACCGAGGAAGTGATATCAATTTCCACTTGCCCAGAATGCTTGTAATCAAATACATCCATTTATTATCTGTGACAAGTTGAAGATGGTAAGCAAATTATTATTCTGCAAAAATATGAGCTTGCCATTAATATTAGTCTGTGTCTTTAAAATTGGAGATATAAGCAGCTTCTTCATCTTACTACATCATGCTATAATCCGAAGTGCCCTATTAGGAGATGTAATATTTAGGGTCTTTTAGTTGTACCTCTACATCCTGATTATCCTTTAGAAATTAAATGCTTTCAATATACATTTGTAAGAGAGACTAACAATTTCCTGCCACTTGAAGGATGAAGATGGTAAATGATGGCTGGGGTAGGGGCGGGCTTGTTGTTTTGATGCTGCCAAGCAGGCTGATAACTTTATATTCTGCGTCCATGGCTCAATGACCCACAAATCTCCTTTGATATGCCAGGCAGCAGAGAGAACCAAGCTGAACGGATCAGGAGAGAAGTGAAAACGCTTCAGCAAGGGGCCCCCAATGAAGCCATCATGTGACAGGAATCCTAAGACTGCTATGGAGGGGAGAGGCAAGAGCGAGAGAGAAAGAGAAAAAAAGGGAATAGGGCATTGTGGTGGCACAAGCTGATAGAGACGTCAGAGACGCTTCAGTAATCTCACGACGCTTTGGCCCAGTGTGGGGGCAAACGAGGCCCATATTCAGCATGGCGTGACGGGGAGGACCACCCCGAAAAAGCTGCGAGGGGGCAGGCAGTTGGACAAATCAAAGCAGAAGAAAGTAATTTTCGATAAATTAAAGAAATCTCCATGGAAATTAGCATGAAACATTTTCTAATCTCCCACTTTTCACTGCCGACAAGGGTCACTGGTTTAACTTCTCTCTCTTATTTTATTATTCCCCAGCCACATTCCTCTGCTTTTTTATATCCTTCAATTTTTACTACCTCTTTTTCTTTCAGTCTATCATTTTTAGCCTTTCTTATAGCAGCTTCTTAACCCTTTTAGGACTTCTCCCAGTAAATATTCTGGAGAATTAACTGATCCATTAGAGTTTAAAGGACATACTCCAAAGCAGTCGCTTTTTCTAACTATCTGCAGTATTTTGCCTACTGACTATGCCGTCATTTTAACTGTGATCAAAGTCAAACATTTCCTGCTCAGTAAAACCTGAAAAAGACTGCTTTCCACAATCTCCTTTGGAGGCAGAGTGCTGACGCTGCTAAATACCAGCTGCAAATGCACTGCCAGAGGTAAACACTGCTAAGTCACAGCATTATGACTTTATGATTTTTAATTTTAATGTAAGAAATCTATTCTTTTTGCTCCCATTCTGGTTTTGCTAAGACAAGAGTGACAGATTAGCATCTCTTCCTTCTCACCCTTGTTCCAGGAGGTCACATATGTTTTAAATTAGATGGATTAGAAATATTAAATACTGATTTCTTATTTTTATAAATAAATATGAAATAGTAATGATGCTGCTTAATAAAAAGATAATGCTACTGTGCACATGAAGGATATTAAGAGAAAGAGACACCTGCCTTCTGACTATGGTAACTTTGTGCTTGCAGACATAAAAATAAATAAAATTTCAGTGATCTGTGGTGCATGGCTTCTGAGACGAAAACAGAAAATGTGAACAAAATCAGCATGATTAGAACGATGATTTTCACAAAGAATATTTGTCCAGCTTCATTTCTGATATAAATAATTCCAATTCTTCCTGCATCACTGGTTAAGAGTCAGGGTCAAATTTATCTTTTTAAATGTTTATTTATAGTATAGACATTTTATGCCATGCTATAAATCCAGTTTTGTAGTTTCTAAAGAACATAGACATCTGAGACCTCCTTCAATAGATTAAATTTCTGAAGACATCTAAATATACTGGTGTGTGAAGAGGGAAACCTTTGTCTAATGATAAATAGTAGTGGCAAGCTTAATTAATTCTTGGGCTCATTTTTCTGCCACTTGTAGATGCTATTGGACCTGAGGATGGATCTCCACAAGTTTCACAGTAGGTCACAGAAGTACGTTCCCTGAAAGAGTTTCTATAAAAAGTGGTCCAAATATGTCATTTGCTATCACTTAAGAAAGGAGCTCTATGTAGAATGATAACTGGTACAGTTTCTATCAGTTTTACTACTTGCACAAGCAGTGTGCTACATGTCTCTCATTTTCTTGAACGAGACAGATGCCTCTGGTGTGAAAAATACAGATGTTGCAGTATGCAGCAGACAACTATGGTTTATCAAAAATACACTACTGGCACTGACTGATGTCAGACTTAATCATTCAGCATCCTAGCAGGAGCGAGTGAATTATTGGGTCTTAGTCATGTGCAGTTTATGTTTAAAAAGTAATACGTCATCTTGTTTCTTCTTTACAGGGGTTGGAAACTATTGAGCAGACAGCAATGCCTGGGGCTATAGGTAAGAAGCTGAACAGAACCCAGAAATGAAGGTGCATGACAAGGGGTATAGGCATGGACAAGTATCCATGTTTTTTCTGAAAGAAATGTCAATGAAGGGGAAAAAAAAATCAGCATTAGAAAGATTGCATTGAACAGGGGTGAGGGAATGGAAGAGCCTATGCTTACTTGATAAAAACATTTCCATGTTTAATCTCAACAAAATATATACAACTTAATTTTGTGTATAAACATATACACACTTTAACCAGTATATTCTTAATTTATTCACTGCTTATTATAGTTTAGATTATGTTTAAACAATACTACACTTGCATGTGCACACAAGCAGAGAAGGCTAATTTATTAGGCAAGAATTCACCTGTGCACAGAAATTATTTCTCATCAACCATTTGTTTTGAGGACTGAAGTATCAGGTGTGACACACTCTCACTTAAGTTAGTCAAAAAGTTGCTTAGATACTTTTTCAGTCTTTGGTACATTCCCTTTTAGACATAGCATTTAAAGTTTCTGAATAGATATCTAACACAAAACTGCACTCAGCAATTGTTTTAAGTGCCATGACATAATTCACTATAGAACTCAATTAATCAAGGTATTTCAGTGAGTGAAAGAAGTAATGTTCTTTTCCTTTACTGCAAAGTTGGACAACTAGGAGGTGATGTCTTGTGCAAACATCATGCTAGTCCTGAAGCTATAATTTATATAAGCACAAAGGAAGTCAAGTTTGACAAGCCATTGGAGCCCTTCCCATAAGCAAAGGCTTGCAGGATCAGGCCCCCTCAGTAATAGTACGTGGGATGCCTGTGATCTGCTCACACCTTTAGCAGGGAAGCAGAAATGAGAATGAGATGTGCAACTCATTAGCAGTCAGAGCTGGAGCACATTGCCCACCTCAGGCTTACAACATTATTGCCTAGTGCCTATGATTATCCCTCCAGGATCTTGAGAAAGGTGTCAGCTAGATCATAACAAGCAATGCCTTTATCATGTGTACTTTTTTTTAGACTTTTCATCAAGAAATACAATTTCAGAGTTAATGTTAGTTAGCCAGTTATGGGAAGTCAGGCTGTCATCCAAAAATTCATGTGATACATTTTCTCCTGAATTATCTTCCACCATGAACTTGTGATTAGGTAAACAGCATAATGCACAGAGGAAAAAGTATATTAATCTGACTATTGCTTCTTCTTTCCCATTAATGGTGGATTTAAGTTGCCAGAATCCATAAATGCAACAGCTTCCTTTAAAAGCAGTAAAATAATTTTCTTGTATAAATGGAGACTTTCAGATCATTATTGGGAAACTGACATATTCTGCACAGAAATAGGTCTCCTCTGGACTTCAACACCTACCAACTACAAAATGTGAAGTCAAGCCATTTAGCGTTTATTTCAGCAGAAATGACTTACCTCCTAATTGAAGAGCTTTAGTCAGGGGAAAAAAATATACTCATTTTCAAGCACTTTCACTAAACTGGTGTTATTATTATGTGCATTGCAGTGGTGCCTGAGACCACAGGTCACGGACCAGAGGATCTTTATGCAGTGTGCTGTCTAATCCTACAAAATCCTGAGCTCATGAGGACACTAAAATACTGGTACTCAATAGTTGAGACTCTTTGCCTTTCTGGATCAAATCCAAATGTAAGACAAATGCAGCCCAGAACTCACTGCACTGAATATCTGCAAATCTAGGATCTGTTTTGGCAGACACTGCACCAAGAAAAAGTATCACTAAAAATATAGGCATATGCCACAGATCCTTCTTGCCCTCTACCAACCCCAAGACCATGAAAGAAGAGGAAGCAAAATGCATAGTTTGAAAAGGTAATCCATTATATAAGTCTGCAAGCAGTTGACTAATATGCACATCAAGGAAAGAGACTGGGTTTTTGTTTGGTTTGGATTTTTTAGTTTGGAATTTTTTTAGGGGCTTCAGGAATAAAACAAAAATTAGGAAAATTTGTGGGACATATGGTGTTTAATACAGGTCACTATCACTGAAAGTTTAGCAAATTTTAACAAAGCTAACTTTAAACTCAACCAAGTTTATAATAGTGTATAGAGGCTTCCAAGGAAGAAATACTTTGGGAAGAAGGTGAGGAATATGGCCCTTTTGGTTTACTTCCCCCATACTGGTATCCAGATTGATCAGGGCTTAGGCAAAAAACCTTTTCCACTTTGACAAGAAGCAACAGGAAGTACATTTTACCTTCCCAGTCTAGTTCTCACTAGCCATGCTTTCAGTCTGCCTGACCTCTGCTCATTCTATCACTTGAACAGCATTATCCAAGTCCTTCATCACCTTCCCTTGAGAGGGATGTACCCAGACTCAGCTTGCAAGGTTTCCTACTTTGTAGGGGTTACCACAGAAACATAAGGGACACAGTGGTGTCTGAGAAGAAGAGCCTGAAATACAAGGGACTGAATCAGTCCATTTGCCTTGGCACACAAACCACTTGCATCTGTAACTCAGATTAACAATTAGGGAAAGTGTAAAAATGCAGAGCTGACATCCTTCTGTTTGAACAGAAGGTTTCTGCACAACAATGAAATCAACTTTCTGCAGGGAGAAGTCACTTAGGAAGAGAGAAGAGCAAGAACTCAGAAAGTCTGATTCATTCTTGACTTCTGTAGAGTAAGAGCATGGTCATAGGTGCCAGTTTACAACACCAGAAGTGGGAGAAAGAAGGATAGGGAGATGTGAGAGAAAGAGATGAGGAAGGGATGCACACATTTCAAAGCAGACTTCAGATAAGAAGGATGAGAATCATTAGTTTCCTCCACATAAGCATATCTTTGAAAGGGTTTTGAAAAGTAAGTGAATTTTCTGAACTTAGTCTATTACAAAAGTGTGATTCTATTCAGTTATACCAGTGTTAATCAGCACTAACCCCACTGAGTGATAGTTTTAAACTAGTCTATGACTGGCACGAGCAAAGTGAACTCTATGTGTAAATACAGTGAAGCACTGAATGTGTGTGTAGATAATTAAACTATAATTATGTTACTTATACTAGCAAAAAATTTATTACTGTAGTGAAAGGTTACTTAGGCTTTTCTTTCCTGTTTTGACATTTTAAGAAGGAATGTAGCATTCACATTCAAAATACAAATATCACTACCCCCAAACCTCATCATTTTTTCTTATGCAGAGGACACAGAGGTACAGTCAGCTGGCAAATAGGCTCCACAGAACACTTTCATGATAGAAGAATATTCACGTGAAATCAGTTCTTGAACTGTAAATTCTCATTTATCTGTTTGCTAATCATTTTGGTATAAGTTACCATTTTGCAGTACTCGTTTTGAACAGATGAAGAGATCAGTTTTACAAACACTTAAGGAAAAACATCAAAATAGAGGGTTATTCTCACTATTTTAACTAGCTTTATGGTCTGGCACCGTGCTACAGAAGATACTTAGGCAGATGGTTGTCACAGGGACTGTCCAAAGCTGAGCAAAGCTCTGCCCAGTTGTTCAAAAATACTCTTGTTGAAAAACTATCTAGGGTTGTGTTTCCCAGTCTTTGGAACACTGAGCCTTCTTAGGGAAAATAAAACAAGTGTTACCATCAGAGGATGTTATGGGAACACTTCAGCTCTGTTACAGTTTTCTGTGTGGCACAGAGGAGACATACCACATTTTGAGCAGTCTTGTGCTGAGAAACTTTCTTGTAGTCCCCTCCTTTGGTACCTTCCCATCCCCTGCACACTGGGTCAGTTTTCAAGGTCACCCTTCACATGTCCTTTCTCTCCCATTCACTTGTTTTCAATATACATTTTATCACTAGCAATCTCTTTGCCACTGCCTTCACTGAAGCCACAGCCTCAATATAGGGGCTCTGTTCACCCGAGGTTGCAGGGGCCACTTTAGCTTTCCAGGAGCAGCATGAGGAGGAACGGTAGTGACAGACCACTGGCTCGGTCCCCAGGCTGTGTCTCTACGTTCAAATCTCCCATTGCTTCCAGCCTTCCCTATTAGTTACACTAGAGCCTCCAGCCCTCTAAAGTCCCAGAGCTGGCAGAAACACGGATGGCTCTGGGCACCCCTGTTAGCAGCAAACACCACTGCTCTCCAGGGCAAAACTAATGGGGGAGCTCAGAGCAAGCGTGAATTTCCAGACGAGCAGCAGCTGGGCTTTGCTGACAACTCGCCACCTGATCTCCCAACTCGGCAGAAGCTGTAGGGCATGAGAAAAAGTAAGCTGGGGGCACATTTGGAGGGGAGATTGATGTGATCCGATCTGAACCTGAAAAACGGCCAGTTTGGTTCAGACAAGGAGGGTGAAGGGAGGTTTTAATGTAAACTAACCCAAAAAGGGCCTGTTTAGATAACATATACTACAAATTAAGAAGTAATTCAGTCTGGCTAATAGCTTTAGGGATATATTGGAAGATCAAGGATGCATCACACAAGACAGCTTTTTGGTCAGAAAGATATACAGTGATTTTATGCAGATAGTCACAGTCCATTCCTTCCTTTTTGTCCTTTTTGCCACATAGCTGCACATTGTGCATTTGATCTAATTCTCAACTTTATGAATAAAAAAAAAAAAGGCAGGAGAAAAGTGCTGAGGACCAGTGGGAAAAATTACTTCCATATTTGTTTAAAAAGCAAACAAAACAACAATCCACAAACTTTTTCTTGCCCAGCTACAGGATACAAAATGATATAGCAGTACACCCATGATGGAAAATGTGATGGTAGACTAATGATCAACATGTTGTCGCAGTGCCATGAATTTAACTGCAACAAGACAGTTTGACCCTAGCACACGGATTTCATACAGCACAACCCAGCACAGAGAGGTTCCTAAAGGTCCCAGTGTACACAAGGGCTCAGAGAGGTAAGGGTTAGGTACTGCCTAATAGAAGGTGCATAAGTCACCCTTAAGACCTTAAGAAAATTAGATTAGAGAGATCCAGGTCTGCAAGGGTCATTTGATTACTTCAAAACTTGCCAGTGACTTTTCTCTGTTTCATTCTCACTAGGTCTTCATGACTTTTGACATTTTTACCGTGACAAAATTACAGTCATGACATGCGCATCCAGCAGGCACGCAGGTCAGGATGTATCTTTGTGGATCCACAGTATCTGTTTGACACTCATATGCCTCTGTTCTACAAACAATCAGGGATGATTTTCTGCCACAAGGAACAGCCACTAAATCTCCCCTTTGCCTTCACCTCTCCTCAAAGGAAACAATAGAACATACCTTTGCTTTCGCCTCTTGCCCTTTAGTTCAGTTCTTTTTCTCATTCAACATGCAGCTTTTCTCTCTAGCTGTAATAACATGGTGTTTTGTTTTAATCTGTTTTATGCAGAAAAAGCATAATAAATTGCAGGAATAAAAAATATCCTCTAGAATTCTAAGACAACAGCTAGCTGAAATATCAATCTCCCAACTTCAACATCCTCTACAGATGCCTGATGCACTTTCCCCTGCTTGTTCAGCACCTCAGACTGGGCTATATGAATGCAACAGAAGGAGACTACTCACCTCCCAGTGCTGGGTTTATTTTTATCTCTGATTATGGACATGTGGTTTTACAATCTGTAGTGGCTGGGGTGCAGGGGCAGTGAGGAACAGGAGTATGGTGTGTGTCATCCAGCATTGCTCACTGATCCTGCTCTCCTCTAGGCAACAGGAGGAAAAGCACAAGGTCACTCACGAGGAAAATTTCCCTTTTAGGTTTGAATCCATCAGAATTGAGGTTGTACAGGGGTAGGAAATTAGTTCCCCATCGGAGCTGCAGGGCTGCAAGGTGCTGGGCAGACCTCAGCCCAGAATGCAAATCCTACTTTCCAATGAAACATTAGCTGGAAGAGTGGGAAAGTAGGACACCACACCGCAGTGTGGTTCTCTCACCTCTGCCCCACAGGAGGTTTGGCATACATATATTTTTTTAAATCTACAACAAATTCTGATACTACAGTAAGAAGGCTTAAGTATACCAAGACATATGTGGATTATTTGTTCAGTTTCACATATTCATGATATGTTACCTTAAATATTGTGCCTAGTCACAGTGCCACCACACTGGAGAAAACAACTAAAAACTTTTAATTTTGTTCCACAAAACAATATTAAGTAAGATTTTACAGACAGCTGCAAGAACAAGTGAGGTTCATTGTTCCTACTAACTCACAGTGCACTTAACTCCTTAAAAAGAACTGACAGAGCACTGCAAGCACAAGAGAGGTGACTTTCATCTTGGCAAGAAATATCTCCATACACAGACTGTCAAAAAAAAATAGGAAGAATAAAATAAAAGAACTGGAATAGGGCCGATCTTTGAGAGGGGGAGGGGGACCATCTCCACTTGAAAGAAATATTTTCTAACTTGACTTATATTCTGACCAGTTTCACATCAGGACAAAAATTACAGAAAAAGTGATATACATGAGTTGCCAAATACCTACCCACTGTGTGCATTGTGAGCCTGACACCACCAGGCTTTGAACTCTTGGACACAATAATGCAGGTGACAAGTGTCACCTTGTGTCTTTACAGTCCAAGCCATAAGCCCAAACTAACCTCAGCCTGAACACAGAAACATGCCAGGGGATGGCTGAAATAACTCTGTTTTGTTCAACATTACTTGAAAAAAACCAGTAACTCCGAATAAAATGCTTTTGTCCCTAACTCAGAATATCCAGATAACATGGTTCAAACACATCCTCATTTTTATCACTTGAGAACTCAAGGGACAGGAAGGTCCCATGTCTTGGGCCATAGGAAATGGGGATAGACCTGAATTTTGGACTTCTGGAGATTTATATCCCACTCTTTTCCTTCTTTGACTAAAATCTCCCTTCTTGACCGGCAATTCAGCAATAAGTAAATTTTTTAAAATTAAAAAGAAAAATGTTAATTAGTCCTGAAGATACTGATGAAATAATATGTTTGAGCTACAGAAAAGCTAACTAATATAATTAAATCAACTATAACACAGATTTTTGGCTACTTAAACTGTGGGCATGTGTCAAGAAAACTTGAGTTCTTTTACACAGAGAGGATGTTTAGGCTCTGATGCCAGTGTTTCACCTAAATAGCTTAAAGTGTGATTTGCAGCTGGATCTTCTTGTTTCAGTTTTACTCTGTCTACATGAGGCAATACTGAATGCTGCATTCTGGGAAGATGTTCAGCAATGACAGCCAGTGTGCTATTTTTATTTGCAGAGTGGCTTTGTTACATTCACACATTATATCTTTGCATGAGTCCAATCTAATTTTAAATCTATTGGACTGTTGTAGGATCTGAAAGAGCTGATCCTGTAGGATTTGAAAGTGAGTCTTTGAACTGAGATCTCACGAGATAAATGGCAAATACATTAACTTTGCCACCTCATTTTCTTTAGCTTACAACTTAATTGTATTTTTTGTAGACCTCAGCCATCATGTTTTAATTAGGTGCCTTTGTCTGATTTGATAACTTGTTTTGCATCTTCCTTACCTTAGCCCACTGCTCCACAGAGCTAAGCAGATAATATTATGATCTGGTACTTATCTCTAACATTTGCTTTAGTTGAATAAGGTACTCCAGGAACTTTGACTTTCCCAAAGTAAAGAACAGATTTACCAAAATTACATCTACATATTGGCAGCCAATACTAAAATAACCCCCTACCTCTGCGATGCTACGTATGGCAAATGTGAAAAGGGATTTTTAGCTCAAGATAACTAGCTAGACAACCCAGTCTTACAGATAGTTGCTGTTTCTCTAAGTGATCCCACATAGGAGGCCAGCAGGTGCCACATTTCAAATCATATGAAATTACAAGTTAGCAAGCAGCCGCTCCCCATGGGCTCAAATGCTACTTCTTAAAGGCTCAAAATAGGACAGAGACTGGAGGGGAATTTTATACTCTCTGAAAGGGGATTTCTTTTGTTTGGTTCTGGTGACATCTGTGATCTTTTCTCCCCTCAAAACATCCCCAGAAATATTTGTTATTGAGGACCCAGCTATTAAAGCTGCAGCCTCCTTTTCTGTAATACCATATTCAATATGTACTTCAACTCTGAAAAGAACCAACAACTCCATGAAATACTAGTTCTGTTTATTGTTCATTATTATATACTGATCTTAAATAGCCTCAAATTTTAACTCTTTCTCACACACTCATACGAAAGGTTAAAATAATTTCTAGTCACTGAATTAGCCTGCGGATTGTTTCAAAAAACTCTTTAATTTAAATTTCTTTCCTAATCTCAAAATGAGGCACTTCCCCCCCTCTCTCCCCCCCCGGCCCCCCCCCAAAAGTCAATAATCTGCCACATTTTCTTCCCTTGTGATTTGAATTCAATTTTAAGCAACATTTTCTGGTTGTTTTTTTCTCTGCATCGAATACTATTTCTTTACACTACCTGTTCTTCAATTCTCTTTTGTCCCTGCCAAACCACATTCTAGAATAATCCTGGAAGACTATGGCAATATTTTAGATTTCACATAATAGAACTCAATTTTTGTTTCAGACGAAGTGTAATTTTGTCTCAATCAGCAGTCAGTAGCCACATTGTCAATTAGACTGAAGTACACTTTACAATAAAATGTGCAAAATTATTGGAGAAAAATATACAACCAAGAGAGTCTCTACTGTGGGTAAAATAAATATAATTGATGCATCCTTCAGTCGGCAGCATTGATTATTATTTATTATTACAAACTCTTCAAAACAGGATGATTTGATGTCAACATGTTATTCTAGGAAGTGCACAATTGAGGAAAGCATTATTTGCATGGATTGATTCATAAAATATGTTTACTGAGGAGAGATGTGCACTTCTACTTGAAATGGTTCAGAATAATAAAGAGAAGTCAAGACAATCTTCCAGCATTGTAGTTGAAAAGAATATCTAAGTTTTTAAATAAGCTTCAATTAAGAGAATAGTTTTTGTACAAAGACAGAATCTATGCTTTCCCCACCTGCCCCCCCTCTCTTTGTGCAGTCTGTCTGGCTAAACTTAAGAAAAAGTCACAGCAAATCCAGGGTCATTTTATCCTGTGTCACCCACTGAATTTGGAAGCTCCTTGTGAATAACAAGGATCAGTCCGATCTCCTTGCATTGATCTCCTTTCCAAACAGAACACTGCCATGCTTTGATGTGACATATGGAATGAGAAAGAAGTAATAATGAAAATCAATGGGTCTAAATATTCTCTGCTTGCAACTCACCTGTCGATCGCTATGGTTATGTGTGTCCAGGAAAGAGAAGGATTTAAATGCACCTGCACCTCCTTTATTTTCATGTTATTTGTAGCTCTGTGCTGCAGCATCAAAAAAAAAAGGCACCTAAACTTATGTGAGAATTGGGAACATTTAGACATCTGTGCATATATATGTATATATACATACACTTTTTTTAGCTATTCACAGTTCTCATATAATATTATAAAAACCAGGGCCAAACATCACTCTCACTATATTCCTATTGTTATTCAATGTTTGCAAAAAAACTTTTCTCAGAATGTTTTAAAATTTCCAAGATTAATTACTACTATAATTTAATACTCTGTAAACCTGAGGCTCAAAGGAAATCAAGGAACATGAAAAAACCTCTGAATTAAATTAGTTCAATACCACAACAGATAGCTACTTCAAAACAAATAACCCAAAATCTGTACAAAGCAGGTGAAGAGGGCACTAAACCCATGTTTGAAGACCAGTAAAGCCCATCAGGTAAAGCAATAGATCAGGAGGATTCACACCAACTTGCACTAACTCCTGTCACGTGAAACCTCATCTCTGCTTTAACACTTTGCTCTTCTTTTCTGTGATCATGTGCCAAAATTATCTTGGCTCTTTTGCTAAACAATAAAACAAAATCTGTATAAAATAAAAGAGTATTTGTCTTCCCAGGCAGATAGTGGTTTTCATTCTGGTTTTAACTAAATTACTCTGTGCAATAAAGCTAATATCTTCCACCAAAAATTCTCTGCACAGAAAAATGAGCCTGAATAACTTAAGGAAAACTGTCCAGTTGCAATGGTGGGGAGGATGAGACAGACAGCTGAATTCAACTGGTAGTACTTTGTTATAAATACTAGCAATATCTTCCTAACTCCTCATTAACGACTAGAAAACTATTTGATTTTAAAGTTCCTTTCTGCAAAAGCCCAACTTTCCCTTTATTTATTAACTTTTAAAAACTTTGGCTGGTTTTGTGCAGGTTTCAACTCTGCAGTCTGAGTGGCTTTTTTTTTCTTTTCTTTTCTTTTTTTAAAGTGTTTTGCCACAGTTTCAGATCCTGAACAGCTGAGCCTGAGCAACCGGGAGGACACTTTGCTGATCAGTAAAGCATCAGGAAACGACACTGTCTCGCTGAAGAGTTTTAGCACAGGCTCAGGACACTGTTTGCTCTGATGGCGTGTAGGGGGTCCCCGTGACTGACACCCCGTTGGCAGGAGCAATAGCAGAGCCAGGATCTCTGTTACTATGCAGATGCACCAGCGATTTGCCCTGTGACAGGCACAACCACAGAGGAGGTGCCTGTAGCTTGGAGACGCAGCCAAGCTGGGCCGTGGCCCGCGCAAGGGAAGGTTTATTCCTTCCCTTGCTCCCCATGGAGTTCCCCCACGTCGAGCCTCTGCATTTGGGCCAGGCGTGGAGGAAAGGATTTGCCCCTGAATGCCTTCACAACTTCATTTAGAGCATTACGAATCACTACTGTTCACCACAGACAATTAACATTCTGTGCAAGCCCACCAGCATCTCCTCTTCTCCACTGGGACTCCAGGAACAACTGGGAAGAGAACCCCTGATCCAAGAGGTGTGCTAGGTATCCCTTAATTTAGCAGCAGTTACAGAGAAAACAAAATCAGCAGACGCTTGGGTGCTGCGCTTTGTACCCAATTCAGATCCTGAGCTGCAGAATGAAATTCCAAAATTCCTGATCTCACTGGCAATTGCAGAACTCACATTCTCCGAATTTGGCATGCAATAAGTGTAACACACCCTTGCTTATACAGGATAACAAATAGGAGACATCAGCTCATCATCCAGATTTTGAGATCCAGGTTTGGGCTCACCCTGTGCAGGAGACACAGGGCAGCTGATGAACACTGGCAACCACAGCAGAAACCACCCAGGTATTTAAAACAAAACACTTTTCCCAGCGTTTAACACTTACTGTAAAACAAAAACTGTATTCCTGACCACCCCTTCTATTTTCCCAATAAAACTTTCCTAACGCTAAAATGCAAGACTGGAACATATTTAACTTCAAAGACACATAATAGCAAACGTTCCTTGATCTTGAATTCCATGAAATTTCGGGTCATTGTGGGGAAGCCAACAACCAGTTTAGTTAAATGCTTAATGACATAAAAACAGTGATTGATTGCCATAAAAATGGCTCCTAGGGATTACAAAAATGACAAGACTCACAGAACTTCTTCAACGCTCCCAACTAAGCAGAAGAATTATTTGCTTACAAAGTTGTGTTCCTGTTGGCCAGATGGAACAGTGAAATGTATGGATTTTGAGAAAGAAAAATACTTAATAATACAATAGGCTAAAAGTTAGTTTTATTTCACTCACTGACTTAGAAAAAAAATGTATTTCAAGTGAATATGAAATAGAAAGCAGCACAATCACTTTTTAAGCAACACAAGCAGCACAGACATGTATATACTATTATGACCTAGAAAAGTATTTTTCTTTTTATCAATTAAAAGCAAACCAAAACTACTCCAGGACCTTGGAAACACTTAACATTTTAAGTAACGAGGGTCTGGTGGCATTTCTGTAGGTCCAAGTCATCTGGCGGGCGGGGAAGTGGAAAGAGGGAGGGGTGGCCACTGGGCTGTGCGAGACAGCAAATTAAAATCGCCGTAAACAGGGGGGGTTTGTCTTTAATTTCGGAAGCGGTGGACTCGCTCCTGCAGATTCCCAGGCACAAGACAGATGGCAGTGCAACCAAGCTAGAGCAGGGGCTGCTGTCGCTCCCTCTGGGTCTAACTCCTATTATCCACTTGTAAATTAACCTGTCAATTTATCAATCAACACCATCTTGATTCTCCCCTGTTCCACTGGCCAGCATCGCAGTGAATTTGCCTCGTAAATAACTGGGAGCCCCATGTTTGTTAGTATTGTGAATGAGTTTATTATCACTTTGATGACTGCTATGAATCACAAATGCTGCCGAGAGCCTGATAAGAGGAGGGGGAAAAAAAGTACATGCACACATTAACACAGTTGAAACTATTTGGGAGATAACAGATCGAGTTACAGTGATAGCAAATCATTCCAGCTGGGGGAAAATGGCTAAAAATTGTAGGTTTTGTGGTGGATAAAAACTCATAAAGTACAAAATATTAAAGGGAATAGTATTGTGTGTACAGCTCGGCAGTATCCTCACTGCTACATTGCTGGGACTTCAACTTGTTCCTAGAATATTTCAGGCACTATTAGATGTTATGCCTTATTTGCAAACTTTGGAAGAGAAGAAATATCCTTTGGGATGCAACAAGTATTTTATTTATTTATTTTTTGCCAGTTTAACACCACGTGGATCTGTAAGTAATTTATGTCATGAGAACCTGAAGGAATTCGAACAAAAATAAAATATACTTTTAAAGGAAAGTTAAAGAGAAGAGGAATCTGAATAAAATCTTCTTTATGACATGAGAAACATGTTAAAAGTAGTAACATCCCAATTTATTATTTATGTTTATTGTCCAATTTTGTTTCTTCTGATGGAAATCTCAATGTTTTCTCAAGAGACTTAACTTTATTTAGACTCAAAAAAGTGTAACAAACGAGTTGTTAATCTCTTTGAATTTAGCATGTAAATAATATTTAAAATTCTATAAAAATAATAATACAGAAAGTACAACAACTTTCCAGAAATCCTTTGATAAGTCAGGGTTCAGTGACGAATTTGCTTTTTGAAGCCAAATGAAATATAAGTAAAATTTAAATAAATTATAAACCGCATGTTGTAAAAAAAGGAGGTGTTTGGTTATTTTTAAATACAATGAATCTTTTTGTCAGGTGTAAAAGCAGTCTACGTTTGGCTGGAATACACTGGAAATCTTAAAATATACAGAAGTTTACTTAGAAAGCGTAAACAATATAATAAAAAAGAAGTAAAATCTTTCATTTGTTTTATCACTACAATTTTTGAAATATTGTAATGGAAGTGCATTGTAAAATTGATTTAAAAACTGAACAGTGGTTCAACATATAGAATTAAAAAGTCATGATCATATAAAGCAGCCAACACACATTCCTGTCCTTTCCCCTGATGGTATAATTTTTCATGTTTTTACTCCTTATTATATTATTTTCACATCCTAATTCGTAAGTAATTTCAAAACTTTAGTAGAAAACATCACTAAACATTTTAATGTCTTTATTTTATATATATGTGTATATATATATGTGTGTGTATTAAAAAATTTATTTTTATTACATGTATTTAAATTCTACCAGGCTGATTTACTACAGAAAATATGATCCAAATTCCAACTTATTTTAGAAAATGCAGAGGTATGAACAGATGTCAGTTATTTTGTTTGATCTATTTTGCTACTATCTTTCAAATTCCAGAGGAGATATGGACCACATTGCGACCTCAGCTTCTACATACATTAAAAATCCTTATGGAATCTGAGTTGTACATATATTTTCAAACTGAATAACCTGGTTCAAACCAAGCTGTGCATGTCAAACTACACGCTGTGAATCGCAATGCCTGTGGTAGAATAAGACTTAAAAGACGAAACAAAATAAAATTTACACAACTATTTTCTAAGGTTCTATATAGTCTTACTAAAAAATCTCAAAAAATGGTTTATGGAACGAATGGCAAGGAACACACATGCCTACAGAGAAACAGTTGTCACACAGCAAAATCTCTGGCACAATTAAAGTAGAGGAACAGGGTGTATACTCAACATTGTTATGCCCAGTATATCATTGGTGGAAAAGTAATGGAAAATGAAATTATTTGTTAGAATGCAATTTAGGGAATCTGATAGGTTGTCCATTTTATTCAATTTATAATTAAGATAGTGTTTAAATTTGAAATGAATTCTATATATGCATGTTCAATAGGCTATAGCACAACAATAAGAATGGAATCACATCTCATTTTATCATAAATTGTGTAATAAGCGATAAGGTAAAAACTAGGGCTAAAATCCTTCCAGCAAAAATGAAAGAGAGCGACCTCAATTGCCCTAATTCATTCTGTCTTTTTTTTTTTTTAAACTCTTCATTTTCCCTCTGTTCACATTATTAGCTTACACATGAGTGCATTATTAGAAAATAACAAAGCCAAACAGGGAAACTTGGAAGAAGTAGGAGATAGGATCCCCTCTACGGCTAAAAGGTATTCTCATTTCATTTCTTAGGAGTTGCAAAAATAGTTTTATTGCCAGGGAAGGACAATGACCTCTCTCTTTCAACAAGCTTGGTGGTTGGTCTTTTGATGGAAAAAAAAGTAGGGGATACAACATCTGGTAATTTATGTTACTGAGCTTAGCCGAGGTCTTAACGATGTAAGCAGATTATTCCTGAAGAAGAACAAAAAAAATTCCGGAAGACTCAATGAACTATTTAAAGTTATTAGCTAGTGCATTCTGGCACTTCAGCACTCTTTTCGGATTCCTTTTCCTTTTAGAACATTTGCCTTCTGATCAGCTTGTTCTAAACAAGAGCTCTAACACCTTCCAAGCTCACCACGCTTTTCTGGTGGTCCACGCATGTTCTGTCATGCGTGCCGAGTCCCCCTTTCTTCCTCTCCACCACAAGGAAGACCATTATTTTGCTGATTAAATTTTCCCCTGCAGAACATTAAGAACTTGTAGCACCACTCCTGAGCTGCTGTGTAGGTCAGGAATACTGAACAACACTGCAGCAGCTGAGCTCACATTGGGGGGAAAGAAAAGATTAAAAAAAATGGATGGGTGGAGGATGAAGAAAAAGATAAATTACGTGTACACTTGATCGGGAATTTCATGCTGAAAACAAATATTCCAAGGAAAACATCCTCTGATCCTTTCTTGACACCCTTTCCCCTGCTTTTCATAGTTTTTCATAGTTTTAGCTCTGATTCCTCTACTCCTTATAGTTATTCCTCTACTTCTTATACTTCTTCCAAACATTTTAAATGCCAGTGGTGTGGTGATTTAAAACATCTGATGAGTTTCACTGTTCCTTCTACAGGGAATAGATGCACATTTCCTAATGTACACACAACTGGACAACAATCTGAGTTTAAAATACAAACCTTTAGTTTGCTGCCAGGGAAACCAGTGTCATATTGTCAAGTGGCACAAATGACCAAGCTTCTAAGAAAACCAGTATCTTTGATGCAAAAATCGAGCAACAATCTCAGATCGAGTTTAAACTGAAGACTATCAACCAGGATGCTTCCTCAGGAAGAATTTTGGGGGTTTTTAATGTTCACTTTTATAAATTTTAATATGTTAAACTCAAGAGTTTTAAAAATTCAACGAGAGAATTATAGCAAATGAACAAATATTTCAACCAGAATTCGGGAAGTTTTCTGTATTAACAAAATCTCTATGCTGTAGATTAGAGGTGTGAAAAGCAATTCAGTCCTATAAAAACCCCTCTGCTAATGAGCAGCCCTTGCCCCTTTTTAACAGTTAGTTACTGCATCTTTCAAACTTGTATTGCAAAAGTCTCAAAGGAACTTTTCAACAAACTTTTATGGAAATATTCAGTCTTATATGACTTATATGACTTGACGCATGTGCTGTTGTTGTTGGTATCAGTTAACAAATACCTAAACACCTCATGTTTACATTCATCTAGAGCTGACCATAGTAGGAAAGAGCACAGTATTCTGGAACACTGGGCTTTAAATAGAGCTTAAACTACTTCCCAAGGTTTTGCCAATGCTTCCTTTTAAACCATAAATTCTGGCAGTACTTCCTTCTGTAGAACTTGAATATATATTCTGTATTTATTCACTTTTACCTTAAACTCAGTAGTAGTTTCCTAACAGAACAAATACAGAATTTGCCATGTTTATTTTAGAGCATTATTGACTCTCTGGAGGAGCTGTTTTGTTAAAGTTTTTTAAATCCTGTGCTCATAATTAAGAGCCAGCTGATGCTAGTGAGTATTCTAGAGCAAAAATTCCCTTCAGGGGCTTTCAAGACCTCTGCCCACACAAAAACTGGAGGATTATTTTTCATAATATGTTATATATATGGAAGTTAACACTGAGGAGTTTCAGAATTTGACTTACAAGTTATGGCCACGGTATGGCGTGGGACCAACCTCAGTAAATCAACCAATACAACTTCAATATCTTAAAAACTTTATTTTTCCTTTGTAGTTATAATTTTTTAAGTAATGCAAACTTGTTCACTCAAGCTGTTTACATCAGGAATTTGCTGTTTTCACTGGAGAGTGCTTAAAGAAAAAAAACATTTAACTCCTGGATGCAGGAATATATTCTATTTTTTTCATTTTTGTATGCATAAATAAATTATTTGATTCCATATAAATCATATGTTTACCAGTAAAGTTTGACAGTTTTGCTGGCAAAGCAATTATCCCACAACACACATTTTTAATCAGAAAAGTGATTTTCATTGGCACTTTTACATCATTCTATACCCTAAGAATTTGGTCCAGATCCCAGCAACAGCACAGCAATTCCTGCTGCCCCCTAATATCAGGATACACTGATTTAAAATGTGACTTTTTCTAATCTTGGCCCAGATCAGAAGGTTTATCAAAGGAAAAAAACCTTAATATTTCTGATACACTGACGAGAACATGATTTGTGCCAATGAAATAGTGTTTTCTGTTTACATTATTGGTACTGAGGTCTTTGAACACAAGACAATTGGTAGCATGTTTCATGTGTCCCATGTAACTGGGAACACTGAGGTTCTGGAGGACACAGAAGTCTTGGGTCTTTCAGAATATTTTTGTGCACACAATTGGATGGCTTCCACCTTTTGGCAACTTCTATCTCTGCCATTTGGATAGGATCAGTGAGTACCACCCTTCATTACACAGGGAAGTAAGAGAGAACTGCTGGAATTTCGAAGTTCTGTGTTTACCTGGAGGATTTGGTGCCCATTTTCTTTCTTAATAGAAATAAGACAAAATCCAAGTACACAAGGCGCAGTACACACTGTAAGCAGCATGTGCTTTGCTTCAAGAGCCAACTCAAGTAGAAGAGAATTTAAGAGTTGCAAAGACAGATATAGCAGGCTGTCATCACCAGTTGCCTCTTAGTAAAGTGAATCCTGTTTTCCTAACACCTACTTCTTCACAAGAGTGCTTTATTCCCCATTGTTTACTTTTTAGAAGCGGAGGATCCAAAAGTGTTGAATATTTTAATACACGACAAAGTTTTACGCTGAAGTTTTTTCCTCTTCCCACACAGAGCAAAAGCTCAAACCTTTATTGTCACACAGGATCATATTGAAGAAAATCAGCATCCTGCCATGCTGTCATTGGCAGCCTAAAGAGAAACACTTCCTTGGAGAGAAAACTATGGGGCTAAGAACAACACTGGAAGATCTCAGAGGAAACACGACAGATGTGTTTGGAACCAGGAGTACGGACAGAAAGCTCTCAGCCTTAGAGCAACGATGCAGAGCAGTCTTAGAGGAGAGGCAGCCTTAAGGAAACTGCTTGTTCTCTTCAACTTAGGAGTATTTGTTATGCTAAATCAAAAATTATTGGAGACACTGGTTTGGCATCACAGACCACAACCAATCTATCTGCCTCTGCAGATACTGAGCTACCCTGCTCTTGCAGGGCAGCTTTCTTGTACAACGTGGCACAAAGATGACAAGCCTCATGGATGTGAACAGATTTAAAGCATTAAAGCCAAATTTCACATTTATTTACATTCTAGGCAATACTCAAAGAGCAAAGAGGATTTCAAAAGGTTGTAGGGTATACATATAGACCATTTTCTTCTTTGTAAACCAAACTGGTGGAAGTACAGAATAGAAAATTAGACTTTGGGCTTCTAAACTCTCATGCAGGAATGCGATTTTCAGGGCTAAGTTCTCAAAGAGGTGGCAAAACAGCAACACCTTCAATATACGTGGATTACAGTGTCAAAAGTGGGTGCTTGTACTCTCTCTACCCTTGCAAACACAGCATGTTTACATGTGACCTTACTCATTTTTGTAGGCAAGCCTAAGCTCTACATAATTCATCTTTACATGTGAAACCACCAGCTTTAGTAGGTGTCACAGATGCACCAAGTGAAAGCAAAGTATCACCTCCAGAATGAACCACATAACCTAGGTCTGATACATGTGTACGCTGCAAACTTTCACAAAAAGTAGAAATCAAGTAGTTTTCTCCTTGGGGCAAGGAGCTACTTGTTTTGCTGAGCCTCTGCTAGAGTGGGACGGAAAATAACAGTAACTAAAATACCACTAAAGACCCGCAGGAGAGGCTTAGTGTGGATCTGGGCAGTAGCATGTCACATTAAATACACAGAGACACCTTGCTACTCATGTGCTTCCATTTATTATCAAAGGATCAGAATCAGAGCAAAGTAGTACTCAACACTAAGTCATAAAAGTTAACCAACAAAACAGATGATTTACATGGCAAGGTTTGAGATATGAGAGAAAACAGACAGAGGTATATCAGAAGGGGAAAAGGGGATATTTAAAGGGCTACTTAAAAATATGTTTCAAGCAAACAAAGCCTATAACCCCTTCAAATGCTCCTGCTAAGATTGAACCAGCACGGGAACGCAGGGCAAGTAAGGGATCAATGTGTATTTAACTTTATGAAGATAAAGCAATATTATCACAACTACATACAAGGCATCTAATTGGTACAGTAGTGATGGCTTTTGAGATGGACGGGTAGAGAGCAACTTACTTATGGTGACATTCAAAACACAAGCCTGTGAAATACTTTGGAAACAAACCAACACCCTGAAAGATCCCAAATTTACTGCTGCGATATCATCATCAGGTCTTCATCATGAAACATCTATCTAAAATTGGATAGAATTTCCACCTACCCCTCCGCCCTGATCTGTTAAAAACCATGAGATGAAGTGAGTTATATCCCATTAATCTTTCTCATAGAAGAATCAGACAGATGGGCTGGATGAAGCGGAGGTGAATGAAGAGAAGCACCTGCTATTTTCAGGGAGTTGAGGGAAATTGGTAAGAAAAAACCACAAGTGGGCGGAGAGGGAACAGTATTGCTCTATTACTGGATACCTTCTGAAAAAATGACTGATAGGCCTTATGCATCTATGATAATATGTGCTCACATCTTCTGGTGAGGGGAAAAAAACCTCAACAAACATCTCAAAAAACAAGGATGCCATTACAGGTCATGAGTCAAAGAGGCTGATGAGCTGTCAGAAAAAATTACATAGTAGTGTGAAATATATAGGAAAATGTCTAATTGCTGTAAAGAGTATGATGAAAAAAAGGGATGAATGTGTGTTCTTGCAGCAAAGGAAGATAATGCTGGCTGAGATGATCCCTGCTCAGAAAAAACACATTTTTGTCCTCCTGTGATTTGCGCCATGAGAAGGGAAGGGGGTTTTGTAACAGAGGTTCTAGAGAAGTTTCTCAATTATTTCTTTATGGAACTTAGTGTTTTCCCTGAAAATACTAAACGTCATAACCCAGCATTCTACACATTTTCTTATGTCATGCCACTGAAAGGGGGGCTTTGAATGTCTGTGCCAAACGCTGAGCGACACAATTTTCTGTAGTCCTACAGCGTGTCAGATGAAAGGATCTACCAAATTTTATAAAGCAATCAACAAGCAGATAAAAAGCTTTTTGGAAAAGTAAAAGAAATTACTAAATCACCAGTCAGATTTGGTAGATATTTTTGGGGGGGGTTTTAACACAAGTGGAGCTGGAACTGACAAAACAGAACACACACATTCAATGAAGTATAGCCTGGACTTCAGCAGGTGCCGTTCAGGAGACTGTGGGTAGTAACAGTTCTACCTGTATTTGGAATACCTGATGGCCTTGATTTAGTGACAGGTTCTTACTAATTAAGTTTACTAAGTTATTTAATTTACTTATTGCCTTTGTAGTTTAGTACTCAGATGAGGATCGGTGTTTTGGTTAATGATGAATAAAAAAAAAAATCAGTCTGTCTTTAAACATCTGCTTATTAAACTATCTGAAGCACCTGATAGGTCATCATACTTGAAAATAATTATTGTCAATCAATCAAAAAGCAAGAATTACCAGATTTTTTTAAAAGTATATTGGGAGTGTCAGGGAATTAAAAGTTAGAATTCTAAACCAGCTTCAGATACATTTTATGGCTTCACAATTCTGAGATCATTCTGCATTTATTTAATGTAAATCTATATTTATACACGTTTTAATACTAATCTAAAATCCATTTTTAAGAACTCGTCTTTAAGACTGCTGTATTTAGTCAAGTTTATATTGCATCTGTTTATGTAATGTTGTTTTTCTTCAAAATCCACTCAAAGGTGTTAATTAGAGCTAGGTGATTAGTTCATAATGAACAGTTTAGGCAATTAATGTTACCCCTTTTTTGACCCATGAATTGTCTATATGCAAAGAGCAAATTTATTGAACTTGTTATTCAAAAATTATTAAAATAATTTCTTTAGAGCTGCAGCTCCTCAGTAATCAGTTGGCTGTACTTATCAGTCTGAGTGTGAGGTGCGTTGGTTATTCATGATTTGACACAATGTCATATGATGTTATTCCTATTCCATCATAGGTCAGAAAGATTCTTTTAGAGTCAAGTTCATACTATGCATGCAACCTTTTGAATAAGCCAGCTTTGATATTTTTGCAAATATTCCCAAGTATTACCCTGAATTTCATTCACAATTCAGCAAACCAGTTCACTGGAGCATCTCCCTGGTAGGAATACAAAAGTGAGTACTGAGAGTCCAAGAATCAAGAACTTTTGAAAATCAGAGGGAAGTTTTCTGCCAGGTCCACAAGGCCAAATTGAATCCTAAACCCAATGAATTATAAACACTGAAATGAAAATGGAATATTTGCAATGCCTGCCTTGATGTATGAAGTTGTCCATATACTTTTGGCTCATCTCAAACACTAATGAACTCTCACCAGAATCTTAGTGTCAAGGAAGATTTCAAAACAAGTCTTCACAGAGTCATGCTAAGACTTTTTCTTTCTTTTTTCTTTTATTTTCATTATTAATTTATTTCACTCCTCTTCAAGGTGATCTTCTTCCTTTTAGTGAGTAACCACATGCTTTTCCCTTAATACCCAAGAAACCAGCTTCAACCTTGAAAATGATCGCATCACTTTTCTTTTATTACTTCACTAATAAAAAATAAGCAGAACAATGATACAATCTGCAGTCCACAAGTACAGGTGAAGCTTGTGTGAAGAAACCTTCCCCAGTCACATCCAAAATTTGCTTATATGTTTTTATACAGACAGATGTAAGAGAATATATAAGGAAAACATCATCTTCCATGTAACAAATTAAAAATAATAGAAGATAGAGGTTTTGGCATACCTTTGACTGTGGCCAGTAACTGTTAACAGCACGCAAACCAATGAACAGGGGGCTTTAGGACTGCGCTGGCCCTGCAAGGAGGACTCTTTCATTCCCCATACTTTGTCACTCGCCATAGAGCTGCCTGACATAATGGACTTTCACAACGAGCTCAGAAGCAATTGGCAATTAAGTGGTTTGAAGGGGTGCTTCTGGGCTGCCGTGAAAGGCTTCAGGTGTGAAACGCTTGTTTTCAAGTGCACTAAGCAAAATGTATAGTTGCTTTCAGGGGCCCCCTTGTCCTTCTGAAGGAAGGGGGAGCGCTGGGGGAAGCAAGGACACTCAAGAGCAATTTGCTATTCAGTGCCTGAATGCTGTGTGCTTTTTCTCTCCCCCTCCCCATCCTTGTGTGGCTGGTAAGGAGGGCAGATTGCGATGGCACAAACAGCTTTCGGCACAATGGCAGATCAAGAGAGAGGCAGGGAAAATGAGGCAGAGAGAGAATGGGAGCCTGAATGAAGGAAGGATGGTTTGATTGTTAATTGTGGGTAAATGTGTTGCAAGAATGAAAAGGGTTCATGGACTACTTTAAAACTATACCCAAGCAATAAGTACAGAGTGTCGGGAAATAAGGAGATGTTCCTGACCCTTGTAAGAGCTATAGTATTGCATCTGGCCCACTTGAAAAGTAAATTGAGAACTGTTAAAAAGATAGGCAAATACATTTGTGTGCATTATATACTTCCATTTCTAAAGGAACCCTGACCAGCAAATGCACTGGGATGGCAGACACACAATATTCTTTTCTCCAAGGATTACTTCACCCACAGGACAAAACCAAAACAAGCTAAAATGAGAACATGCCCTAATAGACAAATATTTAAAATACAGATTTTTTTAAGGGTGAATAAAAATATGTTTCTATTGTAGGACAAAATATATTTGTTCTAAGCCTAGCACAAGGGTAAAGAAAACTTCAAACAGAACTAAGGGAACAATATCCTTCATGAAGACTGTTTCATGTCACTTTTCCTTGTATGACCTTTACTTCTAACATATTGATTTTTTCCTAACCCAGCCTTGCTTTGCAGAAAAAAGGGGTATTGAGTCTTTGAGCTGCTTACATATCACTATTGTACATGCATTCTTAAAGGTGAAGGATCCCCTTTCAGAAGATGACTATCTGACTGACAATATGATTAGAATTGTCTGAGGACTTTTCATTTTAAATGTAGTGAGCCACATATATCAGTTTAGAGCAAGGGGAGGAGATGTGAAATAGCTCAGATGGCGCCGAGTTGATGAAGTATTTGTGCATGAAATGTGCTCAGTTATGGCCTTTTGTGTTTTGGCAAGGAAGGCGAGATTGCAGGGGAAACCAGAAACGGGTCTCAAGCTCAAGTAAGAAACCAGGTTTTGCCTCTCCATCTGCAGAGCTCCCTGGATGTCTGCTAAAAGGTTCTTCCTGTTACTTCTGCAACATCCTCAGCACAAGAGACCTGCATCAGTCCAACCACAAGGGTTCATTTCCATCCTACCAAAAGTTTGTGTGTTGAAAAATCACAAAAATAGAGCTGCCACGTATTTAAAACGGTTCTGGATCAAAAACATTCTACAGAAACAGTGCTTATTCTACAAAACAAGAGTACAACTGTATTCTCCCTTAAACCATTACTCCCTCTCACTTGTATTTCTCTGTATCAGAAGCAACATTAACTCATTCATTGAGCGAGCCCTTGTGAAGCTGGCACAAAGGGAAGGGAGATCACGCCTCTTGTCAACCCTGTCTTTTCTCGTCATGAGAAAAATGTCATTTTTCCTTGCAACAAGACACAGCAAATTCCAACAGAAAAACTTCACTCATGCACGCCTGTGTTGAAAACGCACAGGGACAAACCCTCCGAACTTTAGCAACAGAGCCATCGCTCAGAGACATCAGCGGGAATCTTTGCTTTGGTTTCAGTAGATACGAAGTCTCCCTGTAAATATTTTCACTCGCAACATCAAGCAATAGTGCTCCAAAAATTGTGCACACCAGGGGCTGCGCTTAGCAACCTACACATGCAAGTGCAAGGCAAGTCACAGCACCTTTGGAACCAGGGCTTTTCAGATGCAAATCAACTCACACTGGACTGGTTTTACCAGCTGTGGAGTTCAATGCACTCAACCCCCCACCCAGAAGTGAGAATGGCACAGAAAGCTGTAAACCAACTGGTGCTCAGCTGCAAGTGTGTTGTGCTTGCGCAGACTGTTGCATAAACAAAAGAATTTATTCAGAGCGTGATGGACATGAATTTATGCATGTAACCTCTGGCTCGGGGAGATGGATCTCCAGCCTTTGGCTGTGTTTTGAGCATCACTATTCAAACTTTAAAAGCCTGAAATGTGTACAGGTAACCTGGAGAGACAGATGGAAAAATAAAAATATATATACAAGAAGGAGGGGGGGAAAATCAGTTTCATTTCAGTTACTCTTCTGTGTTTTAATGTTTCATTTTGGAAGAATGATAGACTCAAAGAAAACTTTTTAAATTTATATAAAGTGGGATGAAAGGCAGGAAAATGAGAGGGAGTATGTTTCAGCACTTCCCTGACATTTTTGAATGAAAATTTTTAATTACCTGTAAAATTATGAAACGTTATTTTGGCACAGTCGAGAGCTTTCTCTAGGGAAGACAGAAGTTCATTTACAGAAAAAAACCTTCAAAATGCAAATTTTTTTAAAAGTGCTTTTAGAAGAAAATGCAAAATTGGTACCTGTAGAGCACCTACCAACTGCACTGAAATATCCAACTGATACAGTGTTAACTATGAAGAGGAGAAGAGGATTTAGTCCTCTGCTACTGAGTGATGGCACAAGTAGACCCTACTTGCTAAACAACCAGGGGAGCATAACAAGGCACATGAGGAATCTTATCCTTATTTCTTTGTGCTACAAGAAGCACATTCTAAATCACACAGAGAAGCATGTGCTGCCTGCAGCTATTTTAATGTAGGGGCCAGATATATTGAAGCTGTACTGAGTTTCCCCTATCAGATTGCACTCCAACTCCAGCACAGTTGTCAGACTTTCTACTGCTCTTCTTCCGATTCTTTCCCACCACAATATGGGCATGCTGTAGCGTCTCTCATCTGAAAATGAAAACATACACACTCTAGCCCACTCCTGTCTCTCCAAACACTGCTTCCTCTCATTTTCATTGTACAAGCTGTTTATAGCTGCTGTCAGTTCTCCTTCCATTTTGTCCTAAACTGTTCCTAATCTAATTTCTGCCTGTTACACTCAATTGACACAGTTCTCGCCAGAGTCTCCAGTGACCTCTTCGTCGCCAAAGCTCCAACCATACCCTGCTCATTATGCCAAGATCCTTTTGACAGTTTTCCATGATGTTCTTCTCTAGACTTTTCTATTCTTTGACTGTCATGACAGACTTTCTATGCTTTCTTCTCACCTTCTATCTGATCTTGACACAGCTCAACTGTCTGAAGGTTTTGTCTGCTCAGTTAGATCCATTTTTCTCTTCCTACCCTCATTTCTGAGCCAGTTCAGCTAGGAAACTCAATTGTCATCTTCATACTGATGCCTTACAGATCTCTATGTACTCCAGATGTGCCTCCTGTCCAGTTTAAATCTCTTCCCAGCACCTCCACACAGAAATGTAGAAACAAGCTGAAGCTTCAGCGTAACAAACTGGGCAACAAGTGTCCTCCTTGGCTCTCCCAACACTATCTCTTGTTTAGTCACTATGGACATCACCACTACGAGACCTATAATCCAGCTTTTACCCATGCAGACGACCCTGCTCAAAGTATTTCTCAAAAATACAGCCTTGTCTATGCTGGCCAAAGCCTTGTCATCTTGCATTGTGATTAAGAAAACATCTTTCTCCTCACCTTTGAGAAATGCAACCTTGTTCTGCTTGTGTCCTTTCAGAATATTTCCATAAATGGGCTTTCCTAGCCCACAGCTTTGACCATGTCACCTCTCTCTCTACATCCCTCTGCTGCCCTCCCCCTCCAACCTGCATCAGACAAACTACTTGTCTTCACTCTCAAGGCCCTTCAGAGATAATACCTATGTACCAATCATCTCTTTTTCTTTGTCAGGATGCTGAACCTCATCTCCAAGGAGCCAATAATGCCAGCTTCCAGCACACACTTGTTATATTTTTCAAACAAGCACCTTTCCACTGTCACACTGTGGCTCTTGGGAGAAAACATCTATAGAGACACCTCATTATATGTCTTCAAATCCTTCTTAAATTTTTCCTTTTTGAGATCTGTGAAAGCCCGGAGAACTGTCCGGCTGCTGCTAGGATAAGACCACTGCCAAACATGCTAACTGGTATTAAGCCATTCATTCTAAATCCTTTTTGTATGCAGGTATCACCTCCCCTACAACACGTAAGTTGTAAGCTCTTTGGGGTATGGCTTGTCTTTTTGATTTGTGTTTGCACAGTGTGTAGCACAACAGAGTCCTGACCCTTACCATATTCTATGGAAGTGAAAAAAAAGTGGCGAATGGGATGTTAGAGAAAGGGTTAATCAGTTTACATCAATTAGTTGGCAACCAGATACCTTTCTGGGACAAATTACAGGCTAATTAGACTGTCCTAATGATGTCATGTTTCCATCTTGCACTTTACTTGTTAAGATGTTGTAGTGCCCTGCTGTGAAAAGCATGTGGGTGGAACTTCGGTAAAACTGATCTCTTCCCCCTCTGCAATTTTGAAATTTTAATTATATTTTTCCTTTTCAATTATACATCTCCCCCACTCCAAAAAAGAAAACAATTACATATAAAATAATTTTCAAATTTGGGTGATTAAAAAAGAAAAGTAATATTCTTCCAAAACAGCTTTCTACTAGTTCTATTCTGAATTTGACTTTTAGGCTTATGGACTCTTTCAGACTGTGACTACACAACTATATTCTCTCCTTTCTAGGGGTTTGGAGTTTTGTTTGGAGTCTTTTTTTTTTTTTAAATTCTTCATTTTTACTCCAATCAACTTCTACAGTTATAACTTCAGAAAACTCAACAGAAGTAAAACAAGTAATCACTTAAAGCTAAATAAGTCATTTGCTTGGGATGGTAAACTTTTTGATGTACATTCCTTTTTCACTGATTCTACCTAATATAATAATTACAAGCCATCTCTACTACTACTAATAATATAGCCAGTATTTAGCAATGAACAGAATGATAATCAACAGTAGTTAGCACTGAAACATACTCTCCATGCTGAAACTTCTTCGTGAGACAAATGTTATTTCAGAAAAAGCTGGTATTTAACAAGAAAATTACCTGCACTGTTATATCCACAAACCTTCCTTTCTCTATGGAAGGTATGTGGGTGTGATCTGTGCAATTCTCACTATGTTTGGAGCAAAACATAATACACAGAACTTGAATGTACAAAAGCACATACAGATAAGAGAATCTGCATTTAAGGCTGTATTTTACCACTTACTACATAAACTATCCTTTGAAACATTTTTTTCAAAACTACAAGTGTCTGTCTCCATAGATGACCAATGAACTATCACTGAAACTTCATCTGAACACTTATTACCTGCCTTTCAAGTTGTATTTCATCTGCATTAGCTACTGGGAAGGGAATGAGCTTGTGTATCAGAGTCCAGGCTTTGCAATCACCTCTTGGGTGCTCTTAGTGGAGTACCAGTGTGCATTAGTATGAAAAACAAGGGAAGAATTGAAAACCTGAGACTACTGAACAATTAAGAATTTAAACTCTAGGACATGCACCCCAAGTTCCTTACGTGGGCTGATCTGTGGTCAGTGTCTGCACATTCTCCAGGGTCCACGCAAATGCAGAGCAATTAAAAAATGGCTTGATTTCTGGAAATGTGGCCTAAACTAGTTTAAATATTCAACATTTACCCCAGCCTATCAGTATGCCCATGCCTCTTTCCCACAGACCCGCTGATGATGCAGATTTTCCTGCAGCTCAGCTCTAAATGACTGACTTCTTCCTTGTAAAAATGATCTCATTAAGTAAAATTATCCCATTGTTTCAACACTTTCTTCCATAAACCCATCTAAGTACCAGTTTAAAACCTAACACCAAGCAGTTATTTCTGCTGTTACCATCTGTTGCATATAGACTTGTGCAAAGAATTTACGTACAGTCTGTCCAAAAGTGAAAAGGGCAAGATAAAAAAAAAATCTGTAATTCTATACCACCCCAGAGATCTCCCAATTGGCTTATTCTGGCTGCATTTAACTGGAACTATCAGCAATTTTTCAGGAAAATCTCGTTTAATGACATTCCCCAAAGGTTCATTGACATGGTCTTTTCTGATCAGAATAAATGGTGGAAATAAAGTCCTCCCCCCCACCCCCACCCCCTTTTTTTTTGTGGCAGGCTTTCAGTGGCTATTTATCCTTCTTCATTTTATTTTGATTCTCAATGAAAGTCAAATATCTGTGCTAATTCTTCAGAGCCAAATTGTAAAATTAAGAGACAGGTACAATAGATGAAGTTATTACCACACTAAAGATTTAAGTGATGAGCTGATATTGAGCAAAATAGAAGTGTGCAGCCTTTACAGCACAGTCCTGCCATAGCCACAATTTCTACCATACTATGTAAAAAATATAAACAATGTATATATTGTGAGAAATACCTTATCTTGAAGCAACTGTATCTGTGTAGAAATAAGAAGAAAGGCAGAGACTAGAAAATACTTCTTTTGAAGCATATAGCAGGTAGAAGGCAAACCATGAGGAGAACTGAAACACTTACTCCTGACTCTTTTCTCATTAAAAAAATGAAATGTCTCTCTGTACATAGGACTTAGAGCGTCCTCAGATGCATTAGATGAAATTCATGACTTGCTGAACTGTTTTCAGAGAGTAGTTACTGAACTTGGCAGGTTCTATTTCAAATATAAAAGTCTCATCTGTACTTCAACAAATTCACTCACAAATTATCCAAAGACTTGTATCTGTTTACAGATATGTCTGAATACTCATTTACATGTTTCCTATAGTAACCATATTAAATTAAAAAAAATCTCAGTTTATGAAGTGGCCTCTATTTCAAAAAATAGAATTGAAAAAATAATTCTCTTGCTCAAGAACTGAGTGTCAGCATGGACAGATAGTTCTGCTGAACTGTTTTCCATAAAAGAAAAGATTCAGAATATAGTGCTACTCTTCAGTACTCCAATATCAGCAATTAGGTGCTTTAAGTGAATATCGTCACCTACAGAAGTTCTTATCAGAGGACTGTACTGAAGAATTGGGGGTGCAAATATGCAGAGCAAACCTAGGGTAAGGTCTCAGGGCTCCAACTCCAAGTCCTTAAGCACCACGACATTTCTCAGCATAGGAGCTGCATGCAGTTAAACACTACTTTCCTCAGAAATAGGAAGGGGAGGAAAAGAAAGGAAAGGAACTCATGCCATCAAGATTAATATCTGAATTGCCGATTCAGGCCCTGAAGGAAGTCTTCTGATTTAATTAGGAGTTCTACTTTCGTGGGCGATGCAAGGAGGAAGAGGGCTACTAGGTTTAGTGGTACAGTGCCACAGTACTTACAGCAACTGCAATACAGTTTCAAAAGGGCCACAAAGCTGCCGCTTCGCAGCAGCAGCCCATTCTTAATTAACATTTTTGGAAACACTGCAATTCAGCTGTACGGCCATTCCATCTCAATTGATAGCTGACTGGAAGTGATTTTCACAGCTGGGCTGCCAATCCAATGCCCAGGGAGGCTGCAATATCCCTAATTTTGCAGCACTGTTTACAACCGTAATTAATATTTCTGGAAGTGCTGCACAGCAGCTCGGTGACCACACTGCCTCACTTGATATCCAGTTGGATCCTGGATTAGAACTGAGCTTGAAGCCCATTGCATGCAAGAGCACAAAGATCTGATGCTGCCACAAGTTAACTTTGACATCTGTAGATCTCTTCCAGAATACCACTGCTAATTTATATTTAATGGCAAGTCTTTAAAATTAGACATTCTTAGCAATGCTTTAACTATGAAGCAAATATTCATAGAAAAGCCATCATTACAGTGCATTGCAAGTGAAAAGTTCCTAATCAGCCATGTCCAGGGATATCAGTGGTCCCACCAAGTTCCATGGCTCTGCAACAGGTTTCTTGGTCCCACTGAAGTCCTGCTCTTAGAAGAGGTTTAATAGTTCCTATAACTCAGAGGTGGGGCAGTAACAGCCCACTGCGTAAACATGTCCATACACATACAAAGTGGGTGTTATCAGCTCATTTAGAAGAGAAAGACTTCGTCTTACACTGAAAGAATATTCTCCATAAACATAATTAAGCCATACTAATAATGTATGTCTGACAGAATCTGCATGGGAGTTAACAAGCTAAAATTACCAAAATTTTGACTCTGGGCCCTTTCCACTGCATCATCTTGTCGAGTATGGAAAATGAGACCGTGAAATTTCAAACTACATGTGTATTTTTACATTCCCACCAAAGAACTGATATTCCTAAGGACCCCCATCAGCATTATTGGACAAAACTAAGAAAGGAAAAAACTGGTTTTGGTGGCATAGCATGAAGCATATTGCTGATAAAACTAGAATATGCTCAAAATAGAAAGTTTGTGTAGGTGCTAATGCATGTCATATTTCAAAGCTATGCATCAGTGTTTGTTACTGAAGGTAAATCAGGCCAAACTTAGATTACTTTTCCCAAGATTTCTTAAGTACAGAGATAAGACACAGCAAAAGAGTCATTTGAAACCTCAAAGACAGAAAAACTGAAGTCAGCTGTAAGCTGTGGATTTCTCATTTGATGCTTTTGTTTGTACAGGGCTTGTTTCCCCTTCACAGCATTTACAAAGTATGGATTTGATGACACAGGTTTCCCCATGTGCTTAATGCTTTTCAAGGCAAATAGCATGAAAGAGGAATTTGTTCCATGCCCATTCTGCTTTGTAACATTTGCAAGTGTTCCTTTGCTTACTTTATATCTGTTATATTAATCTTGTTCCCCTGGAATGAGAAAGGGCCTGGGAGTGGGGTGGGGGATTGATTGTTTGTTTGTTTTACTTCTAACCACCAACCGAAACCAAAGGCATTAAAAGTGCCCAATGGGGGGAATGAGAGAAGATCACCAAGTCAGGCCACTAAACAAAACAAAAGTGTGTGTGTATGGGGGGAGGGAGGAGATTAATCTTATTAGGATCGTATATCATGAGGTTGTCAGGTGTGAAAGCAAACGAATGGCCTCTGTTTATCTGAGCT
Organism: Pithys albifrons albifrons; assembly: GCF_047495875.1. Lineage (NCBI taxonomy): Eukaryota > Metazoa > Chordata > Aves > Passeriformes > Thamnophilidae > Pithys > Pithys albifrons. Next base: position 17,243,400 of record NC_092470.1, on the reverse strand, counting down.
AAACCGTGTGGTTCACCAAAAGACTCACTCCAAGCAGGGTTGGTTTTTTTTTACCCTTAATAAATTGGCCAAGTCGGTGCAGAATGTTGATAATGAAGTATGTGCAAGGGAGGTCTGAGCTCTTACCTTCCAGTGTTTAGATGCAACCAAGCCATTTTTTTTTCCCCTTCCTTTTTTTATCACAGCTGATTCAGAAAGCCCTTTGGAAAGATGAAGTAGGTAGAAATCAAAATAAATGGATTCTATTAAAACCAGCAATGCATCAACTGCTTGATAAAGTGATTAATAAACAGCTTAGGATGGTGATTGATTAAACTCTTTAATCAAAGTGCTAAACTGACTTAATATGGATAGTTTCAACATGTTCAAAGTATACATTTTCTCAGCCCAGGGTTCAGAGTTGTTTATGTAACTTTTCTGAAGTGTATCCCATAGGTCTAACCTGCAGATAGCAGGGACTGTGGAATGTGGAAGTATTATAAAGTGCCACATATATTGCATTAGTTGCTGAAAGTTCGCAAGGAAATTATTTTTTTCACCAGGCATTATTTCTCCCAAGGAATTTTAGGTGCAGCATTGGTTTGTATTGTAATGAAAGACCACAGTACAAAATAAAAATCAGCTTTTTAACTGGAGCATGATTAGGCCAAAAAGGAATGAGTGTGGAATCTAAACATAACATTGACCGAAGAGGATTACTTAGTGTGAAGGAAAGTTCACTTATTTACTACAAAGAGCTTATTTCATTTACTTCAATATCTGATGTCATTTTTCACACAATCAGTCATCAGCTGGGTCCATTAGCTTAATTCATTATTCCAGGATAATTAGAAGGGTCTGCAATTCCAATACATAGGCACACATGTGCCCAACACCACCTACTCTCAAACTTTTTGTCATCTGAGCAGAATAGCATGGCAGCTGTCATTCAGAATTATAAAATAAAGAAGTTTTGAAGGATGACCTGAATATATCAAAAAGCTAAAAACAACCCTAAAACAAAATGCCAAAACCAACTGCAGAAAACTAAAGTCTGTCCTGCTTTTGATGCCAGCACTGGGGGAGGAAGGAATCCTGACTCACAAGCTTCCAAGGCTGCCTAATTGTTTTGAACACTGAGATTTAGAAAGTTTTAAAAAAATCCTTCTACAATTATTTTTAGACCTTGAACTTTGGAGACTTGCCTCCTTGATTTTTTTGCTTTTAACTTAGTGGTGGCTATTCAAAATAAAAATAAGCTGCCTCTTAAGGTGGGCGTTCCACCTGGTAAAAGCACGTGCTAAGAGGAAGAACACCCACTGTGCTTGCTTCAATCTGAAGACCTGTGATAGCTCTGGAATACTGTAATCTAAACGTCTGTAGCCTTGTAGAAAGTAATAAACATTAGTATACTTTTAATGCACCATAACAATTTTTAAGCTCAAGCTATCAATCACTATTACACAGAGCCCTCTTCCTGCATGCATGCCAAAGTGTTTCAGGTAGCAATATAATTATCCTGTTATGAGCATATATAAAACAAACACCCCGTATAAGACCTTGCAACAGCAAGGTGCTTCACATTCAGAATCCCTGGAGGAGGGGCAATTCTGCAAGAGAAAACTAATAATGTGTAATGGTCTGAGCGAATCTGCACAGGGATTTCCAATAGTCTCATCATTGTAAAATATATGGGACAAACAAATCACTTAAATAGCTTGGAAAGTGGCTGTGCAGTGTTTTATAAACAATCAATAAAGCTTTAAAATCAATATCCTGATGAGCCACTAGCCATTGGAGGTTATTAAGCGGAGTGACTTTTCTATAGGAATATACAACTGGAACAGCTATTTGAGAAGAGATTTAAGCCCACCTTGCTCCACCTCCTGATTCTTCCACTGAAGTCAGCCAGATATCTATAGGAAAGTACTGTGCCATGCACACAGTGCCTTGAAATGGAGCCATTTCTTCCACATTGCATTGTCAACTCAGCCCTAAACTATGAAGATTTTAAGGCTTTCTGTAGTTATAAATTTTATGACTATTAGGTACTTAGAGTTTCCCATATTTTCTTACAGTGCTTACATCCAGAGTACCCAATGATGGAACAGGAATTAAATTTATACAGAGGCTGTTGCAACTGGAGAGTTATTTCTGAAGCAGTAATCAATTAATTCTTAATCAAAATGCAAAAACTTCAGCAAATAAGGTGAACTTCATCACACAACAACCATCCAGAACTGATTAACCCATGGATGAAACTGAATAAAAACATGGGTAAAACGGGGAAAGGGGATGGATGTTGACATTACAAAAAGCAATTCCCAAGTATAAATATCTGAGCCTTAGAAAGGATGTAGAATTAGTAAAATCACAGAATGGTTTGGGTTGGAAGGACCTTTAAGAATAGTCTGCTTCCAATTCTCTCCCATGGGCAGGACACCTTCCACTAGACCAGGAAGCTTCAAGTCCAGTGCCTCATGTAAAGCTCACAGCATTGTGCAAAGCACAGAAAACAAGAAAAACGATGGTTTGATAGATACAAAGGCCAAAAGCCTCTCACAAGAACAGCATATTTTATTTCTACAGTGTAACTGATACCCTCTAGACTCAAGACTTTTGACGAGCTGCACTTAATTGACATAAACAATTCACAGCGCCACCCATCAAACAAAGTTTTACAAAAGAGACAAATTAGATAAGTATATGCACAATTCTAGGATGTATCTGAGTCACAAATGTTACTTCTTGTTACTGTTTTCAAAATAAGTGTATTACAGACAACGTTGTAATGCAATTAATATTGACTGGCTGTGTTTTTGTTTCTTCAATGTCTAAATTTAATGAGGGCACCACCATTTGCAGTTTCCCCTCTACTTACCTCATCTAGAAATCTGTATCTCATTTCAATTTGTATGTATTGCAAGACTGATTCATTTTAATTCCTTGTGTTATGGCAGGTTTTGACAAGTAGGTGATATTCAACAGAGCACACTTTAGACCTGGAGGGCCATAAAGAAAGGAAGAATCTTTCTCTCAGTTCTTTTATTATGCTTATTCCTACCATATCTGTCCCCCTCCAATTACTCAGTGTAGAATTTATAGATATGTGCACCCATATCTACAAAAACTCCTTTTCACTGAATAAGGAGAAAGGGCCAGAGATACAGCAGCCTAAAGAGATTATGGCCATTGTCAGTCCCAGAGAGATTCCCCAGGACACTTTTTATGACCATAGACATGGGACTAGATTTGCAAATGACAGTACTGTGAACCTGGGTTAAGTTTTGAATACTGTCAATTATCATAACAATATGAAAAACAACTGCTTAACTAGGAGTAATTTAATCAAACATCCTCAGTTTCTCTCATTTAATGCAACTGTTCTGCCATGTGCTATGCCCAGGAATAATTAAGACCTTGGGCAAAAATCATAAGCATTGGTATAGTGTGTGAAAGCAATTGGGTTTGCAGCATTTCCAGTGCCATTCAAAACAGCAAGCACCAGAAAGGAGTCACCTTTGCCTGCAGCCTCCTGCAATACCAGAGTGTTTGGATTCATATAAAACTTCCAAGTGAAATGCCTCCAGCACCAGCTGCAACACCTTGCCAAGAGTTTTAACCTTGGGTTCACGTGACTTTGAACACAGAAAAGCCTTTCCTCAGTACAGCATCCTCCATTAATAAAGCTAAACATTTTCTAAGTTCTTACTGGCTGCTGCTGTGACAGCAGTGAAAGATATTTCAGGCTCCAACTTTGGCAAAACACAAATTTTAGGATCTAAACCAAAGGCCACGAAAGCCAAAAGGAACCCATCCATCTCACAAACCTTGAATACACCAGAGATAGTTCATGTGGTCTTTAATGCTCTTGCAACACACTCACCATTCAGCATCTTCCATTTTCTGGTGTGCTTAAAATCTTTAATGTTTGCCAGATTTTAGACAAACAGTTTCATCAATCCACCTCTGTCTATATGTTCAAAGTTTTCTCAGATCAGATTTCCTTTGCTGCTATGGGAAAAAGTTGAGATTTATCCTTTCACTTTTTAGAAAAGCAGATGTCTATGCCAAGATCTAGGACTCTCTATTCAGAAAACAGAGAAGAAAGGAAGCATTTGCTTTCTGTCACCTCTAAACCACCCAGCACATCAAAGTTCAAAGAAAGACTTTATCCCATCACTTTTCCTTTCAAGATCAACTAATGATCCCAACACAACCAAACTATGAATTCTCCCTTATGAATACATTGTAAGAAAGAAAGATGGGGAGTCCCTATTTTTAAGGGGAAACAATATTTCTGAATGTATATGTTCAGGGCTAACGAGCAACACCATCTGCAAGGCTGGAATATTTTCACACTCCTTTCTATTATACAAAACAATAAACCCTCTCCAGCTGATTTCTCTCATTGTGGAATGCAAATTGCCTATAAAAGACCTCAGAGTGTGAGAAGACACTTATCAAACATATATTATACATGCTCTTGTATCAACTGTCCAATTTTAAATTTATTAAGGATAAAAAGATATCAACAAACTTACTTTTTTTTGGTTATAATAATCACCATTTCAAGCACCTCTGTGTGTCAGGCCATTCCTTCAGATACTGCTCTCTGTCACTTTAGGTCTAAGATGGCATCTGCTTCATGCCAGGAGAAGTAAATTTTCATTAAAAGAGATTAAAACAAAATTAGCTAATTTTTAATATGCCAAAAGAAAGTACTTCCACCTTGATGTAACAGATGCTATAACAGAACACAGAGAAGCTGCAACTTACACAAAATTTTATAGTATAAAGATAAACATTCTATTACAGAAACTGGGTTAGTTAACATTATGATACAAAGTTGAATTCCCACCAATTACATTCACTGCTCAAAATTGAGTTGTGCACTCATGGAGTACCTGATTTCCATGAAAAAATTAGTTTCTTGAGTGTCATTGCAAGATTGGAAAGTCTTCCCTACCCAAAGAATTCTGAAAATCAGGTGTACATCTTTAAAAAATTGAGGTCTTAATGAAGTGAGAGACTTAGCAGAAAAAAACAGATTAGTGACATCAGCCTAAACTGCTCAAGCACAATCAGTCACCAGTTTCAATAGTGTGGGTTAGTTTTATTTCAATTACTTTGCTTTTAAAGCACACAGTCAAAGAGAAGACTACAGAGTTCTCCACAACCTGAAGTTCAACTTCCTTGTTCTTACAGGGAAGCAATTAAGATCCAATCATTTTTAATGCATCATAAATAATCTTCACACTTGCTGTTAAGTTAATTAATATAATCAGTAATGCCAAACGCATCAAAATGAAACTTATTTTGCAAACATGCGAAATATTCTGCCTCATTGCCTCTCTATCAAAATTAAATGTCATTTTACTAACAACTTTTGCGAAGTTTTAATTTCAATCCCTTTTGATCACAAATCTTACTAAAAAAATGATATAATGAATCCAAAGTATAGTTGTGTTTTTCTGACAGAGTCCAAGTGTCATGGGAACACTACTTGAGCACTTACAGCCTGATTCTGCAAAAAGTTCTGGGGTCAAGTTACTGATGTCCTTAAGTGTTTCATATCAAAGCATTGGGTATTATTCGTTGACCTTCAGTGAATTGCCAGAAATTGCTTTATGCGAAATGAGAGTAGAGTAGATGGCTAAATTGTTCATTACTAGCAACGTAAATGAAAAAAAAAAAAGAAAGAAAATAATTATTTATAAGAATTACAAGGAAAAAAAAACCCTGTAATAGGCAAGAAGCAAAATCTCACTTTTAGAATAATAAGTTCATAACTATTTTGATGACCACAGACCTGCATTCAGCTTTCTCATTCTGTGCAGAGAGTTCACACATTCATATGATAATTGCTCAAAACCAAAAGATACAGAGAATAATTGTAGGGTTTATTTTGTGGTCCTGTGCACCCTGGGAAATCCAAGTGTGGAGAGGTTCACAGGCTGAGAGGCGCCACTGGGATGCTGTCAACTACACCAGGGGTTCAACAAATCCATATGTGCCCAATATGTTGCCCACATTTTGGGGTCTGGTTTGACCTCTTTGAGACCCTCCACTAAGGGGTTACATTCTCTCCTCCTTAAAGCTGCCTGGAAGTTTCTCTGCACAGTTTATGCCCTACCAGCAGAGACTTGAGTTCCTACAAGTGCTACATTATTCACTGGCTGTTTTCTTGCATTGCATCAATATCTCTCCACACATGAAATTTCATTAAATGATATTCAGGGTCCTGCCAAAGTGATAAAATAAGAAGAATTACCTAACCTTTCACTGTTGTTTCCACTCATTAGAAGATGAGAGGTTACTTAGTAGATTTTCTATGTGCTGTTAAAGCAATTAGGTTTGTAGGAAACTTCCACAGCTGGACCCTCATTTTATTCAAAGATGATCACTAGGAAATCAAGGATGATAGTGAAGAAAGTATGAAAGTTGCAGGACGGTGGCAGCCCATGCGCCTCCACAGCTGACACACTTTGGGTAGTTCTTGTGTACATACAGTGCTTGGTTCTTCAAGACATTAAAATTATTAGCAAAACTGATACAAAGCATATATTGAGTGTTAAGGTCCCCTTTTTATGGGATATCTATGTGAGTATCATAGGTTTTAACAATTCACTCTAATTACAGATCTTCAAATACACTTGCTAGCTGATACATTACATTACTTGTTCCTCACAGTGACCATGGCAGGTGTCAAGCAATAAAAAGTTCATAGCTTAACTGTGATATTTACTGTTAAATCACCAGTCTCTGTTTCTCTGAACAAAAGATAAAATCCCCATTCAATGCAAATAAAATTTCCTTCCAGAGTTTTCAATGGTGCCATCTACCCAGGTATAAAACCAACAACATTTCTAGTGGCCTTCATGAATTCAAGCTTCCTGTCCATTGCAAAAGCCAAAAAATAGTTGCTCCTTGCACAATATATTAATTTAGTCTTACCCACAAATAAAAATCCAGGGTGAAACATAAAGGCAGAGCCCCAAGTGATTTTAATAGTTCTAAAGTTCTACATCATAAATTTATTCATCATCAATGAATTCTGCATTTTTCTAAAAGGCTTTAAAAAAAAAAAAAGAAGAATTACTGCTCATGGCCATTTCTTTGAACTCCACTTATGCAAATGTTCAGGAACCAGGACCAAAGGGAAATGAACAGATCTAATCAAAACCTCAATTGCTTCTAATTTACAAGCAAGTTTTTCTCTATTTAGGCAAGACCCATGTCTCAGTTCTTCAGTGACACTTCCCAGAATGACATGGAAGAAATTCATCCAGGTTTGAGCTCATAGGGAGATAAACAGCGTGTCAGTGCTGAAGCAAACACTATTGTTGGGCTTGAATTAATTTTTACTTTGTTTATTAATCATCTCAAAAGTCCAAGTTATTTTATCAAATCCCACCCCATTAAAATAAACTCAAATCATAATACTTCCTGAAAATATATCATGTTTTTAAATTGAAGATGCTTGCCCACTAGCCACAAATCCTACAGCAGATGATCCTGTCAGCAAGTCAACTCAAACAGCAGGCAGCAGGGTACATCACATTGCTGGCACATCAGAGCTGTTTCCAGCAGCCTTTTTGTTATTGGGTAGGTTTTTGTGTTGGGGTGTGTGTGTGTGTGTGTGTTAATATTAATATTATTATATTTACTAAAGTGACCTCTTTCACATCAGAAACAGTTCACCTCTAACCAGGTTTTAAGTCAGTGATTGCTTGACGGTGCATATTTGCTTTCAAGTAATTATTCTATATTAAACACATGCAATTTAATATAATTCATTATATATAAGTTATGAATGGGAGTTGAAGCTCTTGAGAGCACACACAAGCCAGAGAACATATCCTCAGAGCATGACAGAATTCTATGCACCTTTACCAATAGAATAGAAAAATAAAAAAGTACTGAACTCACCCATTGTTCCAGAATCCAATTCAAAGTCCTCCAATACCTTCCACCCAAGAAGGCCTGAATCCCACTCCTGTAAATGGGGAAGTACAGGCAGACCCAAACCTCCCAAGACTATCCCACCTATTCTTGCAGGGAGAAAATTTAGTTTGCCCTACTGCAGGTGATGCTGGAACCAGTACAAGTTTCAGCTGATGGATTTGGGTATTGCAAACACCTGCTCAGACCTGATGGTGCACTGCAAGTGCTTAGACTCCACCACTTCATTCCAAGGTGCATCTACCCTACCCTTAACAACGATGGACAGCCTTCTAGGGTAAGCAGGGCTGCAGTACAGGAAGATGGGGCAAGAAAAGAATGTGTTGAGGAAAGGTACCTCAGAAAGCCAGTCTCCTGACACTGGCACAGATCTAGCAGGAGAGGTGACCCTGGCATTACTTCTCCACTGAGACTGAGATAGATCCATTGTGAAGCCCTTGACTTAAGGAAAGGTGGATGTAACCCATCTAACTGTGCCTCTCCAGAGAGGTACATAGGCCTGACTGCAGACTGGAATAAGAACTCTTTCGTAATGTTGGATTTACGTTTCTGTTAGGAACTTAATTCATCCCAAATAGGATAAACCCTGGATGCCCAATCACTCAGACTTGAAAAGAAGCTCATGAATTTTAGCCCTGGCAAATATAGACTGCAAAAAAAAAGTTAACACAGCTTTAAATTCCAGATACACAGAGGCCAAGACACTCATTGACTTCCCGCGGGAGCAGAATCTGGCCCAGATACATGAAACATTTCAAAAGGAGCCTTGGCTCACAACAAGGATCAGTCGAGACAAAAGTATTTCAGTCAGGGCATTGCCAGACAATCTTGCTGGTTGTCAGATCTGCAGTGTAATGACATGTCAATTTGATTCCTTTTGTGCATGAGCTTGGAGCCTATCTTTGGGCCTGAATTCTTCTGTACTTTAGTTTTTCTTTTGTTCCAGTGGCACTTCTCCCAACATTACTTGACAATGAGTGATGCTCCACAACCCTGATCTTTCACACCCTGTTGGTGACCTATAACTTTTCATGCATAACCTTTGACCTGGGCCCTGACAGTTTGATTTATTGTCCAGTGTTATGATTTATGAGTATCTTCTCAGAATAATTAACGGACAACAGGTGGCAGCATAATAATTTTGATTACCCAGCGGTTCATGAAACCACTACAAAGGTGACTTCATTTACTGAATAAGAAAAGGACAACAATTAAAAATTACACAAAGCAACCCTTTTATGCCTTTTTGTTTTTCACCCTTTGTCTGTCAAACAGAAGACTTTATTTAGGCTCATCGCCTCCCTTCTCAAATATCCGGAACTCAGATTCTGTGCAGAAGACAATGGCGCCCAAATCATGGTGCTAGTAGAATTATTTTGCTGTCAGGAAGCACTTCAATCTCATGTCGTCAGCCTTTTATAAGACCAATGAGTTATTTTAAAAATTTGTTCACAAAGCTAAATGATATGGGCCAAAATTGATCCCAAAGTGTAGGTTTTCATTAATGAATAATTTTGAAGAATTGCTGAAGAGTTGTCTTGAATTCCATTTATGTGAAGTTAGATCCCCAGTCAAAAAGAAAGTATGTGAACAATTCATCTCTTATGTATGCAGTGCTTCTCTCTAAAGGTTTTAACCCACCTCTAGTGATTATAGAATGAAAGGAAATCTTCATAGAATCATAGAATTGTTTGAGTTGGAGGGACCTGAAAGATCAATTTTGCTTCTCAGTGTCTCAACTAATTGCTTAAATTTAGATTAAAGGGCAAGTGCTCACTGCTGTGGCTTCAGGCCCCATGCTCAGATGAATCTGCTTTAGTTAATTCTGCAATGTCTTCACAATATTTAACTTTACCCTTCCATCACAAGCAGCTCTCCTGTAGTAATTTGGGCTAAATATGGGAGCAGCAGTTGGAAAAAGGAATGCATTCTCCAGACCTATGGTAATGGTGATACATATATAAAATACCACAAAAAAAAAAGTTACACAGTGGCACAGATTTGTCCATTTCTATTTCTTAAAAATAGGCTTGAGACAATCTGTATTTACAACATGTTCAAGTTTCCATACATTTGATGTACTCCATAAAGTCCCACATAACTTTTTCTCCCAGAAACTTCCTCCCACTATGATGGATTCTTTCTCATCACTATTCTACACATTGCCTTCACCCTTATTTCAGTTGATCACCATTCCTTAGCGCTTTTGATAGGCATATGTTGATATGGAAGAGGACATAACGATATCATCCATATGGACAAATTTTCAAGGCTAATCAATAAGATTTTCAGTGAAGTCAGTTTGAGTTGCAAGTGTTTAAAACTTCCAAAAATTGAACTGATGGTGAATAAAGAACAGAGCTGCTGTGTGTTTGTTCACAGGATATATGTTACATTGCAGAACAAAGCTACATTTTAACTGAAATTACAGGTTCAGTTATTCTTAGATACGCTGTGAAATATTGATTAAAATAAGTGGGATAGTGTGTGGTTTCTTGTTTATTAAAGGATAAAGGGTCTAACATCTAGCAGAACTCAGAGCACTAATGCCAACAGAACACTGACAGCATGCACTAGATTGGCCATTGGAACCAAGATCTTCCTTCTCATTGACCCTAAAAATAAACCAAACACATTAAAATTCTAATTCTACTTTGAATTCCAACAGCAAAAATTGTCACTATTTGTCTGCATGCCCAAGACAACATATGCAAAATGCATTTTTGTACTATCATAATGGCAATATCAAAGGCTTATCAGTTTTAATTGACTTATAAATACAAATTATAAATTTGTAAACTTTATATAAATATAAATTACTTATAAAAATATTCCTACAATCTTTTACATCCATTCTGTAACAGTTTAGCACACAACTATGAAATATTCATTCCCGTTTCATTCAGATTTAGAACTATCTGATGGAGAGCCTGGCTAATAAATAAAGGCAAGTTCCCAGAATATTAAAAGCACTCAAGATTTTGCAAGGGTCCTTAGTGGAAAAATAAATAAATTACTGCTTTGGAGATCAGACTTGGCTTATTCCCCTCCCTTCCCCTCAGAACTCAAAGACACCCCTACAACCAAATGCTATTATAATGAAGTCAATTTTGTCTTTAGTAGTTTTATCAAACCTTTAATACCACATTAGCTGCTTAATATCCAGTGAAAGTAGCAACAGAAAAGCACCAGCACCCAACTGCAGTCTCAGAAGAGATGAAGTAAAAATATGCAACAAATCATTTATCAGATTAATGCAGCTGCTTTTGCTGCTCATTAAATAGCCACAAGCTTTCTACAACTGGAATAATAATAATAATAGTCACAACCCCCCAAAAAAAACCAAACAAAACTACCAAAAAACAGAGCCTGTGCACCACAGTTTGTTCTAATTAACGTTTTAATTTGGGACAGCGTCTCAGTGCTGATGTGTCTGGTCTCTCACATGACATCATTTTTCTCTTTGATTGGGTGTTGCAGAGGGATTCACGGTGAGAGGTTTTTACATGTGAATCTTAAAGAGACGATTGCAAATATAAATGAACACAATTGGTTTCCCCCACTGAAACTCAGTTATGTAAACACTGACACAGATTTAACTGGAATGGTTCATTTCAACCTCAAAGCGTTTCAATATCCTCTGTTTCCAACTTCTATTCTTCACCAGCTAGAAAGTGAAATAAATTAAAAAAAATTTTTTGAGAAAATAAAAGGTCCTACCATGAATTTTTATGAGATTTACATAGGAAAATTAAGGTGCAAAGATTTTACATGTTCCATGTCACTGGGTTATGCTTTTCTGGCAGGATTCTCACATGGGAAGTGGCAAGCTTTAAAATGGTATATGCGCTCAAATCATGATGTGATTTTAGTACTTTGTTTCCCATCAATTTTTAAATTAATTATCTGGAAGCAAGCAGCGGTTCATTTTTGGTCATAGACTTTTTGATTAGAAGCTGTGACCCTTTATGCCTTTTTGGCATGCTCTATACAACACCAATGACATGCAGCATGACCTCTGACACCTGATTCAACAAAAAGTAACTCCCGGACAGATCTTTCATATTCAGCAATCTCTTTGTTACACTGGGACACTTACCCAATCTCATCCCTTAAAATCCACTATGTCTCCCCATTTTCTCCCCTACCCCCTCCTACTCAGCAACTTATTTGGTAGCAACATTTCTGTCCTTCCATTTGTGTCTCTCCTTCTGTTTTTACAAACTTTACACTATACCATCGTCCCATATGTTTGTGCTGCACACAAGGAGGTTTCTTTAGAAAGCGCTGATGCTAATTATAAATTTAATTTGCATTTTAATTAGAATGGTAGCAAATTAAAAGCGTGGCAGCTGGAGAATTTTGAACGCTTTGCAGAGATTTGGTGTCAGTATCTCCCTGCTTCTGACTTCGCTCTCTTTTCATTTTTCCCCTCACTATCTTTCATTCACACAAACATATTGGCAATTTTTCTCCTCTCTTGTTTCTTTTTTTTGTCTATTTTTTATTTCTCCATTTTCCCCCCAAGGATCAAGTTATAAATTATTTCTTTTTTGTACTGATAAACAGTATACTCTTGTCTTGTGCCAGTACACCATGTACTGTAGTGATAGTGCAGCTTTTAAGTGAGCTTTTGTGAGGCTCTGTCAGTGCTGCCCTATTTTGCTATTTATATCCACCATTTATTTACAGGTAAGAATCTGTTCTATACCCCCTTGACTAATTTCAAATTCCAGACCACAGCAGCAAACTCTAGCCTAGCCCTAGACATTTCATTTTTTTACATGCAACAAATTTGCAATAAGTCTGGAGAACCTTAACAAAAGCCATTCAGAATGCACAGGGGACCGCTCAACTTTATTCTTTACTTAGCAAATGCAGCATTCAATGTGCTTTTGGACAAAAGGCTGAAGTAATCTGTCAGTCTTTTGGTCCATATAATGGCCTATATTCTGGCCCTGGCGTCTCCTGGTGCTGTCTTTCATTTGCCATGTGAGCATGTCTGGTTTTAGTCCTCACGTGAGCGCATTTAGTCAGTTCTGTCATTTTCCCTATGTTGCATCTCCATGGTCATTTTCATTCCTTCTGTTCGCTTCCCCCACGGTGTCCTTGCTCAATAATTTTCATTAATTGATTGACAGCTCTGATAGACCCAACTAACCTCTATCTCACTCTCATGTCGGTTTTTAAATAAGTACTTGTACGTCCAATGACCTTGTCGCCTCATCAGATATCAGAAAATGAGCATGCAGATATGGAGGAAGCTGATTAGCAAAATAAGGAAGATCTCACTACTGGCATGAGTCCATAATAAGCTCTGACAACTAACTTTAGAGTTAAGCATTTGAAACAAAAGGGACCTACAAATGTGGAATAAATAGACCTTAACTAGTTTTCTAAGTACTGGCTACAGTGAAAGAAAGATTTGGAACACCAGTAACATAACAGCCTTTCTAAAAAGCTGGAAACAAGCTTTATCTCCAACATGGGAATTTTATGTTGGAAATACTCAGATTTATTTTACTGTTTATAATTCTACCTTCAATTAATTGAATATCATAGCACAGCTCCCCAAAAATCCTTCCATGGAAACCAAAATGAATGTATAAATAAAATTACATTTTATTTATCATACAGCTAAATTTACTTAGAACGTATCAGTGTTCTTTCCATTGGCAAAATTAACTGAACTTAAAAATTCTGGAGTTTGTTACACACACCCATCTAAGTCACCAGATGAACTTATATTTGGTATTCTAGATATTTTAATATGAAATGTTCCTTGTAGAAACTATCAGGGTTCAAATAGATAAAAAACGCCAGAAAGATTTATTTTTATTTTAAAGGTGGGAAACAGGCTCAATGACACTTGTAGAAGATCCCTTGCGGGTCAGAAATTAGTCCAGCTCAACTGAGTTCCAGTGTGTCACCTTCTTCCACAATGCCACCCTCTTTATTTCAGATCACTGCAACATTGTACGTTTCCCTTTTTTCAACACAGAAAGAGATTTATCTGATGGTATTTCATGTGTTTGATTTAACACAATGATGTCAAATGACAGTCCAGCTCAATACGTTTTAATGAGTTGGTTGAAGAATGTTTAAGAAATTGTAAAGCCTAACCAAAGTTTGGAGTAGCTATTTGGGCTGCAAATCTGTTAAGACCAGAAGATAAGATTACACTTTACTGGCAAAAAGAAACATGTACATTGGAATTTCATCTCTATGTTTTGCCCTATGTAGTAATCACTGATTTTGAATATAAGACACTTGAATCAGGTGGCTACAAAAGCTGTTGAACACCCAGTTCTTCGCATCATAGGCCTTACCACGCCACAAACACCAACACATCATGTTCAAGGCTGTATTTTGTACCACCAAATGCAGCAACCACAGCATGGCACAAAAGGGATAGAAGACAGATTACAAGATTTTATAGGACTGCTTACTCAGAATCATCTGGAAAAATTAATCTCTGATATTTAAGCTGGAGATCAAGAATTATGGACAATAAGAGAAATTAGATCATTGCTAGTATTAGTATAAAATGCAATTAGTGTAGGTACATTCTACTATTTATACACCTGTATAACTACTAAATTACTGGGTTTTGGTAAGGCAATATACCTTCATTTTCAGAAAGCTGATGCCTCGGGTGGGTTGAGTCTGGAGTTGCATATGGGCAAGATATAAAACAAGCTTGGATTTTCATGTAAGGACTCCACCTTGGCACACCACTATTAAGAACCTCAAGAGCAAAAAGTGATAAATTACCTTTAAAAACCTCAGAAAAAGTATGTGACAGAAAATACTGCAAATTGTATATAATTTGTAATAGTTTAAATCTCGCTATGAAGGGCAGGTGTCCTTCAAAAAATGCTATGATTTTACAAATGCAATTTAAAAAAAAAATTAAAATCTTCACTCCCATCCCATTTGCAATTTCCATCTGTACAGGATTCAAATCTCAGTGCCAGGGGAGCTGAAAGTAAAAGCCTGTTTCAGAAAGTTTCCTTACACAAGAATTTTGCTTGGGTAAGCACTTAAATTAATTTTAAAGCCTTCTAGGCTACTAACAAAAAATTCAGTGACCTCAGTGAAAGTAATCACAGGGGTTTAGACTGACTATTTATATGAGTCAAGCTTTGCAGAATCTAAATCAACTAAATTATCTTTCAAGATGTAACTTCTGTAAGTGTTCAGTAACATTAAGCAAAAATGTTGATATTTGGTTACTGTAATTAACCTTGCATTTTAATCATATTGCGTAGTAAAGCTCTAATTTCTATTGCACTGTTATACACCCTGGAATACTCTTCTCCTCTGGAACATAAACAAACAAGTCAAAACAAGTTCAGCTGTTGGATGAGCTCTGGTCAACTGAATTTCTTTCAATAACTTTTTATTAGGAAGTTGTCCATGGAGTGAGTACACTGCACTCTCCGAATTACAAGTCTTCCACCTTAGCACTTTGGAAAGGCTTGGATTTTATTTCAGGTAAGTTTTTGCAGCTGTACAAAATACTTTCATTAACCCAAGAATGGATTATTTGGAGTGCTAATTAATTGATTCTTCAAAATGCCAATTGACATACTCCTAGGGAAAACCTGATCTAAGCAACTATGTTAATCAAGCTATTGTACTTATGGTTCTGTCTGAATATCAGACCATCTGAAATGAGGAGAACTTTGCCATTACTATCCTGGACCTCTTGTGGGCAGCTAATTAATATGAGTAGACTATGACAGTTGCACTTGTACATTCACTGTATTGCCTGACAATAACTCTATAAAATTAGATTTCAGCTAAAGAATGGAAACAGTGTTAAATACCATTATTTGCCTTCCTTTGATGTCTGAGAGTCATTATGAAAGCAATTACAGCAGTTTCTCTGTCTGTATGTCTACAGGGTATTTATCTGTATCTGTCTCAGTCTTTTGCCAGGTGGAGAATATATGGCATATTAAAGACAAGGGAATTCAGCCTCAATTATCAGACTATGAACAGAAGAAACAAAATCAGAGTTTTACAGATGATCCTGCCAGAAAACAGTAATTTAATAGTAAAGGCAGGTAATCTGGGGAAAACTTGCCCAGTGTACAGCCTTTTTATTTTAATATTGTTGGATTCCCCCCTCCTTCCCTTGTCCTATTTTGTTTTCTATTCTTTTAGCTTCCATGTTACTTTAAATAAACTTATGCTAGGTTTGAGACTGTCATTAACATGGGACATTTTTTGCAAGCCCTACTTTTTGTTTTTTAATTACATGCAGATCTTCTGCCATGGAAGAACCTCTCAGAGGAAACGGCAGATTCTGGGTGGGGTAAGGCCATGTTGAGGCAACATGCTGACAGTGGAAGTGCTTTGTGCTACCTGCAGGAGAGTACCTGTTTCATTCTGCCTGAGCTTAATTGCTGTTTTGATGACTTTTCTGATAGTATGACTATATCCATAGGTTGGCATAATGGTGAAGACAGTACCCAGTTTACACACAAAAGGGCCAATGCCAAATTTATGCCTTGGGTTCCTTCAGGTCTCTTCCCACAAAAGGCTATCAGGCAACTAAAGAAAATCTTCCTATTGCTTTTCTATGCCACTGAGTTTGGAACTGACAAAATAACATTCTGCCAAAAACCTTTGAAAAATGCTAATTTTTCAACCAAAAGCATAAGCACTTTGCTTTTTCACCTGAAAAACACATTAGTTCTAATTCTCTGTTTTCAGTATATTGAAGTAACATAAAGTTTCACATTTCCTTTATAACTTGCAAATATGGATGTTCTATCATCTTGTCCTCCTAGTGCTCTATGATAACCCCAGTTTTGTAACAATTAACCTCACCACAAATCTCAAAATTTCAGCTCTATCACAAGTTGCAACTTCTAGTATTATCACTACACTCTGATGATGACATTTGGTAACTGTTGTCTGCGCCTGAAAACATCACAGAATGCTATCATTTGGGCAGATGAAATAAATGCCATGGTCTCTCCAATGCGTTACCCAGTTGTACCATACACACAGAGGGAAGCAATACAGACCTGGCTGAAAGCTAGTTTGCCCTGCTATTCAGGGCTGACAGGATGCTAATTTATCTTAGTTGCCTGCTATCCATCATCATTTGACAGTCTAGTGAATGTATTGATGAAAGCCAAAGATCCTCCTCTTTTGGTAGCCCAACATTTCTAATGCTTTATGCTGTCTTTTGTTTTAAATAGAAAGGGAAGAATATCAGCAAAAAGTCACACTACTCATCAAGCTTGATGCCTAACTTGAAACTTGGATTTATTTCTAAGACCATGTTATTAAAAGAGTTTTTTGGTACTGCCTTTACATTTTTTTTCTGTTTATTTGCTTTGGGTTTTTGGGGGGAAGTGGTGGGGATTTGATACTTTAAAATATTCTAGGGCAAATTAAGATAAAAGGTATAGTAGTATTTGAATATGTCTACCTACCTATGGCAGGGTTTGACTACGTCTACCATTTGATGAAGGCTGACCTAGTCTTCAAGAAATATCCATGACTGCAAAACTCACTGCTGTGACATTAGTATAGTCATCCACCTGGGAAAAGGGTGTACAAAGGGGGGATATAGACAACTGATAGAGATATGCCACCATCTTCTTTATGTTCACATGATCAAGTGGAGGCACTGGAGAAAAGAAAGTTGGAGCATGAGTTTGCCTTAGGTGTGTCCAGAATCTCTCAAGTCCCTTCCACCCATGTTCTGTCCTGTTGAATTAGCACTGTCACTCTCAAGCATCTAATGCAACACTTCTCCGTGCAAAAGAGAGCTTTCATTTGCTTTAAGGCTTATGCTACCAAGGCCACAGAGAAGATACACCAAGATGTCATCAGTAATAAATCTAAATTATCCACTATACACCAACTACTTATGCCAGGGCTCTTAGTGCATTTTATTAGATATCATGTACAACTTTTTCAAAATCCCTGGTATTTTTCCCAGCTGCACATTCTTTTCTAAACATTTTAAGGAAAAAATTCTTAGGCTACAGACATTTCCTTCTACCCTTCTCAGACATTTTACTGTCAATCTCATCTTATAATCCTTTTTCCATACTATAAGGGATCTTGGTCATTGGAAATCTTGCCATTTAATTCTTGCAAAATTAGAATGTTTACAAAAAATGTGCTTGTGTGTATATACAAAACATATATATAAGCTACAGGAATTTTGTTTAAAAATATTAATGGATGATGTAAGCCTCATTAAAACCTTAATACCTTCTGAGCAGAGATACTGTGCTCCTTCAAAGCATGTGGAAAGGATTTAATGATATATTAGACATTTTACAGTATAAATATATTCTTGATTAATTAAATCTGTGTAGTCTATTGCTTTACCCTGAGGAAACTATGATATTCCACAATGCTATTCTTAATAAGAATAAAAAACCCAAACAACTTGCTTTTGATATTTAACCTAAGAGAAGAGATGTAGAGAAAAATATTTTATAAACTTGTATAAACAAAGAAATTGAATTCTTTAATTAAAAAGAAACAATGCAACTTGTAAGAAACACACTTACTTTCTTCAAAAAGGAAGATTAATACAGGTTAAAAAGCCTTTCTAGTTTTACAAAATTAATACTGTGTTTAATTATATGAGATTAAAATTTCATTATATATTATACTTTAATTGGTATAGAAGGGGCCAGAGGTTAAAACCTTTCCACGAGTTACCTTTTGTGCTGTTCCAATATCTAATAACATAGCAGTTTTAAATTATAAACCCTGACAACATTTAACAAGTTTCTTACATGTTTTAATTTTACCCTAGTAATCTTTTATGTGGAGCAGTGGTCTTCCTGAGGTTATAATCCTGGACAAGGAAACAGGCAGAGACAGAAATCATTACAAAACCAAAGTGGCTGGATGTTATTGGATTATGAGGAAGTACTACTGGACTCCAACTATCAGTTTATACATGGCTATTTACAAGAGTTACATGATGAGATGGCTAAAACACACTGTGTGGGGCAGCTTTACCTCCTAAACAAGCAGTTATACCTTCAAAGGCACTGGGAACTTCTCAGGAAAAGATCAGAGAAATCTGGAGGGTCCTTCTAACAAATGAGTAAAGTGGCCTTGAACTGTTTAAGCCAATGATGCCACGTCCTACAAGTGGGATTTTCAGAGGACACCCAAGGGTTCAGGCACATAAAGCCTATTGACCTCTAATAGAATTAAGACACCTATTCCATAGGTGTTTGAAAAACCTGACACTACTTAGAAGAGACAACTGTTTCAAGGACAAACACATCTCATTTTTGGAAATGAAGCAATCCATTTGTTTGTATATACGAGTAACAGTTTACTGGTAAGCTAATGCCATTCCCACTCTACCTCCCCACTATAATGAACCCCTACTGAACAGGGCTGGTGGATCCAAGTGTGTCTGGAGAGTTGGGTGTTGGTCTAAAAATGGTTTGCATGCACAGGAAGAGATAAGACTCTTAAAGTGATCATCACAAAAAAAAAAAAAAAAAGAAATTTAGTCTTGCTACAACTGATCATGTGAACAGCCTTTATTCAAGGGAAAAAAACA
Source organism: Pithys albifrons albifrons (assembly GCF_047495875.1). NCBI lineage: Eukaryota > Metazoa > Chordata > Aves > Passeriformes > Thamnophilidae > Pithys > Pithys albifrons. The sequence goes on along the minus strand of NC_092470.1, from coordinate 17,223,887 downwards.
GTTTCTTTTAGGAAGTCAGTATTAGTTTCTGCCTCTATGGGGACTCAAGATGCTTTTATCCCTATTGAATTCAGTGATTATTGATTACTCTTTAGTATTGACAAATCAGTGTGTAATTGATTACCTGCCATATAAATGCCAACCATGAGAATTTAAGATTGGACCAACAAAAACCAACTTTCTAAACCATATTTTTGTTTCTTGTCCCCATCTTATACATCTAGGCACGTGCCAAACTACAAATAACTGCTTCTTTGTGTGGCACATCCAGGCATCTACAGCTCAGCATCCACATCAGGCAAACTGCATCTGAAAATAGCTGTGTTGTTCAGCACCACCCCAAAGTGACCTGTAGAAAAGGGGTGTTTGCTCATGTTATTGAGCTGAGGTGAGAACAGTTCTAATTACCTGTTTCTTTCCTGAGGTAGTTTACGTTTCAGTCTCATTATTGGATAACTGTTTAATCAACTCTAAAAAACACAGTATAATTAGATACACCATCAGGCCAGCAGCTCCAAGAATGGCAGAAGCCCACTCCATATTTTGTGAATATCTCATTTGAATCAGAATTCAGACATGGAAAAATATGTTTTTATGTTTTTAAGAAATTTAATAATCTTATAGTACATCTTCAGAGATTAAAATAGTTGTTCAGAGTCCCATTTGAAGTATATTAGTGTAACTTCATTTAAATCAACTCATTTGTCCAGTATGAGACTTTGACCCACACTTTTTTAGTAGCAGACCAACTCTGGGTCTGATAATGTTTTCACTGAAAAGGAACACTTCCAAGGGATTTTTGAGTGCTTAATGAAATTCAGGATGAGGCCTTCTGCAACTAACTATAGTGAGTAATTTCAAAATATCTTCTTCATTAAAAGGACAAACTTTCAGAGCCAGCAAATGAAATTCTGTAATTAAAACATGTTTGTTTTAAAAAAAAAAAAGAAATCTGAAGAGGTCTTGGACAGTGAAATAATATCCTTTCGATTAGTGTTTAATTGAAAACAGTATTTACTGCTCTACTGCATTTGATAGAGCTCTTTACTGTGCTTCTTTATGTATAATTGTATTTTGCAACCAATTTGAAATAACTAGATGAGTGCAGTCCTTATATAAGGTGAAGATGAGTCCTTGCAAGGATATCAGCGTCTACAGGGGTTTCTTTCTAACAGATATGAAAAAGTAATTTCCATTCTGCTACTTTCCTGTGATCCTTTCTGCATATAAAATGCCTTTCACATACAGATATATATAGACACACAGAGCACTACTCACCTGAGAGGAATACTTCCTAAAAAAACAACATAGCCTATACTCTAATATTCCCTACATCTTTGATTTAAGGACAAGTCAGATCATAACAATGTTTTTCATTTACGAGCTTTTATACCTATAGTCTTATTAAAATGTGAATGCTACAATTGTAACAAAGAAAACAAATAGGTACAATTCTGCTTTGACAATGTTATGTGTAGTTTAAAAGATAACTCTAAACTTCCAAATTGCAAAGGGGAAGGTTTGGGTAAGCAACTCCTCCCAAAACTATTCCCTGCCTTAGAGGTATTGCTGGTTTTACCAGATTTTAAATTTCAAAGCTGTTTGAGCTGCCCTTGCAAGAGGTCTGATTACTCAAAATTTGGCCATATCACTATAAATATTAATGAGCTTGGCTTTGGATGATTATCCACCCTATTTCCTCACCCCAGTGACAATTTGTCTTGTTACATCTTTGATCAAGTTTAGTTTAGATACACTCAGATCAATGACCCTGTCTGTCTTCATACTCATAAAAGATGAGTTTAATATGATGCTATTGAAACAGCAATAATAATGCCCTGCCACACTGGGAAAAAATATGCTTCAAATCAGAGCATTTTTTTGTAAAGATGCTACATTTTTAAAGGTGATTTTGAAAGTGGGAAGAGAACCTCAGTATGACTTATCTGCATGTGGGAGACTCAAGCTTTTTGCTTACATCCCCATAGCCTGATTGCATTTAGTGTCTTGGCCTATTGTTATAGACAAGAGAACGTCCAACTCTCCCAAGGTTAATTGACTGCTGTTCTTTGAAATATAAATGAGAAACTGCATTGACTGTCTCCCATCCAACCTCACCTGTCATGCAGGAGAGGAGCAGTAACAGGGGAAAGGACTCGACAAATGGATGAGAAGGACAAAGGGGAAATGCAAAGGGCAGAGAGAAATTACACCAAAATCCCCTCTCTGTTGTTGTCTCATGTATTTTCAGACTCAACTTTTTGTAATTAGAATCTTTAATTTTAAAACGAAATTTCTTCAATAAATTTACCAACTTAACCAGTTCTTCTAGAGTGCCACAGGGTTTCACAACAACTAAACTCAACAAACATGCAGATGGGCCAGATACTTTTGCAAAATTAACATTTGTAGCTTTTCAGCCTTTCCTAAGGATGGTAATTTCTTCACATATGGAAGTACTTCCATAACATTTTAAAGTCTATAGTGATCAACCTTTCAAAAATAATTACTTTATCCCAAGTATTCCAGTAGCAGGACCTGAATTAGCTGAATCATGTAAGGATAAAGTGACAAATATGTTGGCATGATCTTACAGAGTCCCATAAAGAAAATGAATTAGATCATCATCCCTGAAGTGACACATGGAACATTTGTAGCTCTTTTACGTCAAATTTCAGCTTGGCAATATTAAACCAGATTATACAACTGTATCTGCTAAAAAAGTGTATAAATTATCTGCAAGTGTTCTGAGGGAAAATGTCTTTCCCCTGTGACTCCAACATGCAGTCTGCATACATGGATCTCAGAAATGTTAGCATCTCCTACAGATATCTCACAGAAGAAATAATATCACATAGGAACTGACATTCTAAATTGCAGTCTTTCCAGGCTCATATCTTCCAGGGATAGAATTAAATTTGGCTTAAATATCATGCAACTTCTTGTGTTTTGAACGTTCTGACACTAAGAGAACAGCTGCAATTGTTAAACCTCAACCCACCTCGAAAATAATTCCATATACAACAGAACAAAAGGGGGTTTCTTCAGAAAAAAAAAACAAACAAGCATTGTTTTGTTCAACACATTTGTATGTCAACTCTCACAACAGCAATTATTGTTAAGCTCAAATTAGAAGAGGTTTACCTTCAATTGCTGACACAGCCCTACCCACACAGCACATCCCCCTGAAGAGCAGATAAAAGCCAAACATCTAATTTTTAGCACATTCCATGACTTATGTCTCCACAATGACAAGCCAGCACAAGACACATTTCTGATGATGAGATAACCCCTTGTAATGCTTCCACCATGATAACTGGATTTCTGCTAAGCTTTCCATGACCAAATACAGCCATAATGATGACACACTGCACACCACTGCCAACAGCATAAAGTAACACCTGCTTACAACAGCTTTAAAGGGAACTTGTTGGTACAACCAGAAACATTACCAATAACTAAGGGACTATTTTTTCTAAACTTTCTTCATACTGGATTGTACCGGCTCAGCTTGGCAGCCTTACAGAACCAGAATCTACCTTTACACCAGGCAGAAACTCTGAAGGCAATGAAGCATTTAGTTGAAAGAACAAAAAAAACCCACTCTCTGTATCATAAAAAGAAGACCCAGTCAAACAGATCTGATGAAACCTCTTTGGATTACACTCAACCTCCATCTCAGCTCTACTACAGAAAATCCACATGTGCAATCTGTGCAAAAGCCAGAGGTAGAATATTTTCATTAGTTCAGCACTAGAAGGTTACAAATGCCAGTGTCCTATTGCCTCTCAAAATCTCTCATCTCCTACCCCCTACCTGCCAGCTTTATAGAGCATTTCCCTTGCCACTAATTCTGATAGCATGCCCTAATTAACTCATTTTATCTTTTGGTATAAATCAATTACAATTAAAATACAGTTTTTCAAACCTCAGTGGACTATTGTTTCATGTTAAAAACATTTTCACTCATGAGAGAAAGTGTGATTAACTTCAATAGAAAGCTTAAAGTTCAACTTACTATGAGCAGAGGGAATCAAGCAGAATTCTTCCTTTGCAGAGCACTTGAAGCTTCATTAATGCAAGAAAATTAAGGAAGTGGAGGGTTTTACACTGGTCACTCAGATCCTTAACCTGGGGTAAGATCTAGGTGGAAAAAAAAAAAGTGGTTGGTTTGGGTTTGGTTGGTTTTAAAAACGAAGCAATAAGATGATGAAAGACTGTCCAACACTTGAAAGGACCAAAAAGAGCTCTTTAGGCATCACACTTTTTGAAACCCATTTGAAATATATGTGCAATATTCTAAATTGCTTAGATGGAAGATAAAAATGCAACAAGTCCAATGTTCCACCACACAAGTGACTCAGTTTCTTTGACAATGAGTTCACAGTAGCAGAAGAGTCTGGTAGAGCTCCGTGTTTCAGCAGAGCCAGAGGTGCACTGTAGGTGTCCTGTCCCAGCTCATATCACCACAGAAATAATTTTAAACATTAAATATACAGTAGAATCACCTTCCACACACTGTGATTGATATATATATAAGATCCTATATTCCAGATGACCATGATAGAGCTGAAACAGAAAAAAGTCCATACCTAGGTAAATGTGACTGTAATACCTTTTATGTTTGGTTTGGGTTTTTTTTACCCTGGGACAATTTTGGCATCACATCCCCAGTGTCACAGACTACAACAGGGCAAATCCTCATCTGTTGGATTTCAGTGGTTGTATTGGTAAGGGATAAGGCAAGGGGACATGGCTGGGGAGACAGACAGTGGCACAACATGTCTGAGGGGGACTTTTGAAAGGACAATGACTTATGGAGAACCCCATGCTATAGCACACATCCCTGAGGGATGGCAGTCCCTGAGCAACCCATGCCAGTGCAGGGACATCCCTGAGGAACCACATCACAGAACCTCAGCAGACCACTCCAAAGTACTGCTGGTTCAGAACTATGAATAGTTGACACCATTGTTTGCAGCCTGTGCATAATGTATGAGCGTGCACAATTTAGATTTACCTGTGTTGGAATAGTATGCTGAGGATATAAATCTTCATCTGTACCAGAAAATACATTTTATGGTTTAAAAGCTCATGGCAGGTTTGATACAGAATATAAAAATGTCATGCATTTTTCTGAGAGCCTCAAGAAAGCATCCTTACTGTCTGATTTATGCCAAGGTCCTAGGGCCTTGGGCTTTGCTGAAGGTCCATGCCATTTCACCTCCTGCTAGATCAAGTATCCACCTTTCTACAGTAGTATAAAATTTTTTTTACATTTATTAAACCTGTTCTTTGCTACACAGAACATCAAAAATAAAGCACGTGCATACCATGTAAATGTCTAGGTACACACATACAAATATATTTATAGTACATTTTCCCCTGATATATGGCACACCAGCCCACTCTTACTCCAATGTAGCTACGTTTACACCCAGTAATACTGGCCCTGCTCCAACAGTCCTCTCCAAACATGATGATCAGCTGATTTTAAAATTCCTAGTCATCATAAAATTGGTGTATTCAAAACATAAGATGATTCTGGGCATCATCAGATACACTATGTGAGCACAGAGTCTGCCCAGCCAGCCCTGCCCTGAGCTTGCTGTCAGGTGCAATGATGTTCAGCATCCTCAAACACAGCACCTGAAATCCAGGTGGCTGCACTACAAGTCAAAGTTTTTATTCCCACTGACAAAACTGCAATGCAATAAATAAGGGGCATCATTTAACAACCGGATTTCTGCTGCACAATTACATTGCAATGAATAAGATCCCTGTATTTACCATTAGCTGGGAGGATGTGATGATTGGTGCTATCAGAAGCTTGAAATATTTCCTTTATGTTTTTATCCTGTAAGATTCCATGGGTATTTTACTGCCCATTTGTAGCAAGTACAGGTCTAGATTAGCAAACCACAGTTTTGTTTGACCCCAGCTACCATGTAAGCTTCTAGTTTTCTCTAGTCTAAAGTACACTGAAGTATTTTTCTGCTTTCCTGCAGTTTTTAAGTAGATAATAAGTCCCAAACTTCACCAGTCTTTAGCTGAAAGAAGCTTGTCACGGTGGTTGGTAGCTAATGAAGATCCTTTTAGTTTATCTTCATCAATTGTCAAATATTTGAGTCCATGAAGTGGTGTGATGAGGTACAAAGACAGATATTTGAAGGGATTTTAACTCATTTGAGCAATTACATGCTTAACTGCCCTGCGATAATCTGTCAGTCTGAGTCTTTTCTACACAGCAGAAGTGGGGAGTATTAGAATAGCTGGATTTAGAACATAAAGGCCTGGCCTGAATGGAAGAAAGGCACCAGAGAAATTAATTGCCAGTAACAAACAGCAGGACTGCTTGCAAGTTATATATCACATAGTTACCTACCAGCAGTGCTAGGAGCCAGCTGTAAAATAACAGACTGAATTGTGACAAAGTAGTCACTGCTATGAAATCAGTGAATACTATGAAGAATTTAAAATAACACTGGCTAATGGAGTACATTGTATTACTCAAATTATATAGATACAGAGATGAAAATCTTGTACTATATAAAGATTTGCTGAGCCTAAATTTCAGCAAAACAAACATGGTTTTAATTATCGCTCTAGGAGTCTTAAGAGGTGATCTCATAATTTATCTGTTGATTTTTATTTATGCATATATTTCTGCCATACTCAGAATATATAAAACTTGTGTAAATTCAGTAATGGAGCAATCAGGAAAATAAAATAGGGAGAAAATATTCCTTTACATGTTATTTTTTAATTTGGAATTATTAACACAGGAAAACCTCTTCAGGTAGGAGTCAGTCATGTTGATTGCCAGGGAGTTTAGGCATGGCATGGTGACAGTATCCCACAGCTCTGTTCCACAGCACCTTTTTCCTACACCCATTGAATCCTAACTCCGCAACACTGGAATTTCCTGCAGTAGGGAAATATCTGTCCCAGTTATAGCTTTTTCACACCAGAAATTAAGAAGTCTTCAACTTCTGCACATGTTTGGTTTTTGAGGTTTTTTTTGTTTTCTGCCTTTGGAATTACACCATGAAACCTGCATGAGGAATAGAGACCCGAAACTACAACTAATGAAAGAAATGTGGAATACACATAGTGGAGTCTCTCATTGCTATCCTGCTAACACAGACCACAAATGACAAAGTGTGTTTCTATTTGGAGAGGGCCATTTCATTCCCGTTACTCATGTTAGTTATGATGTTTATTTTAGATTTGCTGTCTCCCTAAGGTGCCAGCTCTGAGGGAGATAGTTAGCATGCTAGTGTTAGGTACAAAGCAAAAGCCCGTCACCTCAGGGACTGTGCTTCAGTTCTGACCTAAGGTCAGGAAGGAAATAAGATAGGTAATCTCAGCTCTGTCCCTAATGACCAGTATTCCACATCACAATGCTACACATGGCTGTCAGCTTCTGCTCAGGAGAGGCCCAGGACACAGCCAGCATGGAGAACTAATTACCCTCCCATCCCAGGAACACATGGGCAGCCCAGCTCGGCAGGCTGAGATAACTGCTGAGGTACAGCAGCAGGCTAATAAAGTGGAGGAGTGTCACACACATGGCTATGGCACACAGTTCAGGAGGAGCTTTAGTTTTCCTTCATTAATGAGGATTTTTATTTTAGGCTCACTGTATCACATTAACATATTAAAACAAAAAAGAAAGAAAAAAAGAAGGAAAAAAAAGAATAGAGCTGATTTATTCAGTCAGCCCAGTGTTGCAAAGCTCACCTGCCTTTTGTTTTTACAGCCCTAATTCACATGGGCCAAATTAAGTCCAGACTTTTACGAGTGGGGCATAAAGGGCACAAAAAGCTGCTTCCTCCATCAGTGGAAGAAGGAACCATAAATTGGCTGCTTACACTGGAGAATCCAGCGGTAGAAATCATGCAGTGCCAGCAGCATTAGTAGGGTCAGACAGGCCATGTCTGAGCTGGATGGACTGTGATGTGTTCTCATTCCCTCCAAACTACAAGGCAGGGGAACCAGTAAGGAAGCAAAGTCTTCAAAGAACTGATGCTTAGCACTCGCCTCTTGCACCCCTGGAGCCACCACCACCCTTGGGTATCACTGTTCACAGTGCACAGAAGGGTCTCTCCCTCCATGAGAAGGCTGAGACTAATTAGCTCACAACCTAACATTTACTGGGATGCAACAGCTTACTGTAATTACAGCATTCACTAACTGCCTAGACCAAGGGGTAGAAAGACCTGGCAGCAGAAACACAGGTCACTGCCAGTACACACACACAGGTGCTCACAACTCCCCTACAAGCAACATCAACACCAGGAGAGGCAGCAGGACTCTCCTTTTGTCTTACTATTGCCCAGAATATGCACAAAGCTTACAGCCAAACATGCAGCAGTGAGCATGAAGGAAAGGGATATCTTTAAAAGCTTATGTTTTTTTATGACAGCTGTAATAGCAAAAGAGTTAATTAAAAGAAGAGCAGATAGTGAAAGAAACAATTAGACATTGGGAAAAACATGTATTATAATTAACACAGTTACCTTCACACAGAAGCACTGGAGCAACATCTGCCATGACACAAAAAAAAAATCCCACCACCTCAACCACACTGCACCCACCTGTGAGCAGTTATGCCTGGGAGAGGGTGGTACCCTCTGGTTCCAACTGTGTGGGAACCTGGGAAATGTAGTCTGTCAGGTGGCCCTTCTCTTGCATGGGTCCTTTTGACTACATTAAATAACATGATTTTAAAGGATTTTAAGTATTTCTATGAGTACATGGTCTGGGCTTTTTCTCAATTGAAAAGCAAATCCTAAGTTTTTGGGGTGATGTGAATCATAAACACATCTTTTAAAATTATGCTGGTCTGAACAGGGAGGAAGTTAAGTCATGTTTTTTTTTTTTTGACCTGACTCAGACCGAACAGTGTGAGCATGAGATGTTTGTCATTTTATTTAGAGGACTGAATTTCAGAGTGCCAGAGTAGTACAGGTGAATGCCACAGCAGCCACATGCCCTTGTTCTCAGAAGCAAATTTAGGAATAAAGGAGGGGGACACAAAAACCTCACCCACCCAATGTGAATGTATCAATTTATTGATACTCCTTCCTCAAGAAAGGAGTAACTATATACATTGAGGGTGAATGTTCTTTGACCTTAATATGGAAAAATAACCTAATTTTTAAAAATTGCAAGCTGAGAGGTAACTCCCTATACTGTCAATGAGAAAAGAAGCACTGGGTCAAAACACAGCTTCCTAATGATATTTTCCCTTGAATTATTGTGACACCTGGAAGAAACACAGTACAGGAAACAACCCACTTCATCATAAAAGTAGGCTACCAACTTTGTCTCTGGATTTCATGTCTATCATATTGGAGCAGAAGCAGAATGAGAAAAACGCTTGTAAGCATCAGTGGCAATCAAGAAAAAAGAATCATACTGTTCCCACTCTTTCTGAAGACAACAAACCATTTGCAACTTATGCGGATTTTCCTTCAAACTATATGTCACATAAAAATGTCAAACCAGCCAGAGATTAGATCTAAAATCAGTCTGGAATCTGTTTCACTGGAATACAGTCAGCAGCAGCCTTCTTATATCTGTGAGGAAATCTGTACAGACAGACTGCTAGACCAAAGAAAACTGGCAATGCACCCCATGGGGGTGTTTTCTATTTTGTAAGAGTGTGTCCTTCCACCAGAAATATTCATCTAGTTCTCAGGTCTTGAATGAAGCATTAAACATTAATTGTACTTGCTGCAGTGTCATTAAGCCACAAATAAATGCAGTGAATTCCAAAACTGAATCATTCCATGTTGAAACCAGTCCTGGCAGATGCTCATGTTTTCTTGGTAGAGAAACAAAACTAGCAGAATGAGGCACAGGCTGGACTTTGTGTCTCTACACCCAGTAGTAGAACTGAACTGGCATATTTAGAAATAAATAGTGATGAGACACAGATCCAAAACAAGCATGCCCTGGTTCATAATATCTGCCTTGGGCCATAGTACAGAGCAGTGATCCTTACACAAGACAAATCTTAATTACCTGAGCTACTGTATTATGGTCATAATGTGATAGGAAGATGGGATACTGAAGGTAGGGCAGTAAAAGTAGTTGGTTTCCATAACATTCATTTCAACAACTACAACTAAGCTTTGCAAACATGGGTAGTGAATGGATTTTTGCCATTGAATTCAGCCAGGATTTCACCTCATATCTTTTTAGTTTACCAGTCCTATAAGTGAAATTTACTGCCGTGCCACAGAGAATAAAGCAGCAGGTGTATGCTCATTGCTTTAGTTCCTCTTGTGAGTCTGGTATAATAGAGATTTTCGGTTACTGCCAAGCTTTTCTGACACAGGCAAAACAATCTTCCAGTAACTAAAAATTATTATCACTTTCATTATCACAGCACATGGGAGCCTTAGCTGACAGCTAGAACCCATCACAGACAAATATGAAGGGCAGAGCAAGAAAGGAGTTTTCAGAATGCAGCATCTTCTAATTCAAAAGTGACAGAGATAGCCCTTGAAAAATTAAATCTGCAAGGAACGTGAGAGACAAGATTTGCCTGAGATCTGTTTCATATTCTTATTGGCAGCATTCCCCAGGGGCAAGTAATTTTGAGTGCAATACAAAGTTGATAATATGCTGAGTATAATTATAATGAGGACTGATTAAGTTGGTAGCCAAAGTACAGTAGCTTTATATCTGACAGAGCATCAAAAAAGAAAACCACATTAAAAGTTCTGGAAAAAAACTACACACAGGGATTGACAACTAGTTCCCTAGTGAAATAACATCAAAGCTGATATATATTGTATGCAAAACAACCCACAAACAGAGAAATTATTCTAATTCTTTTAAGCTTTCCATGTCAAAAACTTAAAATCTGAATACATTAGGTGCTGCAAAAGAGAAAAAAGTATTGACAGCCATAGCTATTCCATGCAATTAAGTTCAACGTGCCCCCTTTTTCAGTGGCTCTTGAACAACGATGTTTGCCTTTGGAATTTTCTTCTCAGTTTCTCAGGAACATTTGGCAACAGAAACAATTTTTGAAGAAATCATTTCAGGAACTGTTTCATCCCTCATTCTAGGGGAATTACAAGAGCTAAGTGGTATAAGGACTGATTAAGCCACTGTTTGAAATATTTCCTCCTTTTGCTTTCTGTTTTTATTTCACATTTACCTGTAGTCCTGCTCAGGGTCTGATATCTTAATGTGCCCTGAATTTGTAACAGTGAATCAATTGACTGGCTGAAGTCACATGAAATCTGAACATTTCACAAGCCTGAGTCCTGCTTTTCTGACAGGCAGAACTTGAGGATACAACTTTCTAATTGTTATTTCTAGGTCATGTTATTGAAGAAACAAAAGATGACCAGTAGCCAATGTTGCCAAGTGGAATAATCACACAAGCTCTTAAACTAAATTCTCTGATGGGCTAAAATAGTGTCCCCAAAGCAGCAGTGAACTTTGAAGTGATTCCTTTTGTAGGGAGTTGTTCCAGTAAAAGCAATTGTCAATGCTAAAATTAATGGAATGATTCAAATGCTAAATTTAAAGAATTTGCTTTGAAAGACCATCATTTTTAGACCTGCATATTTCGGGTCTAAAATCACTGTAGCCTAAAGTATTAAATATATGGGCTTTTTCTTTCCATTTTAACTGTATAGCAGGTATGGTACACGGCTGTGAAAATACAGCACTTTATAGGAACCCAGGACCTTCTGTTTCAGCAAAGTCATGTCCCAGATACTGTGGGCAGCTACGTAATAAAAAACAATTTCAAAGTAGTTCACATTCCATCTAAACACTACCATTTGAGCCCTATTGCTTTATCACTCAACTATGGAAGTTGCTCTTCTGATTTCCAGCCTCACTGTAGTTGTAGCTCATCATATCCACTCTGCCCAGCTGTTCTTTCCCTGATCTAATACTGACTTATGAAGACCTTGGATAAAATCTAAATTTTTAAAGAAATATAGAGGAATATATCTTCATGGTTTACTCAAAAATGCAGAGGCTTTAATACACAGGATGCAGCCCCAAGAAAAAAATCCCTGGGGCAGAAGGGATGCTGAGTATCACTGAAATGGGTGTTACAGTGCTGATGTATAAATGTGGCATAAAAAAAAGGGTAATGCTGTCTTGTGCAGCAAAATGATACCAACACAATTAGTTCGATGCTGTTTTTAGAGTTTACAGAATATGACCTCTGCATTTTTCATCTTCAAAGGTTACTTCTAATTAGCATCCAGTGATAACATGTTAGAGATGCTTCTTTAAAAGATATCACAGCTCTAGCAATGAGTACTGACATGGTATCTATCAAAGTCTCCTGGTGCCTGCAATTCTGACAAAAGGCACTCCAAAGGACTGGCACGTATCACCTTATTTGCATTTTTGCATTTCATTATGCTCATAATTGCATACCACCACAGCAATTCTTCCCCACTATCTCAGAAAACATTATCAGCAGCGTCTGAAATAAATGCTTAAATGTCAACAATTGACTAGCAAGAAAAGCTGACCTTTGCAGGATCTCATTCTTTTGAGAATTGCCCTGGTATGACTCACTCCTTAACTTTCTGTTTGTGTTTGATAACACCAAAAGAACATAGTTTCTGTACAGATTGTTTTTGTGTATTGGAAATAGAGAGAAAGTCAAAGAGCTGTAAAAATATGATCCATTTATACCAGCAGTCAGCTGGGATAGACTGAACATTTGCAACAACTCTTAAAGTCACCGAAACACTTAAGTAAGTGAGCATTAAAATTAAACTCCAATGAAATATCTATGGAATTTTTATATCTGCATTAGAATTGAAGTGAATTTATCCTTGATTAATGTTTTGCCAATAAACAAAACAATCTTTTTTCCACAAGAACTGTTTGAAAATCATAAATCACTAATCTAAACCCAAGGAAAAGCATTCCCAGTCGCCCTACATACACTGCAATACTTACTGGCCTTCACTAGACTGAGTTAACATTTCATGGCTCCATTTACCTCAATTTGCACAGCAATTTTGGTGCACATTTTAAAAGAAAAAAAAAAGATCAAAAACCCCAAACCAAACCACTAATCAATTTTAGCTTAAAATAAATTAAACCACCACAGAAATTGCTGCCACTGTCCAAAAATGCTAATCAATTTTGAAAATCTACATCATGGCTTGCATCCCAGATTTTTTCCATCCAATCCACATCAAAAAGAAATGATAGAAAATTATGTTAACATGTTCGACTGCTTGTTTGCTTGTTTTAGTTGAGGCATTGGTTATGCTTCAATGGCAAACTAATCGCCTGTTTGGAATCTCATCCAGTTTGTGTTACTTTTTTTTCATGGCAGTATGGAGATGCTGCAGAAGATTTCAGCATGGTCCATAGTGCAAGATTTAGATTTCCTAGCAGGAGAATTTTTTAATATCCCTTTTAGAGATGTTAGCAAAAAGAAAATTAAACTGTTTGTTTTGACCAGTTCTGTGGAAGGACTTTATTACCCTGTATTAAAGTTCTAATGAGACAAAGAATGCAACAGATCAATCTACAGTGTCATTTTTCCAAGGCCTATAAAAGATCATTAGTGGGAGCTTTTTTGCTTGGTTCGTTGGATTTGGAGTTTTTTTAATTTTCAAAAGAAATAAGAATTTTAAGCTAGTATTTTGATCCATGTCAGCTCCTTGGTTCACTCATAGTTCTGAGTAAAGAGTAAGTTCCTCTGCACTCAAAGCTATTACACAGCTTCACAATTATATTTGTAATTACTGCCTGGTATGGTGACAAGGCTACCTGCCCCTCAAATTGTCCCTGTCTTGTGGCTACAACCTTTGTGAATGTATAGAGACCTTTTTTTCTTTCTTTCTTTCAGAATAACTGTATAGTCCAGTTTCCTGTAGAAACAGCTGAGCTACTTCAAGATTAATTAACCTCAGTGAATATATGCTAACAGAGCTATTGAGCTCCAGGTACTGCAGATAATCTCCATTTCATGGGTGCATTACTCCTAAGTGAAATCATGTGCAAATAAAGTCAGCATCAAACGGAAGAGGATCCCAACAGTACCCACAAACTGAGAAAGAAAAAAATAATTTCCTTTTGTTGTCTGTAATTAAAAGTGTCTTACAGAGATCCATTGTCACAGCCAGTGCTGTGGTTCAGTCTATAAACTGGCCAATCACACTGTTCACACATAGGTATATAATAGCATGATTTTAGGGGACCAGGATATCCTCCACAGAGAGTAAGGACCTGAAAGGATTAGACTTGCAAGTGAATTACTATTTCATATTTTCCTGCATGTTACCATGCAGACAAAGTGCCTCTACCTTTAGAAAAAAACTGTGGAAAGCCACACTGAAGAAAATATAAGATAGTTAACACCAACTTGCATTGGAATTTCATTTTAAAGTTCTGTTTTGTCCTTTCTACCACACACGAAAGAGAATTGTCCCTCCAAAACAAACCTCTATGTTGCATCAAGTCCTGAGGAGCTTCCTAACTCATTGATTCACCTTCTTTGAACCCCACATCTCTGCAATTGTTATAATAAATTACACAGTCCAGATCTTTTTTAAGGTGACTTGTGTGAAATAAAGATGCATTATATGTTGTATCACACTTACCTTGTCTAAACACAAAAAAAAAAAAAAATGAGGAGATAATAGAAATACTCTTGGATCCACCAACTCTATCCATCATCCTTATTCAGTATGAAACAGTATAGCCCTTGACAAATTCCAGTATTACTGACCAGAATTTTCTAAAACAACCCCAATGTATTAGTTTTCATAGTTTAGACATGTAAAACATCACTTTTAAAAGGCACTTCAAAATTATTTCCATTTTAAAATCTCCTAGACCTCATTAAGATCACATTCTTTGTTTCTGGCTATTGAGATAACTTGAATAAATCTGAGACTCCTCATTATAAAATATTCTGCCAAATGATTTAAAACCAGGCATGAAAAATTATCCATAAAAACAACTTCCCACATGGATATGATTAACAACCAAGATGGAAGTGTTTCTTGTTGTCAGTAACAACTTCTAGTAATGATTAAGATGGGCCATTAAAAATGGAAGAAAAAAACCCATAAAGCATTCCCCACATAAAAAAATAAATCAATATTTTATATGAAAAATAGCACTAGAATTATTTTAAGCAATTCTTTAGGTTTATGTCCTTTTTGTACAAAGTTGGAAAATGAATCTTTTTTTTATTATGGTGTGTTTACTATAAAAGCATTTGTCACTGTTCTTCATTGAGAGATAAAATGCTGGAAATACACAGTGCACTTATTGGACAATTTAACATGCTCAGGTCAGGCACTCTGATACTTCACAGTAGCACAACAAGAGCAGATATTGGAGATGCTCAAAATCCAGATTACGGCTTCAGAAGACATGGTGTGTTGTTCACCCAGGTTGAAAGCAGATGTATGTTTATATACTTTAATCTTGGCTCAGATGTGAGCTACCATGTTAACAATTTTGTTGCCCAGGCTGCCCTGGCTTGGGATTTAAATAAAAACAAATTACAGGTCTTAACAGTGATAGATGGACTTCTCTTACATTTGTGTAGAGTATTTTTGCCTTAAGATTAAAGGCTTACGCATTTATCTGCATAAACTAACCCCTGGAGTAGGGTACTGCTGACATTTTCCAAGAAAAATGAATATCCTAACTTATTCCAAAGAGAAGACTTGGTATTTGTATGGCCAGAGTGACCTTTGCAAGTGCCCTTTCAGATTAGGTGCACTACATGGAAAATTGTGCTCTTACAGTACTCCATAAATCATACCTACCAATTTTCTTTAAAGGGGTATGTAAATATCAGTGTACCAGGTGGGTAAACAACACTAACCTCGTACAAATGGCTTGAAAATTGAAGAAAAGCACCTTATTTTGCTGCTGAAATTGCTTTTGAAGCCCAGCATCGTGGCTTGGGTTGTAGAATGCATGAAATGATTTGTGCACTGGGAATAGAAAATGGGTTGATGATAACCACACTCGACACAGTTCCTATGTTTCTGACTTCTTTCCATGATCAAAGATATCATTGCTGTATATTACTTTTCTTTGCCAATCCCAAATGCTTGTGAATTTCAAGTGACACACACATTATCTGCATGTTTCCAAAATGGACAGACAGCTTTTTAGTTTGTATTTCTCATTTGAGCTAGTTAATGTTTCTGGTCTAGTTTCAGTCTGAGACTCCTTGCAATAGTTATGTAGTATTTCCATTTAATAAAACCAAGACAGAGAAGGTCGTGTGTGAAAGAAGAAAAAAATGTGAAGTTACAGATTTTGAAACTGGAAGAAGAGTTATTTGAATAAGTAATGACTATGGAAGTGGGAAGATGTGTTAATTGTTGCTAAGCTATAAGAGATAATAGAAAAGATTCTGAATCAAGAAAAAAGCCCTGGTTTGGGATACATCAGTAGGGTAACTCATAAACCACAGATATGAAAGCACATGAAACTCTAAGAACTAACTTCAGATGTGATCCACACAGGATGATTTCAGTTTTACATTTGAGACTTCCATTAATTCTTAAAGTCTAATTTCTACAAATGTGGTGTTGTCCTTGTGCTAATGATCCTGCAACATTCCAGGGGATTTTGCATAAATATCTGCAGCAAAACTTGGTAACTCATTTTGGAGTAGACATTGTCAAAGGAAGATTTAGTGTTCTCAGCAAGGTTTATAATACCCAGTCTTACCTTTAAGCACCTGAAGAAACCAAAGACAACTCTCTGATTTGCTGAAGAATTGCTTTGATGTCTATGAGACAGAGTTTATATGAAATTAAAGATGTGATTTGTATTAAAAAGTCTCTATGTTCTACAACATAAGAATTGTAGAATCATAGAATGATTTGGATTGGAAGAGACCTTAAGATCGTCTGTTCCAAACCACCTGCCATGGGCAGAGACATCTTCCACTAGACAATGTTATTTTCATGTTTTCCTCTTTCAAGTGGTGAAGTTCAGTACTTCAGAATGTAGTAAGGCAAAGTATGAACCTGATGTCATTCTAAACACTTTTCAAATATTTTTTAGCCCTAGTTCACCTCTGTCAATAAAATTATTTGGGATCCTTGTTTGTCGTGGTGAATGGGAACAGTGGGAATGTACAGATTTATACTTCCAGAAATTTATTTTTCACAGGGGGAAATAAACCAAATGGAGGGATATCATCTGCCTCCCAAAGAAAAACAACACTGAAGGGAGAAGAGCACTGCAAATGCTGTAAAACCAGGCTTGAAGCATTTCTGGTAATATTTTTGTCACTGAGAAGAGAAAAGTGATCATGGATGGGATGAGGGTAGTGTCTGAGGACATTCCCAGTCTACAGACCTCTTAAAAAATCAGTGTCTATACCCCCAGAGTTGCCTCCCTGCACTCACTCAATCATTTTGCCACTAGTCCACCCAACAATTTCTTCAGCAGGAATAGTTTGCAGAGGAGGTCCAACGGTATATCCGACATGTCTGAGGCAAGATTTAAAAGCAGTTTGAAACACTGATAACATTTCAAGTCACAAAAGGCCACCCAAACACCCCAGAGACACAAACTGCTTTGTTGGGAACGTGCCACAGGTTTATCAGCTGTTCTCATCTCCTTGCACCCCCTGACTTGGAGTGCTCTGTAGCACTCTGAACTTCTCAGAGATTGCAGTTAGTTGGAAAAACAGCGCGACTGATTTTCTGCTCTCTAAAGCCAAAATCCAAAAGGCATTTGCTTCCTGCTGCAATTCTGTTGGTTCTTTTCCTCTTCAAACTTAGACAGGGTTATAAATGCTCTGAGAAGAAGCTATAATGTCATTAATGCACAGCATGGAATAACTTTCGGAAGAATTCCATTGTGTCAGGGTTAACAGACAGAGGAGTTGCCATAAGTCCTCCACTTCATCTAAAATATAAGGATGTAGAATTTCTTTCCTTTAAGATTAAATCAGGGACAAGGATACTGCAACAAGGGATGGCACAGCCCTATTTTGTCATGATAAAACTACGTGATACATTTAAATAAATTATTAAATCCTCAGAACCTTTTGTTAATGGAAGTCTCAGTTATTGCCTGTGTTGCACTGATACTGATTTTAAAACAAGACCAGAAATAATTAAATTCAGTACAAAAACTTGCACAATTTCATCTCGCTCCAAAAAGACTCATTATAACAGAGAAGTGAATTACCCTTGACTTTAAAAGTCATGAGGAAACACCTGTGAGAAACTCCACGCTTCAGGAAAAGGAAGAGTTTGAGGGTTTTTCAGAAGTACCTATGTGAGTTAGGTAGCATGGGGGCATGTTAAAAATCACTGATACTTGTATTATTGAGCAACTGAGAGGTTTCTAAACATTCCCACCTTTTACAAACATGTTACAGGGGTATTTTTCAAAGGATCTTGTGGATTTTACAGAGACATGTTCAGTTATTGGTAGATTTAGATTTACTCACGAGATGTTGAGAATTCCACGTGATCACTCCAAGGTATAAAAAGTAAGCAAGTATATACATTTTTATAGGCTCAGGACTGAAAGCAACTCAGGACTCAGAGACAGGAAAAATATGAGGATTTTCAAGGTGACTTCTTCATGTTAGAAGCATTTTTGAAGGCAGCATGATGTTGCACACAGGATAATATCGGCAAGGGTATGGCAAGCGTGTTATTTTCTCCAGTGGGGACTAGAAATAAATATAATGGTATTATTAGTTATCCACTTAAAAGATCTTTGAGATTAGGAGGAGCTGCATCATGCCAAGATTTACAAACCTACTCTATTTCCCCAGCTCCCAACACTTAAGGTCTCATTCATTATCCTATTAGGTTGTCACTGTTGGGAAGGAGAAAAGAGCTGCAAATGCTGTAAACCCAAGCTTGAAGCATTCAAGGCCTAATCCAGAGATGTCACTGATTCCACCATGCCATAACAATAAAACTGAAGCCTATGTCTTGCTTTCACAAAATCACCAATTAAAACATAATGTCCCCTGGCAAAAATATCATCTTAAATTGTCATTCTACAAAAGCCTTGGTAAGATAGAACTCTTCTGTTTACTCAAACCTCAAAACATCATATGACCTTGCATCTACTTGCACAACAGCTAGAAAAAAAATAAAAAGAATTGTGTTTGACAGGCACTGCTAATAATGAAAATGTTTTTAAATGTAAGTTCTAGCTGTGTACCAATCACTGCCTAATCAGGGTTATGCTTTTCAAATTACATTGTGTCTTCTTTCACCTCCTGCCTATTATGTGAAATAAAAAGAGAAGCTCTTAGGCAAATCCTTGATCTGTTCACATATATTTTTAATATTAATATGTCAGAGCAGTGGCAATAATGATATTAGGCAAATGACGGAATTCTCCCCCCAGCTGGACATGTTAATTGAGAAGCCAAATTTTGGAGGCAAAGTTCACGTGTGTGCAGATGGCAGGACAATGCCGGGTGGCAGGCCTAGGTCAGTGTCAATCCCAGGCCGGACTCTAATGGCTCCCTCCTCTGCTTTCTCAACGTCAGCTGCTCCCTGGGGGGGTGTGGCACTTGGGCAAGGCTGTCTTGTGGTGGGTTTTTTCTGCCCTTGACTCTGGTGCACTAATTTCACACAGAGAAGATGCCCCTGTGTGTGATAATAATAATAAAAAATAAAAAAAAAAAGAGGAGTTTGTGCTTAGAAGCCTGAATTAGAGAGACATTTCCAGTATTTAGAACTCATGTAGCTACATCAAAACCAGCCATACCCTTGCTCTGGCAGGGCTTCCTTCAAAGTTTGCTGAACATATTCCACATTAAAATCCAGTCACCTCATATTTCTTTAGTTTAATAATATTTTTGGGGGTGGGGTTATTGTCTTTATCTGCATTTATATTCAGGTGACTTAATATTTTGGACAGATTCTAAGGTGTTTTATTCTGCTGCAGGCATATAAAGGTACTTTAACCTTTGTCAAAAACCTTGAATATTGTTCATGTTTATATAGGTATTTTATTATCTTCTTTAATGTGATCTGTGAATCAAAAGCTGAATGTATATACTCATATGTTTGGACAGAAATATAGTGATACAGCATCACAAAAAGACTTTAATAGTTTCAGTTTCCTAATATAATTATTTATTATCTCTAATTAAAATGCAGAGCTTGGCTTTCTGTATGAGAGTAGATGAAAAGCCTTTTTAATGAAAAGAGCAACTATGAGCTCTAAATTTCTTTATGGAAGAGATAACTTATGTAATCACTGGTAACCTTTTTCAAGAATATTATCTCACTGTTTATAAAACAATACCTTCTTTACTTTAGAAATTCCCATTTACATATGAAAAAGAGCTTTATTTATTGATGCCTTTGACTGATGTGCATTCCTCTTTCAGAAATACCCTTTTTTTTTCATCTTACATATACCAGAGAACTGACTTTCCTTTTGGCATTACCTGCAGTGATATTTTAAAACAATTCTCTGCTTTATCAATAAGCACAAAATTGGCTTGTTCTTCAAAAAAAATTCATGCAATATATCCTTGTTTATAACATTATTTTTCAAATGTCTATTCTTATAGGTAAAAGAATGCAACCTTTAACCACTTGCAGCAGGTATGAGCAAAGGCAAAACCATTTTTATGTTTCTCTCACATTGTAAGAAAATCTTTTTTCTTACACATCCCACAACACAGACACTCATTTTCTGCTTTTATAAACTACTTTATGCATCAGAATGACATAACCAACAAAGAACTTAAAGTACATTCCAATAAGACTTAACTATATCTACATTAAAAATGAGTAATAAACTGATTTATTAACATTGCTTCTTTAATTTTCATATTGATAAATTCTCACTTTTATTTCTAAATAAAGAGGGAGTGCTATCATTGATGGGATATATATTAAACTTATTCTATGATTCTATGATAAAATATCTGAAAATCCTATGGAGTACTATTTTTCTCATATTTGTGTAACTTCCAACATAGGTCCAAATCTGATCCATCTGAAGCACTAATATCATATTCTGATAAATTTACAGCAAATTTCTAAACTACTTTTATAGTAATAAAATACAAATACACAGTATATCATAGTACAGACTGATGTGTGGCCAAATATCCTATGGATGTTTCCCAGCCATGAAAGGCTTGATTCCAAGTTCACTGTAGTCAAAGGAAAGACTTCCACTGATCCTACTGGGCTTTCAGTCAAGATCTTGACTATGTGTATTTTTACATAAAATGGCAAAAATCATAGTCTGTGGCATTCCCTGGTATGACTGAGGGCAGAAAATGAGTTTGGTGATGCTGCATTCGTGTAAATCTAGGCAAAATTTGACCTTGTACACTGTAACATCAGAAAAGAAATAGGTAATGTGTTTAAACATTTCTGTCGTGCTGTAATCACCTGGTCTTGTGTTTCACTAATTAACAACTGAGTGAAGCAAAAGAATTCATATAAACATCATTTTAAAATCCATTTACTCTTTACAGTGCTTGCCTTGTAACTTTTACTGAATATTGATTATCTTTTAACTTACCTCCTTTCTCAAACCAATACCTCATCATAGGTAATTCCATTTCTTTTCTCCAGAAAGAAGCCACCAGTTTTGCTTAAGGACATAGTACCAGCCAGGGCAGATTTTATGCAACAGACTCTTAGACATCTGACTAATGTTTTTCTAGGCCTACTGAGTGTGAATACCTATATATAAGCAAATTACATGTTTTCAAGTATGTATGTGCATGTATTCCTTAACATTTATCCAGTTATATCAAGTTTAATCTTACAACTTAATCTTGCCAGGGAATGAAAAATAATAATGTATGTAAATCAGTTTAAATTTGGGCAGTCTGAATAACCCTGTACACAGGAAAAGGTATGCATTGATGAAGAAAACATTTAATACTGTTTTACAGGCAGCAGGTGAGTGTATACTAATTTACCTTTAATTTAATTTACAATATTGTTAGCTAGATTTTATTCTATTTATTATTGCATAATAATTCAGAGTTTACCATTTTTTGTGATTAAAGTCTTTAAACAAAATTCACTATAGCTACTCAGGTTTGAGTTAATCTCAGATGACGCAGATTTATAAAATCACAACACAAGAGCTGAAAAAGGAACAAGCAATCCAAAGCAATCTGGGAAAATTCAGAGCATTCTTTCAATTTTTAAATCAGATAACATTACACAGGCTTAACATTTGACATCATCAGATATTTTTCAGCCTCTTTTTTCTGTTCCAGTTACTCTTGGCAACTGTGTTGAACGCTAATGCAGTTTCTGTATTATTACCAATGGGAAATCCCTGGCATCAAAGGATTAATCTTAGTCTTTGTCTTGCTTTAGTAATAGGAAATAAATTTTACCTAGTCATTGTCCTAGTCAAGTCAAATAAAGAAACTGTATCTGCTGACAAGCCGTTATTATCACAGTCAAATAGATTAGCATTGATTTACTGTAGGTAAGAGCTGTTGAAGGGTCCGTTCTGTATGTGCTCTGTAGCAGCATGATTATTTACTGTAAATCTACCCTCTGATTTTCTCCTTAGGCTAGTCTTGTTATTATTAAAGCTAATTCGCATGAAATGATGGTAGCTCTCCTGGTCTACAGTCTTTGGTCAGAGACCTAAGCAGGTGTTTGCTTAATAATTTGGTCAAAGATCAGTGAGTTAAAGGTTAGGCCATAGAGGGGAAGAATGGAGAGGTCAGAGCACTTGCAGGAGGGGTCTGAGACTTGATCTTCCTGAGTCTGGAACGGTCGAACCTCAAGGTCACCCATTAGTGATCTTGCTTTAACGGACTGTGAGATGTCGACCATAAATTCACCATGCCAGCACCTTTAACCCTATTAATACTTTGACTACAGGAAATAAAAGCAAGGACCCAGAAGGAAGAAGCCCATGGAGAATTACTCACAAAATGTCTATGAGATTAAATATATCTAATAAAGCTTACAACTATTAATACAGTTCTCCAAGGAAAAAAACTTCCCTTCACTTTACCCTGTTATAGAGGTTTATTTCCTTCTATACCAAGATGGTAGATAAACGAAGACCCTTTACACACAACATGCACATACACGATCCTAAAAAACCCATGACATACATCTTACAATGTAAGATTGTCTCTGGTAATTATAGTAAAATTAATGAAAGTAGAAACAAAGTTGAACCATATCCTGATGCCAAAACCTGTCCATATGTGTGTAGTCAAAATTTCGTAATCATCATCCAGAACTAGAGCCCAATAGCCACCCCCCTATCAGAAGCAGACATGTTTTCTCCTTCTTTTAGTCAATAACTATGTTTTGACAGTCAAGCATTTTTGCATGTAGAAATTTGGGATCACCAAACTGTCACTGTGTATTGGGAAAAATGATACTATTTAGGAGTTTCACCTTGAAATCCACTCTCCAATTCCACTTCGAGTTGGGGTAGTCTGTACTTGCTACATTTACCTTGAGTTACAGGGATTCAAATTTTTTTAACATCTTAGAACAAAACAATCCAGCCTAGTTCAGAGTTTCAGCTTCCTATTAAAAAAATGTGAAGCTGCTAAGGATCACCATACACCACGATTCCTTTTGTGACATTCAGCATCTTGAGACCCTGGAAGAGTCATCTTTTACTGTGTCCAGGATCTTCTGGACTGCAGAATTGCAGAATGAATTTATTTTAGCAATGAAAATTACCCTACTGATGTGCATAGTATTCTTTAGTACAAATGAAGGTGCTGGTTTATCTAGAAAAGATTACAGTCTAGATCAGAGCCAGAACAGTATGCAGTGACTGTTCATACAGAGGAGATATAAAGGGATACCTGATGGGGGAATTTCTCAGCAATTTGAGAAATCAGGGTATTTGGCCTATAAAAATAGTTACATCACAGGCCAGGTTAGGAAAATGTTAACTCACTACTATTGTGATTAGGATGTCCATGGGACAATGAGATACTGAATTCCTTCCCACACCATTCCCAAGGACTCCTGGCAAGCAACTTATTCCACTGTAGGAAGAGGACATAAGAATCTACAGGCATCAAAGTATCATGAAAGGGAGCAGAAGGGTAGGAAGGGTGAGACATAAAGGAACCATCCACTTGAGATAAATGAAGACATCACAGCAGAGTAAAAAGAGATAACAACAGACAGTTAGGTGCAGAGTGCTAATTGGGAGTCTGAACTGAATCAGTGGCCCCAGCCCAGCAGTAATGAAATATTCATAGATGGCCACACAACAAACTGGCAGTAAAGGACAGGTTGCTTTGCCTTGTAGCAAAGAGAATTTTAGTATATCACTGTCCTCTGGTGTTCCCTACCATCACAATTCTGAGACTGTAAGAAGGAAAGGCATCCAACTGCTGTAAAGCATATTTTCTTCATGAAAATGTCATACTGGGCACCTTGGCTATCCAAGAATAAAAAAATAATTACATCACCCGTAGAAGCCAACCACATAGGAAACTGAGACATTCTGAAACTTCACAGATACTTTTATTTAACTACTAATCATCTTTTCCTTGACTTGTAGCAAATTTTATTTTCTCTGTCTTTCCCATCTTATGAAACCTCTGCAAATATCTAAACAGGAAAGGTTTTTCACATGTGGGCAGGAGGAAGCATGGTGTTTCAGTAAAAAATAGTTCTGCTATTGATAAAAATTCATGGGTATTTCAAACCGAGAAACTAACCCTGACAGAGGCTGTCATCTCTTATACAGCATAAAGGACCCACAATTCCCACAAAGATCAACAGGTTCTGGGCTCCATCCAGAGTCCCTCAGATCTAAGCCCTTCATACTTGGCTTCAATTCATAACACTTGAACTCATATTGTTCAGATGAGCTTAAATCTTTGCACAAACTGTTTGCTCAATTGCACTGCATACCGTGCCTGCTGCTGGGTGCACCTGTTTGTTTTGATAGCAAGCACAATAGGATATTTTGTGGGTTGAAATCATCCATTGTAACAAAACAGTCTTTTTTTAATTAAAAACAATTCTGGAAATGAAGACACAATAAGAATATGTAGGGGGAAAATCCTTTTATAACGATTGAAAAGTAAAATGTGTCAAAATATTTTTTGAACCTCGCAAGTATTTTGGTGCCACAGTTTTCAGAGAGGAGTTCTGTTTTAATGGGCATAAGCTTCTGTGTTTTAAATGATCTCTGAAAGATATTCTAAGTGAAAATCATTACCCTGTTTGAAAAGTAAAGTGAAATAATTATTAAAGGGAAATGTATACTTAATGTGTTCTATGTTCTGCTTGCTAATTAGGAAGGAAATGCATTTCTAAAAAAATCTGATCAGGAAATAAGATTTTCAATCCACTTAAACAGTATGGGTTGGAATCCATTCACAGAGAGCCATATCTCAAAATATTTCTGCATGTTGAGCTTTCATTAATTAAAAGAAGAATGCACATAAAGTCTAAGCTGTAAGACAGTGACCATGTTCCTCTTTAACAAGAAGCCTCATACTTTCAGGGTTATGTTTATAACTGATCACAAGTAAATAGAACCTTTAGCCCTCAAACTTGCAGAGAAGTCTCCAATAGATCAGGTCAAAATATTAAATACTATAAGCCAATGATAACCGTGAATCATTATTTTCTAGGAACAGGTTAATAAAGTTTTTATTACTGCAACACTGCACATTTAAATGTGAATTAACACAGAAAACAGAGAAAATTATTAATATAGCATGTTGTTGCAGTAGATCATCTCATCCTATCCAGTGATGGTAGAACAGTCATTTGAACACTGTTGCATATAGCAAGCTCTTAATATGGAAAACACCTTTCCAGGTGTGGTACCAGAAAGCATTACCAGTTCCCCTCTAGATCTAAGCCTACACAAGCACAGGGAGCTCAGAAATCTCTAAAATTACAGAGATAACATTTTCTAATTTTTTTTTAGCAGTCACCACACAGGTAAAATTAACCCAAGCTTGGAAAAGGACAGCTGAAGATCTTGAACTAATCAGGAGAGAAATCTCCATACCAGCCACATGGCAATCATTAGGTGGATTCCTGGCTCTGTAGGACAGAACTATTGGCTTCACATAGCCCCTGCATCAGGGAAGGTGGATTAGCCATAAACCAGGACAGATGTTGTTCAGTGGATTTGTTGCTTTCTTTGGAGTAGAGGAGATTGGTGTTTTCTTCCAGAAACCAGTTCCCTGCCCAGCACAAAGGCATTGCCCTTTTGCCCCCATTGCATGCAGAGAGAGGGGATGCTACCACGGTAAAACTCTCTCCTGGGCAAGAGGCCAGAACATGGCCTGTGTACTATTAAGCCTTCAAAATAGGGTTTAAGTGGGACTTAAGTGGTGCATGAGCCTTTGGTTGGCTTTCTGCCCAGAAGTGAACTTTACCCACAGAGAATATTACATGTTGTCCAAGCACTGTCTGCCATATATGGGTGCAATGTAATTCCCCTTTGTCACCCTGACAAAACACCCAGCATTGCTTAAACCCAGTTGTCCTAAATGGTCCAGAGGGAATTATGCTTGTTGCACATAATACAATCAAAATACTGCTAGCACAGGAAGAAAGTTTGGCTTTATGGTGAAGGAAATTTAATTTTTTTCAGAACTGCCATGCCAACATGGTAAACAGAATAGGCCCTTATTATAGAAAGATGTGGTTTCTGGCATTTACTTGCACAAAACATTATATAGATATTCTGTAGGTCTTTATTTTGAACTTACAATCTAAGCAGAATCTCATATTTTGTATTTATGTAGCATCCTTCATATTAAAATGTAGCTTGAAGTATTCCCACATTCTTCAATGTGCTTAATTTCACACACATGAATAACCTTTCAGACTCAATAGAATCTCACAGGCAGTAGAAATAAATTAAAACAGTGTATGTCTTTAAAGGAGCAAGGCCCAAAAATTCTACTTGCATTCCTAAAGTGAAAGCTTTTCCCTTTTTTAGTTCTATTTCTAGAGGTTTTTTGCTTTGGTGTTAGGGCTGTCTTTTTCCTGACTGATTCATTTTCCTTTGAGAGTTGTTTGGATAGGTTACTAAGAAGGTTAGAAAAGACAAGAAACAAAGGTTTAATGACTTGCAAAATTATGCACAATGCAAGAGGAACACACACACCCTGAACATTCCCAGCCTGATATAGTTTTTGTTGGAAAAAAAGATGACTGGGAGGGAAGCAAAGTGGGAACAGAAACGTCAGATGTCCTGGAAGGAATAATAAATCATAATTTGCTATTGTAAATTCTACTGGCAGCTCTTAAAAGTGACCACAAGTAGTCTGTCTGATATCTAGAGAAGGGATCCAGAACTCCTAACAGGTTTGTGTACACCAAACTGATTAACACTTTATGTTATATAGATGATTATTAGGGGCTTTGAATTTGAGTTCCCACATTGACTCTTACTTCGAAGCAAGCAGCTGGGTTTTTTCTGATGTTACTTTCTCTAAGTGGCATGTGGAACCTGATGATTATAATTCATTTTTATTTAGCTAGCAGATGGCTTCCAGCAGCAATTCTTTAAAAGTTTCCTCATTTATAAAATACGAAGTGGCTGACCTAAGTTAAACCAATTAGTAACTTTCCTTTATCATTTTTGCAGGTGCTTTTTTCATTAGGAGATATCAATCAACTGCAGGGCAGTAAACATGCTAGTTCTGGTATTTGTGGAATGCTCAGATCATCAATTGAAGTACACGCAGTTCAAATCTGAAATATTAGCAGTTCAAAAATCCATTAAGATCAGTATCAGACAAGTTGTTATAATACTCATACTGAAATGTATTGCACAAAATCAGCATGTGACACCTTGGAACTGAAAGAAAATATTTCCTGTTACTACAATGTTCATACAAAAAGTCTAGATTGCATTCAGTGAGCAAGAGCAAATGTTTTTCACCTGGAAAATGTTCTCTTTTAGGAACACCATCTTCATTAAAAGCATTCAGATTAGTTTCTTCAGCTACTCTGTATTTCTGGACACAGAAGGCAGAGAAAATGTTTCAGGATGGAAAAATTCTTATGCAGCCCAACTGGAAAGTGATTAATCCATTTCTTAAAAACAAATATTTTACCTGCTTGTTTCTACAAGCAGGATCTTTCAAAAAGATACCAAGTTTAGTTTCAAAAAGACAAAGCCACATAATTTGAAATAATGGACATGATTCAGACCTTTACACACTCCGAATTAGTAACACAAGAAGTGGTTCTATCAGTATTTTTGCAGAACTGTATCATATACCTTTACAGCCTGAAAATCCAACTGCCTTTTCAATTACACTGGAGTGGAATGCAGTTGCTAGATTTTATATCAAGTAGAAAACAACACTCATATTTTCTGAATTGAGGATTACTAGAGAAGAAAAAAATCCTGATTCTGTAAAGCTGCAATATCAGGTTCAACTCATATGAACTGGATACTGGTAGGATCAGGCCAACCATTCACCAGAAATGTTGATGTAATAAATTTGTTGATAAATTTTTGGAAAAAGGCAGGTTAAAATGATAAATGTCAAATACTAGTAGTTCTTTTTAAAAAGGCATCTCCCCTGACACTTGACCCTCATCCCTTGCTCTCCCCTCCACAGATGGCAAAGAGGTAGGTGCACAGTGAAAGAAATTAAGATGATAGTGTGTTGACAGGAGCAAGGACACTCCAGTTTTCATCCCTGCAGACAACAGAAATGACACCACATCTCCTCAAACTGACACATTAATAAATTTAGCATCACCTGAACTTTTCTGGAAAAAAGAACCTTTTACACCAGCAAGTTATCTGGTGTCAGCAATAATAGGATTCTATATTTTATTCTGCTCCATATATGATGGCAGAATTACCTTTTGGGCCCTAACAAGTTGACAGGGGTTCATTTTGCTTCCTCTTTTAATGACATCTTCTTTGCAGGTGAACTGCAGATGTAATGACTTCCTCTTTTGCTTCTGAATACTCCTGAAATGTCATCATGACCCAAGACATCTCAATCTGGCTTAATGCAAACGGGAAGCAAAGGGTTTTTAAAGGTGAAACTGATCTTGCTAATGAAGAAGTATCACTCTTCATCTGGACAGGGAGCACAAAGCTTGTTAGATCGAGCTAGGTGAATGTCACAGGTTAGAGTTCAAGCATAACACAGAATTGTGACTAAAGATGTTATCTTCTATTTGTGTAGACATACACAATCAAAACAAAGTAATATAAGTCTAAATCTAAGTATTTTGGAATGACACAGGGAGATATGAAATAATCCTTTGCTGGAGTGGTCAGCATTTTGAGGACTTTAATGATGAAAAGTTCAAAAATTAAAAAAAAAATTATACATTAAAAATGTAAGAATATGTTCTTAAAAAAAAAAAAAGAAAAAAGAGAGAAAGAAGGAATAAACAGAATAAACAGTAAAGGAAAATATTGGATGCTACTGTGGCCCATTCATAGCTCCAGTCTGGGGAATTAATGCAAAACTATTGGATTTGTATGTTTAGCTTCAGCATTTCAGGTGGTAAAGTACTTTAATTTCTAACTAAGTTGGATTATTCCCTAAATATGTAAATACACATTTTTAATGCACAAGAGAGCCAGTTGGGAGGTTCAGATAATGCAAGCAGAAAGCAGTCTGCCCTTCACATATACAGAAAATTCCCTGAAGCCATTGGAAGCTTCTGGGGAAAGCAGCAAAACCCAAACCCCAGGCAAGTACCAAACACACACAGACCACCTTTGCTGACTTTGCCTACCCCCACCACGTGTTCATCCCAACTTTTGTAGGATATCACAGCCCTCCCATTGGGAATTCTGACTGGCTGTGGGAAGCATTAACTTTCAAAGCCTTTGCTGACTGTATAGAAATCGTAGTGGTAACAAAATTTAGCTCCCCTCTTTGCAGATGTTTCTTACATGTTTAATTCATTTAATGTTTTGTTTAAAGTCCAGATCCTGGTGATACTTTTCTATTTAAAGCAGCCCACTGTTTGCAGGATTACAGGATACTTCAGATGGACACATTGTGTGAATGGGCCTAGATTGAAGCTAATGCAGGAACTGTTCAATGATTCACCAAAGGAAAATAAAAAACAAAAGTCTACTGGATTCAAACACTTGCCTGATTCAGGGAACATTTTAAAAACACCACAAGAATATTTTAAGTGCCAAAACTAGAATGGAGATTTGAAAATAAAGGCTTAGATTTTTGAAGGAGTATTTGCACCACTCATGAAATCCTCCTATCTTCTTGGGGAAAAAATATTCTTTTTAATGTGAAGCTATATTTGAAATGGTCTGATTTAAGGTTTTGTGAACAGGGTTTCTTTCACAGAAAAAGCAGAATGTGTTTGCAATACTTTTTTTTTAAGATACAATGACTTATAAGAGCTTTTCTTTATTTCCTCTTGTTTCCCAAAGATACTTAATGGAATTTACAGTTATGGAACACAAAATCAAAGAAGAGGGGATGTAAAAAGAAGACTGATTGTTTGTAAAAACCATATCTATGACTAAATATGGTGAGCTCAGCCCCTGACTGATATCCATGAAGATCCATAGCCAGAAGAATGTACATAAATTAAACTACATCATAGTAAACTTTGCCCAAAACAACGAAGTCAGTGTTTACATTAAGAATAAAAAATTCTTTGTGTATCAAAGCTTAATACTGAAGAACTCAGCTGTACAAAATGGAACAACTAGAGGTTATGCTCCATCGCAGTGGGTCAACTTTGCAAAAACTATTCAGCAGAGTTCCCTAAAGGTCACTATGAAAAAAATATGACAGAGGAGAAAGAACAGTGGGTTGAACAATCAAAACTTAATTATGGAGCCCAGAAATCTGCTGGTTGGCTTCTCCATGGCAGATAAGAAATGGCTTAAAATATATCAGAACCTCATACAATTCCTTATTACGCAACTGGGAACAAAGAACGGCTTTTATGCAACAGTGAAAACTTCCAGGCCATACATCATGCAGTGGATTGATGCTGGAGAACAGCCTTTATTCACTTCAAGTCAATGAGTACTATAGAATGAATGATAAACTTGCATGTCAAACTCTAAAGTTGCTATTCAAGTTGCTTTATGACAAAAAGCAAGTGGCTGAACACAGGATTTGATAATCTAATAACCAATACAACACAGAAAATGTGGTACCTTCCTTCTCACAAGTCTGAGGTAGAAAAATGGGCTAATGAGTTTAATCCACTTATCTAAAAAGTAAAGTATTTGCAAATAAGTTTAAACAAATTTTCAATTAAAAAATTTATGAGTCACGGCCTCTGTGTTATTTTAGGAAAAACAAGCAATTACACTTAGTTCTAACAGGTGGAATAATGACTTTTTCACCTGTCAACTGACAGCTTAAAATTCCCACACATGTAGCCCATTTCTGTTTCATCTTTTCTTTGAATTTCAGCTGCTTTGCTTTTCAATGCCTCTGCTTTGCTGGTGTCTCCTTTGTGTCTGAAACTCTCACACTGAGTTCCGCCTCTTTGGTGCTGGGCTTTCTTTTCACAGTGACATTTCAACATAAACAGTCAATATTCATTACCTCAAAGGAGACTTCCCTCCTATTGCTGACCAATTAAATACCAGCTGAGTTAGGCAGACAAAGGTAAAGAAGCTGGAACACAAGACTGGCTGGAGTATATTTCTTCTTAACAGTGAAAAAATGGATTCAAAACAGAAAATTCACAACATTGGGAAAATCCAAGGCAGAGCAAAACAGTTTCTTCAGAAGTTGTGCTCCTCTGTTTTATCTTGCATGGTTCTTTCCTAGCGTTATTTAGTCTGTAGACAGGAACAGAAATGCATATGTATCACAGAGACAAAGACAGATCACAGGTATCCCTCTGCAATCCCAACTTTGATGAAATAACAAGGATGTATCAAAAAATAACATCTAACATTAGATGCCAAGAGAAAGGGCTTTTCCCTTTTCATTTCTGAAATGTGAGTAAGACTCAGATGTGTTTTGAGTGTTATTGTATTACATACAGTTCAGCAAAGACTGCTTCACTCTGTATTAGGTAAGATTCAACTCTGAGAAGGAAAATGCCCACCTAAATAGATCATGAGCAGGGGTGAAGAGGTACACTAAATTTCTGGCTGACAAGGACAGCCTGCTGACAGACTAGACTGCCTGGAGGCTGATCAACCTCCTTCTCCTCCACAGAGTGGGAGGGGATGGGCATCATTATCATTCTCTGTCTCCAAAACGTAGGCACAGCCCTTAGGGGAAGGAATGGTTCTACCCATGGCAATGCCGTTCAAGCATTCACACAGCTTCACCTGCAAAGTGCAGGAGCACTGAATCATAAAAAATACCTAACTGAAAGGGACTCAGAGCTCATCCGAGCTGCATGCCTGCCTCGAGGCAGGATCAGATACCTGAACTCTTCCTGACATGTTTGTCCGACCTCTTGTTGAAAACCTGCAGCAACAGAGACTTGACACCTCCCCTGGCGATCCATGCTAGTGCTTAACTGTGCCTACAAGTTATTAAGTTCTTATTACTGTCTAAACTAGATCCTTTTTGCTATGAAGTGAGCCTGAATAAACCCAAATTTGCACATACTCAACTAGAATCCAGAGAGATCAGTGGTGATTTGGCCCGCAATGTTTTGCAAAGATTTTAGGAGTATACAATCGGTATTGGCTGATGAGGTTGTTTAGAGAACATTTTTTTTTAAATAGATTTATTTTTATAAGCTGTAAAAATGCAGAAACTTGGTATTTGTGTAATAAATGTATTATGAGAATAACCTACCAAAGAGAATGAAGCAGTCTGGAATACGAGGGTGTAAAGACCAGCAGCGAATGTTATGCTAACAAAAACAAGCTTGAAATCAAAGGTCTTCATGATTGCTTAGTACAGGATCAGGCTGAATTCTCACTGTTTGAAACAGTGTGTTTAATGATTAAATAGTTCTTGCATTTTTGCATGAGCATATAAACATTTTTTTCCTTCTTGTGAAGCAGAGATTTCTGTTGCACAAAAGGGCCCAATCCCACAGCCTGCCCTCAGTGGGAGGTTTGCTTAACCAAGAAATGCAGTGTCAGGCTTTCTCAGAGGATAAAAACAATACAAAGAATTGGTGTAGATGCTTTATGTAAAGGTAACAGCTTGAATCCCTGAAAGCATCCAGATGATTTTTACTTAAATGGATGTGACATTGCCAAGAAAGAAACTTTATCCTCATGAGAGATCTTTATTAGCCAAGGTACTTAACCCTAAAGATGAGGAGAATTTAATAATCACAGGGTTGTTTTCTCCCTCTTTCTTTCATTTGTGCAACCAACAGCTAGAGGGCACAAAAGAATGCTTTTGCCTTATGATCTGTCATATAAAAGAGCTCTACAGGCTGAATAAACAAAATATAAATCAGTGCTAATATCACAGCATATTACATATTTTGTTTAGAATCTTCATCTGTATTCTCTATAGTAAGAAGCAATAGCAATTTGGAGAGACAATGGCATAACAAGGCAGGAGACTCATCAAAGACCTTTATCCCACCAAGAATAAGTATTTAAACCTCTGAATGTAGCAGGTATTTCACACCACATACACTCTCTGTGAATGTGGTCATCGCTACTTGCCTTAACTGTTTTGCAAAGCTCTTTATTTAAAACTAATATAAACACATATTTAACCTCTTTCATTCTTACATCTTAAATATTAATGCTGGCTGTGATCCTGCATTAATAACAGCTATTATTTTTGCATTAATAAGGAGCTTACAAGAATAAACATGGAAGTCATAGTGCAGTCTTCCTGTCAATTAAAAAGAGAGTCAGTTGTAGTTGCAGAGTGCTTTATCTTATCGTTTCACTCAGGACATTCCCAGGTTCACAGATCAGATCTGAACAGCTCCAGTGATAATAAACATGTAAGTACACAAAAAACCATCATGGCATGAAAGCCACAAAGGAGGTTATCAGTGAGTTGCCAGTTTTGGAATCCTGCACTTTGGAAAAAGCATTATCACCATAAATGAGGTCACTTATGTGGACAGTGTGAGCATAGAGCTTGACGTTTTTCCATCAGAAATCCTAATAACCCCAGGAGGGGTCACATCTGTTGCTGTATGGTCAAATGGGGTGGACCTTAACAGCAACGTGTGTATTTGTATGTGTATATATATACATATAGTTAAAAAGTAAAGCAAAACAAAGACCCTTTCCCTTCACCCCTAATGAACTGCACCAGCCCCTTAGGCTGAAATGACTTGGATCTGGATAGAGTACCATTTGCCAAATTGTAAATTGCCTACATTTATTTTGGGAGTGCACTAAACAGAGTGCTAATTGCCTTGTTTAGCACTTTCCCTTCTTTCATTTGCACTGGTGTAAAATCTTAGTAAATTAACTCAGGATTTTATTATGTAGGTAGCATTTGAACAACTGAATCAGTGAGAAAGCAGCATCAAAGGACTGATAAAAGAGGAGTTGACTCTACCCAGAATGCCATTTATATGTCCCTTGAATTAAAAAGGATGAAATTAACTTTTAATCCTTTTGCTTTTCATATAGCTGATCTTAACATAACATATATTACTCAGTCATTTTATTTGCATTTACTCATTTTAAAATGTTAATAACTGTGGTTGCAAGCTTACTGTATGGGAATGTGCAATTGCTTGTATTCATATACATAAGTGTGTAGGATTCCTTAGTAATTTTTTTGAACTGCAGCCAAACACAGACTTGAGGCTTCTGTTTATTGTCAAAGAGAACACCCTGAAGAGCAATTCCCATCTAACTGTTCAGTGGGCTATGCAAAATTAGCTGGTGGTCTCACATTTGTACACAGCACCAATGGTACCTTATTTTTACATAACGTCCAAAGATGAAATTGGAGGGGGGGCTGGGAAACGATCACCCTTTTTTCACCACTACAATAACCATCTTTCCCAGAGGGAAAGCAGAAATAGATCATTTATTCTGGGAGCATAGTCAAATATATATATAAATAGGGTGATTTAGACTGAAATCTTGCACCAGCAAAATTTTCCCCCTACAAGCCATAGTCTGGGGATTTTAGTGTGGTAGCCCTGGTGCTCATGAACACAACTTCAAGACAAGAAAATTTGGAGTACAGACCTCCAAGCCCATACTCACTATGTCTATGTTGTGTTCTGGACACACCTGCTGGAAAACTGCAATTCAAATTGGATTTCAGCAGTGAGGAAGCACTTGGGGTGTTCTATTAACAGAATCTTTATTTTCCTAGGTTCAGAAAAGCCAGAACTTTATCTTTGAGTCCCATAAGTACAAAACTGATGGATAAAAGCCTGTTTGTTGTTGTCAGTAAAATACTGTGCTTGCCAAATTTTTATTTGCTTCTCCTTTCAGTTTGCTGCCCTTTCAAATCATGGATGTGCATATATGAGGTGCTCAGAATCATATAAAAATTGATTTCTTAAAGTTAGAATGAATTTAATAAAGTATTTTAAAACAGCAAGATGTGTTTTCCTATTTTCTGATACATATTTTTAAAAGCTATGTTACTGATTATTTTCCCCTTAGTACTTCTGGTTGTAATGGAAACAGGAAACACAAAACAATATGAAAAGTTAGCAAGTCCTGAATCCTTGGCTTCACATGCATCTTTTATTGAATAACACACTATGTAATTACTTACAGGTATTCAAACCTCTATACATTAAAGTACCTTACAAAACAGAAAAAGGGGATTGCTCTGCAAAGCAGCTCTTTCAGTGACTTTTTGTAGCTCAGTTTCTAGATCAACATTCTTTGGAAAGGTCCCAAATAAGTATTTGAACTTTGGATGCTTCTTCCAGATAAACCACCAAGCCATTTAATGTAACTCTATTATTATTTACCAATTGGCTGCACTGCTGTTAAGTGCAATGTGAATAAAACATGATTTAGTGTGTGCTACCAACTATTTGCCAATAAAACAATAGAAATGTTTTCTAATGACTTTCTATACTTAAGCTTATAATGAAGATCCAAAACCAACTCCTTACATTACAAAGGTAGAGAAAGGCATGCTACATGTTTCCATGACAGCATATTCAAGCACCCTATTTGGGACCTCATCTTGCTGCAAGAGTTAGTAAGTAGGAAAGAAGTAGGTTATAGATTTAATTTTATCTGTGCAAGAATATCATGGTTAATTAGGATGTGATATCCCTGTTATTGATGGGTTTTTTTACATTACAGGTAATGCATAGAACTCATTCAGGCACTAGAACTCTGTGATGTTCCCTGCTGATAACATAGGTAAGGAAAATTTAAACTCTACATCTGGAAGTTTTTCATTATAATCTGAAAGTGATGAATTTAAAGTACTGAGGAACAAGCACAATGGACACCGGAGGGAATGTAGCCACCAACCACACAGAGCTCAATGGATATAAGCAGTCTTTCCTCAAGGTGCTGCATAAATCTGGCAAAGATTAAGTTGGTTCTTTCAATTCAGTGAGCAAGTGAGTTACTGAGCCTATAGAGAAAGAAAGTACATTTATTAAGGAAGGAAGATCTAAGACACAGGTTGAATAGTTCTAAAAAAGGAGTACACAGGAGGCCAAGTGGAGGATTTGGGGGTTAATCACTGATCACTTCGGCCTTACAGTTTCAGGAATATATTTTTATATTTATAGAATTTCTCTTCTTGTTTTTAAAATAGTCAAAAATATGATTAAGTAATTAAGCAAATGATGAAATGTTATGATGTAAAGTCTTAAGGACCTGAGAAATATAATAAATACAGCTACTACTGTTCATCAGCCTTTTGATGATGGCAGAGGATATAGTAGTGACTCAGTGAGAAGTGACTGCATAGTGGCTGTTCTGCTTACCTGGATTTTCAGTGTTTTCTGTCTTGCCTTGCTTTCCTATTTATCCCCTGCACTGGTTCATCTTCATTCAGCTATTTTAACTGATTTAAATCATCTGGATACCTGGAAAATAAAGCACCAGTTTTTAATCAGTCTTAGTACTTGTGATGCTGAGTCAGCAGAGTTTTGAGATGACTCTGCTGCATCTTTTTCTTCAAAGAACCCAGGAAATCAGTACTATCTTTGTAAATGACAGAGAGAGTTTTTTGTAAACCAGCCATATGAACAGTGAATTTTTTCTAATGAAGGAAAACTCAGAAAAATTAAAGAACAGAGACAAGTGCATGAAAAACTGGGCAAAATTATCTCCCTGCCTCCTGTGTTCTAAGAAGGTGGGTCCTTTCCCTCAGGATTTCTCTCAGATCAGCAGCTCAATGACTTTCTAAATTCTGACAAGTTGCACACAGTCCCCTAACTCCCTCTGAAGCACTGGGCTTTCAGTGCCAGAGTCCTGACTACTCCCTGTCCTCAGCAGCATCTCAGCCCTCACTGCAGGGTCCCTTTTCCCCTAACTCATCTTCTATGACCATGCTGAGACACTCCTGCGGAAGTCACTCCTCCCCTGACTCCGGAGGGCTGACACAGAGGACAGTAGTCAGGAGGAGTTAAACATCCACAGGAGCCTCGTGGGCTGTGCACACACACTAGCTTACACATCATAAACTGCACATAAAAAACCATATCATATAATACAGTATCTCTAGGCTATTATTTCATAAATTATAGTCTTTAAGCGATTCCATTGCAGTTTTTCAAGTCTGCAGGAAAGCAGCTTTCCTCAATGGATCTGCTTGAAATCCTGCTATGACCAGGATCCCAAGGGAGGTTGGTGGTCAACCTAGGAGAAGTGTGGACACCCCTCACTGCCTTCACCAGCACAGACACTAACACAACAAACTAGCTATGAGAGCAAGTCCCCACACTGCCTCCACACACTACTGCCCCAGAAAACATAGAACTATTTTCACCTGTAAAGCACTCTAATTGAAAAATGCAATCTATTAGTTGAGAGCATTGATGAAAGAGTTTTGTATAATTTGGCACATTCCATGCCTGTAAATGATGGCATAAATTCTAAATTATTTATTCAGTGCTAGAAATAGATTAGTGACAGAAAACCAGTGGCATCCATAGCTCCTTACACCCATTTTTGATTCCCAGCAGCAACCAGCAGTCTCCCCTGGGTAAGCACCAGCAGCACTGGATGTCAGCCACCAGCAATGGCAGCACCAGTGGGAAATGGTTAACAAAGGTTTGATATTTCATTTTGGGGGGCAAGAAAATTAAATCTGCAGTCTGTGACTCTTAAGAAATTAAGTCTCTATTAGGAAAGGGTTAAAGACAGATTATGTAAATAGGGATATTGTTATTTCTCCCATATGTAGCACTGTGGAATGAAGACTGCTTTCTCTCCCTCCCTATTTTTTTTAACTTTTTTTTTAGTTTTTCTTTTCCACAAATTGAGAGATTAACCTGGTCTCAATTGAAATGGCAGCCCATATCATACCTTCCCTTGATCTCACAGCATGGCTAATAACAGCTGGGGCCTACCAAGCAGGCTTCTTTATTTTTCCTTTATTGTTCCAGGCCACACAACCGTGAACCTTCAGCATGTTATGTACTTAAGCATGGTCAGGTTGATGTCATTATTTTCTTATTGTTGTGGAGCTCCCTGGGTGTTTGCCCATATTCATAGAGAGGGGCTTGTGTGCTCTTTGTAGGTTAACCTTTTAAAAAGGAGATGCTCGACCACTTGCAAATGTAGCCCAGGGCTGTGACATTGCACTGGCCGATTCGTACGCTTCAAAACACATATTAGCACCGCTTGTGCTATTTCATCTTTCTTTTTAATTTTAGCCCAGTCTTGTTAGATAAATCTTATCTGCACCACCAGTAAATGCTTGATAGAGCACATTTTTAAAGCCTTTAGAAGGAGGAGGGGAAAAAAAAGTGTGGTTTGTCTGGGTCACTGTGTGCTTTGTCTAAGTATAGGCAGAACTATTTGCCAGTTTATCTGTCCGCTGTCCCTCTGTCTATCTCACCAGCCACCTCACAGCAAACAAGCCATGAGCATTAGTACTGAATTGTGAGAGCTACAGGGAAAAGTGCTTCTCTGCATGAACCCCAGCCACAGTCAGCTTTTACAATCCTATAAAAATTGGTCTACTTGCTATCAGTTCAGCCTGGGAAGCAAGCGGCAGCTCTCTATTGCCTCCAGCTTTGATGTAAGCACCCCACAATATTTCCGTTTAAACTACAGTGGGGAGAAGACACCTATAAAAATATTAATTAGCTCCAATTGACACCAGATGCAGTTAACATACTGTGCAGCTCCGAAATACTAGAGTTTTTATTAGGTAAGCTAATGTTTATTGTAGTCATTAAAGTCTGAGTCATAAAAGGCTGAGCATAAGAAAGATGTTTCAGGTATTATTCCTTCCATGTATCAAACATAAGTTTGTTAAATTCTGCTTGCAGTGTTAATTATTTTGGAAGTCGTATTGTGAACACAAGCTTCCAAAGAGTTTGGCAAGGTTTTTTATGCACTCAGTGGGCCAAAATGGAAATAAGTGAAGGGATGAATCTCCACTGGTTTCCATGAATTTTTGGCCTTGTAACTTTGAAGCGAAGCAGTTAGAAACAGCATCAGAGATTACAGGCTTAATGTCTGAAGTACTTCAGTAGCATCAACTATAATAATGATAGACCTGACATCTATGTATCCTTTGCTACAGTTTCCTTTGTAGGTTGATCATGTGCTTTTTCAGAGGAGGAGGTCAGGAAGCTGAGCAGTACATCTGGGGAGGAACCAACCTTATGTATATGGGTCACTGTCAGTGTCCCAGAGGTGCGTCTTAAGTTACTTGTGTAATGGGAAGCGCAAGGCTGCCTGTGCTTGAATGCCTGAGGACTGAGGATTAGGTTTATGGTCACCACCTCTCTAGATACGCAACTCTCCCCTTCTGTAAAACCTGTGTCACACAGGCAGGTGGTGAAACCAAATGATGCAGAGATCTTACAGGATGGAGTTGGACCACACTGAGTTCCACATATTTGATGACATGTTTGGAACCTCCTTGTATTTTACCAAGTACAACCAGGATGGTTCCCTTAATGCTTCTTTCAATTACTGAAGAAAAGACAACCAATAAATAGATCTCATTTTTCCTAATTTTGGGGATCCTTATTTATCACAGCCAGCTTACAATGTATGCGCATATGTCTAAGGATAGGTGGTCTGAATCCTTTGCATGTGACCATGCAATGTGTTCTTTGCATGGATCATGACTGTGTTGCCTTACTCTTCAGACTTAAGTCTCTTGAGCCAAATAAAGCCAATTTGTTCTCTCTATGTCTTGAAGAATAGAATCAAATATGAGCCACTTCTTTTGTGTATTCAAAATTCCTTGGACAATCTGATTTACTCCAGAGTGGAACTAGGATAGACAACATTAAAAAGTTGGAATGGCCAAGGAGTTTGAGCCTGATGTCTGTCTCAAGTCCCAGTGAAGATTGAAATTGCACTGAACTGGCACTGTTGTTCCCACTTTTCATTTTCAGGCTTTACTTTTGTTATCAAACACCTGTGTTATTTTACAAGGCAACACTCAGTAATACACTGAATTATTTTTTCTCTGACATTTTGTACCTTAATAAGTTCTCCTTTGCAGTGCAAGTAAATTCAATGTTAATGTAAAACAGTTATTTTCTCTTGAAACTAAAGCTGAACATTTCCTTCTGTAACAAGACATGAAAACTGCTTTAATTCCCAAAAATGGGTGGCAACTGGTATGTATAAGTATATATTTATAGGTATATGCCCATATAATATGCCTCATTGAAATGTAAATGTGTAAGAGATATCCTTACTTCAGCTTCTTTTAAGCAAATTTATAATCAGAATCACAAATTAATAAAATTATAATAAAACTAACCTCTCCCCATATGTATTTCAGTGATGTAGTTGTAGAGAATTATACACTGATTTTTGAAGTACACCATGAATTCATTAAAACCTGAACAGTCTAATCTTTGATTAAGCAAGATGGTATTTTCTGAATTGTTCTTTATAGGCTTAAAATACCTCACTTACCTGAAGCTTAGTTTTTAAAACTACTTTAACTATTTACCCAGATAAGCACAGTTCAGCTATGTAAAACAGTAAGTTACACTAACATATTTATTTTGACTGAAGGCCTTGAGGATGTTTTAATGCCAAAATCTAGAATCATATAGCCTGCTGTAGGAAACCCATAAAAATTAAATAAACTTGTAGGAAAAACCAAGACTTTAGTCCAAAACCTTTCCCCCTAATAAATAGCTATTTTTTGTAATTTTTGTGGACCAAAAAAGATTTCAAATTTTACTGGCAAATTTCCAATGCCTCTTTTCAATCCTTTTGGTTTCATCAAAACCCAAGAAACTCAATGATATTGCCAGAAGACATTATTTACTATGAACCATATTTGGAAAATATGACTTGAGTAGGATGTCCTTTCAGATAATGCTGTGCTCTGTCTTTGATTTCATAAGATCTTTACATATTTTAAATGATATTCAGAAATATGCTTATGCCTTTTTTCTTTTTTTTTTTTTAAGATCTGATTTTCTTATCTGAACTCTTTTAACAAAGGTATTATGCTAAGTATAAAAGCTGTCCAATTTTTTCCAACCTTTTGCTTCTCTCTAAACCACAGTCATTTTGTTAGACATTGAAAATGTCTTGATTTAGTTGTCTTGCTATTTTGGGCCTGTCCTGCCCCCTGCAGTGGTAATAAGGATGGGGCTTCCTGCTGGGTCCTGAAGAATACCATTTCACGGCCGCCACATAGCTGGCGGCTTTTATTTATGGAGCCAAGAAAATGAATGGGTATTAGTGTCCAAACATTTCAACATGCTCCTGTGGCCATGCACAAAAGGGACTGATTTGCAGCAAATTTCCACTTATTTTCCAAAAGTATTTACCTTGCAGAAGCTTGGCTGATCGCTATAATGGCATAGCAGAGGGGGAAAATGACCATTTCAGAACCCAATTTTTATATATGTTTCTGAACCTTAAAAGTGCTATACTTCTTCTGAATAAAGATAATACTCTTGGTTGCTAGGCTTTTATGGATATGTGGCTAATGCCAGCCCTTTTTTCATGTGTATCTTTACAACAGATGAAATAGGCATTACCTAAAAGCAAGAAGCTTCCTCTGCAATGGGAACTGCATGGGTGAAAGCTCTTGTGAAAGACCATTCTTTTAATCCCTGCAAATGGCACTCAATGTACACATCCAAGAGGGGTTTTCAACACCTGTACTCTTACCTGCCTGCTGGGGGCAGCACAGGGTGTATTTTACACCTTTCCTAAACTACCCCAGGAAATTTGGGGAGGACTACCAACCAGTGTTCCCCTGGGCAATGCATGAAACCTGCATTCTGACGCTATACCGACTAAACCTGGTGAGGTCTTGACCAGGATACAATACAAAAGAATTTGCGAGGGCTGTATCACTATACTGTACCAACAGACCCACTATACCCTAATAATTACTGACAGAAACTGGTGAGATACACACTACAGTACTACACCAACAAAAAATGGCAAGATCTATGCCATGATGCTACACCAACAAAAACTGGTGAGAGCCACTCATGCCCTTTAAATCACAGAAATGTAATAACCAAACAAGGTTATTAAGATACAGTTGCTGAAAGTTCTGTCCAGGCTCTGCAAAGTTCAGGAATGCAAATCAAAATCTTGTGCTCATGTCTTCTTAAACAGTTCCATATGAGCTTCGTGGCAGCAAACTTTTACATCAGTCAGCATGTGGATGTTAGATGATATAAAGGTTTAGTTAGATAAAATGAAGACTATTCTTAGTTCTGCAGGTGTTTGCAGGTACCCAATTTCAGGCGCAATTCCATGTATACACATGCACAGGTGGAGGTTTTATGGTTGAAGAGCCCCACAATTATATTTATAGGAAAGCCACAACAAAAAGAAAAAATTGATTACTTGTACTATAACATCATTTCTTGGAAGTTCCCAGCAGGTAAGATGTGAAGTCTAGACAATAGAATCACACCAATACAGTAGCTGCTATACAAGTTTATACAGGTCACCAGATATTGCAGTCTGCAACCCAAATGTAAGTTCCAAAATAAACAATACAGGAAATAAAGACTTGTCAATGGCAATACCCTTGCAATATTTTTTCCATTTTATACTTTTTTATTAAGATGTCATCCTAGCTATAAAGCACATCACTGCTGTGTTTGGTTGCCTCACCTGAATTGAAATGCAAAGCTACCACAAATTATTTTCTAGTTGATTAGTCCTATGTTGTTATCTGTATTTTTCTGCCTTTTATCCTGGAAAGTTGTTTGGTAATTATAGCTCCTGATTTACCTCCTGGTCACAGTGTACCTCTTTTTCTCCTAAAATCAGTTTGCACAAATGACAAAACCAAAATAAGAGTTCTGTTTCACCAGAGTGTCTGAATACCTTAAAGAGTAAATGGATTCACAAGAAAAAAAATCTGAAACCCTCGATGTGCAGCAACACATCTAGAGCTGCTTTGTAGTTATAACACTTGCTTCTTATTCCTTTGCCTCCTATTCAGATTCATTCTAGTCAGAGTCTCCATCTCCTAAATCTATTCTCGTTCAGGCAATCCCAAAGAAACAGTAACACAA
This sequence comes from Pithys albifrons albifrons, assembly GCF_047495875.1. Lineage (NCBI taxonomy): Eukaryota > Metazoa > Chordata > Aves > Passeriformes > Thamnophilidae > Pithys > Pithys albifrons. The sequence continues at coordinate 17,180,367 of NC_092470.1, read as the reverse complement.
CATGGGTAAATCCTCTGTGACAAACAACTCTACCTCCTCCTGTTATCTCACCTTCAACTGCTGGTATTGGTTTCACTATATATATGAAAAAGAGATGGGGGAATGAAGTGGTGGAATAGAGAGCAGGTAAATAATCTCATCTGTTTCAACATCTTTCAAACTATTCATGAGGCACACCAAGAGAAAGAGCTATGGATAGGTGAGAGATGCTCTTTCCTTTCTCTCTCCCTAGAGTTTTACAAGATTTTGCTCCTCTTCACATTGCATGGCAGAACACACCATGCACCAGAACAGCATGTTGGAAGGAATAAATAAAAGGTGCAGCTGGAAGAATATCTACAAGCCTCTAGGAGAGGAAAGACCCTTTCTGTGCAGCTTGGCTTCTCCCACTGGGAAATGGATATAATAAGGTTCACAAGGGAGAGCTGTGAGAGTCTGCTATGAATTCTGGACACACTGAGTAATTTTTGAATTTCCACTCAGTTTCTGGTCTCTCCTGTATGTCTGTATGATACTTAATGAAAACCTCAGTACACCTTCAGAAACTACAAATTACTTCAAAGCTAATGTAACAATTTAATTTTCCAAAGCAATCAAGGCCAATCAAATACCAGACATAAGTGACCTGTTTTATAACAAACTATAATTTTAAACATTTCAAAAATAAGAATATGCCATTAGTCTCCCTACCTCATAACGTGCAATTAAGACTTTGAATTGGTGAATTATTGTATTTTAGTCTGGTTAAGAATAAGCTGTCCTGAAAACTCTAACAGAAAGTAGCATATGTCAAAATTTATTCTTCCCACTAAGACTTGATTTCATTCTGTTGTAATAAAGCAGGAAAACTTTAACAAAAAGTAATACCTTGTGCTCTATTTTGTCCCCTTTTTTAGTGTATCTTTGTTTAGTCAATGATTGAATAAGTCTATCAAATCCTGTTCAAGGTCCTTTTTTCAATCATTAGAAACAAACCATCTTTAAACCCTTACTTATTATAAAGGTTTCATCTTGTCAGGATAGAAAAAAAAAAGAAAGAGCAAGAAACAAATTTTGTTTTTTTTTTCCTGTGGTTAAAAATTACCTTTTTCAAACAATGGCTTTACATGTTATAGCATTAATTTCACAATAAATTATAGTGCAGGTAGGTGGAATTACTCACATTGCTTGACCAAAGTGTCTGACCCAGCCAGACCTCTGATTGATGAATAGTTTTTCATTTTATTGTACTAGTTCTATCAAACAGAATGGAAAAACTGGATGAAAAAGATCCTATTTCATGTAATAGTATTTTGTTATATATCATTAGCACTTAATTCTGTCACCAGTGCCATGTCTGTGTTAACTAGGCCTTTCAACCTAATCCGTTCACACCTCATTGTGACATACAAGGATGTCATGAGGTTATGCAGAGGGGAAATTAGAAGGACCTAAGTGCAGTGAGAACTTAGTCTGACTAGTGTTGTAAAAGACAATCAAAAATGTTTCTATAAATACACCGGCAACAAAAGGAGGGCTAAGGGGAATCTCCATCCTTTAGCAGATGCAGGGGAAAAACATAGTGATGAAGGATGAGGAGAAGACTGAGTTACTTAATGCCTTCTTTGCCTTAGTCTTTCATAGTAAGACCAGATGTTCTCTGGGTACTGAGTGACTTGAGTGAGATGGCAGGGACAGGGAGAACAATGAGGCCATTTTAAACCAAGGAGAAATGATCAGTGACCTGCTACACCACTTAGACATGCACAAGTCTATGAGTCTGGATGGGATCCACCCAAGAGTACTGGGGTTGCTGTGGAAGGGCTCACCGAGGACTTTCCGTCGTTTACCAGCAGTCCTGGCTAACTGAAGAGGTCCTAGTTGAGATGTAAATGTAGTGGACTTGGCAGTGTAGGATCAACAGCTGGACTTGAAATTTTTCACTTGCACACCTTAAGGCTTTGTGGCAACATCACAGGGTTTACACAGACTGTGTTACAAACTGGGAAATTATGAGAAAAAAACTAATTCAAGTAGGTCTCATGTTAGGAGCTTACCAGTGACTTAGAAAAAACTTTATTCCTCCAGCAGATGTTTCTAACTAAGTAGAATTTTGGTCAAGATAGATGAAGGGTAAAATATTCAATAAATTGGCTTGGCTTTGCAGCTGCAGTTTTTTTACTGACAATCTTAACTGCTTGGAAGGGGAGAATGAAGCAGCAACTAATAAACTAAAAGAGCACACAGTTCTGGTAGCAGAAATTTCAGTGAGTGGAAAAGCTGATTAAAGGATACTGAGTAGATCTGTGAAACTTTAAATGTTCCACGTCAAAGGACTCAAAATGTATCAGTTTTTCATTTTTGTCAACATTTCCATGACTATTAATCAGAATCAAAACATACAAGAAATATGTATGTTTTTCAGAAAACTGTATTTTTTGCATTGTAGTTTTACCAGGCACAGTACATAAATAATTTCTTATACATTTAATCTACTAGCTCATGCTTGCATGGTGATAATATTTGTTCAGATTATCCTTGGTGCATGGCATATCCTCTCACATTAATTTGTCAAGTCATCCCAGAGACATGTTTTGTTGTAATTTTCCTTCTAAAGTTGTTTCCTCAAGAAGCAAATTAACAACACTGTTCTCTTCTTAGGCAGAAGTTTGGTTCTTCTTGAAACTAGTCAGAGTTTATGGAAGGATCAATTCAAGCAACCTAGTTATAAGATCAAGGTCCTAATTTATGAGGTTTTATTTTTACATTTCCTACTACAACAATATTTAACAAGTTTTGGCACATGCTTTTGCCTTCCAACCAAGATTTATTGTTGGGGTGTCTCTATCATTGTCACCCTCTCCACTGTTCTGATGTCAACACTGCAACATGTGTTATCTGGATCCAAGTTCTTTGGAACATAAGCTGGATATTCTTTAACTAAGCAATGATGTATTTTGTAAAAACACAGCGTAGGTAGCAGGTAAAATCTAGTGTCATAGAGACATATTTTTTCATCTTTCTCTCTTCACAAGTGTCTACTTAATTGTGAAGATCCTCTTTCTGACTTTTATACTAAGTGCAACTTCTTATTGGTTGGGTTTCCTTTTCTTATTGGGTTGGCTTGATTGTTACTGGGTTTTTTAACACCTGGCATCTGCCACAAATCTTTAGCCTGAATTAAAGATACATTGCAAGTGCCTTACCTCAGTCACAGTGAATCTATATCCAAAGACATTCCATTGGATCCATTGGCATCAGTCCATATATGCACAACTGTAAATGACATGAAAAAAATCTGGCCTCTGATTTGAAAAAGGCTATTTATGCACTTTCACAAAGGACAAAAGTCTTATAACTTTGGGTCTACACAGAAATGAGACACAAATATGTTAGTGAAAAGCCCCAAGTTTTCTAAATGTAGATGAGCACAGATTAAGAAAGCAGTAATTAATTTCCTTTGACCTCAAGCTGAAATTCCTTTCTAAAGCTGTCATAAAGAGAAAGAGGCCAGAGAGAAGAAGTGAAACTGTGTAACAATGCAATTAAACCCTTGTAATGAGGTCAGCCATTGGACTTGTTGCAACTGATATCATTATAGCAATGAGGAGGCATTATACGATGGCCTGATTTTTTACAGGATTCATTTTTTAATTTAACTCTTTAACAGTCAGGTATGTATTCCACAGCATTATAAAATAATTGTTGTCAATGACCAGAAGAATAGGCACAAGTTCTATTGTCCTATTAACACTGTTTCATAAGTTCTGGTTATGATTGCACAAAAAAACTCCATGGCAGTGGAACACAGGCCAACTTTGACAGAGACAATCTTCCACTCAGACTCTGCATCATATCTGCTGTTGGAGCTTCTTCCCAGAAAGCGACTCCACTCCCTTCAGCAATGGGAGAGAGTAACTTGTAACAATCTGCTGACAACAGGTGACAAGTAACACTTGACTCACCTGGGAGTTGTGGTGCTTAAGGAAAACATGAGCAGACCTGTAGAAATAACCTGAATCAGAAAGAATCCCAAGTAGTCTCGATCTCACTTGAAACTTGTTTATTCATTCTAGGTGCAGTGAAAAGAATTTGTTCCACTGGAAGAGTATTCATTGGCTTCATGTGTTCTGTTAAGGTATGTTTTGATTGGTTAGGCATTATAAAGAAATAAAAACTTGAGAAACTCAGATTTAGGCATAGATTCAAGGAGACTTTGATAGCGCATATTTTACATAAAGCTTTGATTAAATAAACAACTTTTTTTCAAGTGGAAATCTAAGCTTCCCCTTCTGAAGGGAGTGTCTGCAGCATTGGACATGCACATGACAACCACCTCATTATTACTTCTGTCACTCATTTGGATCCCCTACAACTGAACTCACATTATCCATTTCCTCACCAACTATTCACAGAGCAGTAAATAAGAATAACATTAATAAATAAGAAGTTGTGGTTATTCCTTCAGTCTGTTCCTATGAGTGAATCCTTACCAGTGTTTGTAGGATATGGCTTGGGTATTTAGATTTGAAAAAATGGTTCAGGATTATGAATCCAAATAGGCCATAGGTATTTCCATCTTCTCAGATGAAAATACCTGCAGGATAAGGAGAGAAAAACTTAATGAAGAAAAATACTAGATTATTTGGGTCTAAAAGGTTCATACCTCATTTATTCCTTAAAAACAATTGGAGTAAACTGGAAAAGGAGTAATAAACTGGGGCACTTATAATGCCATGGATAGAGTGAACCTGAAAAGGAATAAACTGAGGCACTTATAATGCCATGGACAGGAGTGGATTGCTTGATGAAGAGTCAGTTTATTGACTTCAATGTGGCAAGGAGATTTTGGCCTTGAGCTGCTTCTTTCTTGAGGCTTCAGTTCCTCTGGTCTTTCTGTCAATACACATGTGAAGGTATAAGAAAGAAATTCAAACTGATATCAAGTATTTCTAACTCTTCCCTCCACATTCCTCGAATTTTGCAGCTTAAACCAGATTGAAAAATAGTTTCAAGTACCTTTACTTTTTATGAATAAGTTCACTATCCTCTGTGTGCATATTATACTTTTAAAAGAGCTATTAGAAGATGGCTTACTGGTTGGAAATACAGAAAAGGCACCATTTTCTTGCACTCAGAGGACTGAGTCACCAGTTCAGATCCCTGTGCTTTTATTGGTGCACTGAGTCACAATCTGCCTCAGTTTCCCCTCACTGAGTATAATATTGACCTCTTCAGAGAGCTGTAAGCTTTCTGTGAACCTCTGTATTAAGTGTGAAGCCACAGCATTATTAAACATATTTTATACAGAGGCTGCTGAGTGATGTCCTATAAACTGTCATTTCTCTCCAAATGGACCAAAATATAACATTTCCTCCAGAAATACATTTATTATTTAACACTTTTCTGTGAAAGGTTTCTTTTACATTGCAAATGCTCAGAGTTCCTTCATAGGTCTCAGACTATTGACCCTTTACCTTAAAACATGCTATTAATGCTTAACGCTGTTATTAGTATTCAGGGAAGTAATGATTGGTACTAAAATGGAAATGTGCAGTAAAAACACCTTCTATTTTGTAAAATAATTATGTAGCCTAATAATTATTTCATACTATTCTTTTTGATTGATAGGGAAAGGGCACCAAGAAGTTTGGAATCATGATTCTTTAGGGTCTACATTCAAATCGCAGCCACCAACACCATTGTTTCCGACAGCTACGTTTCCTATGAACGGCAACAGGATGATCCCTGGCTCTGTTTGGATGAGGGTTACATCAGATAAGGGATACTTAATTAGCTTCTTTTTTGTTTGAATGGCAAGGAATTATAATTCTATAAAGGGCAGCTCAGCATTCATGCAATTTCCAAGTAAGTCACTGGTACCCTGAAGGTCAAATATAGTTCAAGTCTGCAGTGAAGTGAGACTACCTCCTTCCACTCTGCTGTCATCCCACCTGACCCTAACCTGGTAAAAGCATCCCTAGTGATACCAAAGAGGCCTTTCCATTCTCTGTGTACCAGCTACACTGGTCTTTCACATTTAAGGCTGCCAGATAAATGTCAAATCACAATGTTCTTATGATGTTTAATGGGAACTAGCCTGAGAGTGCTTGAACTTGTTTCACTTTGGAGAAGTTTTTGTCACTTTGGCTTAGGTGGAAAAACAAGTTTTAGATCAATAATGTCCATAAATGAAGTGCTGGGTTTTCTTAGCTGGTTTGCTGCTTGCTAAAAAAAAAAAACTGACAAACCTACTTAGCTCCATGTGTCTGTGTGTAGGACAAAAATAGCTGCAAGACTACTGTTCCATGTTTTAAAAAAATGGCTAGTTCCAGGTTTATTCTTTTTTTGAGCGCATAATATTAAAAACTTTTGTAGTTGTTTTCCTCACAGATATTCAGATGTAGGCAGCTATAGTTGGGTGTCTGTTTGCATGCATAACTATTTTAAACTATTTTGCTGGGCCTGTTTTTTTTCTTTTTAATTATCCTTTCAAACACTGTATTAAAGTGGAAACTAATAAATTTAAGCCAGCTTAACTACTCATGATACTACAACTATGGACTGGAAAAGACAGGAAAGTTACAGCTGTAAATAAGTAATATACATGTACAGAGACATTTATTGTTTCTATACAATTTTAAAGCCAGTTAACATGAATTTGGAAGTACTGAGAAGTTTTTCCTATCATAATCTGCTGAGACTAAGGCTGCTGAGCTCTATCTCTTTACCTTTACCAGCAGAGATTCCTATGAAGGAGCCAACATCCAGCATCCGTAAGATTCCCTCTCATCACTCAGTTAACCTGGGAGCTGTTCAGATATTAAAGTGATAACTGCCACAATAAAACTTCAAGGCCTATTTAAGAGTTGTGGAGAGGAAGAAAGGAAACGTTCCTGCCAATTCCACTGCAGCTACTCAGCCATGAATGCTCTGGGTGGAGCACAACTACTCTCCTGGATCCCTGTTTCAGTTCTGACACGGCTACCAAAAGATATCAGCAGTGCCAATAAAAGCAAGTAAAACACCAGCAGGATCAGCAGTAGGAGCAACAGCTGGCCAGATACAAGAAAGGAAATAAAATGTACCATCTGAGGGCAATCAAGGGATTAGTTATGATTCATGAGTCACAACTACTTTCTGGACAGGCTCTTGCTTTGATCTAGCTACATATGGCCCCTTGCTCTGGTTCTGTGCTCGAAACAGCAAAAAGAGAAATACAGGAAGTGAGTGTTAAATAGAAGCAGCAAGTGTGAAATATTCAGAGATATTTATATATTAACTACTTTGGGACAATTAGCTGGATTCAAAATTACATTTTTTACTAGGTAATTAAAATTCAGGCAAGTATTTACTTTTATAGAAGAGGTTACAAAATTAATAAAGAATGTCACTCATCTGCCTAAGACATCACCAGCAATCCTAGTAAGAAAGAATGGAAATAAGGATAAAGGAAATTTCAAACAGTTCATGAATATATTGCCACATTTCTCTTAATAGTGTTGCAGTAAGTAATGAAAATTTGAAAATATTGCCTTATTTGAAATTTTAATTTTTCTGTTTTAACTTCTAATAGGTCTAATCATCTTGGGCTTTAAGCTACAGTTTAACCTTACTGATAGCTCTTAGATATGTCTTTCAGACCAGGAGTGAAGAAGCTTCTAGGCTTCCATCCAGCAAATTAAGTAAACTCTACAAGTTTCTCAACAGGAAAAGTATTTTCAAGATATCAAATAATTTCTGTCTGTCTTCTCAGATCTCCTTAAATAATTTTGTTGTGTTTTGGTTTTTAAGTGACCTTACTCTTTTTCAGTGTCCCCTTTTTTGTACATCCAAGATTCTCACCATCCTATACTAATTCTTCTGTTCAGTTATGACTACCATGAGTATTGGTCTTTTCTCCTAGTTCTCCTCTCTCTAAGCTTATTAATGTAATTTACATTCTTGTTCCTAGATGCGTGAACCCACACTTACATTTAGCTGCAATAATACAATGTAATCTCTATAAAACCATATAACTAACCCATTCTCATTGTATTTGACAAATTAGCATTGAAGGTTTATCTTTTCTCTAAAATACTAACTTTGGGCTATATGCTGAACTTAGTATAACCATATTAAAAATACCCCAATGAATGATGATTTCTCATTTAGATCAACTAACAAATTTTAAGTCTTACTGGTAGGGACTACATTGATTTTTGTATTACACTGATTTTTGTAAAGAAGACATTCAGCATCAAATCAGTCATATTTTTGTTCTTTCAGAACAATTAGTTTTACCTTTCAGAGTTGATATAAATTTTAAAATGCTTAATGGCATAACAGCCCTGATAGTGTTACAATTTCAGTTGGACCTGAAACTAGTTCACAAATTAGTAGGAATCTTTTTACAGTTCTATCACACACATTACAACTCCTCCTCCAGATTATGCAATGATGCAAACATACATTCCAATAATAACAGTATAGAAGTGGTTTCATATATTCCAAGTATATATAGAGCCTATATATAGAGGGCCTATGTTTAGCCTCTACTTACATTGCCCTGTGAATGTAATGCCAGAGGGAATAATTAAGGGGCAAGACTGGTTGACCTAGACATTGGTTGACCCGCCCGACAGGCTTTCAGACTGAATTCTCTGGTCTGCTAAAGAAGAAAGCCTCACAAAGTGTCTTTAAAGCAGCCATGGAGGACAAGAAGACGGTTCCCTAGTGACTCTGTGATGATGTAAGTCTGTCAGAGATGGCTCAGCTATTTGCCATCACAAGGCATTTCCTGCCCCCAGCATAAGAGGACAGTCATAAAGTGATATATGGAAGGCAGAGTAGGAACTGAATGTGGTGAACTTCACTACCTTAGATCCTTTGTTCACAAAAGTAGATTTCCCCCTTTGTATCCAGAGCCATGTGAAGCTAAATTTTCAGACCCCTGTGGTTTTCCACTTCATTCTATGGCCTGACACACCAGGAAAATGTGGCTTGATTGCCATAATATCCAAACAACAAATCCATCCCAAGCAACAATCTGTCAGACTTCTATGAAATCTAACTTACACATCACTGACCTGTTTTCAAAATGGTTACCTGCCACAACCCACTCCAAACCAGGAGACTGCCACCAGTAAAATTTGTTTGGTCCTCCAATTAATTTGTTCCTGAGTCCCTATGCTGAAGCTGTGCCAAAAATATTGCACAGAGGTTGCACTGGGGTTTGTCCATAAGGCTTGCACAGAGACTATTTGTTTCACACTACTCCTACTGCAGACAAGTGATCAGACACTAAAAACTTCAGTTTACTGATTGATACAGTCTGAATGGAATCTCCAAATCTACTGCAAAGTTGAAAGTCCCTGCGACAATTAATTAGTCACCTTTGCTTTATCATTAGGAAATTTAGAACAGTAAGTTTGCAGGAGAGATATTCATTATTAGACCCCAGCTGGAGCCTTTCAAGATTAGGGATTAAAAAGCACATAAACCCCCATTTCCAATTAGGCACAAATGTCTTTCTCTCCTCTCTTCTTCTGCAGTCATAGGACTTGCTCTTCATGTGGCTAAAATGGCACATTTTGGCCAACTACTTGACAACATTTATAATCGAATAACTAATAGATTAATCTTATTATTTTGTGCCATGAGTTAACCCCAGCTATGCCCCCCAAAAAGCTTCTACAATACCCCTCCTCCAGAGCATACTATACCCTTTACAGGGTAAACTTTTGTGTACTCCCCAGCAATTCTCAGCTCAGGAACTGAATGTAGGACATGGAGCAGAAGATGGTCAGATCTTTAATAAATAAATAAATAAATAACCCCCGAAAACCCAAAAGACAGAACCTTCACAAGCCCATTTGCCTTGTAATAAAAATTCAGGTTTCCAAGCTTCCCAATGAGCAGACAATCTCCAAATGACATGCAAGACAACATATCAAATTTCAGGCATGAATAGTGCAAGATCTTTTTCCAATTCTTACCATATTTTTATGATTTCTCTTACTGTATCCTAAGTGTTTGGTGAGGGTTTTTCCCAGTTCAAAGACATGTGGCTTATACATCCAACTTTCCTTAGAGGAGGCTACCATATTTCAAAGGCACAGTTTTAAGGCTACTTAGAAGCTTTTCCTAAGGAAACTATCTGCCAAATTCTGCCTTATGACTAAAGCTGAATTCCAATGGATACTCACTCATGATCCCCGTAGAGTCAATGAGACTTCTGCAACTGATCATCAAGTTTCAGTCCTTTGTACATTGCAATTATTGTTTCCGGTAGATATTTTTAAAGCCTGTTTTCAAATGAAGGATGAGGTTCAAAAGGAAATGTTAATGCTTTTCTTTCTTGAATGTCTGATCAGACTGGCAGGGAAGATGGAACTGGTGTACAATTTTGTTCCTGTTAATTTTGTTAATAGTCTTGTGCTGCAACTTGTCTAGATGCTTTGTGACTAGTGCTGGTCTTTTTTCCTTTTTTCCCACTGACATGCTCTTGCCAAGGATATCATTATGACATTCTGTAGTAACAAGCATTCTTCTGTTCAAATTTATATCAATTAGTTTGGGACAGTAATTCAATCGGACGGCCCACTGGATTTTGAAAGACTCGCAACGATGTCAAAGTGGCGACCTTTTTCCTCCACTCTCAGCCAAAAGCCATTTTTTAACAAGGAGCTCTTGAAAAGAAATGCCACTTTGATAATTAGTTATTGATCACGGACAATGCAGCGACGAATACCATCGGATTAGCCAGACGCCAGTGGGTCGCGACACGAGGGTTTCCTTATCGCAATAATCTATGAAAAGAAATATAGAATAAAGGTCGTTAAGGCTTCTCTTTTGGGAACATAACCCAGATAGCATAACTTCCTTATTAAAAATAGAAATACCAAATGCATTCTGGATGCACTTAGTTTTGTAATGAACCTGTTGAAAAAACTTCCGGCTGGACGAAATCTGTGAAGTTACACTATTGAAGCAACTGCATTTAAAATTATTTTGATGAATTAACCCTGGTGTGGTCAGCAGTGTTACCTCACTAAAACACCTTTATCTTTCCTACTCTAAAATGTCCATTAGAAACTATTTTGGATCTGTGCATAAAAAGACCATAACAATTGTAGACTTAAGAAATAATGGACTTTTCTTTCATATAATTTAGGACGAATTTCAAGGCCTGCCTGAAATTGGTTCATGTAAGTTATCTAATTGAGAAAAAAAAGGCAAAGAACAACTTTATTGCACTTAAAAGAGCAGAAAGCAGGATAGAATCCATTAGTTTTAGGGTTTCTTTTCAGAATAATAATGAAACATAGTTTTACTGAAATGTGCAAGGATATACAACTACCTGTGCTATAATTTTGACTGGCTTGAGAGATTTTTTAGGTTAGTACTGAAGTAATACAACTATTTTTGAGGTAGGTAGGATAATGTTAGAGTGTCATTGCAATTGAACTCATAACAGCAGAGGTAATACACATAAATGACTGGACTACCTAGTACTTTACAGCAATAAATACATTACTTATAGATCACCATTTCTAATTCAGTACAGGGCTCTACTTCTTCATAGACTTGCCTAGAATAGTTATAACTTCAGTGGGATAATGAGAAAGAAAAACATTATGGTCAGAGAAAAAGAAGCCCATAATGATTGATTTATATAATGTCACATAGGATATTAGAACTCTGTAAGTATAAAAATAAAACTCAGATTACTTTGTTTCTTATTACATAAAATTATTTTTTATTAACTAATGACTACTGGCACTTAAAACAGTGTGAATAGTCTCATGCTAGTTAACTTTGCCTAAATTAAATTGATATTAAATCCACTTACCATAGCACAATTCCTGTCTGTTTCAGCACACAACATTTTAAAATGAACACCAAGACAAGGAGAATGTCTCAAACCTGAACGTTTTTCCATAGAGATATGGATTCATATTGATGGGGAAGCACAACATACCTATTTCATGGGTAAGAAACATCCTTTTTTTCCAGGGAAAAAGAAATGCTTATTATTAGACTGATGAACCTGCCATGAACACATTATTAATTATTTGTTGTACTCAATATTATTTTGCAAAGTTCATTATTAATTCAGTGTCATTTTACTGTTGTTATTAAATTACTATTATTTTAATTTATGACAAATTAGTTTTTCTAAGAGCTTCCAGCAACTCATTCTTATACCACAGTGTGTATGAAAATGTTCTAAAAATGTGTGGAAGCTAACAATTAGAACAGTTACTCATAAAGGTAATCTGTTCTAAGTTCTGTGATCTGAAGGTTATTTAATTTTATTGCTGTGACTGCATGAAATAGTCTTAAGGGGGAAGTTCAATTTCATTGAAGGAGGACACTGTGTGCCCACAACAAATGTAATATTGTCCAAAAGTTAGAATAATCCTGATGGATAATTCTGCGAGCGGGATGTTTTATGACCCTTTTCTGCCATTATCTTGCCAGGGGGACTTTGGCAACATAATTCACCTTTAGATGCCTTGTTTTTCTGCCCATCATGAACTGTTATTTTATGGTTCAGATTAAGAGCATTAAAAGAATCATTATAACACTGTTCTGAGCTGCTAAGAAAGAAACCTGAAGTACTCAAGTTAGCAGCATGTAGATGGCTTCTGGTCTTCCCAGTTTTCCTTTTGTAAGCAGGAAAGACCTATTATCACCTCTTTCAGGTAAGAAGTAGCACTCCTTTTTAATATATAGATGAACACGTTAGTATCTCTTAACCCCTATAACTTATGCCTGAAAGTGTTCACTGCACTATAAAAAGGATCCAAAGATCCAAGATGCACGTGAAGAACCTCCTGTGAACACAGGACAAGGAGGACAAACTTCCAGTGTGTTGTACCTATCCAGGTGCACTGCAATTTTTCTCTGCATTGTAGTATCTGGACTCTGAATATTTCAGGCACAACTCCCTTCCCTGACATGCAGACAGGCCGTTCAGGGACGGTAGGGCTGGCCACTTCCATGAGGAAAGATCCCGAATGCTGTGGGACATCTGTTCTTCCTGACCACTGGACACGAATCTGAAAAGAATAATGTTATTAATATAGAGATGATCATCATTAAAACAAAGCACAAGATACATCTCTGTAGCTGAACTTACACCTTGCAGTCTCACCTCAGTGTATCACAAGGCAATGTAAAGAATCCTGTCTGCCAGACTGGTTGTTTGTGTAGATACCATGGTGATGGGTGTGTGATAAGATACAGATTATTTTTACAACAAGGCAATAATTCTTACTTATCTATTTCCCTTGGGGTGTTCTGAGGACTAATCAGTTAATGTTTGCTCAAATCTGTAAAAGGCCATATAGGTAGTAAGTATTATTATTATTACCTTATTATGATATTGACTTTACCACATTGAACTGCAGTTCTTTCCTCTACTTAGGTGTAATATTACCATAAAGTGTTTATATTCCCATAATGTAAATGTTTCCTTTTGAAGGTGAGTTGAACAGCTTATTGTTACATGTGATCCACAGTGTAATTTATTCACATGAGCCAGGAGACTCTAGAAATATATTCCAGGGGCCTTTCCAGTTAGACTCAGGCTTTTACATTCTCACTTTGTCCTGAGCAGCGTTTATTGACATGCATTTCCGAAAACCCGTTTGGCCAATCCATACAGCCCTCTAGGGCCCTGTGTTTTGCTGCACCAGTAGGCATGCTGTCATTACTTTGGCACTGAAACACAACTGACTGTAAAGGTTGGGCTGCTGTTCCACTGCTGAATTCACCTGATTTGGAAGCTCATCATCTTGTCCTGAGAGAAAAGGCTGGACAACCACATAAAGTCTAACCTGCAGTCCTAACCAGCACTTAAACCAAGAGCCAATCTGCCCCTACTCCCCTCCCCAAAAAACCACAAAGCCACCTGATCTGTCAAGTTTGCTCTTAGTATCCATATTCTAGTCTGACAGATATTTACTCTCTCCTCCCCAGCCCTTACATCTGGATCAATGGGGACAGGCTTTCCACCCCTCAGAAGATTCACTTACATTAAGTGGCGAGGTGGAAGCAGTGAATGAACAATAGACGGCTGTCAGGCTCGACAGCAGGGCATGGATGTATGAGCGTGGAGCTGACAGCAAGGGCCTCAGAGGGTAAACTGCTTTGCTGGAACTAATTAAACAGATGAAATTATTACATGAATATGCAGATGTTGTTTACATTTTACCATATGGTATTATTTCAGGTAATAACTCGCAGGAGGATCCCTTCCTCTCATCAAGAGGAAATGAGTTGAAAAGGAGGCTCCACGTGTCACCTTTCAGTTGCTAGGCAGACATTGATATGGCAGACTTCTCTCCGAGTCGTGGGGAAACTCTTCTCCTTGTAGCCATATGACTCCAGAGAGGATTTGCATTCCTCCTACTATGCAATGTTGGAAGAGATTATCTTTTATCAAGCATAAATGTTAGAGTTGCAAATTTTTTACCGTTACACGCAGAAGACATGCACTTTCTCAAATGCTGACTTCCCAGTGTGAGCTTTACAACTGAGATGCTGCCAATCCATAGTTCATAGGTGAGAAGTGACAGATCTGTCCAAATATATAGAGGCTGGAAGGACATTTCTGCACAGGTTGACATGTGGCTGTGCTGGTTAGCATTTATTGCTTTCCTAACCTGAAGAGTGGATACAGAGGCGTTCCTGTTCAATAGGTTTCCATTCTTCATACTGAAAGGATTGTTCTGTAGAATTACAGAGACACAGGGTTACCAACAGTATAAAACATTATTAATTATATGATTTAAAGTGGGTAGTCAGCTAGAATCTGACACAACAAAATTGCTGTACAACCTAGGAAAAGACACATACTGAGAACAAGTTACACTGAAAACCTTTTTATAAAGTGTTAACTAAGGAAACAGGACAGTGAGGGACCACAGCCAACAGGATGGCTGGTTTGGGAGCTACTTATTACTAGATAAATTCAGGAAAGATAATTGCAGAAATGCAGTCATACTCACATTGTCTGCACCCAATCTCTGATGAAAAACTGTCACAAATACTGAACAAATAAATACAATTGTCAAAGAAGTCTAACAACCCTACTCACTAACTGATCATTTTGCAGCAATATCTGCTACTGAAAGACAAACATGCAACTGTCCTGTCCTTTTAGTACTGTTCAAAACTAACTGCCATCCTAAAACAATTCAATATTAATGTAAGTGATAGCTCTTTCAGGCTGATTCAGCATCTCATTTCTACAATGACCATTTTTATACAATCCAAGGGATCAATGGCACCACTTTTTTCATCACATGTGCAAAATATCTTTATGTTACTCTCTTTATTGCTTATTCTAAATGTTCCTAGCTGATATGTGGGCTGACCATATTGGTCTTTCCCCAAAGATTCAAATACCAGATATGTTACAGGAGCTCATTGATAGGGGATAATGCCAAGTTACATCACCACTGCACTGACAGATTGGTTGCCACTGATGCATTTGGCTTTCAAATATCTTTCTTAGGTACAACATTTTAATAGATCACTGGGGTCACTGGTGACCTATATAATTTAAGATGCAAAGACATGATGTCAGTGGAGCAAAATGTGGTTTTGATCAAGTTATCATACTGTATTTTTTAAATAAGAAAAATGTTTTTCTCTTCACCACTATTTCCCCTGTAAAAAGTCCAAATGAATAGCCAGTATAACTGCCTCTGGCCATTCTGAGTTCATGACCAAGGGAAAAAAAAAACCAACCAGGTCTTCAAGACTTAGAGACAGCTTTATACAGAGCCAGTGCTCTAAGTTCAGAAAGGATTCCTTTGACTTAGTCTTCTGACATAAACATTTAGCAGTGTAACATATATATCAAAACAAACCAGAACAGTTCATTTTATATACATTCCCTTTGGAGAGAAGGTGAGAAAACAAACACAGAACAGATGTTAGTCATGCTTAATGTACTACTGGAGGGTACTTGGATACTAAGGTGCTGTTCCTAACTGACAAAAAAACAATGAGAAGTGCTTCATTCATTCCTCCGCTCATCAACCAAACACTGAAGAAAAACACTCTGGATTTTCCTCAGGAAATGAGCACACACAGCAAATGTTGCTACTAATTACTGACTTATATCCACCTTTCCATCCTTGTTTGGTATTGTTGAAAGTTTGATTGCTCAAAACCTCACATTTCTCTTCAACAAATCGCTGCAGCAGTTAGGAAAAGTTCCTGTAAATTTCTATGACTTATTTTGTCCAAGTCTTGGTCTTTCTTGTTTTATTCATATCATCACATATTATATTACACAAAGAAATTTTCTTTCAGAAAACTATTAATTTTTCACTAGAAAGGAGTCATCTGGGTTCCAGGGCAAGCCACAGGTTCTGTTGGGCACACAGGGGGTCCATTTATCTCATCTCTGCCCACGATCTGCCACTGCACATTTTTGTCTAACCACAACCACATCTTTCCTGCTACAAAGACACCAGGTTGTGGAGCAGTTCCGATCTCTCCTTAAGAAGTTTGATGTCTGCCCACAATGTACACTGGTCCTACTGAAAAAGAGCCCAGGGGGAAAGACATAGCATGGAAATAAATTCAAGATATTGAGTATCAGGGTAAGAGAAGACCTTTTGCGAGTGATCAGAGGTGTGGACAAGGGAACAAATGAAACAAGAAATGCTACAACAGGAGCTGAGAACGTCCTGTTGTTGGCATCTTGGGAGGTGGAGAGAGACTGCACACAGATCACTGAGCAGGCACTGCCTAAGGCTCTTACTGCTGAGCAGAAATCATGACACAACTATTGATGGTGTTAGAAGCAGCAAATAAGACACCAGAATAGGCCTGGAAAGTGAGGTCTTTCTACAAATCTGTATTATTTCAAAGTTCTATCTGTTGGATCATATGAATACAGACATTGGAAGTGTTTACTACATCAGTGAATCACTACTGCTCATTCACTGGACTTCTTTTCCCTGCTCACTAACGTGTCTAAAATTCCCCATTTCAGTCTTCTGGCTGTCTTGCTGTACTTATAGTATTATTGTACTGCTCTCCTCAGCTCACCATCTGGGTGTTGTGAACCCATGTGGATACAACCATGCTTTCTTTATGTTTGTGAAATATACAGCACATTAGTGTTTCTGAAAAAAAATAGAAAGCAGGTAAAGTTTGTTTTCATTTCTTCTTATTCATCCTTTGTTTTTTTTCCAAGAAACCATCTCCATTTGGCAGGCACTACCTGTGTAAGATAACTTACTAATACTGTAAGACATACAATTAAAAGTAGCATGTTCATCAAACACACATGATTTATCATGCAGATTGAATTAAACTATGGCTTCTTACCTCCACCAGAAAGTCCCAGTGAGCAAAGAACAGCAGAACATCCATTCATTTTCCTCATACCAGATTCTGTTTCAGAGTTTCATACTTTAGTACTTTGCCCCTGGGGTTTAAACTTTCTCCAGTGGATGGAAAATGAAGTAAATCAAGCCATAACAAAGACAGATTTGACCTGAAGTCTTTTGGATGAAGGCCCAAACCTAAGAGATGAAATAATTCACAAAACTTTGCATTCAAAGTAAAGCAATATAAAAGAATTGATGTGCGTTCCTGACATGGAAAAGTCACAATTGTGTAATGTTTCTGTTGTCCAAACCTCATGATGATCTATGTTAAAGAAGAAAAAGTACTGCCAGATCCAGAGCTATGCTGATTTCCGTTACGGTATTTCACTTTAATAGAAGCGAGACATCAACAAAGAGTTTGTCTTGTGTGGGTTTTCTTCTGCTGATGTTACTGTGTTGCTGTCTGCAAGGGAAGACAGATACCTTGAGCTTCATGCATTATGTAGAACTAGGTTTGGGTTGTGCTAAATTCATAAAGTAAAACAGAAATCTGCAAAACTTTCCCATTGCCTTAAATACCATTCCCAAGATGACAAGTCTTTTCAGAGTTATATTTTGCCTTTTCATCAAGCAAAACCATCTCAGATTCCTAGAAAACAGCAAAGAGATATTTTTATACTATGTGGGTTTCAGATATGAAGGAAGAAAGAGTCCAAAAAAGGCAGACAAACACAAGAAGAAAATAATGTAAGAGTATTTGGTTTAGAGAGGTTTGAGAATCAGCCTCTGTTTGAAATCCCATAGGTTATGGCCCTTAGTATTTTACAATACCCATCCTGCAAAGAATTCAGGCACACGCCACCCTGCTGAAGCTCACCAAAGAGATTACCCACACACAGCTCAAAGCAGGACCAAAGCTCCTGGTTTTTAGGGTTCAGTCCCAAAAGGAGTTAGAAGCCAGACATCTGGGGAACTGAGTCAGGGTTACAGGCACCATTTTCTCATCTGCCCATTGACACAGCTCTGTGAAAACTGCTTCCCCATGATGGACCAGTGATACAGAGTCAGAGAAATGCTTCGTGTTTCCAAATAAAGTGCGTTAACAGTCGTGCTTTACATTTCCTTTCGGGGTAGAATATGGTTGAAAGGTGAAACATACAGGAGGGGAAGAAATTTGCTTGTGGTATCAATTTTATTGGCCTCCAGCATACTTGCTGTTCATGCTCTAAACTGAAACTCCATTTGGCAGTGGTTACCAAGAACTCTCTACTGAGAAGACAAGCCATATACAATTGTATATGTCTGAGGTGTTGCTATGTCTATTTGACTCAGATAAATTTTACTTGATGATACTTTAGGAATAGTCTAGAGGGACTCAAGAACAGCAGACATAGTCCTAAATCTGAACATGGTAGGAGGGAAGAGGGAAAATCTCTCCAGCAGCCATAACCCTATGAATATGCTCAAGAGGAGCATGCCATGCAGCCTAGCTGTAATTAAGAAAACAGGCACTGAAATTCCCCTAGTCCCATTTCCAGTGTCTCTGTGGTTCACATCCAAAGTTTTTCCTCCAAGCTTTAGTTGTCTAGAAAAAAAATCATGTGCATACAACTACGTGATTAATTATTTCCTATGTGCAAATCCTTTCTCCCTTCATTTAGCAGATCCTCCTCCCACCAGTGGTGTATACAAGGCTCAGCTTCCCAGATCTGTGGACTTCAAAACTCTGGATTTAATTTCCTATTCAATTTACAGATGGTGCTTAACCTCATTTGAGATAATCATTTAACCAAGGTTAGTTTTTGCTCCTATGCATTTCCTATTTTCCCACTGTACAATCAAATAAAGAAAACCAGAATATGACCTATAGAGTTTTTAAGACCACGGCATACACATGTGACATATACTTTAAGACTGAATGACAAGTTCTGCAAACAGATCCAGGCACTCAGCAGCAGCAGAAGTGCTACCACAAGAGCCCAGGTGTCTCACTGACCTGCTCCGGCATTTGGCAGAGTAGAGTTGCTATTGTGTTGACTCCCCGTGGCAGATAACTAACTCCCAGTCCCTTTGGGGCTTAAAACAGGGACAAACACAAGCCTTTGGAGATGCCACCACAAATACTTCCAGTTCTAAAAATCTTTGTGCTGCAAGATGTGAATTTGTAGAAAGACTTCACTGCATGAGGGACATGTAACTGCAGAACTCTAAGTATCAACATGTTTCACTGTAACAACCACAGATTTGTTTCTCTCTGGATAGCACACTCTGTTCTATGTCAGCTTGAATACACCTCTGAAATTACCTGTGTTCTAATTGCATTTACATACTGTAACTGTGGGACTGTTTTGTAGGTTGTGAGTCTCTTACACTGATGCCATCCTCCTTACCAGCAATTTTCAAAAAACCTTTGAAAGAAAACCTGTAACTTTTCAATGGAATGAAAGAAGTGGTGGGGATATTATAACCTTTGCAATCTTTGATAAGCTTCTATTTGAGTACAGTCACATACTGAAAAAAATACTTCTGGAAGCATTTTACATGGTGACTAATGCAAAATATTTCAGCTGTGTCAGCATCCATCCAATTCTAGATTACATTTTGGCATTTCAGACAAAAAAGCATCCTGGCAAAAATTAAACTGAGGAATGGGTAATATGATTATGACAATTTATATTTGTAGAAGTTGTGAATGGCAGCATCAGTGCTTGCTAATCCTTTGATAAATTCTTGTTATCTTTTAGTTCCCAAACGTATCTGTAAAAGTATAAAGCATATTGGAGGCAGATGCTGCAGCAGATGAATGTGCTTGCCAAGCAGTGCTTTGTTTGTTGGGTTTTTTTTCATCTAGGTATTCTTAATTGTCATGTTACATGCACCAAGTAGTTCTTACTTCTGGCACACTTCATGCAGTGTTCTGGGACATAAATAATACAGCTGGTGTTTCCCTACACACACACTCTTCTCCACATCTTCATATTAGGCCTCATCTTGCAGCCTTTACTCAAATGAGCAATGTAGTTTACTCCAGTGGCACTACTTAAATGAGTAAAAGAAACAGCAAAAGCTTGAATGAACTGTATAGTCATTCATATTTGAGTTGATCCAATAAGCTCCCCCCTTGCCTTTTTTAACCTTGAAACATCATAATGGAGTATAATAAAAGAGAAGAAAACCCATTTCAGAACAATCAAGTTTAAAATTGTGTTTCTTTTACAACACCTCATTTAACAGAAGCACAGCATCTGCTCATTACTATTTTACAGGCAAGAATGAAAAAACAACCCCAGAAATCTTTACTTTCACTTATTACCTGAATTTGAAGAAACTTGTCAACAAAGACACAACTTACCAACAAAGTTTCGCCTTTTGTAGCTATACACTGTCTCTTATCACCAAAAAAATCAGAACTCTTTTTTACCACAATTTAATAGGGGTCTTCCTGATGTCTCCAGAATTCACATGTTCTGCTCCATAAATGACTGTAGGGGCTTGAATTTGTGGGGTTTTTATGTTTTGGAATTCATTCACTTTCATTGTTTCTCTCTTCTGAAATTAAAGAGGGTTAGGTTGGCTGCATAGCAAACAGAGAAGAGGGTATCAACTTCATGCATTACTTTGCAGGTTTTGCTTTTGAAAGTGAGTGTACACAGGTGTGTGCAGGTACATGCCTGTGAGATCTGCATGTATGCAAACAATATTGTCACCTAAAAAGGCTGGAAAGGTTTGAGAGCTCAAAAGAAATATCTTTCCCCTCTACACTGCGTGATTACTGGCATTCCCTCCCTCTTGGGCATGTGTTCAGCTGAGACTAGGCCAAATTGGCAGTTATTTTCAAAACGCTTGGCAGCCCCATGATCCCTTGGAGTTTTCAGCTGACATCTCTCTCTCCACCAGTCTATGCAAGGGTCAGTGGGAGACCTGACTCCCAGGCCCGGGCTTGCTCTGGCTGTGTCATGAGTCAGGACCAATATAAATTAAAACCTTAAAGCCATACTGCAAAGGCATTCTTTACCCCGTGAGGTATTTTTTTTTCCCTATGACAGATTGCCTTTCTACTACTTTCCTACTATTTTTTTGTTCTTGGATAATACAGTAGCAAGTATGTTGCTTTGAGCTGAAGAAAGGGGGAACATCTGGCAAAGAGAGAGTTAAACTTCCACCAAATTTTTTAATATTTTTGGTACGTTTGTTGATGCTCAACAAGCAGGAGTGAAATAATAATAATACTAGAGCCTGCTTATCACTTACAAACAATAGTCCAATGACAATGTTCACACTGACGGAAAAAATGGGAGTAGAAATTAATAGTGACAGTCCTGCAGGAAACAAGGGAGAAATTGGATACCAAGTTATAAAATACAGACTAATCCAATAGGCACATGCTGCTGTTATTATATTAATATTGTTAAAAATATCAAAGCACTTTAAAAATGGAATTGTACTGTAGGTAGATAGACAGTATTATTTCCACATTTTTTTAAATAGAAATTTTCACTCCTTGTTTGGCTTGAAGGCATGGATGTAATTTGTTGCTCAAAAACCAGTAGCTGAATGCTGTGAAAAATAAGACTCAGGATTAAAGTCTTCCATCTGAAGGACATAATCAGGCTACACTGAGATCTCTCTCTGTTATTAACAAAACCATCTGAGTCACTGCAGATATGGATTTCACTGATGTTCAAAAGTGGGGTGGGCTAAGTTTATTTAGTTAGTTAGACAAGAAGGAGAGACTGTTTTTCCTCCTTGTAGAATTAAATAGCAAAAAACTCAACCAAAATCACGTAAATAAAGAAGAAAACGTGAACCTCGACATATCTCACCTGCTGATGAACCTAATCCCACAGCCCAGGCTCAGATAGGCAAAATCCCTCTGAAAAAATCACTGGATTTCATCACACAGATGAAGTGTATAACGTGAGCTGTACATCCTGGAGGAAATGACCACAACAGCGGCATTAGCAATTCAAGTTATTGTGCTCTCCTGCCATGCCTGTACAGCACCCAGCACGGCGAGGGCCAATCCCTGACACAGCCACCAGAGCCTAAATAATAATGATGCCTCATGGTAGCGTAATTTCAGCTGAAATCAGGAGATTAGGGAATCAACGTGGCTTCAGATAATGCCTCAAGAGGGAAGGGGCTGCCTGGGAGGATGCAAGAAAACCCTAAAAGAGGCTTCTCCGGGTGGAGATGCGGGGACGACCATCGCCTTTGTTTTTCCCGCCATTGGAGATGCTGAAAGGAGCCATGAGAAGCAACACTGGTACCCGAGGCCGGGTGACAGACCTAGCACAAACAGCAGCTGGCGCGTTCCAGATGGGCATGAGGCTCCTGCTGCCCTGATGGGGTCTAAAGGACCCGACCAAAACTCACAGAGCAAATGCTCTGTTGCCTCAAAGCTTGTTCTCTTTTTCAGCTGATTGCGAACAAAAATATCTGTTCTCCCACAGCGACTCCAAGCCAAGTGCACAACTCGCTTTCTTCCAAAGAGGTTTCTCCATGCAAATCATCTCCCTCCCTGGTCTGGAGGTGCTTCCTGCCCCTCCCGGTGCTCTGTTAGACAGACCTTCCCTTTCCACCAGACACCGAGACTTGACTTAATAAGCAAGGGGGGTAAAATATCCACTCTGTACACGTAGGGTGTCCTGAGGTACATACAATCATCGCCCTAAGATGTGATAAAGTAATCCAACGCCAGGCCCAGCCTGCCAGTTCAGGCCTAAAGGGATTTGATTCAGTGTCAAAACCTTTGGCTCAGAAGGTCACTCTCTCCTCTTGCTTTTCTTATAACAAAGGCAGAGGGTTGAGGGGGGGAGGGTTTCCTCCTCTTTTTTTTTTCCTTTTATTTTTTTTTTGTCTTGTGAATTCATCAGCTGCTGTTTGTTGAGCAGCGGGCCTTTATTCCGCCTGCTGAAACATTTTCATTAGATGGAGGCCTCTGAAGTGTGCTGGCGGCTGGGACCGCGCGA
Source organism: Pithys albifrons albifrons (assembly GCF_047495875.1). Classification (NCBI taxonomy): domain Eukaryota; kingdom Metazoa; phylum Chordata; class Aves; order Passeriformes; family Thamnophilidae; genus Pithys; species Pithys albifrons. The sequence goes on along the minus strand of NC_092470.1, from coordinate 17,157,074 downwards.
GGACAAAATCTTGGGCCTCTCCAGAAGCCGCCTGATTGAAATCAGCACTGTGTCAGGGGCTGTCATATCTCAGAAAAGACATAAAACACACGGAAACATCAATAAGCAACAAGCCTCTGACAGCTCTGAGACATTCCAGATGACAAGAAGAGAAAAGGGGTAAGGTTAGGGCTCATGGGGGATATTTAAAATGCCTAACAGCCAGCCGAAGTGTTGGCAGGCTTCAGGGAGGCCCAGAAAAGACAAGATAAAGTCTATCAGGTTATCACCTGGTTCGAGACGGATCCCTCACAGCAAGGCCACAGGGATGAGACAATGACACGACGGCTTTTTCTTTTTTTTTTTTATTTTTTCTTCCCCCTATTATTATTATTCTTTTATTATTTATTTTTAAAATGTAACAGCGAAACAGACTGCATTTACACTAAGGTTACCCAGACAACGTTTGTGCTGGAGAAGATTAAAAAAAAAAAAAGGAAAGAGAAAAAAGGAAAAGAAATGTAAAAGAGGGAGGACAAAAAGAGAATCCTGTGAGTTAAAGAATTCTGCTTCCAGCTACCATGTACAGAAATCAAAAAGGATTAACAAGTTTTTTTTTCATTTAATTTCCTGTACACCAGACGCTTTTGTTAAGAGATCAGAGATATTGCTATTTATTGAATTTTTAATATGATCTTTATTAAAAGGCAGCACACATGTTTAGTTTTCTTTTTCTTTTTTAAAAAAACATGCATGGGTATAAAAATCAAAGCACAGGAATGAACCATGGTTGTTTGATTTTGGTCTCTTTATATTATGGTGATTCAGATTCTTATTTAAATTTTAAAATAATGAAAACCCAACCCACACAGAAATAGCCCCACATCCTTGTTTTAGCTCACATCTATTCTGCTAAGTAAGCAATGGGCCCAGAGCAGCACTTTGACCAATCAGATAATGAATTCTGCCTTTGGAGTCAGGGTAAAACCAAGAAATGAGGTGGGTAGCTGAGTAGAAATGGCTATGTGTAATTAAATCACCATTCTATGTGCTCATTTGCTACATGCAATACCCCCAGGTTTGTCTTCAGTATGAATTGTGTCATTAATGAAAGGAGTAAAAACCAAACTATATGACCCCCTCCTCTGGGTGCTAAGGAACTGGACCTGTTTTGTCCTGGAAGAGTCAAGATTGCTGGAGAAGAATCTGTTTTTCCCAGTAATTTACAGAATACATCAAACCATCCTCTCCCAGTGACAGTCAACAGCAGTTCCAGCCTATCCTTCCTTAAATGTTTAGCATGTCTTAAATATGGTGATTTCTTAAGGTTAGTCTTGTGCTAAATCTAAGGAAATATCCTGACCAAAAAACAATTCTCTTCTTTTTTATCTGCAGCTCTGTAGATTTTCTTTAGAACCTGTAACTACAATCTGAAACCATTTAAAAATCAGATTAGACTCAGACTTCAAATACCTACTTATTTCTTTGTTACACTGCTCATATTGAATCCATAGGATTCAACCTAGTTTTACTGGGTATAAATATTATTGTGCTAGTCTGAAGCTTGGGAACTGCTTTCTTCTGCTGGACTTCAGTTCTGTATGACCTGTGAATCACTTGATCTTTTTGACAAAACATTCTGTAACCTGAGCAGGTGAACCTCAAGAGTGAAGGTGAACACGAACTTTACCACCTCATGTAGTTTCCTTTTCAGGAAAAGTTTTCCCTTTCTGGAATGTCAGCTGGATTTCATAGCATCTGTAATTCCATGTATCTTTGTGGCAAACCACATTGGGAAACCTTACAATAGCAGCCTTGTGGGTATTGTTTATCCTGACATTGTAGCAGAGCACAAAAAACTAGAGGGCAACTGCTGATACAGCCACAAAGAGCCAGAAGTGCAAAGAATAGGTCTGAGAAAACTCAAAAAAAAAAACATTATGGACAGACCTGCCTTCCTTTATCTACAGGTTGCTGCTGCACAACAGGGCAAGTACAACCTCTGGGCTTCACCTTCCAAAATGTGAAGTGGGAGTAATTCTCTCCTGTGGCACTCACTTGTTACTTGTAAAGTTTGAAATCTCTGGACAGCATGTATCACATATTTTAGAAGGATATAATGCACATATTTTTGAAGGATATAATGCCTAGAATCCTCTGTAGTGCCTCACAAAATGAAGGGAAAGCTCAGCATTGGCTTAAAGACCTACACCAGTATAGAGCAGGTAGTCAGCATTATACAGAATCAAGAGAAAACAGGTAGAGTACAATAAAAGGTATTTACCTAAAGCATTTCCACACAAGTATCAGGTTTTTGAAAGAAAAGTAATATAAAGCCAGCAATTCCTGCTTATGGGAGACAAAAATGTAATTTTTCCTTGTTTGTTGGAAGGGTGTATTCTTCTGCCCAGCACAGCACAAAGTTAAAAACAGCAGAGGATGCGGGTCACCAGGGTTCTTTTCATCAGCCTTTTAGATCAAAAGCACTTCTACAAAAGGTGTCCTGAGCCTGAAGTGAGGACAAGTCAAGTCTCTTGACTGAATGCAGCATGTGTCAACCTGGACACCCTTTGACCCAGCAGGTTACTTCTACTTCTGGCACTAATTCCAGAGGGGATACTTCATCTGTGTCTTTTCTTTTTAATGGAAAGTTGGAACTATATCTAACATCAGAAGTAATTACTCACTGTATCAATAATTGCAAGGGGTGGTATGCAGATCACAGATGGCCTGTGGGGAGCAGCAGGCACAAACAAAATGGTCCAGGTGCTACTTGATGTTGGTAGAAGTTAGAGCCATCTTCTAACTTGGAACAAGTGACTAAGATTACAGGATTGCAAAGATGAGCTTTCATTTACTCCCACACCTGATCTGTACTTTCTAAAAATCACCTGTATCTCAGGATCTAGTAAAAAAATCTGAAGTGATATAGGCTTTTGTCTTTTTTTTTTTCCCCTACAGACTTTGACAAGTATTTTTCCGAAGGTAAATACATTTAACTTTTCAGCAGAAACTAGTTTTTCTACAGTTCAAAATAAAGGTCCACTTTTTTCCCCAGTGTTTTGAGAAGGAACTTTTTTCAGGTACAGTAGTCACAACAAGATTCACTTCTATCACTGAAGAAAAGAATACCAGATTCATTTTTTTCCTGATATTTTCCTTTCCTATACTTCTTTCAAACTCATTTTTGAAGGAAAAAAATGTTAAAAGACTTTTTTTCCCCTTGGGGTTAAAAAAATGTGGTACCAGAAGCCCCTGCTTCTTAAAAGTAGTCCACAAGGTGAACTTAAGAGGTTTTTGTTCCTCTGTGTAAGGTCTCAGTCTGTGGCAGTTACACTGAAAACCTGCCAAAGACCTTTCTAAGACTGAAAAACCAGGTTCAGTGATCACTTCCTTTAAGTGTGTCTGCCAACCAGTACTATTTTTATGACTCAGACAAAAACCTGATTTCTATGTAGGCTATAACTGTCAGGCATTTAAAATCCCCTAGTATGAGATACAAGATACAGAGGTGCTTCTCATTGCAGTAATGAAAATCACTTTTGAAACACTGGATTCTTAGAGCCCCAAGTAGATCACCTTGAGACTGCAGCACCAGTGAGTTCCAAATTGTTTCACATGAGGAATTTTACAGGGAAGTTTACATAATTATGCACTGAAAAGTTCAGTGGGTAACTAATAGACTTACAAATAACAGTAATGCATTAATAGTTTCTTTGTGTCTCAGTGCATTTAAATAGAAGAAGTGTGGTGAATTTTTACATTTCTATGGGAAGCCAGACAACTATCACTAGAGCTACCACAAATGAGGTACATAGAGTGGAATTGACTCAATTCCTCTTGCAGTAATGAATAAGTGATTTCATTAGAGGTCACCATGGTTCATTAACATCTATTATTATGTATTAATACAGGATAATATAGTCAGAAGGGTTTCCTCTCCCTCTTTTCTTCAATGCATGGAAAAATGTGGCCTGAACTGTGGTGGCCATCTTGGTGATCAGTGCTTGGTCTGAATGCCAATATATGATCAATCCCAGAAGTGAAAACACTGTAGGAATATCCAAATTGCTACTTCTATCCTTGCACTGATTTCTCATGCACAATTTCTGGGGGCACATCTACTGCTTCTCGGAGGTATAGTAAGTTCTCTAGGATGTTTCCCTCTAGAGATCTCTAGAACTCTCCCTTTCTAGGCACAGGAAACATAGGGGGTAGGTCATGGAAACAAATTCAGTGATGTACACGGTTTCTCCACCACTCAAAGTACCAGAACTGGGTTTCTTTTTTATAGCCAGGTCAGCCTATCAAGGCCCTTAGACTAGACAAAATAAGTCCCATAAACTGAGGTGTAAATAAGGAATAAGACATGAGGAATTTACAGATAAGAATATTAGTAACTCTAGTGAAGAACCCTGTGTAGCTGCTACAGCAAGAATATTTAGACAGGAATTAGGAAAGAATTAAGAACAGTTTCCATAGGTGAGTTCAGGTTTGTGTGGTCATGTAGTAAACACTCACACAGGATGTGGTCTAAGATGAGTGCCTCCTCCTGCAAAATGCTTTGCCCAGGACTTTCCATTTTGTTGCAATGTTGTCTTGCCTTTGAAAATACAGTAGCTCTTGGAGTGCCATCACTAGCAAGGTGAGCAGGATTTACTATGCCTTAAAGTAATTATATGTACCTTCAAATTCAATGAGTTCAGTGACAACAAAAGTCCAACTAGGTCTCCTGCTTACAGGAACATGTGTTCATGCAGTCCAACACCACAGTCAGAACTGTGAAAATACATTTTCTAATGTGTGCTGGGAATTAATTCTCAAGAAATGGGAAATTCTGCAGAATTTCTCCACACCATCTAAGGATATGCCATTAAGTACCACTTCTTGAAGAAACATGTTAGGTTAGTTAGTGCCAAAAAAGGCCACTCATCAAGTAGTGTGACTGTTGCAATTTGGGAGCTGTGTACACTTGTCCTTTACTTCTTGATTTAAGATCATTATGAAACTATGTCATTTTGGTGTAGTCTTTTTATTCCCATGGTAATTTATGTCTGTGGGTAAGCATTTTATTTTATCTAAGCCATGGTGCCATAGTTATTTTCTGAAGCTCTTGAGTTTCCCTTTGATGCCATTGAAATTAAACCAGAGCTGCAGATAGTAGCCACGCTGTTTGTCGCAGAGTCAGAGGTTAGAATGCATTTGCTGCTATTTATTGTGGCTCATCGACTGCAATCATTACTGCTGCTCTTCTCATCATTGATACAAAAATATTAATAACAGACAACAGGAGAGCCACATAACTGACTTTGTCTGTCACCATCAGCATTATAAAAAACCAAATTACACAAGTATCAGCAAATCTCTGTGCTGCTGTAATCTTACTTGCCTTGGGAAAATTTTAATTAAAAAGATGAATTCCAACCTTAAATATTTTATCGTTTAGACAAACAATTTGCATCTTTAGTAAGTAAACACTAAAAGATATCTCTGCATTTTCTGTGTGCAGATGGTGTGAAGTGTTATAAAGTACATTGCCCAATATAATTTCTAAAATACATCAAAATTTTCTGTCTGTGCTTAAACACAGCTAGACTACATATTCTTAACTACAACTTAAAAATTGTATCTCACTTATCTTCCTGTCTACTTGGTGCATTCTAGGTCTGAAAAGAGCATGAGGGAGTGATGGCTCGTGGCACTTCCCAAACATTGGCAATGCTTACACTAATAAATCAATAATTAGCACTCACATGAACTCCTCTATGGGCAGGTCTGCAACATAGCTCAAGGTGAAGCTGCTGTGAGTGATGACAGCTACCAACAGGTAACAATGTCATGGCCTTCCTTCCACAGACTGCATGTAAACCTCTATGAAGCATCTTAGTCTATACTTGAGCACAGGGCCAAGTAAACCTACTCCTCCAGCAATCTGCTGTGCTCTTTAAGGCACAGAAGACTTTGCAGACATCTGTAAGTGCAGAAGACCCTTCAGAACATTAATTTGGGATTTTAGTTTATTTTCACTGGTTTATTTTAAATCAAACAGAAGATCATCACGTTTCTGAGTCTATTCTGCATTGTGCTGATTTTGCCCAGTTGGTAACTTCCAGTCCTCAATGTTTCTTGGAGCTTTCCATGCAAGTCTGGGGGGAGGGGGGGCGGGGGGGGCAGGGGAGAAGGACTTTTCCTATTCTACAGGATGTCTTCAGTGCTCTGAGTCCTCTACCCAGAGAGGCACTAATGCTGTCACCCAGTAGATCACATCATGCCTGGGAACCTCTACAATTTGTGCCACAACTGCATGGTGTGGCCCCACAGACCAATAAAGGCCACAAACCACAGCCAGGAAGCGTTACCCTGGGACAGGACTGTGAACACTCGCCAGGAAAGGAAATATAATGCAGAGAGAGAGGAAAGTCAACAATTTATGGAAGCAGTTTTTATAATCCCCATTTGCAGATGCCTCCAGCATGAAGCTTTTATCCCCAAAGGTAAGTCAGAGCAGAGAGTTTATGCAAAAATCTGCAGACATAAAAAGAATGCATATCACAAAATTAATAACAAATCTGCACTTTAAAATAATAAATAATTAGCCCTTTTTAATTACCACTTCACTACCATTTAGAAAAAGGTGATGAAAGTTCAATAAAATGAGATGCTTTTATTCAACACTAGTCAAATTAATTTACACACTCAAATTCTCTTTAAGAATTCTGTGATACAGTAGGTTTCTTTTACCCAAATTTTTGAATATATCTATGTTATAGTTATCTCAGACTGCAAATACTGTTGCAGAACTCTGATAAATTCTGGAAGGAATATTATTAGAGGAGGAAAAGTAATTTCATTACTTGCCATGAGTCTGATTATGCATCCTACAAATGCAGTTAGAATATAGAAGTGCTCTTTCCTTTTAAAAAAGAGACAAAAAGGGGCAATCAGACCACTATACTAGATATCCCATTTTTCTAGCAAGAATATACTACCTGCAGCAAATCTGCTTCCAACATAATCTTTTGTTGCTCTTAATTATCTAAAACATCCAAGCCCAAAGCTTCTGCCTTGTCCCCTTCACTGCAGAGGCATGAATATTTTCAATACCTCATCTGCTTTAACTCCACTAATATGCAATATCAGACCTGTCTGTTCCATCTGAGAACACTCTATCACATCCTTTGATGACAAGTACCAGAGATGCTATTTACCTATTCTGTGTTGTCTTTACACCTAATCTTGACTGAGGTTTCAGTAGCAGGATCTTGTAATAAATATCTCTTCCTGAAGGAAAAAAAGCTGCACCTACAAGCATTCAAGTGAATGACTCTTGATACCAGTCATGAACTTAAAGATGTTGCACTGAGACATAAAAAGCTGCTTCTAAGCCTAATAATTTGCCTGTGATCAGCTTAATGAAAACTTCACTTCAGCTCAATGTACAAATATATATTTACCATGCAGCTATCTATGCATGATCATAGAATATTAATGCACCCAGTCAGAGGGCAGAATAAATGTTGTATCTGAAAGAATTTAAATAAGATTTTTTTCTCACAGAATTACTGAGATGCTCAGTCTTTAGTCCTTCTAAGTAAAGAATCTGGAAAGGGAAAGTAAATTCTCTGCACTGACTGCTACCTTTCAGTTTCTCATTAGGGCTCTCTACTACATAAAAACCAGGAGTAGATGCCAGTAGATCAGCATGATTGCAATAAAATTTGAATATTTTTTTGTTCCAGGAACTCTTAAGTCTCACATCTTTCTGATCCATCTTAATAGTTCCAATTTCGCTGATGACTCACATTCTGATTCAAACAGAACTAAAATGGAAAATATCATTAAAAGCTTTGTATGTTTTTTAATTTGCATTTAGGTTCTGAACTCTTTCTGACCTATGATATTTTCATAAAAATAGGCTGAGACTGATAACTGTAATACTCTGCACATTCCTAAGGAGAGATGACAAGGAATTTCTTCATTTAGAAATTGCCTAAAACCAATCAAGCTAATTTTGCCTCTATTCTATCCAACAGTATAAGCCCAACCTAACAATATCATGCCATTATACTGACATAGCTCCATTATGCTGCCAAATTTGCCACAAACACTAATATCCAACTTTTCCAAGGCTTTTTATAAAGACTTAATGTAATATTTCGACATGCACATGTGTATGGTTACCAACTGATAAGAAAACTAGTAGCATTCATTAAGTATTGCTATAAATCTCTCCACTGAAACAGCAATAATATCTCCTTCCAGCAACCACAATAAATGTAATGCTTAATCTCTCTCTGTGATATTGTATAACTCTAGCCTGCAGCTAGACAGCCACTGGAGGTGGTACTGTAGGGATAACTCTGCAGTAACAGCCCATGATGTGTTCCTCTTTCCCCATATGGGGAAATTCTGGAGTTTGAAAGAGATTTTTTTTTTTTTTCACCCAGAATGAAGCCAGGTTTTAGGCAGGGATAAGAGAGAATAAAAATGTTTTAGGTGGTACAATACCACTCTTAGCAGGAATTCTATGAGTTTTTTTAGACTTCTTTTTCCTCCTCTAAAGATGCACACTCGATCCATGTCCCTTGAAACTTAACCTTGTCCTCTCTTTGCTTTACCCTTCTCCAGCACATTGAATGATGTTACTACCAAAACAGGACTTTTGGCAATTCACAATTTTTAAAAGCACATCTCTGCAGTGCCTGGTTTTGACCAAGGAAACAACAAAGTCAAAATATCTTTTTCATTCCAGTTTTCAATACTAACTTCCAGATCACAGAAGTCTAGTCAGCATCTAAACAATGTCCAGCTCTTGTGGGAATGCTAATCCACAGAGAACCCCTTCTTTTTTTTTTTGTCTGTCCCATTGTCAGTCACCACAAGTCCCTGTTTCCCAGTTGTTTCCATTTCTCACCATTAGCCATCCAAACACCACCTTTGCTACAAGCAGACATTAAAGTAACTGTTTGGTCCATTCTTGTGGGATGTGTGACTGTCCAATGGGCAGGGATCCCCCAGAGGGGCTTCCAGCATCAGCAAATAAACTCGGCATCCAAATTCCATAAGAGGTTATGCATGGTGATCCCAGTGCTTATCCCTAAGGAAAATTCCGACTCCTGCAGCAATTCCCTCCCTCGGGTATAAGGTGAGAAGGAGAACAGAGGGAGAGAGGAGCAGCACTGAGCATCCTTGAGGGACCAGGGCCACCCCGCTGGGGCAGGACATGCGGCTGCCCCGCGGGCACCAGAATAAACCCCGCTCTGTGAAAAGCGGCAGCGCTGGCCCCGGGCTCCTGCGGCTGCAGACGGAGGAGTGTGTGACAGCCAGCTGAGGACCTGCGAGGTCTCTGGCTGGCAGCCTGCGCCCTCCCGGGGCAGGGGCTGTCACAGTTGCTTGCTCTCCCTCCCCAGCGCTCCCCGAAATGTCAGGCTGTAATCCTGCCCTGATGCTTCCAGCTTCTGAAGGTAAAGCTTCCTCCCTTCTGCTCTGTTATTACTATAGGTGTGTGGCACAGGGCTGGATTTGACCTAAATTTGATTTATTCATTTTACCAATGCTTTACAGGGTACTTAAGCCCTAGGTCAGCAAAGCACTTAATCACATGCTTAACCTTAAGCACATGCTTAAGTGCTTAATCAGGGCCTTGTTGCTATATAAAGCACAAAGCTATGACTCAATTCAAAGCAACTGAGTTGAAAAATTGAGATTTCCTCCTCATGCTCATTTGCTTACCTTGATATACATGTATAAGCCAAATTATTCCCATTAAAAGTGTTTAAATACATTCTGATTTGAAGCCTAATTTAGGAGTTTACAAGACAACCTGAATATTGGGGTCCCTGTAGGACTTGTGCCTATTAAGAGAATTACACTTGCAGATGCAAGAATTGATACCCTCCCATATTAGAACTGTTGCTATATATTAATATTCTCTTAATTCTAATGATTAATAAGAGAAAAAAAAAGAGTTATCTTTAAAGGTAAACTCTAAATGAGCCATTCATAGGTAATACAAAGATATTACTTATAGCAAGATGCACCCATATGCACTTTACCGCTACATATGCAGTTCCAAGATTACTCTTTTAAAATGTGTACTGCATCCTTATCTAACTTGTCCAGTAGGTGCAATTATTTGTTGAATTTGTTCTACAGTTAGGCAGGAAATTTTCCTTTTGCTCAAGCAGTTCAGATTTGCCTCTGCTGTGATTTTCTTCTGACTAAACATCCTCTAAAATATTTTTTGATGCTTCTCAGAATTACTGGCACTCTGATTACAGTATCCTGCTGGATGGATACCATGAAAGCTGCTAGCTTTGGTAACTATATCTAAGATGTACAGAATGTCATATAAAGTAGTTTATTGAGGGGAGGGGGCCTGGACTTTAAACCAATAATAATTTTCTGTGAACTGGTAATGCTTCTCAACATATTTGCTGTTTCATATTACCTTCTTTGCTTGTGCTTAACAGGAACATTATACCACACATATTTGATGCCATTATTAAATTGCAATGATTGTGCTCCAAAACTTTTAGGTAAGACTGGTAAAAAACTATTGTATTTATTTTTATTTAGAAAATAAAATGCATTTAGAAAAACCCTCAGCCACACTAATGGAATGTTACACACAGCTGATGTCTCAGTTTCTTTGATGCAATCATCAATGCAGCATGAACATGATAAACCACCTATAAAATACTTTCCACTACTCCATCAAAGGAGCATATCCTCAGCATCCTTCAAAAAACATGAAGTAGCCTTTCACTGTGTCATTTCTACATGACATAACTTGTTCTTCCCCTGAAATGTAATGAAATAAAATAGTAGTATCCTGAACACTCATTCATACTAGAAAAGTTGTCCCCTCCTGACCTCCTTCCACCAGTTAAACCAGCTGTTCCAGGCTTCAATTAACCTCTCCTAAATTTTGGTAATCTCCATTCCACTGCAATAGGTTGATTACTTTTTCTCTCTAATCACACATCATAGAACTACATGAGAAACAGACAATGAATGGCCACATCCTGCCTGTTACAGAGAGAAAAATCACATCGTCACCACCGAGCCCAGCACTGTATTTCTTCCCTTCAGCTTCATGCTACATCCATTAAATGGGGCTTCCCAAAAAGACCACCATTCTTAGTTGTCCTCAAATCAGTACATCTCAGTAGTTTTGGGACTTAAGACAGATTGTTTATCATCTGGACATGGTCAAAAGAACCGTATTCAAATGGAGCAGAAACATGAAGACTGACACAGGAACATTATCTTCTGACATGAACTGCTACTGAGAAGTGGCCAAAGGACAAAGAAGCTTCTGAGGAATAGCCATGAGGCCTCTCTTTGGGATCCAGTCCAGAGTCAAGCCCTCAGGTTTCTAGTAGGGGATAATGTTAGAGGGCTTTTGCTGTCTGCTGTAACATTTTTGATATATTTTATTTTAAAAACAATTCTGAAAATTATTCCAAACAACCTTGCTCTAGCTTCACTCTTACCTTGCCACACTTGGTGCTGTGGAGATACTTCTGATGTGTAATAGTGTTAAATAAAATCATGCTCTATTCGTGTGCTGATGAAATCAATGTTTTCTATTACAGGATTGGTGCATGGTTTATTTCCATCCATTATATTCTCAAGCACAGCAGTAGCAGGCTCTCAGTTAGGAGATGAACCCCAACCACTTATTAGTTCATGGCTGGAAGCCATCAGCTCCACATTATACAAAATCCCTGATTCATCACTGCCTCTCTGCATCCTCACACCTTTCAACTCATGCATCTGAGGTAAATACAAAGTAAAGCAGTGGGAAATCAGAACCAAAGTTTCTACAGTGAGTTTTATTGCATTTTGCTGCTTTCTTTTCATTCTTTCAAATCCTTAAAAATAAAAGACCTATTTTCTTGTGGGTTTTTTTTCCCTTCAAAGATAATAGTAGAGGCTTCAACAATATCTCTGCCAAAAAGGAAAACTCCTTGAACCTTGACTTTCCATCCTACTACACATAATGAGACAACTACTTAAACTGCATTTAAAAAGTGCTGAGTAGATGAACTCAATGCCTAATGATGTTACTCAGCTTGTCGGCAGCTGATTGACACTAAAAGTAATAAATTAGAACAGAAAATGATTTTACAAGATCCCTGGGATGACAGACAGGCTAAGTGTAATATCCTCCATTACAGTTGTCACTAGATTTTATACAGTTCAGATCTGAACAGCCTCGGCAGGAAAGTGGAACAATTACGTGAGATAGATCTTCAGATGATGTAGAGTAGCATAAATCCTCTGAAGTTAAAGAAACTATCCTGATTTATGCAGACAGGGATCTGGCTCTATATCTTTATACATGCTTCTACTCAAGTATTGGAAAGAAATCATTTGTTTTCCCATGCAAATCTGGGCAGAGGAAAGCAAAAACCCTGTAAGAGGAATGCTGAGGGCTGATGTCTTGGCTGTGTTTGTTTCTATCCTCCCCCCTCCCTGCCACTCCTTTTAAAAGGAGAGAAAACAGTATTTAGAGCATGGCATCACTGATTTTGTTGGCTGCCTTCATTTCAGGGAATCCCACTGTAAATCCACAGCTCTGCAGAAGCACCTTTTGAATCATTAGCATTCACTGTCAGAATCCTTTGTAACATGTTAGAATGTGTAAAAGCAAGACAAAAGGCAAGCATGTGGATACTCCACCAAGCTCAAAAAGCCATTATGCCATTATTGTTTGGGCTTAATGAAAAGAAGGAATAAAAATGTATATTTGAGCTTTACCTATCTGTAAAGTCTAAACGACTGGTCTGATTTTTTTGTTGGTGTTGTTTTTGTAAACTTCCATTCATAAAACTTTTCTTGAGAAGAAAACATAGTCTCTTCATGTACAATTTATTCCAAGCTAAAGGATGACTGTCGATAATTTTAATTTTGCTTCATTCAGCAAGCTCTTCTAATGCAATGATTTTCTCCATGGAAGACCTTAACCACAGTGGCCATTTGCAGCTGATGAATCTTTTTTTATAAATAATTTATTAATCCATTGCAGACTTATATTTTTTGCACTGAGAGAAAGAATAAAGAGGAGGGGGGAGGATTGCATCTTAACTCTATTTACAAATTTACCTTGGCAGGCCCTCTTGCTGCCAATAGGAAGCCATGTTGCATATTTAATTTGCTCTTTTGTTACAACAGGGCTTAGGTTAGTTAATTTCAATTTTCGATTTCAAAAGCTATCAAATATGGCTCAGATGAGAAATCAATTTTTCTCAGCTGCCTCTGTTTTTGTGATGGGGAGGTTTCCCATTGGTGAGGGGACAGACACGTGGCACAGCAAGAGATTAGTTCACTAGACCCCGTGTTTCAGCCACCTCAATTACTGGCTGCCTCTTGTAATTTAGCCTTATAACACCTAATTTCAAGATAGAACTCATATTTAATTCATGAAAGCTTCCACAAGAGTAATTGTGAAATAAATTGCCATAGAAAATATCCATTTGTGACTCGTTTTAATTTTGTATGCTACTAGCACGCTATTTGTTCTACTTGTTTAACACTTTAGCACAAACATATTTTATATTGAACTTTATGGACTGCTAATAGGTTATTATTTTTCAGTGTTCCCCCTTCACGGACACACCACTCAGTGTTCCTCTCCTTCATGCAGCTCTGGGTCCAGTAACATTGAAACAGATGCACTAAAACACAGAAACTTGCAATCTCCTAATTATTGGCTGGATTGTTATGATTCGTTCATAACTTTAAAAGTAGCAGATAAAATCACAAGTGATGGTTTGTAAATGGTAGTTAGATGACAAGGATCATTTAAAGGGCCAAGGAATAAATACAGTTTAATTTCTCTAATGTTTTAAACAAACCCATTCATTACACATATTAATGTTGCATGCTAAAAGTGGTATATGTATTTTTAATTCTTTTACCAAAATAAATGTTTCCACTGTATACACACCATTTTGTCCTTTTCCTCCCTGTTGCTATGACAACAAGGTGGGTGAGGCCTCCTCAACTGCCAAACTCAGCTGTCATCCCTTCACCCTAAAAGCCTTATAATTGCTTTTATTTGCATACGACAATTAGGCAGGATGGCTCACAGCAAGAAAACCAACCTTTCTCTCCCCCAGTGCACACAACGCCAGCCTGTAATTTATAAAAGATACACGCCATGTGGTGGAGCACTAAAATAGAGTGATGAGTCCTTTCATCTGATTGTAAGCTATTAACAAAAGAAAACATCCCCTTTCAAGCTGTAAAAAATGCCTATCTGGTGTGAACCTGGAAAAAAAAGGGGGGGTGGGAAATAAAGTTTTGCCACCTCAATGCAAACCCTTCACATTCATTATCACATTGAACTCAGGGAAAGAGTTTGAAAGCAAGAGTTACATTTTGGTATTTTAGGAACAATGGAGTGTCAGCAAAATTGATGATGTGGTAAAACTGGATGGAGATTTTTGATCTTGGATTACATCACACTAAAAGATGCCAACGTGAGATGATAGTTCCTTACTGAAAAGTACTACAAGAAAAGCATGAGATGGATCAGGATGTCAGATGAGGACAGCAGCACAAGAAACTAGAAGTTCAATACTTTTAATATTTCTGTTTGTGGAAAATAGCCGCATTTGATAAAATACTTAAGCCCATGCTTAAAGTAAAGCCCTGCTGTGCTTATATGTCAAGATGATGCTGGGGCCTAAATGCCTGCACAGCTTATTCATATGAAGAATCAACATCCAGGTAAATGTTATGATGCCAGTTTTTTTTAAAAACATGCTGCTGATTTCAACTTCCATAATTATTGTAATTATGAAAGTATTTTCTCTAAGCAACTTCTCTACAACAGTCTCTCCTCCTACCTACTCTCTTTTGGAAGCTGTTTATGCAATATTTGTAACACCCGAGCTGATTAAGTATCTCCAATCCTTAAAAATCAAAAAAAAAAAGACCCACCTTTGCCTTGATACACTCTACATCTCCAGCCTCACTGGTAAAAGCACAGTATAGCTCCCTGGATCGAAAAATAGATCAGCTAATACTTACAATGGCATTACAGCATGCACATTTTTAAGCCTCTCTGACTTATCCTCCTCAGAAAGACATTCCTGTTGAAACTGGGGGAACTACATAAAGGAGTAAAGCAGAACAGATCTAGCCTGGGTTGAACACTGGACTGACCTGTTGTCTCACTGCATCCACCTCTGTGACCTGGTATTAATGAGGAGGATGAATTGAGAACACAGCTTGAAGGTTCCTCCTTCAACTTCGCCCACTTTGTTTTCTTCAAACTCCACTTTAGCACATGAGATTTACCCAAACCAGATTCAATGAGCATGTGGAAGAGGAGGGCAAGTTTGGAGGGAGAGTGGAAAAGAAAATGTTCAGACAGGGGACATGCACTGTCAGGTCCTCTCCTGCCCTCCCTCCTTCATTAGCTCAGGCAGATATTCTCAAAACACAGTACACAACTTCCAGCAGCACTTCCCAGCTTTTATCAACACAGGGAGCACTAGAAGAAGTCAACAGAGCACAAGTTTCTCAGTATAAAGTTTGAGCAAAACAGCAATTTTTGGCAGTGCCTTGAACTGGCAGCAGGTTCAACTCAAACAGCTTTGTCACCAACCCACAGGCTGGATCCTGACAAATCCCAACATACAGACTCTAGTGTATGTGGCTGCTCATACGTGATATTGGTACTCTTCTTTTTAAGTTGTGAAAAGGACATGAAAGTCAATTCAATAAGCATAGGATTATTTCCTAGTGCAATTTACTAATATTTTGTTCATTTAGGCTTTACAACATCCAAATATCACATTTCCTCATCGCATATCCCACACTAACTCAACTTGATCTTTTGTCTTAAAGTTCAGGATAGGATATGTCTCTTCTAACTCTGTGTTTCTCTAAGCATTTGCCTTACTGTTCTTAGTATCCTGTTTCTAGTCCCAATGCTTGAGAAGTACTTGGAGCCTCAAAATTCTCAAAAACTGCAACATTTAATTTTATATTTTAGGTAATTTTTTAAATGTGCCCTTTCTCATACCCATTTCCTACTGCTATTACAAAGTCTTGAACTCACACACTGATTTCAATAAAAGAAATTTTTGCCTCTATGTGGAACAATTTTTTCATTGCATATTGAATCTGTTGCTGAGTTGATCCTTTTAAATGTCTGAAACCAAATTGATCCCTGAGATAAGGAAGTATAGAGGCTGCTAGGCCTTTTGCTTCAGAACTGAAATAGACCCCTGAGCTTCACAAGATACAAAAACTTGATTATGAAAGTACATTATGAAAGTATATAAGGAATATAATGCAGGACTTCCTTGAATCAGAAATAAGTATTTCCTTCTCCTTGAAAGATCCTTAACTTTTGCACAAGAGGCTTGTTTTGAGCACAGACAGCATTTTGCTCCATGTGCAATAAAACACAGAACCTAAAAATAGAAATATTTCTTAAAACGTAGAAGTAGGACAAGACACAAATGAAGCTTTGGGAGGCTTTGTAGTTTTAGTGTCTGCTTTCTGTTTTGTTTTTTTTCCCAAATGCACAGGTAGTTCTTTAAAGAAAAGCAAACTGTGTAAAAAAAAATAGCCAAAGTTTAAAGATGAAGCTTCCTCAGGATGTTCCTAACATACACTCTGATCATTTACATGGATTTTATGTCATTATTGGCTGTTTCATTCAATAGAAACACTTACAGTACAACAACACTAACACAGCCCTGTTAGTTACATTCACATAAGAATTAAACTTATAATACTTCTCTCTTAAAGAGCTCGAAACTCTTTTTCTACCTAAATGATAAAGCCTGTACCTTTGCTGAAATTACTACAGCTTTTCATCGATATAAATTAGAGAAGAATTTGTTCCAAAGTGAATTTAATACATAAAATTTGATTCAATTCTGAAGAACAAATTTGTGCTATGGAATAGTATCTTGTTTTGTAACGGTTACTGATGTGGTGACATCATAATATATAGGAATAAAGTGTAAGAATCAATGTTACTTTGTGTTTTCAAACCTAATTCTCTAATATTGTCTAAAAAAATCAGTTGAACATTTTTCCATCCCTCTGTTTGTGATGGTTTTTAATGCAAACTCCACCAGTTGGATTTTATATTCACAGTTAAGTACACATTACTAGGTTGAAGAAGGGAGAAAAAGAAAGATAATTCATAGAAGTTATTAATTACCAGGTATCTGGAAAATTAAATAAACTTTTAGGAAAAACAATTTGCTAATGACCCTGCAGACATCAAGCCAACCTTTAGTAAAGGAACAAGCAGAAAGTGAAGGAGTTTTACTTCTCTTATATGAGCTGGTTAAGATGCTTCTCTGGTTCCCCTTGCTTGTGTGGCAGGGACAGGTTTGCCAAGTTTTCACCATATTTTTCTACTGAGATAAACAATAGAAACTTGCTCATTTAAGATATTGTGAAGTAGACAGAAATATGCCTCTAAACTAAGAACGCCTTCAGGCATTTTCTTACCCACAAATTTTTTTTTTGCAGGCAGAAAGACCTAGTTCAATTTGTAACAAGGCATTTGCTCCTATTCGCCCAGACAAAAAGTAGGATCAGGCTCTCACTGATGTTTTGATTATCACAACAGAAAAATGCCACTAAGTAATTTTTGATGCAGACATTTTACAGCAGTTCACTGTGCTTTAATCCATCTTCTTCTACCCTTTTTATTTCCAATAAAAGGAACAACGTACACTCGACATGAACTCTAAGATTCAAATGAAGCTTCATACGTGCTAATATTAGAGAGACATTAATAATAAATTGGGAAGCGGGCAAGTTGAAGATGATTTCTGACTCGGTTTTGTACCTCAGACACTAGAACTTGAACCGCAGAGTTTGACACTGACACTTTTTAGGGAACAAAGTCTCTCTCCTACTACCTCGTCCACCCCCCAATTCAAATCTCATCTGAAAAGTGCTGAAATGAAGCTGTCACTCAGGCCTGCTCAGGGACCTGTCAGCAAAACATTGAGCCTTTTCATTTTGATGGGTCAGTCTGCAATCCCCTTGAAAGAGAAGTCCGTGCCACTGTGGTTTTTCTTTCTGCAGGAATTCTGAATTCTAATGAAACTCCAAATCGCCCAATAAAGGCAGGGGCATGGAGAAGTAATCCAACTCAGATCGGAGTGAAATTTGTATTTTATATATTTTTTTCCTTCCCCAGACCATTATTCTAATAGCATTCACAAAGGGTTGTGGGGTTTTATTCCCGACCACCAATGCCCCCCTCCTTTTTTTTTTTTTTTGCAGGGGAGGCGCAAACGGAATGATGTGTCCTTTGTCTTGATGCTACACTGAGATTAGGTAGCAGCTCTCTGAAAATGAAAGGGCATGGCTCAAATTTTCCTGGGTAAATATCCATCCACCTATTGCAGTCTGCATCTCCACTGCTACAAATACCTCTAATGTACGACTGTGCAGAGAGAAAGAGAAAATTTCACATTAGCATTTCTTCCTCAGAAGAAACTGTCTTCCATTAACGCAGTACAAAGCTTTTCCTAGACAAGGAAAACTGTACCTTTCCCTTCCACTCTCTTCTCAACTTTGCATTCCAGATTAGTTGCTACCTATGACTGATACAAGGATGGAGGGGAGATGATGCAGAGAAGTGAGAAGATAATTTTTATAATATGTTGATGTATTCTCTTTTTAAGTGGCTTTATTAACACATGTTTTATGTTTCTATAATATGTATGAATTCAGTAGTCCATTGAAGTCTGTTTATTTTAACAAAGAGATAATTGTATTTTGCTTACTGGTTAAAAATTGGAATCATTAGAGGACAAATAGCCTGAAGAGAGACAAAATTCATGACACAGTCAGTGCTATAGCCTAGTGCTTTTTATATATTTTTGGAGTTTGGGATGATACTTTTTCTTTTAAAATACAGAATTCTCTGTATGGTTCACAATAATTTAATGAACAATTAAGACAATCAGATTAAAAATCCACAACTTGAAAATAAAAAAACAATCTGACTGAATATCATGCACAAAAGCATTGTGTGAAAAATACAAACATAGTACCTTTAAGTAACATTTGAGGAAATAGAAAATAAAAAGACAGATGGAAAACTAGCTAAAAAATTTGAATTTGATGAACAAACTAAGCAATGATGTAAAGGTATTGATTAGATGATGTAACACTGCCAATGGAATGATGGTTAAGTTTCCCTAACTCTCTCGATGATCTAGTTAACCTGCAAATGTGCCCAACAGTGATGTTTCAACAGTGCTACAGCAACCTTTCCACCCTATAGTTATGTCTGTGTTATTCAATCTTGCAGAATCACCATCTTCAGACTCTCACCCTCTCTCTGCAAGACATGACCCAAACATCTCATCTTCCTCTGCTCTGCCTGTCCAAAGAGAATCCATTATAACCCCAGGTGTTGAAAACCCTAGGTATTATTATATAGTACACAGCAAACCAATGCATATAGGTGTATGTGCACAGTACATATATATTCCTACTGTTTTCTTGAGCATTGTGATCGAACTTGGATGGCAGAAAAGGTGTAGTATGTAATTTTCCTTGGTGATGACCTTCAGAGGTTCTTTTTTCCCCTTGATTGGCACTCGTCTCCATGGGAAATCATTATAATAGACCCCTATTTCTCTACCTACACTGTCAGGGACTGCTAAAACTATACTTCATTTACCTTGCTATACCTCACTGTTGAACCATGGGCAACATGTATGATCACCCAGAGTTCTGATGCTGCATTACATCTGGACATCTAGAAAGCAGTTAAAACAGTGATAGACACTGCTTCCCTCCTTTTCTCAGGACATAATAGCACTTTCTCTTTTCTATGTGAAATTCATACTATTTTCCTTCACTCTTGCATGGCAGGTAAAGGTAAGGACCTGGATAAAGAAAAGGTATCTATTTTAGCCTTAATTACATGGGATACATTTATTATAAAGATATATGTCTAGAATGTCCAGTAAACATGTTCACATGCAGTTCAAAACTAACATACCAATGTTTGTATAAACCTACTCACCCAACCAGATACATATATATGTATAAAAAGGACATATACATAATATTTTTAGGTAGCTAAATGCTTGCAAGTCTCCAGTCCAGTAGGTGCTGTGCTTCTGAAAGTGCATGTCACAATGACAGCCTTTGGTGTTATCATGGCTATTTTGTTGTATTTTGTGCATTTTATCATTTCTGTATGTTCAAAGTCTCACAAAGCCAAGGTTTGTCTTGATTCATTGTCAAGTACCTGATCATTGCTGACTGCAAAAACTTTATAATGGAATTTCTCCTTTCAGTGCATCTGCAAGAGTTTGCACTTGCATAACAAATAATTTAAGACTCTACCTTGAAAACACTGACTAAAATGCTTAGTGTAGAACAGGGCATTATTTTCATGTTATTTGTTTGGTAGTGCTCGGCCTTGAGTCTTCTAAGAAGAGAAGGAAAACATATCCTTAACTCACTAGAGGACTTGATCCAGTACCAAAGGCAAACTGAACACTGCAACTCTACAAAGACAAGCAAGTAGATTGAGCTAAATTAAGTTATTTTATTCAAAAATCCACTTAATTGCCATCTTCCTTTCACTGGTCCAAGTCCAGTTCATATCTGCTTCACCCAAATTCCCTCTGCTTCAAACTGAGTATGTGGTGAAATCACAGCCCAGAGAACAGCTGCATCTTCTGGTAAGGGTGATGCTTATCCTGTCTTAATGGGAGCCCTGGGGGGGAGGTGAGACTGCCAATGTAGAGACCCATAAGTCTTTCTATTCCAACCTGACTGAAATTGTCACAGTCCAGCTTTTACTTAAAAACTTGCAACCAGACACAGTTCCATATACATCATCTCTTCCTTAGCAAAACAGTCAGACTAAACTCAGCTACTGGCAATCACAGGATTTCTGGAAATGTTTTACCCTGAATCAGAAGATGGCAGTTTCTGTGATCCAGAAACATCAGGGTCTTCCTTTTTCCTCTGACTGTTGAAGGTATGGAATGTGGAAAGGATATGGACACAGTACAATGGGAGTTACCAGAAATTTAAAAAGTATTACCTACTTATGTATCAAAAACACACTTCATAAATTTAGGACCTTTTCTTTCTCACCTTTCTCAAATAAATGACAAGATAAATAACTTGAATTCACAAAGTTGTCCTACAACTTATAAACCAAATGCATCTAAAAAAACTCCCTAACTGTGCACACTGCCAAAACTTGACCAGCTATTCACCAACACAAGTGTTTCTCTCACCTTTACCATGTTGAGTAACACTTACCCAATGAGACCCCATGGAAAAGTCAATCTTCATATGAGATTTGAAGGATCAGAGTCCAAGTAGCAAAACATATTTAAATGGACTAAGTTAATCTTCAGGTTAATTAATGCCATTCTAGGTTTATTCTAGCGATATTTCATTCTAGTTCATCCTAGCACTATTCTATTTCCCCTAAGAACCTTAATATTTTTGGGTTATTTTTATTATGAAATTTCAGTCTCCCAGTGGCCTGGTATTAATTACTTTGATAGAGTTAAGACTTAATTTGCACCGGTGGCTACTTTTTGTGAGCATAAACACTAGAACATTTTGATAAAATTAAAACTATCATTGCCTTGTGAGCTGCTAAGATTTAATAAGTACAAATAATATTGCCAAAGAGAATTAACGCCTTTTTTCTATTTGACTTAATAAAGTGGTATCTTTATCTGCAGGGTTTTACTTAGTTATCTCTATTTTTTTTACTTTTGGTGTATTTTTGACTGCTACTGCAGACGTTCCTTAATGTTAAAAAGAACAAGGATGAAAAACCAGGAAGTACTCCAGATACATCTCCAGTAGTATAAGACCTGTTCCTCCCACCCCAATCCTGTTATAATTGGTTTTGATGTTCAATATAAGGGATAAATGAGTGCCCCTCTCCTGCTTGCTCACAGTATGCCACAAAACCCTGAAAGGGTTAATTGGCATTTTAAGAAAAGGTAATTGTAAAGCATATCTGCTGGGGTTATCCCCAGAATTGGGGGGGTGGTGCATAGGTCTCCCACCCACTGGAGCATCTCACATCTTGAAGAGCACGCTGAAGACAAAAGCAGTCCTACTGCTGTTTCTTGATTTGCACTTTCAGCTTTAACTGCTAACCCCCAATGTGCTCTTTTGAGTTTACTCTATGAAGCTAGTACTTACAGCAAAGTATATGTACTGTATCTTGACTGTAAAATTATACTGACATTGTAAGCATAAATATAAATCTGTGTGTGTGTTTGAATCATACATAATTTACTGCTGGATTTATTCATTGCAGAGGAGCACACTGAACTGGAGTGGGTGCTCTAAGAAAAATTGGATGGAGAAACTGCCTATACTTTTATATTTTTTGAATAAACCAAATATTTCACTGAGTAAAATATATAACCTGGCATATAAAAAGAAATGTGGTTTTAAGTAAGTGAAAAGTTGAACTGAATCTGAAAGAGGTCATGGGTGGCCATTTTCTTACTATATCAAACTCTCTGCCAGTTGTTTGTAGATGCTTGTAACATTTTTATCCTCTGAAAATATATATTTCATGTTCACTTTAGCCAATTGAAACTTTTTCCACAATATTCTTCTAATGCATTCCAGCAAGTAAAGAAACGTCATATACACCCAAACACAAAGGAGAAAATTCTAGCTTTGGGCTGACAAATAGTCAAGGTCTAACACCAGTTTGGGGGTCTTATGCAAGATCTTCTGGGCACATGAGTCCATTTTTCTTTGGAGCTTGGCTTCAGCTACTCAGTTTGCAGGAGGCAGAGTTACTGTGTGTTTTTTTGTAATGTCATCCATCAGTGTAAAATAAGGGGTGGCTTCACCCCTTTATGATTACATTCATCAACCTCCACAATCAGCCATTTCTCCCTTCCTGCCCTATTCCCACTCAGATTATGCCCATAAGGTGCAAACAATACAAATTCTTACTGTGAGGAGTATGGCAGAATGTGATCCCATATATCTTCAACTCATCTTCAGGATTAAATTCACCACCTTGAAGAAAACTTTCTATGAAATCCATGGAACTATTTGTATAGGTATACAACCGTGAAGAAAGGCTGCATACGTATTCATTAGGAAGTATCTTAACTCTTTAGAATAAGTTTCATTAAAAAATCTCCTACATAATTCCAGCCCTCTGTTCTAACCTCTACCTGTATCTCCTCACTTTCTGAAACCATCCCACACCTCAGCAGTAGCTGTTTCTAATTTAAAGAAAGCAGCACAGCTGATTTTGAGCTGAATATTTCTTTTAAATCAGCTATGTTCTTAATTACATTGCATCACATCCTGCAACACCTTCACAGCTGGACAACTAACTTTTAGTATTAGTGTGTTTCAGTGTGAGTTGAATGCAGTCCTACTCAGCTAATGAAGAGATTTATCTTCCTCATTTCACATCATCATATGAACATACAGGAAAGCATGATCGTCTAACAACTTCTACATTAAATAACAAAATCCAAAGCCTCTTTCTCTAAAGCACTTAGAGAGCTTCAGAAGTTTGTTACATGCAGATGAAAGTTACAACAGACTCCCAAATTTGCTGGCCAGTGATGATTTTGTCTGTACAAGTTTGGAGCAAAACACTTCTCCCAAATCAGAAATGCTGAGCCTTGCAATTCTGGCAGTGTAAGCATTTGTTTTGCCACATATTAAAAGCTAGAGGCATTTCTCAGAATACTGGCCTTTTTTTCTAGACTCCATTAATATTTAAAAGGAAGTTCATGCTTCTGTATTTTTGAGGAGCAGCTGGGGGAGCTCAGCTGGCGAAAAGGAGGCTCAGAGCAGACTTCATTGCTCTCTACAACTCCCTGAAAGGAGATTGTAGCCAGGTGGAGTCAATCTCTTCTCCCATGTAACAAGGGACAGAACAAGAGGAAATAACCTCAGGTTGCACAAGATGAGGTTTAGATTAGTTATTAAAAAATTCTTCACCAAAAGAGTAGTCAAGCACTGGTATAGGCTGCCCAGGGAAGCTGTGGAATCACCATCCCTGCAGGTACTTAACAGATGTATAGACATGGCACTTAAGGACATGGTTTCGTGGTGGGTTTGGTCATGCTGGGTTAATGGTGGGACTTGATTTTAGAGGTCTTTTCCAACCTAAACAAATCTATGAATCTACAACTCTAAGTACAAATTAGCTGCATGCACCTTCAGGAGATATTTCTTCCAATATACCTCTTCAATGGGGTATTCACTCAAGCATCCCAGTGAAATTCTTGTCATTGTTGAGCTTGTCTCCTAGATCCTTTCCTATTTGCTTTCTGCATTTTCACTTCTTCTTGAAGATGTTTAATGCAGTATAATTGAAACAATTTTATTGTCTCCAGCCATCCGTTCTACTATTTCAGTGGCAGAAAATACTGGTCAATTTGACAAGTTAATATGACTTTAGTGGTCATTTGAACTCCTTTAAGCCACTGGGTGCTAAAATTACTTGTCAGATTCCTGCACCTGCAAACTGAATATAACTCATCCATGAGAAAAAGAGGGGAAAATTATTTTCCACCAAAAATATTTACTGAGAGTGATAATTGTAAGTTTTACTAATTGATAGGGCATTGACTCTTCCTACAACAATTCTGAGCCTCATGAGAGCAATATTTGGTACTCTTAGCTGGAGCTCTGATAATACCTTCAAAATACTTTTTTTCTTCCCACAGGGCTGGGTCATTAAGGATAGCATGGGCTTCACAGCCATTTCTTCATTTGGTATAGATCATCTTTTGTAATCTAATTTATCTATAATTGGATGCCTATTGTTCAACATCTAGTTCAAGTTTACACTTAAGCTTACTGCTTAGGCTGTATTAACTCTAAGTAGAAATGCACAGTTAATACTGAAGCAACTGCCAAAAGAAAGAAAGAAAACATGTCTTCCTCCCCACCCTTCTTTAAGCATATGTAATTTGCTTAACAAGCAGTATGAGGAGATACAATTAAACAAAAAACTCAAGCTTTATGTTTGTTTATTTTTTTAGTTCTGTTTGTGTGTATAACAACATAACATAAACATAGGTTATAACTTTTCATGCTCTCTCAAACTGCCATGCCAAAAAAATATTACGTAATGTTAAGAATTATATGAAGGACTTGATCCTGTTCCCCTAGAAGTCAATGGCATTCCAATTAAATCAGCTAGACCCCACCATATTTTTACTTGAGCTCTTTTTTTAGATTATTTGTTACCCTATATAGATTATACCATACACTCATAACATCAGTAATGGTTGCCATTGACTTACAGCCAGTACTACCAGAGAGGTACTGCGGTGAGCTCCTGCCAAGAGGTCACCCTGGGAAGTTTCTGATAAATCAGTGGGAGCTTTATGGTACTAGTTTTCTTCCTTCCAGGAATAAATGTAAACAGTGTCACAGTCTGGACACTCCTACATGAAGACTAATTTGCCAGTGTGCTGAGAAATTCCATTCTGGTCCATCCTACTGCACTTTGTTCCCTTTGATTCCTTGCATTTCAGTTCCTGTTCTTTGAAAACTGTTTAATAGGAGAACACAGGTAGTGTTAACCTAACACAGGTTTCTTTGTGACGTTTGCACTATGGTGGGAGTCACTTTTCAAATCACATGAACTTGCTAATTTTAATGGGACCCACATAATAAAACATCTCACTTCAGAAACTTTCCACCTTTGTGTCTTTAAATGTAAACTTCCAAGATGCATTTAGTAACACTATAATCTTGTTATAGGGATAATACTCTTTTTTTTTAACAGTGATTAGCAGACTCTCCTAATAACGGCATCTATTTTTTCCTTACAATGCCAACAAAATTACTGCTCTGAAGAAAGGCTAGGTGTCAGAAAATGCAAGGTAGCTGCTCTTCCTAAAAAACCACACATCTGAATTCTTCTGCTAGCCTGGCTTCCTACAGATTTCTGTCCTTTAGCCCTTGCTCTTCTGTATCCTCACCATACGCTCTGTTCAGGAAGCACAAGGAGATGCAGCAGCCCACCAGCTGTTCCCAAAGCCAGCATGGAAGGGTTGAGTCCTGCCCACTTTCCCCTCTGTGGGGCCACTCATTTGGCTTTCCCTTCTCTGATTTTAACTAAACTTATAAGAACTTCATTACCACTGGCATTTCTGCTCTTCTGTCAAATCCAGTTGAGAAAAGCAACTGCACTAGGAGGGGACTGACAGGTAAAGCAAATGATCGTGTAAAGCCCGATTTCAGTACATCCTAAAGGATTCCATAAAAATCTATGGAATGTCGGAAGTCCTGTGTAAGAAATACTGTGAGTTACATGATCTGAGTTAATGCTTCATTTGTATACGGGTGTGTATTTAAAGATAATTAATATTAGCTGTGACTTTTGAGACTGGTATTAACACAGTCCCCCTTTGTAGTGCCTACAGTTTTGTAAATGCAAATAATTTTTAGTTCAGTTTTGCATTTTTAATTATGAGCAGACAGTTTCTTTGGTATTTAACTGCCTAACCATGACTCACAGTACACACACACATTCATAGCATTAATTGTGACTAGGATTGCAGGTGTAACGAAGTCAAAGTAGTTGGGGTTTTTTGGTTTGGTGGGTTTTTTTTAATTAACCCCCCAAGTAAATCTTGAACAGAAGTACTTGAGATGCATGGGCCCAGATTTATTTTTTAAAGCTTTGACCAAGAAATTTCTGTTAGTTGAACTAAAGTAGCATATGTAATATTAATATGAACTCACAGTGTTTTGAACGCTTACTGTATATTATTGAAGGGGAGGAGATATACTGCGATATTAAAAAAAACATTATTTCGAGGTAGGCATGCCAAAAGCAGTTCTCTGGAACAGAAGGTGGCCTAATTATTAAAAGAAATGGCTTCCATCTCTGTGATGGTCTGACTGTTTGTGGATAAAATCCTACAACTGTGAAGGGCCTCATGCACTGCAAAAAAAAAAAAAAAAAAGAGAAAAAAATCAAAGTGTTCAGCAGCCATACATCAGAGAGACTATACAAGAAGGGTATCATATTTTTAGAGACCCCAGAATTCCTGAGCAAAGTGGTAGTTAGTACCAGGTCTACATCAAAAGAAAACAACATTCTGTGTCATCGCTGGCCTTCTCTGTGATGTTTTGCCCTCAGCTTCATAATACTCAAAAAGTCATGGTTGAAAAAGACAGACTGTCCCTTTAAAATTAGATCATCCCTTTTATTAATATGCAGAATGAGTTGTCAATTGACCAAGCAACAAATGTACATCCTCATATCCTCATTTTCACTTCTATCTATGAATATTTTAAAACCCTAATGTGTGCTTGGCCATTTGGGTTTTAAGCAAAGACTTATCACAGTGTAAAACCCCTCATTTTTATCCCTTAGCTGAGGGCTTCTTTTTCCCTTTTCCAGGGTGTCATTAAAAATCTGATGCCAAGAGCTGGGACTTGGCAGGGTTTGCGATATAATTTGCAATCTGCAGTGTTTGCTGGCTAGCCCCCACCTGCCCCCCTCTTTTTTTTTCCCTTTTTTTTCCTTTTTTTTTTTTTAACCAGCCTGCCTGCTAGAGTCAATAGGGGGCATCCCTCATCTGTCTAAAAGAAAAATAGCAGCATACTAATTAGAATTCTATTTGCCAGAAGCCTCGGAGTTGCTGTGCTTATAGATTTCAAGCTTCTTTTGTTTGAATTAAATTGCCAACTTTTCCCCCCCCTCCTCCCTTTGCACTAGGCATGAGAGAGCGGGTGCCTTATTTGATTGAAAGAGGGGTAGGGGGATGGGGAAAAGGAAAGCCTTAGCTATGGAAATGCTGAGGAAATGTCAGGGTTGTGTTTAAAAATGCCTGGTATGCTTTTCAATGCCTGACTCCTGTCTTTCTAGCAGGGTTGTGGAGGGGAGGAAAGGGGGCCTGGCATTAAGCGCAGGCACTCTGCCCCTTCTCCCTGACACTGAAATTCTGGGGGAGAGCTTGACATGCTTTTCCCCAGCTCAAAGCCAGATGGTTCAAGCTTGGATAAAACCTTGGGATGAGATCACAAAGCTTGTTCATAACAGAACACACAACATCTCTGTTTTTCTGTTAATACCTCCTTTTGTACACGTTGTGTGGGGTGAGGGAGGGGCCAGGGGATATGTCATAAATCCAAAGGAAAATGTCATATTTAACATTAATTTGTTTTCATAACCCCGTGAAAGAATTCAAGCTTGCCCCATTAAAATGTCATAATTAACCATCGAGAAGTTTTATTACAAATAATTTTTTAATTTCACGAACAACTAACCGGAAGGCACAGCCCAAAGTTTTTCACTGCCCTTAAGCATCTGAAAATATTTTTTTTTTTTAACATGCAAAGAGTTTCACTGCAAGCTGCAAGCACAGCCACATTTATGCAACTTCCTAAGTTTAGGTGATTAAATATTAAGCCTGAGCTCAGTTTCCATCACTGCGAATTATGCCCATGCACAATACGGCCATTGACTCCCGCCATTGACAGTCAAGTCTCATGCACTGATTCACAACCGGGGATAAGCGAATCATGGGGACAGAATAATGCATTCCATGATCTTCATATTCCTCATAACGACGGAACGCTCGCAAAGGAATAAGAATTCTTTTCAAATGCATTAATCAGTCAAATTTACTTGACGTTTTCATGGATTTGCTTTCTCCTTACAGATTCTTAGCAGACCTCACCTATGGGTGCTCTCAGATGGCACTGCTGTTGTTCCCTATTCAGATAACATTATATTTCTTACTTGACTTCTGGTATAAATGCTGAATAAATACCTACCATACGGCATATTTAGAATTTTTGTATGCATCAGCTTGAAGCTTTCTTTCCTTACTGTTCATTCATCCCATGCAATATTCTTTCATAAATTTCCACAAAATGGCAACATATTTTGGACAAAAGTATGAACACAGTAAAGGGAAATTAAGGCCAATTCCAAGTTTTTCTTGTTTGTTTGACAGTACTTAAAATTAGTAATTTGTAATGCCAAGTTCTTCTAGTTCTGAAAAATTTGGCCTTCAGATTTGGGGTAAAATTAATACTGAAATACACCATCATGTTTGATATAAATATTGGTTTGTGGGTTTGGGGGTGTGTGTGGTTTTTTGTTTTGTGTTTTTTTTTTTTAAACTGTGAAACCTTCAAGAATTAATGATGTTCTAATTTTTTTACAGAATTCAGGATCATGCCTGAAATACTAGCTTTTCCTTTTAAAAATAAAAAAATCCTACATACTTTATAATAATATATTTGATTTTGTCTTAGTAGACGCTGTGATTATTTTTGCATACTCTTTCAAAATAGATTTCCAGAAAAAACCCACAGAACTAAAGTACCAGCTAACCATTGCATTTTTATGTATTCATTAGAGATAAGATCTTAAAGGAAAGAGGGAAAATATGGACATTAGTAACTCTTACATATACTCCTCGGTGCTATTATATTTTAATTAGCACAGTTTGCAGGCTTTAACCTTTCCTAGGCCTACATGATGTATGAATATTTTATTTGCATTACTATAAAGTAAAAATAATTTGATTATCATTCGTACTATTTATGATTACATGTTTCTAGACACGCACATAGCCTCTATTCATGGAGGACTTTAACATTCTTAAATAGCATAGAGTGCTGACAAGCAAAGTATTGATGTTTACAGTATCATGCAAACCCCGAAGCCAACCATGCTCACATCCCTTTGAATTACTTTTCCAATTCGAAGCCTCCAAGAACCCAGTCCTCCTTTATCTCTTCTCGTTATAAAAAGTGGCAGGAGGCAGAGTGGCAGAATGACCCACAAGATGGCACCTGTCACCAGTGGGATTTCTTCTGCCTTCTGCAGGCCAAATTTTGTTTGAACTCACTATGGCCTCTGTCATATCCTCATTTTCCCTTCCACTCTTGCCTCTCCTCCTTAATCCCCTCCGTGCAGACTCAGGCTCTGTTTACCCAGCTTCCGAAACCCTTTTTCTGCAAGAAGCCAAAGTAAAACTTTATTGAAAGAAGGGCTCAGGATTAAAAGGCAAAGCGCGGAGAGGAGGAAGCTGGGCACACCACCTGCCGCCTTCACCCAGCTTCACTTAAAACCAGTTTCCCCTAAACACCATTACCAGGCTCATTCTTATAGATGTGCATCTGAAATACATGATTACTTTAGGTCTCTAAGGTGAGGGAGCTGATTAGCTCTCTAATGAAGCCTTTTGTTATTACTTACAGACAAAGTATATCACACAGATGGAAGGTACCAGAAGACTGCTTCCTTATGTTGGGCCAGACATATTTTAGCTGGTAAGATCATACAGAGCAATGAGGTGAAGCAGCTTCTATAAATATAGAATCAGTGAAAATTTTAAAAAACAGATTAAAGGCAATTACAGAAAACAACAAACAAGCACTCTAAGACCATTAGGCCTCAAGTCTCAAAGATGAAACTGATAGTTCATCTGCTGAAACTGATAATTCTTCTGCCACACAAGTAATTTTGTACTTTGTCCAAAATTACACAGGGACACATTCACTACCTGCCTAATAATAGATAAATAGTCAGTCCATGAAGAAGATGGTGATGGACATACCTCTTATCTTTGACTACAGAAAGGGCCAAATGGAAATAAAACACACCCAGAAAAACCTTCAAGCTGCAGGTCACTCCATCGCTTAATTTTAATCAACTGCAACAGACAGTTGTTCTTCCACACAAAGTGATGAAGCAGAGCAGCAAGGCCTGCACAGAACCTGGAGCACTAAGCAGCTCTTCTCTTGGAGCCACGCTGCATTGGCTGTTGGTCTCTTCCATTAAAGACTGTGGCTTGGAAACTGAAAATATCTTACAACCTGTTCCTA
The DNA here is from genome assembly GCF_047495875.1 of Pithys albifrons albifrons. Classification (NCBI taxonomy): domain Eukaryota; kingdom Metazoa; phylum Chordata; class Aves; order Passeriformes; family Thamnophilidae; genus Pithys; species Pithys albifrons. The sequence goes on along the minus strand of NC_092470.1, from coordinate 17,126,234 downwards.
ATTGTCCTCATTCCTCCTATCGAGTTCAAGAATGCACCTAATTACCCCAAAGCATAAAGAGTCTTTCAGCAGCCACCAATAAGGGCAGGAAGGAAGACTGATTCAGTTTTCCTTTTTCCTAAGGAAAGATGACATGAGCCTTGAGTCTTACTGAGGGAAATATCTGAAGTCATTAAGGATCTCATAGTCTCATTAAACCTAGTAAAAAATTCTTCTTTACATGTTATTTTACATCAAGACAAAATTAAAAACAATGCAGGTACATGTAAACGGTAATTAATCATAGTGTTAAAAATAATTATTACCATTGTGAAATATTTAAAATATTAACCCAATGATTAAGCATATCTTTTCAATAACTGTCTACAACTAACACAAAGAGCAGATTGCATTTCTGTAGCCCATATAAGTTGCTTTCACTACAAACAAAAATAATTCTCACCTCTCAAGCCAAACAATCAGGCCATAAACATGTATTTTACCGAAACTCATCAAAAGCTGGAAATCAATAGAGATCTAAGATGCCACCTTTAATTCAGTGCCTTCTTCACAAGCAACTGAGGGATAATCAAGGGGTACTTGGAAAGAAAAAAAAAAATCAAAAAAAGTCAGTACTTTCTCTTTGAATTGGAGACTGTGGATTCATAAAACTAAGTGGGTTTATGAACCATGCCAATTTGCCTTGAGTTTTTGGAGAAAGGGGATTTTGTTTTGACCTTTTCAATTTTTCATTTTGAAGTGACTTTTATTTCAGGCTTTTTCTGGTAAATTATGAAATCAAGCAAGTCCAACCCAGAATGAACCATTTTGATCAATCTGAAAGGCAGCTTTTTTTGAGACTTTCCCTCTGCCAAGAATTTGAAAATGTCACATTTCATTCCAGGATGAACAGAAGCCAGATTTCAAACTCTCCAAATCCTTTGCGAAACAGAATTTCTGCCTTTTTTTCACAGCTCCAAAATTAATTTTCCTGAAAGACTTCAGGGTGGCTTAAGATAGTGGTCAGCAATTACAGATAACACGTGGGTGGATTTTAATAGCATTAGCATGGCAGGGGCAAGGGCAGTATCGTGGCATCGGAGCATCTTGAGGGAAGGCTGAAGCAACTCTCCCAGCTCCTGGCTCTCAGTGAATCCCAAACTCAGGCGAGCTGGGCTCCAATGCCTCACTTTGAAGCAAGATATAGACACTGAAGTGAACGCCAGCATTTCCTAGCTCCCACTGAGTTTCTATCAATATTCTTAAACTTTAAAAAAGAAAAATACAATCTGGTGTAACAGCCTTAGAAGACTGCTGACTACTGCTACAAGACACTCTCTACAACTGGAACCTATACAGGGACACAAATCCCAAGATTTGACCTGTAGCCTTTTGCCCAGCCAATAAAGCTATTAAATTCTCACTGATTTAAGTTACTCTCCAGTAACTTGTCACCATTTCTTGAACTGAGAGGGAAAAAAAATCTCCCCATGTCCCTACAAAGGGCAATTACCCAAGGATTGTGATTTTTGCCACAGGACTAGTCAAGAAAAGTTGGAAGTCGTGAGACCAGATCTGCATAGAGTAGTAACTCATTGGCATCAAGGCATCACCCTTTGTCTTGTGGCACTGCACAGGAACATCTCGGCCCTTCTCTGAAATTATTCTGGCATAGGCAATAGCACCACTTAGGTGGAAATAGCCTCATAAAGGTCACACAATCACCATTGTCAGGAATGTTACTGGAGAGTAACTTAAATCAGTAAGAATTTAATATCTTCTATGGCTAGGTGAAAAAAAAAAAAAAACAACAAAACCCTGCAGCCCTTTTTTTACTGGATGTATTCTACAGCCATCCAACGAGACTCAAACACCGTTTTTTCCTCAATGGACCAAAACCATCCTACCATCTCCCACTGCACACAGGACAGTCCCCTTCCCATCCACACCATGGGTGGTGGGGCTTCCAAGGGGCACAGAGCTCACTGCTGGGCTTTGCACAAGTTGCCCGTACTTTACAATAAAACATGATAAATTCTTTGTATGTCAAGGACAGATATCATTCATGCCTTTTTTATCACTTTTTTCACAGCTTTGTTGCTTCTGCCACTTTTAACTACCATCCTGCTGACTGGGAGTCATATTTAAGGTCAACCAGTATACATTAGTCCTGCCCAGAGTAAAAATTTCCCCCTTATACCAAAAATGACAGGCCTGTAAAACAAAACATGAAGAAAAAAAATCCCATTCATTATTTATAAAAAGGCGAAATGACAGGGTTGTCTTTTCTTGCATTACACAAATCCAGTATGAAAACTCTAACCTGTATACTATTATAAAAGCTCTGTCCCCTGTAATATCTCTTTGTTTCTGTAATTATTTTAGGCTTTCCACTCAGGAGCAATAAAAAGAGCTTATATTTTCCCAGCACTCAGATGAAACAACTTTGAAATCATGCCTTGTAGTTTTCTTTAGTATAATTAATCTCAAGATGTCATTCCCCTCAACCGCTATGATAGTCTCTGGAGTGGATTGGGGGGGGACTGAGAAGCTTATTTTGGTTTTCAGCCCAGTTAACCATCTTCTTCCAAAACTACATCATAAAAATCAAACAAAACCTGCAAGAGATAATCCCGCACCACTAAATTTATCAAAAGTGAATTTTCTGCAGGCTTGCTAAACTGTCATAAGGGGGAGGAGGTAGAGATCAAATATACTGTTGAGTAAGGAAACAGAGAGCACAAACTTTGTCCTCAGCTCAGGGACAATGATGCTCAAAGATTAACCCACCCTCTCAATTAACACCTCACATGAAAATCCCAGCAAGGTCATGGGATCTGTGCTGCAACTCGGTCAATCAGCATTGCCTGCCTCCATACAAACCAAGATCGAATGCAGAATTAACACTGGTCCCCCAAGCCCTCACTCACAGACTCACGTCAGATTAAGCCCTTGCATGGAGGAGATATGAAAAGCATTTCTAATTAGGGTCTGAGGTTACTGGTTAAAATGCAGTCGAGCAGTCTACCAACCATTCTTCTCCCCCTTTTTTTTTTATAATTTTAATTAAACTCAGATACTATTTAATTCCTACCTGCATATATTTAGTACTACTTGAATGCAAACCTGATAAAGAATACTCCTGATCCCCACTTAGCTGCCACAAGCACTTATTAAAAGGAGGGTGACTGTCTTCAAGATCTTCCATGGGTCCCTTTGCAATAATTACTTTTTCTATCAAATGAAAAGCATAATATTTTCCTGTAAATAGATTTTTTTTCCTTATGAAACCTTGACTTCCCTACTCTTGTGACGAAATTATAATTATAACCTCAGTGCAGTGGTTCGTTACTGTCATTCCAGTCCATGAGGAAGCTTTTGTCTGTATATGCTCTGCTCTTCTTATTCCATTGCTTATAGGATTCTTCAGATGTACATTTGAGGACATTTTGCATCCATTTACTGTCACAGAAACATTGTTGTACATCTTGTGTTTTGGGGAATGGAAGAGATGGGACTTAGCACCACTTGGATCCTGTTAAATTATTTGTAATTCTAGGGCACTCCACAACATTTCTGCCATTGTGTGATTAGCAATCTAGATCTCTCCATAACAATTTTTAATATCTACCATGACCCTGGAAGCCTTAATACTACATCTACAGCATACTAAAGCCTTGTGACTCCAAATTACAGCCCTGAATAATTCAGGAATTGTAACGGTAGCTCAGTACTTATTAAAGCACTGGGAAAACTTTGGGATTCTCATATCTACAGGCTCTTCATTATTATTCTGATTATAAAGATGTTTTAATATATGCTGTTGCTATTCTTACACACTACCAGGACACCATTTGTGAGGAATCCATAAGTGATCCAACTCCTGTATTAAGCAGCTACACCTCCGAGTATCAAGGGATGCAATAAAATGAAGTTTCCCTTTTTTTTTCTGGGAAGATGGGAATTATCTAATAATCTACACATTAAATTTTAAAATCCAAAATTATGCCTTCTACAACCTGAGAAAAATCTGCTACCAAATTTATTTAAGCAAAACCAAAATCATGTACATATAGAACAACTCAGGTTTTTTCCTGATACACTGGCTACCACAAATAGGGACAAAATTAATCTAAGTCTAACTAGTTTAATAACATATTAAACACATTCTGTCTTCTGTGCTAATCCCAAGTAAGCGGCTATAATAAGCCTCAGTGACAAGGAGGATCTAATGAAGAGTTTAATTTTTCATAGAGGTTTTATTAGGTTCATCAGCCTCCTCAAAAGTCCAGACCTTCAGTCATGACAGCTCTGAAATCTGGAAGAGATTATCTTCAATTTACTGAGAATAAACATTTCATTTCCACAAGGAAAATCCCATTTGATGACAAAATTTCTTCATGTCCTAAACTTTGAAACCCTGCCACTGGATGTCATACTTGAGTAGCTTTGGGTAAATGTAAGAATTATTAAAAGTTTCTGTAATAATGCTGGAAAAATGCGAGGCATTTGTAGTGTGAGAGTAATCTATAGCACAGAAAGCATCCAAAATAGAATTTTGGCAAATTTTATTAATCAGCTGCTTTCCCAAGCTGTTGAAGGACTTTCATTACATTCTGGACAGTCAAGCACTTGAACTTTTGTATTGACTATCCGCATCTGACTGCCCCACACTGATTATGACTTGGTTAATGGTTTACCAGAGAAGATATTCCACACTATTAAAGGAGTCCTCTAGATTAATTTATAATTCAAAGCATCCTCTCCCCAAAACCTTGTAAAATATCAGATGTGTTGAGAGCAAAAGTAGCTGTAGTCTGTCTTATTTAATAAAGCCAGTAAAGTGGGTCAAACCAAAAAAAGAAGTCCTAGTGCGATCACTGCTTGTGCTCTGAGGTTTAAAGCAGGTGATAAGGTTTTATTTACAACCACACTCTTAATATCTGGTGTGGAGCAGATGATAAGGTTTTATTACTGCTGCTTACTTCTGAAAGAAATTACTTTCCATGTGTGTAAAGCTGTACATTAGAGAAGACTGAGGCTGAGTAGGAAACCTGGAAACCCAGGAGGACAAAAAGTTCCACAATGTTATACCTTTAGTGGAAGGAGGTAAAAGCTGCCTGAGCCCCATCTTTATGGGAAAAATGACACTGGGCTTTTTTTGGGTGGGTGCCTCTGTGCTTTGCAGCACAGCAAGAAGGGGATCCCATTCCCCAAAATTTTGCTCAGCCACCAGGTTACATAAGTTTAACCTGAAATCAATGCTAGGGTGATAGGTATGCACACACAGAATGGAGCTTTGGTTTTCCCTTAACTCCAGTTTACAAATTAAGCAAATAAAATTGCCTGGTTTGTACATCCATCCATCCAAACAACACTGTCACTTTTTCCTACCACATCAATGGAACAAGCTTCTCCACTTTGATGGGAATTGTAGAGAGCTCTCTTTTGTCCATCCAACACAATTTTATATCTAGGAAATATCTTCCCCCATCCCTCACAGATATAATGTGTTTGGGGGGCTGGGGGAGGGTGATGTTTTTACTACTTTTCTAAACTAAAATTTAGTAGCTTCATTAGTAAATTATCTTTTAAGCTTCCGAAGGTGTGGAGGTGTTCTGGAATAAATGTACATTAAATGTTCTTTAAGAAGTTGCTAAAAAAACCTGAATGGAAACTATTTCTTTTGATGCTGTTTTAATGCGCCAGTTAAAAGAAATACAGAAAAATCTGGAAAAACACTTTTAAACACAGGAAAAATTCATTCTTGTCCATTCCCATAGTGAAAGGGAGGCAATGACTGCCCTCAGCTCCAGTGATTTTCCCTTCCAGAAAGATATCACAAAACCCACTGAATGTTTCAAAACAAGGCAACAGGAGCAGACAGCAAAGCAAGTATCCCAAAGAACTCCTCAAAATCCTTCAGGATTAAGGATACAGACAACATAGCGAGGTCTGTGTTTTACTTCTAGAGCATTTACTTTCAGAGTATGTCCTGATCTGAAACAGATGAAACAGTAGCTTACTACAGGAAAACGATGACACTATTTTCAACAATGCAACAAACTTAAATCTGCAAAACTCTCTGGACTATTAACCACGATCAAAGAATAAAAAGAAAACCTCCTGACAAAAGATTTCACAATCTTAAATGCGCCATCATTTTTAGCAAGATGTGCTTCATCACTATTATTTATGCTTAAAGTACACCTGCCCCTTGTTTATACTAAATCAGTGTAGCATGCAAAAGTACTGCTTGCCCCCATATACATGAGAAGAGCTACTGTTTAGGTTAACAGGATAAAAACTTGTACCTAAAAAAGTAAAAAACTTCAGAATACATTGTTCTTTTCTAAAGCTCAACTCTCACATTCAGCTAACTAGTGTTCTTTTCATTTCATCTAGTCAGGTAAAAATAACCATTAAATATCACCTAAGTATCACTTAAATTCTATTTTGGGGATTTATGACTAGGATTAGCTTTGTGTCAGCTTTGTGTCACCTCTTAGTACAGGGTTGAATGACAGAAATTCATTTAACCACAGTTTGAATCCCATTTTTCCCTACCTCTGGATTCATGTACATTTTTCTTTCTAACATATATTGATCCTGTAAACCCAAAACCACTTTTTAACACTTTATTAAACACAATATATACAAAGTAACATATTGAAAGTATAATAATGAGACCATTGGTAATATAATAATGATAGTCAAAGCTCTATCAAATATGTAATTAATATTTTAATTATATACATCATATAACTGCACCCCACTGTGAAAAATAACCGGGTCTAGCAATTTTCATGGATGATGACAAGATTACTATTACTAATGGTCTAGGTACAAATGTTTATTTTTAACATTATTAACGGTACTAATTATGATGAATATGATTATTTAGAGTCATTATGTGGTAGAAGAGTTTGATGATCCACTCAGGTGCCTAGAGTTTAACATTCTCCATCTACCATCTATGGAAATTAATGACATAGCTTAACTCCATTGTTATGGTACTCACTGCCAAGAAAATTGCTTTTAAAGAAGGAAAAAGCAAAAGATCACCCAAGTGTGCTGCCCATTTCTTTATTACCCTGCAAATGTTCATGTTTGCAAATCAGTAAGAAAGCCTGGTAATAAGATATTTCACACTGGAGAAAATGAGACAGTGACTTTTACAGATGAAGGGACAGGTTCCACAAGCCCTTCTCTGTACAGAACTATTATTTTCATTATTGTAGGGCTCGGAATCAGAGCCCTTGGGCAAGGTACCAGATATCCAAAAAAGCTTACATAGGCATGACAGACAAAAGGAGTATTTTGTAAAGCCCATTTCACAGATGGAAGCTTACACCACAAAAATCCAAGAGGCCTAAGACCATGTAGTTTATATCACTCAGAGTATCTTTATGGCATCTCACCTGTGAGCATGACATGCTTTACCTCCTGCAGAGTCTCAGCATCTTCACAGATGTTTCACATGTGGGGATATGGCTGATGTATTTGGGCAGACAAGGTGCCACGTGAGCTCAAGAGTGCACGGCAACTGAGCTTGCAGGCTCACAGGTAGGAAGAAATTCATTTCGTGGGCAACCTTGTGCTTGTTATTGGTAGAAAGTGCTGACAGAGACACAAAGGCTGTGGTAGAGACAGGCACAGAACTCACTTTTCCTAAAACCACAGTCGCAGGCTCGGCACAAGGCCACTACAAACTCCTCTTTCACTAGACTCAGTATTCTACCCACACCCCATGGCACAGCCTCACAGGGCTCAACTGAATATATATATATGTTTTCCTCATTGAGACAGCAATTTTGCCATCGATTCTGAGGCAAGTCAGTGCTTAACCCTTTGCAGAACTCAGCCCTAACAAACGGCTCCCTCAGATCCCGGGGATTGCTGACGCTTTAACTGCCCACTGACAATAAACAACTGCCACCTCTGCAGCAATTCCTCGTGGCACGCAGGAGAGAGAGGGCAGAATCATTAACTAGTTAAATCTGATAAATACAGACTCTCAGCAAAAGGAGGAAGAAAATGGACCATTCTCACTTTGTAATGCATTTCCATCGGTGACTGGCACGCTATTAGGGTTGGGATCAAAGGGGGTGGGATGCTGGTGTCTGTGGATTTGGGCCTTTCACACTGTCTGATTGATGGAACTGAAAGGCTTCTGCTTGTAAAGCAGTCACCCCAAACAGCTGTCTCCTGCTCCTGTCCTCCTCTCCATTGCAGCATATGCAGTTCAGATTTCATTTATCAGCTCCTTTGAATAGCAACACTCTTACCCTGGAAGCAAAGCCTTGCCTTAAAGAGGATGCTTGGCAATTTGCATGCACGGTACTGCTGAGCATTGTATGGCATTACTTGCCAAAGGACATGCAGCAATGTGTATCTCCTGTCTTCCCTACTTTTCTGGTTTCTTAAATTATCAGTGTTTTACTCCCCTTTCATGTTCAAAGCATAGCAAATTTATTTGATATATTCTGAATGCTGAAGCATGCCAATGACATCAATCAAACTACAGAACACTGGAAAAGCTGCTATAGAGTAATCAGAATTGGCCATAAGCTATAAATATCTACTGTCTCATGATTCTCTTGGCTGCTATGCAAACTTTGATCATTAGCACTGATCAAAGATCATGAGGGATAAAATGGTATTATGATATAATGGCATGTATGCTACAGCTGATACTAAGGGCTATAGATGACCTATGCTTGACTGTATTGCCTTTCTCTGCTCACCAGAAAGATTCATTAAAATGGCAGACTTCTTTTTGCTGTACCTTAGAGGATACGTAACAGAAAACTGTAGTACAATCAGAATTGCATAACTATTCATGACCAGCCTGAGTGGTTTGTATTTGTATTCCCTGCAACACAGCTCCTTATACCACTGTACAGGTGACTCTCAGACAGCACCTAATTGTGCCCAAGAGGTCACAAAACAAAACTAATGACTTTTTATTGTTTTACTGCTTTTAGATGGATTAGATATTTCCTCTCTAACAGCAGGATATATCAAGCACTTCACAGGTAGATCTGTAGTAAAGTTACGCAAGTTTGGCTTCACATTTTAATCTAATCATTACTTGTGAGAGGATGGTGTCTTACCAAGCACAGCTTCTATTCATTTGTAAAACACCCCTCATGCCCAAATTAAGAAGTAGAATATGGGCTCACCTCCCTTGCCTGCCAATACTCTGTTCTATACTCTGAATTAAGTATTTAAATACCTTACCAGACTTCCAAGGCTTTCAGACAGACCAAAGTAGTATCCAACCTCATAGCTGTCAAATAAAATTATATAGAATTTCTTTGGACAAAAGAAATTTAATGAATGCATCCTTAGTCATTAATTTATGAGTAATTCTCATAGAAAATCCACCCAGAAAGAATAGTACCTGTTTATAGTTCTCTTAATCATCTACTTCTTCCATGAACATTAGAATATCTTTACTCAAAATTTAAGGGTTAGCTTACCCAGTCAGGGCCAAGAACACCATATGACTCATATGGCCACATGTGTTTCAGAGCTCTTAGCAATAAAGTCTCCACAGCTAATTTGCACACTTTGAATTAAAAGTGCTGGATACACATGAATAGGTGAAATTACACTTGAACAACAAATGAAAATGCATCTTTGCACTTTGTGTTATTCAGCATGCAGATCTCATTCTGCTTTGTTAATACTTCATACTTTCCTGAGCCTGTGGCTCCAACACTTCCAAAAAATAACTTACTAATAGACTGATGATTAGTCTTCTCAATTTGACACAGCAGAAAAATGACACAGAGGAGAGGGGTGATCTGTTTGAAGTCTTACAGGAAGGTTGCAAAACAACCACCAGCATGGATCCCACCTCTATGGTATCTGAGTAACTTAAATGAGATATTTAAGTTGGGGAAGAGAAATCAACCAGTAGGTGAACACACATTCTCTTTACCTGATTCTGTGTAAACCATGATTTCCCATCCCCCTCAGAGCTCCTTGAATTAATAGAAAAAAATCATTCATAGAAGTTCTTTCAGTGACACATGTAAAACAACTGATTCGTATACAGGCTTCACACTCCAGGTCAGAACAAATTGTCCTCTAAAGCAACACAGTTAAATTGAGTGGAACTAGCCTCCACCAACTTCCAAGGTACATATTATATATTATAAACTTGTCTTATTTGGCACCAATTTGACAACCTCAGTTTGAGAGAACAGAGAGTGAAAATGAGTTTTAAGCATTCAGCTACAAAGTAGTACAACATTCATTATGTACAGTCCTTTAACAGATTGCCCAGATTGCGGAGGCCCTTCAGCAGACTTGAAATTTAATCTCTGTGTTGCAGTTTTAGTTACTGCATGTACCACTAATATATAGCTACTAGTACAATATAGATTACTGCTTAATCTAGAGTTTTTCCACTACAGACCATGTTGCTTATCACAAAACCTGCTCTAGTCCTTCACGGATCTCTACAAGGCAAGAAGCCAAATTCCACTCCATGTTTATGAACCTGAGTAAAGACTTGGCTGAGGATTAGGACGTCTCAAAACTAATGGACAGTGGGGTATCAACCACTTTGAACCTGTCATGGACTCCCACATGAGGTCTCACAGCACCCATCAGGTCTGCCTTGATGCAAAATTCTGTGACAAAACATGTTCAAAAAAATGATGGAGAATCATGTGGCCCTCATGACATTCAAAGGTGAATTCAACATTTCTCCAGATATAACCCAAAATTGTTCAACATGCCATTTCTGATTTACATCTGTGTAAAGCAGAACAGAATCTGTCTCTTTTGGAAACTTCCTATTTTACTTACCTTTGATTCTTAAAAATGTTCTTTCTTTGCCCATTTTAAATGTGGTTTCTTCTCCCTCATTTCTGATCTGTAAATCTTCAGATTACTCTTATTTTGTTTTTAGGTGAGATAAGGAAAAGTTAGAAGTGTAATTGGACTTTTTCTTTTGGTCATTCTCTATGTCCCTCTGGGAGCAATCTGATAAAATAACACAAACCAACAGGAAAAACCTGAATTACAGAGTATGTTCCAGTGCCTACCAGTGTCAGTGGATTTCTGCACTGGTTACAATGGGCATTTGATCAGGTTCAGAAGGAGATAATTCAGCACTCAAAACCACTTTGCCTTCTTTTTTTTTTTCTTCTAATTATCATTACCTCAATCTCACTAGCATAGCCCAGTTTTGGCTTCACAATGGATGCAAAGACCTACAGAGTTGTCAGAGACAATAATCATGGTGCTGCTATAGTGCCTTGATTACATCCCTGTGTTTTTGGCTTCTACACTGACCCCTGTGTTGGAAGAGATTAGCATTTCCCAGTGACTTCTTGGTGTGACTTTCTTTTAAAGACATTCCCACCACCATCTTTGTAAGTCTAATGGTATATTTATTAAAAAAAAAAAGGACATAGAGTCCTTGTGTTTGAATGACAGATAATTCAGATATTTTCTTACATGTATTTCAAGTACTTTGCAAAATAAATTTCGGTTTCCCAACTTTGACTGTCCATCGGATGAATATATCCTTTTGAAACAAACTTTTAATCAAGTGATACACAGAGATCTTCTGTTGCACATGTACACCTGTATCTACCCAAATCCACACACAGAAACACATCAAAGACACTTGTGTCAGTCTGGGGCTAGTGGATGCCAGCTAGTCAGTTCTAGGAAGAAGTACATGTATGCTAAGTAATATCACACCAATTTCCTCACAAGATTCTGCCACTTTGTCCTTAGAGGAAGGGATTATCCACAAGGACTCTAAAATCCTCACTTCCTTAATAAAGATGCCATCTAAATCTTTACTGGATGCACAGAAGCCTGAGAAGAGGAAACCTGTGTCAGCTTATTTTTCTAAGCAAAAGATCTGTGGTAAACCTGGAAGTATGCTGTAAACCTAATTACATTTAGTTTTCTGAAGCAATCATTTTAAATTACTTTGAAGCAAAACTCCCATCAGTGCAAACATCCAGGAGTCATCTTTTTAAGTTTGAAAATTGTCTTTTCATCTGCCAAACAGGAAAAAGGATTGATTACATTTTCACAAATTTGATCCCTCATTTTTAAACCAAACACAGGACTTATAAAAATGTTTCTCAGGTAAGGCACAGTTTCATGACTGTTTCTTTTCCAAATATATACAATATGCAATGAACATTCTGACTGTTCCACTTATCTCTTTTGTAGGCTATGTAATGGGACAGCTTTTTCCCAACCATTGTCTTTCTGTTATCCAAATTAATTCAATATAATCTTAGAATTTTACCCTTTGCAAAGCAAACACCTTTTTTACAATAGATGTCATGTTTTACTACTGTCTTTGTAATCTCTCCACAGATTTTTATGAGTTTAATAGTCTGCTGCCGGTCTCTTTGCAAACTAGAGATTTAAAAAAGTTCACCAGTTAAGTCCCCAAAGGGCCCCTAAATTATCAACCCTCACCCATTGATTACATTAGATTCTTGACATCTGTCTAAGTATTCAAACCACACATCATCATAAAATGTAGTTTGGGTCGGAAGGGACCCTAATGATTATCTCATTCCACACTCCTCACCATGGGCAGGGACACCTTCCACTACACCAGTTGCTCCAAGCCCCATCCAACCTGGCCTTGCACACTTCCAGGAACGGGGCAACCACAGCTTCTCTGGGCAACCTGTGCCGGGCCTCACCATCCTCACAAGGAAGAATTTCTTCGTAATATCCCATCTAACCCTGATGTTTGGAAGTTTAAAGCCATTCCCCATTGTCCTGCCACACCACGCCCTTATCAGAGCTCCCTCCTCAGCTCTTCTGTAGCCCCTTTAGGCATTGAAAGCTGCTGTAATGATACGATAATCATGATATGTAGTTTTCCACACCAAAAGTAGCTTTTGTAATAACACTAGCCCTTGATATGGAAGTACATTAAAACTGTCTTTCTTCTTCCCTGTCCTAATGATTAGCCTATACATGAACTGCTTGGAAGGATCTCCTGTAATCAGGCTCATTTGCACACCTGCACATGAAGTTTCAAATATTGAGACACTATTATTTTTCTGAAAATAAAATATACCAACCACAGCAGCAAAGAAATGATTTGTTCTTCTTCCTTGAAGAAAAAAAAATCTTGGCAGTAGGATTATGAACATAAACACTACGGTCAGCTTTTTTTCTATTTTTTTGACAGTTCAGGGCAAAGTTAAATAGCACTAATGCATTCCATTTAGTTCAGATAGATCAAAGAACTAGAAAATGTATCATCAAGCAAAGTTTTCAAAGCGCATGCTCACACACACTCCTGCTTTTCTAGGGGTCTTTCTAATGGAAATTACAGTCATTTAGCTCACAGATTACCTGGACTGAAGAGGAGAGCAGGATCAGTTGGTGCAATGCAACAGTGGTCATGCATGACCTTGGGTTTTCTGAACATGCTCCTTACACCTTTGCAAGAAGCCTCACCAGAAGTTACTTACCAACACCCAAGTCACTTCTCTTCATTAAAATCTAAGAGTAATAACTCATGAAGGATAACGAAGAGAGCTAAATATCTGTTTGAATACTTATCGAAACATTGGTATTTACCTAGACTATGAAACCCAGCAAAATATATTCCTACATATCTTCAACCAGCCAGTATTAGCAGCTATTGTCAGTTTTAAATATTTTTCCAGCCCTTTAAAACATTTCCCTCAGGGCAGGGGTGCTGGACTTAGGCTAGCCAGCAAACATACTGAAAATAAGCCTTGGCAAACAGTTTTGACACAGATATTTTGGGCTTCAAGCTTTGTTGGTAATGCGCATACACAGTCAGTGCTACACAATATTTTTATTAAAACCAATTGTACATATGTTAAAGGGATTAAAAACTGGGTGATGGCTCTCAACATGTTGTTAATAGGAAACCAGTCAAAAAACAGCATTTCTGTGAAGATGTGCCTTACACAGTTTGTCTTGATCCACTACTGCAGAGTGTACACATCAACAAACCAGAAGGAAACAGAACAGGGATATATTCACAAATTTTGAAAGTAGATAAGAGTCATGGTTGATCACCAGCTGTGACTAAAGTTTGCTTGTAATTCTTGGATATATAAACAGGGATAAAAAGGTAAGGAGGGAGAGCAAGCAATATGTGTAGCAGTGATTTAGTCATTATCAAAGTACTTGATATAGAAAATTAAGATAGTTTTCCAAAAATATTTAAAGGAAATAGTCAAAGTTTGGAAAACCTGCTCTATACCAAGAGATCTAAAAAGTCCTCAATCAACATATATTTTCCACAAAATGTCAGTTAGCCTGACTTCAATGTAGAAACACTTATGTGGGAAGAAAGTGTCAGACTGGGTCTTCAAGATCTATTGAGCTGCTCCCTGAGTCTTTGCACCCAGCACAAACAGGAGTCTAAAGCAGAACCTTTAAACCACTCACAATGTCCCACACTCCAGCTCTGGACTCTCCATGGCAGGTTGAGCCAGTGGAACCAGCACTGCTTGGTCAACTCTGCAGCAGCCATGCTAAAGGGTTGGTATATAAATGTCTCTACAGCTTAATTAAACATTGAATCTGATTTCAGGCTCTGTGCTGCTCATCTCTCCTTCCTGGCCTACAATTATTTTCCAAGTCCAGCATGCAGTCAAGGCTCCTTCCTTCCATACCCTGCCTTTAAACACTTCTGCTTGAGATCTGAGCTGGCTTGGAGCCATGGTAGGACATGAAATACCTGATTGTTTTTATTTGTCGAACAAGATGCTTTTCTGATCCCTCAACAGGGTTGTGATCCTTACAGATACATCACATTCTGCTGGATAAACATGCCTATGGCCTCCAAAGGACACAGTGAGACGAGCTGTGACAGGAAGTAGGACAAACCTTACTCTGAATTTTCTCCCACAGTCTCACCATAGAATCCAGTGGTGGACAAACCTAATGCTCAAATTAGTTGCAAGCTTGACCAGATTTTATGTAATGTTGGAGGAAAGAGTCCTGTTGATGTGGTAATTCTGTGGATAAAATTCACTTCACTGATTTTAGCTTCCCAGAAGCCCTATGGAATAGGGCTCATGTTTGCTCTGGGGATTGTTTTAGAAGAAGTTGTTTGCCATGCCAATATAATTTCCTTCCCATAAAAGCATGTATAGGTACAATTCTGTACTAGATACTAACAATCTATATACAGTGATGTTATTACCAGAGTCAGTGTGTATATGTTGGCAATTACATATATTTTTTTTCTTTACACTATATAAATTTCCTTTCCCTAATAAAGTGTGGAAGGCTTCCCAAAGAGTTTAATAACCCAGAATCACTGAAGTGTAGCTGTTAAAACAAGCTAAACTGGTTTAACTTCTGAGCTGTCAGACTTAATTTCAAATGACGAGATGTGACCACTGTTTTCATGTGAATTGCTAAAATTAGGTAATTTTCAAACATATGCAATAAATACAAGAAAGAATGTCAAAGTTCACTGTTTTTTTGTTCTGAATTTGCTTTCTTTAATGAAACAAGTGGCCAAACTCCCATTAATTTATTAAAATAACCTTAAGTGGTTAAACCAGTTAAACATACCAATAAGCCACGAAGAGTAGTGTTCCTGTAATTTAAAAAAAGATAATTTTCAAAGGTATTTTAACTTTTTTAAAGCTATCTAGTTCAATCATTTTTTTTTCCTTCAGGCAGCAAAAGCAAATGCATATGGCATGAAAATCTGTTAAAACATAGTACTTTACACCTTTGTTTGTACCTGCTCCAAATATATTTGTCTATAAATTAACTGCACATGGCAGTTTTCACATTGGCTTATTTTATCCATGTGTTCAAGAAATTTAATACATCATTTGTGTTGCCTCAATCACAGTTCTATTCATAAGACAAAAAGAGGAGGAGTATAAACATAGCTACATATTTTTGCTTTTTTTTATATATGCAATTTATGCCCAAAGTATCAACCATATGTAAAAAAGGTGAAAAAGCAACCGTGTGTTTCTACTGCATCTCATGGGCTGATCCCTCTTCAAATACCAATATCTTAAGCAAGTGGTGGATGCCCCAACCCTGAAAGTGTTCAAGGCCAGGTTGAGTAGGGCTTTGAGCAACGTAATCTCATGGAAGGTGTCCCTGCCCATGGCAGGAGGTTGGAACTAGGTGACCTTTAAGGTTCCTTCCAATCCAAACCATTGTATGATTCCATGATTTTACTGACAGAAGAGAGCTACACCTTTAGTGGCAGTGGTCTGCAGGGCAGATCATCTAGTAAGACCCACACAATAATGCCGTGGTGTTTGTTTCAACACCAACCATTTTTTCTTGACCTGTACAGTGGAATTGTGTTATACCTTCACGCTCTCCAGGATCAGTTAGTACTCATGGCAGCAGCTAAATGCTATTAGTGGGAGTTTTTCCTCAAGGAAATCCACAGATCTCAGGTATTCCCAATACAGAACATGCTCCAAAGACACCACAGGCCTGCCTCCTGCTCTTGTGAGCTCAGGACCCTATTTAAGAAAGGCTGTATCACAGAACGCCCCAGGCTCTCCGCCAGCTTCCTCAGCACACACTTCCATCCAAAGCGGGATGGATGTTTATTACATGTGGGTTGGGTCACCTCACCCCTCTCTTAATTTTAGCACATGTGAAATTTGCCATATGGACAGCTCTGAAGACTGAAGTCCTTCACTTACTTGCAGGAGTAGTAGAGCACAGTTCTTTCCATCACTGTTACTTTAATACACCTCATCCCTTGATGGAAGTTTTTAGGAAAACTGAGCTAGATCACCAAGTTTGGTTCCCAACTCCTGCAGACCATACATTCATTTTCACAGGCTGATCAACCTGCAGCTAGAACTACCTGGCTGGAGCATTCATCTTCTCTGTTTCCACCATTGCTTCTATTGTCAGGCTGCTTTGAAATTCACTCCTTGAACAGTTCAAAGATTTGTTCTCACTTCCCCCCTTAATTTAGCATCCTCTTATTGCACCAGTAATATCCTTGGTGTTACCGACAGGCAAAAGAATTCAGATTCTTCTTTCCATTCCCTCTTGGCAGGGGAAGCCTCAACTTTCACAGGTACAGAAAATACATCTTTCTTGGTAGTTAGACTGTGACCTGAAACCTCATTTAACTTAACCCTTGATATTATATCAGCCTGCTCTGGATTCAAAGTTGAGACTTGAACTCTGTATTGCTTCTACTGAGGCAATGGTACACTTATTTAAAGAGGTTACATATGGAAATGGTTAAAGCCACAGTCCTGCAAAAACTTGCCTAAATGCCTAATTTCAGGCATATAAATAATTCCATTAAATTCAAATTACACAAGCCCATTGAATTCAATGGGCCTATACCCATGACTAAATTATAAGGCACAGGATTGTGGATGTAGAGATCATTATCCATGACCCATTTTGGTGGGTCCTCACATAAATCAGATAAGCAAATCCCTTTTTCTCATGTTTGCACAGTGCAGAGTCCTTGCAAGCTGGATGTCTTAAGAGATGAAAACAGGGACAAGTAGCCAAGTATCACAGGCACCACGGTGAAGTTGTAACCGTGGCCTCCACTACTCAGTTTGGTCACTTTTTACGAAAAAAAAAAGGTATAAGCAAACCTCAGCACAGTTTCTTGACACTACTTACAGGAAAACATCCATGTTTTACATTTTAACTCAGTTAGTACTGTCCAGAGGGTAAAAATATTGTCCTAGAAGCTTCCTTTAATTTTATCTTCAGAGCTTAATTATATTACAGGAAATATTTGGCTAAGGTGTGGCTATTCATCATGATATCTCTATTACCAGCATCATCAGAAAGGTTTCTGTCAATTTTTCATTTTAACCTGGCTTTTACTTTCATAATACAATTATATCCTCTCATTTCATTTATGTTATAAAAAGAAATTACATCTCTTAATTTTCTTTTACTAAAAGAAAAGCTTTTTCTTCAAAAACCTGTGTGGCAGTGTGCAACATATTTAGAGCTTATGATCAGCAATTTTGCTAAAGAGGAAGATTTAAGGGAAAAAGTGACTCTAAAAGTAATTTCAGCAGCAAAGTAGATTAAATATCCACCATATTAGTCACAGAGTATTAGATGGAATTGGATTGACTGGGAAGAGGTCAAAGAGTTGCTGAAGGTTTTAGCCCACCAGAGGAGCAATAAAATTCAACCATACTTAAAATCATTAGCTTTAAACCCTTTGATATTAGATCCAAACCTTCAGTGCTCACAGAAGGAACCTCTAAGCACCATGCCAAGCCAAAAGGAAACCCTTTCAGACATCTGCATTTCACGGAAACCTTTCAGTGAAGTAGAGGACTGACAACAGAAAGAACCTGCACATGCAAGAAAGACTGAGCCACAAATAGAGAGGAAAGGAAAATGCAATCTTTAAAGAAAGTTGATTTGCAAAATAGCAAGATCTTCACTTTAACAAGCACTAGTGGGGTCTGGAGGTCATTTTTTGGCTAGTAAAAACCACACCCATCAGCTCCTACGTACTTTCTCCACTTTGCTTCCTTGCTCCCAGTACCACCACTAATTTCCCCCTTCCTTCTCTCATGATGACAAGGCGCATTCCCCCTCACAAAGGATATGTTTGCCAAGAGAGTGTGGCACCAAAATGAAACAATCAGAAATCTGAATTGTGTGACATGATAAAGGAAAGATGCTATGTGCTGACAGCAAGGCAAGGAGGAAATCTAAAAATGCAGAAGTCATCTCACACAGCGACAATCCAAAAGAAAGAGGCAGAGGAATAATTAAAAACCCTGAAGACAGTGATGGGTCTCAAGTTTTTGAACTGACTCTCTATTTAATAGAAAGGATGGTTTCCACCCAAGAGAAGAGAGATAAAAGAGAGACTTTGCTGTAACAAATAACCAACTGACATATTTCTGTTGGTTTTGTACATTTCTTCACTCATTTTGAAAATGACAAGTATAATTAAAGTTGTTAAATACATCGAGAGACTTGTCAGTCAACCAAAATATCAACTCTTATAAATTCTCCACAATAACTACTGCACACAGCACAATGCAGGAGAAATTAATCTCTCACTAGATTTAGTCACTTGATAATCCTATAAAAGAAAACTTCCCAGATTTTCTATTTCCTGGGGCCAAACGAACTTTTCATGTGTTTTTGGATATAAATTGTATGTGTTTAATTTAACTTCTCTAGTATAGCAAAATGAAAATCTCTGTAAGAATGTTAGCGCCTATTCTGAAATGTTTTGGGCTTTGACTTTAATGGATGTCCTGCACAGGAATACATTAGGGGTTTTTTGTACAGGTATATTTTTCATGAAAGATAAAACAAAAAGAGGATACTCCAGAAAAGTACTTTTCAGTGAGAAGTTCCAGCAGCTCTGTCCTGCCACAAAGCTCAAACTAAATTAATCAGGACCTAACAGATGCTGAAGTTTTCTGTTAGCTGTGTATGCAGAATATTTTTAACCCTAATATATAAAACCCTCATACAGCTATGGCCTTTCAAGCTATTCAGAATGAAGCCAAACCCTCCAAATATGATTTCAGCACTCAGCTAATCCATGGGTGCTCACAAGTACAATATGACCCAAAAGGCTAAGAGCTGGTCAGGAGAGAAGAGGCCATGGAAATAAGTGAACTCCTTCAGAAGAAGTGCTATAGGAAATGAGCTACCCTAGAAGACATGAGTTTGCAGTATTTGATAAGAAATAGTGCCTCAAAACAGCCATCACCACTCTCCACCACTTTATCTGGCAAAACAGTGGCTAAGTTCATGTAAGTTCAGAAGCATCTTGTGCATATGCTGAAATACTTAGCTTTAGCCTCCCTCCTATAAAGCACATGGACCTGCACAAACTTTATAGACTCTGCTCATCACATCTGTGGGAATCTTCCACTGTTCTAACCCACCCTGGGGAAAATGGGATCTGGGCATTGCTCAGGGCTGGGCAGCACATGGCTCTAGGTGGCAGTGCAAGGCCATGAGGGCAGTAGGTCCTGCCCCTCCCCTCCTGAGTGCCCTTGTAGGGGAAAAACAGCTCCCTGGAACATACTAAAGCTCTTAGGACAAGCAAAACTCACAGGAAAATGGAGTGTATTTAATATAATTCATGACAAAGCATTCAAAACTCATTTGAGTATAACAGTCTCCTGTAGTTACTGTATAAATGTAATCAGAGAGAAGTGAAAAAACACAGGAAAATTTACCTTGGCCACTAAAACACATGTTCAAAAGCAAAGTCGTTGTGATGAAAGAATAACTTCCACCTTGTAAAAGCCTTCAGTAAATGATTCCCTTTCCAAGCTCAATTCCTCTTACTCCTTCTGGGACAATATAACTATGACCTTACTCTGGAGACTGGAATTAATGCTGTCCAAATTAGCACAACTGGTGCTCTAGGATGTCAGCTGGGTTCTCATGCTAAAACTTAAGTAGCACAGATTATAAATGAAGTTTTAACACTTGCTTGGAACCAAATCCTTTTTTCCTGCCCCCTCTCCTTTTTAAAGGGTGATTTACGCTCTGGCATTTTCACATGCTCAGTAGTTATAGCAGAATTTCTGTTGTAGGGTTTCATAGATGATCAGACAGGAGCCAGACCAGCTTCTCCCCTCCTGCCAGTGGAAGGTCAAGCCTCAAAGCAGCTCAGTCTTTGTTGTTGTTTAAACCTGGACAACAGTGCTGGAATTGTCAGAAATAAGTGAAGGTTTAAATACAGGGAATACCTGACCATTTCGTGCTGGATTGGGATCTCCTGTACACAACGGGTTATGGATGATGCTTAAAAACATGCTTCATAAAGCAAGACAGTTTCTTTTGCATTTCATAAAAGTAAACCTAGAGACCTTATAACATTTCTTTTCCCTGATGGAACTTACTGCTTTAAGACATTTTGATGAGTAGGTGCTTGTGTTGTAGTAGAATAAATTGTATAGACACAAATATTAGTATCTGAGAACACTCTTAAAATATCCCCAAGGATTTTATATGCTAGGTAGAATACACTCTTACATCAAAGCAATTCCTCTGTTTCATAATTTAAATCAGAGCTGGAAGAATGAGTCTGAAGTGATCAATTTCTTTTCAGGGATAGTAACTGAAAGAATAGTTGACATTTCATAGGTTTTTTAGTGCCTAAAATAGTGTGTTTTCAATCTCTGAAGGCTTATTTTTCTTTCTAAAGATGGCGTGGGGCCTGGGGGACCCACTTAAAGTTTCTTGCCATACTTGGCCAAGAAACACAAAGTGTTGGTGAAGTATAAACACAGAGCCCTTTTTCTTTGACCCATTCTGCAGTGTGATGGGATAGTGTTGTTAGTTTATGTGAGAGAAAATAGCATAGGCTTTCTGGAAAAAAAAAAAGTGGAATTGGATTAAGGCCTTTGTGCAAGCCTCAATGCTGAGGGGAATTAGCAATAGTTGTAGGCACTTAAAGGAGCTCTCATGCTGAAGCTTATCCCAGATTTTACACAATAAACATTTGAATATCAACAGTGTTTTGCAACTTGCAGCACTAATGTATAAACTTCTTCCTTTTGAAACTCCCAAATCCCTCCAAACGTTCGCAATACCCTCTACATAAACATGTAGGGCCTATAGTGGAAAACACCCAGTCAGAGGTGTAAGTCTGATTTTATTTCTTTCTTTTTCATCCCTGGAATCTAAAATGAGATCTCGTACTATTAGCTGGTTTAAGCACTTCAGAAGTTCTCTATTTTAACCAACTTTTCCCCCTCCAGCCTTACTTTCCATTTAAAAGACAAAGATGTCAATGAGACATGAGCTTGACTTGGGTATCCTAATGTTACATATTTCATGCTACAATAAAAAGGCACTACAAAACCTTTGAAGTGGTTCATTAAAATACTGATCTATCCCTCTTATCAGTATGTTCGTAGCATATTTTTTTTAGCTCAGCTAACGAGCTTAAACCACACTACAACACGAACACATGGGACAAGCATTCAATTCCCTTCCTTTAAACTCATCTGCAGGTGAGCAGGATTCAACATAACTAAGAAAAGCTGGACTCCTTGCTGCTGGAGCTCTCCTAACATCCATAGAGCTGGTGTCATGAGCTTAAAGTCAAGCTTGGCAGTAAATGACAGACAGAGTTTTGTAATATTAAGTGTATCAAATTCACACTGACTACAGTTGGGAATAAGATCCGTCTTTTCCAGATAGTGGTCAGCTAGATTTGCAGTCGACATGACATTTCTACTGTTTTTTCTAGATGCAACTTAATTTTGGTATCCTGTTTAAAGAATGAGAGCCAATTCAGGAACAAATTACTTCCATGTTCTTGGTGTGAGCCCAAAGTAAATCTTCTCAATACAGTATCTAATTATAAAAGATTTCCCCCAATTCCCTTTTTAACTCCTGTTAGGTAGGTATGCATGTAATCAATTTTACGGCTTTGTATCTGTAGCTGTCCACTAAAAGATGGAACAAAGAAATAAGCCCGTGGTGAAATAGCAGGGTGGGAAAAACTTGGAGATCATTTTTTTTGTTACAGTGTTTGTTTTGTGCTTGAAAGGACTGTGATAAGAAACTCATTGCATCAAGAAAAAATGAAGACATTACTGCCCTGTCCAGCTCTGAAGCATGTTGAAGCAGTTTGCCTATTGAATTTGATACAATGATGTATAGATGAATAAAGTTATCTCTAGTATTGAATGGGACGGTGTCAGTGGGAGGGTAAAAAGGGAGGAACTTGGAATCTGAAAAGAATACTTTTCCCCCCCTCTTTTTAAGAACTTGAAGGTCAGGGTCCAGCTGCCGTAAAAGGCTAGAGGACAAACAAAATGCTGCACAGGCCCAAATAAAGACAACTATAGACACATAGCAGAGGTTTCCTGCTTCAAGTAGCTATTATATTAACCTACACTTTAGGCAAAGAGCATTTTAGGTTTCACTCTGATGAAAACATAGGATGAGCAGAAGCATCAGTAAAAGTTGCATCTTTAATGAAACAGATGAAACAGGCCAGCAAAGGTAGGAAATTATTTTTTTAGAGGAAATTATATTGAATCTAGTTTACTTGAAAATCTAATTATTTTGATTGAGATGAGTCAGTAATCTTACTTTTCACTTCCTTATATCCAGCTAGGAGCTATTGTAACAGATCTGTTGCCTAGTTCCTTGCAAGGCCTGTATCATGTACAGCAAAAAATAGTCTTGAAATTTGAGGTAGTATATGAAAATATAAACTTGAAATCATTGCTCATTCATCCATGTTTATAACATGGTAACATTCTGATAATCTATCATTCACATTATGGCCTGGGAAATAAGGGGAATAGTCTTTAGTGAAGTAGTCAGAAAGGTTAATATCATTGATGTGAGGGGGAAACTGCATAAAAACATTAAGTTGAGCTACATTATGTCATTCATGCTCAGTGCTGCTTATTGTTGCCTAGTAATTATTTTAAATTTAAATGTCTCCCCATAAGATGAAAGAATGGCTAGGGTTTTTTTGTTTTTGTTTTTTAAGAATAAAAACTTATCCTGTCCTGTTCAGCAGGGGGAGGAAGGGGCTGGATAGCTTTGTCTGAGTTTGCTTGGCTTTTTTAAAACAAGAGAAACAGTGGAGTTGGAATAGTCTCATGATGTCAAATTTTTAATATACATAAGGATAAATTTAGTAACTTCCAATGTTCATTATAGAAACCAACCCAATTCACTATATTATTGTTTCTGGTTTTTCAGCCCTGGTTGGTTTTAATTGTTCAGGGGTTTTGCTGCTTGTGTTTTTTTGTTGGTTTTTGGGTTTTTTTTAATCAGTAGCATAAAATTCTAAAAATTATTCAAAGGAATTTGTCTGCTTGATTTAGCATATACATTTTGCAGTAAAGAGATCTACTGATGCCACATAATCAAATAAGCTCTTTCCAAGTTAACTTCTAGACTAAAGTAATAGTTAATCATACATGTTGTCAGGAAGGGAAAGTCAGAAAATAAAAGACTCTCCTGTTAAAAATGTTCTGACAAAAATGTTTTTAAAAATAAAAGCTGAAAATAAAGGTTGAAGTGAAAAGAAAAAAGATGCAACACTTAAGTCTTAAAAACACTGTTTCCAGGCTAATGTATATTGCAGATCATTAGCCGAATGCATTGTCTAATGGGCATAAATGATAGCCTTCGTTTTGAAGTTTCTCTTTCATCTGCAGTCAAACTTTGAGTTTGATCCAATCTATACAGCTAAATCTAGGGATTAATCTGGAGGTTTAAATGGTTTAGCCAAAGGTTGGTCCAGCTTTATAATAATGACAGCTGATTTGTGTTACTTTCCACTGAGATTTCTTTTTTGGATGACCCCCCTACATATTGCATCTTGCAATTAAACTGTTGACAACTCTATTATGCTGACAGCAGAGGTAGAGCTAGGCAGGGAATTATACAGCATGTTGTGCTGTAAATGTTACTCACAGATGTCTTAAGAGGCAGTAGTTTGTCCCATGTGTTCCTATCTGCTGCAGTGCATCTCAAGTTGCAGTTGTTCAAGTCAGAATTGGTGCCATGCTGAGTCAAATGCAACTCTTACCAATAACTTTTTGAGATTAGGAGCTTGTCAGGATGATGCCAGTGGAGGTTTAAGAAGTGCTTTCTGAAGTTGTTCTGAGTTAATGATTAATGGATATCTCCCTTTGATAGCGCTTTTATATTTGGATGCAGCTGGCTGGAAATAACCACAAAGGGAAACTGATTTTATTTGTCATTAATTTTGACTTTACTTAGCAAATTATCCTGTGTCCCACAATCACAGCTTTACTAATCTGGCTGTGCTATAATGTTAAGATAAAATCTTTGATTAACAAAACAGATCAATCAGTTTCTAGGGTGTTTTGGGGTAAGATGCATGTACATACATCTCCTCCCAAGTAGTTTTCCAGCACATGCTTAGAGATGTGTTAAGTGCTAAAAGCTGTTGAGCAATCAGAATGTTTTTGATGTAGGCTACATCTTCCTCTTGGATAAATGAGTGCTTTGTGAACTAAAGCAGAAACATTTTGCCTGCACACGAGGTTAAAATTTGGCACTGCATGCTGGAATATACAGGTTTAGGGCTCAAACCCATATTTTATACTCCAAAATCAGCTTTACAAATGAAATTAATTTGAGATAATTTCCAATATTACTATTTTACTATGATAATGCCCACAGATGCTAAATGCTTCCTAGATATATGCCAAGACTATGCCCTACCTTAAATAATTGCTATTTTACATTGGTTTATTTTCCAGTACTTGAAATTTGTGCATATGTATCCTACCTACGCATTCCAACTCTGGCACAAGAGTAAATTCACACATATATGACCTTAATTTCCTTACAAGGAAAAATGCTGGAAGATTTAGCACTTTATGAGATCTCTGTATTACCATAAAAACAAACTTAAATTACTTCATAAAATACTTTTGCCAGACTAACCTAGTCTATTAAAATTACTTAATGAAAGAATTTAGGGAAACTGAACCAAAAGCTGAAAAGAGGACAGAAAAGTGCCTTATTCTGGTTATTGAGAGATTTTGTCACTGTTTGAATGTTTCCATCTACAAATAATAGTTAAATCTTATACCTTTAAATTAAAAATAACCACTTTATAGTTCAGGTGAGAAAAAAAGTCTGTGCAAAAGATGCATTCAAAAGCATTTGTGGTATCTGCATATGAAAAACTAGTCGTTAAGCATATTTTGTTATTATCCACAAACTAAGAATCAAAGCAAAAGGTAGACGTTAACTAACAGGTCTCTCACTCTCCTGGGTGACCTACCCAGAGTAGATGAAATCCTATTGTGCCAGATAATGAACAAGCAAGTTCATTGTATTGATTTTTAGAGAACATACTTTTCTAAACGGTATAAATAGACCATGTTACCAATTTTCTAGTTATTAGACACTTTCCATCCTGGGAAACAAGTTTCAAGTGTTTATAACAAGCACATACTACAAACTCTTCCAGTAAGATCAAGAAATAAAACCAGAAACTGTTGCTGTCCATGTGGGCATCCTGTAGATGCAATAAACATTCATTTTGGTCTCAGTTTTGCAATGCAGTGTAAGGATTCAGTTATAAAAGTAGGTACCACCTGTAAGAAGCTCTGAAAAACTTCAGTGCCAAGAGATATGACTCCCCCCTACCAGCAGTATGCACCTCAAATACATCCAAGTGTTTGAACGTATTTTTGAACTGTGAAGGACATCCTTAAGAGATAAGAGAAGCTTGACCACCATGTCACAGTTCTCACTGATCAGCCGTAATTGAAAAGAGCTTTTACTCTCTCCCTGGCTTCCCAAACCCAGCTTAAAAATTGTTTTAAATACTTGACAGGCATCAACAGGAAAGCTGAAGGTACAGTGAGGTCTTCAGATTTTTTTTTTTTACATATCCTTACCTGTTTAGACAGATTAAGTCAGGAAAAGATGCTGTTTCAGTCATCCTGAGCATTTGATTACTTGTGGGAGCTGCATTTGATATTTGTCAGTAATGTGCAAGTAGGACAAACTTGGTAAATCTTGGTGAGGGAACTCTAACAGCTTTTGTTTAACTTAACAAATAAACTCATACCTCTGCCTGTGTTTATATATGTAGATGGATACGTTTATCCATAAAACACACAAAATACACTGAACTGCATTCAAGCATAAGTCATTATCCTCTGCATTCCCTCTCCCATTTAAAAAAGGACAAAGATAACAGAGAATTGTAAGGATTTTTGTTAATGTGTACTCTATAAAACTATCTGATTGAAATAGTATAGTCTCCTGAGAAACTTCAAATTGGGTGTTCTAGAAAGCATTCCAATTTTAAGATGACTACAGATAACAGATTTTGAAAGGCAGTATTATAAAAGCAAAGCTTATAATATTTCAGTGCCCACCGCTGGGCTGTGCAGCAGTAATTTCTTCATGACTTGTTACTACTTTAACTGTATTTTCAAGTTAGATATTAAGAAAACACTTTAGTGTTTACTATAATGTTCAGTTTTAGTTTGGTATTGTGCTTTTTAAATGCAGAGAACAATTACTGAAGAAACATTCCTGAATAAATAACTCCATCAGATCCAAACAGTTGCACAAAAAGCATTTTTTGGGGGTGTCTGTGCCTTCACTTAATATTTTTTCTGATCTAAATAACACATTTTTTGGACAAATTCTAAAAAAAAAAATGCCTTTTTACACAGCAAATAAACCCTTCAGATAAGTGCAAAGCTCACAAAGCACATAACTAAATGGGATTTGTCTGATGTTTCTTATAAGAAAATAAAATATCCCCGACATCTGAAAAATTTTAAATTATTTAAATATGTTACCATTTAAAAATAAATAGCCATATCTTAGGTAAAAAATTCTTCCCTTCCAGATGGAAAAGATTTGGTTTCTAATATGAGCAAATATCTTCACAAGTGATTTTATATATTAAAAAAGACTAATATTTCCTGCTGCGTTAGCTCTGCTTCACTGATGTGGTTAAATAGATTCTTAATATTCACCACTTCTTAAAGTTGCATATAACCAGGGTGATGACAAGATATCTCTGTCATGGTAAATTGAGAAATAATTATTCTATTCTTTGATTTATTACATCAGCTGTAAAGTATCTAAGTCGAACTGGGCAATGCAACCTATGCATACCTCTCCTGATGTTATTTGTCTCATGGTGTATTCAAATGGGTTCATTACTCACGGGTGTAAAGAACAACAAAATGTGGACCTTAACTCTCTGCTTTACCCCTAAATCTTTATTAGCCTGTCCGCAAGGCTATACCTGTGAGGTAAAGAAAGGAGCAAATTACACAGTTGCTCCGGTGTAATTGTTTTAGATGTTTTGAGCCTGAAATAAAAGCTGTGTTAATAAGTGCACAGCTGAAAGCTTTGCTTTCTATAGCGCCCAGACGCTTGTTTGCATTTGATGAAAATTATTAATACTAACACCAAAACGGTTTTGAAACCATTTATATGGAATACATACCTACCTCTTTGGTTAAAATCAGTGATCCATTAAGGCTTTTCTTGCTTTTTTCCAAGCTGTGAGCATACTGCGTATTTAAGTGTGTGTAAGAGGGAAGGTGGGGGGTAGGTTTAGCTGAATAAAAGATTGCTTGATATCTTGAAGTCCTTTGAAGAGTTTTATAGGCTTATAAAGCCCAGTGTGAATGAATGACATTTTTCCCCCCCCTTTACTTTTACATATGGAAGTTTGTTAACCTGCGCTTCAATTAGGGAATAATTATTAATTATACTAATTACAGGTTTAATGAAAACCACATACTTTGCAAAAAAAGTTAAGCTTAGAGCTGAAATTGTAGCTGCAGACAGTGATGCTGCAATAAAGGCTGAAGCAACACTTGCACTTCAGGGGGTTTACATACACGTATACATTTCTTCAAGAAAACAATAAAGTACTAAAGCAACATTTTATAAGAAAATCCATGGAGAGCATACATCCAATAAATTATTTGAGAAAACCCTGCTTCTTTTTTCCAGCAAGACTAAAAACTCTTTACTTTGTTTTAAAACTAAAACTTTATTAGATTCATTAGAATTCTTATTCAAAAAAAAGTCTGCTTTATTTACTGAATGATCTATTAAAAAATCCCCAAGAACAAATTGCAAGTTAGCAATTGGTAGAAATTATAATACTTTATTCTGACAAAAGAAAGCATTGCCTACATTATTTGAAGCTCACAATCATACAGTTACACTAAAAAGTCAAGAAATTTACATCTGGTGCTGCAATGTTTCCCTGAGCAAGTCCCATAATCTTATTTCTCCACAATCTTTAAATTACAAATAGAAGAAGCCTCAAAACAAAACCTCTCTATTTTTTAATGTCTATTTTTATTTGAATATACTCTTAATTATAGTTTTAAATAAACTTTTTTGGGATCCTCTAATATTTAAAATTCTTTACTGTTGGATAATGTGCTTCCCTGGGAAAAGGCACATGCAGAAAGTTTAAAAAATGCATATGAATGAGAAATTGGTTATTTACATTTTTACACACACAAAGACTAACTAAACATGCTGTTTACTAGAAATTAGTCAGATTTTAATCTAGTGTCCTTTTTAACTAAGGGTTGAAAGTAACACGACTAAAGAGTATTATTTTAAAAACTTAAAGTATCATTACTGCTTATTCATTTTTTCATAGTATGTTTTAAAATCACCTGAACATTCAGTATTAAATATTACAGATATTTTCTATCATTATTAAAAAAAAATCTTTTCCTATTTTTTTCCGATTCTCACGTCAATTTTCTCTTGTCTCCTGGATTTAGTTAAGCAAGTGTTTTAAAGCACTGAAAACTGTTTCCATCACCTTATTACACAGCAATTGAGACATATTTGCATAATGAAAAATAATTATGTAGATAGTATCAATAAGTATGATTAAAACCATCTATTTGGGGGTGGGAGGGGGGTTAAGCAGGAAGATGTAACTAATATTTATAAATTACCACTGTAAAATTAATAATGTTAAACATTTTTTTAAAAATAGCATGCAAAACAGACAGCAGTTGTTTTATTTTAAACCTCTTCTTGTAATACTGTTGTTGCATTTTCCACAATTAACTGGAAACTTAATCCATCAAAAGTACATACAATTAAATCAACTATACAGAGATGAAATTACTTTTCATATTTCTCTTCCCATGCAGAGAGAGAATTCCAAAATTAAAGTAAATTAACTAGGTTATTGAAATCCACTTGCAAGCTCGATTTTAGACTTAATATTTTAGCAAATACTTAAACAGGCAATTACTGTTTATTTAGTAAACAGAAAACTGCCTGCAGTTTTAGATGAACTAGATTCACTAATATTGACAAGTAAATAGCTGTTTGGAGCTGGAATCATACTTAATTACTATAGTCAACAACATTCATTATTGAATATGGTATACAGCTTATATTAAAGAATAACATTATATATTTATATTTATTTTATTTGCTCATTTTTCCTAATAAGACAAATTAGAAAAGATATAACCTGTATAGGATATTTAATATGCTGGTACTAGAAAATGCAAGTATTAATCAATTCAGCCAATTGAAATGCAAAAATCCAAATAATTTCCTTTCCTACAAAAGGAAAATATTAGTTATGTCCCAGTTCTACAATCTGACCAAATCTTTGTAACATCTCTCTAAATTCAGTAGGGCTCAGACCAGGATCCTCAACAGGCTCAGAGAATTTTTTTCCTCTTGATTTGAGTTGTTATCAAATTAAACTTGACTTTCTGCCAAAATTACTTGAATTTTCAAAGACCAGCTTCATAGTTTCATATTTTTTTTATTCCTATAATATATTTTTGGATTAATAATAATAATTGATTCACTGCCTGAACATCACTGACATTAAACAGAATGAGAAGATGTGTCTGTTCTAGAGTTAGAGCCCTAGTGTTCATTGTACATTAAGGCTCTGTAGGAAGCAATCTCTGAGAGGCTGCACTTAGAGAAACACCCTCTTGAGTAGTTTTGGGCACTCAGAAGCTTTTCTTTCCTGTCCCTCTTCAGAAGTACTGGTACCTACTTTGACCAGAGAGCCTTCCCCAAATGCACATCATCAACCCACACACAGATGTCCCTGCAGGCTTTAGCCCATGGTGCAACTCCCACCAACTCACCAGGGGCATAGGAATACTTTTAGCCAAAATGCAAAGTGTGATGGGTCTGGACAAGCAGCTGCCACACATCACAGTGGAGCTGTGACATGTAATAGCTCACAGGTCAGCAAAGCAGACGCCTGAAAAACAGCCAACAGCAACTTTTGGCAGGGACCTGTCAAAGATGCACTTTCATGAAGCTCTTTGGTAGGTCTCAGAAACATTGTGGCTTCTGTATTGGGGGTCTACAAAACCTCCTTCAAGCATTAGGAAGTGCAGAGGACCCAAGAGATTTCCAACAGCCCAGTGGAACGAAGCAGTCATGTCTTCTTACAAAATACAAGTTTGCAAGCAAGAGGAAAGAAGAAATGGCCCAAGTGTCCAGAAAACACCGCACATCGCTAATTTCCACTTCAGGTCCTTTAACAACTTCCAAGCCCTTTTGCGTTAAGCCCTAGTTTTATAGCCATACTGAGAAAATTCAGGCTTCAACTTTAACATGGAAAACACTTCCAAATCATCTAGCTATAGAATTTCCCACAGCAGATCCTACAATGGATCACTCAGACCTGGGCTAAAGGGTTTGAAGAGCCCTGAATTCTATCTGCCTAAGCAAGGATCTCTTTTCACCTTTGCAAAGGGAAACAACAATATAGAGATGCTGCTCAGAGCACACCAAAAGCAAAGCAACTGTGGTTCGCAGGCTGCTCTCAGGTTTGGGAGGTAGATTTTCCTTTCCAATTGCTTTATATGAATAACATGGATTTTACCACAGAGGGGGAACTGACAGTAATCAATATATCCGAATTATTGTGTTAGTAACACAACAATTCACAACCACTGTGAGCTGAAGAAGAAACAACAGAAATAGGTCACACCAAGGCTTACTCAAGCCCTCCACTTCTCTGTATTCAGGTATAATTCCTCTGAAATCAATGGGAATTTGTCTGAGTAAGGAGTAGGGTTCGCTCAGTGATAACCCTGGAGTTAAAATATCTATTGCTTCACTGCAGACCATATCAAGGACTAGGTCTGATTATTCTGCCTCAGCAATGAGAAAAGCTATGCTCTCACATTTCAAAATCAGGGGTGGGCTGAGAGGGCTGCCAAGTCTCCTCCAGCATCATGGCACCTTATTGTTAATACTCTTCAGAAGCCCCTTATTTCCATTTACATGAGTTCATTAGGATTACACAGGTGACTGATGTTCTATGCTAAGTGTCTCCGTGATTGCACAAAGTGCCATATTAACAAAAATCAAAATAAAAATGGTTTGTCAAATGCCACACAAAATGCTGCCGAAAGCTTCCCAGGCAACTGTTTTAGCCTCCATATGCCTGCACACTATGAGTCAGTTTTTAATTACATGATCATATAGAAAACTCCAGCCTTAGTGGCAGGAGCTCTACAACATTACAAGCAACAAAACCCAAGGGAAGGAGCACACAGGGCTGCTGCTTCCCACTGCCTCTGCATCACTAACACCACACCAGTATCTGCCTGATCTCAATTCTTGTTATTCTCAAGTTTCTAATGGAAGAGAGGGGGCTTGTTTCAAGACTTAGGAATGCAAAAGCAGCTAAAAACTTATCTTTACATCACCAAAGCCCAACTACCTCTGAATTTAGGGTCAGGCCCATCCTGAACATTTTTTGGCTAGATTACTGGGGTCCTCCTTTCCACATTAAGGATATGAAGTCTGCCTCTATAACAGTGTCCACTTGCAGTTTCTCCCACAAACTTCACAATTTTCTAAAATCCAGAGGCAAAACACTCAAGGAAAATGGTAATAGTGCTAGAAACCAGAAATACAAAAATAGGAACAGACAAAAAACATGGGGTTTGGTACATGTTGGAGATATTTTACTTTTCCCTCTCGTCCTGTATTTTTCAGCCCTGACAAGCAGCATGTGGCAGAACAGTGACAGTGACCAGTTCCAGGGTGGAGCTGGGACCCTCAGCCCCAGGAATGGAACAGCCCCAGGGGGACCAAGAAGGCCCCAGCAGGCAGAGAAGGCTCATCCCTCCAGCAGTCAGACTGCAACTCCCCAAAAACTTCATGTCAGGTCTGCAGGCCCTTTCCCTTCCCTCCAGAAGCTCTTCATGGGCTGAAGCTTGCTGTGCTTTTCCAAGGCAATGACCAGAGTGTCACAAGTAACTAATTTTAACAGGAAAACCTGACAGAGAAGTTAAAGCTTTCTATACCTTGCACTCCATACACCTCATTTGTATTGAATACATATGGAGCCAGGCAAAATACAAGCATCCAGATGATTCATCCCTGATCATAAGACATAAGCCTGTATGCAGTTTTACTCTTAGGAGTAGTCCTAGAGACTTCACCAGGAAAGTTTAAAAAAAAATCAGACAAATAAATTTGCTCATATTAAGCTTTAAAACTGTGCCGTTTCTTCTTCCACATGATTTGCTGATTGATTCCTGATTTGGGGTCTTTGAGAAATTTGCACGCTAGGCACTTGTGTGGCAGGCAAAGTGTCAGTGAGTCTCAGGTGGATTTCTGGACAAGGGAATAATATTATATCATGGTGTCTGCTCAGTGCCCTCTCCATGCACAATAGCCCTGAGTGGCAGCGCATGGTAAGCGGATGAGGCTGTAAGACGTATATGATCTGATGAGCTTGGCTAAGCTGGGGGAGTCTCCTCTACTTGGCTAAATTAAAAACCTCCCTGCAATTTCAGTCCTAATCACCCCCTCTGATGCTGTAATTGATGATGGTCAGTTAACTCCTTCACTCCCAAGGCCATTTATCAGAACCTAGGAAACTGTGTGTTAGCCAGTGCTTCATGACTTAAATCAGTTGAATTTAATGGGGGGGTTCTGGAAATTTCAGGGATTTATAAGTAATATGAAGCATACAGGAAATCACAGCATAAATATTTCATGGCAGGACTTTGGTTACTTTAGATCCATAATGCCCCACTCCCAAGTGGTACAAGCTGTCTTTAAGCCTGGTTTGTGGAAAAATCTCTCCTCTTCAGTGGCACTGAGACAGACATTGGCTTCTCTGCCACTCTCCTCCCTGTGGCTGGCACAGGCAAGGAGCCAGCAGCATTATTACACCCTTGCACCTCCCAGCTGGCAAAATGGCCCTTTGCAGCCTTTACCAGTTGGTGCAAGCTGCTCTAACTTGTGTTGAAAAACCAAACCAGGAAAGAAACTTCTATTTGCATTTTCAGCCCGATTCCAGACACAGCCCCACACACAGGCTTATTGTTGGCTCTTACACAGCATGCTCCAAACTTAATAACAAAGGTGCAACTAGAGCTGTTAAAATGATCCTGGAGCTAAATAATATCTTTCCATTCCAGCTCCTATTTATGAAGGTTTTTAGGAAATCATCTGCACAGTGCATTGTTCTTCTCTTGCAGATTTCTCTGACTCATGCCAAAAAGGAAAAAAAAATCTATAAGATGTGATATATGTTTATACTCTACTGAATAAGAGGCTTTGCAGCATTGGGAAATCTATAGCATGAATAATTCTAACTGATTTATAATAGACAGTGATGCCTTAAGGACTGTATTCTGACTATTGTGCTCTCATGACAGGGTTGATGTACTAGCTGCACCGTATTCTGTAACTAGAGCATCCAAAGCATATGTCCATATACCTCCTTTAGAATTACAGCCTATTACTGCACTTTAGAAAAGGGGAAAAATCTTGCCCTTGTTACATTTCTAAGGTTATAATTTTTAAGGTTGTCGTGAAGGACTCAGATCTCAATGCAACTGATATTTAATATAGTTCCAGTATCAACATCCAGTCATTGACCCCAGATTTTTAAGTCTCTCCTTCCATTTTAAAACCCCAGCCACTGCTAGAGCCTATTCTTATTTTTATTTCTGTTGTGTTGCTTTGCTTCCTTTTCTGCATGGGGAATAGGCTGCAGAATCTCAATAGCATAAACCTACTTAGTTTACAAATCCCAGCACTGCTATTCTGTAAATAGGAAACCATCTGGCTCAGGAGACACCTGGATATCAAGAGATGAGCCAGCTCAGAGGAGGCCAATGGAGAAACCCATCCTTGTGGCCTGTGTATCAGCAGTTCAAAGCTGCCCTCTAAGATGTTTCAAGACTACTTTACACAATAATTAACACCTGAATGGTGGTTGATGGGCAAGAAAATGGCATGAACTGGTAGATCTTCTTACCCTAGGCACCATTCCTTGTCACCTGCCTGCAGAGGACAGTTATTTTTCTAGATGTTTTGTCAGATGAAAGCATTGATTCTGGACAGCCATTTCTACTGAGATCCCTGATTTGTCTTGTAAAAAGTGCAATATTCTCATAACACTACATCATTGACCAATATTAAATAGAAAAAATTACTATTTTTTCTTTTCTAGATGCATGAGACTGGCTGGTTCCCAGCAGCCTTTGATCGAATCCAAATCTAAAGTAACTGACTGAAGACATAGTAAGAGGCAATAAAATAGTTTTATTAGAGTCTGTCTCCCTTGCTGCTATTATTTTTCAGAGGGATAATTTCCCAGGCCCCCAAAGCAACCACATCATCCCTCTTCCAATACTGCCTGCAGTGTTTGACTAATGCAGCATGATACCAAAGTTCAGATTAAATGAGGATACAACAATTTAGTCTCTAACATACAGCAAAACAACTGGCCCCAAAGTTCTTTCAGCACAACCAGGATCCACATGGCACTGAAAGGTGGAGTGTCTGCCAGTCAGTAAATGAATTTAATTAGGCAGTGGGGTTGCTGGTCTCATATGGCTGGAACTGCTGAGTGTAGGTGTGTGTGCACGTGCACTCCTGACACATTAGCAGAACCAAGCCAAACTGCAAAAGAATCCATCAATTTGTCCTGCAGCAATTAAGCTAAACAGACCATTCAGACCATGCCTATAGGACATCTACTGGGCTTGACTTTTCAGGAAATTATTTAGGTTTGAAAGGGAACACATGAAAAGAGACATTGAGACAGGAGAGAATTAAGACAGGTAATGAAAAAATAATTTAAAGAGCATCTAAGAAAAACGCCTGAAGATAAGGCTGTCCCCTTTACAGGTCAGGTTTCATAGTTTGCTCAGAGAAAAAGCATTGCTTACAGTTAAAGGAGACATCCAAGACATTGAGGACACTGTTCCATTTACTGGGTCAAATACTGGATGCAGTTATGCTTCCATATCCAAATTACATGCAAACCACTATGGCTCAATGAAATGTGAAAGGTAATTTATTCACCTTTTTTATTATGTGCTTTTATATACATTACTGACCAGCTTTCTGCACCTACTCGGCACTAATACCAACACAGACAATACCAGAACCATCTCTAACCTTCTGCAACCCCTTTAGGAAAAGAAAGGCAAGGGCCACAGACCCAATTAATGGCCAGTGGGGATTTCCCTTAGAGGAGAAAGTACTTGGGGTACATAGGGTTGACACCTTATCCCATTCCCCTTTTTTAGTTTGTGACAGGAACGAGTCTGTTGGTGACAGGCAGGACATACTGGCCATATGGCTACAATACTTTGTGTTACAGCTCTTGAGGTCCAACAGATCTCCTAAAAGGACAAGTGGAAGTCACACTAAATAGGTGTGCCCATCATACACCTGAGGTTTTCCCCAGAGTTCTCTAGGAGATGGCAAGACAGTTTCATGTTATCTAACTTCATTCCCAGTCAGTGCTTGCAGAGAACGCTAAATGAGACTCCATCTAGTCTGCTGGCCTTTCCTGGCCTTCTATTCCCACTTTCTTATTTGTAACAGGTTCACTGTAAATGAGTAAAGCATTAGAACATTAGCTTATATTGTACTGCAAAGCCTATTCCAGTAAACCTGTCAAATTGGCATCATTAATAATAATACTTAGCACTTACATACTGCTTTGCATTTTCAGAGCACCGTAGACATTAACTTAATTAACAAGTGACAGTTTCACAAGTAGAAGCTCTCTCTACAGCACCAGCCTGCATGACTGAATTTCTCACAAAATCTCAAACTCTGCATTAATCCACTTGTCTTTCATCCCTCTGAAAAGATTATCTTCCTTTTTATTCACCTACTTTGGATACAGACACCCATGCTTTTAAAAACCAAGCTATTAAAAATATTCAGGTGGAAGAACATGGAGTTAACATGAGCTAATTGGAAAATCCACATTACCCTACTTTTCAGCCTAAATGACTCAAAAATCAGAGCTCTATAAAGCCCATGTCTGCACAGAATAGGGCTCTAAATTGGTGTAAAGTGTACTTAATATTGATTGCTCTGCAATTTCCAAAACTGTTCAGAAACAGAGAGACATAATTAGGTTTTATTTGAATTTTTCCTTCAGGTTTTAAAAGAAAGATGGCAAAAAAATCAATATGTTAGTCTAGCTATAGAAGTAAAATAAAGGAAACCTCTGTCTTTAGCAATTTGCATGGCAAATTCACTGACAAGAACAGTGTTCAGCACTTGGGGCATATTTCAGGGGTCTGTAGCCCCTACAAATTTCCAAAGCTGAAGTTTAGGCATGATGGTGTCACATTTGGCTTGTTTCCCACTTGTAGTACACTAAGAAAAGCCAGCACCCAAAGGCCACCTGCAAAGCAGACACAAGTCCCTGCTTGGTTGATCTACACAATGAAGTAGAGATCCTCATTCCAGCCTTCATCACAATCCTTTAGTTTACAAAGGCAAAGGGAGAACTTGATAATTTGCCCCAACAAATCCCTCTTCTGAGACACTCATGGACATCATAACCTACAACCCGTGTGGGTGACAGATGGACTCTCTGACAGGGTGAGACACAGGGTGCCTGCCAATAGCCCCATGACCCACAGCATCAGGCTCAAGGAGTCGAACAGAAAACACAACCCCAATGTTTGTGCAGGAAGGCAAATAAATCACCCTTCAGACACAGGCAGCTTGCAGCCACAGAGGTGTGTTGTCTCTGCCCCACCAGGGCCACCAAGAACCCTATCTCCAACAGCTGAGTGGGTGCCAGCCATCAGGGATTAACCCCCCTCCCCACACTCATTAGGAGCAATTTCCACATTCAAAAATTACTGTCTCAAGGAAAGAAGACCCCAGGGCTGCTCTGGCCTTGGGAAAACACTCAGCATCCCCAGACTGGCCTCCCCAGAGCCCCCAGCAAACACCATGGCATAATCAGCCCCTCACACAACCAAGAGGTACCAAAGGTCATAGTAAACTCTGGGTTACTCACACATCTGCTGGGCCTCTCCATGGAGGGAACCAAACCTTGCAGGAAGGTCTCCTCCAATGTGCTCATAGATGCTCCTGGTGGAGACTGACGAGAGGAGTAAACAGTGCAACCCTAACAAGCTTCTCCTGAAGCCCCACAGCTGTCTACACTCATGAGGGATCACTACAGCAACCATCCTTACAGCAACCAAAGCCTTAGAGAGCTCATTCCAACTCTTTTATGGTATGGCAGGGTGAGGCCATGACTAAAAACCTTCACACCCACCCAAATGGCAGCTGTGGGAGGAAGCAGGGAGTGTTCCTAATTGGCAATGGCCCACTTTCAGGGGACCTCCACCACCCTGCAGATCCTTATTGCGGGCACTCCCAGCTCCTGGAATCAAGGAGGTTATGCATTTCTAGTCCAATTCATGGCCATGATGATTGCTTGAAAACACTAATGCCTAAAACTCTCCAAACACATGCAGGTGCTACCAGGAAAAAAAAGGTGTTACATGTGCCTCTTCATTTTTTACATGCTTGGAGCCCAGTGTGGGCTGAGGAGTCTCCATTCTCCCTTCCCACAAACTGCTTGGGCTGTGCACCTGCATCACTGAAAAGCAGCTTCTCCACCACAGCAAAATTGGTATGAGGATTTAGCCATGAGATAGATGCTAATTTATAGAATAATAGTTATATTGGGACGTGCTGCTGCTTTTCAGCTACTTCTTGTGTAAAAGGTAGCACTGT
This sequence comes from Pithys albifrons albifrons, assembly GCF_047495875.1. Taxonomy (NCBI): domain Eukaryota; kingdom Metazoa; phylum Chordata; class Aves; order Passeriformes; family Thamnophilidae; genus Pithys; species Pithys albifrons. The sequence continues at coordinate 17,087,723 of NC_092470.1, read as the reverse complement.
CTTGCTTGTGGTCAAAGTGTGACAGGCAGGAACTCAACAACACCAGGGAAACTCCTGTGCTGCTTGTATTTCCAATGGAATAAGCTCTCAGCTGATGAAAATCAGCATTGCTCCATAAAGAGTGATAGAAACAGCAATATAGGCTGTCTCTTCCAGCAAAACAATTGCTTAAGGAGTTCGTGATAACATCCAAATGTCTGCTAAATTAATTGTTCCTGATTCAAAGGTTCTTTTCCAGACATCTAATGCTGGTAAATCATTTGCCCACTGTATGTTTATGCAAAACATTCACACAGGAAAAACAACCAACCCAGCTTGTTCAACTGGGACAGGGGGTTCTGAACCAATCCCGTGAACTGTGCTAACAATAACTCAGAATTTCCCTTCCTCTCCTAGACAGTTCAAACACTGGCGATGGTCCCATCAGAGTATTTAATATCTACTGTAAGCCTCTGTTTAGCAGGAAGATTACATCCCCCAGATTTCACAGTTCAAAAGTTTATACTGTCCTGGTCTATTTATAGACTGCTGACACTGCCTCTTCTATAGTGCAGATATCCTGGGGGAAATAATAATAATAATAATCAGTTTGAATCGGTTGGAAACAAAGTTTTAAAGACATTGTTTTCTGTGGCCAGGGCAAATTCTCAGTCCTTCATTAGAAACTTTTCTTTGCTGGCCTGGATTTTGCAATTAAGTATTCTTCTGACCTTCCATTAAACTTGACACTTTGAAAAGAAAGTTAAAATTTAGAACTGGATAATCAATACTAAAATCAACATATCCTTTGCTTGTAGTTAATAATTTTCTCAGGAGGAACAGGAATGTGTTTAGGGGGAGAAAAAAAATAACGAATCCAAAGGTTAAAAATTGCTTTTGCTTTAACAGAATGATCATGAATACAATGATCCTTTCAGACTATACATCCGTGATTATTTTTGTATTTAGTTTTCTCTTCCCATTGTATATCTTTCCTCTAATATTTCAGCACATAAATCCCTCCAACTCTCTTGGTACAGGACTGCTTTCAAAACACAAATTAGATATTTTTATGTCATCTCCAGATATCCAGTTGCAGAGAGATAAGACACAGGCCTCTAATCTCATTTACACAGATCAAAATCTGAACTCATTCCACTGCAGCAAGCAGAGTGGCACTGCTGTAAACCTGCCCTGCTTCATACTTTTGGCAGTTTTGTGTGTGATGCTTTTAACACATCTCTGAGCCAACTGATTTGAATGTGTTCTTTAATTAAACCTCTCTTTTAAAAATCAGGTGGCACTCATGCTTGTGAAGATCTCTGCCCTACCAGTGCTTGCAGGTCAATGTCCTTCACATGCAGCCTCCATCCAGCCTGACCCTACCCTGACCGGGGGTTGGCAGTATCACAGCGATTTGCTTTTTTATTCCTCGCTGCAAATGTTCAGGTTCTTATAGTTGTGCTGAAAAGAGAAGTAGAGAGAGGGAAAAATTTTGGAACAAATCAAATCCTTTCAGGGATGGTGATTCCACCACTTTCCTTGCCAGCCGGTGCCAGTGCTTAACAACTCTTTCTGGGAAGAAGTCTTTCCTAATATCCAACCTATACCACCCCTTGGTGCAACTTGAAACCATTTCCTCTTGTCCTGTCACTTCTTGCTTGGGAGAAGACAACCTCCTGTCAGGGAGTTATAGAGAGTGAAAAGGTCTCCCCTGAGCCTCCTTTTCTCCAGGCTGAGCCCCGCCAGCTGCCTCAGCTTCTCCACATCAGACTCGTGCTCCAGGCCCTTCTCCAGTTCCATTCCCTTCTCTGAACATGCTTCAGCACCTCAACGTCTGTCTTGCAGTGAGAGGCCAAAGTGAATACAGGATTCATCATCTTTCAGGGAGCAGCTTCTCAATCTTTTCTGCTCTGTGTTTCCTTCAAAGCATCATGGGTTAGATAGGACAGAGAGAAGAGCAGGACTTTTCTGTGCTGTAAGGATCACAAACCCTGGAACAACATTATTCTTTTTCACAACACTCCAGAGGTCATGAAGTATGCACTTGGAGATGTGAGCATTTAATCAGTTTGATCATTAAATAAAATTAAGATCAAGTTTAGACATTATCTATCCAAAGAGAACTCTAGTTTGCAACCATGACACCCAGATTCCAGCCAAATATCTTGCACCTTTACAAATGAATACAATTATTTAATTCTCATCCATTCCATTTTATGACGGGAATGCACGATCTGAAGAAATCACCTATAAGCTTCTTAGCAAGTGGATCTTCTGACAAGCTTTGCCCTGCTAGTCCTCTCTGAAAGCAGCCCACACACCCTTGGTTCACCCTCCTCTCAGCTGGCATGGCAGAAGCAGGGCAGGGACTTCTCCTGCTCAAACTGTGAGTAGTGAGCTGCTACCCAAATCCTCCTCGTGGTCAGCCCAGAGTGACAGCTTAGGCACAGGGAGGCAGGGCTGTGAGCCGGGAAGGACCAGCCTGCAGTGGGGGGAGCATTTTAATCACAGTAAATATTTAATTATCATGTGATTTCTTCTGTGCAAACCTCAAAGCACTTTTCAATATCAGTACTTGCTCTAGTTATGTGTAACCATCTTTCAGCTTTAAGGAATATATTCAGGAATGATAATAAATATTTCATAAAACTGTAACAAAAAGCTGTTTGTAGACTTTAGGTGACCTGCTGCTTATTCTGAGGTGAGAGGAAGTACTTCAAGAGTGTATTAATTTCAAATAATTTTAAAGAAGTCTTATATTTGTTGGATATCTGCTTTACCCAGCTGAAAATCAAGGCCAAAATGACTCAGTCATTATCCTGTAACATGAATTCACTATCCTCCTGCATACAACATACACGGCATGATTCAAGGTTAAGCATAGAATATCAAAAGACTCAGAGCATGGACAATTTTAATGGTAAAGGAACCTTGACTTTTACTGATTATATTAGTTCAACTAAAATTGACCTTCAATATATGAAGATTTCATTTTCACAAATACATGGTATGACTGATGCTTTTTATTAGGCTTACAAAAAAGTAATCAGAATTGAAGCTTTCAAGGCCACAGTTTCTTTTTTTCAGTTCAAGTTACAGATAACAGTAGGAAAGACAGAGTTATGAGATCTTAAAAGCTAAACTAATCTTTTTTGTTTGTTTGTTTCTTAATAAAAGGGGATGGTATGACTATTTATCAGGTCTCCCTAGCTAACACTGCTGCTAAATAACAACACACCACTTTCCAGCATTATCACCAGAGTTGTTGCTTGTGCATATTTATGCAGTTAATGGGATGGATTTATTACAAGTATTGAATAATTTGGACCCAGCCTACTCTGATGTATTTTATGGCTCGTGGTCAACACAGCTATTACAACATGGGTCTGCAACTGCTCTGTAAACTGGAGTGTACAGTCATTAAAATGACTGTATACAAGTGTTTGTTATGCTGTTTTTAATTATATGTTTATCTCTTTCTCTTTTATACTTCCATTTTATTTATTCCACATGTGGTCTCACATGTGCCATAGATGTCATCTTAGGGGTTTTAGGCAAACACTAGGCAACCACCTTTATTTAGGAGGGTATTAGTTACCTCCTTAGCAGCAATTATAGGGCTATATATGTTAAATTATACACATATTCCTGATTTTTAGTGAAGTCCAGTATCCAAAGTTCAGGGGAAAGGAGCAAACCTTCATCATGTGAAACATTGGTTTTGATGGAGACTGTTTTAATTCTTATAGAATCTTGGAATTGTTTACGTTGGAAAAGACCTCCAAGACCATCAAGTTCAATCATTGTCACAGGTTAAACATGGGTTTATTATTTAAATTAGATGTTTACATTATGATTTGGACATTTGCGGAGAAGTTTCTTTAATATTTTCTATAGAACAGAAAATCTTGGAGGCTGCAACCCATCATACTATTAGTTTAACAACTAATTGTTCAAAATTGTGGTTTAAAGCACAAATTAAGTATTCTTTCAGGGTTCAGCTCTGTTTTCTGCAAGTCATGCCATGTGGATAAATATCATTCCCTTGTGCACTTATGAAAATTAGTTTGAAAAAACAGTTCAGGTGTTGGAGGACATCTCTGATAGCACAGTTCCACCAAAGCTGCCAAGGGACTGGAATGCACTGGAAACCAGATTCCATATTATGGTGCAAGGTATCTGGAGGAATGGACCTGGTCTGCACAGCACTGGCATCCTGTTAGGTGTGTGGTTTATGCTATGAAAACCTTTTGACTTAATATTTGGCTTATGGGTTTATTCTTCATGTGATTTTATTGGTGGAAATGGGCCAGGGAAACCGAAAGGAGATGGAAAGCCCACTTTCAGTGAGCTGTATATCCTTGAAATCTGCTTTCTATGAATATTAAATGTCAGGACATCAAATCATCTCTATTTTTATAAAAATCAAAGACATTGTTTTGATCCATATACCTCCTTTGGACAATTAGGAGTTGAAGAAAGTAATGTCCAGACACATGAATCTGAAAATTTGCATATATACATTACTTTCTTCACTGGATGAGCTATCAGTTGCATTCCCAACGTTGGCTCAAGGCCTGTATCTTTCACATGACAGAATGTGAACAATTTATGCATTTAGCTAAATCTGCTTAACCTGGGTCAAACTAGACCCATGTTGGAGCTCTGCCATCATAAGCAAAAAAGAATTATAGATCTGATGGTACATGTTCTGATAAAGGAGAAACAGTGACACTGGGCTGATCAACAGTTTAACAATGACACAAATGGCTCCCTCTGAGGACAGGATCAGGTCTATTGAAACGATCAATTTAAGTTTTAAATTATACTTTTAATTATTTAGAATAGAATGTCACAGAGCTAGGAAAGAAAAATCCCTTTGTGCCAAACAGTAATTACATCTGACTTTTCCACTGAAAACCCTAAGTGCTCTAGTACTGCAATATAACTGCTTAAAAGTAGAAAGTTCTTTCTTTTGCATAGTTCAGATTGTGCACTGAACTAGATAGCTTTGTTAGTGGGGCACATGGCTCTTCATTCCTGGAACCCTGCTTGAACTCTTTACTTAAAGGAGTACACTGGTTTTGCTCAGTCATTAGCAGGCAGTTACTCATATAGAAATGCGCTGCATTTAATTCAGGACAGTTGGCAGCCTCTGCACAAGTGAGACTCCAAAATGAGCCAGCATATAAAGGAGGGGAATGTCTTCAGCTTGGAGCTGAGGTTACCTCTAGGGCAAGGAGGGGATTTTCTCACTCCAGCTGTCTGCATCGGAACTGGTATTCAGTTTCCTGGTACTCTGAGACCTGCAATCTTGGTGAGGGAAGGGAAAAAAAATAGGGAAAAAACAGGAAAAAAAAGCAGCACTCAAATGCTCACTAGGAGAACAGAAAATTTTAAACAACACACATAAAAATAAAAATCTGAAATATTCCTGCTCATGCATCAATCACCTCCATTTCAGATGTGATGCCAAACAGAAAGGATGAGTGAGGGTTCAGCTCAGTTAGGGAGAGTGCAAAAATCAACAGCACTAAAGCTACTTTTCAGGTTAGCATAATCTTCTGTCTGCAAACACTGTCTGGTTTATCTGATTTTTTTTTATTGGACAGCTGTGATCTTCTCCTTTCAAAACCTTGTCACTGCCGTTCAGCAGAAATGTAAGTGATATGATTAAGGAACATGGCATCTTGTATAATCGGTCGTAATCATTATCTAGGGGGTTCAGTAACATGACACATACACAGCAACAGCAGCATCTGCTATGGACTGACAGATATCTCAAGCTCAGGATGATGGAAGCACACTCAGGGATTTGTAAACTTGTCTTGGCTGATGCCTCTACCCTGATGTGAACCTGTTGTTGGCTGTGCTGCTTAAAGGCCAAAGATTAAAAGTGTTTCATAAAGTTCATCCTATCCCCCACAAACCACCATCTCTGGCCAGTGTGGGATGTAATACCTTGGCAGACCTTTCCCACTTTCACTGATAGGAGGGTACTTTTGGAAGTAAAGAGTAGAACTCTATTTTTGTAGCATTTCCTCACCACACATCAGGTTGGTCTTTTACAAACACTCAATGCTGGATTAACTGTGTTTCCAGAGAAGTCAACAAAGTTGAATTGCATGGTATATACTCCATTAGTTATAAACTGAAGGGGATGGGCTCCCTACCCAGGGACACGTGACTATAACTTGAGTAGCCCTACCACGTCTTTGCTGCTTGCTGAGCAGCTCCGTACCCTACGTATGAGCTGAAGACCACTAGCTATGGCCCCAGGGACAGCAGCCTAGGGGTGCTTCCTAAGGGGGATCTGAAGTCTGTTTCTTCCTGAGCCTGCAAAAACTAAATGCCAATCTCTCCATTTTTGCACGTGTTCCCCAACCACTATGTAAAAGGTCTTGGAGAAGTAGAGATGAGAGATGTTTTCCATGCTTCCTTGTTCTAACAGAGTCACTGGAAGGCAAATGGCAGTGAGCCAGGAGGAGAACAAGCAAATGAGAATCATGCCAGAAATGGGATACATGCTTTTTCTTTTTTTTTTTAATGTTTTTTGATTTAGCAAAATTTAGAACAGCTGTAGACTGCATTAATTTACCCTGAGGTCTGAGTGATTGCCAAGGCCATAGTTGGGGGCATCAGTTTTGCACACCAACTGTGGAAACTCATCATTCCTTCATGTCAACATTAGAGGATTAAGACTTGGACATTGTTCCCTTATTGTGACTCCAACATTTTGGTCGCTTGTAGACAGGATCTTGTACTCAGCCTGCTCCATTCAACTTTTTGTAAGCATTACTACAGCTGTATTTCTGGTACAGTTACGAGATACCAGCCAGTGGGCAGCATGAAGTCAGGTTTGTTCTGCAAAGAAAAACCCCGTTTTTATACAAACATGGCACTTTATAAAGATAAGGTCCATTTAGACAGGCTGCTGTAAGAGTATCATTTATTTGCATCTGCCATACATCTCAGTTCCAGGAATTTACAGATTCTAAGTAACATTTAGGAATAGTCACAAGTATCCAAAAATTCTGAATAATTAATGTATTGAAAAAAGTGGACAATGTTTAAACAATGCTTTAAAGTAATTGTATAATCAGCATATTATATATATTATATATTCATTCTACTCCTGAGCAGAACTACAGATCATGTTTCATCAAACCATATTATCTAAGAATAACTCAGTTAATTGTTCTGAAAGTATTTGTTTCCACTTTTTTAACACTTTATGGATAAAGATTTTTCATAAAATTTTAGGAAATTGTGTTTCCAATTTCCTTAGCCTCACCATGTAGGACTTTATTCCACGGGTTATCTCCTTAGGTCTGCTTTTTTGATTATGGGAATGGGCTACGCTGATTTATACCATTTGAGAATCTGGACCACTGAGTTCAAGAGGATGACTAATGGAGCCAGGTGCCCATCACGTTCAGTGATAGCATCAGAATCTGGTTCTGCTTGTGTTTAGGGACAAAGGATTGATAACTGATTAAAGGAGAGGCAATTAGTTAACCACATTTATGAAGGAGACAAATACGGAATGCAAATGCACTTCCCTCTTTAAGGCTTCCTCTGCTATTACCTCATGGAACAAAAAAAAAAACAAACAAACATTTTCCTTTATTCTCAAATACAAACATATTGAATTATTATTGTCTAAGTGCCAGGATGTAGATATCAAAATTGACTCTTCCTTCTTGCTTTCTTGCAGGTCAAGGTTTGAAAGAAAAATATGTGTACAGAGAAAACAGGCAGAGATCAGATGTAAAAATCCACCTACTTCATTTATTGATGCAATTCTGCATGTGAAAATACAGTATCAGGAATTAGGTAGCATATGGAAATAGAGATAGATAGATAAATTTAAACAGAATTTTGAATAAAAATTCATTTGGGAATACAAAACAGGGTGAGATTAAACATAACGTAATGAAAGGTAGAGAAAAGAATTTGACACAACATGGCAATAATCAGAATTTCAGCTCTTAAAATTTGCATTTTTACTGAAGACTGCCACAGGTGAAGTTACAATAGCTGCTCCCATCTTCAGCACAGGCATAAGCAGGTGTTCCTCCCTTCTCTTTGCCTCTGAGACAAACACCTGCTAATATCAGCCACCTACTCCCCATTGCCACCAGAAGGAGCTTAGCAGATATTTCACTGGATTGTACAATAATGTGAAGTCTCTAATCTTATTTGGCACATTACCCATAGGATTTATGGAAATCCTAAATGAACCCTAACCCAGAGGTGTAGCAGTCACATAAACTCTGCGTGTGAGTGTGTGTCACAGTGGTCATGAACACTGCCCTTGACTTTACCTACTGCTGAAGGTTTGGCTGGGCTGACAAGTAACCCTTAAATCCAAAGGGAATGAAGTATGAAAATCAGTCTTCCAAACACACAGTGCATTGGCTGATTAGCATGGAGAAAAAGGAATTAATAATGAGGAGGAAAAAAAAGATAGCCAGAAACTACAAACACCAGGGAGCCCATTTCAGTGTTACTTGAAACTAAAGCAACAATAGCAAGAGTGGTCATCTCATTAAATAATAATTTGTTATTTCCCTTTAATGCTGCACATGTTCTTTAATAGCTGTGACTTCTTAAGATGGTTTGACTATAATTCCCCCATATTTATCAATAGAATACTTGTATAACTTTAATGAGTCCTTGAACTGACCACCTGTGAGCAAGAGGTATCACAAACCTTGCCTCTTCAAGTATGAAAAATAATTTGAGTGTAAGTTTTCCTCAACGTGGCTGATGTAAAGTAGGTTGTGAAGCTACTGGCAGACAGCTGAAGCCATTTCCCCCACAAAATTAAGACATGCCTACCCCTTCTGTCCAATGGCAAGGAGTGGAAGCTGCTGTCATTTCACACATTTGGAAAACTGCAGGTAATTAGAGAAGCAAAAAAATAAACCTCCATAAATGAAAGAGTGGTTTTTTTCATTAGAAAAGTGTATCGATGTATTTCTGCATGGTCAGAGTACACCCATCAGGAGAAATTTCCAGTTGTCGAAACTAGTCTGATGATCTTTCATGTCTTCATGTCTTGTGACAAGAGATGAGTATGTGTATTGAGTTGGATTCTGGACTCAGGGGAACTACATTTTCATATTAAATTAAAATCATATAACTTACTGCCCAATTTCAGAAAAAAAATATGTGAAGAATGTCATTTCATTTCAGCTGAACCAGCTTATAAGTTTTACCAGCTCTGTCTATAGTGCTGATGGCTGATTATAAAATGGAATCATACTTCATTTTATTCTTATTTATGTGTCATCTGTCAGATTTTCCTGTTTCACTTTGACTTCACCGTTCTGATTAAATGGTAATATTTTGTTTTTAAATTACATATCCTCTGGCATATGATGCCACATGCAGAGATTTCCTTTAGAACTTTAATGAGATGATGTCATATCAATATATCTGTACGAAAATTTTCAAAAATTAGGAAAGAAAAATGTTATGTTTTCAACCAGGAATTTTCAAATATATTGAATTAAAATAATATTCTATTCTAAAACATGACATATTTAAATGATGCTTTCAATAGAGAAAGTTTTGTTTCAGCCTTTGTTATAAATTGATCATGTTGATGCCTTCAGAGGTAAATAGTTTCAAGGCATCCATGTTTTTAAAAACTTTAAATTCAGCATTTCATCTCAAAGTATGAAGAAATGAAATGTCAAAAACTCACTGAAATTTAAATTCCAGCATCTAATCTTCAAGGCAGAATGGTGAAGTTAGAAAAACAAAGAAGAGAAACCACCACAAATGCACAAAGTGTTTTACAAATACTGACGTGACCAAGGTGACTCCATCCCTTTTCTCTGATGGCAATCACAACACAGGCAACGTGATGTTTTGCTGCTTTTGGCACCATTGCAGAGATAACCCCTCCATGGCAAACAGATTTTCAGCAATTTTTCCTGTGTGCTGGCCTGAACTGGCATTTTCTTTGATGTTAAACATAAATATCCGAGCATTACTCCTATTTTCTTCTTGCATAAATAAACTGTCTACCAGCAGTAGGCAAAGCTACTTGTTATTGCATTTCTGTTGTGACAATGTCAAAAAAAAGTCATGCTCAGTGTTTTCCAAAGGGCCATCTTTGTCTTACAGAGAATGTAATTGCACCCTTTTAAAATATCATCCTGGTGCCACAGAACATTGTGTGGATCTGCTGAGTGATTTAATGCACCAGTAATACAGTCCTTTTGTTTTCACACATTTTTAATGGCAATAGATGAAAACCTGGGACTACACAGCATTTTCTTTTGTGGCATTGGTCTCAAATGAGCTTGAGCCCTCATCTTCCCATTTCCCAGATTAGGAAGAATAGAGAGCAGGAGGAGCTGCCTTGTATTTTCCATTCTTCATGTTAAACATAATCTCCCAGCCTAAGTGCTGAATCACATCTTCCAACTATTTCCTGCTCCAATTGTGCCTTCACTTGTGTTGCTTTTATTTACCATGTCAGCTCACAACTTTCTTAGCAGTGTTGCCTTTCTTCCCTTTCAAACAAGTATATCCTTTTCTCTATGGCAATTTTTGAGCTGTGTGCTCAAGGCAAGGGTCAGACAAACCTTATCAGTATACGTGTGTGTGTGTATCTGTGTGCACTTGTGTATGTAATTCAGGTATTTTCTCTTACTGAACAGGACAGTTGCAATGGAAAGCTCATAAAAGCCAGAGTGGAACAACAGCACAGTGCATCAAAGAGGGAAGCAAGATTCTTTTTTTCCATAATTTCAGCTGAATGCATCACACAGTGGCAATTATATGGCACATTTTGCTTCTAAAAAATTGGCCTCGTTGTGCCTCTAGACAACAAAACAGCATGAAGAAACCATACAGACACAGCTTGGTTCCAAATAACCATGTTTACCTAATATACACAAATATGCCAGGCCTAACTGTATAAATATTGCTGTTCTGACTTATTTCTGGAAGTTTCTGAAACATATAACATGGTGAGTAGAAAAGAGCATTCACTATTTATTTTCATTGTAGGAAAAGGCAGTAAGTCTCACACATAAACATACTTGCAATGTGACAGGGAAAGATGAGGGGAGTATCTATGCAGCATTTTACACCCACTCATGTGTTAGAAGAGACTCAATGGAAAAAATCATTTGAGGTGAGCAGCTGGAATTTACATGAGACATTCAAATTTATCTAGAAAATATCTTCTATGGTATTTAATTTGAATTGATTCATGCCATGTTGGGTATTTTTTAATTTTATGAGATATTCAAGAGATTCTCAGTGTGACATGAAGCACTTCTAAGAGGACTACCAGTTATCTCCTCTCTTCTTATCTCTTGAGCAGCTTTTTCCAGCATTCAAAGCTACTGCTTGAGTTTCAAAGTTCCGTCCCATGACTGCTGTCAAATGAGATGCATTGACAGAGAGCTTTTGCTCTGGGGACCTAATGTAGTATTTGAATGCATCAGAAATTGCAAATGATGCAAAATGACTCAAAAATAATATTCCTAACAGAACTGAGAAAACTCCCAGCCCAAAAGCATGACTGATTTTAACAAACCACAGACTCAAAATGTAACAAAAGATAATTTCTGTCTGATTCCAGGGGAATTGATAACAGATGACTCAGCCTGTGGCATGGGCACTTGGCAGTGCTCTTATAGTGTTCCTGTGCCAAGGGCACAGAGCTGAGATGACATGCTCCCCTACTCTGCCAAACCTGGCTGATAATGGGATTAAGGACTGTAAGAGGCACCCACTACCTGTGAGTCAAGTCCTGACTTGAATTGTCCTGTTGGTGTCTTCCATGAGGCATCTTCTGGAACAAAGTCACAGCAGGCATTCCTCGCTCACAGTCACCAATCTGACGATTTCCTTCATTTTCAGTTTCTAGGAAAATAAGGATTTATAAAATCTAACTCACCTCTCAGCTGGTGCAGAGATCAGTGCTGAGATCTAGCAAATACAACCTCCATGTGATGCTGAGGCTGCCAAAAATTATTATTGCCATTTATTCGCCACTATGCCAACCTTTGGGATGACAGCTAGGCCTACTAGCAGGATCTACATATCCATTTCATCCATGGAATGGGAACTGTGTTTATAGCTTAATTTTACTTTTTTTTTCCCAAATACTTGTCACCATAATTAAAATTCTGCACTTTATTACTGGAAAAATACCTCCCCAAACGTCTCCTTCCCTTTTTGGCATTTGTTTGCTTTTCAAAGCATTTGAAACCACATGATTTATAGTTTGGCCTTTTTTTGTTTGTTTGTTTGTTTTTATTTCATGGGTTTCATTTTGTTTGTTTGCAGAGACAGAGATGGTTCCATTTAGTTACTTTCTTATTCCTCTCTATTTTATTTGCCCACTCTATAAACTTTAATATCTTCCTCCATCTTGGAAAAATTAGATTTTGACTAAATGACAGATGACAGCCTTCTCTTTCCTCTGCTCACTTTCCAAAAGCCATGAAATACTTAAAAATTTGGAAATAGCAAAAAGAAATTTGAAAAAAACTTGTAAAAAAAAAAAGGAAAAAAATTGCTAACATTCTTTTGCACTCCCCCCCCCCCTTCAAGTATAAAGCTTCAGAATCTTCTTAAAAATCACTCTTTAGAACAGAATTTTAAAATTTCAACTTCAAGTTACTGGTTTGTAGTTATGTTTTGCACTTCTGTCGAAAATAAAGTATTTCGTGACTGCCAAGTTCATAAGAACATATTTTTAGTTAAAAATAGTTCTCATCAAATGTTTTAAGGAGAAAACCAAATCAATCTAATAAATCCAAATTATAATCAGGCTTAAATTATATATTATTTTGCTAAAGATATTAATATCCTTATTTAATCTACAGCCACCAAAACAAATAGATGATTTTTAAAACAGAATGCTTGCATGAAGAAACATGGAAAGACTATTCATTTAGGAGAAACAATGAATAAAGCAGGAGAGATTCTTCAGAGGATTTAATAAAAAATAATCCAAGTCCAAAACAGCATTGCCCAGTGTAGGTCCCTCTCTGCTGGCACGTTGTTGGTCTTCTTATTTCAATCCTCTGGTGTTAAGGTTGGGATTTTATGCTCCATTGAAAACATTTCCATCATTGATGTGGTCCAACCATAGCAAAATTTAAACTGAAAAATTAATGAATTATCTTAAATTAATGGTTGGATATCTTGTAGATTTTTTCCCAACCTTAATGATGCTATGATTCTATTTTTGTTTGTTTGCTTTAATTGAATCATGAGAATAATCTCCTCCAGCTGTGATAATGGGATGGCTCTGGATTTGTCCCACTTCTTAAACCTATTCTTTTATTTCTTTTCTAGAAATCATAAATCTTTGTTCATGTGAGTTCAATTGCCTCAAAACCACTACATAAGCATTGTTTTTCCACCAATTTGATTTAAGTTCTATTACTTTTTCCCAGAGTTCTACTTCTTATTCAAATCACAAGTGAACACACAACTCAAACCATCTTTTTATTCCTTTTCCTTGTCCGGATTCCTTGCAAAGGAAAGACAAATAACAGCTTTGATCTGGGGAGAGCATGGATTTTCTTTCTTCTTTAACCAGGCAGAGGATATTTCTGCAAGGGAAGGATCAGGGTCAGGACAGGCAGAGCTTGTAAGTGAAGCTGTCTATCTCCAGGCCACGCAACTCCACAGCAAGTTTCCCTAATGCCTTGGCAGCGATCCATGGCCCGACCTGGAGACACTGAGCTCAGACAAAGAAGCCAATTAGGTTGTAACCTGGAGTTGGTTCAAGCTGAGGCCTTCTTGGTGATCTCTGGCTGCGTTACCCACTAAGCTGCCCTGAATTGTCATGTGGTTTAAATAGGAACAAGTTGTTTTGGTAAAAAAAAAAAAATCTTAATTTCCCTGGAAATCTGAAAAGGATAAAATACCAGGGGAAAAAAATGCAATTACAAAAACTGTTTCCCATGCAGTGAAAAAGCTATTTTTTAAAAATTTATCATCTTGGCTGGTCTTCTTTCTGTAGATTCTGAAAGAATATACTTCTAATTGCACCATTTCATTAGCAAACATCCTGTTTTATTTAAAAGTACATATGAAAAGGAGAAAAGTATTCAGGAAAAAAAAACCCAAACCACAAACCAGCATTCCAGTGTATTTGCATTTGTTGAAAGGACCAAACCATGAATCAATGCTACCACATTTGGAATTTCAACTTCCACAAATTGACACAACTCCATCCAACTCAGTGGAGATTCTCTGATTTATATCAAAGATCTGGGCTAAAGGTTTATAGGAGCATTGGGAATGGGAGGATTTCACTGACAGAGGAGAGGAGATACTGCAGAGAGCTGCACATGCAGTGCGTGGCCATGACTGCTTACACACTAATTAAACCAGTTTTATATTTTGGTATTGGAAAGACGGTTAAAACCATCTGTTTCTTGTTAGAATGTTCTACTAGCTAAGGAGAAAATGTGATCAAGATTAGATCTAGGTGATAAATAGTTGTTTGGGGGTTTTTCTTCTGTGGCTGAACATCAAGATCTAAATAGGATTTGCGTCAGTACTTAAGGACAGATGTAAAGGTTTATTGCAGTGCGACAAACAACATGAGCTTAGGTAAATCTGTAATGTTTTGTTTCAACCAAAACAATGATTTAATTTCTTTAGAGTTCTATTTAAGCTTCCCTCCTTCTGCATGTTTTAACCCTTGCAATATAGGAGCATGTAACCTAGTTTGAAACGTATTTTGAAAGAAATATTCCTGATTTTTTTACTAAAACTAATTGTCGAATATGACCCAGTCTGAGGCCTCTTACACATCAGGTAATCAACAGGCTGATGCCTCAGTGGAGTGTTCCAGCAAATTACCTGGCACAGCCATTGCAGGGTGGTTGTGCTGGAGCACATCCCTGGAGCTGAATTAGAGGTTGTAAATTACCTCAGCAAATCCCTTCCTTCATAGTCACTTATTGTCCCACATAAGTAGCTATCATTTTAATTGACATGATCTTGTATGAGGGATGCAAAATCATGAAAAATATGAAGTACATCATACAGAGACAAAACACAGCTCCATTGAAATTATACCTTGTCAAGAGGGAAAATATTCTGGTTGGCTGAACATGAATCAAAGAATTTGGAGGAGCAGAATGCTGGAATTTCCTGGTCTCAAAAAGTAAGGATAGAAAAGGACCTAACTTGCTTATTTAGACTCATCTTTCCTCTACTTATTTTTCTTTTCTGTTGGTCACAAACAAACAGTGAAAGTTGAAAAAGGAAAAGCAGAAAAGAGTTAAAATATAAATAATGACAACTTGTGTTTGTGGAGTAGATAGTCCAGCAGACAGATAATGGCACAAAAGCAATTCCCTTGGGGAAATGCTTGAATCCTGCCCGAGACTGAAGTGATGGCCCTTCAAGGACCCAAGCACAGTGGGTTTGTGGGCCGTGTCCCTCCCCATAACGGGCTTTAAGTGGTTCACAGGCTCTGCATTGGCCCTATAAACAAAGATGAATTTCACTCTCTGAACACATCTGTCATGTTAGGGCTCTGACACCTTGCATGATGGTGCTTAGCAGTCTTGGTACTGTGCACATGAGAAATTTTAATACTACCTTTTCTCCTCCAAAACAGATAATTAAAAAATAAATACATGCACATACCTGTAATCACAGTTCTGTCATCTTATGTTGCAAGGCCACAAATGGAATATCTTGTTCCCACACCTTGCTTGTCTTTGTTTTCTGCTCCATGCTTTGTATTGCCGTATGAAATGTGAGCATCAATAAAACAAAGATCAGGGCTATTTTCTCCCTTTTTAAACAATATAAAAATGAAACATACATGACCAAAAGGCTGAGAAATGTGACAAACCAAAACACATTATATCCCTCCTGAGTTCTGTTTGATTTTACATCCTGGTATCCCTTGCTGACCAAGGGAGAAATATCTTACACTGCAGGTTCTAGTGGAAGTCAACAAACCTATTTCTGTCTTAAAGACTAAGGACAGACAAGTCTATGTCTTAGTTTTTCTATTGAAAAGAAAGATTTAAAAAAAAGTTTACATTCACTATTGATTGTTTTATTTATTTAATCCATCCACTGATAACATGAAAGCTTCTCCTTTAGCACTTTACTGTTGCTGCTTGACTGAACTATAGAGCTTACTTTTTTAGTGCAACCTGAAATCAGCTTCAGCATTGAAGCAAAGGCCATGACACTAGAGATTTTCAAGCAGATGGAGTGAAAAATATTGGGTTTGTGTGTATCAGTGCAATAGGTGTTGAAAATATAAAAAAAGAGAATCATTGATCAAAATAATAGATAGAAGCATTTTTTAATCTGCACAAGTCCATACATGTTTGTATCTCCAATTGCACACACACCTACAAACACATACAGAAGTGTATCTCTAACTCCCAAAGTATTTGGCATTCTATATGTATTTCATCTTTTAGCTTGATTTCATTGACAGTCCAGTCAGAATACCATTTTCCCTTCCCTTGTGGCAAGCAATACGTGTTAAGCCAGTACTCCTGTGCTGTTTTTTTCTTTTGCTTGATATGTGTTTTGTTTTGTTCTTCAAGCAGAAAAGCACAAGTTCTTGAATAGATTTTTGTTGACAAAAATCAAGTGTGTTTAAAGCACAGTCAACTTGATGAGCGTTTGCTGCAGGGGAGGGGGAGGTTTTTCCAGCTACCCCAACAGTGCTTGCCTTGTGCATTGGCCAATGGAAAAGTCAATCTCAGGGTGAGGACCAAGGAGTACAAACCTGAAGGATCTTGACATCTGTGATTTAATCATTAGGATGAGGTGCTTTGCTGAGGAGCAGCCTCAGGAGAAGGTCAGATTTCAAGGATAACACTTGCACCAACAGAATGGTGTAAAAGAGATTTATTTTCTCATTCCAGATATTTATTCAATATGTTGTGAATGTCACCAGTATATTTTCTGCCTTCACATCCAAAGCACTTTTAAGGAGAACATGTATCACTGTACACAGTTCATGGATGACTTGACTGAGGCACAGCAAAAGCTAATGATCTGACAGTTCAAAATTAATAACTAAATCAGCAAAACAAGTTGCAGAGGAACACAAGATACTGGCTGTGGTAGCTTGTTTATTATTCTAAATACATTAATGTACCTCAGGGCTGATTCCCCTTCCTGAAGGCAAGGCAAAGCCTCCGAATATATCCAACTGTGCACTGAATTCTACGAGAAATGAGTTAACTTTAATGAAAACCTGTTTGTACTTTAAAATATCATATATATAACTTGATTAGTGGAAATAGGTTAGAAAGAAATATATTTTATTACGGAGAACGTAGTTACCAGTGCACTATCAGAGCACAACTGACATGGGACGCAGTCTAAACAAAAGTCAGCAGCTACTAATGAGGCTTGTTAGTGATGCTAATCTATGTAAATGTTATTAATTGAGAACATCTATCTTTTATCTCCAACATTTGGTAATCAGGCAATTAAAAAACAATGACATTCCCGGCGGTTGTTCTCCCAGTTAAAAAAAAGTGATCAAAGAGTCCTGAATAAGGAAAGGGAAAGTCCCTTATCAAGAGCTGGGCCTTGCCTTGGGCTACCAGGGCTCATTAAAGGCAGAAAAGCTCTGTTGATCACCAATTAACCTGATTTGTAGGAACTCTGATAAAGACCTCAAACAACATGAGTTTTCTTAACTATAATAAATGACACAGTTTATTGACAAAAATAAAAACGTTTGGTTTGAAAAAGAATATAAAGGAGCTATTCAAATTGGATAGCCCTACCACACACTAGGCCTGGAAGACGTGGGATGGGTTTAACTTCACGACACTGGTGGCATATTATCAATGCCAGATACAGTCAAACCTATTAACAGCCATATACACAACAACCAAATATATACATATTTGGTAGCTGTCACATAAATTTCTGTCATCTCTAGTCATAACAGACAGCAGATTGCATTAATTATGTATGTACTATGCTCATGAATGGAAATTCAGCGCTCAAGGGTGAACTCTGCATCTTGAGACACAAAAGTAAAAAAAAAAAAGGATATTTTCTTGAGGCTTAATTGGTGGACATTTTGTGATTACACTTTTTTTTTTAATCTTTGCAGTTGCCTTAAATTATCTGCAGTGTAAATTTCCATATGACTTTTTAACATATTCTTTCCTTTCTGGAGAATGTAATTCTTCCTCTCAGGTATTGTTCATAGTGTCATGACTAGTAGGTAGAACACTGCAATGTGACTGTCAACTATAATTGTAATTATTGCCAGCAGTTCATTAATTCACATGGTGATGGCCTATCCCTGTTTGTCTCTCTGGAGAAAGAGGGAATAATAACTAAGTGGAAAACTTGGGCCTTGATTTGAGTGAAAAGGTAGCACAAATACAGTACCCAACTCAAGCTTTCTCTGTATTTAAAGGTTAAATGGTTTTGGTTTACACCCCATCTATTCTACCAAACCTCTGCCTTGTAAACGTATCTGCTAGAGATAAATTGTCTGCATAATGGGGATCTTGCCAACATTAGCATGTTTTATCAAATTATGCCCTGGGCTTACATTGCTTTGTATGCAACATTTTAAGCGTGGTTTACATCTTCAGTCATAAAATGCATTTGAGACTGTAGGATGCCTTATCAGGTGTACCGTGTAGCTGATGTCCATGATCTTTATGGGCCAGATTTGACTTTGATAAGAATCATATTGGGTCATAAAGTGAAAAAATACCACTGTCACTTTTTCTGACATATCCATTTGACACATGCAGGACTGTATCTCAGGTTTATACATCAAAAATTCAGCTCACTTTTCTTCCTTATGATGAAAACCTCCATCATTTCCACAAAAATATTTTCCACTCTAAAATATCTTTTCCTCCTCACATTTGCCTTTCTCATTTTCTGTTCTTGTCTATGCATTGCAGAACTCAAGTAGTAAAGAAAATCATATGGGGAGGTCCAACACCTTTAAATGAGCAATTTTTAAGAAACTTCAACTCTAATACACAAATTGACAACATGTCACGTTTAGCAGAGAACTCTGGATGTCAGAAGACATGTCTGAGAAGAAACAAAAGAGAGACATAGCAGTAAGGGTAGCATAAAGTGTCAACAACCCCTTTGATGCCCAGACCTCTTTTTATTAAAAAGATAAAATGAAAGTCCAGCTGCTTAACTTTGGAGCATCAGAATATTTTGATCTATGGTTCTGGTTTTTTTAACTAATGCATCAGTGTCTTTCCCCCTCCCAAAAAGGTATTAGTTAGTGATATCATGGATGAGCTTTTATCTTACTGTATAGATCTCAATGTGTTTTACAGCAAAGATAATTATCTCTAACCAGCAATTCTGGTTGGTCTTTGATTTAGCTGTTCAAGCAGATGCCACCATAGAGATTCTATTATGCACAAACAATTGTATTTCATTGGTAAGTGCCCTGCATGCCTACCTCATTATTAGAACCCAATTAATTTTTCTTTGTAATAAAATGGAAAGACTTAGAGCTAACAGGAAGGCTAATCTAAAGAAATTTGGACCAACCGCAAAGAGTACCTGGAAGAAGCATAAAGAAAGAAGAGCAGTAATTACGTGACACATGCACACATACAAAAAAGAAAGAACATGAATTGAAGTTTCTCAAACAGGCCCAGGGAGCACAGATCGCAATCTGGCTAGATTGTGAAAGTGGTACTAAGATGTCTTAATTATATGATTGATGTAAGCTTCAAAAGAAAGCTCAGTGTTCACAATGGCTACAAGGTTATGAGTGTTATCTAATGTATAAAGAAAACTGGTACTGAAGGCAAACAGTACTCGTGAAACTTGAGACCTTTCTCTTTCAGAACCAATCAATAATGTCTTATTTTTAATCTATATTATGTTTAAGAAAATGTGATGAGATCCTTGATTGAAGATCACACAAATAATTATGCTAATAATGACTGACTTTGTAGAATCTACAAGGACTGGACCTACAAGAACTGTCGTTTGAATTCCTGTGACACTGTATGCAAGGGGACCTGATAGAAGTACGGAGACTACTTGTTCGAGACAAACTGGGAAAAGCACTGCTTGGGGACATTGATTAACACATTCTAACACAGTTCTGATTACTTTAATCCAGTGACTTAGATTACTAGTAAATTATCTGTTTTCAAGATAGTGGAGTAGCTGACACTGAGAATCTAATCTTACAGGGAATTCTGGTATTTCAAACCTGGTTTTCCTCCATATCAGAACAAAATCCCTTCAAATTTCATTACTTTAGGAACCTTTTCTTTCTTACTTTTTCTTTCAATTTTCCAACTAGAATTTAGTTTTTATTCAATTTTATCATTACAATTATTAATATCAATGGGAAATAAATTAAGAAAATTTAGAATCCATCAAAGGGAAAAATTTTTACAATTTGGGGTTAAAAATTCAACAAAGAAATGAATACACACTTTCTTCTTAGTCAACAAACTGTTGTATTTCAGAAGAATATTTCTCCATTTGAAAATTGTAAATGGAAAGTGATTTCTGAGCTTGCTAAAAATTTGCAAAAGGTGACCAAATGCTCTGCATGTCTTTGCCTATCAGTACCAGTCAATAAACTGCTTTTCTGCCTTTCTTTTGGTGTTGAGCTGTTTGCTTCAGGGGATATGAGGAAATGTTATCTTTGCATACGAAATGCACTTGCCTGTTTACACTCAACCAGGTTCATTCAAAGGAACTAATAAGTATTTCTTTGTGAGTATCCAAAGTGACAGATGAGATAGATGGACATGAAATAAGTCTTTATCCACAATGGATGGAAGAATGAAATTAAAAGCTATACGTGCACTGTGGCAGAGTTTATGTTTTTAATGCAGGCATCCACATAAACATCTTCTGAGATGAGTCTGAGTAGTCCAAACTACCCAGTCTTGTCAGGGTTTATTATTGAAGAGTAACTCATTTTCTTGGAGATACTCAAATAAAATCATAACACATTTGGCCCGATTCTATTTAAAAGACCTTTCATGAGTTCTGATTGATCAGGCATGATGGTGATAGAGTGAGAGTTAATGCTACAAGCATTAGACAGAAGAGGCAAAAGTAAAAGCTCTACTGTGCAGACAGGAGGGGTGAAGGGCCCATTGAAAATCAGAGAGATTAGCAACTCATCACATTATATGTGGGTTATCAGGAGACAGAGGTAATGAAAGTGAGACCTATATCCTTGATCAATAAGAGTTTGACTGCATTTTGAGTTCATTTTCCCCTGCCGAGAGTGAGACAGCAAGCTTACTATTGATCAGAGTGTTAATCCATAACTAGTCTGGGCCCTAGCCTAGTGGAACAAGGAGGAAAAATAAGATAATAAGCAGGAACTCTTGATCTTTTATTATGGTGTGCTAGATAAAGAGAGTGCAAGGTTCAAGGTGAAATACTTTATGGTTAACCCCTTCTTTGCTGCTTAACTCCAAGTGCATGAATGAAAGTAAATTAGCCAGGCCTCATGTTTTGATACATATTGACCTTGCACACTGTTGACAAACCTCTTGCTGTGACACCCACATGTGTGTGCAGATCACCACTCCTCATCTCTTCAAAGCCCTGGGGACGGAGGAGCACTCACGTGGCATCTGAGTGATGTCAAGTTTGCATCCTCAGCTGGTGAAAGGCTCTGTCTTATTCCTGAAATAAGCAGCAGTGAGTTGCTGTATCTGAGATGAGGAGATACATCCCTAAACCTCACCTTAGCACTGTTTGAAAATTGAACTTGCAGATCTTCAGACAGGCAATAGTTTTCCTTGCTTGTGTATTTATTCCAACCCTTGTTAGAAAGGCATGTAGATATTCTCTGGTCATTGCTTTTAGTTGTGGGTTGTCTTCTTTTCCTTTCCTCTGATGTTTTTAACTGACAACATGTGAAATTAAGACAACTTACTCTTTCCCATGGCGACATCTGACTGATGTCAGAAGCAGGCACCATTTTGAGGTGAGCAGCTGATGGGAACTAGTGATGGCAATTACCTTTTAATAAATCCTTGGAAAAGAAGCTGAATTAACATTATGATTGCAAATGATCTTAAACAGTGAATATTCCATAAACAGTAGCTTCAGTAAAACTTTAAAATAGCAGTATTCCCCTCAAGACTAAGTTGTTCTCTGTTTCTTAATTAAATTTTCTATAAAGCAATGAAAATACAAGTTTTATGTTCCTTCCTCTTGGAGGCAAGGAACACATCCAGAGCTTAGTCATGCTGGAAACATCTTCCCTGGTTCCTGTACTGGTGATAGAAATATTTGCATCTCTACATGTGTTCAGCCTTACTGCCTTGGTGTGTGATCCCTTCACATCTCACAAGATAATGGCTCAGTACTGGTATTTCCAGTCTGAGTTACTGTGACTCACATTCTAGCAGAGCAGTGGTATTGCCTGTGCTGTTGGAAATGTCTTTGGAATGCAACTGAGAACAGCCTTGTAAATGCAATTTATGAGGAATGGTTCCGTTTCCTTCAAAAGTAAAATAAAATTTACAGCACTCCTCTCTATTCCTTGATTCTCTGAGTCAAAAGTCACACACTTGGCCTGCCTAGGTAAAAATTAATTAATTTTCTTCTGTAGACTGCATCAATGCACTTCATCCCTAGTGAATGGAGAACACAAAGATGCCAGCACAGACATGGCACTGAAGGAGGACTCCTACCCCTGTCAGCGTGACAGTTACCATAATGTTATAATTTGATACTACAACTTAGCCAAATCATAATTATGCTCACTCTGCTAATGCCACATTGCTATTTTGGTTGGGTAATGTGCCTTTCAGCTCTCCCAGGCTACAGCTAACTCATTCAGATAGCCCATACAGCTAATTTACAACCTCTCTGGAGCTACCTCACAGTTAGCTCATTTTAGGAGTTGTTAAATTATCCCTACGCATCATTTGCATGTTGCATGATTTGGTTGGGATAATTAATGCCTATAAAGCACTCATAGGTTTGGGGATGAAATGTACAGTAGAATTACAATGATTTATTCTGGTGATGATGATGATAAATAAATTCTAGAGCAAAAAAACTGACAACAGCTTTCATATGCTATTAAAAACACAAACCTGTAGCTGTAACGCTCTTTTCCAGCTGTGAGTGCCCTGTAGTCTCAGATACTCAAAGAGAGAGAAGATTAATCTTCAAGTGGTAGATAGTCAGTTATTCTTTAGTGTTCAGCATGTTTTACTCAAGGGTGTGTAATGCAACTACTCACTGTTAACGTAAATCAATGTATGGACAAAACAAGAGGAGGGAAAACCCATTGTTCTTTAGCTTAATAACACACACACACACACAAACCCCAAACAAACAAACAAACAAAAAACAGGGGAAAATTTATTAGAAGAGTCCCAAGAAATTGCAAGGCTGTTTTTAAAAAATATCAAATTGTTAAAATATTGCTTTAGGCAGCACTCACAGGTTAAGCTAAGTGATCCTTCTTGTACAATACAGAGTAGTAGATATTCCTGCAGATCAAAAGCAAGCATCTCTTTGCAATTTTAGAGGCTGTGTTTACTGGACTTTTCTCCTTTATTTTATAGTATTTCAGTAGTTCAATGAATGCTATTAGTTTTATATTCTGAAAACACAGCTTTGAATGCAGAGGCTCAACTAGTTGATGCCTTTAATTCAAGGTGTTGGTTTTCCCTGACAAGGAGGTTTCCCCAAACTCTCTCATCTTGTTTTTGTCACACACTTGAAAGCATTCATTAAATTTGTAATGAAAGGAGATGGTTACAGCAGAGGAAATTGTAAAGTGGATTCTTGCACAGGAGCTGCTTTTATAAGGCCATGATCTAGACTGGACACTGCCTCGAGTTTCTTATACAGCTATTTATAGACGCACATGAACAAGGCATAGATTTGTGTGCTTTGAACAATATCCCCTAAATCTTTATGGATTGTATTTTCTGACTAAAGCCTCCATTTATGCATATGCCAATATTTAGTGCAATCCCTGTACAAATAAATGTTGTTATCTTCATCTAATCAAGGCAGCAACCTTAAAAATATCACTCATGACAGACGTGTGTACAGAGATTCAAACGTACAAAGACATCTGTATTCATCTTGTATAACGTGTGCCAAACCAATAATGAAATGTAATGTAACATTTATAGTCAGATCAGAGCTTTGTGGTTTTACTCTCTTGAAAGTCCTAGAGTTCTCAGCCTGACATTTCAGCCCAGGCTGCCCCTGGGGAGGGCTGCAGAGCCCTGCTAAATATTTGCAAATAAGTCTACTTTTTGTGAAAGTCTAATATGGAAAGTTTTACCTTCAAACTGTGGAGCAAATGAATCTCCCAGTTCATTAAGGAAGGAAGGGGACCACAGTTTGCAGTTGGAAGACTGTTTTACTCTTTAGGAAGGTTTAGGAACCTTAAGAAACTTTCACTGTGTTTCTAGGAGTGAGAATTCAGAGTCAGCCTCTGGAGACAGAACAAGGCTGAGATTCTGCAAATTAAGTTATGCATTTTGTTAAATGGAAAAGAATGTATAGGGGAGGAAAATAAAGAAAACCATTATAAAAATAGTTCAATTAAGATGGACTTTAATCAATTTATGGTCTAGTTTTCACATATAGAAAGTAGAGTGAAGACCTAAAAAGAGTCCCTCAAGTCTACATCTGCTGCGTTCTTACATCCTATGCCCAGTTGTTGAATAAGTTAGGACAGGTCAGTAACTGTCTCACAAAACACTTTTTAAAATCAGAATTAACCCCTTGGACAATTTTTTTGGCCGATTTGTCAAGTTACAGCTGAATTTCCTTAGGCAAAGTTAGACACTTAGCTCTACTGCATCTGAGATGCTCCAAAAGGGCCAAAGGCATGTGGCAGAGGCTGCTAGGTAGAAAGGAAAAGTGCAGCCTTAGAGGACAACAACCAGATACCAGCACAAATCACAGCCTGCACAGACAACAGCAACAGAAAAGAATAGAAGATATCAATCATATTTTATATTCTATATTTTAATAGTTTGGAGCTCTTAGGTGACCTGCACAAAATGTGTTGTTCATAATTATGTCCCTAGTCCATTTTGTAAAAGTCAATGCCTGGACATGCTGGGGATATCTGGCATAACAATTAGTTTTCCTGTACACACTGTTAAAAAGATAGTGGGATATTTTTCTCTAATATGCACTGTAATCGCACTGAGGAATAATAACATGAGACATTACAAAGAGGGTTTCAGCTCCAGATTGTCAAAACTAATAATAATTTCTGTAACTATTTTATATTAATTATAGGTCATCTACTAATATCTTTAATTAATTAATGTTATAATGCGATTATGCAATTTATAGTTACTGTTGAAAAAGGTTAATTTGTCAAGAAAGACACAAGGTAAACAGAAATGTTATTAAAACCCCATATAAACATTCAATTGAAAACTTGAACTGAAAACAAAGAAACCATATAAAGAAATAAATGCCTGAACATCTACACCTGCACAACCATCTATCCATTGGAGTTTCATAGAGTAGTTGAATTTCTTATAAGGGGTTTTCTCTCTTAACAAATGATACATCAGTATTTTTTTCCAGTAGGAATTTTAATCTAAAAAACTGTAATTTTCTGGTATCTTTAAGAAATTAATCGTTTTTGTAACACTTTAGCAAAAGGAAATTTTTTAGAATATATTTAAATTATTATTGTAATTTAGTTTACATGTTTTTATTGAGGACAGATGTAAATAAAAGCTAAGTAGTTCTGTGAATCAGATCAGTAATGTATTTGTAAGAAAAGTTTGAAATTAAAGTCTTTGAAATGTAAGCAATTCTTTCTTTCAATGATATAGATATTTTCGAAGAGCTTGCAATTTACCTTTTTCTCAGCCCTAAAATTATATTTGCCACTTTCTTGGCTAAATTTCCCAATACCACAGGTCTTGGGAAACCAGAATTACCTTCAGTAGGATTCATAGAGCCCTTTTCCGTGCTCAAAGTGGGCAAAGAGGGCTTTTTTAGCCCCTGAAAACCCTCAGATCCCCTTCTTCCAGCGTATTTCAAAGACACTGTCAGGTTTCTTAAATCTTTACCTGCTGCTGAATCTCACAAACTATTTTATGCCTGAGCAACTTTGTTCAGCAGAATAATTTTTTCAAAATTCACTGGAATTGCTCTTATTTATTTAAGAGCTGACAGCTGCTGAAGTTCTTAGGAGTTCTTTGAGGGATGTTTCCTCTTCCTACACACCTGTACAAAGCCAAGGGTAGTTTGAGTTGAGACAGTCAAGGAAATGAGGCAAACAACTGACAAGAATGAGGCAAATGAGAGCCACGATGTTAAACAGGTGTAGTGGGATCAGAAGCCATCCCTAGTGTTCATTACTGGCATATGCTATAATACTATCAAATTATTTCAGCAACCTGATGTGAGAATGGGGTGTGGGGTGGAAATTTGCAGATGGTAACAAGGGCAAAAAATGCCGAATGAATTTTAAATCTGCAGAGCGTAACATTTTAGCATCAAAGTGAGCATTTAGTACCAAATACCATTAATTAACATTTCCATGGGCTTTTTATTAAATGCTTGCTCAGCAAGTCAAGTGTCTTTCAAGCTCTGAACAGCTGTGAATGTATAAAAATATATTGACACAGATATATTCATGCATGCAAATAAATTTATTTCTTTCATTTGTTGTGAATGATTGTTATTATATTATAGGGTTTTAGCAAATTAAAAACTAATTTGCATTATCAATCCGAGCAGTTGAAAGGGGGTTGTACATTAATACCTGTCTACCTGTTTGTCATCACTCTGTAGCATCTGGTCCCAGCTGATTTCTTGTTTTCTGTTAGCAGCTGTCCAAGGGAAGGGGTATGGGCCCTAACCCAGATTTCACTTCCAGCACCTCTTTTATGGCTACTCAGGTAGACACTTAATAGTGGCTTTCAATACAGAAAGGTTGATCAATGCCAAACCAGACATAAAAATCATAAATTAAGTTTAAAATAATGCATTGCAATGAACAGTCCTGCAGCTAAGTGCAGTTCTATGAGCTTAATCATCACACCCAATCAGCAGTCATCTGATAGCTTTTCGTTTTACCCTGTGATAGTAACTAAATTAATTTGTTTCCTAATAAAATATTTCAGGATGTCGAGAAAACACAGATAAGTAGATAGAATCCCTATTAAGATCATCAGTATTAACATAAAATCCTTTTGTACTCATTAAAGAAAATACAGTCAATTTAATTAATGCACATTAATCCCCCGTTGACATTAAAATCAGCTAAAAAACAACACTGATATAGATTATTATAATGAGACCAAAAAAAGTGGACAAGGTGGCCTCTATAGGAAGAAAATAATTCCTGAAACCTAGGGTGTTTTGGTTTTGTGGGTTTTTTTAATGGAAAATGTAACCCAGCTGGACCCACCATCTCCTGTCCATTACTCTAAGGAAAGTTTGCACCCAACCCTATTTGTACCCCTGTGGGACTCAGGGACAGAGAGACACACCAGAGACAAATATCTGTCCTATGCTGGGATGAGGTGGAAAACCCTTTGTCATCCTTTTTGGAAGTGCAGCAATGGATTCTGCAAAGATGCTGAACTGAGTTATTTCCAGGACTATTACTAATCTTAAGAAACTGATTTCCACCTTCTTTATCCCATGTGTGTTTTTTGTGCTTTCCTTGGCTTGGCCATGATCCAGCAGCATTTTAAGACATGGCATGATCCCCGGGTGGGTGAGTGATCTCATCCCTGTTCAGCAAAGCCCTCAATCTCACATTTTATTTTAGACATGAGGTATCTCAATGAAGTCTATAAGATCCCTCATGTGGCATCAGTTAAGTGGGTACTTAAGAGTAGTGTCATAAAAAATACCTGAGTGACTCAGGTGTGTCAGGCTGATTTTCCAAAGCATTGTAGGTGTTCAGGCACCTAAATCTCATAAGCTTAAATGTGTGTTCAAGTGTATCCTCTGCTTGGACGTGTGAGTGCACATCAAATCAGCTGGCTGGGAACAATGCAGTTGTTTGAGCCCCACCCAGTTAGGAGCTGTTTGCTGGCACAGGGCAATGCTGGTGTGACAGCAGTACCAGCCATGGAACACGAGTTCCTGTATGCTCTAAACCCAGCACTACAGTGAGCTCTGTGGGAAAGCTCTGCCAAGATCAGGCTCCTCAGGATGAATTTTTGGTCCATCCTCAGGGAACTGCCCTGGTGGTCAGCATGGAGTGGGGATCAAGGGACCATTCAACACCCAGTCCTGTTCCCTTATGAGCTGGAATGATATCAGAAACTGGGGAGTTTGAGGACTGGGATTTGCAGCAATGATGCTTTAGGGGTCTGAAAGCACAGGGAATGCCAGACTTACCAAGTTCACCAAGGAGCTACATTTCCTCCTGTGTTTCCCTGGTGTTGGCTCTAACCACTGAGACACAGAGCCAGTTTTGTACTTGCATTCTCTCTGGCCCCATTTTTCTGCAGAATGGAGCCATTTCAAGGAGAATTGGTGAAAACGTGACCCACTCCTCTTCATCTCCCAGCAGAGATGGGATAGGGGCTTATGTCCTTGCAGGTGGAGGAGGACTGAGCATAGCACCACACCTCTGGGACTAGTCTAACCCCTTGAGGGCCAATGGAAGGTTAGGAAAAGTGCACCTTCCAGGAAGGAAAAGACAGCAGGTCAGTCTTTTTTCCATCACTGGGTTCATTTTCTCTTTTAAAGACCCCCTGGGTAATACAGCAGCCTCATTCGTGAAGGGTTCCAAGTTAAAACAGAAAACACCAAGCTGTTCAGCCCTGCCAAGGGACTGAGAGCCCTGGACCTGCCCAGAGGCAAATTCTAGATGCTTGCCAGGCATCAAGGAGAAAAGCTGCAGTGCCTACACATTCTGGGTTTATTTTGACCAGCAGCTGCACAGGCATTTTGAGAAGCCACATTTTAGACATGGGTTTAAGTGCCTCTGCACACTAACATAAGTTGCATTTGAAAATTGGTTTTAGATTGCTCTGCAAATATTGTCTAGCTACTTTTTTTGTCAAATGGGGACCTAAATCATTTGCTTATGGAAGGTGCATGTTGAGAGAGAGATTGATCTTCAACATACAGCTTAGATCTGAACTGAAGGTGGCAGAAATGTTTCCTGAAAGAAAAAATCTAGTAACTTCTGATTTAGAATTCTTGTGCATATAGCAAAAATCAATTCATTTTCATAGAATGTAGGATCAATAATATGTAGCTGTGCTCCTGAACACCAGTATTTCTAAAATACCATTCAAGTCACTCATTCTTGTTTAAGGTAATGAGAGTTTTGCCATTGATTGTTTGGTTACATTGCACTTTATATTTCTTCATCAGTGCTTGGTGTTTTTATTTTGCACGGGTTTTAACTCCAGAGAGACTTTTTTATCCCTTTTCCTCCAGGATTTCTGTCTCCATTAAAACCTTTTGCCCTCCCTTCACTATTGATTACACTCACACACTCTTATCTTCAGCTTATAACTTATTTTATTAACTACTTTAAAAAGTAAAGATAAAACATGAAAAAGGAGAAAGGGAATTGTGTGGTTATCCCATGAACAGTGAGGTTTTATTTTTAGAACATACCTAGTTGCTGAGAAAATAGAAGCTGGGGTTTTTTTAACTGGCAAGACACGTTCCAAACTATGATAAGCTTTTGGGCTAATTAAATAAGAAGTAAGGTTTGTAAATGTACAGTTTTTATGATAGGTGTTAGCACGTTGAGTCTTTCCTTCTTTTCGCTTCGTATTTTAAAGTTTCCTTTTATGTGTGTGAAAAATGAGTAAAAGTGTCAAGTCTTATCACACCTGACCTTGCTTTTTGGCTAGCCTCTTTCCCTTATCTATCAAACACATTACCCTCCCCATCATAACGTGGTAGTGCAAACATTGCAGCTGGCCAGCAAACATGACCAAAGCTACCTTTAAACTACCTCTAGAGTCTTTAAACTCAACTAAAAGGCTGATTAGGTTCCACCTCTTTGGTCATTATCTTATTTCGATAGCCACGCAATGAAAAAGCAATCTAGTAAAAAGCTCCCTCCTAGCAAAACTAGTTAAAGTGTGTGCTTGCTTAGGACGGTGTACTTAAAGAAAACAATTTATTCGTTCGTCAAAACCAACTGTGTAAACTAGTTTCGCTGTTTGCCTAGGCTTGGAATGAACAAACGTTGTTTTCCTCCCACAGCTCCTTGGGGAGGGGGTACGGCCGGTCGGGGCGGGTCCGGCCCCGGCACTCCCGCAGCCGGGGCGGGCAGGGCGTGGGTCCTGCCCCCGCACCGTGCCAAAGGCAACAGCTTTACCCTGTCCCACAGACCACGGAGGGATCTCTCATCGCTTTTCCGGACAGGGAGAAACGGCGCCTCAGCAGGAAAAGCGACGGGAACCCCCGGCCGCGCTCCATCTCCCTCTGGCTGATGCGCGCCCCAGGACTGCCTCGGAGGTGCTTGACCCTCCCCGTGCTGTTTGATCCGTTCTCCCTCTCCACCTTCTTAGGAATTATCTATTTTTTTCCCAAAACAAATTTAGAAGGAAGAGATTAGACAGGGGAGGGACAGGCTGGCCGCGAGCCTGCAGCCGGCGGTGGAAGGGAACCACATCTCGGGCTGTGTTTGCTTTGGTTCCTTTAGCAAAGCGCGGCACAATGGCAACTATTCAGGAATCAGTCAATATGACCTGGCACTAACGAGCCCTAAAAACATATATGCCTCATTCTCACAGAGTCTAGAAATCATGTTTTTAGGTGGAATTTACTTTCCTTTGACAGCAGAGCAGGTAACGTGGGAAGTCTCTACTGCAGAGTAAAAGCGTTCCCCGTTCCTTCCTCCAAAAGAGACATTTGGACCATAAAACTGCCTTTCCTGACCAGCTGAAGAGGTCCCACCACAGGTGGTCCTAAGTGACAGGATTTCCCGTCAGCAAAACTAAGCTGAAAATGAGAAATGCTCTGGGAAATCCACCCGGCCTCCCTCGGGGGGCTTCCCAAGGGGTGAGCGGGACAAGCTCACATGGGTGCCGTGAGGGTGGGCAGGGAGAGGGCCCCGGCCATGAAGGGGTTACGAACCCAGAGAGTGGAGCTGTTTGTCACGGGCACCCACCAGGAAAGAAAAAAAAAATTACTGATTAACGTGATCTGTCAATACGCCTTTGCCCCGCGGGACTGGAGCCGATCTATTACCTGGCACCTCCTTTGCCATCTCCCTCACCTTGCTGAGCCCCTGCATCCCTCGCCTGGCCCTGAGTCATGGGTAAACACCGTCGGGTGCCAGGCTGTACCGGGGGTACCCGCCCGGGGCCGGCGCCTCCCGGGGCCAGGCGAGCTCCCGGCCCCGCACCCAGCGTGGGGGTTTAGGGGCTCCTGTGGGGTAAGGGTGCAGCCTTCCACCGCCGCTTCACGGGAAGGGACCAGCAGCCCCGCTGCGGGGAACGACCGCCGGCATCCAGACCTCCCCGCGCAAATTAATTCATCATAGAGCTTGTTAAACTATTTGCAAGGCGGGCATGTTGTGGACTGGCGAGTTTGAGTTGTTTGGGGGGTTTCTACGCCGGGGGGGCTGTGGAGGGTGTTTTGTTTTTACCTCCTCTCTGGGGCCAAACAGCAGCTGGCAGCCAAAAGACTTTCTGAACTGTTTCATTTGGGGAAAGTAAGGAGAAAACTGACGTTTGACTCTCTCCACATTTTAAATATGCTTGAATATAATGGACTGACTGCCGCTATGGATCATTTGACGTGGGTGATGGTGGGTGTCCTGAAAGTCCCTGAAAATGCTCATTTCCAGGAAGAACTTGTCAAAAATGAAGGGCTTGGATCAAATGTAGAGGCTGAAGGCACTTGTTTGTGCCACCGTTCGCATCACGATTGTGCAAGCGCTCCTACACTTCTCTCCGTACATCGAGTTTTTAGTTCAGAAAAACCTGGTAGCTGTTCGGTACTGACTCATAGAAACTCCTCACTGTATTTCCCGAAAACCTCCTCTGTGCTGTAGGACCTGCTGTGTTAAATTATGATCCAAAGGCTGTGGGGTGGGAACAATCAATCAGAATACCTGGGGTAGTGTGTAATGTGTGTGCTCTTGCCAGCGGGAGCAAGCGGCCCCTGAACACAGTCCCCCAGCAGGTTAAATAAATATGATACTATAGACAAACCGAGAGGATCACATGGCCGCATCAATCAGCTGTTGATAAAATACAAGCTTCCTTTAATACACGCTGGGAAAGTTATTTAACACTTACAAAACCTGAATTCAGTGCTGTTTCTTTTAGTAAAAGGGGAGAAAAATATTCTTTGAAAGTGCAACTCTTCTTAAAAGGCAAGAAGAGGTGACAGTTGCATTTTCCTGGGGGATATAATAGAAAGCTTTTAATGAAGCCACAGACACTGTACAAAGTACGTGAGCCGCGGTGCTGGAAAAATAGACAAGCTGTTAAAAGAACAAGTCAATGTAAAAGTGGCCGGAGTCGATTCCTGACTGCGCATTAGGGTTTATTTCCTTTTCATTCATGATTTCACAACCCGGGTGGCTAAAAGGCTCCCGAACTGTTTCTTCTTAGCATGCAATTAGGGACGAGCCCCTCCAAGGAGGAAGGGTCCAGAGCTTCTTCCCTCTCAGCTCAGCATCTATCGCAGCTGCTGGACAGTTGGAGCGGCTGGAGAAGCAGGAGAGACAAGGATGCTTAGAAATTTTTTTAATAATTTGTCAAAGAAATAATAAAATATTAGAATGTCCTAGAAGAAATCCGGTCTCCTGGGTGTTTGTTGAAATAAAAGTTGTTGGTAAGGGCTGATCATGAGGGGGTTTTGTTGGAATTTTTTCTTTTTTTTTTCTTTTTTTTTGTAGGAAAGAGTGGGACTCTTGGGGTGCAATGTGTTTTCCTCATTTCAGGTGAGGGAAGTTTTACCTACTGAGATAAAAAGGTCAGGGATTATCGCCCATTTTTTACCTTCTCGCTTTCCACTCACTGAAGTGCCTCATTTTTTTAATTCCCATTGTGGTGCCTTTTCCCACTTCTTCACCTCACCCCCTCCACCGACAGGCCCCGATCCTGCCGGGTCTTCCTGCGGGCTGCAAAGCCCTCGGCACGCTTGCGGGGCTGGCGGCAGCACTGCGGGGTTAGACCCTCATCCCCTGCTCTCCGAGCCCCTCTCCGCCCACCTTAAGCTCCTCAAGGCACTGGAAAAGTCTGCACCGAGCCTCGGGGAGATACAGCCAGCATAAGTCACTGGGCAGCCCGAACCTGCATGGGGAAAGGAAGGAGGAAATTCTGACAAGGTTTCCCATAACGAATGGAGATTAATGCCCGCTGGAAAAAAAAGAAGCTATACAAGAGAAATCCTGAACAGGGGGAAAAGTGGAAAACCCCGCAAAAGCCCACAAGGCTGACGATCCTGGGTTGATGTCATCCAAAAAAATACGGGGCTGAGGAGACAGAAAAGGCTTTTGACTCCTGGTCCTCTCCTGAGCTGGGGAAACTCCCCCCTCACCTGCCGTGGGGCGGCCCTGTCGCGAGTGGGCATCGAGGGGATGCCTCAAACCTTGAGGGGGCGGTCGGGGCACTTCGGGTGGAAGGAAGTCGCCAGGAAAGAAGAGTTTCTGGCAGGACACCCACTCGTGGGCGCGGAGTACGGGGGGAAGGGTCGGCCCGGTGCCCCCGGAGGCTGCGGGGGAGTGGCGGGGTCCCACAGCCGACTTGGGGGAACTACGGGCGCCTCTGCTCCTCTGATCTGTTTGGAAAGTTGCGCTAAAGAGCTCTTTACCTGCACCAGCCACCCTTAAGCACTCTCCAGGGGCTTGTTGGGCAGATGTAATGGCAAGGCCAGGGGGTCTTGTTTGGCTAGACGTGAGGACATTTGTCATGGCTGACCTGTGAACTTCAGCTTCTGAGCCCAGGACTGTAAGGAGAGGCTCGGGCTAATGTAATAAAGCGAGAGAGACAAGAGGAAAGGCCTATCTTGCCCCAGGGCCACCACATGTTCACTCCGTTTTACTGTCAGTGCTACATGGAAGCTGTGGCTTCATTTCATATTCTATTAATATTTACAGCGGCGATTGAATTTCCTATTACAAAGTTCACCATACACGCGCTGCTAATATGAAATATTAATAGTATTGTGCATATTATGAAAATTCTTATTATTAAAAAATATATACCGGGAAATTGGCAAGGGTAAATTCATTTACTGTGTCCACCTGGAGCAGGGGATCCGCAGCTCCGGTCCCGGGGAGTTGCGAGGAGGTTGCGCGGGGGACCACAGGATGGAGTGAAGCTGCTCTGGAAGCAGCCCCGGAGCACGGGTGGCACCGCAGGAAGAAGCATGTCCCTCTCAGTGCCACCTCCACCCACGGAGCTGACTCATTTACTTATGAAGGGTCACGTTTTCCATCTGGTCTGGGGCATCCTGAGGACAGGAGATGCCCAAAGCAGCTTTTCTCCGACGTAGGATGAAGTCAAAGGAAATCAGGTGGATCTGGTGGTGAGAGAGAGGTTGTAAGTTTTCTGACTGTTTTGCCAGCTCGACTTTTCCAGTGGGTTTGAAGCCCAAGCAAACCCTGAGCGCCTCAAAGATGAGTAATCGGGCATCAACTTACTTCACAGACCGCAGCTGAGTCACTTTTCAGTTGCTGCTCAGGGCGGACAGAGAAATCCTATCTCCTGTGAAAGGAAAATTGGCCGCCGGAGTCCCCAAAGTGCCCCGAGGATCAACTGAAATGAAAGTAAACTGATAATTTCCAGATCGCGTGGAAAACAGAGCAGTATCGAATTTAACCACCGCAAGCTCAGCCCGGCAGAATGAGCCTCTCCTGGAGCACTTTATCGTGCTCCCATTCGAGAGAGATGCCCAGGTCATTTTGCTCTTTTTAAATATGATTATTTAACATTCCGAGCACAAACAACCCTTCCTTTCGCTGCATCACAAACCTACACATTCCTGGGAAAATATAAATTTGCTATTTCTGTGTGAGGAACGTGTAGGGAGAGAAAAGTCTTGGGGCTTTGGGGAGTCCCGTATCCAGCATCTGCAGTTGTTTAATATATTAGGAAGAAAGTTGGCATAACCTGTTTTATGGATTTTTTTTTCCCCGAGATAACGCTTCAATTACACTGATGCCCGTCTGGAATTCCGATTCCATTAAAAAAAAACCCCAACTTGTTTTCCGTCAGGAGGTGGGCTGTATTGATCTACTCGGGTATTTACTCTCTGCTGATTGCAGTGAGAAAAAACCACCGTGGAGTCACTCTCTTCACCTTGAATCTTTGGTGAAGGTTGTGTTTGAACTTCACTGGGAGCGTTCCACCTCCCTGCTCCCCCAGATTTAATGCTTTCCCATACGGTTGGGCCCTGTCCAAACTGTACCTAGAGGTTTTTTCTGTCTAGTTTTGACTATGGGTCACAACCAAATCCAGAAGGAAGGCCCTGGCCAGCTATAGGTGCTGCAGATGTAGGTACAGATAGCTGTAAGCCAGCAGATCGTGGTAGCTCCTCTGTTTTCCCAAAGCTTTCCCCACGCACAAGGAATAGATGCTATTTATGACTCCTAATAGATCTGGATTAAGGTAATTTAGGGATCCTTAGGTTCGTCTCTCAGCTTGGGAAGATGACAGGCTCTGGGAGGTATGGATGGCTGACATTTCCACCATGAGATCCGTCCTTCCCCCTCTCTGCTCCCCCCTCTCCGAGTCTCCCCCTTCCAGCCCTAAATGTGTCATGCTTTGTCACATCCTCTGCGTGTGTGTTTTTAGAGAACATTTGAATAAAAGGCTCGATGCCAGGTATTGGTGACACAGTGGGTGGAATTTGCAGCCTTTCCACAAAGAGTTGGAAGCCTCCATTTGCATAAGGTCAGGGTACAGCTTCTCACAGAACTTTAGCAGCATCTCTGTCTCTTAGCAACACTCTTGCACTCTTGGTCCCTGCATTAAATTGACTGGTCCTTTCCTTTTCTTCCTTTCATAGGGAGGCTTACAATAAAATGTCACCCTTCCAACCTGTGCCTGTCACCCAGTAGGTCATCTGTTTCTCTTACACCTCCTCCCCCCCCCACTTCATCTCCAATTAGGGGATGAGATTATTCATTTGGTGGATTCCCAAAACTGCTTCATTTTTTATTTTGTTAATTAATATTAATAACATTTCTCCCTTTGTATTAATAAAAAGGAGTCCTCATAAACACTGAGGAGATAAGGAGCAAATTGCAGGCACCTGCAAAACAATGGGATTGGAGAGGGGTAATAAGGCGAGTGGAGATAGAGAGAGCAAGGTTTAGGTCATCCTCTCCACCCATTTAGTTGATGCAGGGTTGAACTCAGCATGGAAGCCTTCAATGTGTTCAGAATATTAGAGTCACCCCTCTTGGCTCCGGCATGGGAATTGGTGACAGAATACAGATGCTGATAGGTGGTGTTAATGGAGGGTCAGGCTTGGACAATAGTATCCATCACTTGCCTCATGGCTTTGCTGTCAGATGGAGTCATTTCTGACTGCTCTATCACCAAGATTTGGGATAGATTCAATTATTACCTTAGGCTTGGCAGCAGTAGATACGAATCTAACTCCAAAGGACCGGAAAAATCACCCCCTTCTTCTCTCCCAAAGTGGGTTTTCCCCCTTCCTAAATAAAATAAGTAATTTTTTTTAAAAAAAGAGGGGACGGTGAGAAAATAAAATAAAAGGAAAGCAGTGTCCGTGCCATTCAATCTGTTCCTCTACTATGAATTCCTGGGGAGGAAAAAAAGCCACCACTTTGCTTAGCCTGAGAGTTACCTGGCTGTTCCATCCCAGTGTGAAACTTTTGTAAGGAAGAGTATGTCAGATGCTCTAAACTCTGGAGCCTGTATCGACAGTTTGTGCCTTATATCCGAAATTCTGGGCTCTGCATCCCTGGCAGGGATCTAAATCCCGTCTCTGGGTGCTGGGGGCTGAGCAGACGCACTGCAGAGTCCCTCTTCACTCAAGGCGGGGGCGGGGGGAGGAAGATTATTTATCAAGAACCCTCGTTAACTTTAAGAACGGGGCTAAAGGACAAACTTTAACCCGAAAAAGCTCTCTATTTCCCCTTTCTACTTTTTAAAGGTATTTAAGTGGTGATAGCCGTTTTAAATTCACTCCGGATTTTATTCCCTGGCTCCCTGTGGCGAACTGATCCACTTCTAAGGAGGATGGCTTGTTTTCTCTAACACGTTATCCACCTCTTGAGTGGTGCAAATGCTAAGGTGAAACCTGGTGCTTTTCAGTGGTATTTCTTCAAAACTCTTATTCAAACGCCCCCCTCTCTCCTCGCTGCTCCTCCCAAAGCTTTCAGACACTGTAAATCCTGCAAGATAAATTCTCAGGTAATGGGTTCTGAGAAAAAGCAACAGAGGTTAGGAGTCAACTGCCTCCTCTTTAATAATTCACATGTCATATTTCTTCCACTTTGTCAAGCTGGCTAAAGAAGATGGGCAGGGCTGAGACAGGCAGATACTTGAGTTTATTATCCGACGGCTGGGGGAATCCGGAGAAGAGTGATGCCCTCTCTACCTCTAGCAAAGAGGCAAATCCTGCCACCTGGTCCCAGGGTTGTGTCTGCTCGCCCGTCTCGCAGAGATTTAGCCAAGGAACGCTTGGTTTCAAGTAGTCGCACCCTGACGGCTTTCCTCTTACTATTACCTCCCTCTTCTCTTCTGTTTACCTGTAAAGCTGCTATTCGTCCCTTCGATTCTTTTACTACCATAATAAACAAACAAACAAATAAATAAATGAGATAAATTAAAAACTAACCTAAGCGACAGCTCATACTTTCTTTTATTTAATTTTTATTTTAGCCACTGCATTGTGATTTGTCTCCCTGACTTCTAACACACTTTTGCATGGCATATTTCTCTATCCAGCTTTGTAAAAGTTTCGAGGCTGGCCAGCTCAAATTCAAACAGTTTTGGATAACCAAAGGAAAGGCGGAATTTTTCACTGAGGTGAGGAAGTTAGCTTTGGGCTCTCTTCCCCAAAGCAGCAGTGCAACAAAACACCAGCAACTGCATATGTAGGTAAAATCTTGCACTGAACCGGAAGAAACAAATATTGACTCTTAAGAAATTGGTCAGCCTTCCTTAAATGACAAAGATCTCCCAAAACAGTACAAAAATAGTATAGAGCCAGTAATCCCCGCTAGTTTGTCTTTTCAGATGGCTTTCAGAAAAACTTGCAAGATTTTCTAATTTTTCACTTTCTTGCCTCATCCTTGACACATTCTTCCATTACATTCTCCAGACCTATCTTCTAGTCTGAGTGCAGATAATGTCATGTACCTGTGAAAGTGTCAGCTGCATTTTGAAATAAAGTAGAAGAAAAGGAGAAAAAAAGCAGCTCCCTGAGCCACACTGCTTGCTCTTGAAAGCACAGATACAGGTGAAAACACGAGTGACAGCACAGCAGAAAATGTCTTTATTCTTCTGGGAGCTCACTCTTTTCTCCTCTTAGTATATTATGATTTTCCTCATGCTGTCGTTAAAAGTAAAAACGTTTTTTTTGTCAACAGACTTTCACTGAAGCGGCAACACATTTTAACTGATCTCTTGCAGTGTGGTCTCTTATGTGTGGCTATAAGTCTTATCCAGAAACAGTAAATCAGTCAGGTTTTGGTAACTTTATACATGAAAGGAAAGAGCAAGCAACTTTGGGGGATTTAGCAAAAGGACTTATCAGCGTAAGCAAGGATAACAGCTAACTCTAAGGCCCATGGGAAGTTTTATCTTGTGATACTGGCCAGGGTTTCTTACATTTTTGGTTAGAGGTTCGTGACTTTCAGCCTTTCTGCAAGCACCGTTTCCAGAAACAGCCAGCTCCGGTTTGAAGTGAAGATTGCTCTGGGATTTCGTTAGGGTTTGTTTTTCCTTCCGAGAAAACCCCTCATGTTACTGGGGCTTCAACACTTCAGAAATAAATATACACCCGGAATAAGACCCATGAGCCAAAGAGAAATAACAAGCTGACAGTCGCCCGGCCGGCAGGCTGGAGAGGGCGGAGGGAGCAGCCTTTGGGGGCGACGGGATGTAGAGGTGCTTCGCACTGTGATTTCTGCCTTCGGTCCTTCCGATGAAACACTGTGTGCCTTATGGCTTGCACAAGGGTGACAGACTGGCACATAGGTCACCCTTGGGCTCATGCATGTTCCCAAACTGTCTGTAATTGTCGCGTTTCTCTCTGCCCTGGAGAGGGTGAGAAGCTCCCCGTGCAGTGCTCACCTGCCATAAGACATAACGTTATCCCGGCTGAAACTCTTAAATTTACAGTCTGACACTTCAAAACAAACTTGGTTTGGGTTTGTTGTTTTTGTTTTTTTCCAGACACCATCACTCTTATTCTTTTTTTTTCCCCGGCTCCCGAGATGGGAGTTGATTTTCCCGGTGCCAAACCGCTCCCAGAGACACCCGGCAGGCGCCGAGCGGGGCTCGAAGGGAGAGACAGAGCCATCCTCCATTGGCAACCAGCGATGAAACGCACTTGAAAAGCTGCCAGGGAGAATTAGGATGGTAGCCCTATCCTGCAAAATCAGATGGTTTACAGTGTCCCTGAGCAGCTGTTAAGCTTGTTGGGTTTTTTTTTATTAGTATTATTATTACTATTTTCCGGCATATTTTTTTAACACCTGCGAAGTTTGTCTATGAGGATGCCACCAAAGACAGAAGTACTGAGTGCTTGACAGACTCCATAAAGTCCTTGGCATCCTTGTAGCTACGTGACAGGTCCAAGGACCAGGATGCGAAAGCCGGGGGCTGAGCGCGGCTCGGCGGAGCGCCGCTCCCTGCGCGCTCTGTCTGGCACGGCGGGGCGATACCACCCCCCTGCAGACCGGCAGAGATGCCCTCCTGGCCCCAAGATAAGAGAGAGATGGGGGACTTGGTGGGGAAGCCACTTGCAGCTGGTGCCTCCTACCTCAGTCACACAGCATGTCCTGCGCGGCACAAAGGGGAAAGAAGCTCTTTAGACATTCAGACAGCACCGATTTAATAGGAGAAAAAAGAATGAGGTCTGGTGCTCTCTGCTCCCAGTTTTCCGATGAGGAGATGGCACTGCTGGCGGGGCTCCACGGGGCAGCCCCAGGTGTGCAGCCGCTGTCCCGTCGGAGGATGCGCTGCGTTCCCCCGGCTGCATCACTGTTCCTGTTCATACCTCCCCGTTGAACTGATTTCCCTTCTGTCTGCCAAGCATCTGGAGCATTCCCCCCTCCTCCCCCTTGATTCCACTTGCTGTTTCTTACTGAGTCCTCCAAGTCTCTCTGCAACTTGTCATAACCAGTAATAAAATGTCCCTTTCTTCGGGAGTTAAAGTCCAGAGGGCATCAGAACCATTTCCACCTGACAGCAGAGAAGCCAGGCAGGACAGCAGCGGGAGGATCGCTTTTGTCTGTCTCTAGGGCTTTATCCATTTCCGAGTGAGGCACCCGAAGGCAGCCGGTCCCCACCCAGATCCATGACTAGTGCATTGTAGCCTGTCCTGATCATCCAGCACCAAAATGGGACCAGGGTTGGGGGTCCTGGGCAGCCTCTGCCCCAGTAGAACCTGCAGGTCCCTACCAGGGAGGACACTCAACAGCAGATCATCCTCATGTCCCCGTGGCCCATCCCACATATTGTGAATTATTCTTATTTATTCTTATTCTCATTCTTCTTAATTTTCATTCTTGCTTTTATTCTTTATTCCTTATCACTATTGCAAATGTCTTTAGAGTACAATGGAAGAAATATGGCTGCAGTATGATTATATATATATTATTATATATTATATAAAAGGCAACATCAGGCATGTGTGATGGTAGTTGTTCTTTTTATGTCCACCTTCATATGCATATGTATCTATGCTACATTTGCGTATTAATAAATATATACTGTATATGTATGTGTGTGTTTACACACAGAGGAGGCGTATGTATACTGATGCTATGCAAAAAAAGGTTATACTACACAAAAAAGTTTCATCCTGCCCAGTCTATTGCCTTCTCTGTTTACAGAGGTGTGTGTAGGACCAGAAAAGTATATCAGACTATAAGGTGTGAGAGGCCAGTGAGCCCTTAAGTGTTGACATGTGATTTATTTCCTTTTAAAGTCCAAGCAAACAAATAACAAACAGGAGGAGGGTTAAAAGTATTCCCATCAAGGTGCACTGTCACCCTGGCATGGCCTAGTGTATTCTGGCAAGGGGTGAAGCTGTAGGGCTGATGGTGGGGCTGCACCTCTGATCAAGTATTTATGGCCACTGCATCTTTGCATAACATTTACTTTGCTTTCGTTAATGGTTTTCTCCACTCCTTTGCTGCTCCTCAGTGCAAGCAGCCTCAGTCAGCTCCAGCCCCTGTGATGATATCAAGAAAGGTTTTTCTTTTTTTCTGGTCCAGCCAAAGTGAGGTCATTCTAATAATACCCAAGGTCACCGGTGGGAGCCACCGAGTCTCCCAGTCATTTTTCATTTGCTTGCAACAGTTAATGACAGTCACAGGGATGGAGCTTGGAGCTGATGGCCATGTGATGTCACCAGCACATGCTAGGGGATTATAAGGGCAGGTACAGGGCAGGGTTGTGGATTAAAAATGATGGAAAAAAAATGCACTATTAACTGCTTCACTCCAGCAGCTTGGTAGAAAAAAAAAAGGTACAGACAAAGGAGGGGGATTTCTTCCTTCTCCCCCCTCAAAATCAGTCCTTTAAAATGCCAGCTCAACTGCTCCATTTTTTCCTGATTTAGTGACTCAGCTGGAAAAGATCTGAAAAGCGTGTGAGAGGAAACACTGCTTACTGCACCAGCTGCTGGGCAAGAGATTGCAAAAACAACCTTGCAATTACCCGGGGGGCGCTGCTTTCCCTCCCACCCAAATCAAAGGCCTCATCCGCTTCCTCCTGCCTATGGTGACACCAGTAGGAGTCAGACCTAGACAAGTTTTTGGACCTAGAGAGGTGTGTTGGGGGAGTTTTTTGATTGTTTTAACTTATATTTTTATCCTAGCTGGCCACTTGGGGGGCGGGGGGGGGCGGGGGGTGGAATAAGAAAGAAAAGGAATCAGACCTCCTGATCAGGCTGCAGTGCTCTTTGGCTAGAGGAGCCCTGGGGGAGGTGG
This sequence comes from Pithys albifrons albifrons, assembly GCF_047495875.1. Taxonomy (NCBI): domain Eukaryota; kingdom Metazoa; phylum Chordata; class Aves; order Passeriformes; family Thamnophilidae; genus Pithys; species Pithys albifrons. The sequence goes on along the minus strand of NC_092470.1, from coordinate 17,045,656 downwards.
GTATTGATTTAACCATGTGCACCAACTGTGAGGTTCACACTGCAAAGTGCCCCTCACACAGCCATGGTCACACTCAGACCTGCCCCTCACTCCTGGGGAGTCACCCCAGGGACCTTAGTCCTCATGTGTGGCCCATCACTTAAACCCATGGGCCAAAACATTACACACTGGAAAGACAGGAGTGTGCACCAGCCTGCAGGGACCAGGTTAAGCAGCTACATAAATCAACTAGATACCAAGATTTCTTATAATTTAATAAATATATTTATATTCTGGTCCAAAAGGTGAAGAAGTAAGAATTCTTTAACCTGTAGGATAACTAATAGTTTGGACAAACTGCTTTTTCTCACTGGGAAACAAACCTAAAAGAAAGATAAATTATATATTAGTCTTCACTCAGCCTCTCATCATTGAACTATTTTGTCTTAGTTATCTCATTTTATTGTATTTATTTATGAAATATGACCTTCTCATAGCCTTTGGTTCTGCATTTTTTTTCCTGGCATATTAACTGTATAATCACCACTAGTTTCACTGTTTGTTATTGTCATCATGTATCTTATAAAAAGAGAAATAACATTAAAAATTGTATATCAGTTGAAAATTTTGTCCAATAACATTTTTTTATTAGTTCAATATACAAGAGCAAAAACATCCACTGAAATGTGGCAAACCAGAACAAAGCAATTACAACATAAAAGAAAACAAGTGGCTGGTTTATATGAACATCTAAATTCTAAACCTGTTTCACAGCTTACAGCCATTTATGAAACTCTCACTACTAAGGTCAATGGAATTTGGATCACCTCCTGTTCATGGCAGGATGGATCAATGGAGTGAAGAGATGAATTCAAACTGATGTAGTTGTCCAAAATACACTGGGATGTGTGAAACCTGTACATTCTGTTTCCTATGCTTGTTATCTTCTCTTAATGCTTATTCCTGTAAATAACTTTTTCTTCAAATCCTGTGTCTCCTTTGGATGAGAAGGGAGAAACAGATGCAGCTAGAGGCTGAATTTTTGAGCCAAATCAAGCTGCTCTAAACAGTTGTGGCTGCAGTGAAGCCTTCTGAAGGATGCTGAGCTGTGGCAGTGTGATATCTGCTCTGAGACGTGTTGTTAAGGATCTTCAGGTGTTACCTGGTGGTTACTTCAGCAGTTCTGTTGGAATCAGAGGCTGATGTACTTATTTCTTTTCCCTGAGAAGGTACCAACCCATGTGTTGCTCCTCAGATGAGAAGAACGTGGCATGTCCTTCCTATCTGCCTATTTTCCACAAATGCATCGTGTCCCATTTACAAATGGGCCTGACTTGATTTATGGTAGTTAATAGGATTAGAGCATCAGCCTTTCTCAAGGATATTGAAATGCATGGAGAGAGTGGTACTGAGTTGCTGGTGTCTTTCTTCTCCTCCTGTGATGGGCATAATGACACACCTCCAAGCAGAGGGGATTTGTCCGGTGGGAGCAGGCAGATTATCTGTATCTAGTGAAACAAGGCGTGCATGGCAACCTTTGCCAAGGCTCAAAGCCAGAACCTACTCACTATAAAATAATTGTGTCACTACCTAACCAAGGCACTCTTCATGTTTCATTTATCTTTTGACTGTAATTGAATGGTTGAAAAGCAAAAAATGTAGACAAATTCCAGCTGTATTGAGATCTGTTTCTTTCTCTGCTACTGTGGCCCATCATTAGATAGTTTCACTCTCTGTACAGAAGGTCAGAGAGTATAAATATAAATTGCATTTTGCATTACTTCTAGATGAGTGAAGCTGTCAAAGCAATAATATAAGCTTTCAGTCCCACATTCTACCACTTCTTTCCCATTTTTTGGCTAGGAGGTCATGTGCAAATTGAACGTGACAGCCCAGACGACATGTCCAACAGACTTATATTGTTAGACAGTTCTGCCATGGCACCACAAATTAAACCACATCGGACTTAGAGCTCTTTGGGAGCTGCTAACAGTATCTCAGGCTTCTTGCAAAAAAGTTTATGTCCACACCAAGCCTGTATAAGGATAACAGAAACTCTTTTGGAGGATCTTGTGGAAAATTCAGAAAACAGGGGAAAAAATTCTGACAGGTAAATGTGAAAGCTGATCACAGTAATGCAAACTTAGTTGTTTAAAAGGTAGATACAGTCATAGTGTGTGTGTGTGTGTGTGTGTGTGTGTGTACATGTGTACTCTTCACTTCTGTCAAAACTCTCTCCTCCAATCTATTATTAATAAGTGATATTCGGTATTTAGTGGGTATTTTTGCTATCAGCATTCATAAAAGGGGGAGCAAACTCCTAATTTTCCACCTTCTTTTATGCAAACAAAGTTAACTTCATGTCTGTTGGATAAAACACTGTGTATGCCAGTTAATATGTTGATGATTTGGAAATATATGTGCATTTATAGCATTAAAATTTGCATGGGCAGTCTCCACTAGCAGCTATTTGGATGATGTAGTCTAAATTGATTTGTGAAAATAGATGCTACTGAATATTTCATTTTATATTAACTCAGAGCGTAGTTTTTCTACAGAAACCCAGAAGGATGAAATTGAGGTTGTTGTCTTCAGCTGGAGTCGAATCAGGTGTCAAAGTAGCTTTAGAAAGTTCTTTGTGCTGTGTACAATGTTGGAGAAAAGATAATGCTGAATGACAGTGAAACAAGATCGCTCTGGGGACAGAAAACCAGATTTCGAGCCCTTCACCTTTAGGTATCTAAAAATGTAGCACAGGTTGTGAATGACTGAAAATTCTAAGCATCTGGCAGTGTCTGATGGTCTGTGCTAAAGAGCTGGTGGTCTTGATCCAAATCTCGGTAGAAAGGAGTTCACATTACAAAGGACACTATCTGGCAAATCTTTGTTCTAGTCTGAGCAGAGGGGCCAAGAACTAACTTGGCACAGAACCTTGTGCTTTCCCTCACTGCAGGAATGTTCTCCCTAGATAAGGGCTGAGGCATACATATGGATCAAGAAATGTCCCTGCCACTCTTGCTCTACCAGCCTCCCATGAATGAACAAAGAACTTAGTTTTCAAGGACTATCAGGGGGTTTTTGTGGGGGTTTGTTTGTTTGTTTGTTTGTTTGTTTGTTTGAGAAGGACAACTTAGAGTGAAGAGTTTGAGCCCCATCTGGTACAGATCGGTAGGGGCTTTGCAGGCTTCAGTAGAGCTACACTGACTTACACCAGATGATGCTATTAGAGGACTGAACTATCCAACAATAATTATAAAAAATGTCTTTGATTATGCATGTGCAAAACTATTTATGTTTACATTGCAGAGATTTGCATGTAGCACAGTAGGGAGTATTTTATCTCTTCAAAACATTGCACCAGCATAAATAATCCACTGACATTCAAATGAGCAAAGAAATACCTGCTTTTTACCACAAGATGGACCATAAAGGATGTTCTTCACGCATCTTTTTCAAATAGATTTGTCAATAATCCTCAACTGCAAAATTCATTCTAAAGAAAGAAACATGGGAAAAAAAGAAAAAGTAAAAAGTCATGTTCTATGTGGTTATGTTATAGGTTGCTATGAGCAATGAGTCTGGATGCAACCAGGTGATCCTGCACTTGACGGAGAAGAGGATGAGAGAACCAGGGGAAAGTAGGACATCAAAACTGCCCCACAGAAGGCAGTACCATACCTCACCTGGTGGCATTCAAAGTGATTGTCAAGGAGTATGGACCATTTCAAATCCAGAGTGAATTGGACACAAACCTATCAAAGGCAGAGATGGAAATAATCATGTGAAAACTGGGAGACACTCCATTGAGGTACCACCCTGGAACAGCAAAACAGAAATCACCATTGTGGGAATTACACTCACATTTAAGCTTTCAAAACAGAAAATGCTTAAAATGTGCAGTAATATGTTATATCTTTGACACACAAGCGGAAAGGGAGATGAAAACACAGGTAATACTCCTTTGATGTTTGAACTGCATACACAGGTCTCCTGCTTTGACTTCTGGGGAGGGTTTATTTGCTAATTTGTGCTTTGGTAGTGCTTCGAAGGCATTAAATTTCTCAAATTAAGGCATGTTGTCCTACTCTAAATATAGATTTCGTCTTGAGAACAAGGTAGAAAAGTGTTGCTACTATTTTAAGTTTGATGCCCAGCAAAGAACTGGAAGATGCACAGACATCTTTTCATGGCCTGGCTTCCCCTCTTCACCTTTGCATTTTCCTTCAGTTGCTGGTGAAACCCCAGGAGACTCCTTTATTTGTACCCTACAGAAGAAGGTTTTGTCCCACATGGGAGACTACACAGCACTGAACTCACCTGAGTGGTTTGGCAAAGACTCCACTCCGCTATCTTAAAATCATGTTGCCTCAGTTTCCTTATCAACGGAATGAGGATGTGGTAATGATGATCTGCCTTTTGGGAGCACTCTGAAGTGTAATTTGTGTTTTTATTAGCCCTTCCAAGATGAAATATGTCATATAAATGGTCAGAGTTATTAAAATTAGCTTAATTGGCAAGGGCTTGAGAAAAATTTCTGTCATAAAAAGATAACTTTGAACAAGTGAAGGTGTTAGTGGACTTGATCCTGGCACAAGGCTTTTGTGTGGCAGAGCAATTCAAGCTCAGGATGGGAGAAGTAGAGCCATCCCATCTGACGCACTGGGTCCTTAAACAAGAGCCTAAAATGAGAAGTCATATAAGGTATATACTCGTGATCAGTAAAAGACAGAAACCCCAGTTTAATTCTGGAAGTAAACAGCGGGAAAACGAGCTGCTTTAGAATCTTGGCTGCTCAAAGCAAGAGAAGAACATTAAAAACGAGACACAGGTTCTAGCAGAGGCAATTTGACAAGGGGAACACAGGCTTACTTGGGAGCTTTGGAACACCAGTCAGATGGGATAACACTACTTTTGAATCTTTGTGGATTTCTCTAAAAGCAGCTCTCTCTATTTTGATGGCTGCTTTGGAGGACAAATTAGCTACCGTGATTAAAAACCAAATTATAATCTCAGCAAACTAGCCAAAGCTTCAGGCACTCTGTTCACCACAATTTTGTTACAAGAGGAATCTGTCACATTGTCACTACAAAATGAGGCCAAATTTTTAAAGATCTCTCTCAATGACACTCAGAGGTCTGGTACTAAGCCATCAGGGGATTTGCATTCACAGTTTGGTTTTCCAACATGACAATAAGAAGTTTAACTCCAAACACAACTGCGTTGCACGAGTGCATTAAAAAAAAAACAAAGTGAGAAAAGCCTCTTTTCATTTTCTGGGACAAGCATGAGTAAACTAAAGTGACAACTGTGCTTTTGCTTTGCATGCAGGCTTCCTTTGATTTTTCATGAGAGCTTGGACACCCAGAAGTTGTGTTCATAGGAGCTAATCAGGAAAATAAAAGATGTTTTTAAAGATCCTGTTTTGAATTCAGCACTGAAGTCACCTAATAAGTGTAAAATCCATATTCCTGAAATTTATTCTGTTGATTGTAAACCTGCCTCTAAATCCTTAGAGAGGATATCAATATTCAAGATATCATGAAGTGCAGTGATAGGATGAGGGGTAACAGATTTAAACTGAAATAGGGTATATTTAAATTAGATTATTGGGGAAAAAATTCTTCCCTGTGAGTGTGGTGAGGCCCTGGCACAGAGAAGCTGTGGATGCCCCATCCCTGGAAGTGTTCAAGGCCAGATTGGATGGAGCTTTGAGCAACCTCATTTACTGGAAGGTGACCCTGCCCATGGCAGCAGGGTTGGAACAAGATGATCTTTAAGGTCCTTCCCAACCCAAACAATTCCAGGGTCCTGTTAGACTATGATTGTATGAAGATTAATCTGTTCTGAGGTTCTGAGTGCAGTCCTCTCTGTTAGCAGGGTGAGCAAGGGTAGAGCTGGGTCATTGCTTGCTCACTCTGTGAGTGAAGGCAGCTGAGACTGCAGTGTACAAGTATGATGTGTAGGATTGACCAGAATAGGACAGTTTTGATGTAGTTATAGACATCTCTTCCTTAGTGGCACCAACTCTTGCAGTCTGCCAGATATATCAAGCGTGCTTCTAAATCTGGTATTTATTTTTCACTTGATTTTACCCTCCATCATGATTTAACCAGCTGGGCAAGCAGTTCTTCTCTTTCCAATTTTAACACTAAAAGGTTTTGCTATGGCTCCCTTTCTTCTACAGTTTATGCATTTTTAAATTGGTAGCTGCTTTAATATTATTTGCAGCTAATATATCCCTTCCCTGACCCACATTCACCGTACTTACAGTGTTCTATCAAGTACATGTGTCAAGGCCACTGTGTCAGTGGGTTTCATCTTTTTGTCCTGTCTACAAGAGGAGTTTGGGATGGTCCATTACAGATGTTTGTGTCATATGCTTCAGATCCTTCATTTAAGTGTACTTCCTAAATTGTCATGTTAGTGCAGTTGCAAAGCAGTGTATAATCATACAGTGACTGCTGGGTGAGATGCTTTTCCAGTGTAAAGTGACATAGTTGTGCAGTCTAGTGTGGTTTAAGATCAATTTTTGAGACTGGTCTTGGCTTTCTACTAGTGTGATATGGGTCCACAGTTATTCTTGTGTTTATAGATATTTCTTTATTTGCTTACATGTGAATTCATTGCATATATTTTCATGTAATGTGATAAAATAAATTTAAAAAATGTGTAAATTTATCAAACCAGAGTATTTTTTTTCCTCACTTGTTTTTCTCCTCCTGTTATCCCTTTACTGAATGACTAATAAATCAATGCTTAGGAAACCCATTAATGATGCAGAGAAAACTTGTGTTTGAGCCTTCTATTTATCTTCCTGTCTAACTCTGAATATTCTTCACTGTGGGTCAATTTTTTCCTTATAGGAGGATCTCTGCCTCAAACGTTTGGAACAGAATGTCATACCTAGATTGGAGAAGCCTTAGAGTTTAACAGAAATAGATGTTATTTATTTTTAAGCATTTTTATTTTCCCATGGAAGAAATACATGCACATATGGGATTCAAGCTAAAAAGTCTCAGGACCTACTCCTCTACTGGAAGAGTTTGTTAGGGCTGGGGATTGAATGATGTGACCACAGCCTCTTCCCTCTCCCGGGAACAGCATCTGCCAGGAGGCAGTGCCTGAGGTGAGAGGGAAAACAGCCAGCACTCCTCAGCCAGGGTGCACTAACCCTTTAACCAATTCACAGTCACCACTTGCTTCTCAGGTCATCTCCTCTAATATAAAATTTTATGCTGTTCTTATTAAAGCCTGTATTTCGGTTTTGTCTGTTTGTTTGTTTGTGTGTTAAGGGGTTTATTTTTTTAGAAGTTCTGCAACCCTTGACATTATTTTCTGCATTTCAAAGTAATAAACACATGCTAGCTGTTTCTTACCCCAAAGTGTTCACTTTCCAGATCCCTCTTATCAGGTATGCTGTAACAAACTAGTGTTCTTGAGATGGTATAGGACTAATAAAATATTTCTTGAATAAAGTAATCCCTGATGCATAGGTGAACACGAACAGGAATGGCCAGTACTTTCAGTGACCCATCACTGGAACAATTCAAAACATCAGCCCAAATTTTAATTGATGAATAAGGTCTGCCATGAGCAAAGGAATTGCTGAGGAGATGGGGTTGAAGAAACTGATCACTGCAAATATCTGTTCATTTTCAGATATTGTGTCGGCCAAGTTCTCACTCTCCTGCTTTGTCACCCTTCTCAAGCTGTTGCTTTGGTGATGCCTGACATAATGAAGCCAGCCAAAAATGAACATGGCCATCCTGAACGTTTGCACTGGGATTCATATCCTCAGAGGTGTTTAGGTGTCTTCTTGTTGCGATGTTACAGCACTGGGCTGAGTGACAGGACAGTGCTACACGCCAGGCTCACCTGGCTCTGCAGGACTCCCCCAGACAGGGGACACCAGGTGGTGCAGAGCCACTGTAGTGGATCCAGTGCCATCTGCCCTCCTGGCCATGAGCACAGAGGCTCTTGGATGCACCAGAGAGTCCCGGCTGCCAGAGCAATCCCTCGATGCCACTGACAGCTTGTATGAGGGACAGGACTGTGTCCAGATGGCCCCAGATTTTGAGGAACTACAATGAGAGATTGAAACTGAACTCACCCCTCCCATGGCAGTGGTGGGGGCTAAGAGTGCTTTTGTATCCCATATTCCACATATCCTACTCCTGTCATCTGCCATCTCTGACAATATCGTCACTGACAATGCCACCCATCACCACACAGGCTGGCAACCATTCCTGGCTCCCCCCGACCTGCACCGCCTGTCACCTTCCCTCCACTGCCCTTCTGAGGTCTAGCCTGGTCTGCTGTGTGCCCCTTTCTCCTCCTTTCTGTGTCTCCTTCCTCACCACAGCCTCCCATCTGTCACTCATCCCAAAAAACAAGTGACAAATCACTTTTTTCAGCATCCTGTGCCTATCTTCCAGATATCCTTTACACTCCTTTTTTCCATCATACAGTGAGGTCATACTTCTTAACCTCACTCCCCAGATGCCCATATGCTTTCTTTTATATATATATATATATATATATATATATATATATATATATATATATATATAATTCTTTCTTGCTATATCTCAGTTTCTTTTTTATCAGTGATGCCAGCTTGAATCACCTGTTTAGCCACATCCTGTATAACTGCTTTTTCACCTCCATTCCCCCAATCCTCCCTTTGTGGCACTCCTTCTGCATAAGAGTGAATAGTCCCTGTTTCCTATCACTTAAGAAATGGTGCTGAGGTAAAAGCTTTAAAAAAATTGTCAGAACCATAACAAATAGGTCAAATGTAGCAGAAAATCTGTCTCATAAATTGTCATTTAATTTAAAATGGCCACTGGAAGCCAAGTGTGTAACAATTCTATAAGGTGATGGTGATTCGCCCTTTCCTTCACTGTTTGAAATTTACCCTGCAAACACTTACAGATTCAAGGAGCACTAGAAGTGATGTGGATGGGCATCACTTAACAAGGTACAAAGCAAACAAAAACCCCACTCACTTTCCCTGTTTACTCGTATTTGCTTTATTTGGGATAGATTTATGTGTAAGACTAAGGAGATTGTCATAACAGTGCTACTGCTGTCCATTTGTGAAGAAATCTTACTCTTTGCTGCAGAAACAGCCCTTCTCACTCAATAAGCTCTTTTCTCTGGGAGATATACTTTGTTTCTTCCTGACTTTTCTTTTGTCTGCCCCTGGCATACCATTAGTTCTTGTTTATCATCTCTCTCCCCCTCTCACCAGTCATCTTGTCACCAATGACCACTGATAACCACATGTCAGGGAGCATCTCCACTGTTACACCAAAGTTTCAAGTCACACAGGTGGGTTTTTTTCAAATTTATACTCTTATTATTTTATCTGGCAGTATCATGCACCAGCTGATCATCACCTCAGTTTGTCTTGATGCCCAGCTTGCTTAGAGCACTGTCCTGTTAATTGGAGCACAGAATTTTACCTGTCTTAGTATCAAGAAGATCATCACAGCTCTTGTGATTGGTACCCTGTGTCCATCACTTAGAAAAGACCAAGGCTGTATGTCTTCTGCACCATGAAATAATGACTTACTGGAGCTCTGAAAGCTGATCACCCTTCAATCATTTGCATGTATATTATTTTGCTCCCACATTCACCAATCTGGACTGAAAACATTACTACTGAACTGGGTGGTGAAGGAGAAATGACCCAAAGGCAACACTGGAGCCAAAGCCCTTCTCAGACTGCTGGTTCTGCAGCAAAATCCACGCCATAAAAAGTAGAGAGGGGTCATGAAATATTTCTAAGTCCTGTAGAGGGAAGACTTACCTTCCTTTCCCCAGGTTTGTTTTCCAGAGAGGCACATAAACCCCTCATTCTGCTTCTCTGTATACACACATGTCTCTGTGTATGCACACACACACACACCTGTGCCTGCAAGGGGACATGTTCAACTTGCAAAGATTTAAAAGCTAGACACAGTGAATTCTTAGCAGGATTTAAAGGTCCAAAGCAATTCAAAAATCTCAGAATCAATCAAACTACTGCTGAAGAAAACCTAAAAATGCTTAAAGGTAAGGGAGACACAAAGAAATTTCAATCTTTTAAGCCAAGTCTTTTATTGCACGTAGTGCCCGATCTACAGTCCTCTGACGCTTCCTGTGGTAAAGGAAAATTTTTTAAAAGTTGAAATTGAGATTGTCAGGCAGAACAAAAATAAATTGTTGCTTCTGGGTGAGCATCATACCAGGCCAATGACCCTGAGAGAGGCTTGTTCTGCTCTTTCACATTTCTCCAAGCAGCAGTTTTCAGCCTTTGGCCAGGAAAGACCTTGTGGTCCATGAGGCAACCTCCAAATGACCAGGAGAGGTAAAACCAACTGGCAGGTCTGCAGTCAGCGAGAAGAAAGGCTGGGTCTGAAAAAGTGAAATGGATTGAAAAGTTCTGCTTTATGGGAAGAAATTAATTTAACTCTTTACTTCTATCTCCATTGCTAGGCCAGACCAGGATGAAGTCATTGGACATGATGCTTAAAAATACACCCAGAGAGATAAATTCTTCTAAAGATGTTAAAACACCCAGAATGCAGCCTAAGCTATATAGATGAGAAATTCAGATGGCAACTCTAACTTTTATTGTATTAATTTTAAAAGCAATCAGTTTGCCATGGTCTCATATACTTTGTGGGGCCCTCAGATAAAGAGTGGTGGGTCAGGAGTGGCTGCTTCAGTCCCTTGGGAAGCTGAAGTCACTTGTGTGTGTCTGGAAGGCCATGCATGGAGCAAAGAGAAACCAATTCTGAAAAGGCACCTCCAAAGGAGGATCCCTATTGCTCCGCCCTCCTGGTCAGTTGTGAATTTAATGAATAAGAGCAGAACTGGTATCATTTGCTGCTGTCTGGTTGACTTGATAGTCCCTGATGAAACCATGACCATGATGGACCAGAGGCATACACAGCTGGGGTCTAATTTTAACAGAATAAATGAGAAAGGAGATAATCTCTCCCCTTGCCTTCAACTTCCCCTTCCTTCCTTTTGCATACATCTATTGAAAGTGAAAGATGTCTCATGTGCTTGGCTGGCATAAATCATCATAGGATTTTTGAGAAACTTATGATACTCTCCAGGACCTGACCACCAAGCTCTTTGTAAAGTATTGAAGCCAATACCTCATACAAATCTGCTTTCTAATTTAATCCAGACTAGTTGAAACTAGGTTACATTTAGATCTGTGAAAGTCTGGTTGAAAAGGCATAATCAAAGGTGAGCAATAAGAGGAGTAAATTACCAAATTTGGGGCAGGTGTTCCCCTGGAAAAAGGCTGGTGAGCTTCCTTTTAAAGGCTTATTTTGTTGCAAGGGAAGGCACTCACCTCCCATAGTACCAGTTCTATCACAGATTAATAGTCTCTTTCCATAGCAACACCTGACCCTTTCTTCCCCTTGCCTTGATTATACATACATATATACATATATATACATACAGATATATTCCCTGTCTAGGGAAAGAATGGACAGCTGACAATTTTCTATGGTATCAGCACAATTTAATGAAAGAGAGGCTTAAAAAAATAGAGAGAGCTAGAATGCTGCTTCTAAAAAAAGAAATGTGGGAGTCACAGGATCTGCAACTGTGTCAACAGCACAACAAGCTGTTATCAGGAGCTTCACACAGGATCCTGCTTCCCAAAGAGACTGTACTATGGCAAATATTGAATAAACCTGGGTGACAGCACTTTGGAAACAGGCCACTGCAGGGGCAGCTGGAAGGAGCTCACAGGTATTGTCCAGGAAAAGGCAGATGTCTACTCAGGGAGTATGGTCCTCTCTCAGGCAAGGCTGTAAAACTTGGTCTGCAAGAGCCTGGCTAAAATCTCAGCCATAGTTGCACCATCACTGTTGTCTTTCACAACATCATTCAGACCACAGCGTGTAAGATGAGCTGGGTAGAGCTTGGCCTCCTGCCATGTCTTTCAAGAAGGGAAGTCCAATTTCAAGGAAAAGAGAGCCACACCTAGAAAAACATAGTACCTGGGAATGAAGCAAATAGGAGCTGGAGAGGAATTTCTTTCCAGAGAAGACTCCATAGATAAAATTTTGTTTACAGGAAAAATAATTTTGCACAAAGAACTAAAGTGTTCAGTTTGCAAGAACTGAATCTGTGCAAAAAAACAACCTATATCCAAAGGGTAAAATATGACCAGGTCCTGGAATATGCTGTAAAACCATTCAGAGTACACAAAAAGCTGCTAATAAAAATCCTAAGGGGAATTTATCATTTCCTTGATAAAGCAGCCAGCAGATGGGAGTGCCCATCAGCACTGAGCTACAGACTACTGCAGGTGATGGGTGGTACCGAGGTGTTCTCAAAGTGAGAAGGAACTTATCCCATATGCCTCTTCACCACATTTAAAGGGTATGGAAGCATTGGAGGAGGTGAATCCTACAGGACAAGCTCAGGGTAAAAGCAGATCCCCTGACAGTGTTAACAGAGAAAAAAAACACTTTTAGCCCTGCTAGAGCTGCTGAAACAAACCCAGAAGTTTGCATGGGAGGACATGATCATGTTTGTGAAATCCAGTATAGAATAGATCCACATCCTTGAGATAAAAGAACTTGCACATAAATTGGAGGCTACCAGTGACCCAAAACTGCTAAAGAGAGCACTGCAAAGCATCAAGTGCATGCTACCAACACTCCAGTGCTCTGATGTGAGGAAAAGGTATTACCCGGGGGAAAAAAAAATCATTCCTGGGGCCAATAGATTAGGTAGCATGTTTGCTCCAGCTGTGAGGAGCAGGAGGCAGCATATCAACAAACCAAAATATCTTGCATCTCTCATTAGAGCTGATGAAATTTTTCTTTTTTTATCTGATGAAACAGATGTCCAATTCATCAGATCTGAAACGTTTCGTTTCATCCCCAAAGATCTGGACTCCTAACCCAGGGGCAGTCCCCTGCTGAGGCTGGCCCTGCAAGCTCAGGGGCTTTGGGGCTATTGGTCAGGAGGGATTCCTGGGTTCAAGGCCCTGGAGCAAAGCCAACAGGCGTGTTTCAGGGGAGGCTGGAACAAAGGGGTTTGAAATTCCCAATTTGTTAACCTTACAGACCCTCCAAGGCTGCTCACAGCCATAGGAGTTGAAAAGGATGGGGAGAGGTGAGGGGGAAAAAAAGGACAGTGCATTCCTTGCTTGATATTATTATCCCAGGGCCAGCGTGGGCTGGGGACCACTGGGACAGAACAAAGAATCATCACAGACATCAGTGTGCTCAGGTGGAGGGTCCCTCTTGCTGAATGAACCACAAACTTTTGACTTTTTAATGCCAACCTCAGTCAGAAGGTTATTAGACCAATGACCACTGGGCCTAAACAAACAACAAGCTCCTGACTGACAATTTCTACAGATTATGCTAATAAAATACAGGACTTCTTTGAAGCCAAAGCATGTTTCAGATCTTGCCATACACAAACCATCCTGGAAAAACACATATGATAGCATTCCTAGTGCATTCCTGTGGCATTCATGTGCATGTCCAATGAAATATGGTCCCACTAGAGTGAAAGCCAAACCGCATTTGAGTAATAAAAACATATGTGTAAAAAATGTTTCAAATTAATGAAAGCTAAAGAAACTCCCAGGTAAAGGTAACTTCTACAAATAAGCCTGAGAGAGTGAAAGCCAGAAAGGAATTATTAGCATCAAAGTTTGATCTTGTAAGACTCTCAGCGGAGGGCTCTATCCCTCCTCAATGTTTGCACCAAGCTCTCAACCTTGCAGTTGAATTAAGGCTTAGCTTCTACAAAGACATCCGAACCTGATGTTCAAGACTGGAGTGACAATAAACTCACTGGGTTCTTCAAAATAACAGCTTGAAATATATTGTTCACCTTTAAAATGCTGGTAATTATGACACTTTTAAAACCAGAAACCCAGGAGACCAAATTACAGTCCTGATGTCAAGCTGCAATTCTGATCCAGCGTCTCCTCACTGCGAGTCACTCTGAGACACACCTACTCAGTCTGTGCCAGCCAGATATTTTTGTACTCTTTCTTTGTAGAAAGATGGGAATCAGTAACTACAGGCATAAGTTAGGATAATCACCTTAAAAGGCAAAGTTGTTTTTATTTCTCTAAGGTTTTGTCTTCTTTATATAATTTATTGTGCTGAGAACAGATTTGCCTACCTGTGTGTCTGTAAACTTTCCTGGAGTCTGTGTTAAGCTGTTTTTTATTTATTCCCTCCTGGAGAAGACTTCTTTATAGGAAAAGGTATGTTCACATTTACAGTAGGGTGTATGAGAACCAAATTAGAGTTCTCACAAGGGTGAAATAAGCTTTGGATAATCACAAGAATCATCTTCAGCTCTGTCGAAGTTTCAATCAGAAAGTGACTTTAATTTTGTTTATCATTTCCAACCACACCTCTTAGGTAGAGTCACCTCAGTTAGAGCCTAAGAAAGTGCTAGTTGGGAAGAGAGAGCTCCCAGTGATGGTCCCTGAGGAAAGCTGCACTCCACGGCGATGCCAAAAAAGTGTGTGCCCTGTGAGGGTGTCCGTCTGCGGGGCTGTATCTTAGAGCCGGGTCAGGGTGTATATCAGGTTAATGCCGTGTGAGAGGCCCGCAGGACCCTGGAGACGAGAAGGCCCCGAGCCCTGAGGTGAAGTGTGTGGGACTGCTGTGGGGAGGGAGGAAGGGAACATCGGAACATCGCTGCCCTCCGCCCGCGCCCCTCCGCGCCCTTCCTCACAGCCGGAGCTCCGTCCTTTCCTCGCCAAAGCTCCTCACTCAGAGGCGGAGGGAATTGGGGACCAAAGGGGAGTCTCGGAGGTGGGGGGGCGGCGGGTGCGGGTGCGAATGTGGCACCCCTGGCAGGGTGGCTGTGACACGGCCTGAGAGTACAATTAGCATTATGTTGATGAATTTCTAGGCAGCGAGTCCTTGCTATGCCTTTCAGAAGTCGCAGGGCACTCTGTCCCCATCTGTTCCTTTACGATTATTACTTCACTTTTTTTTTTAATAGTAATCGTTGACCTGATATAGATGACTGGGGGGAAAGGGAGTGATGTGGCTCCTACAACGTCAATCAAAACTGTTCCTCAAACCCTCCCCACATGACCACTTTCTATCTCCCAGCTGTACTGGCAAGATGTTCTTAGCCAAATACATGATTGTATTAATGAGCACTTATATTTGCTAAGGAATGCAAATTCTTTCTCTCCGTGTATTATTAGCTGTATCAGAATGTTTGTCCTTTCAGTCCTCTTTGAAGTTGAAGGAGGAAAGGCTGTTGTGTGGCACTGAGAAGGGAAAAAATTGAGAGAGAGGAAAAAGCCACTTCTAATTCCTTCGGGTTTTTATTTGTTCTCTTGCCAAAAATGCCAAAGGTAGAAAAAGTTACAGAAATTATTTTAAATGTGTGGTCTTTTTCCTCCAAATTAGATAGAATTTTTTCCGACTGATCATTCCCTTTTAAGAATAATGAGATCTAATAAACAGCCTGGTTTGAATTTACTTATAAAATAATCTCTCTGATGCTCTAGAGAATCTATTACTAGTCGGATGGAAATAAATCCAATTGCCTACCCAGACATGAGAATGGCTTTTTTTCACCGCTCTGGGTTATAAATGAGCACCCTCTCCCCCTCCCCCGCCAGTTTGTCTGTGATGTCGCGATATGACAGGACAGCTCTGAGGCGCGGGCGTGAGCCCGGTGCCCGTTTCAGCCCGGAATTCCCGCGGGATGCGCAGAGTTTGAGGGGCCGATGCGCCCGTTGCTGCGGGTTTGCAGCGGAGCGCCGTTGTGGAGAGGGTTCCGCACCGCTGCGCGGGGGCAAGGTCCTCACCCATCCCCGGGGCGAACACGAATGGGGGCTCTCTGCAGTGAAGTTTTTATTCCAGATAAGCGGGGGGGAGGATAAAAGGAGGGGCCCTGCGTCAGCTCAACTTTTGTCATGTATCACTTTTCCTCTTGAAAGGTGTTATAACAGCAATTCAATTACAGTAAATAGTGTACATCATCCTCACAGCTGGAAAATTCTGTAACTAACTGTGACCAAACGTTGTAAAGGAATATAGCTTAACCAGTATTACTTTTTTTTTTGTTGCTGACCACAGGTTAATTAATTTCAAGGAGCTTAGTATATCTAAACAGAAACACACTGTGATGCTGGCAAGAAATCATAAAATATAAAACGTGGAATTAGGAAGATCATGTGAAATCTCCACAGCAGTATTTGTTGCCTGGGAATAATTCTAGCGGTGCCCCTTTGCCAGCCCTCTCCGTTCCTGGTCCCTCAAACCCAGCAGAGGAACCGAGCCCTCTGTAAACCCCTCAGGGCACCCACGCGTGTCCAGGAGTGCGACATTCACCAGCGGCTGGGGATGTGAATGCCACGCACTGACACTCGCATACATACACCTCCAGCAAACCACGCTTCCCCGAGAACCGTGCACGGGGCATTATACATATTACAGGCCATATCTATAGACATATTTGCAGCCCCGTATTAACCCTGTGCAGAAGGTAAGGAGTGTTTCATGTCGGGGCTGCAAGGTGTGTGCAGCAAACAGGGACCAAGAGAACCCTTAAATCACCCATGTGAAAAACCCAAATGAAAATCCCCGTAAATTAAGTGCAGCTTCCATTTCCATTAATGGTAATATTAGCTGCCGTCTACAGTTGCAATTCGGAAGATTTAAGGAGGATTTCATTTACTCGAGGGTACATGAAAAGGTGTTGTGTACCTAGGGAGGTGTTTTCAGTCTGACTCGTAGAAGTGGTGTGTTTTCCACCCCATCATGCCCCAGCCCCCGCCTGGAGAGGACTGACCCCGAAGTGGGGGGACTCGCGTAGGGAGGAACAAGCTGTGCCCTGCCGAGAGGGGCCGGGATAGGGTCTCGGGAGTCACGTCCAGCTCCCAGAGCCAGCTGGGACTTGATCCCGCTGCTGGCACTGAGCTCGTCCTGCGTGGTCGTGGGGCAGAGACAAGGGGATGTTGGAGCCGAGGGCGGGGGAGGGAAGATGTGATGGGGCATCCCGGTTTGGGGAGTTAAAAATGACATACAGCTACTACTCCCCCCCAAAATTACAGAGACTAGGATAAAAGCCAGGTGGATTTCCCTGAGGAAGTGAGAGAGGATCGGGCCCGTGCGCCAGCTCCGGGTTAGGGACGCTGTCGCCAACCGGGCTGAAGTCACCAGGAGAGTTCCTACTAATTTCCACGTTTGCTAGTGAGCTCTTGGCCACGATCCAAACCAAAAAATAATTGGGAAAAAAAAAACTCAACCCCCCCTAAAAAAACAAACTGCCCTCGATCTGTGAAAACTTTGTTATGCAAAAAAATCTCCAGGATGGACCGCCCCATCTTTCTTTAAAAAGAAGGAAAATACAAGTCGCCACCTCCAAATTGCAATCGCCGGTCCCAGAACAAAGGTCCGAACCCCCGCGTTTTGCAGTTGTCAGGACAATCTTGTCCATCTCTACGGTGAAAGGAATACAAATTCCCCTCCGCTTCTCTCCCTCAGCCTCAGCGAAAGCCCGCAGGAGAGGGCATCACCACTTCAACCCTGCGCCCACCGCCCTCCTCTCAAGGCAACTCTTTAACATTTCATTTTTTTTACTCTTCTCAAGTAAAAGTTTGAGAGTTAAACTCCTGCCCCGCGTCGTTGCTCAGAATAGCAACGATTCCCTCCTGTCAAGTTCGTTTGCCGCTTCTCCTCCCCTCCCTCCCCGCTGACCAGGTACGAACTCCTCGCAGCAGAACGGGACCTTTCCAAAGATTAAAAAATATCAACGCGATGTGAGCACAAACGTGCTGGTTTACAGGGCAGCTCGATGGCAAAGTTAGGACTTGCATCGGTTTTTCGACTTCCTTTTTTTCTTTTGATTTCCCCCCCGAGTACAGTTTGTTCAGCTGAAAGCGGAAAATTCGGCAGAAACTGAAATTTATGTTGTACATGAGCAAAAATACTCAGAATTTTTCCCCCTAAGAAGCCAAATAGTTCTTAAAAATGTATTTATTTCTGTTTCTCCTCACTGCCCTTCGAATGCCTTTAATTGTGCGTCTTTCTAATTCTATTTCTCTGATTTACTATCTTTATTTCAAAATTTCTAAAGTTGCACCGGCAAGTCTGGATTGCAAACACGTCACCATTCAGGTACAGGTAGAAAAGCACAAAACCCCGAGTCCTCTCTAATTCTGGTTTACCTTTGCTGAAGGAAAAATAAATCTTCCCCCAAAAGGTTTTCTAATAATTCTTTAAAACAGTCCATTTCCGCATGTTAGAATGATTTAATTTTACATCCCTTAGTCTTGTTTATTATCTTCAGGAAATTGCTTCCACTACCGCATAGGTTTATTTTTGTGACATAACCCTGAAATATTCCCAGCAGAGGAAAATACACTCCAAACGCATCCCCCAAAAGTTTTTTTTTGTTCACACTTTCAAGTTCGTTGTTAATTTTTCGTCTTAATATTCTCGTCCTTCATTTAGAAAAGGTGGGGTCCATGCAAAATGGGGCGGGGGGTGTGTTATTTGTTAATTAACTGATTGCTTCAGATGGCAAGGTTAAAAAAAATGTTTTGTTCATTATTGAGATGTCATTTGCCAGAGTTACCACTGCCACATTCGGGGAAGGGAGGGGAACGGGAAACTTGAGCAGTTTTAAATACAGACTTTCTTATCATAACTTTAGCAATTTAAATCTCGCTATTTTAGGCATTTTACAGAGGTCGTTTTCTGCTTCCCACCGTGGCAAGGGTGGTTATGTTTTATTTCGAGAGATTGTGAAACTCCAGTATTCAGTGGAGTCCCAATGTTTTTTCGTCCCTTCCAAGGAGGAAAAATGTTCTTTTTTTTTGGTTAATATTTTTTCTTTCATGAAGAATATATATATATATATATATATATTTATATACATAATGTCAATAACCAAGAGCACATTTTGTCTCCTTTCTTGTCCTCTCTTTACCTGAAGAAGTGCACTCGGCGTCACAGAAGTTAGTTTAAAAAAATTAATCCAACAAAAACCCATGCAGGATCTGCAATGTGGGGGGATTTTTACGAATTCTTAGGATCTGGCTTGCAAAGCATCTAGTAGTAAAACACAGAGAGGGAAACTTGCTAGCGATTCGAGGTCCCAAGCGCTCCCCTCGGAGCTAATTAGGAGAGAGCATCCCGAGAAGGTCCGATTTCCAAACTCAGCTCGTTCCTTTTGGAAAGTTACCCTCACCGTTTCTTTTAGAAACCACAATTATTAGACCTGAGCTGAGTTAACTACACTTTCTCCTGGTCAACAAATCAATAGCAATTAATTTGAAATAGCCGAGATGATAAAACACTTCCCATTACACCTGACCTTGCCAAAAGAGTTATAAATAGAATATACTGAATATATATTTTAACACAACTCCCCTTGATTTAATCTTTCTTTTATTGTTCCTCGGCTCTCAGGACACTTTTAAATTTTCTATTTACTTCCGGGTTTATGACTTATTTTTTAAATTTTAAACACATTTTCTTAAAACGAGTTAGCATCTTAAATGAAACAATAATGGTACGAGATATTTGTAGCAAAAAAAAGTATTTGCATTAAGTTCGAGTAAAAAATGTAATATATTTCATGTAAACATATACGATGGATACAGTATCAGACAGGAATACACGTGTAGCCAGTATTTTATCACTTGTACACACTGTTTTGGAGGATGTGAACTGATCTGAAATTGAAACTGTAGAGAAGAAGGTGATGGGGTGGGAGGACTGTAAAGGGAAGAGATCAGAAACGTTTAGGTGTGGAATATTAATTATGAAACACAGAACTCTCTCCACTTTTCTTTGCTCAGTAAGAAAGCCTCATCTTCCTCCGCTCCCCCTCTTGCTCCCTCTTCCTCTCTTTTATTGGAAAGAGGATCCTAAATTCCTTTTGACTGATAGGAAGTTACAAGACAAGATGCTAGTTTCTCTTTCTTTTCTGACAACTCTGTCATCCCTGGGATCATAGTCATGTCAGAGTGTCTGTCTGGGAGAAGAAGAAGAAGAAGGGGAAAAAAAATCAGTGAAGCCTGTGGCCATCTTTGCATCAAAATTTTCCAGACCTCTATTTTTGATTGTGATCCCGCTGATCTGAGTTTGAAATGCGAACACAGCAAAGCCCCTAAGCCTTCAATCGTGTGAAATTTTCAAAAGATCTCTAGAAGCAATCTCAGGCTGTCTGACCCCTGACAGGCGGAGATCTCTTTATACCTCTCTCTGCCAGCACTTCATTTGTTGAAATATCTTTCAGATTTGCACCTCCAGATGACAACCTGAGTGTTTATTATGTGTATGAATCTGAAATCTTCCCTGCAGTACAAAGGAGACGTCTTAAACATCATGTTTAATTTCAGATCATAATTACCTGCTCCTCTTTTGCTTCTAATTATCTATTTCTCCTTCCTCTCTGTGGCATGTTGATATTTTGTTGATTCTTCTTTTTAATCAGCCTTCCTTGCCTTTTTTTTTAATCGTATTAGTTCAGTCCACAGGGGAATTAAACATGTCACGGTGGACACACATCATGCCTATGTGGAGAGATAAAATTCTAGCGACGAGTGTGTGCTCCCTATGGCTCTCTGTATATATGGATGTGCTCTGGAGAAATAATAACTATTCCTGCCATTATAATCCAGGTTGTTAGTATGCTTCATCTCCCATTAATCTTTATACATCAATTTAAATTGGCAGCAGTGTTTATGTTTTGTCCCGTGACGTAGCAGCAATGTCATTTGATAGCAACCAAAGCAGCCAAAGCCCTTTAGCGTCCCTCCTTTGAAGAAAGCAGAAGGGGAAGAAAGGGGAAAACCACAAATAATTTATTAACCCCCCACGAAACATCTCTAACTTTCCCCCCTTTCTTTAAGGTGTCATATATGTATCCTTCCTACCCCTCTGTTCACCTGTTTAAAGAAACCTTCTGTTGTCCACACTCTTTGGAGGGATATGGAGCTGGTGACGACGATTCTGGTTATTTTATGTTTTATATTCTTGGCATTAATTTCTCAGGTGGAACAGCCATCCACTGAATAGCATTATAGGTGTCATCCCAAGTGTCCAGCTCATTTGCCCAGGGTCGCTAAGGGAGGATCCTGCCTTGCTCTGCAGCTTAAAAAAGTGGGAAATAAATGACTCTTGTGGGATGGTGAAAGCCCGCAGAGGTGGGAGGCTGGTGCAGGACCCCCGGCGTCCACCTCCTCGCCGGCGACCTCCCATCTCTTCCAAGGTGTTTAGGAGCTGAGGATATTTTTTTCTGTAGGGATTTCACATCATTTTTCCCTACCGCGATGCTATAGGTCTGTGGTGTTGCTCTGCTTAACTTAGGAAATATAACCTCCTTGGTTTAATTTGCACCGAAAATGCTTTGCCTATGTGTTCAGTTGTTTCTGTGTTTATCCATTTTTCCCATAAAACTTGTATTAAAACAAAATGTTACTTTTCTTTCTCTCAGGAGCTGTATATAGAGACCCTCCCTTTTTGAAATAGACCGCAGGGACTGTCATTAGATCAGATGGCAAGCCTTTATAGAAAGTGTTTTGCATAATTACATACCAAAGCCAGAATAGTCACCCTCACATTTTATGGGTCACAAACCATCAACAATTGGCACATTATTGTCCAAGAAACCCCAGTCCATTCACTGATAGAGAAAACTAGACTGCCTAATCTAGAACTGAAGAAGATTGAAATTTCTTCTAACAAGAACCCAGAGAAGATTATTTTCAAACTGACAACGTGTTTACATATAGTTATAAAGTTCAGAGGACTGGTGGGGAGAGAGAAAGGGTATAAACCACTAAACATGATTAAGAATCGCATAGTGGCCTAATATAGATGGTTCATCAAAAAGGAACAGACTGAAAGCCCCCCCTCCCCCCCCCCCCCCCCCCTTCGCCAGCCCCTTTCCTTTTCAGATCTGTTCCCTTTTCTACCGTTGTGATTCAGTAATTAAGATATTCTTATTTGGACAGACAGCTCCTCTGGTAACTGAATAATATTAGTTCCCTTTGATGTCAAACTTTTGACAGTTATCACACTAGCATTGGGCAATTTAGCACAAATGCCCTCTTTTTTTCTTTTTTTTTGGGGGGGGGAAGTCTTTGAAGAAAAGTAATAAGTGTGATCGTTATCAGCAAATGATGTAAATCTCAGTGGACAGGCATCCCTGGGTATAAATTACATTTTGTTGTATATAATGAAGCGAGTTTTGTTTTTACCTCATTCCCTTATCATTGTCCAAAATTAAGGCAATAATCCCACTTCCTTCACACCAATTCACCACAGTCGCTCTCCCCCCTGATTATTTTCTTTTCTTTCACAGGAAAATTGGACGGTTTTCCAAACCCACCCTCCCTCTCTCCCTCCACCCCCCCCCGCCCCGCTTCCCACCCACCCGGCGCAGCGCGGAGCCACCGGCGCTGCGGGGCGGGGGAGCGGCGGCAGCTGCGGGCGGAGCGGGGCTGCGGCCCTGGCTCCGGCCCCGCGCTTCACCTGGGCCCTTAAACCTGGCCCTGAAGCCCCTCCTTTTGCTATGGCCAAAAAAATAACAACGCAAACCCCGCAACCCTTTGCCTGTGTCGCCTGAAAGCAGCGGGAAAATAATATAATAATAATAATAATAATAATAATAATAATAATAATAATAATAATAATAATAATAATAATAATAATAATAATAATAATAATGTTGCAACAACAGCAAAGTGCGTCCCTGGCTGGATTTGGCGGGGCATGAAGCCCGACTGGCTGGGAATAGGAGATTTTCACCGAAGGGATAGGGACGAGCCCCGAGCCTGCCCCCGCGCCGGGCAAGATGCCTCCACGGTACCGGACGATGATGGGGTGACGGAGACTTATTTATTCTGCTTTTTTCATCATAACTCTGGGAGAGGGCGGACGGGAATGGGGAGGAGGCAGAACCAGCTCTCGCCAGGTTTGCCTTATCGCGAGATCTGAGCAATTAAAATAAAATGAAATAAAATAAGCCCACCCTTCAGCTCTTAGTGGAGTTATATTTGGGGAGGGGTGGGGTGATGAAGCTCTCTGGTTTCAATGTCCTCTCTAGTCTCACGGTCCTCCGGACAGCTGTGTGGAAGCGGCGTGTCCCCGTGTGCGGCCAACCCACATCCCCCCCATCCCCCTGCTCCCTCATGCAGCACCCGCCGGCACCGGCAGCACAACGTGTCGCTCCGCCGGGGGCGAAGCGGCGACCCCCGGTCCCTCCCCAGCGCTCACCCCCGGGACGGGGGTGTCACCCGTGGGCTCCTCCCGACGCGGCACAGGTGGCCCTGGCCAGCCCTCCCTTCCCTCCCCGCCTAATTAGCAGCCGTGGGGAGCGCCCTGATTAATTTAAATGCTTTTTGTAACACTGTAAGGGCGAGAGCCATGTCTGCGGCCGCAGACTAGTTATATTATTTTCGGGCTCAGGTTTCGGCCGCCCAGGAAGGGGGGAAGCGCGGCGGGACCGCGGAGGATGCGCTTGTGCTTCCCGGGAGATGTCGTCCCCAGCATCGTCCCTCGCTCCCAGGGAAGGGGCCAGGCTTTTCTGGAAACTTTGCTCCAAAAGGGTGTCCTCGTGTTGTGTAACATTTTCCGAGGATTTTCATTACACGTTCAGCCAAAGGTAACACAATCAGAGAAGGGAAAGTTTCTTTCCGTGGCCTTTTCCCCGGTGCGGGCACCCCGGGGCTGGTCGGACAGGGGACACACTCGCCCGAGGGGAGGGCATCTCCAGACTGGTGGCAAGAGGGGTGAGAGGGAAGCTGGGCCCAGGTCGCCCCCACAAACTCGTACCGTAAAAATAAATCTTCGCCTGCCGCTGCCTCCGCATCCGCCAGGCAAATAAACCTCGGGGAATCCTCCCCGGAGCTCCTGAAAAATCCACGCGTTCTATCGGGAGATGAAAAAGCTTCTCCCCCGCCGCATCCGAGAAGTTGGGCCGGGGCACGGGTGGGCTCTGCTGTGGGGCAGGCGGGGCCCCCAGTGTGCCACATACGACCTTGGCCAGCACCCACGCACACCCCGCTGCAAAGCGCGGAGCCGCTCCCTTCGGACCCAGCCTTTCCCGCAGCCATCAGCTGCTGTTTTAAACTGGGGGGATTGGGGGTTACTGGGGCAATCTGCACTTGCAACAGGTATGGAAGTATTTTACCTGTCTCCCGAGCTCTTCTCTAAAGAGACTGGTCATTTTTTTTCCGAGAGAAAGAGCTTCCTGCAGAGGATCTATGGTTTTTTTCTTAAAAAAAAAAAAAAGGAAGAAGAAAAATGTATTAAATGTATTTGCACCTCCATATTTTTCAAGGATAAAGAGACTTGAGAAGTGCAAGGTAAGAGACAGGTTCAGCTTCGGAGGGAGTGTAGTCAGCGGAAGAACTTCATATGAAGTCCTTTAGCAGTGAAAGAGAAAGTGCAGAAACTTTCCCAAAGGTCACCTTTAAAGCAGCAGAGAAGCTTCTCTCTCAAGTTCTCATCTCTGACATTTCTCGGGAAGGGGGGGGGGGGGGGGTAAGGGCGCTAAGATTTGTCTCAAATCGATAATACTTTATAGAAGAAGCTGGGGTAACATCTCAGATACCCCCCACCTCCAGCTTCCCAGGCTGTGGCCCGAGTTTGTGGCCGCTGGTCCCGAGGCGGGGCCGCGACCACCCCACGCACCCGCTGCCATCTTCCGCGGGGCTTGAATGTGCACCTCTGCCCCTCGCCACCTTGGAGGCAAAAAAGCGAGGACTGGAAAAATCCAGGAAAGTCAGCAGTGCTGGCAAACGAAGAGCAGCGCTTTGATTCACACTGCCATGAGGAAAGGAAAAAGTGTGGGGGGAAAGGAAATTAAAACAACCCATCCCTGTCCTGAATCCCAGGCAGAGTTCTCATCGTTTGTGTCACTATTTACAACCTATTTTAAAACCGTTTTACAACGTCAAAAAAAAAAGTTTATAAAACCCCGAGTGGTATTTATATTTCCCAAGAGCAGAGGCAAAGCCTCCGCACCCTGTCCCGGGGCTGCTTGGGAGCCCGGGGCCGCAGACAGGAGCGATATTCGGGAAGGGTGCAAGAAGAGTCTGTGGGAACGAAGGCTCCGCACATGCAACCAGTCATTAATTCATGCCTAATAATTCATTAGAAAGGAGCGTTAATTACTTCCTTTGCAATACTTTTCGGATGGCAGGCGAGACCGGGAAAGAATGGGAGGAATCGGCGATGTCCTACTCGCATTTTCTTCACCAGCGAAAATTGTCCCTTTATTCCCCCTGAAAAGAATGGACCTTTTCCTCCTCTGTTATTCCTCACGATTTATTGTTTTAAATTTCTTTACCTTTCTCTCTCTTTCTGTCTTTTTATTTTTCCCCCACACCGTGCCTACAAGCATTCAGGTAATAAGTGAATCAAGTAAAAGAGAGAAAATGTTCCATATTTGTTTTGAAAACGTTCCTAGTGGAGGGGGCAGGTTCAGTACAAAGATCAGTTTGGCCTTAAAAACCAGTAACGCGGGGAGACTTGTGCGCGAAAGGCCTCTAAAAATGACGAAGAAGGAAAAAAAAGAAAAAGAAAATAGCTGATGCCTCCCTTTCCCAGCTGGATGTTGGGGATCGTTTAAATACCCCTTTTTGCCTTCGAGGGTCCGTAATAAAAGCGGTGAAAATGACACTGGTTTCTGCACAGGGCGGAATGTTTTGCTGGTTTAACGTTGTTATTTTTGGCGGCGGGTGAGGCTCGGGGAAGGCAGCAGCACCCAGCGCCGCTGCACTCCCGCAGCTCCTACTGCAACACTATATTAACTCCTAGTTAAGCCAGCAAATAATATTGTTCATTCGTCTTTTTCAAAGTTGATTTATAGCAATCGACAGGTTAAAGCGTCATCTGACTTCATTACTTTTAAAAGCTGTCTATTTCAGAACTGTCACTTTTCATCACTTAAACAGAATAAAACGGTTGAAGAAATGAATTGAGAGAGACTTGGAGATCGTGTTTATAATTCTTTGTCTCGACGTTAACATTACTAATGACCTGACCTGCATGAAGAACCTGTGTGCCTCACGCCGAGATTAAAAACAATAATAAAAAGAAATTCAACCCATAAGGCTCCAAAAGTTACAGAAAAGGTGAGAAAGTGGCGGGGGACAGAGGAAGACCGGGACAGAGATGCTACACATGCACTGACAAAGCATCATGTATGATCATATATGCCATGTCCCCGCACGGAAAGGTGAAAGTTAGCAGTGGGTTAGCAGTAAATAATTCTCTTATTACCATTTCCTCCTCGCACTTCTACCGCAGCTGTTTAAAACATAGGCGGGAGGGGGAAAGGGTATCTTGGATCCTTTTATCATGAGAAATTTTCATGCACTATTAAGGCTTTTTTTTTTCAATGTTACAAGCGATCGTTTCGGAGAAGGTTGCAGGTTTTACAGGGAAAGTATAGACCCATAAAAGATATTTTTTCCTCTCTTTTAAAGGCGTTAAATCAATAAAAAAAATCCAAGTCCGAGAAGTGCAATCCGTAGTGACAATATACGTCAAAGAGCTCAGGAGATTCCCTGGCCATATGAAAACTGGAGACTGCGTTTGCTTCGCGTGCTGGAATTCACTTTTGTGGGAGTTTTATTCCCTGCTCGTCCTGGATCCCGCAGTGTGTTTGGTTCCATGAAACTATTGCAAATAACCTGGGTTTGCTAATAAATCCTCATCCGCCGTGCTTTCAGGGGGCATAGCTGTGTGAGAGGAGGAATTATTTTAAACAAAGCAGACAGGTTGCTCCCTACCTTTGCTCTCCCTTAATGCGTGAGCACTAAAATAATAGTGGTCACTCTAAAAACGGAGCAGAGGTGCCAGGCCAGCCGGCCGGCCCTCCGCAGCCGCGCAGGACGGGGGTTGCGCAGGGATGTGTGGGGACCGCGGGTGCGGAAGGTGTGCGCTCCAGGGGTGATGAGCACTCCAAGGCGTGTGGGGGGGAGATGCTAAAGCGGACAGCTGTCACCAAGAGGGCTTTATTTTAATAAAAGATACCTATTATTGGTTATGACGGTGATTTTTTTTTGCGGGGAGGGAGGTGAGCGGCCCCGCTGCGCACCTGCGGGGCACCCGCGTCCCCCGCACCGCCTCCCGGCGCGCTCCCGAGCGCCACCTCGCTGCAATGGGCGCTACTGCAACCGCGCGGCCGCGCCGAGCCCGCGCACCTGCGGAGCCGCGCGTGGAGACGCGGAGCGGGGTGAGGGGACAGCGCCGAGAGCATAACTTCAGGGGTAACTCCGGCCTCGAGGCTGCAGGGAAGCCATAAAAATAACAGAAAGGTTTTTTTCTCGTTCTATTTTCTTTTCTTTCTTTTTTTTTTTTTTTTTTGACGCTGGTGCCTGACCTTGCAGGGAGATTGAACTCAAAAGTGTCCTGAAGCGCAAACGACTACGACAGGATTGGGCTTTCAGTTAAAAAGAGCAAAGTCGAAGGAACCCCTTTCTACCCCGTTATGGCCCAAGCGCTCAGGCAGCGCTTGCTGTAATTTCTACATTATAAAAAAAAAAAAAAAAAAAAAAAAAGCAAGCGGCATTTAGCTACTTTGTTTGGATCTAAACGGTACTTGGAAGGCAGAGTAATTTCTTTATGGAGCACATAAAACTGTTACTTCTCGAGATCACTTCAAATTTTTTAATCTGTTTGTTTTCCTCAGGAACAACAACAATAACAAAAAAATTGAATTGTAAAAAGACTCAAACACCAGCCTTAGCGGATATAGTACGAAATTCCCACAGCTCTTAAAGGAATAATCGTAATAATAGTGGAATAGGAAAGCAGTGAATAATGCAATGTGAAGAAGATGATGAAAATATAAAGTCTCGAAATAGTTTTTGCACTTGGAGGACTCATTTGGGAAATTATTAAAAAGAAAAAAAAAGGAAAGGAAGAAAGGGCCCTCCAGGCTTACAATAGGGACAGTGTCACATGCACATTTCAAAGCGCCCCGCGGATCTCCACGCAGGCCGGGTCGCAGGAAGGTGGTGCGCAGGGAGGTGGGTTTTGAGGGGATCCCTTTCGGCCCTGCTGAGCTGATAGGAGTGACACAGGAAGGGAAGAAAGGGCGAGGGAAAGTACTCATCTCCCAAGATTTTGGTGGCTTTGGGTGACAACGGAGGGCAAATATCTCCCAGATCCTCTTCGCCTTCCTCTTTACAGAGGATTTCTGCCCACCAGCACACATGGCAGTTGTTTAGCATGAAACGTGCTATTAAGTATTGATTAAGAGCATCCACATGTTATTCCGAGAATATAAAGAGCTATTAAGAGCCATTTGACTTTATCAGAAAGTAACGAATATTGGTTAATGAGTAATGGAGAAAATAGAGAGGTGCGGGGCGGTGAGCCCCCAGCCGGCCCCAGCACAGTTGGATTCTTTCAAGGAAAGCAGAAAAGAAGAGAAAAATGCTCTATTTTTTAATTCCAGCGAGAATTTCAACTGGGAACAATATAACTCAACAGCTGCGACAGGTGGAAGAGAGATAATTGAGCAAAGGCTGCTTTTGACAATTAATATTACAGGGAAATAATGTCCCCGGTCGGGGTTTGTTAAGAGCCCGGGGATGCGAGAGAGCAGTGCAGGGGACGCAGTAACACCCAGAAATCATGAAAAACACTCAGAATAATGTAAAAAAATTCAACGAAACAGGAGGGTGAGGAGATTGGGAAGAAATTTCCCCTGCCCGGTGTTGACTGCAAATTTCACAAACTGAGGAGTTGCCTCGTTCCCCCTCGCCGGTCCTATCCCCTTCTTTTTTTCTTTTTTCTTTTTTCTTTTACTTTTTTCTTTTTTTTTTTTTTTAAGTTAAGAGAAGAGTATTTCAGGTAGACAACTTAATGCCCGGAGTCCTTTTTAAAAAATGCTTTTATTGCTATTGCACTTCCTACCACAAGATGCAGAGCAAGTCAGTGGAGTTTGTATTACAACTATGTCATAATGTTTCACTGATGCAAAACATGTAGCCAGAGGGGGTTGCTAATGATTCCTGGATTAGAGAGAGGGAGAGCGAGAAGTGAGAAAAAGAAAACCTGGTTTCTCTTTTTTTTTCCTTAAGCTACGTAAAACGTGTCCATTAATATCCAGCCCTTGCAACATCTTAGTATCTCGCACAGACACGCGGACCTGCCATGAGCCTTTTAAACACCGCAAAACGTTTTGCATATTCCACCTATTAATTATGTTTGCAGCCTATTAATTTCAGGAGGCTCTTTTCAAGAGAAGACAACTTCCAACTTTGTGTGGGGGGCAAAGGGGAGGTGGGCAGGATGCTCCAAGAGCTGGGGGTTCCCACTCGGGATGAAGACCGCTGCAAAATTATCCTACCCCTGCCCAGCAAAATCTCTCCCTTCTCCTCAGGGTATGCAAAACCTGTGCCTTGGCTGCTCCAGGTGCGGACTGACTCCTCTCAGGGTGCACAATTCCCCTGGAGAGATGAAGATTAGGGGTGGGAAGGAGAGATGTTGCCGGGATTAAGGAGGATCCTGCGGAGATGCCACCGGGACGCTGCGGGGCGTTCCTCGCATTCCTCCTGCGCTGGGCTCTAGGCCCGGTGGCAAGGACTCCTCCGGGAAGGACGGAAGGTCTGGGAGGAGGGATGTGACCAAAGTAGGGGGCAAAGCCCTCCTGCATGGTGAGCAGGGAGAGACGGAGGTCGGTGGACCGGAGCAGAGAGGGAGCTGCGGGATAGCCGGGCTCAGAGTGCCCGCTCCCGGCCCCATGGTCCCTGTTCTCCGCAGCCTCTCCGGCAAAGCTACAACTGCAGCTTGGAAAAGGTTGTCCCTCTTTGACAGGACATTTTTTTCTTTTTTTGTTTCTTTTCTATTTTTTCCTCTCTTTTTCTGCTAAGAATGAAACTCTGAAACCCGTGCGCGGAACGATGCGAGTCGCGAGGAGCTGGGCAATGCCCAGGCGTCCCGAGAACAGAACAGAGGGACCATTGCCACCTCCTTCGCCCTGGACACCATGGGCTGGAGCCGGGTCCACCCCTCCCGCAGTCTCAGAGTGCGATGCTCGCCGCCGTCCTATTCCTCTTCCCTGTAGGGCAGCAGCCTCTACGGGACAGCCACTCCGCCTCTGTCCCTTTCCTCGAGGTGACTCATTCCCTGTTTCATCCCTGTCCCCTCGGCCCAGCTGGGCATCTCTTGTAGCGAGGGCGTATCAGGCCCAGAAGGGGCTGTGGAAGGACCTGCAGGGCCAGGTAGGACTACAGAGCCTGAGACCTCTAGTAGCATCCCCGAGAAAAGGCAGAGGCGAGGAAAGGGTCATGGTTACAGCCCCTGAGATCTGCCGAACAGGGCTGAGCTTTGCCCCTAAATTCCACCTAAGCAGGACCCGCGGGCAGCTCCCAACCTCGGACCCCGACCCCGATCCCGCTGCTGTCACCAGACCCGGGCACCCCACCGGGACGGGCAGCGGCAGGAGTTGTCCGGCCCTTTTATCTCCGTATTTCGCCCAGAAGAGAAGAAAAATAAAAAGTTTCAAATGTGACCTAGTTCCATCTCCCCCTCCCCCTCCCCTTCAGATGTTCACGTCATCTATTAAGGAAGGAGGGGGGAGAGGGGAGAAGCTAAATTTACGAGGTCTGGTGGGTTCTGGAGTCTGGGTGCTGGGAAACAGGTGTTGGCAGTTCGCTAGAGTGTCAGTCAACTTTTGGAGATGAAGTCATTAGGGAGGTAGTCTCCTCGGAACAATCTGGTGGTTTCAGTCGGAGTTAATTTATACCGAAAAAAAAGAGAGAGGGAGAAGAGAGAGGGAAAAAAAAAAGGAAAGAAAGGAAAAAATAAAAGAGCCTGTAGAAATACTGAAGAGGACAAACATAACGAGAACAGATTCACACTCCTACAGATTATGCCACTTGGAAGTCACATCCTGAGAAAAATAGTCGGCTCTTGCACAGCAGCGGCGCAGGGCGGGAGGGGACTGCGGCGGGGGCGCGCCGGAGCGGCAGGTCTGCCGAGGGCAGACCCGCGGTGAGGGGGGGGTCCTGTCCACTCCCCGAGCCGCTCCTCCACCGCCTCCACACCGGCTCCCAAGGCGACAACCGTCCCGGAGGCGACTGGTCAGGGTCACCTTCTGCCTGTGTCCCCCCACCACCCCGCCGCCACCGGGGCTGGAAATTGCCGGTGACCCTGAACTGTTCCCGGCTGTCTGTGAAAAGGCCGACGATCCGCGGGCCGAGACAAAAGGTTTCATGTGCACAAACACAATCTCCTTCAGGCCTGAGCACGGCGCTGCTCGGAGCCGGGGCTGGCGACCACTCCGTGCCGGTGAGCCGGGGAGGGGGGAGGGGGACGTGGGGCGACGGGGAGAAGCAGGGGCTCGGGCAGCGCCAGGGTGGGAGAGCCCGGCAAAGGCGTGGTGCGAGCTCTGCCTGCGAGGCATCATGGCATATCATGTGCTTCAAAAGATGGGGGGGAAGGAAAGGTCTGATGCTCAGATCCCATCGCCCACCCCCCTTTGCAGTTGGGTGACAAATCACCTCCGTTGTATCAACCACTTGTTTCTTTTAGTATCGCGGGGAAAGATTTCATTAATGTTCCTCCGCCCCCCCTCTCTTTCCCCCCCTCTCCTCCCTCCAAATCTATTTTCTTGCTCAGAGTGTGTCTTCTAATCATAATTAAAATCGTCTCATATACATCGGCGTCTCTTGTGTGCATATTGAATTGCAGGTGACTGAGTGGAATGTTATTTCACTCGAGTCTCTCATTTTTACATTTATACACACACAAGAAAACCCTAACAACAACAAAAACCTACGACCCAGCGCCACCTCCCCGGCCGCAGATAACGTGTATTGTGAATATCGATAGAAAGGCGATAGTCACGATCCATGGGTTACTAGGCAGCCGTCACACATCACGTTCAGCCGCACGGCCAGCCCGCTACTTCACTTAATATAATTAAGATTAAAACTGAAGTGGTGGCGGAGGAAGCGGGTGTCGCTGGGTCGCAAGGACAGCGGCGAGATCTGCTGCCTCGGCTCAGGCGCGCAGAGGTCACTTATATATAGTGGTTTCCACCTTACATCCTATACGCAGATCTTTAGGTGCAGGCTACGCATTTACACAGTGGTGAGCGTACGTTCCAGTCTGGCACTGGGAAGAAAGCTCACCCAGGTGACCTTTTTCTTTTTTTTTCTTTCTTTCTTTCTTTCTTTTCCTTCCCCACCCCACGCCCCCCCCCCCTCTTAAAAGCAGAGAAAGGTGATCTCCGCGCCGTTATTTACAGCCACGTAATTAAGTCAATATGATGGTTTCGAATCAGAGTTCCAGTCCCACTCGCGGTGGAGCGAGAGGGGTTGAAGCCCAGTTTATTGTCTATCATTTCAAGGGATGGGGGGTTAATTTAAGCGCTGATACTATTATTTCCCTGCGTTCGAGGCCACAAGCAAAGCATAAGCCGAAGTGCTGGGTGTTTATTCCCGGCAATGTGACAGTCTGGATGCAAGGCAAGGAGGGACTGTGGGAGAGTTCAGGCGAGGGCTGAACCAGCCCTGAAAGCAGGACTGAAAACCGTGTTTTCTTTTTCTTCCAGCCTAACGTTAAGGCTTATCATTCGTTTCTTTTTCTTTACTGATTTTCTTCTGGCTTTTGGTGTTTGTTTTTTTTTTTCTCCTTTAACAATCAGATCTGCTTTGTTCATTTTATTTCCCAGCACCGTATTCAGCCTCTGTGCCTTAAAGTCCCTTAGAGCGATAGGTCTGCATTTACTTCCTCTGGAGCAAATGCAAAATACACTTCAGCTTAAGGGCTGGAGAGAAATCTTCTTCGCAAGCAGAAGCTCTGTTAAGCAGCCTGGTGCTGCTGATTATATAGTGCAACTTGAAATGATCTCAGCCGGTGGAATATTAATCAAATCAATCAGGGTTGACAAATGAGAAATATTTGAGGGAAGGTGGTAATTTACAACTTTGTTATTAGTTAAGAATCTCCCGCCTTGTAAGAGTAATTAATAACTCTTGGATGGGAACAATTTGGAGACGGAAGGAAGACAGCATCTTGAAATAAAACAGGATAAAGAGAGGGGTTGAGAAGGGAACTGCGCCTCCGTGAAAGAGAAATTGCAAATGATTTTTTAAAAGATGTCTACAGGGGCATTATATATATATATAATATGGATATAATGTATACACAAGTATAAATATGGCATAATCAGGCGAGAGAGGCAGACTAGACAGAAGATAAATACTGAAAAAATAAATCAAAACATTGATTCCTGTGGTCACATCTCCCATCCAAACATTAGACACAACGCTGGATTTCAAAGTACTTCAAAGAAATGATCCACAATATGCAAAAGTGCAAGTCAGAAACCAAAGGAGTGAGTCCAAACTGATTTCAGAAATGTATTTTCTCCCCTCTCCCTCGTTCACCCACACCCCTCCCTCTTCAATGCCTGATAAATCTGAAGACCCCTTTTCTCCCCAACTCCCGCTCAGATGGGAAAACTCAATTGTCTTCAATGTTTATAGTGTTAACCCTACTTATCTGCAGAACCCTCCCCTCCTCACCCCTCCCTTTTCACTTTCCATAGACACACATTGATTATTAGACTGTACGGACCCCCCTTTTTTCCACAACCCCACCCTCAACAACTGACCAAAATAATGACTTGTTGGAAAACTATAAATCATTTTCGTGTTTCAATCCCTGAAGACTCTATTTAAGTAAATAGGCTTACTGTGAAACAATGCATAGATCCAAGTCCTTCTCCGGATCGCTTCCAAATGCTGCCAACCTCCAAAACTTTTATTTACAAGAGAAGAAGAGGAAGAAGAAGAAGGGGAAGGATAAAAAAAATGGCAACCCAAACTTTGGCAAACTTTATCTCTTCTTTATTATAAGCTTCAGCCTTGCCTTGGTAAGCCCCAGCCTGTTCTACAAAAGGTGGCTAGAGATTGAGATTTATTGGTTTCCAAATGAAAAGATTCATTCGATATAAGAGGTTAACTCAAAGTTCCTTAAACCGTGACTAGCATTGGCAAGGAGCTTTGCCTAGTCAGCACAAAGGCAGTTCAAAGAAACCTTTAAAAATACACACAGATATACATACACACAAACACACTCTCACACTTTAGCCTCAACTGCAATTTTCTTTTCATTTTTGTTTCTTTCTGCCATTACAAAGCCCTGAGCCCCTTTGTAGGTAGCTGGAGGGTTTTTTTTTCCCTCTGAGCTGAACTTTGCCATTTTGGTGTTGACCAACCCCCTTTTCTTTTGCAACCAGTGAATGAAAAGACTCGGAGAGAAAAAAAAAAGATTAAGAAGTAAACGGAGTGAGCAAAAGAAAAAATCCTTCTAATTTATAGCGAGAAGAACAACTTTTAAAAAAATAATACAACCGCAAAGAAAACCCAAAATCCATACAAAGAGGGGGGGGGGGTCAGGCAGGGTGACACGGGAAATGCAGCGAACGCGCCTCATAGTGCTGCGGGTGCTCGGAGTGGGGTGCTCGGGTTTGGGGTGCTGTCACGACACATGTCCGTGTGTCCGTCTGTCCGTGTGTGTGTCCGTGTGCGCTCCCTGAGCCGCACACAGCGGCCGCGGGCTGGAGGGCTCCGTCCTATGTGTGGAGCCTGAGCTATGGAAATGGTAATGAGGGAAAATTAACCCGGCCGTTTGTTACATTGCAGAGAGATCAATGCCTGACCCGGGGCTGAGGGATAGCTTACTGCTGGAAGAAAGATATGAGATAATCGCTCTGAAACACACTGGTGGAGGGGACAAACCGACACCCATTTGAATATCAATAATAATAATAATAATAATAATAATAATAATAATAATAATAATAATATCATCAACAACATTAATGCTCTCTCCAGAGCGTGCGAGGAGATGCAGAGTGGGAGGTGCTGACAGCAGCGGGGGCTGCGGCCAGCGGTGTCCCGGGGGAGGGTGCGAACCCCTCACCCCGACCGCCCGGCACCTCGGCTCCTCCGCTGCCCGGAGTCTCCCAAATCCCGCAGTCCCGCTCATAACGGGACTAGGGAAAAAAAACTCGGAGCTGCGGA
The DNA here is from genome assembly GCF_047495875.1 of Pithys albifrons albifrons. Classification (NCBI taxonomy): domain Eukaryota; kingdom Metazoa; phylum Chordata; class Aves; order Passeriformes; family Thamnophilidae; genus Pithys; species Pithys albifrons. Next base: position 17,010,639 of record NC_092470.1, on the reverse strand, counting down.
AGGGTTGCAGGGATATTAGAGCGGGAAGAAGCTGACCTTTCGTGGCTTTAGTGTTGCTTTTTTCAGTGAGACCTCGAAATAAAATATGAGAAGATGAAGGGGTTGTACAAATTCAGCTGGAGGAGAGAGAGCGAGCTGGTGTCTTAAAAGCAGCCAGTGGAGGTTAATGAGATCTTTGGGGTAGAAAACGTGTACCTTTTTTTTTTCCCCTTAGTAAGACATCAGTAAACTCATGAAACTGGAAATAGTGACAGTGCAAAATGAATCATCCTCCTATAAAGGGACTAGAAAATACATAACACGAGCGGGGAGGGGGTGTCTATCAGGCGTGGAGCATAATAAAAATATTTTTTAAAAGGCAGCTGAAGGAGGTGGCAGGGTTCCCCCCCATGTTTCAGAAGACAATATGGGCAGTGTGATGTGCTCTGACCTGCCTCCTATTGTACAAGTTCGCCATTGGCTTCAGTGAGGGAAAGATCGAGTTTTATCTGAATAAAGTCCAGCAAACTTTGCTGGATGTCAGCCCTTCCTCTCCCTCCTCCTTTGAGCCTCATTCAGTGTCATTGTAAAACTAGGCTTGATGTCAAATGTCTCATTTAGGGTTTTTCCCTCAAGATATATTGCATACGTTTCTGTCAGAGTAGTAGTTATTATTATTATTATTACTACTATTGTTATTAACTTTGGTAAGATTAATTTATTTTAGCTTCTTTTTAGGGCTAAGTGAAACTGTCCGCAGAGAGGATGAAGCTTTAGGTCGCTGTACAGTTAATTTCCAGGGGTCGTTCACTAGTAATGTTGCAGGAGTTAAGGCAAAAGTTGCTGACTGAGATTAGATTCTGTAGCAAGGAAAACCTGCGAGTGGACTCCATTACATCTGCAGGGGAGGCCGACTTTCTGTCCAGAAAAATAAACATTGCAAAGAATAGGGACAGACAATGATCTCCAAAGAAGAAGAGGAGGGCGGTGAGATGCTTTGGGACGCCCGAAGCTGAGCCCCAGCCACTGCGGCCCCAACGCCAGAGCTCTGCAGCGAGTGAGGAGTAGCCCCATTCCCACGGCGAGCCTCAGTCATGAGAAATGTTGTCTGGAAAAGGCTCTGACTCGAGTCAAGAAAAAAATTGAAGAAGTTTGGAAGATCGCACTTAAGATGACTAAACAGTTTGTGATCAAGGGAAGAGAGCGGCTGGTGAAGACGCTTTCAAAATTAGGATTATCTTTAAACCTGGGAATTAAGAGTGGCTGAATCTGGCTTCGCCTACGGTGCGGTAGTTTGCGGGTAGCGAAGGATAAAGTTTTAAACCTAGTACCTGACAAATAGAAACAATCACCGGAACGGTTAAAAAGACACCGAGAAGTATCCAGAGGGGAAAAATACCCCAAACAATACCAAATCTCAAAACTGCCCGGAAAACTAGAAAGGGAATGAAAGCGAGAACGGAAAGAGCAAAAACAACAACAAAAAACCAAAACAAAACAAAAAAAAAAAAAAGAAAAAGTAGAGAAAGATGATTCTGTAATACCTGGATATTCCGACAGAAATAAATGAAAAATGAGAAATCGGAGAAGCAAGTCTGTACAGGCTATCTGGTCTATATAGCAGGGATTTTAAAATTACATCTGGAGCAGAGCTGTCCTTGGTTGATCTTTCTTATTCTTTGATATTATATATATATATATATACATTTTTTTAAACCCAGTATTCACGGATCTAAACTAATTGATTTTGGAGTTTCTTGGAATTTGTCCAAAGAGTAATATAGTTTTAATTGTATGTTGCTTAAAACTCCATTTCTCGAGAGTCATGAAAGTCATAAAGCCTATCACTGTTTCTTCTCCTACCCATAAATACTATTCTGACACTCGCAATTCTCTCCCGATGCTCCTAATGGGTGCAAAAATAAGTTCAAAGACATGTAACTACACCATAACATAAACTTGCAAACTGTTAATCCATTTTAACTGATTTAAGAGGCACTTCTGATTCTAACTTTTAGTGGAAAAAGAAAAAAATTAAGACACCTTCCCAAATATTTCTACTTACCCACGAGCAAGAAAGATTTGGAAATCTAATTTTAAACCTAAACAGTAATGTTCCAGTTAGGCTAATGGAGTAGAACTGGATTACTGTGCAAAGTATTGAGGTGGAGATAAAAAAGGCCTGTAAAGTTTATATACATTTATATACATTTCTGTTTCCCTCATCCCTCACTTGGAAACACAGCCAGCAGCATCCTCAGCTAATCAGCCAGAACCAGCCTCAGCAAGCGAACTTTTTTTTCAATTAACAACACTGTATTTTCAGCATTAGAGGCCATGGCTATAAATATCTGACTATTTCTCTTAAAAAAAAAATTACGACAGCAGAGTGACTAGACCCCCCCCCCTTCCCCCCCCTCCCCCCCTTTGCCTGCACACCCACACTTTTCGTGTCTAAAATTAGCAGGAAAACTATGCACTGGAGAGAAAGTGCTATGTAGCTAAAGGCAGGGAGGCTTCATTAATCCCTGCAAAGGCTTGGGTTGGAGCTGGGGCCGGAGAGCCACCCATCAAAGAAAGCCAACTGCATCTTTGCAGATCATTTTGGCGCTTAAGAGAGCGATTTAGGCTGGAAATCTGTAAAATCCACGCAAACCTTTCTCCTCTCGCTACTAGGCACCCTTTGACACAGTTGTATTGAAGTTGGGGCTGGAAGGTCCTTGGAGGTCTCCGAGTGTGACAGTACTTAGAATAGCGGGTAGATGGCACAATTTTCTAACATTTAGAGAGAAGAACCCACGCTGGGAGCAATAAGTCCATTTAAAAGCCCTTTATTTAAAAGGAACAAAGATAACTGACAAACAAAGTACAGAGACATCTCAATGAAATTTCTTGAGAAGAACAAAAAACTCTCTGCAAAGGAAAACACAAGTTCTCGGGTTTATTGATTGATGTTTTAAGTACAATACCGAAATTAAATTAAATTAAAATATAGATGTATCTAACAAGCTCCTAGAACTGTGGATGTTTAAATCGAGGATCCAGGATAGTAAGACAGGAGCAGCTATTTGAAAGGAAGGAAATTCAGAAATAGGGTTAATGTTTCAGAGTGAATACAGCTCTCGCATGCCCGTTGTTTAAAGGGCTCCATCACATCAGCACATGCAATTTTTTTTCCCAAGGCGAATCGGAGAAAGATCTGGTCAAGGAGGGCGGGGGAGTGGGGAGAAGGATAAAACCGCGGTGGTGGTGGTGGTGGGGGGGGGTGGTAGGGGAGAAATCTGAGGTTAGGAGATACTTTCTAGGAATGAGAAATAGTCTTAGGGGTGCTACGTGGCTGCATTTCAGTAATTTTTTTTTATAGTGCTTGAATTCAACAATGAATGGTGGTTCTTTCTGCGTTCATTCCTTTTATTCTCATACAGGCTAATGGGTAGGGTTCAAAGCAAGGTCCAAGAAAAAGAAGAGAGAAATTTCAGCAGAGGTAGGCAGCATCTCTCCGAGGTGGTTTGGCTCCTAAGAGTCGCTCACTAGCATTTAGAAAGTCACACACAGATAATTCGGGGTCAATTTCGTCCCCGTCCCCACGTCCACTCCCCCACCCCCCCTCTTTTTTATCCGTCTTGTACTCCGAAACTCGACGAGCTTTGATACCGAATATACATATCGTCGATATTTTGGGGCTGAAGGTAAACATATACTTTAGTGGGGGGAGAGGGGGAGGGGAGAAGAGCGAGGGTGATGCCGAGAAATTAGGCGTTGATCCTGGTTTGATCTAGTCTGGGAGCTTCTACTAGAAATAAGCAGGCAAACACTCCCAAAACAGAGACAGACATACACTTCCAGCTCCTCTGATTATGTTAAAAAGGGGGGAAATAAAAGGAGGACGGTGGGAAAAAAAGGAAAACCGAAGAGAAATAAAAAGGCAGTAAGTTGTACGTTCCCTCGAATCTGCGGTGCTGTAGAAAAATCAGTTTCCGTGCAAATGATTGTATTTGGGTGGATGCTTTTCCGACTTATTTGTTGAGTAAATCTCTCTCACCGCGCTGAAGGCGAATCCCTGTTGATAAATCCATCATTACCGTTTGGATACAGGGAGACAGCAGCGCCACTAAATTTATCTTACATTTGTAGCGCTTTAATAGACATTTATTAAATGCTTTCAGAGAGAGACATGGGGCGCCTGATTACATCCTAGTTATAGACAGAACATAAAGACATACGTTAACCGCAATTTACAAGAAGAGGGGGAAAGAGGAATCAAGAAAAGAAAACAAAAGAAAAGGCAAAGTTTGGGAGTAAAGCTCCTGGGAACCAGGCAGTGTACGACTCTCCGTATGGCCGCTAAATACCAGCTTTTCCTCCTGCATTTCTCAGAATATTAATCGTGGCCTATGTATGTGTGTGCATGTATACATATAGAGTATGTGCCATGCACCCGCACATATGCAGATGCGCGCGTGTGGATCAAACAAGGCGACGCAGTTTGCTGTTCCGTTCCCCAACACGTAAGAATACAGGAGAGCATTTACAATAGATTCATCACCCTCTTCCACACTCGCCCTCCACCCCTTTGCCCCCCCGCCTCCCCCCCCATCCCCCCCTCCCGCCAGCTTTTAACTCTAATTTCAATCTTCTTCAACTGAAGAATCTCCAGGGACATGGGCAAACTTGTGTAAAATAGTTAAACCAAGCGTGTTTCAAAGAGGATTGCTGAGTTCCTCTTCCTGCCTTAATAAACCGAAAGGCCCAGTTCAAAGAAAACACGCTGGAATCAAAATTCAAAATATCTCACGACTCGCACGGATGGAGCAGTCTCCGAGCGATGGATGCGACTTCATGCGTTGGTGGGCACGTAGTGACAAACACTTCGCCCTCCATTTTTTTTGTGGAAATCCTTCCTTCGGGCTTTTTCTCTCTTTCTTTTACATATATATATATATACACACACACATATACAGATGTATGTATACTTTAAACCTTTCTATTTTCTTTAAAAATCCTTTCTCCCACTATATCTCAGGTACACATTTAAAGTTACATCTTGTGTTTATAAAGTTAACCCGTTCCTGCAGAGATCTGATCCAATTCGGGTTCACGCCGCTCACCGCCCTCCGCACTGCTCCGCTCCGCACGGCAGCGCGCCCGCACCGCGGAGCCTCCACCTCAGGACCAATGATTTATCTATCTACCCATTTTTTTCCCCCGGATGTCTTGCGAGTGATCGCCTCCGCATTACCTTCCTACCATCCGAGTCATGCCAAGGGCAACATCGCCCGAATAACACATGCAGCTCGGAGCTTCTCCTCCTCTAACACCCCGTGGGTCGCCTTTCACCGGGGATGAGGACACACACAGACACATCCGCACAAGCACAGAGCTGATCCCTGCACATCCAGGAAAAGAAATAAATAAATAGCCAACAGGCGAAACCTTTCCTCCACCTCTGCCCTTTTGCGAGAACACTTCTTCTATCTAAAAGTTTCCAAAAGAAAATAAATACAAGTGACACTGTGCTCGGGGAAAGCTCATTAGTTCGTTGTCCAAGTCTAATAAAAGAACAGAAGTGCAAATTATAGAGTTCAGCTTCAACACACGCTCTGTCAACTAAAATCAACCGAGTGCAGCCTTGATTCAAATAGCTGCGAAGTTGGTTCGCAATTCAAAACCACCTTCCCTCTCCTCCCCTCCCTTGCCCACCTCCACCCTCCGCCCTGCCGCAGGGACATTTGGTTGGAAAAATATTGTTCCAAGGAAGGTAATGATAAAGCTTAACATTAGGAAGAGTGCGCAAACTCATTTCCTCATCGGTAATCCCAATAAAGGAGCGAGGTGGGACAGGGGCTGCGTGTGCGTGGATGAGAAGGGGGGGAGGAGGGACAGGACTCCTGAAATAACATCTTCTTTCCAGCAAGGTAGAAAAAGAAACGGCCCCTTTGTTTTGATAATTAGCTAAGCCCAAACTAGGAAAGCAGATGTGTTTGCTTAGCTAATCATAAGACAAGTTTCTTTCAAAGAACTTCATTGAATGATAGCAATTCTGAAGGAAAGAGAAGAATTTCATTTTCCTCTCCCTTGCTTCCCATCCCCCTTTATTTTTGTTATTATTTTTTCCCTACGCTTCTAATATGATAGAAACGCTTCCGATTACCTAGATGGGAAGAAGGAAAACCCTCTTCATCACAGCACCGGGCTCGCCCCCGGAGCAGCGCAGCCACCTCGGGCTCTCTCTGCTGCACGTTACCAGTCAGATCTGTTGACATTTTACTTGGGGGGGATGGGTAGAGAGAGGGGGGGAAAAAAAGAGAAGTGGGAAAAATAAAGTTTTAATGACATGTATGACATATTAAATTAGGCAGTTTTACAATTGGGTTTGAATGCGATGCTAACTGATTACAACTGTGTTATCAAAAGGGTGATAAGATTTATAACTTCGTGAGCACAAGCCTCTCCTCTTAATGACAATAGATGTTCAATAGCAGAAATCTGGTTTCTATTTCCCAAGAAGAGACGCTGTGTGTCTCCGTTGCTCCTTTATTACCGCAGGATTCAAGATCCTCTCTAAAACAGCTTGGCACTTGGAAATCCACAGGCCAGGAATACCTTTATGGTCCCTATTAACTACTGTGTTATTTACACTTTCGCTGGTGCTTCTCACTCAATACCCGTATCACATACGAGGGATAACAGCCTCTCTCCTTTCCTTTCGCTGGCTGTTTTACGTTTATATTTTGCATTTCTTTGCTTTACAAAAGGAAAAAAGAGGGAAAGGGGGAAAGGAAAAATCCCCCACAGTTCTGTCTCTTACACCCCTCTCCTCCCCAGCTCCCTAAACCAACACATTAAGCAAACTTTAAAAACTGGGTTCCTATTACAAAGCAGCGCCCAGGACTAACTGCTTTAAAATTACTGCATAATTAGATTTAGTTGAATTTCACCATTAATTAGGCAGCCGCACTGCGGGGAGCCTTTGAAATCTGAGAAAATGGGAAAAATCATCTGAAGCACGTTTTTTAAACCCAACTTCAATAAATCCTGACAAGGCCTGCATTTCTCCGTGTATCTCTTTCCATTCTACAAAGCAAAGCGAAGCGAGCGCGATCCCCAGGACCCACTAAAGTTTTAATTAAAAAAAAAAAAAAGAGAAAGAGAAAAGAAAGAAAAATAAAACCCATCTCCATCCCCACACATCCCGCTCGTTATCAGCGGCGGCTATGAAGCATCCCTATTTCCTCATTCCCTTTTCCTCGCTGTCTCTCTTCTCCCCCCGTTTCTTCCCCATTTAAAAAATTCCCCCCCCTTCTCCCCTTTACAGGCACATCCCGAGGACGCCGAGGAGATCCCCGCTATCCCACCCCCGGGGGTCGGTGTGACCCCGCTGCATCGCGCCGCGCTCGCACGGGGGGGAGATGCTTCCACAGGTCACTGACGTGCGGATGCGGATACGACCTGCGGGGGAAGCGCCGCCCGCGGCCGCGGTCCCGTGTCCGGCCCGGCCGCGCTCGCCCCGGCGGCCCCGAGCGCTGCCCCCGGCGCGGAGCGGGGCCCCCCCGGGAGCGCGGGGCGGGCGGCAGGGCCGGGGCCGCCATGTTGGCTGAGCTCATCGGACCCGCCGCCGCCGCCGCGGACTTCTTTTTCCCACGCGTCGCCCCCGCGGCCGCGCAGCTCTGCGCGCCCCCCGCTCCTCCTGCTCCTGCTCCTCCTCCTCCTGTGAACCTCCCCCCGCCCCCCGCCCCGGCGCGGCCGCCGGCGGAGCGGCCCCACGGGCGAGCCCCCGCGGGGCTGCGGCGCTGCCCGGCCCCGCACACACACACAGACACACACACATACACACCACACAGACACACGCACACATTCGCATATACACACACACACACACACGCGGGACTGGCACCGCCCGCCCGGCGCCTCCTCCAGCCCCCGCTTTTGTCTGAACTTGGGGAGCCGCCTCCTCCCGCGCCCCCTCCGCGCCCCGCGGGGCCGCCGCCCCCCGGCGAGGCCGGGGGAGGTTTGGGATCGCGGCAGCGGGGAGGGGAGAGGAGCGGAGAAGTAGGAGGAGAAGGGGAAGCGGGGGTGAAGAAGACCTTTCGCGAGCTGTGGGTTGCACCGCGGGCGGCTCCGCAGCTCTCGCTGTCGTTCCGGGTCGCCTTTGGGTCTTTCCCCGCCAGTCCCGGTGGCAGGGTTTGGGGGGGAAGGAATAGAGCGAGCTAAAATCAGATTAAAGCAGAAAATATAATAAAAGGGAGGGTTGGCAAGGGGGGAACCGCAAGAAAAAAAATAAATTAAAGACTTAAAGGGGAAGAGTCGCCATGTTTAACAGCTTTTCCCCCCTCTTTTCTAAAAAAAAAAAAAAAAAAAAAGGATCTCCTCAATTCCACATAGAACAAGCTTCTCGATCCCAACCCTCCTCTTTTGTCCAATTCAATCTTTGGATAGATCTTTTGTTCTAACTCAGCATGAAAAGAAAAACTTTCTTTAAATGCTATAAACTTAAAACTAACTGAAGTCCCTAAACAAATCCTCCTCTGAGCATTCCAAACATATATACATGGGGCTTGTGTGTGTGTGTTTTTATTTAACCCTGGTGCATTTTCTGTTTACTATTATTCTCTGTGAACCAAAGCTCGCTGCAAGAAACTTATAAATATAGAGATAGCTTACAGGCTTTAAAACATAAAAAGCAGAGAATGTTTTGGATTTGAAAATCATAAATTATAATTTAATGCCAATAACAATTTACAACAAATGGTTGTTTACAATAAACTAACACAAAACAAACAAGTCAAGATCCTGTGTTCTTAGTAAGCATAAAAACTTCACACACACACACTCACATGGATAGCACTTGCAATAGAAAAAGCTATATCTAGAGGTCAGCAATCCCCTGCAATAATAGTATATTTATATATTTATATATATTTATATATTTATAGAAAAGGAGCCATGATTCAGATGTAAAACTGCTCAAATTCACAGCCATACGCCCCTCAGCCCCTAGTACAGATGTGTCTAACTGAAACACACTAAAGATCAGGGTTTAATCGACTTTACAGAATGATCTCTCTCCCTCCCTCTCTTTTTGTGAAACCACAACATGGTGTAGTTACGTGTGGTAAAAAGGGAGAGGGGGAAGCCTCAGACAAGAACAAAATTGCAAGCTTTCACATACAAAGCATCTGCTATAGACCAAGGGGAGGGCGGGCGGGGGGAGAGAGAAAGAAAAGAAAAAAAATAAATGACAGGCACACACACAAAACATCAACCCCTTGCAAAACCACATCATCTTGCCTTCCTTCAGATTTGGGGGTTTTGTTTGGGTTTTTTTGCCTGCTTGGGATAGCACTCAATTCCCCAGTGGTGTGTCCGTCCCATGCCACCCGGCCAGGCAGGTCCCACTCTCGGTGGGAGCTGTGCCTGTGCCAGGGCTGCAGGAGAGGGCCCTGTGCCTACACAGGGAAAACGCATGTACGCCCACGCATGTATGTATGCCAGGATACATGCAGACATATAGCCCATATGTAAAATAGAGAGATGACCTGTGGTCATGCTTTCACAGTCTAAGGTAAAAAACAAAACAAAACAAAACCACATGAGAGTATATATACATTAAAAACCGACTCTTCAGTGCTAGAAGCTAAAGCCACTCCATTTGAAGACCTCTCAATGACAACGATAGATGGCAACTACGGAGTATTATAAAAAATCACACATACTTAAAGGAAACTCATTGCAAACAACTGACCTATATTTACAATACTGCTATTACCTTGCTTGAATGATCTTGTGCGCGTATGTCAGACATTTACAAAAGATTTTTTGCCCCATTCTGATCATAAAATAGATACTGATCTCCAGATTTCTAATACTTTTTCACAACAATACCTTTCCTACGCAGGCACTTAAGTGTGACAAAAATAAGGGCCTTTTTTTCCCCCCCCAGAAAATCCATTTTTAAATAACAGGAGGATTAGATGAATGGGGGTTGATGGTTTACCATTTCAGCATAGTACTTCCTAAAACCAGAGATAAACCACGAACTTAAGTCCTCCACCCCCATCCCGGAATTAAACAGGTAAATACACTACAATACATCTGCTACAAACTTACTGTGACAAGTAAACAAATCAATCGCCTATGGACTTAAATGACTGCAAACTATAGAGAAGTAATGTGGTTTCTGAAAGACATTTATGACAGCCAAACAAGTTTCAGATATCAAATAATATTTTAATTTCTGAATACTTTCAATTTTCCTTGGAATATAACACACAAAGACTCGACCAAACAGTTCAGTTATTATAACTTTTACAGTATACAGAAATGTTGCACTTAAAAAAAAAAACCTTCAGTTTTTTTAAACACAAAACTGTAAACTCTAAGATACTGAATCAATCACGTTATCTATAAGTGCCAACAGTGTTATTTTGTCATGCTGATTTCAATGGTATTTTTTAAAAAGGGAAAATATCAACAATTATTATAATACAAAGGGCTTGCAAATATACAAACAGATAGAGGAGTTTAATAACAATTCATGATGAACTATGTGGAACCCAATTCAAATTACAAAAGTTCACTTTGCTTGTTTGCTTGTTTTTTAAAATCAAAACCATAGTGTGTCTTGGACACAAAATCCTTCTACCTATAATAAGTCCCCACAGTTCATTTTCTGTCCGAAATATCAAAAAAACCTAGATTTGGGGGGAGTTATATGACATGTGTGGTTCATTCGGGTCTATATAATTATAGCTCTCTCAGCTTCAAGCTAGATTTTGGGTCACCACCTTAAGTGCGCTTCCATCATTGTGTTGTTGAGGGTTTTTTCTCTTTTCCTTTCTTCCTATGATACTTTCATGGACTCAGTTTTAATTCTTTCAGAACATATATTTTAAGGATACACAGTTTATTTTTTTTAAAGAAGCCAAGGTTATATCAAAAATTATTATAGAACCACAGAATAAACTGGTTTGAAACCAGAAAAATACAAAAAAGAACAGCTATAGGTACATAGACACATAGGACAATTAATAATTTGGAAAAAAAAGACTTACTTTCTTCCGTTCTGCTAATTTTCTCCAAATTTCCTTTAAATGCACTTTAAGCGAGATTTTTAAAAAGTTTACCCAAAAAAAGGAAAAAAAAAAAGAAGAAAAAAGAAAAAAAGAAAAAGTCCACCATCGTTTCTTTTCTTCTTCTTTCTTTTTTTCTTTCCTTCTTTTTATTTTTTTACAAAAAAAAATGATAAGTAGCAAGTTTTTTTCTGAACGACACGGGAGTTTTTAATGCATTCTGTAAAAGTTCATTTGACAGTCTCTTTTTTTAAAATTCACAGTCCATTAATTTTTTCCTGTCTTCTCTTAGCAAACTTGTAACATCCTTTTACATCCTTTCTTAGCAGAAGGAAATTTAAGAAACAACCAGAACCCAAATGTCATTTGCTTTCCTTTCACTCTCATCTCCCTTCTCAATTTTTAAATTTTTTTTAAGATTTTTTTTTCTCTCTTGAATGTTTTATTGAATGGACATATAAGGCCAGTTAAAACTGCTGCCAGACAGTAACATATCCCTGATTAGGGTTTCTATGGGGGTTTTACCTACCAAACGGACGAAAAACAATTGCTCTATGACAGAAGAGGAGACAGTGCGAAGGGAGGGGAGACGTAGTAATAGCTTCCCGAATCGTGTTGGCTGGTTGGGATACTGGCTCCTAACATACTCTTCCAAAGCACACTGTGACTTCTCCTGTAAACTTTCAACATGGGCTACATCAGAGAGACCACAGGCATCTAGAAGAAAGTGTATTAAAAAAAAAAAAAAGAAAGAAAAGGAAAAAAAAAGAAAGCAATCATCAGATTAAAAAGGTTGGTTTTTATTTTTAAAAAAAAAATTGATTTTCTTTTTATTTTCTAGAATTAAGTGTCAATCGTGCGTCATCACCTCGCCCCCCAGAGTTTAAGTGAATTTTACCAAAAGGGACAATCTCTCTGTGCAAGTGTATGTGTGTTTGTATTTCTCTCTCTTCTGGAGGATCTCCTTTAGGATTGAGCGCAGCTCCCAGAGCTGAGATTTCTAATGGCACAACAGACCTGAGGGGTTGACAAGGAGGTGCTGGCCAAGCTTAGCTTTGTATATCTATATTTTTTTGGGGAAAGGCTGGGGGGGCGGGGAAGGCTTGAGTCGAAAGGGGGGAAAGGGAGCCACTATTTCTCCACACCACCCCTCCTTGGAAAATAACTTGGGAGAGCCTAACCCTGCAATAAGAAGGAACACTACTCATAGTGATAGAAATCATAATAATAATAAAAAACTGGCCCAGCCAAAGATAATGGCGCCCCGGATCCAGCAACAGATTCTCCCCCAAAGAAGACAACGCGTTTTTCTTCAGTCTTTGAAACTGATTTAAGTGGCCCTTTAAAACTGATCTTGTCAGTTTAGCCTATTCAGAGGCAGCCATGCAAACTGTGATCTCTCTGTTCATTTGAGCTGTTTCTTTTCCCCCCTCTTTTCTTTTCTCTTTCTTTCTTCCCCCCCTCCACTCCCCCCTCTTTTTTTTTCCCCTCTTCTTCTTCTTTTTAAACCTAAAGGCCCTTACAAGAAGAAAACTCCCTGATAGGGTCTGGACATTTTTTTTTCTTTTTCTTTTTTTTTTTTCCTGATACGCTAAAATACAATAAGTTCCCTTTAAATCAGAGACGTCTGTGCTGAAAGAGCACAGGTTGTGACCTGACCTCCCTGTGGCTTTCCTAGGCACAGGGCTAACACATGCATATTCTGCGAGTCATTAGAACCCAGATTTTTTTACCCCCCCTCTTAAAAGAGGCTGCAGCAAACATTATATGCATCTATGTGTGTCTGCTTTACATCAGGGAAGGTTATTGGGGTGCTGCAGTAGCTGCAAGCATCACCCTATATTTTTTTGCATGTGACTATCTTCCCCAGAATCAGATAACAAGAAACGTTTATCTAGTTGGGAGGCAATTTACACGCCAGGCCTCACATTTTGAAAATAGTCATAAATTAAACAGTTACGACAGGATCGGACGATTGTTTTCTCAGAAGGCTAAAAAAAAAAGTGATTTGGGAGAAAAGGCAGGATTGGAAATAAACTCCTTAGTGTGGGTGTGAGCTGGGCAGGGGCTGGGGAGGGATGTGAGCGTGTGTGGGATTCTCGCTGAGCGAGGGAGAGGAAAATGCATCCTAGAAAAACGATAGAAAAATAAAAGAAGCACCCCACAGACACCCCTTCCCACTCTGGATCCCTGTCTCCCTGTGGCTAGATGTGCTCTGCTCATTGATCACCTTATGATTTAGCACGAGTAATTTTGGGGGGGGGGGTGGAAAAAAAAGGAGAAGTTTTTTATGTGTAAAGCAATAATATATAAAAGGAAGTTTAGGTCACGACCCAGAACCTGGACAAAGTCCAGAAAATGACTTCGTTCCCCAGACCCCCTTTAACACAACAAGGAATGGATTGTGAGCCCTTCTTTTCCCACATAAACTACATTTTTTCCTGTTTCCTGATATCAGGGTTTAAAAAACTCCGATGAGTAATTATTTTACAGGTCCTGCTTCCATTCATATGTTTATCGCGTGGCCAGTTTCCCAAGCGTCCAAATGAGTTACAGAAGAAATATATGTATTTTTAAACTTAATCCCCAAACTTCAAGGGCTCCAGCACATTAGGTTGCCGATGCAGCCTTAAAGTTAGAGATCTGAGATAACGTATTGCACAAATTAGCGAGCAGATTTTTTTTTCTCTTCAGAAGAAAAAAAAATTTAGCCTCCAGAGTTAATATCAGGATTATTACTCACCCAGGTTAAACTCTAGTGCAAGCTAATTAGATTTCACAACGCACTCAATTATTGCTTTATAACTCATGCACTATTTCTAGGCAGCAAAAGTTGACACATATTTCCCCCCCCCCCCCCCCTTTGATTATCTAAGAAACACCTCGAGGTCTTTTCCTCGGGAGAGGCATGGTTGTGCCACCCCAGAATTACACTGCGGAGCGGCAGCTTCAGCCTCCTCTTACTTTTCCATACTATCCCTGTCTACTTATGGTAATGATCTTTTCGCACCCGCTACTCGCTTTGGACTATGCAGTTCCTGCTGGGTACAAATGCAAACTTTTCCCCTTAGCTTAAATGACACAGAACTGCTCACTGCCACATTCTGTTTAAATCAGAGACAGCTCTTTGGAAAGTTGATTTATTTTATTTTATGGAATGGCAGGGAACATATTTTAAACTCAGCTTTGTGCATTTAACTTTTTTTTTTTTTAATTCAATTTTTAATCCTGCAGGGCTTTTTTCCTTTCCTGGCTGCCCATAAAATGATCCTCTTTTTAAAGTGGTTTCACTGATAGGACGATTTGTATTTAACAACATCAAACAGATTTTGCTGCTGTTTGGATGTGTGTCATTAAATGCAACAACCCAGAGCTATACTGTTAAATAAAATATTATTTTCAATAGGAAGAGCGCAGTCTCTCGTGGCGAATGGGTGCCTCTCCCCGGGTCCCTTCTTTTCCAGTCCCCAGCAATATTCTGCTAGGGTTAGGGTGCATTTTGTATTTCGGTTGTGGTTTTTTTTTAATTTTGTGTGTGTGTTATTTTATTTTTATTTTATTTTTCTAATTTGCACTCCCTGGAAGATGGGATGCTTGGATCCAAGGCCCTGAAGGGGAGACCACAGGGCACCGCTTCTTAAAAGGAAAGAGACCACGCTGGTTCTCGGGGGACAGGGAGTAGTGATGGGGTGCAGGCAATAACACTTTGCAAGAGTGAACAGTTCTCAAGGGGGGCCCGGGGAAGGCAAAAAGGAGCAAAGAAATGCCGCCTACCTGAGGTGAAGAGGACTATGGCCTTTAAACAGCTATATTCTGCGGAGTCGACATGCAATGCTTTCAGTTTTTCTACTTGCTCTTGGAAGATTCGTATGTGGTCCATAAAGGCGACCACTCGGTCAGCAGACATTGGCGAAGCGTGGAGGCCAGCAGCTGCCAGGAGCGGAGCTACGTGGAGGGGCATGGAGCACTGGGCAGCGTTGAGGACAAATAACTCGCTCCAGGTCAGCCTCAGGAGGGCCACCTGGTCTGTGATCTGGAGGTCTGGGAAGAAGGGGATATTCCTGGCCCACTCCACCGCGCTGAAGAGCATCCTAGCTGCCAGTTCACAAATGTTCTCGATGCCCATGATGTTGTTGGGTTGCATGCACTGACTGCCAAAGCGGGAGGTGGGGTAGGGCTCTGCTCTCAGAAGAAGGGAGATATATCCGGATAGGTAGGAATGGCAGTTGAGAGGGTCCCCATTTGTCAAGGCGAACTGACCATGAGTTGGCTGTGTGGGTGGCATTCTGCCCCTCTGGACCGCTGCAGTAAATAAAGAAGAAACTACAGCTATTAATATCTGAATTGCGACCATCAGTTCAAATACAGTCTGCTTTGTGTGCTTCTGCGTGCCTGTGTGACCCCGGACCCGGCCAGCTTCAGAGAGAACATGCATTTTCCCAGCCAGAGTTCAGCCCCAGCCCCGGTTAAATGCTCCGCAGTTCTCGGGTCAAGTCAAAGCAACAATAAAAGCTGAGGAACGCTGTGGGCTCGGCCAGCGCTGCTGCGGGAGCTCAGCTTCTCACTTCCCAAAACACACTACAATCCAGTTATTTCCCCCCCTCCCCTCCACCACCACCCCCTCCTTCAAGAGATGCAGGATACGTCTTTGTGTGCCCGGGTATTTTTTCTTCATTACACCTAAAACAACTCATTGATTTGAGGCTGGGGGAGCGGGATGGGAAGGGAGGAAGGGAGAGGGAAGAAACACTTCAGTTCGAAATCCCCGGCTCTGGTCCCACACCCGTTTCTCGCCCACTGAATACATTGTTGCTGCTGTTATTATGTATTCCCCCCTCTCACAAAAAATACCAAAGGAGGCGAAATCACCCCACAACATCCCCAGCAGGTCCCCTGGAGAGGCTGAGAGCATTATCCAAAGGCACCTTCCCCCGCTGCCCATGGAAAGTGGGCCTTTCATTTTGTTAATAAATTTACACGGTGACAGCGAGAGAAAAAGGAGAGAGAAAAAGGGCTCAGAGGCAGAGAGACGACAAGAAGGGAGAACGCCTAAAAATGTGCTTGATTTATATTTGTTATCGCCCGTATTCTGAGGTTAGTTACTCTTGCAGAAACACAAAGAGAGAAGCCCAGCGAGTCCCAAGCCCCCTCACCCTTAACCTACATAGCAACGTCCAGACACAGAGCACGCACTGGAAAACTGCAGGCTCACATTTCCCGTCTAATTTTATATCACAAAGACTCCACTTGCAGAGACCCGAGCACCCCACACTTACTTCTGGGCTTCACCTTCCCCCCCACCCCATCCCTTCTACCCCCTCCTGCCTCTTCTGAAGGAACAACAAAATAAGAGGAAGAAGAGAAAAGTGAGGCAATAACAACCAGGAAAGGCAGGCACACAGCAGTATGTATATACACACACACGCGGAGATGTGTGTGTATATATATTTTTAAAGGAGGAAAAATCCGGCTGGGAATCCACAGTGGAGTGCTGTAGAGCCTCAGTAGGGTGAGTCCCATTGTAATAGTAATTTGAACCGCCTGTGTAAAATTGCAATCTAAGGCAGGGTGCTGGAGGATATATATGTGTGTGTGTATGTGTGTGTACATCTCAGGAGGCTCCGTGTGTGTGTACACACATGCACAGACACACACACAGAGCTGCTCGGGGGACAGGGGCTAAGGCTGAGCATGCAGGAGGAAACACGAAGGAAAAGTAACCACACGTCAGAATCATCATCTCGCTCCTAAGCAGCGTGAAACTAAAAATCCACTTTCAATAAACCTCCATCAGCAAAATCAAAACAAACACAAATCAATTACGAGTGCAGGAGAAAGCATGCGAGAACCCCTGTCTCCCTGCCCACCCTCCCCAACACCACTTTCTTTCATTACGAGAAAGTTTCTGGCTGGTTTATTCGAGGGGGGTGGGGACAGGGGAGGAAAGGTTCTGGTTGGGTTTGGGATTTGGATAGGGAGATTAAAAATAATAATAATATATATTATTTTAAAAAGTTAAAAAAAAAAAGAAAAACAAACCCCAAAACGCAGCGAGTGAAAAAAAATTTGCAAAACAAATGAAATCCCAATACCTTCCCGTCTCATGCCAACTTTGAGGCATTTTTTGAGGCGGCAGTACTGACACTGATTGCGGTGGTGCTGGTCAATGGGACAGTTCCTGTTGGCACGACAAGTGTAGCTGAGATTCCTCCTTACACTCCGCTTGAAGAAACTCTTGCAACCCTCGCAGGTAAACTGGCCATAATGTTTGCCACTAGACTTGTCCCCACAAACCACACATTCAATGTGCTGCTGCTGCTGCTGCTTGTCTCCTTGGTTCTGCTGGCTCGGCGGGTTGGTCTGGGCTGGCGTACTGGGAGGGCCCCCGGGCCCCGGGGTCTGTGGGGTGTGCGGGGTCCCGGCCGGGGGTCCCTGCACCGGCGGGGCTTGCGAAGGCTGCGTTCCCTGAGCTCCGGGCACATCGTCCTGGGGGTCTCGCCACGCACCGACTACCATTGCCATATCTATTGGACACCGTTGCCAAACTTCCTGTTCCCCCTTTATTTTCAAAGTTTGTTTGCTTTGCTTTTCAGATCAGCTTTGCAGCAGTCTTTTTATTTTTTTGTCCTCCCCTCTCTCTCTCTCTCTTTCCCCCTTTCTCTTTTGTTGTTTTGCCCTTTTTTCTTTTTTTTTTTTTCAGGAGGGTCGGGGTGGGGGGATCTCCCGGTACCGGCGAAGGTGCAGAAGTACGGGGCGATGGAGGTGTGTGTGCGGGGGGGCGAGGTGCGAGTCGATTGTCTGGGCTCCAGGAGAGCAAAGTAAAGGGGTGGTGGGGGTGGGGGAGAGAGGGGGAGAGAGAGAGAGAGAGAGAGGAGAAAAAAAAATCTCTTCAAAGATCTCCCTCTCTCTCTCTTAGAGCTGATCTGCAGCAGAGTAGTTGAAGGAGGAGAGGCGGGTGTCTGGGGGCCAGGTCCAGGGAAGCTCGCAGTCAGCCATTCAGGAAAGCCATCAAAATAAGAATGAATAAAAGGTTAAAGATTACACACACAGCGGAAAAAAACACGCACAGCGGAGGAGACTCTTCTCGGCGCGGAGAGCGGTCGGTCTCGCCGTAGTTTTTGGAAGTCCAGCTTGCAGCAGCAACATCAACTGCGATCGCTTTGTTTTTGTGGGCTTTTTTTTTCCTCCTCCTCCTCTTTCCTCCTCTCTCTCTGCTCTGTCTCTCCTCCCTCCTTCGCTCGCTTTAATTCTTCCTCTCCGCCGCTCCGCCCGGCCGCTGCGCTCTTGCTCTCTCTCGCTCCCTCTTTTGGGCTCGGGGGTGTGTGTGGGGGCTGTTGGTCTTTTTTTCCCCCTTCTCCTCGCTTTTTTTTAATATATAAAAAAAATCTTATTATCGCAAGTATTATTATTATGAATTATTATTATGATTGTTTATTTGTTCCTCCTCTCCGCCGCCGCCGCCGCCGCTGCTCTGCTCTGCCCCGCTCCGCCGGTTCGCCGCTCCCGCCGCGCCGCGTCCCCGCCGCCGCTCCCGCTCCCGCCGCCGCTCGGGTGCTGCCGCCGCCGCTCCCGCCGCCGCCGCTCCCGCCGCCGCTGCCGCCGCCGCCGCGCTGCCTTATGCTGCTTCTGCCGCCTCGCAAGTGGGCTCTCGCCTCCGCGCCGCCGGTGCTCACGGCGCGGGCAGGGGGAGGGGGGCCGCGGGGCGGGGGGGAGGGAAGGAGTCAACTCGCCAGCGCAGCAGCGCCCAGCCAGCCAGGATGATAAAAGAGGGGAGCGGGAGGAGGAGGAGGAGGAGGAGGAGGAGAAGAGGAGGAGGAGGAGGAGGGAGAGAGAGAGAGGGAAGGATCATAACCCAGCGCGCAGCATCGCTTCTCAGCCGGGGTGGGAGGGGGGCGAAAAAAACCACCACGGGGAGAGCGCGCCAGCGCTGCTCCCCCCCCACCCCAAAAAAAAAAAAAAAAAAAAGAGAAGCGGGGGCTCCCCCCGCTCCGCTCCCCTCCCCTCGCTGGCGGCGGGGAGGGGCGGGGCGGGGCGGGGCAGGCGGGCGGTGCGGGCGGCGTGTGGGCCGAGGAGCGGCGAGCGCGCTCCCCGCCGGCCGCTCGCCCCGCTGGCGGGAGAGTGAACTTTGACACGGCTGCTGCAACTCAGCGCGCGTCGCCATGGCGACCGCGCGCCTTATAAGGCAACAGGGCCGGCGCCTGACTGGCCCGGCGCGCGCGCCCCGCCCCCCGGCCCTCATTGGGCGCCGCAGCCGCTCCGAGCGCGGTCCCGCCATGGCCGCCGAGCGCCCGCCCCGCGCCGGTCCTACCGCCCGCCCGCCGGCCCCGCGCCCCGCACCGCGCCCTCCCGCCCCGCCGGGGCAGAGGTGACGGCGAGCACGGAGAGTCGCAACGCCGCCGCACCGGCCTTACCTGGCACTGCCCGCCCGGGGCGCGCCCTCGGGGGTTGGAGGGGGCGGCGGGCGGGAAGCGGAAAGCAGGCGCTAAAGGGAGGTAAAACTCTACGGAATAAAGTAAAGGCGCCGCCGCGGGCAGAGGGGCGGCCGCCGGTCCCCGCAAAGAGGGTCGGGGTGCACAGTTCGGGCTCGCTTCCCGCAGCGGGGTAGTCCCGCGGCCGTGGCACCTGCGCTCGCCGAGCCCCGGCCGTCCGCGGAGCCGCGGCGGGTTGAGCCGAGCCGAGCCGAGCGGGGCCCGGCCGTGCGTGCCCCCGGCGCTCCGGGACCGGCCGCTCGCACAGCCCCGACACCGGCGGGGCGAAGGCGCTCCGCCCGAGCTCTCCTCGTCCTCCTCCCCACCGCCCCGAGCCGAGGGCACCGCGGTTCCACTCAAGGCACCATCGCGGCCGCTCCGCAGAGCGCGACACCCGCGTCCCCCGCACGGCATCGCTGCGGTGGGGCTCGCCGCGACCCTTTTAACTTCATTTCTAGGGTTTGCGGGTTTGCGGGTTTATGACCACACGTACTCTGACACTATAACACAAGCTCCGTGCTGCACCGCGAGCAAGTAACCGATCTAAGCCCGTGGACGGGTGTTTATTTCCCGCTGAATGGAGCGACCGGGACTCGAGTCAGTCTCCCGGTGCAAATGGCCAAAAGACACTCGAACAAGAGAAAGGACGGAGAGGTAAAATAGAAAATATGTTAAAGTAGACAGATAAACGCCTGACTGGACCGTTCCTTCTCTGCGAACACACGAGTGTGTGTGTGCTCACATGTAAGCCGGTCACCAGGCACGGCCGCGGGGACACAGACCTGGGCACAGCTCTGTAAGGCATTCATTGCCCCTCACCTCCTCACACACACTTTTCATGTTACCACATGCCCACTCACTCCTGCCGCACAAATAATAGATGTGGCTAAAGCTGCAGGTGGGGAGGTGATTGGAAAGTTGTAAAAAACACCTCGACTTGACAGTGTCCTTCCTGGAAACCTGGTGTGTTCAGACCCCATGGACGAAGAGGTTTTGCGGCTCAGTTTCAAAGACAAGGATTCAGCGTTCCCATTGATCCTCCAAAACAACCTTTACCCGAAACAGGGACCAGGAGGGACTGGGAAGACAGAAGCGGGGAAAGGAATCTTTCCCCGTTAAAATATGGGGAACTACCTTATGATTTCCAAATAACTCAGAGCCGAGGAGGTCACCTTTCGGGGAGGGTGGAAGAAGGTGGGGGTTCAAAATGCAGAATAGTCACAGATTGTGGCTGATGTTGCATTTCATGAGGGAGGGAAAGAAAACAAAACCCCAAACCACAACCCAACACCAACCTTTCCTGTCTCGAATCTGACAAAGTAAACAGGATTAATTCACCATATGAAAAAACATTAACGCCGTCCTAACAAATGCAGAAAATAGGAGAGAAAGTGGTTTTAACAGGACGGACAATATTAATAGTTGGAATGTATGATCGTAAAAATGAAAAGCCATTGATATAAGCTTAAAAGCCGTCGTATACGCTGATTGCTCAAGCATTAATGAAGAATGCCCCAGATTAACTGTTTGCTCTTCGAGGGATGCAGCGATATAACTACCTATTAGCACCATTAGATGCTTTGCTATTTATTTAAAAACACCCCTGCGAGTGGGTTGAGACAGAACAGATGAATGTAAAAATGAACTGCAGCTAATTTCGCTAAATAATCCTCGAAACCTGAGCGCCTCGCAAGGAAGGTGGAGATTCTCCACTGTCCTTCTCCGAGGCTAATGACAATAGAAATGCTCTGGTTTAAAAGCGAGACCGTGTTGGTTTTCCATATAAACAAATGCATCCCTCATGCCATTTTACTGCAGATGTAAATTTATTTTAATGAGAGGGAGTGGAAGGATTTATTTTGCTAAAATAGAGTTGGAGATAGAGCCGGTATAAATCTTTATGTTTCAAAAAGAGAGGAGAAAGGGGGGGGGGGGGGAAGCTGCTTCCCTGGCAGAAAGCTGCCTAACAGTCCTCTAATTCTTTCTAGATTAAATCGCAATATGAATACAGCATCGAACAAATACCGAGTTTCGCTCTGAACTCAGTGGAAAGCAGTTACGTCTAACAGAATTCAATGAATTCCTCTTCTCCCTCAATGTAGTATGTGTGTGTTTTTCTCTTCCACCACACTGAAGTTCCATGAATAGGGAAAGTGGCTCCTATTGTGTGCCTCTGAACTTCCAAGTCAATGCAATTTTTAACCACTGGCTTGTGGTACTTTGAAAATCACCAGGGGCTGTCAGAGTTGGGTCCTCTGAAAAATTTACAGTGCTAAATCAGAGCATATGCTGTGAGAGAGGAAAAAAAATTGCTTAAGATTGGAGCAAGTACAGTATCTGGCTGCCCCCTAGTGTAAGTCTCTTATCTGCCTAAAATTCAACTTTAAAAGAAAAGGATCTCTTAAAGGGAAACGACTTTTGGCTCACGTATGCATACGAGAATGAAACTTCTGTACATTTTAATCTGATTAATTCCTAAGGATTTAAAATTAATTGGCTTGGGCACTCCTAGACCGGACTATAATATTTCTGCATCACGGTTTCTGGGAGAACCGTACCGAATAGGTATTTTTAAGGCAGAGTGGTAAGGGATTGGGGGGGGGGGGGGAATCCTGTTTTGTGAATTTTTTTTTTTAACGAGGAGCCGTGCCTCGCTTGCTGTTGTCAGAGCAAAACAGTTTTCCTGCTTACAGTCAGATCTACGTCTTTTGCAATAATATTTAAAATAAAAAAGGATAAATAATTGCCTTAAAGCCTCAGCCGATCTGCCAACCACACCTTCGGATGGTGAGTATATTCCAGCTTCTTTCCATTGTACTTGCTTAGCCAGGGAAGGGACCGGAGGGGGAGAGGGGGTCTCGGCGCTCTACCTTCACCACCGACCTTTTATTATTTTTTTTTTACCCCAAATAAACGCTGCCAGCTGCACACGGCGACACTATCCCGGGCAGTTTAATATCTATCACTTAAGTTAAGAGCCTTGTCCTGCCCTCCCACCCTCCGGAGCAGGTCGGTCCGTGCTCCCCCCGAGCAGCCCGGCGCCGGGCAGGGACGGCAGCGTCCGGGCGCTGCTCCTGGGGAAATGACTTGGAGGCGCTTTGCCTCGGACCTGGGAGCCGAGTCCGGTCGTTGGGTTTGTTCGCTTGTTTGTTTGTTTGCTGCTTTGCTTTATTTAGCTAAAGGACGTGCTAACTGATGGTGCTGCAATTACACATACTTGGGTCTGCCCCCCTCCCCTCTTCCCCTCCTTAGAGCAACCCACGTAACCTTAGAAACGATCGTTTAAGACGCACGTTAGCTAACATTTGCTTTTTTGGATTTTTTGTTTTCCTTAAAAGAGAAACACAAGAATCACAACACATTGCCCGGAAAAAGTGTCAAAGAAGAAGAAAAAAAACTATAAGTAAACATACCAAAACCATATTTGCCTTGTTCAAGGTCCCAAATCGCTTGCATCTTCCTTTTTCTACCTCTCCTTTAGTTTGGCAGGTGAAAGAAACAAACAAACAAAAAAAAAATCAGACCGCTGTTTGCCCCCCAGAAAGATGTGCGTTGGGTAATTAAAGAGAAGTCTCCTTCTTGGTGTTTATCTAAGCGATTGTGCAAACTGATTAAAAAAAAAAAAAGCGAGAGAGAAAAAAAGTAAAGTTACAGCCTTCGGGGGGAAAAAAGAGGCAAGGTGAAGGGAATAGATTTCCCACAACCTAAAGGGAAGTGCTTTCGATGTATTATTAGCGATCAGCCTTGGGAGAGAGAGGAAAAAAAAAACCTGAACACACTCTAACTTTACACAGACAAGATTTCAGGGGGGGCTTTGTACACAGCTGCTTAGGAATGTGCGCCTTGCCTTTAAGAAAAAATCCCCAAGCCCAAGGTAGGAGATGTCTTTGAGTGATCCTTGTCTCATTTCATTCCTTAGAAGGAAGAGCGTCTCGCTACACCTTGTTTGGAGCTGGAAAGGCGAGACTTAGGGGAAAAAAAAAGAAAAAAAGGAAAAAATATTCATACCCACCCTTCCAATTGGGGACAAAAAAAATAAGAGAGGGAAATCTCCTAAGTTAATGACTGTGGGGGTAGGATGGATGCGACCGATTTCACCCCCCCCCCCCTTCCCCCCCCTCCCCTTTCCCACCTCCCCCCTCCCCAGCAGAAAAAAAAAAAAGGAAAAGGGAAAAAAAAGCCAACCGCAAACAACTACAGGCTGAACTATCAACACATGCACCGAAGGGGAAAAAATATATAGTGTCCTGTGTAGGGTCGGCAGAGAACGCAAGCACACGCTAAAGCAAGTTGGGAAAGAATCCGAGCTAATCAGCAATCTCTTTCTCTCTCTCTCCTTCTCTCTCTCTCTCTCCCCCCCCCCCCCCCCCCCTCACTGTCCCTGAGATCCCAGCTCGAAAGAGGTACTCCACATTTTTTCATTACCAAAAATCCGTTGCAATAATCATTTGTTGCTAATTGAAACCCTTGGAGACATTTTTCCCCACCCCCTTCACAAACATGGCAACTTTTAGACATGGAAAGCACGTTTAGTTTTATTTTATTTTAAAAAGAAGTACGGTTACGAAAAGGCTGAATCTTTCCCCCACGAGAAATATCAGCGCGTCAGCTCCCTTCCCCGGGGTGGGGGGAGGAAGTGGGGGGAACGGGACCCTAGTACAGTGAGGGCTTGGGAAAATTTGGAATACATTATACCGCCTTTGGCAGGAGAATACTCTCCAACTAATGGATTCCTGCTCCTTTTTGTGTGTGTGTGTGTATCAGTGTGGGGGGTTTCTGGAAAGAGGGGTGGTGGTCGTGGTGGTGGGGAGCCGAGCTTTTATTTTAAGAAACTGTTAGGGTAGGGAGTGTGTCATACTTGACAAATGGAACAAACGCTCTTCCATTTCTTGCTTGTCCTTGCCTTAAAACAGGAATTAAGTTAACCACAGTGCTGCATGTTAATTGCATGTTTACTGGGCTAATGAAAATTACAAAAGGGTTTTGCCACCTCGATCGGTGATGAAAAAGTATGAAGGCGATTGTCATTGCAGCCTTCGGGGAGGGCCCGGGGGGTGGGGGGAAAGGACCGGGCACGAACAATATTGATCAGAAGAAGGATAAATCTTTTAACTGCTTGTTAATACCATAAATATGGTCTACACAAGTTTCCACTCTTGTTAAGTCTAATCAGTACATGGAAGATGGAGACATAGTCCACTTGAATGAAATTTTATTATTGCCAGAGGGGTACTTGCATCTGTGGGCTCCCTCCCCTCACTTTGAGCCACCCCCCCTTCCAAAATCCTCTCTTGGAGAGGAGGATCATGAAGGTGTGCAGAAAACACAGGAGAAAAATCCAAGCTTTTTGTCCTTTCTTCATTTTTCCAAATGCTCTTTTTTTTGTAAAGCTGAACAGGTCGTGATAGGGAAAGCCTAAAGTGGGGAGCCCTCCCTTTATTCTTGATATCTGTGGATGAAAGGCTGACCCAGTAATTCAGTTTGATGATAACCGTTTTCAAGCTTGAAAACAATCTGCCAAATTAAACCTAAATGGAAAGAGCAGTGGGAAAGGTAGTGAGAGTAGGGCATTTTGAACACCCCCCCCCCCCACCTCTCCAAAAGGGATTGTTTAGCCAAAGGAGGAGGGAAAGGCAATTAAATAGACTAAAGATGATTTAAATCCCAACCAAAAATAATTCCAGGGAGAAGTTTCCCCCCTCCGGTGTTGCCCAGCCCTGGATTTGAAAACTTTGGCCCAACTTGTGGCAATAGCTACAACTTTGCTCCGCAGGGGTCAGAGGTGAGGGCTATTTTAACCCTAAAAGCCTGCGAGTGACCAAGGTTGCGACTGGGCTCGCAGCACTAATAGCCATAATTACCTCCTCCCCTTCCAGGGACATTCCTCGCAGCAGCAGTGTTAGACGCCGAATTGAAGAAAATCCTGGAGGTGAACATATCTGGAGGGGTAAATAACAGCAATATGAAGGAATTTCAGAGCTCTCCCTTTCGCTTGGGGGAATTGAAGCTTTTTTACTTTTTTTCCCTCTTTTTTTTTTCCTCCTTTTTCTCCCCCCCCTTGCCAACATTCCCAAGGCGCTGGGTCTTTGTCTTAGAAGGAATGGAGTGTCTGAATGGTGTGAAAGGGACAGAGAGGGTTGCTTCAAATCGATTTTACTTGTCCTCTCTGTCTTTTCGGATCAACGCCCTTCAATGGACACATAGGTGCTCTTTCAACCAAAAACTTGTGCAACATTTTCTGCCTGTATTGGTGCTAAATACAATAAATGCTGGGCAGATTTTTTTTCTTTCTTTCCAAAGCAGAAAGCACCCTAATTAAATTGTTTTATATGGACAGTCAAGACAGACCAATTAAGTATGCATTAGTATAAAGATATATTCGAGAGATAAGCGCTCTATGGGAGCCCTGTCTAGGCAAGGTGTGGAAAGTGTCCTCTCGAAGAGAAGCTGTGAGCAGGGTTTCATATGGATTTTTCCCCTCCATTGCCTCCTATACTCGAGTAACGGGCTGAATAAGTTAGCGAAAAGCCATTAGTGAAAGTGGTTTCTAAACAAAGTTAACAGGTGGATGTAGCTGGTTTTAGATTTGAATAACAGTCTCACATCTGTAATACACAGCCATGCATTTGTGCAAGTGTCTGTGCAGGCAATGTTCATTTACAGAGATAAACGCCTTTGACCTATAGTTGAGGTGCAAACGCACACGCAGAGAAATAAAATATCTGGGCACCTCTGTGGGCTGCAGGACATGATGTGAGTGAGCACACACAGGCGATACAGATATAACTGTGTAGCCATTGTGTATAGGCACCCAGCCTGCATCAAAGACAGGCACCCGCACACCAGGCAGAGCTGTCTCAGACATCTCACCGGGCACAGCACAGTCTTGGGGTAATTACAAGGGGAAATATTTCCTATTCGAGGCATAGGCTTCCCCAGGAGTGAAATAGCAGATCAGGATAAAACATACACATACACACGCGAACTTCTCTTTCTGCCCATTTTATCACCCTGGGAAAGCTCTCCTTATGGTTAACCACAGGAAACGGGCTTTAAGCTCTTCTCCATTTCCATTATTACTATTTTTTTCCTTCTCTCCAGATTTTCCATCTCGTTAAAAAGAAAAAAAGACAAACCGAAAAACCCAACAAAACTCTAAACAGTCAAACAAACGACTAAGCGGTCAGCCCCCAGCCCTACTTCAGCCTGGTCCTGGGGCAGGCAGAGCTGTGGGATGCGATAATGAGGAGGGGGGAGGTGGGCTGCAAGTTGCTGGGGCACCCTCCATCCCTGGACACATCGTTCTATCAGAGGCTGAACCGTGGGAGCGAGCCCCCTGCCCGGAGATGCTGCAGAACCAGGCGGGGGAATCGCCCCTTTATCGTGACATTGCACTGCAGAGACAGGACGGGGTTTTGCTGGAGGGGTCGGGGAAGAGGGGATCGGGATGTTCTGGGATGCGAGGCAATGGTGCGGCGGCCGCCCACTTTGATACCCATTTTCCAGCAGCGTTCTGCATGTGTTAGCCTATCCCAGGGATACGGGAGACGGGGATGAATAAGCCATTCCTTGTTTAGGTGCTTTAATAACACGGTAAACAGGTTAGAAACAGATGTTTTTGAAGACTCAATTTCTCCTTATTGGTTACCTTCGAGGATAAATCATAACAGACCGTATGGGGGGCAAAAAATTCATCTAAAGGAGATCTCAGCAAGTCACTATCCGGACAATAGTCCACCTCCTGTTGGGTTGCGTATTGATCAGGAGAGGAGCTGAGGATGTCGCCACACTAAATATTTACTGATCACACACAAATAGCCGCGACTCGAACGATTTTCTCCTGTGAGGAGAGCAGAGAGAGAAGGGTAAATCATTTTATTAGTGTGTATAAAGCAAAGAGCACACTCTGGCTTGGAGTGTTTTAAGATGTGTCTTCAGCTGGATGAAAAGAGTTAGGGAAATCGATATGGAGTGATTAGACGAGCCAGTCGTGTCAAAGAGAGAGGCTGTGAATTTCATGGATTTGGTTATACCGGGAGGGGGAAAATATACGGAGAGATTAAAGGGAGGAACCCATTGTAGCAGAGCCAATGAAAAAATAATATCTAATCAGACCCGGCAAAGGTAGGGACGGGATAAACCCCACATTTCTAAAGAATCACATCAGCTGGAGAGGGATCAGGAACACACATGAAAGAGGCAAACGGGGGGAGAGCTGGAGAGTAGAAGCCTAGAAATGCTACAGAGTAGACGCAGGAGTGAGAGAGAAAAGTCCTCTCTGTAGAGCAAAGCTGAGACACCACGAAAATGGGGACAAAAGGCTCAGGAGCGAGGGACAGGAGAGGGCTGGAGTAACAGGGTGCCCGCCTTGTAGGTGAAGTCGAGGGGTGCCCCTCTCCGTATACCCACCAGGCAGGGAGTACTCTAAGAACAGAAGCGAGGGCACATCCAGCTCACCTCCGAGGAGTTTAAATCCTTCACCTACAACTTTGTTCTCCCCTCTCCTTCTCCCCCTCTCCCCACAAGCAAATGTGGTGAGTAAAATGGATTTTGGCGTTTAACCACCTCATTTTATCCACGTAATGACAAGGCTCGCAATATGTAATCTAGATTACTGCCATTCGAGGGTGACCACAACTGGCATAAGAAGAAATAAATAAAAAATCAGCATTTCTGCAAATGACAAAATGGCTAAAACCAGCCCCTACTTTAAGTATTGAAGCTGGGGAGTCGCTGCTGCAGGATTTTATCGGTCATAGGGAGCAATTCAGCCGTGGCTCAGGTACAGCCCTGGGGTGTCTCGGCAGATTAAAGCAAACTTTGCTTGAGACAAGCAAATGTCCGAGTGCCAAAGGGCAGAAAGCTGAGAGTAGGGCAGGGCTCTGCTAAGCGACGTTAAAATACATTCTGTAGGGATGCTTGGGAGTATTATTATTTTTTGCTTCGAATCGTGGTGTTTGGGCCGTGTTCACACGGTACTTTCTCTCAGTGTATTTTTCATAGCAGAAAATAGGATGCGACTGCAGAGAACTAAGTCAAAGGAGCGAGAGAAAGTTTGAGCCGCACTTTAAATGATGATGAATGCTGTGAGGGAGAAAAGGCATTTCTAGCTAGGAACCGAGGAGTAAAACTGATGTGAAAACAGCTTTTCACTTCTCCTCCAAGTGCTAATTTTGCTACTGTAAACAAACACTGAAGTTAGAAACAGCTGCAAATAGCCTGCCGGGCACCCAAGGCTCAGGAACTGGAGGAGGGTGACTTTAGTTCATCCCTCGGGCTGAATTTCCCCCCAGCTTTGCTTTTTTTCCCCGAGATCAGGGGCTGATGATGATTTTAGTCGTGGAGAAGGGACAAAAAATATAGGCATATTAAGAGCATTTCATGTGAGCCTATGGAGTGCAGGCGGCTCGGCTGGATCACTAATGCAACAGGAAACCTCGGGACAGACTCAGCCTAATTAACAGTTTTCCATAGCTGAAGCGATTTTTAAGAATCCCAGTGGATTAGCCCAATATGTTCAGGTGTGAGGCTACGAGGGCCTATAACTCCTTTCACTATAATCTTATAACCTCCTTACCTAATTCCTTAGATTGCAGATAGGAAGAGTCTGACCCTGGAGGTCGTAAAGAGCTGGGTTTCATTAACCCTTCCCTCCCCGGCGCCGCTCCAAGGTTAACTGCGCCTGGCTGTGTGCTCAGGGGAGAGAGGGAGGGCGGGCAGGAGAAAGGGATTTGCAAGAGGGGTCGATCCGACGGAAGGGCAAAGCTTAAGATGATTTCTGCTCCCTTCGTTCCCTCCCTCGAGCCAAAGGAAAAATGTATATAGGGAACTTTTCTTTTTCCCATGCATCGTGAGGTGCGTAAATGTATGGATGTTTGTGAGACAACTAATTCCCTTTATATAATTTTAATTTTTTTTTTCCAAACGTGAGGGAAATGAAACATTCTAGAAACATCAACAAAAAGCAAAGCAATCTCCATCTTTAGGACCAATACCAATCTTTTGAGTTTCTTGTCCACAGTTGAGCTATAGTCTTTAAAGAAAAAAAAAATATCTAGAAAAGCTTCTCACACTGTATTTGCCTGGGAACACACCTGGTTTATATTTTAATAGGTAGTTACGTTGTATTGATTCAGAGTACATCATTGATGTTGAAAGTTAATAACTCAAATTATATCTATCTGCCTACATCCATAATTGCATACATAGTATATAACACTGGAAGAATTTGCATTTTGCAGCACATTCTTTGTTCTTAAATCTTTTAACACATTGAATTGTTCCTTTGAAGAAAGTGTTATTGAACCACATGCTTAAGGAAAAGATGCCTCTAAACTATATGTTTAAGCAATGAAATTGTTGAGTGAAATACGGAATTCTTTTTATCTCACACAAACCCTGCCACACGCCAGTCTTAACCTATACATCGAACGGCCTTTTTTTCCCCCTCCCAGTTAGAATGCAGAAATATGTGAACTGCTGAGAGAGGTGGGTACTTTTTGGTAAGTATGTTTAGATATGATCTTTAGATACATTTGTTGTACTTT
Organism: Pithys albifrons albifrons; assembly: GCF_047495875.1. NCBI lineage: Eukaryota > Metazoa > Chordata > Aves > Passeriformes > Thamnophilidae > Pithys > Pithys albifrons. The sequence continues at coordinate 16,980,576 of NC_092470.1, read as the reverse complement.
CAGATTCTTGGGATACTAATTGAGTTAGCAAACAATATCCCAGATGAATGTCTCAGCTTCTTCCCTATTTAACAGGCTTTAATATTGAAGTATATTGTAGCCATCCTGCTACCAAGCAATATAGCTGAGAAGTCAGCAAAAAATGAAAAAAACATGTTTAAACCAAATTATAATTGCTGCCTTATATCTGACTCTTCTTCCTTTCTGCAGTTCTAATGAACTCTTTAAAGTTTCATTTATTTATTTATTTATTTCTGAGTGACAGATCAAAAATAATTAGCAGAATCAGAAGCAGCCGGGAAGCTTGTAATAATGTGTCTAAATATTTCATATTGCTACTTATAATACCAGCCCATCAGTTGCAAAAAGGAACCATTCCCTATTTATTCTCTGGTAGTTTATAAATACAGAAAGATAGATATTTTTTTTTTCCCCAGGGCCTGCCTCAGCAATGCCATAAATAGAGATTGAGCAATCAGGAAAATAAAAAGGAAGAATAAAATAAAAACAAAAGCCTGGACAGGAACAGAGACAGACAGATAAATGTATAACTGCATCTGAACAATATTACGTAGCACATTAGGAGATGGTAAAAAAATTAAATCGATTGCATATTTATAACCTCATAATTAAAATACATCCTTATCTCTCTCCTCTGAAAGGTTGCAGCTTTCTTGGAAGTATTTTGAGTGCATATTTTAAACTCCACGTCCCGAACAGAATTAAGATGAGCTGTTTTGCCCAATAGTAAACCCCTTGTTTACAATTTAAGTTTCAACTGCCTACCCATCGCCATATCGTTTTCTCTATATTTCACCTCTCTACATTTGCAGACTTTATTTAAAATTATGTTAGTTTATCTGAAACTCTAATTTCTGTTTATAAGAAATTAGTTAATATAATCCCAAACCCTTTGTTTGATGGAGGTAAATTGGCTGATAATCTTTCACATTCAAAGGGTTAAAGCTTAATCAAAAACTTTAAAGAGACACAAGTAAACAGTGAAAAATGGCACATCTGCACTCTCTTGACAAGCTTGCATTATATCACATGTAAGGAAGCCCAAATTTTTGAATCTAAGGCCGGTTTTAGTTTTTAATAGGAAATAATTACATGGAACTTTATTTCCAGAGAGAATGTCCCTTCCAGCTACAGTGTTTTGCTTTGATCTAAGTATTAACTGGTAATAAAATAACTGTATTTTGGATCCTAAGCATATTGATGCTTAGAGGAATGTTATGCTTTCAATCAAGTTTTAACTTTAGATTATCCAAAGGTATTCATCCTTCTTTTGTCCAAAACCAATTTGCTCTCTTACTCCTACAGCTACTCACATGTGGTTTAGTATACTATGTTATTTTACAGTGGAATTTGCACTACCGAGAAGGAAAACTTTTAGATAGAGTGAGATCCTGTTCCAGTCTGTCAGTTTGGGCTGTTTCTCATACTGATCTCCAGTCCAGTCCTTCTTTACGCTTGCTGTACACAACCACCATTGCTTACCTCTAAGGGCGACTACTCGACTACTGCCTTGATATTTTTTAAAAATAACTCAGATTTATATATATATATATATATATATATATATATATATATATATACACACAACCAGGAGAATCAATCATTTGGACCCATCCTGAACAATTAACCTCCCCTTTATATTACAGCCCCAAGAGCAGTACTTCATAAAGGCATGAAAAGGACATCCCAGTCAGCAGGACCTGAGCCCAGGCTTGTCACAGAATATATAAGGAGAGAGAAGGGGAGTTTTTATCTCTTTACCCCACCGATTCTTAATAGTTCTAAGTTTCAGTATGACAATAAAACAGTTTTGATAACATAGCTCATGGGTTTTTCTGCCACATAAAGTTTTCTTAATAATAAAAAAGAAGAAACTTTATCCCTGCTAAATTAAAATAGGGCAGATGTTGGATATGGTTCATATTAGCCAGCCTTTCACCCCTTTGCCCCTGGCACTAAAGTTCTGACTTTTTCTTTCTACTATGTCTGTTTCTAACTGAAAGGTATTATTCCTGCCCTGGCTCTCTTCTTCTATTTATTTTTTCAGTGTCTAAAATTAAACCTATTCATTTAGTAATATACCTTCTATTTCACATTGCTAAACCTGGCTAGAGAGGGGAAACGTTTTCCAAAAAATTGATGCACCACTGACCTTAAAAGAAAACATGAAGCAGGGAAAGCTGTTCTTAAAAGGTTTATTTCTAGAGAATTTTGTAGCTCTGTTGACATTATAGGGATAATGGCTGTATTGCAATGGGCTTTCAAGGCCCAAGAGGTTTATGTTTTCTTCTGACCATAAGTCTAATAAAATTTTAAAGGTGCACGAAGTCTCATCACTTTAGATATTTAAAACTAGTTTGAAAAATCTCTTGGGAAACATACATCATAGTGGATAGCCCCACTGAGAAAGCAAGGGATAGACAAAAAAAATACCCCAAGTCTAAATCCAAATAAAAGCTCCAGTTTTTTTCATGCTAGCTCTATGAAAATCCTGACTATTAAACTCCAAGGATAGTACAGCTCTTTTCTCCAGGGCTGTGAAGATAGAATTTATTGTCCATTTGGAATGATCAAGTTTAGGCTAATAAAAGGCCCTCTGTAAGCAGAAATGCCCAAGTTGATGTTTGGCAGAGTTTTCAGTGGTGGAGTTTATACAGGATGAGGGCTCTGTACTGTTTGAAATTACTCATATCTCAGCGGCTGAAGATGATCTGACACGCACAAGTAAACGTTAGTGGGGAATGGCTGGAGGTTAATCAGCGTGGCTTTCTGAGCTGGATGCTGGAAAACAAGAAAAAGTGAAAGCTGCTCGCTCAGTCCTTCCCTTTGCTAAGGTGCTGCTAACTTTTATGGGTTTTTTTCCTCCTTCCTCTTTTACTATCTGTCTTTGTGCCTGAGGGCCAGTGAAAGAACACTGCAGATTCTAGATTGCTTTCAGAGTTTCCCTTTGCTGATGATGGATTACCATGTCAATTTAAACGGCATAGGATTAATTTGTTTCAATGATTTCTCTTTAGGCTGAATGCCAGTCTTTTTTTTTCTATCTCTCTTCTTGCTCTTCAGAAAAAAAAAATAATAACAATAATAATAATAAATCCTTAAAACCCCCAAACACTTTTGATATCCCACATCAAAAAGACAATAATAGAAATAGACAAGTTAGGTGTAATGTTGCAACACAGTTGTAGGTTTGAGTGTTTTTATCTCATTCTAAGGGGCTGCAGCATACAGTCAGTCACATTAAAATGAAATTGGATCCAACGTTTATTCAATAAATACTTGTCTTGTAGGTAATCCAGAGCAGAGTGCTTTTGACACATAAGGACTTAATTTGTCTTGGATAACAAGTTATTAATATGGCACATTTAAACTTGCCACCTACAATAAGGTCATTTAGATCTATAATACAACTCACGAGAGAACGTCATAAAGCCAGAAACAAAGTTTGAAACTGTCTCTCAGTTGCGGAGCAGACGCACGGCTCACGGTTTGCTCTTTTCAGAAGAAAGTTCAGAGCAAGTAGAAGCCACCCAAACCCAAATGGTGTGCATCTGCTCTGCTTTGAAAGGCAAACGTAAATGGAGTAAGGAGGGGAGGAAAAAAAAAAAGAACCCAAACACACATTTCTGAATGAGTAAGCTTTAAAGCTGTGCTGCGTCTGCTCACAAACTCATCGCAGCTTTGAAAGTGAAAAAACAACATTTGGTTCTGAGTGGAAATTCGCCTGCATTTGCACCCTACCTCTTCCATGTGCTCCACAATTTACTCGCTTTTAATAATAAGCAAGGAAGTTGGAACATAATCCACCCATAAATGTTATTGCTGTAATTTGATTGCTCTATGTTTGTTCATGCATTAGCTGTATATGTAAAGCAAAGTGGGCATGTATGGTGGGGATCCCTGTGTGGTGTGAACAAGCAGAGGTGCTTTGGATTTCAACACCCAAATATTGAGCAATTGTTTTAAATGTTGGGGTGTTTAGTTTCAGATCTGTCCTGACTAAATGGTGCCTGAAAGAGGTGCATCAGGAGGGGAATATGATTGGAACACTAACCAGGACATGTTTGGTGGACAGTGATTTGGTCTCCATATGGTATCCCTGAGGTTTATTATTCTGCTTTTTTGTATTAAGCTCTTGGTTGCTCTTGTCCTGGCAGATTCTGTCTCTTTAAGTAACTAAATCTCAGTTTTAAGCTCTTCCTGGGGAAAGGATGTTACACATGAGTAGAAAAATGCAGGCAAGAAAGGCTAATTGAATGAAAAGAGAGAATTAGGTTAAAAATAGAGTACAATCTAGTATCACATTTTCACTAGTGTAACCTGAAATGAAGGTGTCTCCAAGTCCCCAGTGATGCCAGAGTGTTTAGATGTTGGGCACAGATGGAGACACCTATTGAAATGTGTCTGAAGAAGATTAATAGGACTTGTCAGTGTTGGGAAAGCACTGCTTTGCTGTAAATTTCTACTAGCACAAGATGAATTACCGATGAATGCTCAGTTATCAACCCCATCACTATCATTGGACACTAAATCAAATTGAGCAGTTATCTACAATCAGAAAATTTCTTTTAAAAATAGGCATACACCTTTAGGCTTAAACTCTTTAATAAGACAATATCCTTGATGGTATGTGTGTGTTCGCAAAAGGATATGATTTAAAGTTTCTATACAAAAAGCTTCTGTTCGGAAATGAACTCTGAGTTCAGTGTGAAATCAGGGTTGTCAAACAATATAAGATATTTAGAAAATACTGAATAACACAGTGTTCTACTGGGGTCCTGATCCAAAATGGATTTTCATGCATGTCATTAGATTTTGGACCCATCCCTATTTATGAGAGGTTTTTAAAATCTCTTCTCTCTCCTTATTTATATTGATGAAACCCCCCCTCCTCTCTACCTTAAAGACTGAGCATCCAAATCATACATTAATGCAAAATAGCTATCAAAACTCAGGATATATGTCTAACAATAATACCACCCTCAAACATATTTAGGAAATTACAGCTTAATATAATGAACTATGTGATGAAAGAATCAATGGATAATATTTTAACTGAGACTATTTCTTTCTCTCCTTTATAAAAGGGGAAACTGTCATGAGGAAAGCTACCACAAGCATTTACCAGTCCACTGCTGGAGCATTTTACCTGCATTTACCATTTGATGCTGCTGATGGCAATGATATTAAATACGCGTTATATATTTTAGTTTCTAGGATTTCTTTCCCTCTCACCCAGGCAGTGCACTACTTTTCCCAAGGAGGTTTATCATGCTGTGTTTTGCAAAGTAAATTTTTCCCTTTTATTAGAGACAAGGCAGTCATTTGTGTTTAGGAAGGGAGACAGGTACAGAGCCTTTATCTGATCTGTGTCCTCAGCCACCACTACCTTCTTAATGGATGGCAAATTCCCACTCTGGAGGATCAGGCCCTATTTAGGTTACTTCTTAGCCAAGGAATGTATCCTTCCCCCATCTCCACATATCTCACCTGTGATGTATGCTACTTTTTGGGGAGGGAACAATATGCTATTTACAACAAAGCCTTTGTGTGTTTCTCATCTCCAGCCAAATCTTATTATTTACCACCTTAAGGATTTACCAGGGTAAGGGGTAGCAGGAGTTGTTTTCTTCATTTTAACGCCCTAATTTTCACGCAGCAAATGCCCTGCATTAGGACCAGATTCCACTCAGATGGAAGCTATTAACTTTAAGCAGAACTGGCCGATTTCAGCCAGCCACAGCTCATGCCCTTCGAACACGGTCGCTTCACAGCATCCCTGTGTTTATTTTTTTTCTTTGGAGGGCATGATTCTTTAAACATATTTGTTTTACACAGAACAGCAGTTGAATCCTAACTTCTTTTTTCCCCCTACAAACATGTAGAGAGAATATTAATAGGGAATATTAACAGAGGTGAGTTCAGCATGATGCTAGTTAGATTGTAGTAGCTGAGAAATATGAACTAGTGAACATAATCCATAAACTCCATTTGGTTACTATAATGTTCCAATCTGTATTTATTACAACCCCACTCTGATGCTTATACAACTGCAATTGCTAGATTTATACACTCTAATGGTTTCACAATAGGAAAAACCTGTGTTCTTTATCTTTCTTTTCCTGCCCAAAATAACCCCTTCCACATATACTTCAGGCTTCTCTGGACCTTGTCTGGGTTTAATCACAGGCTCTGGGACAAAATGTGCGTTATTAAGAAATATAAATATTTTCAGAAGCAATCAAAGGGTTGAAAGATTGATTCGGCATGTAGATTGGATTTAATTCGAAGCAGCTTTGTTCTAATGAGGACTACTGGGATACAAAGACGGCAGCCGCTTATGGCCACCAGTTGGGAACTTCGACTTGCTGCAGCAACCTGTCAAGAATTTCAAGAAACTGCCAGGTATTAAACAGTGAAGTGGTGGGAAGGATAGTGGTCTGTTGTTTGCAGGCTCCTTCTGAGGCTGGATTAGGATTTCTTAAGTCCCTGTTTTACCAAAATGAGTTTCTTGCTGTTCATGGGGCCAAATCCTGCAGTCCCTCACTCGGGAAAAACCCCTATGGGCTTTGTGGGCTGGTTTCCCTAAGGGAAAGGTGGCAAAGCTTGACTGAGCCTCTACTCCTGCAAATCTGGGAGTCCTGTAGCAATTTGTTCTTCTTCCAGACCTGGTTGCTTTCGCGGTGACTTCCGTTAAATTTTGCTATCTGTGCTTCTAGATGTGATGGGACGGGACCTTTTTGCAAAGGGAGGTGTTTGTCTGTCCCCTTGGAGATATACAGCTCTGTGATGGCTTGGAAGCTCTTGTGTCCTTGTTGGGTGACCCAGAAGAACTGCTGGACTCATCCTGTTTCCCACCTGCAATGTCCAACAAAACATCCTTGGGATGATGCTGAACCAAAGGGGACTCTTGATTGCTTTCCCCTCAGAGTGAAAAAAACACAAAAGTAAAATTTCAGTGTGGGCCATGGAGGGGGGTGTCACGTCACAGGTGCTTGGGGAGCACATGACCCTGGGAGATTTCCTAAACGCCGGGTGTACAGTCAGAATCACAGGATATATAGGATCAAACACGGACTAGCTTCTCTCTCCCCTTAGCCCCCCCTTGCCTACTTTTGTCCATAAAAGCAGTAGAAGGAGAGAAAGCTTGAATTTTCTGAACTGTTTCACCCATCCACAGCTGGAATTCCAAAGCAAAATGAAAATGCCTTTAAAATCAACCCTACATGGGAGCCTGAGAGAACAAGTTTTCCTTTGTTGTAGGGTATAGTATTATTTGCTGTAGGTTTTTGATATACATTCTAAATTAGGCCTGCAAAGGAATGCTTCATCTTTAATTCATCACTCTCAGCTGAAAGAGATTAGCAATGTCTAGCACGCACCCTTCGTATGGTGCTGACCTCATCAAGTATGGCCTGAAATTAATTAGCCTCATTCATTCCAAATGGAAAAGGATAATGGAGCTGCATTTTAGAGATGACCATCACAAATTGTATGCAGCATATTTAAAATCCCTCCCCCCTTACTCCCCTCCCCCTTTAAACCCAAAAAAAAATACTACGTAGATGAAAATTCTTTCCAGAACTTGCAATATGTCGGAGTTATCAAGGCTTTAGGAGCAGAAACCACTCCGTTTTTATTTGTGGAACTGGAAGCCACATTTTCTATGTGTGGCTGTAAAAGCAGCAAGCCTATCTTAATGGCAGAACACCTGGAATTAATTTGATATTTCCAGGTGCTCTGGCAAACGGGGACATCAAGCACTTGATGTTTAAACATTCTTCCACTGGCTTGCTTAAATCAATATGAAAGTGGTGTCCCTTTGTCATTCATACATGCAAAGTGCTAGCACAAACTCCAGCTTGGCTTCAGAGTCCTACATCACTCATAATCTAATTAGAAATCAGAGCAGAGCTGAAGCAGCATTCTTTGTGGATTCTTGGGCAGCAAATAGGGATACTTGTCTTTTGTTTCCCTCCTCGATTGCATCGTTCACAAGCTTTCACACCACATCTCTAAAGGTGGTTAGGTGCCTCAAGATGTTGACAGGCATGAAGGACAAGATTATTTAGGTGCCTAACCCGGGTGATTTCAAATGGAATTAAGCAACTGGATGTTACCGGGTATGAAGGGGGAGTGTGGGTACGGGGAAGCAAAAAAAAAAAAGCTTCCAGTGCATATTAAATGCTCTAATTTGTTGTCCTAAACTCTAGCAATGTGTGCGATGTTTTTCCAGGGTAAAATTGCCTGCAGGGTAAAATTACTGAAGGCTGCTAATTTTCCCAAGGTCAGCAAGTACTCGGGTGTTGGGCTGTGCAGCCCTCCCCGGCCGGGCCAGGGGGTGACATGCGCTCCTGTTCCTTCCCAATAGACAGGGAAAGTAATGAAGAACGCAGGATTTCCCACAGGAATTTGGAAGATGACCATGTGTAAGACAATGGTGGGGATTGGGCCAGAATCCAGATCCAGCCTCGACTCCTCCATTGGATTAGCCCTGTCTTGACCTATGATGGATCACAGCAGCATGGACGTTTCTCTCTCCTTACTCCCCCAGCATCAGAACACCAAGAGGACCTGAGAGTACTGTGAGTAAGAGGTATGGTTTTTCTCACAACAAGTAATTAATTGTGAATCTTCAGATTTTGAAAATACGAGGTCAAAATGGCCTGTATTTGCAACCCCAGGGCTTGAGGAAGATTCCTGCAGTTCATATATCCAGGGCTGGATATACAGGGAAAATATTTTGCTATATGTGCTGTAATCAGCTCATATCCCAAAAAGTGGAGAATTAATTTTTTCAATTTAACACATATAAACATTTGTCTTTCAAAGACTCCATTCATTAAGACTGCCATTGAATCCAAGATTGAACCCATTGTTATTAATCCTAAATGAATTCAAGTTTGTCTACCATGAACAAAGCTGCTTGCCATCTGATAATCCAAATTTGCTCAGGAAAAAAGAATGAGCAAATGTTAGAAGCAGCAGGTGAAATCATACCGCAGTTATTAAACCTTCTTTCAGGGGAAGCACAGGATAGATTAAATTGTTATGTTAGGCCATGTTGTGAGTCCACGTCAATTTTGTCTGAGATCTTATCATAGCTCAGAACTGTTTCCTCCTAAATTAAACTAAATGCTGAAGACATGAGAAGCATATTGACCCAAAGATTCAAAAGTTTGGACTCAGCAGACTTCTGATCTTTTGTCCACAGAGTATCGAGTTGTAAAGCTGTGGAATATTAAATAATCATGATTATCTTCAACTTCCCTAAGTTCATTTGTCATGCTGGAACACTGGCATGGATTTTCCTTGCTGTTTTTTTTCCAGAACCAGGGATTAATTTTGCCTGCAAGCTGGTAACATTTGCCACCAACCTTACAGACTGTGGTCCTATACTAATGTTAAGTCTCATGTAACAACTGTGTTCTGTAATTCTGGCGCTCTTAATCTCTCTTTTGTAAACACTACTGTCCAATAAAGCAGCAAACAAAAATATTACAATTAAAATGACCAAACCATGCTGGTGCTTCGATCAGCTGTTATCAGGAACAAGCAGTTCTTGAGATTCAGAAATGCAGTGTAATTCACCTGGGATAAGAAATCAAATTTTAAAATAAGCTGAACAGACATTTTTAGGAATAAGTAATTTTCTAAATAAACCAGCTTTTTAATTCTGCCTTTTCTATATTTGAACTGTAAATCAATATTTTCTGCACTTGGAGAAACCAGATGAGTTTCAATTGTCATAATTAAATAACAACCTGCTTCTTGCAGCACAGCCAAACAAGGACTTTTACTCCTGACACAAAAGTGTTCTCAAGTAGGGACAACTTACCAATGTAACATAGCAATGTTTTAAGCTCCAAGTTATTCCAAATTTTTTCAGAAAACAAGTCTACCAAAACACATAGCAGGACTCATCTCTGGAGTCAAAGCACTGAAGAGATGGAGTAATAGATGAAATAATATACTTTAGATGCTTTTAAATGCAAACATAATTATGATACATAATGTGATCTACTCAGCTGGACTTCTAATTATCTACATGCAAAGCTCATGTTCGTTCACCACTTCATTCACTTCAGCTGTGACATTGGTTTGTATCACACACTAATACGGAGCTGTAAGTTTGAATGGGAAGAAAAACAATGACAGTCCAAGGCTGTATATTAACTTAGACAAGTAGGATGTCATTGCCAGCCTGAATTTCTTGATGACACCAGGCATTAAGCAAGTAAATCTTTAGCCACTGAAGCACGAGTTCACTGACTTTCAGTAATGACATCCAGAAGGTGGATTTATACCAGCAAGTACATGTGTACTAATAACGGTCCCTTAGTCCTGACTGCAAAATAATTAGTCAAAATGGAGATTCACCTTTCCCCTGAAAAAAAAGGTGTTTTTTTCCTTATTGTAGTCTCATTTCAAATGTTTGAGAGTCTGAGTTTGATCTTTTTGATGCTGGAGAAGGACTTCTATCTGTGAAGCGCTGAGCTCATGGAGTCGCCTGGTCAATTGCCATTCTTACCCAGCAAAGACTATGGAGATGTTCAGTGGCACAAAAAATCAACAGCTCCCAGTCTGGGGGTTGTGTATGAGGCTGGGCCTTGCTGTGGTTTTTCTCCATTTATACCAGACATTGGCGATCAATAGTGGTTTCACCTAAATCACCTGATATTGCAGGTCCACACACACATGGTGACCTCATCTGCTGAAAACAGAAATGTGTTTAGTAGACATTAGAGTCCATCTTTGTCCCAGCAAAATTATTTGACTCCCCTTCTGCAATATTTTCTCTCCATATATCCTAATTCTACCATCCCAGTCCCCTAGCAGCAACATAAACAAGTCCTCTACAGGTGTAATTATGATAACAGTTCTTTTACTGTAAATACTAGAAGCCTGTAACCTGTAATTCGCTTTTTCTGATACTCTCCTATTCTAACACTAGACATGTTATTTTAAAATGTCTAGGACCTGAAAGCTAAATTTATAGTGATAGATAATAGCAATGGAAACTAAGCCTTCTCTTAAGTTCAGGCTTTGGAGCTATGAAGTATCTCTTGTCCAATTGTTGCCTTGTTCACCCAGTAATATCATACCCACCACTCCCATAATGGTTCCAATATAAGAGTTAAACAGAAGGAAGCAAAATACATCTAAATCTGCTTATTTTGAGGCAAGAATCTGTGAAAACCCAAGACATATTAACGTGCAATGTCTTTGCTTCCATTAGTCCATGGGAAATTCAGGGGCAATTATTGCTTTTCCACAGTGAACCTGCTGTATCTCTGGTAACACAAGTGACTCTTCTTTTCTAGGGATGAACCATCACAAAACCATGATTAGAAAATGTGGAGACAAAGCACATAGAGAGGTGGCTGATGCAGCTAGTTCCCTGTCTGTTGCTGGGTTATGGGTCAGCTCTTGGTCATGGCACAAGATACCAGAGGCCAGAGAAACATCATGTGAACAGTTTCTGTCTTGGCTACTCCTCATCAGTGCTTTGAGCTGCATGAAGCCCTGAGAACCAAGGCAACATGAGTGCATCACCAGGGATTTGCTCCTGTCCTGGTCTACTGAAGCACAGCATTAAGTTTCATTCTTTACTTCTGCAGGTAGGAGCTCATTCTAATTTACAGATTTAGTGTTAGTGATAAGCTAGACAATAATGATAAAATAGCTTGTGTGAACCTTTGCCCTCTTCTAGAACTGACATTGTTTCATCATTTTCTCTCCATTTTCTGGATGAAGCAGCCAGCATGAACAGGGCATGCTGGCACACATCTCACTTGACAGCTGAAAAGTACAAACTGACAAATATTTTTAATATGCTGCAGCTTATCAACATCACAGTGAATAAAGGGCAAATGATATTTTCCATTGGTTATTCATAGATCTAGATGGATATTCTGATAAACTGCCATTTAGTCCAGTGTCTGGACAGAAATATATCACCAGATAAAATACAATATTCCTGGTGAAAACCTTTATGGAATGTGTTCTTGCCCCAAACCCTTCCTGGAACAGGCACAGTAATGCTCCCTGAGACCTGGCAGCCCTTCTAAGTGGGCATATGGTCTGCTCAGCTCCTGCAGTACCCGTACATGGTGAGTAAACACACTGTAATGTCAGAGCAAACAGGGGGCTGCTTTAATAGCATGGAATTCTGTGGCTACTTCAAACTTCATCAGTACTTCAGAAATGGATTTCCCTTCTCTGTTGGAGCATGCACAGTTAGCAGGGAGGCAGGAAAAAAGTGAGACAGTTTCTTTGGAGGCTGATGGTGTCTGTAACCATCTCCCATAAAGCTGATGCTGCTGTGGAAGGGTCCTGGCATGTCAGAAGTTGCATTTTCTGGTGGTGCTACATCACCTTCTTTTTTTTCTCTGAGATGTCCCCTGATGCAATGTAACTTGCACAGTAACTGGAGTAGAAAGATGGAACCGAAGGTAAAAATCCCAATGTTAATCAGAGCTGGCAAAGGGTAGAACATTAGCTGCAGTAATTGTTTTTCTGAGGAAGTCACCAAGGCAGACTCGTCAACACTAGCAAACAGATCCAGTCCTGCCTCTGTGCTCCCCGCACTAGCAGAACATTGCCCTGAAATCACTGGAGCAGGGATCGGGCCAGGAATGAGCAGCTAAGTTGCAAAGCAAATTAATTCCTGCCAAAAAAGTTCAGCTATGCTCAGAAGTATGTAAAGTGTCTGATTTGAGAAGTGTCAAGTAGCATTTGTGGCCAATTATCCAAGATGAAGGGGGCAGAGCTATGTTTACATGTACTAATCTTCAGCCAAAGTTTGAAAACTCCAATTCATGGACACGCATCAAATTTCCTTTCCAGGCTTGGCATTTGCCTGTACGCACGCATGCACATTGCTCGGGGATGACAGGAAAACATGATTACCGCTTGCAAATAATACAAATAAAAAAAAAGAAAAAGCGAGAGGAGCTGCCATGCAGCAGCAGCATGGTAATTAAACCTATACTGTGATATGCAAAAAGAATCATGGACCACTGTACAAGTAAAATAGCTTTATCAGCTGTGATGAAATATGATGTGTGGTGTGTCTGTATTGTTATTTTTCAACAGCCTGCATAGCCCTGGGAAATGGTCTACATAAAAGAGTAAGAAGTAAAAGCTGCCTCTGCCATCTTCTGTTTAATTAACATAGGTATACTTATTTAATGCAGTTAATCAAGATAGGAGGGATTAAACAGTAACTCACAGTTGACAATGACAATGTTATCATTGCCATGGCATAAGAAGGGCTACAAAAATAATAGTGGTGACTAGGAACACTATGAGTAAGAACAGGCTGGTTGGAGTCTTGGGAGGTTTATGCAGATGTATTGAAATTTAGGCACAGCTGATTTTTCATGTGGCCAAGTGTTTATCTGCCCCTGCCCTTCCCTTTACCCTCTTGGACCTTCCAGGGTAATCCCCAGAGTGGCAACAACTTTTAAAGTGATTCCTCTTTCTTCTAACAGGTTCCTGATGCTAAAGGTCTGACCTTAAAATGAGGAGTGCATAGGGCAAGAATGGGTATTGCAGAGATCTTCTGGCCTTCAACCCTTTCAAATACAGCTATTTTGGTAACCAGACCACTATATTAATGATGGGTGAGGAAACAGAGCCTTCCAAGGAAGGATTTCTCAGCACATTAACTCTATCAATGCTGGATGTTGTGTCCCTACTCAGGTTTCCTGTGTCTATTTAAGACCATAAATGCAGATTTGCAGAAGTCTGCAACATTCTGTAACTTCATGGCTGTGCTTCAGTGCCTGCTGCGCCTAAAAACTGAACTGAATCCTGTGGATTTCCACATAGATCTGGGAAAAACTGCAATCACATGCTTCTGTGAGTAGTTCAGGCTTGGATTTCTTGTTGGCAGGAGAGGCACAGCCTGGTTTGCTACAATGCAACTGTCCTCATTAATGTTCTTCAAGCCCTGATGTACTGGGACCGCCATCGTTGGGTCAGAAGATGACTGAGTTTTCCAGGCTCATTCTCTTGTCTTCAGAATGTTAAATTGGGTGATAATGAGTAGTAACCATGTCCCTTTTTATGGTGAAGTTGACACTTGCCTTCTGGTAAACAGACACAGAGATGACCCTCCTCATTTCGCACAGGTCACCAAACAGCCCTGGGATAGTAAGGGTTATTGGCCATTTACCAAACTCTGTTTGACTTGGGTTCATGGGTGAGAGATGAAAGGCTCTATATTGCATTACCAATCCCTGGGGCCAGCCGGTCTCCCTAAAGAAGCATTTCATTTAGCAAGGCAACTGCTGGCCCATGGGAATTGGAGATTTGGGAAAAAAAGGATGAAGTTTCAATTGCGAATGTTTCCTTAGGGCAGATGTCTTAAAGCCACACAGAAACTTGCTGCTTCAGTGTCACAATAGTTGCTCCAGGACACTTAAAGCAGAGTTTTCCCATTAATTAATCTCCTCTTTTCCCCCACAAAACATCCATTAGGTTACTTGGGTTGTTTCTGCCTCTACCCTGCTCTGTTTTACTCCATCTCTTGGGGCAGATGTCCCATACATGAGGCAAGACCAATGCAGCAGTTATGAACTGTGACCTCTTCCAAGAGCTTCAAATTTGAAATGGGTGACACAAGGAGCCCTGGTATCATACTAAGAGCTGTTGGATGGTTAGGAGAGGAGTCCTCCTGAACTATCCAAATATTTTCATTATCTTAGAGCAGAGATGCTGACTGATTTTGTTGGCTATAGTGGAGTGGTCTTGATATTAGTGTTGTCCAAGTGCTGGCTTCTTGCAGATGATGGATGCAGTGCTTGATGCTACAATGGTAATGGGAAGGAGAATACCTGTGATGAAGAATTCAATCCAGACTTGTCCTGAATTTCTTATGATCTGAAAATCCAACATTGTTCCAAATTCCTTATCACTGGTCAAAATCCTCTTTCAGTTTTCTCCCTTCCTGTTTGTGATGTGAATCATGAGACATTCAGAAGTAGCACGTGTTTGATCATTTTACATCCTGGTTGTAATAGTGCACCTGACAAGTCAGCAGGGTTTTTCTGTGTTTATTTATTTATTTACTACTCCATTTCCAGCAAGTTCTTGTTAGCCAGGTACAGCTGACAGTGGGGGAAGAGGCACAAGTCAGCTCAAAAAATGAACAACTAGAAGGTAGGTGAAAAGAATAGTAAATGCAGGCCATTCATGTGACAGGATCCAATTCATTTTTATGCCAGAGATATTTTTTAAATGGAACTTCTCCCACTGGAGAGCTCACAATGCTCAAGGCCTGTTTCACTGTAAAGGCAATACATAATTATTCAGAGCTTATTATTATTATTTATCACTCATTTTGCAGTGGCAGTGAGTGAGGACAGAGGTGAGATCAGGACCCAGTTTTTTGCCATGCACTGTACAGATCCTACAGCACTCGGGACTGTAAGAGCCCTATTAACAGTGCACAGTATCTCCTTTATGGAGTCAGGTAAATGCATCCAGGCTGGAAGTTGATGTGACAGGTCTTAGGTAGCAGAACCTATCAACAGCTAAAAGGGGGACCCAGCCCAAGACCCTCAGTCCTGGGATCCTGTTGCTTGTTGCTTTCAGCATGTTTTCTCTTTATAATTATTTTAAATGACCAAAATGATGAATTGAATAAATGCCATGTCATTTGAAGCACTCTTTATTGTATTTATAGAAAACAGATTATCTGTTCTTCCAGGATAGTGGAAATTAAGTGTGATAAACTCATCAGGAAAAAGTGTAGGTTGGGTGTGATGGAGAAACTTGTATTTTATACCACACTGACATCTTAATTTCTGGTTTTGGTATGACAGAATGTGTGGTCTCAGTGATACTGCACCATCCTGGTTCCTGCTTTCATGCTGAGGTCTCAAGTTGGACTTGGAAGAAGTAACTTTCATGCAGAGGTGTAACTGCAGAGTGAATACTATTCCAGGGTAAGAGAAATTTTGTTTAATTTGGGTTTTATACAATGTATAAGGTCTGTTGTTCATCTTAGTCTAGGAAAATTTCATTTGTTCATCATTTGTTGAGCTAGTTTTTCAACCTGATAAAACCTATCTGGGTACTACAACAAAATCTCCTCTATTTGGATAGCAATATTATTTTACCAGGTCAGTTCCTTAGGACTTAGCATTTCATTCATAAGTGATTCTGTAAAACACACACAATTGTGCTCTCTCTCTCCTTTCTGATTATTTGGGTTATTTCCTTAAGCCAACTTTTGCTTTAATTAGCTGTAACACTTCTTTACTTTCCTAGTTGAACAACTGAGACTAAAAAAAAATGAAAGATAAAAAATAGTGCTCAGAACCTGAATGGTTACTTATCATTTTCTTTTAAGTACTTGCAGGTCTTGGGTTATCTTATGCAACCTTTCCATGTTGACTACTCTATGTTAGTTTTTCTCAGATTGAAAGTAGTAATAATGGATAATTTGTCATAGATTTCTTTATGGATGAAACCAAGAAAGTGTCCTAAAGTTTAGTAACTACTCAATACCAGCTACTTACATGTCCCTCTGTGCTACTACTATTGCTTTGAACCAATTTATTTAGTCATTTGGACTTTAACAACTCAGATGCATTCCTTCCTGCTGCAACAGCAGGGATACAGGAAGGGGTGTTTGAAACCACGCAGTGATTTCCACCCTGGATTTCATGAGGGGTTATTCTTGTCTCAGAGATGACGCATTCAAATATCCTTCTACAGATTCCAGGTGAGTTAGTCACATTTAGATGCTTCCAAGTAATACATAGAAAGGTGCTGAGAAAATAACTGGTGGTGCAATTAAAATAGTCCCTGCCTATTCAGAAAAAAAGCTCAGCAAAAGTAGATCTGAGAAAATTACATGTACTAGCCCTCAAATTTTTCTAAGACCTAGGCCAAAGGGCTTTTACCTTTGAGAATGTGTGGCCAACAGGGATGCACAGTATTTACTTTACTGACTGACCCATCAGCTGCTCTGTGTCCCCAGAAACAGTTCAAGAAATGTCTGGAAGTATCTGAAGACATAAAAAGGATAATTAAGTTTTATTGTGGAAATAAGAGAGAAATCTGTCCAGACAAATCTAGGCCCTAGTACTGAAAGCTACAGTATCTGCATATAAAAAATGAGTAATTTTGAATAAAGATGTCTATCAGGACTGCAAATTCAGAGAGTAAAAAAGTAGCTTTGCTTAAGAGACCATCTCTCTCTCCATCTCCCTCTAACTCATTTTCTTATTCTGTTTCTTCCTTTTGTGTTACTGCAAAAAAACCCCCAAAAAACATGTAAAATCTGATATTGAGAATGCTTTAGCTTCATTTCAGTCTTCTCAAAGTGTTTTGTTCCACTGGGGTGATTCCTCCAGGGAGATAACCTCAGCTATTGTCTTGGTTTGCGACCACATGAGGTTTGTAGGATGACTTATTTGCAGAGGACCAACTGTATTTTGAGGTGTCTCTGAGACAGCCAGGTCCCCACTTTTCTGAGACTCTTAAAAATGTTTTTGAGCTGGCATGAGAAATCACCTGGGACTTGGAGCAGATCACAGATGCTTAGGACAGTGTTTTCTCTGCACTTTTTTTTGCTGAGGAGAATTGCAACACTATAAACAAATGTTGAGTTTTACCTCATTCTTAGGTGCTGTGAGTTATGAAAGCCCACTCCAGATGTAATGAATGTATAGATCATTTTGACCAGATCATAATCCATTAGTAAATAATGCTCCCTGAAAATGTATAGGTGAAATAAAGAACTTCTTGCTACTATTGCTGTATTGGTATCAAGGATTACTGAGGAGGCCAACATGATCCTGAAGCTTTGTGCTACTGATGTTTAAATAGGCAGAATTAACTAAAGGGTTTGGTTAACGAATTCCTTTCTGGATTAGGATATCCAGGATTTATACTGCTGGAAACAGAACCCAAAACTAGACAAAGCTTACCTGTCCCTTGGCTTTGCCACAAGCCCCAGACATCAGCTCACTGACACGCTCACTAGCATTTATAAAACTTTTCCATTAGGTTCCCCTGATTTTGGTAGTGACATTAATAAGCAAATAGCACAGAAATTTTCAAATCGAGTTGACTCTGACAGAGCAAACCCCTATAACACCTATGACTTTTCTTCATTGTCCCTGGAGGAAGCCCAAGGACACCAGACTAAGACCTAAAACCAATTGTCAGCACAGTCTATATGTCATGGGAAGGGTAGGTTTAAAGAAGATGACACTTAAATGGACATCTGTGTGACACATGCTGTGGTGTCCAGAGATTGGAGACTATGTATTTTGCTCTAAATCTAGAGAGGAAGTCACTAGGAAAAAAAAAAAAGGAAAGAAGCACGGGGGAATAAAAGTACTTTTGAAAGAGAAGAAATCTACATTTCAATGAAAATCCTTTCAAGGCATTTCAAATAAGACTCTAAGAGAAATAATTACAAAGTTTGGAGAGAAAGAACGTTAGCTTTGATATCTTTTTCTTCTATGAAGCAATTAAAATAAGCAATTTTTCAAATACTAAGCAGAAAATTACTAATGGCTGAACCCAAAAGCTTTCATTTCCTTCTTGGGGCCTTTATTCTTCTAAAAAAAGACAAAAAAAATGTGAAGGTGGTTTTCCAGCTAGATTAATGCATAAAGCAGTCGCTAGTTGGATGTCATAAAAACTACAGCAGCATAGAATAGCTGAGATTAAGAGCTAGATTTAAATCATGCATCAGTCCAGTTAATATCAATGTCTAATTAAGAAATGCATAAGAAGTCTGTAATGTTGATTTGATGGAGAAAAACTCTAATAGGGTTTCTTTTGGAATTTTCCATTTCAATTGCTGTGTAGACTTTTAATGGATGTCCTATCCAGGCTTTGGCATTAGCAGGAATCATCCTCAAATTAAAACCAAGGCCTAAAATGGAACACAGGTAGACAAATTAGCTGGTCTGGGAAGCAGTCTGGGTAGAACGACAATGTGAGATCAAGCTGAAATTTTAGTACAAATAAAAGAGAACAAACGTCTCAAATCTGGCGTGGAAACCCTCTCTGCTTATCATTTTAAGCAATTTAAAACCCTGTAATTTGAAACAATGCAATGTTAACCCATTTCCCCACCTCCCCCTAAGCCTGAAGAAATTCCTAACAATTTATATTTAGACATCCAGACCACTAGGCATTATTAATAAGTCTTTTTCTTTTAAAAGACTTCCCATAGTTATGCATATTAGTAATATGTAGAGGTGGGTTCTTCTTTGCTTGCAGTGGGATTCAGAGCACACAGGTCCCTGTCACTACCAATGAACACCATTAATCTCCCACTCCTCTCTGGGTAACTAAAGCTCAAACCCTTAGAGCAAAACTAAACCTCCAGCATCTTCTGTGTTCCACGGATCATCCAGGAAATTTGGTCTCTGGACATGAAAGGGCAACTGGTTTTGTGCTGAATGTTGCTAATGCCCTAAAGTTGCTAAACTAGGAGCAGTGTAACTCTTAGTATGCACAAATCCACTTTGCAAAGAGTGGGAAAGCACAGTGCTGGATTAAAGCAGGAGCATATTTGTTATCACTACTTTGTTGTTGACCCAACAAATCCAGAGGGAATTGTCTCAGGAATCCAGGAAGATGGCAAACTCAAAAATAACCCCTCTGACCCAGGCAGCAAGCACGCTGGGGAGTAATTTTTAAGTTCATTAGAACACATTAAAATACAATACATGGTAAAGAGAGGCACGTGATTCAATCTGTCTACATGTTTCTTTCCAGCACTAAATCCATCCAGAGACCTTTCAGAATTATATCATTAAGTCTTGTCACTTCCACAGAGAGTGGAAAAGACTGGAGCTAAAAATCAGCGTAACAGGGAAATTTTGGCACTCCCAAGTCACTCTTTTTTTTAGGTCATTGCCTGAAATGTCACAGTCCAAATTCATGCCTGACATTGCTCCATTGATCCGTGAGGCACAAATATGTCATATTAAGAAGTGATACCATGACCCTAGGGGATGCCTCAAGGATTTTTCTCCTTGAAAGAGATGGGAACTAGGATGTTCTCGGTGAGGCATCTGCCTCCTGAATGATACAGAGGATCTAATGTGAGGACATTCAGGTCATCAGAGGAATCAGATTTTTTACCCCGCTCCTGACTTTATGACTGGGGTGGTACCATGGGTAGGGATGCTGATAGATGATTGTTCAGGTAGAACACTGCTCTAGCAAGGTGATTTGTCCACAAGCTTTGATAGATTTATACAATACTTAGGGAAAGAACAAGAATATGAAGCATGTTGTCTTTTACAAAGGGATGTAACAGAAAACTAGATAAACCTTAACTAGTCCAACACACAACAAATTCTGTTACAGTTTTGCTAAATGAGAGGAATATTTCTTTTTTCCTCCATAAAACCATCCTTTTAGACATTACTGCAGTCATGACCTCACCGCAGTTCCTAGATTCTTTCTGAAAAGATTAAAATGAACTAATACACCAGTGATCTCATCACAGCGTAAAGGACATCTTACACAGGGAAAAAATAATCAGAAGAACTTCAGTGCTTTGTTTGCAGCAAGAGTAGAAAAAGCACTGTAATGTCACTTTGGAAAAACACTAAATATACAGTACCAGAGAGGCATTTTTCCATCTCCTAATAAACCATCTGGATTTGTCCTACCTGATCCTGCCTGTCACACTTGTCATCCTATTAGCTGTCTCCACATCAATCATCTTTCCTGTTCTCCTGCCTTCATCTGTACCTTCCCCTGTCTCTTCTGTGCCCTTCCTACCTGTTTTAACGTACTTGATAACTCTGAGTTGTACACACCACTATTCTCAACTACATACAAAATGCATTTTGCAGAATATGTACTTACAATCCCATTACACCAAAGTGTCCACACATACTTCATCTGCAGCCTATGTTATTCTGGAGAACATCTTTCCTATGTGTATATACAGGTCTTAGGCCAAGGGGTCATACCTGACAACAGCTCTCATCTACTTTGGAGCTGTTGTATCTTCTAACAGAAATCAGAAAGATGAGTAGGGAGAGATGCTTTGCTTTCTTTGGTAGAAGAACCTATACATTAATATTTATGTAATTGAAAACCTCACCACAATTTTAATGTTGTATCACATTTTGAGATTGGAAATGAGAATATCCTTAGAACATGATGAATACAGTGTTAATAATATCATTTTATCTAGTCCATAGATGGTCCTCAGCTCTGCCTTGGGATGACACCATTAAGCAATGAGGTGACAAATCGGTTTCTTTTCTCAAGACAAATGCCATATAACTGCCCAGGGGCCCATTTTGGTGGGGGTTGCACCCCTTGACTTTTCAAGGAGAGATGTGGTGGTGTGACCCATTCCCACCCTGTACACCTGGCAGGAGGAGACAAAACTGCTCATTTCCACCTGTGACATTTCTCAGCCAGGAAGAAAGACTGGAGACATCAGGCTGTAGGCTGGGAAGTATCAGAGTGGCCATCTTTAGACACTGACGAAGAATCCTCCAAACCTCATCAAGTGCAGATGAGTTCCCAGGGCTAGAGCAAGCTGACATGAAGGATGATGGTACCTTTCTACCCACCCAACAAGATTTGCTACTCCTAAATGGGGCAGCAGACAAATACATCCAATCCAAAATGCTCTGCAGTTGATAGATCTGCTGTAGTGATCAGTCATAGAAGAATACATGCTGGAGCATTAATGAAGTCCAAAAGGCCCAAGGAACAGTACAGAGCATCTGCTACCATCAAGAAAATAGTATGTGAAAAGCTGTCGTAATTCCTGGCCCCACTAGCCTCACTGGAGGCACAGACTTCCCAAGGCAGAGAGAACTTGGAGAACTCAGGATGTTCAGTGCAATTTCTCCCCCCTCCTGCAGATTTACCAGGTCAGCTCAGTCCAGGCCAAAGTTGCCCGGAAAGGTCCTTGGCTCTACTCCAAGTTCATTGCTCTATTGATTGTGAAGAGGTTCGTATTGTAGATCAGGATCTTGAGCCAAGACAGCTGAAGCCGCACGGACTAAATTGTCTATTCCCCACCTACAGATAAAACAAATGGCCAGTTTTAGCCTAATCATCACTTCTGCCAGAGGAAAGAGAAACTCTTAGAGGTAAGTTCCCTTGGATATAATTCCTTCTTTCTAGGTTAAAGAAGGGCTGGAGCTAATACATATCCCGAGTTGTAATATGGATTTGCACCTTGCCCGTTAAATATAGCTGGTTTGTGTCCAAAGCATCGCTTCTGTCCCTAATGCTCACTTATATTGTTACAACTTCTACATTAGTTGCAGGTGTGAAATGCCAACTGATCCACACTTCTCTTGCAGTCAGCAGGGGAGTAATGTATGTCAAAGGCCTGATCCTCAGAGGGGAGGTCACCCGGATCTCCATTTGCACATCTGCTTTGCTAAACACAAAACTCTGGAGATTTGAAAAGCTCCAATATGCACAAAATGGGATGATTTCACTGGGGGCCATACATAGGAAACTCTTTGTTCTTGTCGTTTAGTAGGCAGGTTGCAGGATTTTCCCTCTGTACAAAATACTTGCTGTTTTACAGCAGAAAATGTTTGATTACTCTTTGTATGTGGATACTTGCATGTTCTATATTAATACGGAAAAAGATGCCCTTCCCCAAGTTACAGGACATAAGAGAAGTCAGAATACCAACAGGTTAAAAAAGAACCTCATATATTGAACCGCTTCAAAAAGGCACTAATATTGATCATGTCCCTGCTTGGAGTGTGCAGACATGAAGATCAGGAAACTGCCTGATCAGAGATCCTGGTGGGCCAATGTTGCTGGAGCCTGCCTTACATCGAGGTGTCCTGGTTTGGTTCTGAAGGTTTCAAAAGAAGCTTACAAATATTTTTGTTTCTTCCTGGTATTAGTGGATTTTTTTCATACCTTGGAATAAGTCTTCTGATGATAATGTGTTTGCACTTGATGCCTAGATAACGATTCTTGCTCAGGGGGCCTCTAATACACAGTAATGCCTTCTAAATTTTATAGAAGATCAAAGACTCATCTTATATACAAGCCTAATTATTTTTTGATTTCTGCTAATCTAGAATATCCTTCAATATCTGCAATAAAAATTTACATAAGTAGTTCATACAGAAGATATTTTCGTCTTCACATATTTTAATGTCATCTGTTTATGACATCATAATTCTGGTTGCTCTGGACTTGCAGGACATTTTAAGCATATACATCCAAGCACAATTCATCACTATGCACTGTGTTTTCCCTCCCTCAGTTGACTATATCAAAATTTTTTGGATAGTAGAACCAAAATTGATCTTACTATCCAAAATGAGAAAATAGGGAATTAGTCATCAGCTATATGTTTTGTTATGTGGAATTTAGACCTAACATCCCCACATTGACTTAGCTGGCATTGAAAAGAAGGGATTTCAAAAGCCCAAAGTATATTGAGAAAAGCCATGAGCTGAACACAGAGGTCAGAGCATGTTCCAGGAACACCTGAAATTGCAGTCCTGAGGAATTGCTCAAATACCTTGCTCAAAATGGACATCTCTTTAAGGAAGCTGTTAAAATAATTTTCACAAGAATCAGGAGAGATTCACTTCAAATACCGTGGAAGGGAAGCACTTGCTTTTCAAAGAAAAGTTTGATTCTGGAAAAGTCTCATTATGCCGGTAAGTTAAGTGAGCTGTGCTGTAGCAGACAGAGTGGCTTGTTTGGTTCTTTATGGAGGTGGCTGTTGAATTCAGAGGTGGCCTTTCCCCCTGAAATTTACATCAGAAATTCAGGGCAAAAATTTCATGTTTGATCAGAATGACTTCATTCCCTTCCTGACTAACAGGAATTATATATGTTTCCCTGGGCTGTGGATTATAGACATAATAGAGCCATGAAAAGAAATGGAGAAAGAGATCTCAATTTTCTTGGGATAAAATACAGAAAATTCAGCTTGAAAAATGTTTGAGTATAATATGCTGGAAGTTTAAAGATTCATTTTTAAAGAAACATTTTCCAAGAGCATGCCTGTTAGTTTTATCTTCATTTTTGCCACGTATAATTATGAGAAACACAGACGATTCATAAGATTTTTAGTTTCTGTTGAGAATTGCCTTTTCCAAGATAATTCTGTACACTATTACTTTAGCCCGCTGGGTATCATGTAGCCAAGGTGTAAGATTATGCACATGAATATTTCTGTCTACCACTTATGCGTGCTGAGACAATATCAACTTATACTTTCTCCTGTCATTGGTCCTTATTCCACAGAGGATATTCTTAATTACCAGCAAGACAATTTGGTAATATCATGTAAAGTGTAACAGCATAATTTCTGTGATGATTTACACCTGCTAAGGATCTGAACATTGAATTTTAAAACATATTTTAAGTTCAGAAGATAGAGGATATTTTTTCTACACAACACTATTTCTATTTTTAATAGAAATACTCTCATTAATTTAATTTATTGGCATAGTTCTAACTACAATGGAGTTTTTGTACCCGAAGACATAATTTTTACACATTTGCACTGCCATGAAAAATTTAGAGCATACTTCTGTACTGGATTAAATCAACTTGAGTTTAAATGCCTAAACACTATTTTTGACAACTGTGCATGAGGGACATACCTGTGCAGGGATTCTAAAGAATAAAACCCCTAAAAATATCTCAGTTGCAAAGAAATTGTATTCCTTCTTCCACTTTGTAATTATGATTATATATATTGACTCTTGCAGGTTTGTTCCTAAGTCTATTAGAAGTGATTATTAACTCCAAAAAACTCTGCTTCCTACTACTGGATTAAAGGAGATGTTTGTGCATCAAATTTGCTGGTGATGCCCCATTAATGAAACAGGGAATTTTATAAACAGGTCAGGGAGGGTAAGTGCCAAATAAAAAGATGTCAGATAGAGATCCACAAATTATAGTCTATTCGTAACAGAAATAAAACAAGGAATGTTTACTAAAGAGCTATGAATTTCTTTATAATTGCTTCCACATTTGGGTCAACTTTCTCCTAAGTCATCCACAGAAACCCTGCAATTTGTGGGATTTTTGATAGTGGTCATGATAACAACAATACATCTCATTTATTATAAAAATTACTTACTTTGGATAGGATTGTTTTTTCCTCTAATTGCTTTTTTCAGTCTTTATTTCAATCTCCAACTATTTTCTTCTTCTCCTCCTCATTTTCTATTTCTAATATAAACCCCAGAGTTCTTATCAATTTAGAAGAGAAATAAAACTGAAGAAAACTCAGGCAGAACTGTAAAGCATACTCTGTTTTAAAGTTCCAGCTCAGATAATAAGACTGGTTTGTGCTGTACCTCACTCATGAACTCAGTTTTCCATAGTGCGTTCAGTGTTGTAATAATGCAAATCAAATACAATTTTAATAACTCCTTCCATTAAAATGATCTATTAATGTTTTAAGACTGCAACACTTATGAGCATGATTCTAATTGCATGATTTTGCTGCAGGCAGGTTTTATAGATCTGCCTGATCTTTGGATATTTGCACCTTTTGGATTATTTTAAATAATTAATTTTTGGAAGCATTTCAGTCTCAGTAACAACATTTGGGTTTGACAGTGGTTGTCTTGTTGGTAATTCTTTGTATCTGCTTCCATTAAAGAAAAAGTAGACAAATTTTAAGCTCTTTGAAAGGACATGCCTGAGATTTATACTGTGACAAATGTTATGAAGAACATTCTGAAGGGGGGAATATTTATAGACTATATTAATACAAGGAGCAAAAGATACTTGAAGTGAATAAAATTTTTTGTAATGCAGCATACTTAAATTTCAGGATTTTCTGCCACAGAATACCAAAAATATCATCTGGAAAAATACCATAAAACATTCTTGGTTTATTCAACATTTGTAGCCAGTCTGTATCACACTGAATGATACTAATGTGAAGAATATCTCATGAGAAGAATTAATTTTGACTTCTGACATTTTCCTGTGAATCAGCTGGGGGGTTCTGCCACAGAGATCATAAAATCATGGAATCATTAAGGTTGAAAAAAACTACTGAAGATCATCAAGTTCAACCATTAACTTAATACTGCTAGGTCTGCCACTAAACCATATTCCTAAGCACCACATCTACACATTTTTTGAACACCTGCAGGGATGTTGACTGCACTGCTTCACTGGGCAGTCTGTTCCAATGCTTGACTACCCTTTTAGTGATGAAATTTTCCCTAATATCCGATCTAAACCTCCCTTGGTGTAACTTGAGGCTGTTTCCTCTTGTCCTGTGACTTGTTACTTGGGAGAAAAGATGACCCACACCTGACTACAAACTGCTTTCAGGGAATTGTAGAGAATTATAAGGTCTCCCTGAGCCACTTTTTCTCCAAACACTCCCAGTTCCCTCAGCTGCTCCTCACAGGAGGAGGACTTTTGGTCTAACCCAATTGTTACTTCCAGGCCAGATAATCCTCTCTTCAGAAACATGTGTGAAACCTCAGGCTGTCCTGTCTTTCTGCAAGGTGAGATGAGGGAAACAACAGGATGCACTAAGGGAAGAAGGTAAGCAGGGCAGCAAGAGTCAGGAAGAACAAATTTCCTGAATGGCTGGTGAGGGCCCTTACCTTGACACTGTACCCAGGGTTTATCTCTAGTGGCAGGTTCTTGGCTCTCCTCCTTGTACATGCTGTTCTTCCTACGAGCATCACTTGAGATCTATAGCAGCAGGTTCCCTCCTTCAAGATGAACAGAAACATCAACCAAATCTTGCCCTCTTGATTCAACATTTCTTCTGTAGAGAATTTACACCAACTTTCCACTTGTGACAAATGCCTATACAAGGCTTGAACAAAAGAACATTAAAAGCAGCAGTGGTAATTTTCTTAGGGGGTTAAAAATACCAAAAATTGCTAATTGAATGCTTAGAAATGATTTATGCTCTGCAAAAAATAACAAGTTATTTAGTGAATATGGCTTTACCCACCTCAACAGTGCAAGTTCTTCTGTGTTGTTGGTGAATTCTGTGCCTTGGATGACAGGAAACAAGAACATTTCATCTGAAATATCAAGAGTACATTTTTCCTTGCAGGACAAAGTTCTAACACACTTGCTGTGGAGTTTACACACTGACAATGAAATAGTGTACAAGTTGTACAAAACCCATGATAATTTTTTACTTCTACAGACATATGTAGATCAATCCTATTTGAGAGGAATAAAAGGGGCCACAGGTATATAGGCCCTGAGAAATGCAACCTTTTCCATGAAAGGATACTCAGAAGCATGGATAATTTTAGCAATATTTGAGAATTTCAGTGCTGGGTCAATGCAGCATGAAATTCTCAATTATTCTTTTTCAGAAGTCATCCCAAACAAGAACACACTGATATACTGAATTGATGACAGAAAATGGATTATATCTGGGGTTTTCCATGAAAAATTCGTGCTGGAAAATGCCAAACAGGCAGAAAGGTTTGGATTGAATAATGCAGTTTTCATGAGACTTCTAAACTGAAAAAAAGATGTTAAAGCCTTTTCAAAATAATTGCAAGTGTCCCAATACATATTTTTCCAAGTGAACGTTTATTTAGTTTGAAATATATTTTGATTTTAATTTTTAATTTATAAGTGAAAGCAAAAAAAATGAAATATTTTGAAACTACTGAAACAAATGGCTCAGTTAGATTTTTTACTTTTTAGCAGTGTATGGGTTAGCCACAGAATTAGCTGAAAAAAAATGAAATCTTGAAAACTCCCAAAGGACAAAAAAAGCACTTCACTGTCAGCTATAAAATGAGAGAAAATTATAATGACATTTTCATTTAGCACAAAGATTTACTAATACACCCACATTTTCATAGGAGTTGCAAAGACTTGAACTTGGATACACTTTGGGTTTCTCCCCAAGTGTGATGCTTACTTATGGTAAATAATATGTTTTTACCAGATCTGATCATCTACACTCTTAGATAAGTAGCTGCTGATATTCCAGCCTCTACAAGGGTTATAGTCTCTGTTTCACATGCTGGCACAAGAATGAGGGCAGGAAGCAAGAGCAGGAAATGTCACAGTTTTAGTCCAAACTAATGTGTTTAAACAGAAAATTATAAAGCCTAAATAATTCAGAAGTGAGCTATCCAAAGAGAAAGAGCCCTGGATTTTGGGAAGGGTTAAGCCTTGTAGGGGAGAGAGGAAAGGCCTGTGTAGCTTCACTGTGCTAGTGGTGTAGGGCAAGAACATTCTGAGATGTCTGCTCAATTTGTCAGGAATTTATCTTCTGAACTGTTACCTCCCTCCAGCTTTCCCCAGAACACCCTTCTCAGCCCTTTTATCTGCGAGCTATCTTGGAGTTAACTGTCTACCTATTGCCTTGGCTGAACCACACTAATCGTCAGCTAATTACATATGAAGACTCTAATTTGCTTTGTCTTTCTCAAAAAACCACACGTGTGCAGGCATGCACGTGAGTGCACTTCTGCTCATGCCATGAAATCGCATCAGCTGAAGCAGGATAAAATTTGTTGCATGTTGGCTGCCATCTCTGATGCTCACCACCACCACCAGGCCACCACCAGTGCCTGTCATTCCTGATATCCAACACCACCTGTTGCTCCAACACCAGTCTTCTGTAGGGCAGAAACTGGAGCAAAGAAGAGAAATACGTGTTTGTCATTGAATTGAGCTGAGAAGAAGGAAGAGGAGAATGATAAGATCAGAGCCTGCAGCACTTTGTTTATGAGAACATCCTTCCAGTGATATATGTCTGCACCAGGTGAAAGTATTGTGTCACCCCAAACATATTTTAAATGCCAGGGCTGTCATGCAAGAAGACAATGATGAACAAGTTTAAACAGAATATGGTTTTGTAGCCATGTACAGAGTTACCCTTTGAAGGTTTGCACTGGTAGTGCTTCTTAGCAAAATGTTTCCAAGCTCTGTTATGTTCCCCTTCAGAACCTCTCTCACACAGAATTTAAACTAAGTGGAAATGTTTCCATTGCAGACAAACCGATGGGGTTATACATAAAGCAATGTTTTTCCTCAGGTAGGATTTTTCAGACCATTTCACATATCCTCTGTGCCGTACTCTCCAAGTTTGTCATAACTCCTTGGATAGGAAACCTACTCCGTTTAGCAAATAGGCAAATGAAGGTATGTCTACGCTGTGCACTGAGGAGCAGGGGTTGGCCTCAGGTCACTGCATGTCAGAGGTTTACTCAGACTAGCCCTAGCATGCTCCCATGGACTGAATCCCCGTTAGCTGCTGGAGCTCCCAGACCACATCACCTGGTTTGATTTCACACAAAAGAATTCTGTTTGCGTGCTCCAAGGCTGCCTGGCCTGGTGGGACAAGGTAAACAGGGTCACTTGGAGGGTTCACTCTGAAAGTGCACTCCTGGGCCAAGTGAAAAGCTAATGTAGGAACACCTTTCCTCACAAAGTAGATATGCCCAGAGCTATCATCACATGGCAGTTTTCTTCCCAGATATTTATCTTGAGCTTAACTGCACGAACACCATCCCCGTGTTATAACACTATTGCACAACATGACTCATTTGCTCAGACTGACAGCTCAAATTGAGCCTTGGGAAAGCCAGCATCCAACACATGGTATTGAATATGGGCATGACCAAATCCACCTTGGATTCAGGTGAAAGAGTTTTAGCCATGAATGTCACGTGGGAATGAAGACAACTGCGACACCGCAGAGCTGTACGTCTTTGAGTCAAGTTAAGGTCAGAGCCACTACATGACCCATCCAGGACAGCATTAATAACTCTTTACAAGAGAGAGGAAAGGGAGCTTCTGATTGCCTGAAAAAACATTCAAGGAGGTAGAAATTCTTAAGTGCTTATTAAGGTCCTGTGTGGGCTTGTGTAATGTGCTTAGCATCTCCCCCTCAGATATCCTTTCTATAAAATGGAGATACCTTATTTTCCTCACAAGGCTATTAGGAGAATTTTCCAATTAAAGTCCATCATAAATGAAAGTGTCATGCAAACAGTATTTAATCACTTGACTAAAAATGGTCTTCAACTTCTTTGGGTAGAACATTAGTTTTTATAGGGACTAGGTGTAGTGTCCAGCTTAACATAAGGCTTTGAGATCACATGCTGCATCTTTAAGACAGAGTTTACTTCTGAATCAGTAAATGTACTAGACAAAGCAGTCATTATTTATGCATTCCTGCATACATGGCAAGGTGAAAATAATAGAATAAACATCATATACTTCATTATGATATCGGTTTACACTTCCAGGGTACACAAAAAGAGGCCATTTCATCAAGCTAATTGCCTGAAAGTAAAAGAGAGAGAACTTTAGCTATTAGTCTATTATGGGGCTTTTTTCTTAATCACAAATAGGGGCCGTGTGTCCCCAGGGGGATGTGTATTCTAATTTACAATTGAACTACAGATCAGAGCAATCAATCTTGTGCAGCACTTTTACAGTGTAATTGCTGCAACATAACAAATAAAAAAAAAAAGCAGCCTAAGTCGAGTTTCAGCTTGAGGTGGAGATATTTACCAGGCATTGGTTCAGGGTGGGAGGGAGGCAGAGAGAAGAGAGAGGCGCCAAAGCCATGAATATGCAATGAGGGCTCATTAGTGCCCCAGTGTTGCCATGACGAATGGCATTATCCCCAGACTGGTGCAGCCTAAACATGAATTTTATAACGACCCATTTATCATGGCTTGTCACGGGTTTCTTTACTGTACTTTCTACTGACTCTCACACCTTCCACCATTAGCACCTCAGAATCCCCTCCTTTTGTTCTTTCATCTTATTCCAGTTTAGTTTTTGGTAACGATTCTCAACCGATAAGGAACAGCAATATGCTGCTGTTCAAGAGTTCAGAGCTTCACAGGCTCAGGACCCACCGCCAAACATGTTGGTGGTCTTCAGTCCACTTACTAGTGGATAAGTGTCCTCATTGTCACAAATATCTGCAATCTTGTCAGTTGACTCAGCAGAAAGGTCTTGGATTGACCGAGCATCGAGACAACTATCTTTCCATCCTGGCAGATGTGATGGATGAATCTGTTTTGTTGACCTAGGCCTGTCTAAAAGTGCTCTTCCTCAGCCCACTCCAGCAATGTGCACAGTATAACAATCCATCCCTCATCTTTACATTGAAAAAAGGATAAATAAACAAAACCTGCTTTCTCACCAGTTTCACTTAAACTAAAAAAAATGTACTAGGTATAAAACCTAAGTGATAGGAAAAGCATTTACCTTCCAGGAGCAAGAGATATTAGTCAACCCTACAGGAAAACAAAATTACTGTGAAGCAATTAGTGTCTGGCTTCAGCTCATTTTTGGTCACTGCATGTTGTCTCTGTTTTACTGCTGTCCCTTTGGCCTACTGGATCCCACATTTAATATACCAGTGCTTATAAAGAAATCCCTGTGGCTCTGAAGGCTGAATTGCCACTGCTGGGCTAAGGCCTGCTCTCTAGTATATAGAGGCTTTCATTTCCCAAGTTATGAATCTGACATCTCATGGTCAAATCCATGCCAGTTTATTTCTGAAAAGTCTGTCGTCATTATTTACCCCAAATAGTTTCACTGTCAGTTTGCCTTTTTTTTTTTTTCCACGGAAGTGTCTGGAGTATCGGAAAGTATCAAGCCTCTCTTTGTTGAATTTTACACTTTTGCTATTACAAGAATTTGTCTTTAGGGACAGAAAAATCAAGCAATTTTTTTCCAGCTATTACTTGGATAGGACTTCATGTTCTTAAACAAGTTGTGAGCTCCCATGATCTCTGAAAACAACTCTCTCGAGGTCTTAGATCAGGGTAGCCCTACAGTTCTTTCATTACTCTACTGGATGTTTGAAAATATTAAAAGGCATCTAACATCCCAGTCCAGCAATTTATAGACTTGGAGTCTGGTGCCTGAGCCCTCAAAGACTCTATTTCTTCCACAAAATCCACATTTTTCTATTCTTGTCACCAAGACAGGCATGTGTTTCACTAGGAGTAGTTTTTCAATAAAATGGTCACATTATCCAAAGATTCATCGCAGGTTCCCACTTTGGTCCATGATGGAGTGTATATATACATGTATGTATCTCTGTGGACTTTTTAAAGCCCCAGACAGCATCTTGCACAAGTCCCTGACCTTTAATGGGGAACTCCAGCTCCTACTACAATATAAACAATGTTCTGTTAATTATCAGGAGACAAAAGAAGAATAGATATCTCTCCTGAAAAAACAAACCAGAAATTACTTCTAATGCTGCAGAAAATTTCCATGCCTTCATAAGGACTCAGGACACAGCAAATATTATCACTATTCCTAAGAATAAATATTTGCCCTATCACCCAGGTGATCTGATCATCTGTTGAGTGGGGAGAACGGAGAGTTGTCACAAACAACATTATTAAATTATTTTCATTTAACTCTTTTTAGGAGTACTAGAACTTACTGTGGTCAGTTTATAAGGACAGATTGATACACCTGATTGCAAGCCATGATCTGTAGTTTATGTGCTGGAATAAGCAGATTCCTGTTTCAGTTGGTTGTGGTAATTCACAGGTACCACGTATGGAGCTTATTCCATTAGTTTATACCAATACCTGCAGATCCCTTGGGAAATAGGTTCATCTTTTTGCACTCACCTCATCAAGCAGATAGACATCGAAATAAGGAATATTAAGGGCAATCCAGTGCAGATGACATCAAACTCTAGGTCACTTTAATGTCCAGTACCACGGCAATCATGGAATCATGTCAGAGATTTCTAGGTTGAGATCAACAACCATATGGAAGGCAGCTGCCTAAGATGGGAAAATGATCACTATTCCTCAGTCAATCTGCAAATGGCAACGATTAAAATAAAATAATTGCAATCTTTAAAATAATAAGTCCTTGGTTCTAAACCAACAGACTGCTAATGATAGGAAACACACAAATTTCAGGAGGAAAAAGATGACTTTCATTGCCATATGAATCCAGCTTCCAATCAAAATATCAGATGTGAGACTGTTTCATAGACAAATTAAAAAATATAAGCAAGATTTTCAAGAGAAAGAAAAATGTCTCAGGTGAGACTATCTGTTTATCCTGAATTCAGGAGAAATTGACTGCTATAAGATCAGAAGTAGGCTGTCAATAGACTCACAAGAAAATTCTGTGTCAAATATATATTTTAATATAATAAAAATCTGACCATATAGTAAAAAGCTGCAAAAATATATGCAGTAGTTTTCTGTATTCACAGATAAAATTCCCAACCTTAGGATGAAAAAGAATCTGAAAAAACCCACTTCAAGTGTGATTACTATTTAATGCTTTTCAATATTTGTTCAATTGACATATTTACAAGAAAAGAAAAGAAAAAACCCAAAGCCCAAACAGATACTATTTCCCTTTGTAAAGTGACACACTTCTAAAGACATGA
Source organism: Pithys albifrons albifrons (assembly GCF_047495875.1). Taxonomy (NCBI): domain Eukaryota; kingdom Metazoa; phylum Chordata; class Aves; order Passeriformes; family Thamnophilidae; genus Pithys; species Pithys albifrons. Next base: position 16,947,179 of record NC_092470.1, on the reverse strand, counting down.
TAAAATGCTTACCCTGAACACAAAACTCATTCTGAGACTGAAGTGTTTGAACACTGAGGCAGTGCCAGGGAGATCTCCTTCTGTGCTTGTAAGGGCTACTGATTTTGCTGTATAAACCTGATCAGTCTTTTTTTGTTATTTCTTTTTGTGGAGAAATTCATTCCTCCTTCCTCAATTGTGTTTCAAATATGGTCCAATATTTTTTCTCCCTTCAAAGGTTGGTTTTAGTCACCCTAATGAGCTAAAGATACTTTCCTCCCGATATCCTTCAGCATTGTCTTTAAGATTCCCCACCTTTTCCAAGAAGAGCCAATGGCTTGCTGCTCCCCACTTTTAAATAAACAAACAACATGTCCTTCTTCCCCCACTTTCTTTAATGACATCTTCAGTCATTAATGAGTTAATAAAAATCTCAAAGTCATCTGGGAATAGATAAGGGGGAAGAAAGAAGAGTATTGTACACATAATGACAGGCTCCCTGCTGGCCCTAAGATGTCATGGGTCAGCCATGTCAAGAATGTGTGTGCCCAATCATCTGCTGATTTTTATCAGCAAGGCCTGAAGCAGAATCTGACACGGCCAGTTTGGGAGTTACAATGAATAAACAATGACTTCTTGGATTGTTGGCGGCTGTATGATAGAGTGAGAGGGTTTATATATACTAAAACATGATGACATTAGCAATCAATATACCAATTACTGGACAAGTTATTGGATGAAGAATGCACATGTCTTGAGCTTTGTGCACTTTGAACATGCTACCAGCCATGGAGACCACAGAAATAATGTTATTTAACCCTTTCTAAACTAGATATCCTAATACCTGATGATCCTTTGAAGTTTCTTAGAGCATGAAGTAGAAGAAAGCCTGGTCTGATAGAGCACATTAAGCCTTCCAAATAGAAGGCATAAGCCTGACAAATTTATTTTTCATTAGAACTAGAAGGAGAAAGGAATAGATTTTTTCAAGTGAGCAGCTGAGTGTTGGAACAATGGATTCTAACAGATTTAAATTGTTCTCTATAAAATTTCACCCATCTCCCCCCAGAATACTACACAAACTTCATCACTGAGAAGTTAGAACTTATCTTTTATAGACTGGTTAAGGAAATGCCTCAACAGCTTTCACCTGTCTATTCTTAAGTAGAGAAAGGAAGATAAAATTTTAACATACTTTGTCCTGTGTGACTGAAAATACATTTCTGCATCTGATCAGTGATCAGTCTCTTACACTGTTTAGTCAGCTCAAAATAGTCAGTGTTTATGAGTTTGTTTTCAGTTATTCTGGAAGCGATTGTGAAGATTCAAAGCCAGTGTTGTAATTGAAGCCAGAATATAATGACATGATATAAATTACCTAATTCAAAGTACAATATAGAAGCAAACTAAGGTGAAGATCAATGCTGCAGGCAAATCTATTGTGGGCAGAGCTGAAATGTTGCCTGGATTGAAGCCAAATGGTGTCAACTCTCCATTGAGATGGACAAGTCAGTGATGTAATGTAAGGCTGATGGGTTTTGCCCTGAAATGCATCATTAAAATGATGTGGGAAAGACAGGTTTTATGACAGTTCTCCATCCTTTTCTGTGTAGTCTCTGAATGACAACTTTTACTGCCATCTGGGAAGCAGCAGTGCCACATGCCCTTTGACTTTTGTATAGGTGGGAGCAAGCAAGGGAGAGTGTAAATACAAAATTTAAGTCTGCCAGGCCATCAACCAATGCAGTAGAAATTGTGGAAAAGTAGGGAGGAGAAGAGTTCAGACATCAGAGTGGCCCTATGTGCTTGGTATGTATCAGGGTCTGAATAAAATCTGAAGATACATCTCTTACAGATCACTATTGTGATGTAAGGGCTAAAGTGTTACTCTAAATTACAATCAAATGTGCTGCTGTTTCTTAGAGCACTTTTCAGAGTTATGTTGAATAGTGATGGCAGAGGGACCAGCCTCAGAAAAAGGTGGAAAATAGATGAGACTGCATCTGGTTTTAACTGCAGTGGTTATGAAGTGTTCAGCTGGATCCTTTCAAATGGGTCTTCCCTTCCCATTGAGTAAGTTCTTGAAAAGTTAAAAGTGAATTTGTTCAGCATGTGTGATATGAATAACAAAATGCTTTTAAATGTAAGTGTTTCATAAAATAGCACCATTACCATACATTACAGTGAATACAGTTAAAAAAACAACTCAATAGTCCCTCCTCTGTAATTTACAATTAACTTTTTGCCTCAAGGTAACAGCTCCATTCACAAAAATAATGGTAATAGATTGACCCTGTTATGAATGGATAACAAGCTGGAAACAATATAGTTTGTCACAGAGCATTAACTGTTAATGTTGAAATTGTAAATAATGTGTATAGAACTTACAATGTAAATGGCTTCCCTTAAAAATATTAATTATGTCAATTAAACACTTGATGCATAATGGATTATTCTGAAACCTATTTAAGTCCATGTCAGACTGAGTACACAAACCATTTTCTAAGATCCCATTCCCAGACTACTGGAAAATCTATGGCTATGTTTTGATTGCTCAAGGTGGATGAGGGGGATGAAGGAATATTACCTGAAATTAAAGCTATATGGCTGCTTCTTTTACTTGTATTATTTGCATGCTTTTTGACCAAGTGCAGCTTCAGAAGATTAGACTGTCTACAAACACAAGGTTCTTCTGAGATGCTTTTAAGCTGCTTTGGAAACCAATGAAAAGCAACTCTCATCCAACAGTGCTGGCCAGTCACTGGAGGATCTCCATGGGATACAAAGCACTCTGCTGGCTTTTATGTCAATTTGTAATGACTGGTGATGGGACAGAAGAATATAGATCAGTTCTTGCATCTGCTGGTTTCTCACACCAAAATGATGTAACTCATCACTCACAAGCCAGCGAAAGCTGAGGGCTGATGCTACTCAGGTGATCTCTGTATGTTGTTTGGAGCCTGGGCTGTGCTCATCTAGGAGGAGGAGATTGCTATCACATGGCTCCGGGGACTGCTCCAAACCTTGTACATAACACATGGCATGAAAAAATTAGAATTTTCTCCCATGCCTGAGGACCATTAATTCATGAACATAATACTGAAACATTTTTTGTGCTTCCCAGTCACAATTAGTGCTCCTCAGCTGTGGGTCAAGACTGGACTTAACAGCACAATACTTCAGTGTTCTGGCCAATTACCATGTGTAGACTGTTGCCTTATAAAGGAGGGATTCCCACTAGATTATCCATGTAGAGAAAGTGATACTAAAATGACAAGCCACTAAGAGGTCAAATAACCAGTTGCCAGAAGTTAAAATAACTAGACTGTGGAGCAGCAATATCTGAGGAGCTGGCATGTGTCCCAGGCCTGGTTGTCACATAAATGAAAGAAAAGACAGCTGGAATCTTTTTGGATTGACTGTTATTTTCTGTGAATATAATGTAAATCTACTACTTTGGTTTTTCAAGCAAATGCCTGAACTGGGAGTTGAGAAACCGATTCAGTAAAATATAAGGTCTCTTTACATCTCATTTTTCCATGTGTGAACTTCAACTACTTTGTTTAGCTTTATCCTTTGGGATCAAGGACTGTTCTGACAGTCTAAGCATGAAGAGTCTGATTACAGTCCTTCTGTAATCCAAGCTAATACATTACATCCTCTCTTGCCAAAAGGTGTGTTCTCCCATCTGGGCAGAAATAAAGGCACTGCACATGTATAACTGAGCAGGCACCTCTACCTCCATGAAGGGGTCAAAATCACAGCACAAGACTGGGTAAGCAACACTCAGATTTCCCTCCACCTTATGCTTTTCTCCAGGCAGCTCTTGTTTCACCTTCAGTTAAAGTTTAGCTCTTTGCTATACATTCAGTGTCATCTCTTTAAAGATGTACATCTGAATGAGCAAGAAAGTTAGGGATTAGCAATGGACAGAGGTCAAGTCTGTCAAGACTTTAAGCATGTTGCTGGTTGTAAAAAAGATTACATTACTGGCAGCTCTTTGCCAGATCAGTACTTCGATGCCGAATGCTAATCCTTGCTGGGGACAAGATGGCTTGTAAATGTTATGGGAGAACGTAGCTTTTCCTGTAGAAAACAGGCATTTATGGTTAAAACACAGATTGTTTTCTCATGCTTATGTTTGCATTTCATGCCAATTCACTTTTGCTTGCTATGAGCTTCGCTTCAGTACTTACATTTAATCACTTAAGATCTTTATTTGTATAGCTTAAGGAGAGTGTGATTGAGTTCTTGAAGAACTGGGGAGCAGAAGAGCCAGAGCTCAGTCTCAATCTTTGTCGAGGGAAAACTCTAGAACTGGTCAAATCCTGTGTGCCTGGTGAACCTTAGTTTTCTCATCTGTAAGATGGAGCTCCATGTAAAAAGGGTCCTGTAAAATTTTACTTATGACAGTCAGAAGCACAGTGTTTATTGGATTTATAAAGCAATCTACCTGTTTTACTGTGGCTAACTGTGTATCTGTTACTGTCTTAGTAATGTCCTTTCCTGCAGTCATAGAAGCACTGAATGGTTTAGGTTTGGTGAAACCTTCGAGACCATCTTGTTCCAACTCCTTTGCTGTGGGCAGGGAACTTTCCATCAGACCAGGCAGAATCCACTACCAGGGATGAGGCACCCACAATTAGATAACTTTGGGTGAGCTCAAGTTTCCAGGTCAGATGTTTGCACAAGGACAGTCAAGGCATAAGGCAACACTAGATTTTAAAATAACAGAAGACTCAGTTGGCCCAAAGTTTATTCTGCTGTGGGCTGAGAGCATAACTGGGTGTAAGCAGCAGCTGTTATTAAATATGAGCAGGACAGTGGACATGATTGAGCATAGTCAGGAAATTAATGTTGTACTAGTAGATCTCCAGCAGCTGACAATGCTCATACAGCCATTCCTTTGGCTGTCTCACGTGAAAGTGAAACAAGCAGATCTGGGTGCAAACTACACTCACACCTGTTTTTGGCATCTAGAGATCCTCAGTGTCTCTGTGCCTCAGTTTTTCATCCTATTTTGGGAGGTAATGAAACCCTATGCTAAGGCCAAAATCAATAAAGCTTCACTTTAAAGGGTCTGATGAGGTCAAGAAAACACTAGTGCCTGATGCACGTGAGTTCAAGAGTAAAGGGGACCATGTAAGTTCCCAGGTAGATTTGATAACAGAGTTCATAAAATAAGAAAAGCAAATTCAATCTGGGGAAACTTGAGCTTGTAGGTTTCATGCAACACACATTTAAAAGCTATAAAATTAGAATACTCTGATGGAAGGGGATTCAACTTTTTTTTGTGGCAAGAAGTAAAAAATGATATGCAGCATGCTAAGTATTAAATTGTGTTAGTTCAGTTTTGTTATGCAGATGGATTTTTTGCCTTCTCTACTATTTAAAATGTTTTGAATTAAAATAGCTTACTCAAGGTCACCGAAGGCATATGGTCCTGCTCAAAACTTTAAACAAAACATTAGTTTTTACAACCTTTTGTAATTTGGTATTGTATACAACATGGTTATAGACGGAGTTTCTGTAATCTTTGCAGTGGGTGACAGAAATATGAGAGCCAAATTTATAAGCCATTTAGTGAAGCATTTAATCAATTTCATGCATAGGAAATAACTCCGATTGCTTTGCTTTATCAATCTTGCTTTCTCAGAGACCTGCAGTCACCCCAACCTCAAAACACTTCAGTGAGTGTGGGGGGAACCATATGCAAAACTCTAATGCTCTACACAGTGTCAGGGACTTCTGAGGACTGATTAAACTTGACAGCATCAATAATCCCTCTTGAAGCTGTTCATATATATTTCAGAAGGAAGGCAGAAAGCCCAATATTTATAAGAAGTTGCAAGGCCTCTTTTTACTGAGTTTTACACCCTTTGTCTGGAATGAGTCTTTGACACTGTGTAGAGTTATGCAGATTGAGCTTGCTTCTAATACTAAAGGGTTTGTGTATGTAGTCTTTAATCACTTAGAAACACTTAAACACCCTCCCTGCATCACATGTCCCCGTTTCCATAAACTATGACTAGCATATCATTTGACAAATTCAGAGACACTACTTGAGATGATACTGCTCACTATGGCCATAGCAAGGAGACAACACAAGGTCTAGAGTGTCTTGAAGCCCAGGTAAGAGTTAAAAGTCATACCCTGGGGGCTTATGAGAGACTGAACTGAAGGACTATGAGAGCTCATCTTCTGGTCTTCAACCTATGGCTCTGGATGGATCACCTGACCATTGGCACTGGGCAAGAAGTTGGGAACAGTCCTCACACCCTCCACAGGGCAACTGGTGAACTGGATGTTCCTGAGCTCCATCCTGATTCTGGTTGCATCTGTACTCACAAGGAGATGGGAAAGGTCTGGTCTACTGGTACATGCCAGCACAAGTTACTGCTCTTTCTACAGAAGGCAAAAGAAAACTGTCCAAACCAACCTCACCCCCTTCTTCTGCATCTAAAATCCCTACCTGGAGTAAGAGATAAGGCTTAAGAGACTATTTCAGAGCACACTTTCTTCTCATGTACTACAACAGCTTGTACAATACCCGAAGCAGAGTACTACAAAGTGACTTTTTTTCCTGAGTGAAAAATTCCTGAAGGAGCAAAAAGCCAATCTCTCTGATAATCATCAGCTGCTCAACTATATTAAATTTAGACAAGGCTACAATAGTGCCAGAGTTGTCCCCTGCCCTCTAAAATTAGAACTGAAAGAATGGTGGGCATAGTGCTAAATATATAACTCATTTAAAAATAATGTGCTCTCAGGCTTTCGTAATGCTTGAAAAACTGATCATCATAAATCCCTAAAGATCTGTTTGCACAGCCAGCCTGCCTGCACCAGCCCCAAACATGTTTCAGTAGGATATATTCTTTTCCTAACTCTCCACTTTTCTTCATAGTATATAGGAAGAAAAGCAAGAAAGGTTTGCTGGAGTTAAACAATACACCTTCTAGTTATCTACCAGGACAGAAGCCTAACCTTGCCTCTGCTTTCTATATAGAAGCAGAAAAATGAGAAAAGAAAAAAAGAGTTAATATTTACTATCTCTTATAAGCATTAATCTTGGAAGAGTTAATAGGGACTGTCCATTTGAAATGATCACGAGTGTGAGCTTTAGCTCTTCATGCCACAGAAAAACCTTAACAGTCCTCTACATAATAAAAAAAAGACCCCTAACAGATTAAAAAACCTCATTTTTTTCCTTCTGTTTCTCAGCTGTAGCAAAACCTTGTACTAACAATTTCAGTACCAATAAGTAGGGTGGATTAAGAGCAGTTTTGCATAGAAACAGGGGCAGAGAGAACCTACATCTTTTGTTCCCTCAGGGTAAGAACAGCTTCTGTCTAGAAACAAACCTCTTCTTTCCTTCCCAACTCTCTTCTAACAACACATAGGACCCCACAAGGGAAGAGGTTACATTGAGGGAAGCCACTGTGGGGCTGCACTGAATTTATAGGAAGTTGGATGTAAATTGGACCAAAGGAATGCTGAGACCTTGCAGGACTTAGAAATCTCATCTCATGAGACAAGGGCTGTCTTGGAAAATGTAGGCTTTTATTTGCCAGATGTTTCTCTTTTTTGTTTATTTCAACTATTGGACCAACACACTGTGAATGTTTGAGGAGAGTTACACGAGAGAATGGGAACTATTTGTTTGGGAGTACTGGAAGTACCAAAAAACCCACTCACCTGCTTAGTGTAGTTCTTCCTTGAGGTGGGAAAAACAAGTCTGGGCTTTATAAAAAAAGAAAGTGCACTTAACTGAAAAAAATTAGAGATGGAGGTTGTGTGTGAAGTTGGGGGCCATGGTTAAAGCAGATAATGCTGCTTCACTACAAAATTTGTCTAAAAAGTAGTGTTTTTTCCTTCTACTTTAGCTACTCTTCCCCCTCTCCATGCTTATGGGCAGCTGTAGAGGGCTTAGGTCTCCTGTAGGGCTGTAAGAGGTGCCTGTGCCACAAGAAGTGGGTCTGGACTTGATCTGCTGCAAATATAAATGCTTGTTAGGGAAGCAAACAGGTCATATTACACTATTCTTGTACCTTAAATAAATCAAGAAAGGTGTAAATGTGCTAGTCATGAACTTATTTCTCCCTTGGGCTACTTTCATGAGATGTTTCTTTCTCTTCCTTCCCTCCCTCCATTCTCCCTTTGCTCTTTTGAATGCCATCAGCTTATTGGTGGGGTTTGCTGAAAATAGAAATATCAAAAAGGCATGTTTTCTGTTTGTTCATCTGGGACATTCTGGGGAGGATTAACTCCTTGAATTCTTCACCCCATAAATTTGGGGCTCCTTTTCTAGTTTTGCCTTGCAGAAATACTAAGGCAATAGAAGTACAAGTAAGAGAAACCAAAAGGGTTTTTTTTCTGCATAGATATATCTTTTTTAAACATCATCACCAGGTGATCTCCTTTTTTTTCTTTTTAAATAGCAACTTGGATAAAAAATGCTATGGTTTTCTGTTGGAGTAAGTCAGATCCTACCTGGAAAAGTTTATCACAACATGAATGCAGATTTTTGTGAGGGAGAAAAATAGTACAGAAAGTCAAGGTTAATTTTTATTTTTAAAGGATATAGTGATTAACAAGCAGATGTCAGTGGGCTGTTTCTGAGGAAACTGGTGGTTTTGATGAAACTGGTGTTTTTTACTCTGAAAATTACCATTTTGCTATTGCTAGGAACTATTTGCTACTCAGTAAAATTCTCTGGACTTGGTCTAGAGCTGTTCAATTTTTACTAAGTAAATGAGAATTAAAGAAGTGCTCCTACCTGCTAATTCACCAAAGAGGGTTTTCCTGAAGCAGAATAGACACAATTTGAAAACCTCAATCAAATTTTTTTACTGTTTAAAAAACACAGTATTTTATGGATGTAATTTATAAGCAGAAAAGAAGAGGGCTATTCCCAATATTATCTTTATCTTCTAGACATAAATAACAAACAACTCCAGTAATCAAAATTTACAGCAATTGTAATAGGCTTTGGCATCATTTATGTATCGCAGGGAATGTTAACATAATGTTGACTTTCAGGACTGAGGCCAATTTTTTTGATTTTTTTTTTCCTTTTTTTTTTTTTTTAGGCTGGGTTCTTTATATATATATATAAACCCCAGTGTATTTGTGACTTTTATGGCATTCGAGAGATTAATTCTCATAAATAACCCTGTTTATATCTCCTAATCAGAAAGTTGAAATTATCTGTGACAATGTGAGCACTAAAAAGTTGTATACTATGAAAATATTTCAATAATTAATGCATGGACTATCTAGAGCAATTGACAGTGAGGTCATAAACATAATGGGCCATCTGTGTTTGATTTGTATCTGAAAATGCTTAAAGGGAAAGGCAGGTAATTCAGGCTTCTCTTACAAATGTAAACAGGCAAGATTTTTCACCTCCTCAGAAGGTTGTTGAACCATTTCATTACTTTAAAGAGGAAGGGAAAAAAAGGTTTTTCCAGGCTAAAGCCTTTTAACACACTTGCATTTTGCTCCTGTATTCTCTGACAAGCAGTGCACAGCAGTGGGGCTTTTAGTTTTCTTTTAGAGCACACAGAGAGTTGTCACTCTCCTTTATTTACTTTTATATTGTTTGCTCTATAAAAAAATGCCACTTCAGGCTCCTGAGCAATCCCACCAGCTCACTTTGCATTCTGGGACGGACCTGGGTTTAAATAGTTTCCTCTGGATCTTTCCAAGTTCAAATCTGTACTGGGCTGTTGAAAGACAGCAAAAGGTTTATACAGGGATCTGGCTCATTGTGCCTTTATGACCCTTCTCTGGATTTGTCCCAGCTTGTCTCCCAAACCTTTTCTCCCTTGTGAAAGTCGAAGTTCAGGTTACCTGCATAACTGGGCTTGGATTTAATTTAGCACTGGATTTCTGTGCTGTAATCAGGAGAAAAGGATTGTCCTGCTATCGTTAGGAATAACTCTTTATCTCTGAACTTATATGCATTGGCATAAAGCCAATATCAAGCTGCAATGACTCAATAAATAAACAACCAAATACCCCTCTTGTTTTCACTGGCTGATCCGATGACAGTCAGACTCCTGCTCTTGGCACCGACCTAGGCTCTACTGAAGGAAATGCCATTATCTTTCCTGTGCCAGGCAGAGATTAATACATTCTTAGAAATTGAATCCAGACAGGACTTCTAAATGATTTCATGTGACCTCCTGTATATCAGGGCTATTAAATACTACAAATTACCTATGATAAGACCAGAGATTGCAACCTATTTAAAACTCTGTACATTTTTTTTCTCTGCTCTGCACTTTCTTGTTCCTCAAATATTAAGTGTAGGCACAGATTGGGCCTAGCAAGGTAACACTAAAATCCAGAGAAACTGGCTGAAATGTATCTGGGTAATCCCACACAGTAAGGATTCCCTCACTGTCCCTGATAAACTGATCTGGGCTAATTTCCTTCTCAGATCTGAAACTGGTGATCAGTGTGAACCTGAGCATGAAAACAGCAGACACCAGCTGCCACCTGTGAGATCTCTCCATTGCCCCCTCAAATTTTGATCACCTCTTCAACATTTCACATCTAGCATTGCAAAATCTTGGATGTAACCAAGGGGAAAAATACTGGAATGAAGCAAGACCAGAACCTGAGCTATAACACCAAGGTGTGAGAATTATTCTTGACATTGGAAGTACCTGTCTGATGCTAAGGACTCTAAAGCATAAATATTTTTTTAATGTTGGACCACAAGTGTAACAAAAAGGAGAAAACACAAAGCCCCAGATTCAGAGTGGCAAGAGAAATACTCTGGTCTCTGCAGTTTAAGCATATGCATTTCTCTCATTTGCATAAGCATCCTCCTTCTTTCCTCATATCCTTTCAAATAGGAGTGTGCAGAAATTGCTGGGTGTTCCAAGTCAGACCATGAAGAAGATAAATTCTAAAATTCTATGTTGTCTCAATTAAAGTGGATAAACACCCTTCACCCATGTTTATCTTCAGCTGTACTGTTGTATCTTCAGATTGAAGAATTTCTCCTAAGAGTTACAGAAGAACCTCCTTTGTTTTTTTTTAATCCTTTCAGAGAGCAAATTTTTTCTTAAACACTTCAAGACCACCAGACTCAAAGTTTAGCAGTTTGCAGTGCTGGGAAACTGCATCCAACTTCAAAGCTGAGTTTCTGTAACTTCTGTTTCCATTTTTGCATCTTGTCACGTTGTTGGCAGTAAGGTCAAATGCCCCATGTTATCCAATATTCTCCCTGCGTGCAGCTTCCACTGCTCAGGAATCAAGTCCTCTTCCTTCTTTTTGTTAAACTGAGGGATTTGAATTTATATGTTGCACAGCAGTGTTTGTTTCTAGTACCTAGATAACTTTATTCTCCTATGGTCTTACTTTAGTATGTCTCCCTTTTGAATGTGGAGTTGGACTCAGCTGTCTAATGGTTTATATTACCAGTTGTTTTCATCAGAACAAGACACTTTCCTTGTTTCTACTTGAATCTCTCTTTTTTCATTCTAGCTCTGGACTCCAGAGAGTTTTGGCCTCATTATCCTGTAGCACTGAGTAGAGGTGGAGATTAAATCCTTCAGGTTCAACTGTTTTGAGACAGTTTCCTGCTCCATAAAGGTAGCCTTGTTCCCTGATTTTTGCTGTATTTACCTACATTGCAGTAAATACAGAATAACAGATTGCTCTGAATCAGAATCTCATCCTTTCCCATCACTTGCTAAAATAATAATTCTTCCTGTCATCTACATGTTTTCTTAGCACTACTTTATGTACTATGTGAAAATTTCATAATAAAGTTCATGATACTGTAAACTGCAAGTTGTACGAAACCAAAGTAAAACCTGACCCAACCATAGTCTGTGACAGATGCTTAGGAAAAGATTATGAGAAGAACTCTGTACCTTCCTGGTTTCCTAATCAGCAGTTAAAAGACAGCCAAAGCTGCTGTTTAATATTACTCAGGGAAGTTTGCTGTTTTTAAAAATCCATATATAATTTTGTTCTCTCCTGCATCTTTGAAAATGAGTTCCATCATTTAATTCACCCTGAGGAGAAAAATACTTTCTTGTAGCAGGTGCCCTATATTGTATTATGAAAAAGAGTGAATAACCATTCTCTACTTGCCTTCCCTTTTTCAGGTTTTATAGGCCACATATTGTGTCCCCTCTTTCTTTTTCAGATATTCTTAAAAAAGCAGGAAGGTGTTATAATTTTCTGCACCTATTTTGAGTCAGAATGACCAGAACTACCATGGATTTATCCATGACATAAGGATATTTTCTGCATTTTCATTTTCTACTCATATTCTTATATCTTATTTTCCCTTTTGTGGGGTACCAAATTGATGCTTTACAGTGAATTATTCTCAATCATGGAGATCTTTTTGGAATATATGCAACTACAGCCTGTATGTGTGTCTGTATTGCACTTGTATTACTCTCCACTCAGTGACACTGAATTTATTCTGTTTTTCTAATACCCTGGCACTTAGAACAGTGAGATATTTTAGCTTGAATCATGTTGGATAATTCTCTATCATTTATCCATATATAATCAGCATGGTTGGTGACACAGACTCCTGTGGAGACCCTGCTCAATAACTGCCCCCCAGTCTTAAAACTGGGTATTTATGCTTGTAACCATCTCATCTTATAACAGCTTAGTTCAAGGCATTTTGCTGTGAAACCTTCTCAAAGCCTTTCTAAAAATCTCTGTGTCCTTGCTGGAGATGCACATGCAATTACTGATTCCTTCAATAGAACTTTATTAAAAAGGCTTTGTGAAGAGCAAAGAATGACTCTGAATATCACTTAACATTAAAAAGTGTGGTGGGTTTGCTTGGTTAAATTTAAGATAATTTCAAAAGAAAAAAGTGTTTTTCTACTTAGGACTGTTATCTGGCATTTGGGATATACAGGTTGTACTCCTTCTCTGCCAAAAATCTGTCTTACTGAGCTAGTTGCTTCGTCTTCCTGCTCAGAGGTGCAATCATTACTTATTTCTTCCTTCTCCTCTATTCAGCCTCTAAGCTTTCCAGGATAGGGACAGAATATTTGTATCTAGAATTTTCTTCAAAACACTTTGTTTGGTAACTCTGGCTGATGTCATAATCCGAGTTGATAATGTTTTTGTTAAGGTCAAATAGTCTGATAAGGGCATTAAGTAATTGTTTTAATCAAATTACATTTCACTCTTTCAATTAGTTGAAATATTTTTTTTAATTTTGGTGATACATTGTCTCAATGAGAATATTTTTAGCCACTAAATACACCAGCATGCCAAAATAAAAATAATTCTGTGTTATTTCAGGTAAAATTAATTTGCTTTTATTCTGCTGTTTTAAAGAAACCGGTTGGACTCCAGCTGTAATAATATCTGAAAAAAAAAAAGCCTTTTTCATGAGATTTCACTAAGGCGTGATAATTAAGAAATGGGACAAAAAATCACAGTGTGTCTGCACTGAGGATCTTGTGCCTTAAGAGTCTGAGTAATAACAGTTGGGTCACTGACCATAAACCAGTCCTATAAATGCAGAATATAAGATCTGAACAGGGGCATTTCCTCACAATGATCATGCCAGCAGCTAATGGTAATATCCAGTGGGTCACCCGTCCTTCCTCCCTCCCCATTTAAAGTGACACCATGCCCGTTTTCACTGTGCATCTATCATAAAGACACATTGATTTCCTTTTGGAAGAAAACACATATTTCTTCCCTCCTGCTAAGAAGATAAATCTGACAGATTTTAATCAAATGTAGTTGTTCACAACTATAGAAATGTTTCCAGTGTCACAGATGAAAACCTTCCCCCCCCCTCCCCGTTCCTTTTTATTTTAAAAAAGTGGGGTGGTGGTTCTGGAAGTCAAGTTTATTTGGAGAGTGCACCTGTGCTAAAAATCCTACTACATGCACCAGCAGTTAACATTTAGGAATGCCCTATGGGCAGGTTTAACTTTACTGTCCTCCAACATAATGCCTGTCTTGTAGTGGCAACCATGAATACTGTGACAGTTAAGGGCCTGTCAGTGGTTCTGTCATAAACTCCCCTGTTTCCAGGGTTTTTATAACTCAGCCATAAAAACTCTCTCCAAGATAAAGCTTAGCTTACCAAGGCAGACTTGAATCTGATCTTGGAAAGGCAGATGATACATACCCCTCTGCCCCTTCTGAAATTAGCTATGATCCCCAGGGAAGGGCTCTCACAAACCATGGGTGCCATACATGTCCAGCAATATATGATAGATGAAGGGGGAATTGTGTCTTAGAAAGGCTTTCATCCTCTTCAAATGGCAAATAAATTGGCCTTTTTACTTTGAAGCAAGAGAAGTCAAACAACACAGTGCTTTCCAATTTAAATTGCATTTTTACTTTAGCCTTTTATTTCTTAAAATAAGTTTAGGAGTTCATTACTGCTTAACCTGGGCCATAGGAAAATATCTGAAAGCATTTAGAAATGCAGAAAATAACTCACTGTTTAGGCATTAGTCTGGATTTAAATCAGTGGGAATGAATGTAAAAGTGGAAAACCTGACGAAAAAGATCAATCAAATCTGAGTAGAGCCAATGTTCAGAGCAACATAGAAACCACGACTATTGTGACTCTGAAAGAAAGGGAGTGGTGTTAAAAATGTAAAGTTACAATTTAAATTTCTGCTAATTTGTCTGTAGACTTACTTAACTCAGCTTGCAGGCAAGGATGGCTGCAATGCACTCCAGAGGTGGAGCAAATATTGGTGCATAATAATAATATTCCATAATGGCTGCTAGGATAGGTTTGGAAGTAGGTTATTCATTACTCAGTAAAACTGGAATGTGATAGATGGATGTTAGTTGTACTGTGGTTCTGATGCTGTGTTAATGCCCACTAATTAAAAAAATTCTGCAGCTTCTGGATACTGGATATATCTGGGTTGTGTGGTTTGGATTTTTTTTGGGAGCAGGAAGAAGCGTTCAACTCTGCCAATATATCCACAGGCTTTCCATTCTTTGCTGGTAGTTATCTCCTGATTCTTGAGGTGCTCCAGTCCTTTTTATTCCTTTCTTGAGTGCCCCAAAGCTGAACACTAAGTCTTTTCAATTTGAACCTGCATTTACATCTGATCAAAATAAAGGAAATGCTTTTAATGTGACTATTTAGATCAAAGAACAGCAGGCCAGTGCTGAGTCCTGCTGAAGTGTTTGGCCAATATTGGCTAATAATTGACTGATAAAGCTCTACCTATGATCATTTTAAGCCTATACTCTATCCTTGTAAGCCAGTTGGAGGTTCTTCAGCAGGCTGAATTTTCAAGTCTTTCCACTCCTGAGTCTGATTTCAGCCACAGTCCCCAGCTGGGTAGTGGCCAGTGGGCTCAGTGGCTGAGTTTGTTGGGGACAGGAGTTGCATTAGACAATCTGCTACAAGAGCTGGTACCTTCACATGTTTATTCCTAGTGTTGGCCTTTATCTGCAGTATTTGACATTTTTGCTATATTAAAATTTGGGCTCTAAGGAGCGGGAAGATAATGACTCAAATTGTCACCTCTCCTACGGTGATTTTATTTCTGGGTGCCATACGAGGCGTGTGGTGTCTAGGAAGGAGGGATGTTTTACATCAGATATTAGGAAGAAATTCTTCACTGGGAGGGTGGTGAGACACTGACACAGGTTGCCCAGAGAGGCCGTGGACTCCTCATCCCTGGGGTGTTCAAAACCAAGCTGGATGGGTCTCTGACTAAACTGGTCTAGTGGAAGGTGTCCCTGCCCATGGGAGAGGGGTCGGAAAAGGTGAGTTTTAAGATCCCTATCCACCCAAACATTTTCAGGATTCTATTGCTTCTGCCATGTCTAAGTGAAGAATATTTTCTTTGTCCCATCCTCTGGTTGTCATTTTGGTAAAGTCCATTTGGCTTGACCAGGGTACTAATGTGGGCCATGACAGGAACTGGGAGAGGGGGAGAACAATGATGACTGTTCTTCTCCTGTTCTGCTCCTGGTACAGTCAAGCTACTTGGTACCTCTGACTGCTTCATGCTCCAATCCAGAGGGGCAAAGGAGAGGGAGGAAACTGCCAATCCATTTCTTTCAAAGAGCAGTTTATAACAGTCTAAGGAAAAACTATGGAAAATGAAAACATATTAAGTAGGAAGGGGACAAGTGTCTTTTATTTGCTATTTTATACTGATAATGGAACATTTAAACCAAGATCCTTTTTGGAAATAAGTCAGAATTAAGCCCTGGACAAAGCAATTCTTACTTTTAAATAGTGTTTCTGCTTCTCTCTTATGGAGAACCTTCATGGCTCCTGCCCCAAATCAGATCATTCAGGCCTTACTCTTCCTTACATCTAAGCTAACAAGATGATGTTTTGGTGACCAAGGTTTCCTCTAACATTTGTGCCTTTATGGACCTTTCTTCAAGATATCAAGGAAGTTTATCCTTTTAAGGAGTCTGGTCTCCCAGTGATTTTGGGGTGGATTTGCACATTTAAGTCCCATCAAATGCTAATAGGAATTCCTTGGTCAAATCCTCTGCCCTGTCCCTCTTCATGCCTCACTGGGAGAAAAGAACCATTAGTGTGTTTAAAAGTAAATTTCAAGGTTTCCTTTTTGTGTGTTCCAATGTCTGAGGTTTATTCCTCTTGTCCTTTTTATTTTATTGTGAGGCACCTTGAGTTATTTGCATGATAAGACACCCTGTAAATGGATTATATTGTAATGCATTGTGTAGGTTTAATGCTGACAACAGCTTGGTTTGGAAGTAAGATAGCAACTTAGATTTTTAGTTTCTGATGTGCCATGCAGAGAAATGCCTTTTGAGAAGCATGAGGCGAAGCAGGAGGGATGAGGAGGAGGCAGCCAGAGTTAAGTTGTATGAATAACGCAAGGGAAGGCTGGCGTTAAAGCAGAGCTGAATACATTAACTTCTCAGCCTCCAAACTGGAGACAATCAACAGCACAAATGTGAGTGGCTCCCCCTTCTCTGCTTTAACACTTACTGTGGTTTTCCCTTCATTATTTCCAAGGATAGCAAGGGAATGGCAATGTTTTTCGGTAACAACCTTCACATGTGATGGGTGTACCTTTGCAGGCACAGTGTCTAGAGTATTATGTCATTATACACTACCTACTTATAAGCTCAAGTTGGCACTCTGGAGAAGGCCTATATTTCAGAAAAAGTGGTGAAATGAAGAAAACGTCTGTTTTCTTGGGGAAGTAGATTGCCCTTACCTTTCACTGGACCATGTAATGAGTGCTGGTGCAGGATGTTTGGTAGTCTGAGCACAAAGCATGGAAAACATACACTTCCTTGGAACAGTATATTTAAATCCTGGCAGAAAGAGTTTGGCTTTTACTCTTGAGGTAAATATGCAGTTTGCATTGAGTGGGTATTTTGGATAATGCCACAAAACTCTAAACTTGGTGTGCAGGCTAAAGTGCTTGCCATCTCTGCTGAAATTTTGCACATGGCTTCATTTCATGTTACATGCTTGAGATACTCTGGGCAAGTGGCAGAAATTCCTCTTTCTCCCTTTCATTTGAAGGATAAAACTTGCAAGTTTTTAAAACTTTGCTCCATACAACTCAAAGCTTGAATAAAACAATAGCCATTAAACCAAAGGTGATGACTGTTTCTCTTGTATCTTGTTGGCTGAATTCTTCATGGCACCCAGCACTCTTGTTCTGGTTTAAAATTCTTGAGCATCTCAACAGCTTTTGGCATGCACATGGTGTCATTTCAGCTAATTCACATATTAAATTGCAGTTTGATAGGTAATGGTAAATATTTTAACTGTTTATTACCTATAGTGGTTGAATGGTAGAAGCTGAGCAGTCGTGCAAAATTTATGCATCTCTCAAATGAAAATAAAATGCTGCTTGGAATCACTTTACGTTGCATTTTTTAGCTCAAAGTAGTAATGAATAGCATTTTGAAAATCACTTTGATCATTGTACTCTTAAAAAAACCAACAGAGCAGAGACAGGAGTATCTTTTGGGAAGAAGCCTTTGAAATCATAAAGTGTAACTAAACTTAGTCAGCATACTGTGACCTGTCAGGAAAGAGCTGATCCTATTAAAGCTCCACTGCATGCGGCCAAAATACTTTAAAGAGAATTCTGTAGTTTTCTGTGTTTCCTAATGTCAGTGTGGCACAGAAGGAAGATTGGCTGCTATGTGAGGTTTTTTATTTTTTTTTTTTATTTTAAGAGAAAAAGAACTGCTTAGAAGTGCCGCAAAAGCATTCCTGATTTATGCGACTGTGTTGGTGATGATGCAGTTTCTGGGATATACAGTCACTTGATTCAGCTTTCTGAATCTGTGACTGAAAAAGGCAGATTTTGATTACCAATCCATTCTTTTCAATTAAAATATATAGAGCTGTTTGTCTTCCCTGCAGTTTGGATTGACTCCACGGTTATGAGGAAAGAATTGGGCACTAACCAATCCCTTACGGATGAGTGGTGTGTAAATCTGGACTAATTCCAGCAATCTGAGGGATGCAATGTAAGGATATGTCTCCCCTCAGTGCATGGTCTTCATGCCATTGCACTCCTACACTGATAAAGAGATGCTGTACAGCTGTATATCCGACTCCAGACTGAGAGCAAGAAACTTTTAATATTAGTTTAAATTAAAACAACTGGTGCTTTAAAAGAGAGGAAGAGGTTCTTTGTGAAGTACAAATAAATTCTCCATCTCTCTCTGTGAAGACGTCACTAACAACTCATTTAAAATCTTCTCATAAAAAGAGCGTTTGTGTTCTAACAAGAAGTTTTGCAATCTGGAACAAAATGTTACTGATTGGGGAATTTGGATCTCAGCTGCTCCTGAATGACTCCAGATTGAGTTCTGTGCATGTCAGTGCTATTATTCCAGACTTGCATAAGGGTAACAGACCATTTGTTAGAGAAATCAGTGTTACTGAATTATTATTCAATTTAAAAAAATTGAATCTTCTGTTGTCCCTAGAAGCATTACTTTGATGGCCTTTTGCAGATGAAAGTGTTTGAAGTAGATGAAAACAAAGCTGTGCAACTGGTAATGCATTCCATGAAAATATATGTCACATGCAGTGTCCTTTGCTTTTGTGGGTTCATCTGTTTGTGTGACTTCTGTACTATGTGGGGTAGGGGCATTGGATCTTGACACACCTTAGGATGCAGTAAAATATTGTGAAATAAATCAGCCTGCATCTGAAATCTGAATGAAATTTTGCTCTTTGTACAGGGATACAAAGGCTGATACAGCACTACTGTTGTCTGAAAAAAAAGCAGAGTGATCAAATTTGGTAGTAATTCTTCCATTAAGTGACAGATAAAACTTTAATTAAGACAGCCTTCTCAAAGCTCAGGATGCTTCATGTGTGACTAATTCTGACTGGCAAAAATATTAATTTTAACAAACATTAATTAGCAAGTCTTTGTCTATGACTGAGAAGACAGTTGCACACAAGTGTATGTGCATAGGTATGTACAGACGTGCATGATGGAGCGTGGGACATCTGGTGAAAAAGGGTGAGGATTCTCACACGTCCTCCAATATTTACGCTAAGGTTCTTTGGTGTCTAAGCAAAGTGTCTAAAGGTATGTACACATGAATTTATCTCTACAATAGGGTGCACCTATCATACATAAACACCAACACTGGCTGTTCATACATAGGGCTGCATCAGCACTTTCCTATGGTTCATCAGGCAGGCACCGATTTCAGATTTCTTCAGTTTCATGTGCCTAAGCTGAGACGAACTGGGTGAGCTCTCCTGAGACCTTACCAGGAGTACTGCATCCAACTCTGGGACCCTCAGCATGTGAATCTGAGGACATGTGGACTTGTTGGAGCAAGTCCAGAGGAGTCCATGAAGATGATCTAAGAGTTGGAACACCTCTACTATGGAGACAGGCAGGGAGAATTGGGGTTGTTCACCCTGGAGAAGAGAAGGCCCTGAGAAGACCTTA
Organism: Pithys albifrons albifrons; assembly: GCF_047495875.1. Taxonomy (NCBI): domain Eukaryota; kingdom Metazoa; phylum Chordata; class Aves; order Passeriformes; family Thamnophilidae; genus Pithys; species Pithys albifrons. The sequence continues at coordinate 16,927,275 of NC_092470.1, read as the reverse complement.
CAGCATCTTTCAGTGCCTAAAGGGGCTCCAAGAGAGCTGAGAGGGACTTTTGACAACGGCATGTGGTGATAGGACAAGGCAATGGCTTTGAACTGGAAGAGAGCACATTTCATTTATATATATGAAAGAAATTTACTGTGAGGGTGAAACAGGTCCTTGGAAGTGTTCAAGGCCAGGCTGGATGTGGCTTTGAGCAACCAGGTCTAGTGGAAGGTGTCCTTGCCAATGGCAAGTGATGGAATGAGATAACCTTTAAGGTCCCTTCCAGCTCAAATCAGTCTATGAATCAATGAAATCCTGGCCCCAGTGGTTCAGGCTCCTAGCAACAGCAAGGAGACGTTATAGCTCTGACTTTCTCCTTCAGCTGAGGCATATGGGACTGTTTTCATCTTCCAGAATCCTGGAGTTTCTCCATGGCTCATAGCCTCAAGGGACTGCATAGCTGCTTGTCCTAGTGCCTGATCAGACTGAGGTCAATAGCATAACTCGCCCTCCAATTTTTGGGGACTAAGGTTACACCACTGATGTTACAGGAGAAGTGCTAAATGGCAGAATCAGCTGGATGTAGTGGCTACTTTAGAGTATTTTAGCCTTGTGGCTTGAGCATTTGGGTTAAATTTTAGCAAGTGAGATGACCATTCTTTACAGATATTAAGAATGCAGAGCCTTGTGAATAGCGGAAAATCTAACATTTCATGGATATCACAACTCATGCTCTTTTTTCCGTAATACTAGTGTGTTGTAATTCTTTTTTGCCCTCTATTATCCTTTTACACTGCCGTAGAATGTACTTTCATCTTGTGGAAATGACCCTTTAATACAGTGGCTAAAATTTAATTTATGATATTTTGTTTTAAAAATTGTGAGCTTTGCTGCATAGGAATAGCAATGGAGCTTTCATCGTTTTTATTGAGACTGTTAGAGCAAATATGTATTTAAAAAAGAAATTTATGAGATTTTTTCCTGACTGCTCAGTCTGCAAACTGCTCAGCCTTGAGACCAGGCCATGTTCCTCCTGAGGTGTGAGCTCTTGCTACCAGCATGAACTCTGCTATCATATCCTTCCAGTGATGGCTTTGTTGCATCCTTCATGCTAAAATAAGCATAAGGTAATTAAAATTTAATTTTCTTTACAAGATATGGAAAGAAATATGATTTTAAAGCACCTTGGAAAATTCTTTTTGAGAACCAAACATATTTTTTTAATAGAATTGTTCCATTTTCCCCAGTGTAAAGCAGAACTTTGAATTTTCAATGAAGTTCACCATCCTGTGTGGGCCCTAATACGAAACTTGTTACCCACTCTCAACTCTTGGAAGCTTTCAAACCATGTTTAACTGGAACATCAGAGACAGTCCCTTAAGCTGGCCAGAATAATTTCAGTTCCAAATATCTTTATAAAGAAAGGAAAGAGCAGATGTTTGTATCTTTTTATTGTTCTAGTCCCTAATTTAGTCAACTGCAGTAGCTACAGAGGACTTTTGCCTGCATTACTGTAACTTTTAACATTTTTCCTCTGTGGTTATCAAAGTTTTCTTCCATTCCAGCTACTGATTTTATTGCCTAATGCTGGCAATACTCCGTTATCTTTATCTCATCTTGATCTATGCTTTTTATTTGAGTTGCAAAAGACCACAGCCACAATTCAGCCTAAGAAGATAAACTAAAGTAATTCAAACCCAGTGAATGGTTTTATTCTCTTGTGTTCGTACTTTCATAACTTACTACTTGTCTGATCCATTTTCAGCTGTAATGTACATATAATCAACCTTTTCAGACTCCTCACAAGAAAAGCTTTTGTTCACTGGGCAGTAATCAGTATTAAAGGCCTTTAAAATGGGGAAAGTCAATGACACTGGCTCATTGTCCAGATACATTGTTGTTGATGAAGAGAACTGATATTACTGTGAAAGACCAATTTCATCTCAAAGTTTCTTCATCTGCCGTGATCACAACATTTTTCACATATTGTTCTTCACAATCATCTGAGTTGGTGTCCACCTCTGATATTTCATTCTAGCTCGGGTAATTTTTTCACCAGAATAACTACAGAATGATTTGATGGCTTGGAATAAAGCACTGAATGGTCTCAGTCCATTAATGGAGCCTCTACAGACACCATTATATATGAGCTATATATATATTATAGCATTTGAATCAGTGAAGAAAAAAATCTTACAGAAAGAAGACACTTGATCACAAATAGAGTTGAGTCACTAGAAGATTTTAAACATAAAAGAGAATCTCTTTAAAAAAGAATAAGAGGAATGAAACCCTCATTTTTTTTTCCTAGGAGAGCACTGTGTTATAGGTCTAATTATAAACCTCAGACCAGTACCAAAGATTTCAAAACCTTTAACATTAAGCTTGTGATTAGATGCTTTGATGTTTGCAATTGCTGGGGAGAAAGTCATGTATTCTCCCAAATTTGGAATGTTTATTTTCTATGTGAGGCGTCAGATAGAGACAAGATCCTTTAAATTTTAGTTAAATATGCAGCTTATGATGGTCTCCACTGCTTTACATCCTGTTGACTCCAATGACAGTCAACATTTGGAGCTAACATAAAGATGGGGAACACCCTCACATCTCCCAGAGGAGTCCCACCGAGGAAAAAACACTCACTGTAGTTTCTGGCTCTGTTTTCTGTTTGCCTCAGGGTGTCCTGCTGCTGAAGTACAAGCTCTTATTAGATTTACAACTCTGCGAAGCAGCTTTGAAGGAAGTTGATTTTGGGACACCTTTTTGACTGGAAGTGGAAGTCCTTACAAGATTTGGCCTTCAAAATTAATTGTGTCAGACACAGATTTATACTTTGGTACTGTCCTAAATCATATTTAGATGGAAACATTGCTACTTTTTAAACTAAGTCAAAGGCTGTTAGGTGCAATGGCTTTTGTTAGATCCCATAGTAAAGCTGGGAAAATTGCTGGGCATTAGAAGGCTTCGTTACATCTGAAACACAGCAGCAGACTTGGCTAAATACTGTTGAAAATAGTTGCCACATGTTCACTGTATGAGTCAATTAGACAGTTGCTGACAGGGAAAGGGTTGGCATCCACAAGAAAAGATTAAAACAAAAGCTTCTTTTCAATTTTTTTCCTATTTCTGCCTTTTGTTTGAAACAAATATTGAACACCTATTTCCCCATTTTTCCTTCTTTATCTTTTCCCCTCTAAGAGGATAAGTAGCATTTAGCATTTTTTCCTTTATTTTTCTTTCCCCTCATTTTAGCACTTTTCATCCTTCTCTCTACTTTTCTTGTTTGCAGACTCAGTCTTACAAATCTTTAATTCTGGAGAAGTTACAGAAGAGAACAAAGGAAAATTGAAACTCTCTAAAGTGGTTAAACTAGTTTCCTTTTTCTTTCTGCTGTTACAACTTTTCCAAACTAAACTGAAATTTTGGATATCATTCACTTATTCAACTAAAGTAACAAAAAGGAAAAATGAAAGGAAATGGACAGGGAATGAAAATAATTCCAGTGCTTACAAAAATATCATGTAAACAGTAGAAAAAAAATTATTACATTTTTTACCTTGTCAAGGGGAAAACAATGGATTTTTGAATTTTTTAATGGAAAAGTTCTTCCATTTTTCAGCTGTTCTGAGAAATCCAAAGACCTCAACTGTTTTCATCACTAGCGTTACTGCATTTCTACTTGTCTTGGATCTTGCTTTTACAAGATGCTATCACAGCTATGCTGTGTCTCTTCTGAATTAACTGAGATTTTCAGCTGCATATTTTAAGTCTACATAAGTCAAATGTTCATTGGATTCATCAGTCATCAGCTCCATATATCACTAATGTCAACTTTGATACTAAGATGACTCACGTTCTAATTATTTTGAATAACAAGTGTGTTCTTGTGGTAGGACAATATGATTTTGCTTGCTACAAAATGGATCAGCAGAAAGTGGCCAAATAATGTAGGCTTGCAAAGCAATCATGAAACTGCACATTGGTGCAAAATTGTTTACTCTTCCTTATTTTCACAAGGATGATTTTTTTCCCCAGCAATGAGTCCATTAAGCAGCTCCTGGATCTGTAGATAATAGGTAGTTGAAAGTTTAAACTTGACAATAAAGTGCGTTATTCTAAGTTACTTTTATGCTGTATAATTATTTCACCTGTAAAATACTATGAAGAACATCTAGGCAAATGATCTACCAAAGTGGCTCTGGCCATGCTATGTTTTGGTCAATACAATTTCCTTTTTGATTGTTCAACATCTGTAATTGAGTAGAACATTGGCCATACTACTTTATGTGCATTGCACCTTCTATATTTGTTAACAAAAATGAGGAAAAGAAATCTCAGGCAATCCTGGTGACATGGAGAATACTAACACATTAACGCTCATCATACAGGAGAAATGTGGAGCCTGGGGGCACTGCTGAACTATGCTGGGCTGTAGATCACAGTGACTTCAGTGGTAGCACGTCCTGTCCAGAGCATGGTATAGGGTGATGAGTGGAATGAAATGCTTTGGACTGTAACTGCCTTTCCTGTCGCAGTTCAATGTAACACCTCAGTGATTCAACACTCCAAGAATTTTGCAAGAAATAGGTGGTGCTGATCTTTGGTCCCTTTCAGTCTCACACCAATACCTGGGCAAGCTGCTTTATAGTCTCTCTCTGCTGTTCTTTGGTTCACTGAAGACCTTATCTGTGCTTACATCAAACACAGCAAGCCATTTCTTATTTGCAATCTTTAGATGTTATCAAAGTGGTTTTTATATTACAACAACTTCACATTCATGTGACCAGGAAGGCCTTTTTGCAGTTGTTTCCCTCCCTCTCTATCCTGTAGCTACATGTTAATAGGTGGAATTATTCAGCAGTTTTACAACTGTTTTTACCGTCAATTACATTACTACTTCAATGAGCAAAGTTTTCCTTCTCAGTTAGTGTCTTTGGAAGTTTTTCTTTCATTCTTTGAGATGTGAAGTTGTCCAGACTATTCATCTTGTAAGCAGGAAACAACAAAATGCTTGGCAAAGTTATGCCCCAAATCCCCATCATCTAAAAAGAAATTGTTTCCAAGATGAAGTTGCCTATGTTAGCTCAGATGGAAGATAGAAGAAGGTAAAACATAGAGGACCATGTGGACCACACAAAATGGAAACAGCCAGCTGATCTTTGGCCTGATCCAAACAAATCCCGTTGAAATAATTGAAAATATGCCAGTTGACTTCTGTGGGATTTGCAGCAGGTTCTAAACTGGCAACTACCCTTTCTAGCAAACAAATCTTGTCTACTTTTACATTTCAGGCTTATAGCTAATCAAGTTACTGAGACAGAAATGTCTTTGGCACGAATGTGTTTCTCTGTTTCTTTTCACTGCAACTAATAATGTTTCTCCAGGAATTGCTTCCAAAAAACTCAAAGGCCAGTATTTAGATAAGCAATATCAAAATGCTTCAGCATTAAGCTGTGGTAAGTATTTCCTCCTGTTTGTTGTAAGAAAGAAGGTTTTACACAAGCCATGTAGTCTTAACTTTCACCAAGTTAAATAAAGGTTTAGTAAAAGGATTTTGTGCCCTTTTAACCCCCAATAACCAGAGTGCATCCTGTGTGACCATTCATTACATATGAAATGGCTGTAATTTATACCAAATGGGGTAGGTGAATTCAAACAGAAAGATACCATCAATGATAAAAAGATAACACTTCTCTGTAACAGATGCTTCATTTTATGATGGAAATGGGGAAGTTGAATGCTGCAGGTGCCGAGCTGACACCAGGCCTGTGGAGAATCATTAGAGCCTCCTCAGAGATCTAGGTTTACTCTGTGTTTAATCAGCCACAGTCAGAAGAAATGGCTTCATTTCAGCTTGATGAGAGCCAGATTACAAAAGGAAGATAGATGGCCAATAAGGTTCATCACTATAAGCATATTGTCTTAATTTGAAGAAACAAGCTGGCATTCTGTGCTGAGGAAAAGTGAAGTGCAATATGGCTAGTATCAAACTGTAGTTATTTCAAGTCTCTGTGCTCCCCATAATGGAAATATTCTGGCTGCTCTTCTTTTGACTAAAATATTAAAAAAATATATTGCAAACACTCCAAATGACCACATTTACTCGAGATACCTCTGCTTTGTGTTGCAAACTACTGAAACCTCTTGAAGTAGTTCTGCTCATCTTAACAATTCTCCAGACGCTTATTTATACATACATATATTATAAACATAAATATATCTGTACGTATCCATGAGTGAAGAGGCTCAAATTGACTATTGATCAAAAAGGGTCTCTGAGCATTATATGAACACACACCTCCTAAAAGGGTTGTGGTGTAGCCATCTATCATGACTTCCCATGACAGCCATGGGGACACTGAGACTGTCAGCTGGGGTGTGATGGGGGATGGGACTTTGAAAAAAAAAGAGAGGAACCCAGACCAGGGAACTTGTCCACCCAAAAGATAAACAAAACTGGAGCTTTCTGCTTTCCGAATGAAATGCATGATTCATTGATGTTGCTTAACTTATCCTTAGTGCTGTTTTTTCCCCCCTTGTGCACAGATAGACTTTTTGTATGAGCTGTTTCTTCAGTGCTCTGCAGAAGAAAGAGTGCTCCTTCAAGCCAGGGAGCTCTCAGCATAAGCGTATGGGAGCCTAACATTAGGATGTGAACAGAACCCAGATGGTTTTAATAAAGTCAGAATATTTTAGTATTAGGAAATCTTCAAATATCTAAAGTGTGATTTTTTCAACTCATTTTGAATTGTGAATTCATCAGATTTCTGTCTTCTATGGCAGATTGAAACACTTTAACAATTGCCTCCCACAGATCTCTTAAAGGATGTTCTCTACCACAAGACTAAACAGATCATTCATGCAGAACTTGAGGTGCAAAACTGCTCAATATATATCTTATATATTATATTAATTATATTAATTATTATAATATATATCTTATATATTATATTAATTATATTAATTATTATATTATATTATTATACTAAACTAACATAAATTTAGGAATCATTCTAAATGGATTCCTGTCCTCAAAGAAATAGCTAATTTGTGGAGTTTGAACAGTTTTAAGAGTGCAGCTGCTTGAGGGAGAATTGTAGAGTCAGGTTTGAATGACTTGGGACAAAAACAGCAGTAAAGAGGGATATGAGTGATCTAACTTGTAAATATCTTTGATTAAAACAAGAATTTTATGCCTTAATTTAGTGGACAAAGAGGAGACATTGATGGAAAATATGAAGCAAAGACATGATAAACTCAGAAGAACTGAGCCAGAAGTTAGTCTTAAACAGTATTTTAACAAAGTCCCAGAAGATATTATGCTTTGTGTGAGGCATGCTCAGCCCAGAATAGTCACCACAGCAGAGGAAATAGAAAAAAGACGACCATAGGACTTCTTAGAATCCAGGACCTGAATAAGTATTCTGAGATAAAGAGTATGTTATACAGAATAGTAGTTTTCTTTTGCTTTTGTCCTTACACAAAGAACATTGCTGTGTTTTTTTGGTCTTAAATTCACCTTATTAAAAAAAGCTTATTTTTTTTTCCACTTTCTTTTGTTCTAGCTTCACCCATCTTTGCATGTTAGGATAAAAGCAAAGCAACTCCCACAGACTTTACAGGTCTGAAGGGAATTAGGAATTTGATTCATCAAAATTATCTCTCCTCCCACACTTCCCCCTGCCCCCTCCCCACCCCCCCCAAAACACTGAAGGCACACACTCCTTTGTCCCTCACACATTTTCCTAATGTCTATTTGGACTCAAAGCAGAGAGCTCACAAACAAGCAACCTCTTTTAAAGCTCAGACCCAGCACATCTGTGTTTCTGTAGGACCTGCTACTTTGCCAGCCCAAGACAGCTTGAACGGATGCCTTATTTTATGGCTGTACTGACACAATCCTGCAGTGAACCATGTGACCTCTGAAGTGTTTAGAAAGGTGCATTTGTGTAAGGGGGACTTTTTTCCTCTGGAGTAAATCAGAACCTCCAAGATAATCTGCACAAACAGGTTATTGACTCCTCTCTTTCCCAAAGCAAGAAAAGCTGTGTTTTTTAGAAACTGATCCTGCAAAGCATTTGCAAAGTGGAGACTTAGGAAGCTTAACAATTGATAGAAATATTATCATCAACTATCAGGGTAACATTATCCAGCCATTCCCACCCACAGATGCACACACACACACACACACACACACGCTGGATTTCAGCTTAGAAAGGCCTGCAAATAACACACTGTAGGTGTGTGGTCCTCAAAGTGTTTAAATGTTTGAAGATGAAGTGAGCAGGAACATCTTGCGTGCACCAGCTGAACGAGGGTTAGGAAGAGTGGGGGGTGGATTTCCCTGGACAGATGATAATTCTCCATCCTTCTATGTGCTGCCAAACTACCTCAACTGGTGGGGCTTTATAAACTTTTTTTTGGTCTCTGAAGAGCAGCTCTTCTAGTGTTTTTTGGAACACATCAAATGCAGTACAATTAAATCGGAGAAAAAAAGTATTCCCAGGACCCTTCATTCCCTTCCTTTCCCCTGTCAAGATATTACTTAATTTAAATGTTGCCAAAGTTAATAATGAAAGATGACATCCTCCAGTGTGTCAGAGCTCAGTGCCCAAGCAGAAAAGCAAGAGTGCCTTTCTGCACTCCTGTCTTTGCTAAATTCAACCTGGAAAAAAACTAGAGCAAATTCAGAGATACTGTAATTAGCAGGATTTAAAATGGTCTCTCCAGGTCACTTTTCTTGGCCCAGAATTGCCCAAGAACTTGACATCTAAACCAAATACCTGATGTGCCTGTGCCATCACATGGTGCCTGCAGTGTAAGGCTGAGGTGCCACCATGTATATGCCACCCACAGGCACTCCATAAAAAGAAACTGCCTTGGAACAACAGCTTTCCCTTACAAAAATGATGGACAGTGGGCAGAGCACAGGTCAGAGATACATATCAGAATTTTGTGAATAAAACCACAGGGTTTTCTTGAGGGGGAGGAAGAAAGGGAGCTGGCTCTTGGTGAAGACCTGGGAGGCTTTGGTGTGAGGGAGGTGACAGGAGTGAAGGCACCCTCCATGTTTTCTCCCTCCTCCACCTTCTCATAAGCCTAATACACTCCTGAGGTGATGAACAAAGCAGATGAGCAGTCCCAGACCTCACTTCATTGCTTTCTTAAAAAAAAAAAAAGAAAAAAAAAGGAAACTTTTCCCTGTTCTAAAAATAATTTATATGTGAATCAAAGGGGGAAAAGAAAGGTAATGCACAAAGATACAGAGCAACTTGTTAATTAGTGTGAAGTGTTCTCAGTGCTCCTGTATATATGGAAGGGCTAAAAACATCAAATACTGAGGTGACATTTTTGCTGCTCCTGGGTCTGTGGAGCACTGCTGTAATGTGCAGAGCCCCTTTGCCTGTGAAAATCCCTCTCGTGTCATCCTAGTTGGGGTCTTAAAAGTTGCACAAAAATATTTGAGGTTTTGGCACTGAGGTTTGGGATTGGGATTTCTGCTGGGTTTGTGCAAGAAGGAATATTCTTCCCCAGCATATCCACTATGTGCAGGTGACATTTGGTGGGTTTGTACCCCCCTGTCCCTTTCCTCAGCAAAACTCTTATGGCAAAGCCTTCTTGTGAGGAGTGCTTTATGTTCTCTATCACAGCAGCCTTCAGAGCTTTGTTGGTACAAAAGAAATGCCTTCCCCAGGAGGGACCTCCCTAAGGTGGTCCCTCTTCTCTCTGGTCTCTAACAAGGCCATCATAGTCCCTACCCCAGAGAGCAAAGGAGTGCTGCAAACCATGGTATTCACCTGTTAAAGGTCAAGGTCAAAGCCTGCCTGGCTGTAGAGCAGCATACCTTAATCACACCCACTTAATGGCCTTGTTCTGCAGCCGATGGAGCAGAACATCATGTGATGTCTGTCACTGACTTCCCAGCCACCACCTACAGCTCAGTCGTGGCTTTAAAGCAAAGCTTGTGCTCCTTCTCTCTGGGTCTGCAAGAAGATGATGCTTAACCACCTCGACCTCATGGCTATGATACCAGAAAGTGGAGTAAGGAGTCCCTGTGATACCCAAAACTGAAAGGAGGTGGGAATTCACTTTAGCAACCCCAGAAGGGAACTGGAGCAGTGTTGAAAACCAGTGACTGTTCTGCAGGAGATACTGCTTGTGGGAAAAGCTATTCCTCTCCTCCAGCTATGGCTGGAATCTTTGTTCTTTCATGTTTAGCTATGGAAGCTTTCATTTTAAAAGAAAAAAAGCAGAATAATAACCTAAGTTATTAATCAAATTAACTGGGGAGCACTGTATATATGTAATGAAACAGAAAGTTGCCTTTGTTTCGCACAAGTACCAAGAAAAGGTGAAACTTCTCTCTTCAGTGAAGTCTTCTATCTGTAGCTACTGTTTTATCAGTTACAGGTTTTGGGGAGTTAGCTGATCTGTTTGATGAGAGATCATTACTTGTGTGGTAAAAAAAAGGGATGAAAACAAAGGGAAAATTATTACTAGTTTTGAATGATTTGAGAAACTGGTTACTTCCTTAATATAAATAAATTGTACAAAGCTTCTGGAAAGCAGTGAATGGCTATGGATGGACCCATCACCCAAATGGCATGTACCTGCTTTCCTGCTGTATGTCTTCTCATTTCCTTGCTAGGTTGAGGGAAGAAAAAAGTAATTTATGACTCCTGTTAATACCGTAGGCTGGATGTGTTGACAATATATCAATAATTATTTCTGGCAAGACCTGAACATTATAGTATGGGTCTCTGTAGGATGACTCATTTTACCAGAAGACAGATATGTGTGACCTGAGTTTTATGACAGATGTCAAATATATCGAGATGTGGTGTGAGGAAGATCATCTTATTGGCAAAGTAATGAGAAGTCAGTGGGAAGATTAATGTTAAAACTGAATTGTGTCATGCCTCCTTCACTCTGTGATTTTGATAAGTGATGCTGGGGTAGAAGGGAAGGGGTTATCCTCAGCCTTGTGTGGGCCAAAAGTGGGAAAAGTTTGGAGGAGCAACAATATTAACCAATGTGGTACCTTAACTTTCAGGGGGAGATCAAGCTCTAAACAGGTTTTTGAAGGGGATGGAATTGTTGGGAGGGTTGATAAATGTGGCAGTGTGAGGGCAATGACCAAATAACCAGACAGTGTGGCCTAAATCTTTCAAGGTGACTGCTGTCATGACAACTTAAATGGGTCTTATTTTCAGCAAGTGTTAAGCTTCCCACCTTCTGAAAATCAAGCCCTCATGTTTCACGCTGGCTGCCACTGAGTGGAGATCACTTGCCACCTTGGGAAGTATAGGCTTAGGAAGCCTGTCCTCCCGCAAAGCCAAAACAGAGAAGATTTCTTTGCAGAGTTGGGCTCTTTGCTGCTGGAAAAGAGTTCCCTGTCTCAGGCTTTCCCATTGGTGCACCTCTGTCATATGTTTGGAGTCCTGATGTGGGATCATTCCAACCTCCCTGCTGATGGCACAGATCCCACCCACCAGACCAGGTTGCTCAAAGCGCCATCCAATGTGCCCTAGGACACTTCCAGGCATGGGGCATCCACAGCTTCTCTGGGCAACCTGTACCTGGGCCTCACCATCCTCACAGTAAAGAATTTCTACCTAATAGTTAATCTAAATCTCCTTCAGCTTAAAACCGTTACTTCTTGTGCTATCAAATTATTATCCCTCCATCTTTTCTTCTTATGAAAAGATGGTGGGGAGCTGCCTCCGCTGGCAGCGAGGAAGAAAGCCTTATTTGTAGTGGAGGCAGGAAAAGAGATGCACTCTGTGGCTTGATCATATTTGGTCATGTGGAACCACTGCTAACACTCCATGAGGAGGGAGCTGTCTGTTACCCAAAACTGCAACATTATCCAGGGATCAAGGTTTTGGGGAAAGCCTTTGTCATGATGTAGAGCTATTTTTTTCTTGTTTGTGCAAGAAGGCCCCCTTTGAGTGACACAGGTGCTTCAATGTAATAACAAGGTCAAGCTTGAAAAATAATTATATACTTTGAATAATTGAGCTGTATTTTTAGCCCTCATTTTGTGATCTGTGTCACATATATATATATATGTGTGTGTGTGTGTGTCTGTGTGTGTGTGTGTGTCTCATTTCCCTGTTCACCACAGACAGTTTGCTACCTAGAGAAGAGGCACAAGGGCACTTGGTGAGCTAAAGGCACCTCTTGACTTCTTTCTACATCCAAAAAGTTGCAGGATTTTTCTTGCTTTTTCTTGAAAAGGTCATGATTATAATTTCACCACAAATAGGGCAATTTTCTTTCATTCAGCTCTAATAATGGCACAAATTTAACTATATTGTGCTAGCAGGCACTGATATATTAATTAAAATATAGACTAATTATTTACCCTAGTTAGTTCATACAAATCTCAGTAGTGTAATCAGTGGACTCCCTTAAGGATTTTTGTCATATTCTGCAGTAGAAGTGGTTTCTCCTTTTTACTATACTCAGTAACAGTTAGTTTGGGGTTTTTACTTTCAGGTCAGTAGTTCAGTGGCTGCCACAGCCCTGGTCCCTGCAGAGGGATTGAGCAGCCACACTGACTGGTACTAATAGGTGGATAAAACCTATCAAAAAGATATTGTAGGAACTGTGTAATTGGGGTGAAGTGACTCTTCCCAGCCCAAATTTTGAGGAAATTCCTGACTTTGTGCTGGTTCCTCTGCGGTACATTTGGTCACACATAGCCAGAATGGTTTCTGGGAAATGGCGCTCTGATGTTCTTCAGCGCGAACAGATGTGGAACAATGTTTACACAGGGAAAACGTTCAGCCTGTTTCGTAAGGAAGAGAAAGGAATGCCTCCTGGCAAAACAGAGGCAGAGCTCTAAAATGATAGGGATCTGAGCATTTCTTAAAAGGACAAGAGGCTCTGATGTCTGGAGCTGCAACACAACTTGGGATGCCCAACTTATGTATACGTAGGGCTTAGTTGCTGTCAGGTGTTTATTTAAACACAGGTGGCATGAAAATTGCAGCTGGTCTTGTTGAAAGGAAAATAAAAAATGTTCAAAGCAAAGAGTGCAGGAGAGGAAGGATGAGGTGAGGCTGAGGACTGAGATTGACCCAACCTGCAACTTGCAACCCTGGCAATCTCATAAACACCTTTCGTTCCTCCAGCATGTGGCCATCATACTCAAACCCTGTCTTCAGAGCATGGAAAATTGAAAAGAGCATGTCAAGATTTTCTACTTTTTCTCCTTTTATGCTTTTCTTTCAGTGCCAGTCCTTGCTTTCTCATCTTCCCTTCACTTTTCTCTTTTTCTCAACTAGAATATTGAACAGCATCAAAAAGAAGAAACTGCATTATCTAAGCTGCTTGAACAGACAGTGATGAAGGTCTGTACAGCCCTTCATGCATGCACTGTAATTAAAAAGTGTGTCCTTCCCCTTCCTGAAGAAAGACTGTTACAATTTGGGGTATCCAATACAAAATCCAAGTTGATTCTTTCTTGTGTCAGTAGTCTGGGTAGTACCTGTGAACGAAGTTCTCTGTAACAATAGCAGTAATAGCCTTTAAATATATACTTCCTGCAAACAATCACTAAAAAGATCAATCAGAAATTAACACATAGACTGAGAATGAGACTTTCCCGATGAGACAGTGCAAGACTATATAAAAACCTGCCTTAAACAGCAGTCATCAGTGTTCCTGGTAGTGCAGTCTGAGTGTCTTTGAAAATGAGGTACCCTTTAAGCACATTTTCATCACAATATAACCAATATACATTTTATTACATTTCCTTTCCCTGTTCTACTTCTGGTTTAACCATGTGTGAACCAAGCTAACATGATTAGACACCTTGTTTTTCAGCAGTCATTTCTGCTTGCAGTCTTCCATAAAGTGTTTCAAGTGAATTTTAATATGTTGATGGTACTTACTGGAGAGATTAATATTCAAAATAAATACCCCTTAGAAATAATCTTCAGCAAATCCTTTTGACAGAGGAGTCAGGGCTGCTAATGACAATAACTACTACAAAATGCAATTTGGTCAATTACTTTAATTAAATTTCACTCTGTAATGTCTTCTCATTTATATAGTAAACTAATAGGGGAAAAGTACATCATCCTTATTTGCCTCCACTTAAATGCCCCAAACTGTTTCCTTATGTTTTGTTTTACCATTTGCAGCTTTCTCAGCTTCTCGGAACATTTGAGATAATTATGGGTTTTACAAATAAAGCTTATTCTTCACCAAGAAGAGTTCAGGCTTTCTTTTGAGTATGGTGTTGTAGAATAAAACCTTGGCTACACAGATCCTAATCTGGTATTTACAGACTGGCTGTTTTTGGATGGTGCCAGCATTCCACTGTTAATGGTAAAAGTGTCTACATTTCATCAAATGCTTTTTTAATTATATTGTTTGAAACTGGAGTAAAAAGGAACACAGCTGTCTGGAGATTTTGGTAGCATACAGGTTATAATGAACTCATGAGAAATAACATAGCAGTCTTTTTAATGCACTTTACTGCACTGAACAAGGAATTTTACACTGTGGGCAACATTCTCAGCTGGAGTAAATTGCCTTGTCTCTGATTTCCTCACTGTACAACGGCCTGATTCTGAGCCCCTTGCTTAAAAAAATATAACTCTTATTTTCAACAGTTCATATAACAGGAGAGGATTTGGCCTGGGTTTATTATAGTGCAATTGTGTGTAAATATTAAGGTCATCTGTTATCTGGAAAAATGCATGAATTAAGTTAAAATCAGTAACTCTGAGCCCACATTGTATCAGTAAAATCAATAAAGCTGTTCCTGTGAGCACTGTGAATATTCATGTCAACAATCATAATAAGGCATACGGGAATGTAAAGCATGCATGTATGACAATTTAGTGATTATTTTAGGGCCAGCATTCTTTTTGGGAGCTGGTGCTGCAATTCCTCTGCTACAGCATTAGCAGCAAGTAAAGCTTCAAGAGGGAGAAACAACTCATTTTTATTATGAGGTGAACTGGGGAGGGGCAGCAGAGGGAACCCCTCTTAGACGCTGAAGCAGAAACCACATTTTTTCCCCGTGTGGTTTCACTGAACTCCAGTGAACTGCAGCAGTTCCTTCAGTGGGCTTCCAGTTTCTTTGCCCATGCTATAAATTTTGTTGGGAAGATGAAGTCCTACAGCACAATTAACTCCAAAAGTGGTACAAAGCAACGGCGAGCAGATACCGGGCTGCAGTACTTAGCACTTAACTCTGAAATTCTGATAAGCCCTATCAACTCAGGGTTGTGTTTAATGTTCACTCCTGCTTATATACTGAAGATACAACCTAGCGGTCACAGTGTTAACACTCCCCAATATCTATTACAATTAGTTTTTGATTAAGAAGCCTAGCATGGCTTTTGAAGCCTTTTATGTTGTGTCAAATGGCTAGTGATGGAGTGAGATGCACAGACACCTCCCAGTAACAAAGCATCTTGTAAAAGGTTTCAAGTGAACTATTTTATCATCCTAATGGAAACCAGATGACTCTAACTCCCCCTTTAATTTCAACTATTTACTGAAGAGTCCTTGTTTTGAATTACTTAAAGATTTATTCCAAACCACTATCTCATGCATTAAGAATCACTAATAACAAAGCCATTCTGAGCAGAGCAAAGCTTTTAAAGAATGTGACTATGCCATTGCATTTATTCTTAAGTTTAAACCACGTTTTTTAATGGCTTTCTCATTTTTAAATCTCAGTTTATTTTCTTTTTTTTTTTCATTTTATTTTTATTTTTTTGCCCTTGAAATCCCAAACAGATTTTTCTCCAGCCATTTCTAGCCTGTGCTGCAGTTTCCTGCCCTGCTGACAGGGACTGCAGGCTGGAGCTTGGGTTGTGGAGCCGAACCTGTGCACGTGCTTCTTCCTCTCATCCTCTGCAGAACCTCTATTTTGGATCTCCTCAGTGTGTTTAGCACAGGAAGGACTGCCAAATTAAGGCCTTGGGGGGAAATTGTGTCCACCACATGCAGCTTTGTTATTTCTGCTGAGCAGTAAAATTTTCAGGGGACGAAAATGTCGCTTCATGTTAACTGTTGTGGTCTGATGGCTGGAGACACCCTGGCTCGGCTGCTCTCCCTTGGAAAAATGGAAGGACCTGGGGGAATCTGCTGCTTTGCCCTTGCCCACTATCTCTTTCAGGCTCATCCCTTCCTCCCAGGCACATCTCTCCCTGCATTACTACAGAAGGAACCCTGAAATCACTGGGATTAACTGGATTAGTGGTGCAAAGCGAGTCTCCTTTCTCTGCTGCTGCGGTATCTGCTGCCTGGGGTACAGACCTCCTCATTTCCATGCAGAGGCACAGAAATTGCTCTTAATGAGCACAACCATGAACTGGTTTTCATCCCAAAATGTGACACTGTTATTTACATCTGTCAGTATTTTACTGAGGTCTCCTGCTCCCTGTGGACACCGTCTACTAAGATGTTTCAGGCAACGCAGCTGCAATATTCTTCTGCCAAAATGCCCTTTTGACTCAGATTCTAAAGTTCTTCAGTACATATTTTAGTGGCATTAAAAGGACTAAAGAATGGCATAGTTAATTAACGAAAGATTTTTTTAAGGTAAATTTACGAGAAGAAGTTGTTAAGGAAGAGGAAAGTGGGGAAATACAGCTGTCCAACAATAAGAATAGGTTGGATATTGAAATGTAGCCATTAAATATCTGGAGAGACTTAGCTGTATTGAATAAGGAATTTGGACAAAGAGAAGATGTTCTATTTCTAAAAACATTAAACAGACTTTTGTTGTAATGAACTTCAATAATTATTGACCTTTTGCGATCATGAGTCTTCTGAGCCTTAAAAACAGTTAACAAATCAGACACCCACTCCAAATGGAGAGCTCTTTATCCTTTGCAGAGATTTCTACTGGGTGAATGTGTACTTTCAAATCTAGATAAAATCTAGAGGCCTTTACTACCAGCTTTGGCTGTGCTGGTCTTTGGACAGAACTAAAGTTCATGGGATGAGCAGAGGGAGGGAGTGAAGTGCTTTGGGTGGGTTTGAACCTCAGGTCATACAAGGGCACGTAGTGATAGGACAAAGGGGAATGGCTTTAAACTCAAACAGAGCAGGCTTAGATTAGATATTAGGAAGAAATTCTTTACTCTGAGAGTGGTGAGACACTGGCACAGGTTGCCTGGGAAGGCTGTAAATGCCCCATCCTTGGAAATATTGAAGGCTAAGTCTAATGGGGCTTGGAGCAACCTGGTCTAGTGGAAGGTATCCCTACCCATGGTGGGTGGGGTTGGAATCAGATGATCTTTAAGATCCCTTCTAATCCATACCGGTCTGTGATTCTGTAATACCAAACAAGGATGCCAAAAGGCAAGGTCTATATGGCACTGAGTTGTCTGAATCTTAAAAACATCAAGGAAAGGATGTATCTACAGCTTGTATCCTCTTATTCTGTTGCAATAAGAAATATTTTTACGGTGTTGGATAAAACAGGTATTAGTTAATAACTCACTATCATTAACAAGATTTCAGAATCCTGAAGTAGGTTTCATTTGAGGAACAAGGAACAGGAACTACAAAATAAAATGGTCATATGTTGATGAGATGATAGAAAAGTTGTTAATTCTCAGTTCTTTAGCCAAGTTATTAGGCTGAATTGCATTGTAAAACTGAGACTGCCTATAAACTGTATGAACTCGTAAATACTTCTGCATTTGTAAAATCCATATGCTGGCACACAGACATGGTGACTTCTGCATATCATTAAGAGAACTTTAATAAATTTACATTTTAGTAGAAGTCAGGAAGAAAGGCTCTTCTGCCAGCATAGCATGAATTTTGTGTTACATCTTCAGGTCCACAGTGGATTCCTGGTTCTTCAAGTCCATCATCAGAAACCCTTTCCCATAAAATATCCCATCTACTCTTCCTTGGCATGCCTAAAATGTCCTCTTCTCTCTGACTTTTAGATGATCTTAGATATTTTTGCAGTTTTGTCAATGTTCAGATAACACTGGTTTACTTACATTCAAAAGGAGCATTTCTTTAAAAACTAGAGAAGAGTAATATTTATCCATAGAAATATTCTTCTTCAGTTTCCCGTAATGTGAATACCATGATGATTATTGTTGAAGAACTGGAAATTCCACTCCCTTCTAATATTCAGTTCTATATGCTTTATATAATTTTTAGTTAAAATAATAATTAAAAGTAAGAAGCCTAGTGATTTGTGTCCATCAAAGTTTACATGATGAAAACATAACAGGAGAGATGCAATTAGTCTCAGATCTGGCTGCCTTTATTTCCCAGCCTGAATGACTAGGGACCTATTTACAGTCAAGTCAACTAGGACTGATTGTGGACCTAAGAGCAAGGCCTGGGTTTGTGGTAATTTTGGAATTGTTCTGGGATAGACAGAAATAGCAGCACAGGAAAGCTGCTGTTGAGTTGACAAGCCAAAAGGAATTGAGAAAAAAAATCTCAGCTTTTAGGATGTGAGAGAGAAATGCTGAGAATTTTTATTTTAGAAAAAAAGATGTTGGTAAAACTTTTCCCATTGTCAATTTAAAGTATATTTTGCTTGGAATCCATAAATAGCTGCAGTGATTGCTAATGGAATATTAAAACCAAATATTCATATATTGTTATATCTTTCATGTAATGAACAAAGGGAAGAGCAATATATTTGAGGATGAAACCAATTCTTTAAATATTTCATATTCTACAGGGTTGTTCAACAGGACATCACTCTGAGAATCAATTGCAGAATTAACAGCTGTGCAATATTTTTTCCAGTGATTCAAATACATTTGTTCTCCATGAATTAAAAAGTGGTTTGTTCATAAGCTGAGAGAGAGAAATAAAAATGAAAAATAAATGCTTTAAAATTTGGGGTCCTCTATGTTTAATTTTTAGATGCTTTTAAAATATTGGTCGTTGCCCATTCCAAAGTTATTTCTATTAGCTATTTTCCTAAGCTTGCTATAAACTGCCAGTTTTCCTCTCTGTTAATTATTAATATGACCTGTTTATGTACCAGTTATCCAGCTAACCATTAATGTCTGTTTACTCATTGATGACCTTTGCAACTACATGCCAGGCACTTGGCCAGTAAATGTCAACATTTTTTAATAACCAAAAAATACTCTTCATAGCTTATCTACTTAAATTTTTTTTGACATGAAAAACACAAATTAAATGCCACTTACAATTGACAGACATTTGTATAAGTCCATTTCAGTCAAATGGCACAGTGAAAGTAAAAAAAAAAAAATTACTGATATTCTCTCCTTAAGGTTCTGTTTTAAAAAATACATTACAATACGAAAAAGGTATAGGTACAGCATGGAGGCTTTTCAAAAAGAATTACTGTACCTAAATTTTCATTATTTTTTTCCTCTGAATTTCAGTATTAAGCTGAACACTAGTAGGATATCTCCTCCATGTGTTCTGCTAATAGCTAAAGGCTACCCTGGGGACACAATTGGGTTAAACCTGAAAGTGGTGACACTAATTTTTACCCACAATAACAAACTCTATGTATATTTTTGCTCACTAAATGGGCTTAATTTAAAAAGACAAGCAGTAGCCTAGAATGAAAAAGAATATGAGGGTACTTCCCACCCCAATTTATGTGTAGGATGGCCTCATCCAATCTGCTACAGAGATAAGTGGAACAGGCAGGTTTCTTTTCCCTTGGTCCACTAACACCCTTTCCTCAGAAAAGCCTTGAAATATTGTCTTTGTGATTACAATTTGCAGGTTAAAATTGGCTTCCTACTGAAACATTTTCAAATATTAGCATCATCCCAGCCACAAGTAACAGTGATGGCATTTACAGAGATTGCAGCTTTGATATATACGTAGGTATATGTTCACATTTTCCCGTTCATTGGACATCTAACTTCAGTAAAACTTTGGTGTTTTTTTTTTTTTTTTTGTTACAACCTTGAACACTTGCTGTGTCTGTCACTTTATATTGAATTTATCATACAGCATGTAAGTTGTGAGGCTGAAAAGCAATCTGTCATAAGCCATTGTATCAATAATTTCTGAAAGGGTTTGTTTTGGTCCTGGGTGGGAGGTAAGCTTTCTAGATTTGTACCCTCAGTTACAGAGACAATTTGGGCTCAATAGTGTTGTTTCAGAGGGATTTGTCTGGGCTGTAACACATTTACTTAAGCACTGTGCTTCTGTACAGGATGGTTATACAGTACTTCAAGCATATAAATGCCTTTCAGGTTTTCTGTACTGAATGATAACTCACCTTGTCTTTCTCAGTGAGGTAGGTAATAAATAGAAATCTGGACTGTAACTGAGACATTCTGACTTAGTTAGATCTTCTGGTGTCCTGAAAAAGACAAGTGGACTCAATTACCATGCCAGCAACTACATAAAATTGTCAAATTAAATCCAAAAACCTATGTTTAAATAACAGCATGAGAAAACCTGAAAAAAAGGCAAGAATATCAAGCTCTTCTGACATTTTGACCTGAAGTTACAGCACTGTGGAAACAAAGAAAAATATTTTTTAGAACGTGTATTATTAGCTGGAAAGGCTGAGAGGCAGGACTTGGTCAAATCCATCTTAAGCCTAGAGATACAGACAAGTGGTGCTGCAGCCATTAATCCATGCTGTGTTCCTGCTTTTTGTGGTGATAATCCCATGGTTTATTTGTTAAGCATTTAAATAGAGGACTAAAAGAGAAAAATAATAATATACTACACTTTCTTTTTTCAACCAGCACCTTAATTAAATCGCCAAAAACCTTGTGAGTTGGATAAGTGTTACATTGAATTAGCATCACCCATGGCTGGTAGGGAGTTATCCCAAGGTTCAGGCACAACAGCTGTCTAATGGTGTATAGTGACACTGCACACCAGGGTAGAAACCAAGGAAGCAATCCACATCCAATTGGAACTGCAGGGAGACCTGGGAGAGAATTTAATTATTTCTGTTGGAACTTCTTCAGAACATTGGCTTGGCACTCCAGCCTTGCAAAGCACGGCGTGGAAACTTTAATGAGCTGCAGTTGTGGAGGGGAGGTTTTCTTTTAGATACCATTGAAAGACAACGACTCAGCACACCTCGGCATCAAGCTAGAAAATGAATCCAGTGCTGAGTCAGAGGACAGTGCACAAAACAGAATTGTCAGCACCATTCCTTGCAATAACTAGGACTTCCTAGGAGGTGTCTCATCCCAGACTGACCTAACTTGGCACATTTTAGCTTGTGAGACAAGGGACAAGGCTCAAATGTAATATTCCTGTGGGAAGTGGTGTTCTCCGTTCATCTGCTTTTATGTGCAATGCATTGACATATTTAATCAGGGCTTCCCCCCCACCCCAGGATGCTTATTATTTATAGGGAGCTGTTTAAATTTTCCAGATAAATATTTATTCGGAGTCTTTCCAAACTCTATAACGTGGCCTATAGATCACAGCAACTCCATTTAAAATTGTTTTTTAAAAACATGGATTATAATTTGATAGACTGGAACAGCTCTATTGGTTTCATAGATAGCTGGGCATATATTTTCCACTATAAAGATCATAATATTTACCCAATGGACCAGAACAGCTCCTTCTTAGCCTTTACTCCCTCTATTATGCCACAATTATTTAAATACAGATTCTGCTTGCATTAGTTATTTTGTACCCAAGTGGATGGTGATCACCTGGGTGAGTGAATAAAAGAGGCAGGGGTTGTCTCATACAACCCATCATCTTCTGAAACACTGGCTGCAGAGCTAAAGATAATAGGAAGAGATTAAGAAATGATAGCTATTTTTATTTGTAATGCATCGTTCTGTACTCCATCCAGTACAGTGTGAGAGCAGGTTATTCAGCCATGTGTTCTGTGCATTGCAGGTGGGAGATATTTTAAATGCCTATATGCTGACAAGGTGAGTGGTTAGGGCATGATTATGTTATATACACAGATATAAGTCATGTATGTATATATGAAAGCACAAGAATAATTTCCAATGATTATTACTTTCCTGCTTTATTTTTGTATGACCTCAAAAAGCAGGAGCATAAATCCATACTTCAGGGATATGCACTATTTTGTTATTTATTTTTGGAGAGCCAGCAAAGTGCTTGCTACCATAAGGACTTTGGCAGAGGAGATACGTGTTCAGAAGCACTTCCTAATGGTATAACTGGAAGTACTTCCTAGTGGTATAAAGGAGATGTTACTACTGCAGTGGTTTCCTCATGTGTGGTCATTACTGCCTTAGACTTTCAAAAACCTGGGGATTGATTTGCCCACTGAGGAAAATCAGCAGCTATCAATGTCAACAGTGGACATTGGCCTGGGATTCCCTGATGCTACATCATGGCCATTTACATACATTTTAGATGTCCTTTTATACCACTTAATCATGTCCTTAATTCCCCTACTTAACAGAAACATTTTGTCTGCATCATATTCCTTTATTTTTGAGCAGATGTTATTCTTAATTTAATTTCTTTCAATTTTTGCTTTATAATGAATTAATATGGAAAGTAAAATGCAGCCATTACAAAACTAAGAACAATACATATTCAAGCCATTTTAACTTGTGTTGAATGATATGATCCATCAGGGAACACCCTTCTCTAATTTATTTTTCCAGACTTTGTGTCTCTCTTAGCCAGTATGTCCTCAAAGCTGTCAATGTGTAGACATAGAAGCAGAGGTAGGCACCATATTAGGTGTATAAGATTTTCTTTGTTTAGGAGGTTAACCAAAGATGTTGCATGGTGTCATTGTGTTTTGCCCTACATGTTATGATGACAGAATTTCAGGATGACTAAACTGTAGGATTTTTTTTTCACATTATATGTTTCATCCAGCTCTGTGATTCCTTTCTCTTGCAGCCCCTTTCTTCAAAGAAAACGTCCTGTCAGCAAGTTCTCAGTCCTCTGTCATGTTCTGCTCATGCCTCCCCATAGTCAGCTGGTTCAGTTCCAGCTCTGCTACAGGCCTCCAAAGACACAAAATATTTTCTTTCTTCCAGAAAGCTAATTCTGATTTATATCCCAGATGAGCAATTCAAAAAGCATACGAGCAGTGAAACATAGTTTGGGTTTTGAAGATATACTGAGTTACAAGAACTGAAATTTCCTGAAGTTCTGCAACTGTCCAGTGTAGTGTTTGAGCCAAAGCTATTCTCTGAACAAAACTACTGAAAAATATTTTCCTGATTGAAAAGGATTGGATGAATGTCAAATGTTTGAGCTGCAGAGGTGTGCAGATAGTTAGAGGAGTGCTTACATAGTCAGTCTAGCCATAGGTTGCTGATAAAAGGCAGTTTCTGGCCTTAGTTACATACTCTTGCAATTTAAGTCACATTTACACCGAGTGTCTGGCCAGGTTAACCTGACTGATGGCTACTGTCTTTTGTACCCTTCAATAAGGTTGGTTTTCATATTGTTCAATGACCTGACCCTGCTGGGTGTGCATTCACACAGCTGCCAGCACCTGTACAATGGGGATTTTAGGGACATGCAGCCCATGATGAAGAGGAAGATTAGATTGGCAGCAGCTTGGGCACCAGCAAAAAGCCTCTGTCTGGGCTATTTTGACCAGGACAGCACTACAGTCATGGAAGTTAGGCACATCCATTAATGTCTGTCTAAACAGGGTCATTGCAGGGTCTGTTGGAGGGATTTAATTAGAGGTCTGTTTTTTCTTTAAAAGTCCTTGCCTAGTATTTCCCTTACTTTTCCAAACACCCTGAAGTAGACAATACATCACAATGAGGTCAAAGCAGAGGAAAAGGAAAAAAAAATGATTCCCAGCAGCCTCAGAACAATGACAGTTTTCATTTATTATCTAGAAGTCATGTGAGTTTTAAAGTCACCAATCATCATCAAGAGAAGAATGGAGCTAGATGCTTGACAAGGAAGATGCTGTCTGCAGCAGCATAATATTCAATTTACTGCCAAGGCTACTGACTTCTGAAGCAATAGGAGGATAAGTGAAATAATTGATTTCTTACCTCAAAGGTAACATGGCACAAAATTACTCTAGCTATACTCATTGTCTTTTTTTAAGCAACTTTCCTGATTCTATTTTAGTCCTTGAAAAAGTAGACATACTTAAGGCTGTCTTGGAGCCATACCACAAAAAAATCTTTCTTAGTATGTTAAGGGTGCAAAGAAAAACCAAAAATACATGCCTACAAAAAACTAGGCTACGTTTTCTGCCTTATAGGGCAAACAGCTTGCAACAAAAACTAAACTGCCCCTTTGCCATTAATTGTATTCTGCTCCGAAAGCAGCATGTTCTTGTTGAAGCTTTGGGTGGAGGTTCTTGCAGAATGAGCTGAGGGCATCGGATTTCCTTAACATGACCCTGCCCCATTCCTATGCCTATATATTGTCTATTTAGGGAAACATTCCACTGTCCTTGCTCATCCTGAGCAGCCTCGTAGATATAAATCATCCTGCTGTGGAAGCAGGCACAATTCAGCGTGACTAACGGACCCTTCTGTGCTGATGAACATTAATGGATGTGGCATCATACATCCTTGTAGGGTTGAAATCAGTGGGACTGCTCATGGAGTAAAGTGCTACTCATCATGAGTAAATGCAGCAACATGTCACCTATGGATAAGAAAACTATTTGGGATAGGAATCTGCCAAATGATAGAAAAGCCATTTGAGCTGAGCGGCAGCTTAATTAAGTCTTAACTTAAATGTTTATGTCAAAAGTCACACTTCACCATTGGAAGGAGTTGTAAGAAGGGTAAGCCAAGAAAATACATAGGTGCAGTAGTATAATCTTACGGTGTGGGACTGTCTCTTTTGAAGTAATTCTCAAACATGTTCACTGAGGGGTAGTTTTTAATGCTCAGCAAGTGGTTAAATTCAACAAACTTAAATATTTTCCAAAACAATTTATATTTATTAATGGCTACTACAAAATCCATTTACCTATAATCAAGTGAAACTTGAAGGTGCTGCCTTTCTTAAGTGCCGACAGTCAACAATATTAAAGCAAATAGTGGAGGACATTCCAAGATAGTATTAACACAATTGATTTATTGATGATTGCACAATGGGAGGTTATCTTTTGTTAATTGACTCTGTAAATAAGCTCATAGACGTCTCAAGTGTAGAAAAGAAATCTATTGCTACTAGAAAGTCAACAGGGTGAGTTAGCTGTGCCACTCCATACAGTGTCTGCTCTGCTGTAAAACTCTGTGTAGCTGCGTGGTGGCTGAAAGGCATTTCTAGCAACAAAACCCCACAGGTGCTCATGCATACATGGCAGGGGAGACTCAAAATGTTCTTAGCTTGGACTATCCTGGATGCGAAGAAGAAGACAAGCATAGAAATATAAGGAACCATCCTGGAGCTCACAGACATTTACAATTAGGTAGTATCCAAATCTGATCTTGTACTATTCAAATTTTCCAGGGGGTATATGGAAAGTGTGTTTCTTCACTCTGACCTACTATTCCCTCAGACCTAAGGCCAAATCATTGCTAGTTCATCCAAGCTTTGCTTTTAGACACCTGACCATGAAATTCTTTACAGATGCTTGGGTCTTATTATTGCTTCCCTTTGGAGTTCCTTATCTCCACCACATTCTCTTCTGGTTTGAGCAGGGCATTTTCCAAGTTGTGTAACACATTTGCCATGAGGTTTTCTTGGTATTTTTTTGCTTCAGTACATTTATGGTGAATAGTAAGGACACTGCTTACTCCCTGGTTATGGACTATCTTACTCTTCTTGCCTCAGCAGCCCAGTGAAGACTTTTGTAGAGACTTGGTAGCCTGATTTTTCCCACTTCTGTTTTCATTTTCATCCAAACAATATTTCTTTATCTCCTTTTGATCCCTTTCAGTTCTTGTTCCCTCTGGTAATCTCTGTCTTGACATTAGGAAAGAGCCATAATCAGTCTGAATCTCCTACTTCACTTGGCACAAAATCCAAGAGGATAAGTCCTTTGCTCCTAATTTAACAGCTCTGAAATGTGAGCAAGTATGATTTGTACTTTTGGCAGACAACAGCAGTAGATGGGTGGAACAGGAGCTCTGCGGCCATGGAACTACTGTGCAGGGATAACCCAGTAGAATATTTTCATTTCTGATCTGTGAAATGTCATGAGGTTTCAAAGAAACCGGCTTCTAGTCAGTGCCCCTTATGAATCACCTGCACTGAGTCATGTTCCTTTCCCTGTTCTATCAGCAACCTCAATATACAAAAG
Source organism: Pithys albifrons albifrons (assembly GCF_047495875.1). Classification (NCBI taxonomy): domain Eukaryota; kingdom Metazoa; phylum Chordata; class Aves; order Passeriformes; family Thamnophilidae; genus Pithys; species Pithys albifrons. Next base: position 16,901,123 of record NC_092470.1, on the reverse strand, counting down.
CAAAATAACCTCTGCCACTTCTCCAAGAGAGCACCCAAGCTGTAGGAACAAAGGCCCTGCTGTTTCCTAATCTCAAAAACAATTAAGACATCAGATTAATAGAATCTTTAAATGCTTTGGCGGATGCAGGTGGAATGCTATCTATTTGCAGGACTATAAAGCCTATCAGTTCCCTTAGCGTTAAAGGGCACAAGGGAACATAAAGTATCAGGCTTGCTACAAGACCAAGCATGAAGTCTTGAACTGAAAAAAAAAAGAGATTAAAAAAGTAGCATCTGTCAGTTCTGGTACATCTTGCCTCTGAAGCTCCTAGATGTCACCGAAGCCCAAAGTTTACCTCTGAGAGGACAGGGAATTCCCTTCCCTCATGAGATGCACTTTCTGTTTTTATCTCCTTTGCCTTGTTCCTCAACACAAAATTGCATTCAGTGCTTCACTTAATGACTGTAATGCCCTTGGTTAATAGGATTTAACTTCAATTCCTATCCTTCAGCTTGACACTGGAGTCTGGTGTGCATATAGTCTTAGCTGGGTATTTTAAAGTGCTGTGTACATGGAAACAGCATGACAGTCGATTTTCCCAATATTCTGAGCAGTAAGCCTTGGAATTACCCTGGATCAGGAAGAAGTGAAGATTTCATCTAGTGGACTCAGATTTCTCTGCTGGGATTGCAGCTCATGCAAAGATTAAAGGCCATATCCACAAAGATATTTAGGCAGTTCAATAGAAGTGAGGTGCCTAGATACCTCTTGTACTGGCCTTAGCCCCATTTAACACACCTGCCTGACAGCCAGGAGTCAGAGCACTGACCTCCAAAACTGATGGGAAATACCCGCTGATACCCTTTAGAATGGTTGTTTTTATGGGGACTCTAATATTGTGGAAAGAAGCCCTGACTAAAGGGAAGACCTTTTGGATCATTCAGTTGGGAAAGAGTGGTGAACTTCCTTCCTTCCCCCCCTCCCCCCCTTTTTTTACATTTCAGGAGAAGATGAATTTCTTATTTTTCTTTTCAGTCATCTGATCTGTCATGACCCCTCCTGTGCACTTTGTGACACCCTAGTGCTTTTCCATTCTTCATTCCATTGCTTTGGGATCTATAAAAAGAACAACAGTGTTGAGGGATTTCTGAACAGACTGTTTCGTTCCTGTCACTGTCCCAGAAGGATTAGAGTTGTGGAAGCTTAGAGTCAGGCTCATACTTCCCTCTATCCAAATGCCTGGTTCAGAGATAATGGCTTTGTTTAGGAGACCTTAATATTCCTGAGGCACTAGTTGAGATGATGTGTTTTCCCATTGCCTCTCTCCCTCATGTTTGGTACACCCTTCCTCGTATGGATTTGGTAATCCAAGCCATTCTCTGGAAGCATCAGTGACTCCCATTTACGTCTTTGCCACCTTTTCTAAGAATGTGTTCATTTCATTGATCCCATGTTTCAACGCAGCAGTTGTCCCTGCCATTATCCTTGACCTAATCATAGCATTTAGGGATCTGCATGTCTCATGGTCACAGATGAGCACATGGACAGAAACTGCCTTACAGACCGACCCATATAGCTCTCTTTAGATCCACGAGAATGGCGTGCGAAATTCCTGCTAGGTCCAGTTTCTTCTGAGCAGCGAGGGCCAAGATAGTTGTACTTCATAATCTGCTGGAATGCTTCTTAGCTGGCTTGGCATGGCCAGTCCCACAGAGGGAAGAGGGGGGAGAGGATGTGCTCCAGCCCTAAGATCAGATGTCGGGCACAGGTGCTGGCAGTGGAGCAGTGCTGCAGTCCCCAGTATGAAATCGCAAGCTGGCCTCGTTCTACGGACCTTCTGAAAACAGCCCAAGATTGTGTATCATGAGTTATGACGGTAATATAAAATGGAAAGCTTGACTGCATCTGTTAGTTAAAAATTGCTGTGAGAGCTTGGGAGGCTGTGAGCTCAGTGTATTAGTGAAATTTCAAACAGGGTGGCTGCACTTTAACATCCTAATTAAACTCCCTCTTTGTTTTTGTTGCCCAGGTTAATTTTTATTTCCCCTTTCTCTCACAGGCTGACTCAGATTAGCACCACTGATGGAGGCATCTATTCACCACGTAAACTTTGAATCCAGATTTGTGTCTTACTCATTTCAACTGTTGTAATGTCCTTCGACATGGAACCGCTGTTTGCTGTCCCAGGGGCCACATGTCTGGGGAAGAGATCTCTCACAGTAAGCAAAGTTTTAGTTGACTGGAGACATATGTTGAAGGAAAGTTGGTGTTTTATTCTCAAATGGACCAAGAACATATGTAAATACTGGCCCTGCAAATCCAATTTTGCACTTTGCAAACATAGAAGAAGCTTTGTAGATGGATACAGAGCATGTGCAATCTTTTGCACCTTCATTTTTATAGATGTATATGGTTTTATTCCTTGGGGTCTGGCCGGTCACAGTGATTCTGCTGTGTGTTATTTTCTCATCTTGTATCCTGTTCCCATGCAAATGAATGTTAGACATCTCCTTGGCTTCCAAAGGGCAATGTCAAGCCTAAATGAGGGAGAGGTAGGACGGTGCTGGCATGAGACACTCCTAAAAGCCTCTTGAGTGATCCAGGAAGGAGCATTCATAAGTGCTCCTCTTTCCTCTAAGACACTAATGAGTCACTCCTTAATCACAAACGGCCTATGCAGAGCATTACCCTCCTGACACAAGGGCAAGCTTCACCTCTGCAGACCTTTGAAATGAGCCCTCTAGGCTTTCCTTCTTTTACAGGAGATAGCTGACCCCAGTGACCTTGCTCCTCTCCAAATCATGAGCTCATCCTATAGATGCGAGTGTATATAGTATTCCTTTCACTTCCTGTCTTAAACCTTTGTCTTAGCCTTAGCACAGGCTGCCCAGGAGATGGCCATATGTCCCATCCCTCTTCCAGCACTGGCAGTGCTCCTGTCATGAATGAAACAATATTTTTATGCAGGTGGCACATAATTGTTTTGTGGTTTGAAGCACTATGGGTCATTTTTAGACAAAGGAGACTATAGAAATGGAAGTCCTCATTACTGAATCAATAAATAAGACCAGTGTTAACTCCTTGCTGTTAGACATGCTAATTTTCACCTTGGTTGCCACATGCACATCATGGCATGATTTTTCTATTTCCTTTATGCTATTGATGGCTGAACAAACTATCAAAAGTTATTCCGGGAGAGATTTTTATATTGGACAAATATTTTTGGGACAAGAGGGGCCTTGCAGAGTTGAAAAGGAAACTTGCCTTCCTAATAACTCATGGCTGTTGTGGCTACTATGCAAATCTCTTTATCCAATCAATCAGACATGAAATAAAATACACTGACCTGATACTTGTCTAGCATGTAAATTCCAAGTCACATGAGGCTTGGGGAGTTATAGTGCAGAAGAAGGAGTTTTCATTCCCCATTTGTAAGATGATATCTGCTGGACTCATTAAGTGAAAATATTTTGGGCCCTGTGTCTTGCAAGGTAAACTTGCTCTATTGTGCAGAAGAACATTCACTGAAATAGCTAACATGGATCATCTGATGACATTAGCTTTGTAAGTAATTTCCATGATGTCAAGGGTACACTGGAGATTAAAGGGGGATTAAGGCCTACTTGCACAGTCAAAGCATCACAGTAAATTGACTTGACTTGGCAGGCTGCACCTAAAGTTGGCAAGTTTTCACTAACTAATCATATAAAATCCAGGTTTGTGGTGTTAGTTGGACTACACTTTCACAGCGGCCAGGAAACGTTAAGCTTTCAAGGTGGGAGGTTTTAGGAGGAAAAGGGAGGGGAGACTGATGAGGAGACTTTTGCAATGTCAAGGTGCCAAAAGGTGCTAAGTAAAATAACGACCCAGTTTTACGGGAGAAGTCTCTGCCTTTCAAGAGCAAGCTGGTTGGATTTCTACCCAAAGGGCTTTTCCTCCAGCAAAGTTTATTTTTTCCCTCCCACTTGCTGTCACAAAATGAAATCTCCTCTTAAAGGATCAGACCCTGCACAGGAACTTCACTGAATAAAGATGAGTTTATATTTTAAAAAGGAAACAGCTGGATTGCAAAAGCAAGGGAGGTAGGCAGCTCTAGTTTCATTAGCTAAGGGAAATGCAGGGCCCCAGAGGAGAACAACTGGGAGAGCAGCCATGACAGAGAAAAAAAAAAAGGAAACAGAAGATCATAAAGAACTAATAATGAAAAATGGAAAGTGAGAATGAGCCAAGAAAAACACACAATAAATAGATTTAAAAAAAATGTTGGGAAGGGAACAGAAATGTAAAGCAACAAAGCAGGAAAAGAGCAAGGCAGAAAGTATGGATTTTCTGGAAAAAAAATACAGAATTCTGAGAATTCTCAAGAACCTGATGAAAAACTGGAAGCATCTCATGGCTGACCTTTTGATCTTCAAATTGGTGTCCCCTTCAATATAATAAAGAAGGAGGAGCACCATACATATTGCCCAGCAATTTGTTTGCTGCTTCCACTGGGAAAACAGATTGAATTTGGCTAGGCAAGAGAGTCCAGACTCCATCCATGCTGATGAATTAGGGTCCTCTAAGAGCAGCTTATAAAAAAATGTATCTCATGATTGTTTAGAAGGATTCAGTCAACTGTTTATCTGTGCAGTAATCACTGGATGATGAGTTGGAGGTAACCTGGGTGTGGGACTGTGCACAGCGGGAGCCTCTGAATGGTTTCAGATGAGGAAAGAGTAGAGATTGAAGGAAGAGGGGGCTAGGAAGAAAAACAGATACTAGTCTGTCCTTCGTCTTAAAATCTGTTCATTGTGGTAAAATATATAAACATGGCCAGGACTTCATAGTCCAAGAGAGAACAGAATTTTTTTTCAGCTGCCCTTCAATTAGATCCATAATAATCCTGCAGCTTTATATGGTTTACAGATGACACTTTGCCCAACAGAAATGGTGCTATTCTTTAAATTGTGCTGTGCTCATTAGGTTTTAATAGGAGCAGTTGTTTAAGGGGTGGGTGGGGGCAGGAGAGGGAATGCACTTGGTGATGCATAGTGGAATGTACATTAATCTTGTTAATGACAACACAGTTAATGGCTGGCAAAACATTACTTTTGAATTAACCTTTCTCTTGAGCAGGCTATACTTGAGAAACAGAGCCAGGACACTGAAGATACAAGGAAAGTGCATGAAGACAGGGATACAGGATTTCCTATGATTTTATGTTGTTCTTAATTAGGAAGCATATTGGCAGCAAATGCTAACATGTGTTGGGATGTTTAGCCGTAGCCAAATAAATGTTTTCTATTACAACTCTGAATTCTTTGCCTAGCCAGAGCCCATGCTGTTCTGTTCATGTCTTACAAAATCCCTTTATAAGTCATTTTGGGGGCCAATTTTCTGTTGGCTTATGCAGCACAGTTACTTTGAACATATGTACGCAGACTCTAGAAGAGTCGCTGTCCTTACTTTTTCTTTTTCTTTCTTTTTTTTTTTTTAATTCTAGGAGGTTTTTTTGAGTGATAAATGGGGAAGCCCTTCTTATGAAATGCTTCTGTCATCCAACTAAACAATAGCCTGCTCTGAGCATGTTCATTTAAAACTAGGAAATGGATATAACTGGTTTTCTCTGGTCACATGTTCACACACAGACTGAATGAAAAAGTCCGTAATGAATCGTTTATTGCACATTTAATCTCTTTCTCCTGTTTATGAATGGTCTGCAAATACTGTGCTGCCTTTTTTTTTTGTTGGTTTTATTTATCATTTCAAGTTATTAGTTAAATAATTTTTGATCTGGCTTACAGGTTATTTGAGAATGTTTTGCTATGAATATTCACAATTTATAGCTCTTGCTACTTCACTGATGTAAACACAGAACTAGAGTCTGACTTGAGTAGTGCAAGTCATTTTTGTGCAAGTGGAAATTTAGGGTTTTTCCTTTGCAAATATACTACTACATTTACTTTAATTATCATGTGGAATTTTTCTTGATGATCTCTAGGCAGGAAATCTGATTCATGGCTCCCACCTCTGTATTTGAGTCTTGTAGGGTCAACTTATTCCAGTTTTGATAGAAACTTTCAGAAACCCCTTGTTGATAGAGGGGGAAAGAAGGTGCTTAGGGAGTGCCCATTATCTGACATGTATGAAAGACAATGAACAATGGAGTTAAAAATATCCTCAAGCCATATAAGTACAGCAGTTGTTCTGTGCTGCTGCAAATACCAGTTTATGGTGAAAAAGAAGGAAGACAAGCTGCAGTATTTAATTACTTGTGAATGTGATTAGCTGCTTGAAAACTTAAGGACCATATCATATCAAAATCCCATAGCATAAAAAGAAACTTACTCTTAAATTTCTTCTCAAATTGGACCCCATTAATCACTGTAGAAGTTTCAAAACCACTTGGCTGAAGAACTGGGATAACAGGAGGTTTTCAGGAGGTCATGCTCTTTGATTGGCACTCCTGACCCTCTGTTGTCTCAGTTTCCCATCTTCTGGCTTCAGTCCATCAGTGGTAACCTGGCTGTCTCTGGGTTGCTGATACCAGTGTGAAATCCTCCATGGGCTCATGTTCCTTTGACTGGGCTGTTCAGGAGAGCACGGAGCAGAGAGAAGTGGCACCAGCAGCTCAGCCCTGCCTTAGAGTTCAGCTTCAAAGAAAGGTAGGGCTGCAGTGGGGTGGTTGTGAACTGGCAGAGATTATAACAAGACCTTTGGAGTCCAGGCTGACATTTAAAGGCTTGAGGCCTGATGTAGAGCAAAGAAATGTCAATCTTTAAAAGAGCGGCCTGGGCTGGTTAGTAGGAAGGAATGTCAAAAGAGAGTTTATAGGCATCTCTTAAAGTTGAAGTAAATGTATTTCATTCCTTTGATATGAGCACGTTTCTTCTTGATTTACCTGTAAATGAAGGTCACAAGAGCTAGAGCTGGTTAACAGATGCTTGGAAGGACATGGGGGAAGCACAGAGACTGGGAGACTGGTTAACATTTGACTGAGGGCACATAACATGTAAACCTGCCTTATACTGGAGTTAAATCATCCTATCTGATGTGTTGGGAGCTGGATCTCCACACTTGTTTTTGTGGCTCAGAGAACCATTGAGTGGTTATTCACACCTAACCCTTTTTAGGATCATCCATTACTCTTATTAACAACAGCAAACGCTACCAAGAAGGAAAAAAATAATATTCTTTCCACAAGAAAGTAAAAACATAATAGTGAATTAAAGTTTTAAATGATAGGACTGTTAACATAATGCCTTTTGTCTAGAATGAACTATAAAACACACATATATACAATGGAGAAAACCCTGTAAATGTGTAATGGACAAAAATATATATATATAATAAAACTGTTGAAAGAATGCATTTTCTCAGCACCAAGGCTATCCATAAATTTTTACAGTTTTCCACTATATAACATTATCCTTCATAAAAAATGATATTTTAAAGCAAAAAGGTTGGCAAAAGAAACAATTGGTAGTTAACGGAAGGACGGGATTACAGCACTGTGCCTTTGCTGTGAACGGTGAAATAGAAAATGAAAAACATTTGGGGCATTATATGAAGCCCAGCAGTCATGCTCCATATGGTTTGAAGAGTAGAGCAATGCTTGACAAAGATTTTATGACTTCATTTTCTTAACATTGAATAATATTCCTTCAATCTAGTCCTCTCATCCCATTTCTTATCTTAAATTTCTCCTGTTTTTCAGACAAAGAAATGTGTTTTATTAGTATGTGTCATTTATATTGACTTTAATCATATGCAGTTTAATACACTATTTTTTTTACCAGCAAGGCCTTTCTGAGGAATGCCCTATAATCAAGGTATTGAGGCAAAATTGAGGTAATCTGGTACCCAGACCCTCTAACAACTTCCTATGTGACTTGATGCAAGTAATTTTATCACTTTCTATTTCAGTTCCCCAACTGAAGAGTTGAAAAATAGTACTTCTGTATATCAGACTATAGTGTGATAAGTTTTATGATAAATAGTCAGAGTCATCTGTATAAGAGGACAGGTCAATATTTGTGGATAATTGGATTTGGAACACAGAACTTCCTGCCTCCCAAACCCATGCTCAGACAGATTGGCTTAAAGTTTTATATTTCTTAGCCCACATCATGAATTTCAAAAACTAATACTGCTCCTCTCTGTCATAAAATGCATAAAAATATTAGTCATTCTTCAGTCTACAGTGTACTGCCATGTGTGCTGCCATTGGTGGAAGGAAGTCCATAACCTTTCCCAGAAATACCTTTGGATTATCCTTATTTTGATTTGACATTTAAATCATTAAGCACAGCTGGGGATTGGGCCAAGTTGTGCATTTGTAATCATAAAATGAGAATTCCTGCTGCCAAATGCACACTGTAAAAGAAAGGATATTTGTGATTTCCCTTCAAAAGAACTTAGGAGATTCATGGAGATCTCAACATTGGTACACAATCCTCTATGCAAGAGACAAGCAGCATGTTTACTGCTGCTACAGATGACCTAAACTGAAAAAATCAAACCTAGAACCAAACTTTGTGAAAGTCTGAGTACTTGGGTCTGCAGTCTTAGCTTGGATGAATCTCTAAACCAGAATTACAGTTGCCATTTATTACATCAATTCACATACTGTGCTATACAAAATAGGTCTTTCCTGAAACACCACTTTTTATTTCATTTATTTTACTTCACAGTGAGATGCAGCATTCCCCTAACCCTTCTCCTGCTGTAACTGAGTGCGTGCCCTCACATGTGGATCTCACATGCAGAGGTATTTCAGATGGCATGTTGTGAATTAGGTGGATAGAGTATCACTGGTGGTATGTTTTATCCTATAGACTCAGTCTACTGGAGAACACTCAGCTGGTTAATATTTCATATGGATTCTTTGCTCTTTTCTTTCCAACCATCTATGTAAACTTTAAGACAGCCGGTCTGGTTTTAGGAGGTGATTTCCTCGCTGTGGATTAAGGATCCATTTGTGAGTCACTCTTCAGGCACTTCAGAATAGTAGATTTCAGACCTGAAAGAATGTATTGTAAACAGAATAATGTGCTTTCAAAATTAGCTCCCGTACCAAATTATGTATTTACTTAATACACCTTAATGGCTTTTGAAGAAGCCATTAGGCTCGATTGCGTAAATAGTATATATACCAAAATATGTATTTAACCTAGATAGGGCAGTTTCCCATTGTTGGTTTTCCTTCCTTCTTTACAAAGTTTTATCTTCATGGCCTTTTGAAACTCTATTATTCCTGAAGAATTTATTCTCCAGGAGGCTGTTTTAGAGAGTGGCAGCTGAGGGGGGAGGGAGGAGAGGGGGTTCCTGAGTCTTACTGTGTAGGAAAGAGAGAGCTGCCAGAGGGGCTATAGGACTTTTTAGACTTTGGAGTGGGGAAGGGAGAAATTAAAATATTATTGAACAAACCAATTCTCTTCAGGGTTAGAATCCTAGAGGGCTTTGTGTCCTGAGCCCAGCTTTGGGAATAGGAGTGGGTTGGTGCATGAGTCAGCTTTATGTTTTTGTACTGGGCTGGATGCAAACAGCTCTACATCTCCATGAAAAAGATGAGTGGAAAAGAAAGACCCTCTTCTCTGCTCCAACCTCTGAGGTGCAGGACCTACCCATTCTGGAGGCACTCTGTCATGGTGAGATCCTCAGAGGTCTCCTTGGGAAGCTCCCTGGGGACCCCTTAGGGTCAGGATACTGTCTGACACTGCCAGCCTGATGTTTCAAAGTGGCTTTGTATGCTATGAATTCAGACAAAGAACCTAACCTTTCTATTTGGTTCTCCATTGATCCTTGACAGTGGCTTTTTAAGGATAACTTAATGGAATGGAATTTATTTTAGGAATATTAAATGTAAGAGGACCACTATACCTGTTGAGACCGGTGGAAAATAAGTGGGGAAATAAGTACAAACAAGCTAAACCCGCTGTGTTTCACTGTTTAACTGCTACCTCCTGTAACTGGCACAGCAAGTAAACCATATATCTGCTAATGCTGCAGGTGTACTCGCAGCTAGTTCATAATGGAAAAAAATATCTGTAAATAACTGCTCAGTTACAGCAAATGCCAAAAATTACACTCCCTGCTATCCGCAGGTGAGTCCACCAATCCTGGCCCATTCATCAGTTTAGAAATAATAACAATCTCATATGAAAACTCCAGCAAAAGATGTTATCTTGGTCAGAAAATGTGATGAGAACTAGCAGCTAAGTGCTAAAAATAGAAGTGTTATATGAGGCCTTGCAACTTTGGCATATAGTCATGAAGTGCAGAGTAAGAGGGTATGGAAGGCATTGCCAGCACTAGGTAAGAAAGAAATATCTGATGGACACACAGGGATAACCAGTATAAGGGAAGAAGAAAAATTTCTCAAGTTTTAATGGAATTTACTATAGACTTACATGTTTTTGTGGGGTCTGTAAAATTCCTGTCTATATTAATCAGTCTATTAAACAAACACTTTTGCAAACAGCCTGTGCAAACTCCTCGAATTGGTTCATCTGGGTCAACTTGAAGGATGGAAGGGGCCAAGAAGACTTATTGGTATTAAGATATTAGCTAACTACATGTACAATCGACTTAATGAAAATTAATTTAGTGTTACGAATCTCTGACATGAATTGCTATCCTGCTAAAATCTGTTTTTAACAATCCTATTGCCTGTATGACTTCAGACAGGCATCATCCAGTATAGATTTTGGATATACTTGAAGTTGCCCTGGCTTGGTTTCTTAAAGAAACCAAACTAATTAAAAATTTAAATAAGGAAAGATATAATAATGATAATAATAATGATAATAATAATAATAAAGTAATAAAGAAAATAACTGGACTTTTGCTAGGACCCATTAATGATGCAGTTTTTCATCATTAACTCAAAAAGTAAGTGTGACCAGAGAAGTATACAAGAAATAATTTTGTGCAAATATATTCAAGCAATGTTATCAACTGCAGGCCAAAAATCCACTTGGAGCTATATTGTTCTTTTTCATTGACTTTTTCTTGACCACAGGAAAAACAGGTTTTAAAGTACAACACAGTATCACAGTCTAAAGGAGTGAAAAACTTGTAGAGCCAGTTTGTAAGGGTGTGCGCTAACTTGTGACCCAGACAGGATGGTGGTTTAAAAATAAAATTAAAACAAAGAAGTTCTGTTGTGCTTTTTCTGTGTTGCCAGTAGGAAATCATACTCCATCTTCTCCACTTTTGTCCCACACACCTTCTTCCCATCTCTCTGCTCATTTAGTGTGCCCTGTTTTTTCCTCTCATATCTATGATCTTTTTACCTTGTTGCTTCCCCGGGTATCCCATCCCTTCTGAAATACCTCAGGCTGTCTATTTTTTTCCCATTTCATTTAGTCTCACTCTGTTTAATAAAATTACTAATTTTTTTTTCCTCCTCAGTGGTTGACTTTAATAAATATTTTGAATTATTTTTGTAACAAATTACCTTTTTTCTCGATGGAAGGGTGAAAAACCACCTTATAGAAGACTAATTTTGTATGTATACATAATGTTTTTGGATTTATATGATTATTATTATCCTGAAAGATTTTTAGATATATTTCTTGATACAGGGTTTCTAAATAACTTTATGTCCCAAGATTTTTTTTTTGAAAAGTGGAGTTAAAAATATTATTTGCAAAGTTTGACCAGAACTAAAAATATAGCTCTGTGCCTTTCATTCCCTGTGATACAGTGTTTTTAGTTTCAGTGTTGGGGGAAGAAGGAGAAAACCGAGCTGCTCCATAGTTTAGATGAGACACCATTTATAGGGTAGAATTTTGGTACTTCATAAAGTTTCCATCACAATGACACACTTATCTTTATTACTCTGTAGCTACTCCCTTAAACCCAGGCACTTTGCATCTTTTTTTTTTTTTCCTCAGGTACTAGGAAATTGTTCATTCCTGGTGTTTCATCAGGCATGTCAAAGACAAATATTTCTATGTGCATCTGTATTTGGGCCACCCATCCTGAATTTGTAGCTTAGATTTTCATGCCAAAAGTCTTCTGCATTAAATTTCATGCTGCATTTTCTCTGGGTTACTTACAGGTGCTATTTTTCTTGTTTTTATTAAAAAGCTCAAACTGAATTGTATTCTTAATCAAAAACATTTTTTAGGACCTATTGGCCACTCTAAGTACATGATGTGAGAGAAATGCTTTTTTGCCTTTATTAGAGGATTGTGGCTTCAACTGTAAGAAATTTGCCTGCAGAGCTTCTAGCAGGTTATTAATTGATAACTGGACATATAGTCCCCTGTTTATAGATTTCTACAATTCTGCTCATATGAATATTTAGAGACATCATCAATGACCTGTTTTCATACATGCTTAGAGATATTAGCTGGCTTCTAATCCTATATATGTGAATATGCACAATTTAAGTAAAAACTGGGTAGTATTTGAAATTATTGTTCCTCAAAATTCATAAAGATGTCGTGAAATGCTTAGACTGCATAGCTTTAATTGAAAGTATTTATTCAGCTCTGATTTCAACAGATGTCTGAACAACAGGGGGAAAATAACCCCCACCCTGTAACAAAACATCAGCCTGCTTCCAGATTTCCCATACTAAAGTTTTTATGGCGGTCGTTGGTAACACAAGTGTATTTTTCTCTCATACTTTTATAAAAACTACTTAAAAACAAACAAACAAACAAGCAAACAAACTTCTTTTTCCCTTGTGCAGAGATGTCCTCTCTGTATTGGCTGACTTTCAGCTGAAGGTTGAAGACTTTTTCACACTGAGGACACAGGTTTTGTTGAACCTCCATGTTTAAGAGATCTGGGAGAAAAAAATAGAGCAAAACATTTGGATCCATCTGGATAGATGTGGGAATGTTGTGATTGTCTGAACATCTGGATAAGATGGTAACCACCATCAAACAGTTTGGCAAATAGTAGACTTGTCCCTGCTCTAGTTTTTTATAGATAGTCCAGAGGGTTTTTTTTTTTTTTGCTTAATGATATGCTTGATCATCCTTCTCCAGCTCTTTTTGCCCCCATTCCTCATCACCAGTGACTGAAATCTCTCCACTGCTCTCACTGCTTGCCATGCAAACTCAAATACTGTTTTCCATAGGGTAGGAACAAATCCTGTTGTTTTACATCACATTGTCACTACAGCCACAGACATGTGTCTGCACTTGTCCCCGAGCAAGAGAGAGAAATGTGTTTTCTCGTGCCTGTGCTTGCAGCATGTGTGATCCAGCCTCTCCCAGCACTCATCCTGCCTGCTGGGACTCAAACCTAAGCTGTCTCCATCTGCAAATCAGTGTGGGGAGGGGAGGAGATGGGATTGTGCAACCGAGGAGAGCTGAGCTGTCCCGAGGGTTCAAGAGGTGCAGGGTGTCAAACTTGCCTGTGCCTCCACATTGATGCTGATTTTGAGCAGAGTATGGCTCAATGTGAAAATACTCCCTTAGCAAAGGGATTGGGCTGTTTCTGTGGCCACTGGAGTTGAAAACATTATGTGTTAGGTCTACTACAAAAATATTGCCTTAGGCTCCATTTCCTACGCAAAACTTATTTAATAGAGCATGGAGAGCATCCCATGGCAAGATGAAGGGAGATGCCAAAATGCTGCTGTGGTCAGTGTATAGTGCCCCATGCCTGCTGGGCAGTGCCTGGAAGGCTGCTCAGTGCCACTGTGTCATTTGATGCTCTGCATGCCCATATCCGGCCCTTGAGCACATGCTGAAATTCCTGAGCATGTGCGTAAAGTTAAGTACTTAAATGCTTTGCTGAATAAGAATTGACTGAACATGTGCTTAAGTATCCTGCTGAATTACAGCATTAATCATTTTTACAGCTGACAAAATCACTGCCCCAGAAAAATATTCTCCAATTAGAATGAGCAGGATTATTTCTTTCGTTTGTGTGAAATAAGTGTGTTCCCAGTTGTACTGAACGTGTTCTGTTTTCTGTGATATTAGAAATCTTTTTCCATAAGATTTCATATTGCTCAAGAGAAAACTTGAGAAACTTTGGAGTTGATCAGGTCCCTGGATTTGGATTTATATTAAGAAAACATTGTAAGAAAAGACATAATGGGCCAAAAATATGCACTTACTTTTTTCATTGACTTCACCTAAGGGCAGAAATTGGGCCAGTGTGTGTGTTCATTAATTCTCTCTTGTGGAAGCTACTTTTTCCATATGTGATTTTAATTTGTTTGCAGATGCTGAATGTAGTTTTTTTGTATGGTACAGTGCTCCTTTTTTTCCTTCTTTTCCTCACAGTCTTTTCATAATAGAGTTCAAAACCAGAAAAAGAAAACAAACCCTCAACAACAAAACAAACCGAAATCAGCAAACCAAACCCCTTTGTATGTGCAGCCAGTTAAGTAGATAATAATGGTAATTTTTCTGCTCTACTAATGATGATAATATTGATATTTATCAATAACAAATAGCATGCGAGTGCCTTGGTGAATAGAGTATTTTGCTCAGTGGGGTTTTATATCTATATATGAAACATGGAGTGGTGAAGGCTGCTAGAGGCAGGTGAGGAAGCTGAGCAGAGAATTGCCTCACAGCAGAGAGCCTGGGAACAGCAGAGGGGGAATTTAGTCCTACCCAAGAGCAAAAAGAATCTCTGCAGTAAAAAAAGCTGCAGAATCTGTAATCTCAATACCCAGCCCAACAAAGACCATGGATCTTGGGGCTCAGATAAGTGAGCTCTCACTGGAAGTGGCGTGGGGCTCACTCAGGGTAATTTGGAAGTGGGAAGGTCCAAGGAAAACCTGCTGGTTGGCAGAGGTAAGCCCAGGCAGCCTGGATATTTCCAACCTGCTGCTTAGACTGCTATGCAATCCCTTCAGTGTTTAGCCTGTTTTATTTTATGGAGTCTGCAAGGGGAACTTTGAGAGGCATTATCTACAGGAGAGATAAATTTACAGCTGCTTTGCTTCCTGTATTATGTTTACATTTTGAACCTGTGTGTCTGAATATTACCTGTCGGTAAAGCTGACTCTAATTATTGATTTTGAGGCTTATGATTGTTCACTAGACAAGTAGAAGGGAGAGATGGAAGGGTGATCACAGAACAACCAGCTATTCCAAGACCTTGGAGGTGACTGAAACAGAAGCACACAGCCCAAATACTCTGCTGCAGCAAAGTATGTTATCTCTTGTTTACTGAGGCCAGTTTAGGATGTGACCTTTGAATTTTGATGGAGCAAATGACTCAAGGTATAGCTAGAAATACTTATAGGGTGTGTCATGTTCACAGGGACCTGGCTGGGGACTGACTATCTGAACATATTGCATGCTAAATCTAGGCATGAGGGTGGCTAGAGAGAGCTTAGCTGCTTGTTCTTGGCAGTGCCTGTGGTTCTGACTCAGAGCATGGCCCCAAAACAGCTCTGAATATGAGCAAGTTCAGGGTTTCCTTCCCTAGATGCCACATACATTCACTGCTCTACCTACAGGATCACAGTCTGTTATGCTTATAGTCACTACCAGATCCAAAGGAGACAAGATTACCTTTTTAAACAAAACAATAAAGCAATAAACAAAGCATAAAACCAACACTCCAGATGTCTTTCCTATGTTAGATAACATAAAACCAAAGAACAGCCACAAACACACACATTTTTCTATTTATTGTTTTAGTATCAGCTAGAAAATGTTTCCATTGGAGTGTCCACAGTAGAAAAATCCCAACTGTTGGAATCACAACCATGTGGACATTTTATTTTCTTAGGCCTTATTTCCTAAATAAGAAAAAAGTTTTAAGTTTGTATTACATTTTACTTGAATTTTCAACAGCAGCACCAACATGTGCAATCCCCTCCCTACTTGTTTCGCTTGACATGTTTCATGTTACAGGGTCTGTGTGAGAGGTGTTATCTTTGATACAGGAATTTATGGCCATTTTCCTATCTACCGTATGTTTACATTCAGAATCTGTGTTGAACATTTGTTATACTCACTTGTTGTGTCTTGTCTTAAATTAGATCATAAACATTTTGAGGCAGGGACCATGTCTTCCTGTATATTGCTGCTCTATTTAGGCCCTGCTGTTATGGATGTGGAACTGACTGGGAGGGATCGTTATAATAAAAATTACTCTGGTAGGAATTATTTTGTCCTGATAAAGATATGTGCAACTCCTCTTATCAGAACATATCAGACAGTAGGGTGCTTAAAGGTGATTGTAGAGTGGTAATCACCTTTGCAAATGCTTTGAGCCTTGGTGTCAAGAAAAGAGAAAGGACAAAAGTTATATTTTGATTTATAGAGGGTCCTGGCAAAACCATTCCCGAAGTTGCCAATATCCAAATATTACCTACAGATTTGCATGTGCATCTAACAAAGGTTTTGAACAATTACCCCTAATTGCCCTCTTCTAATATTCTGGTGAACAGAAAAATCTTCATTATAAGAACACGCAGCTTGTAAATGAAAGGGATGAAAGCTCATGAAAGGACAGAGGCAGACCATACGTCATCCCACACCTAGGCACAACGGGATGCATTAAGGAAGCATTTATGGAGAGGCATTCCATCAAGTCAAGGTGTCAGAGGACATATGGTCTCTTTCACCATTAACTTCGTGAATTTCCATACCTTTCCACTGGTCCGTATTAATCTCACTTTGTGATGCTCAGCTTTGTTTATTACTGTTTGGATTTTGCTCTGAAAATGCTCAATATGCTCATGCAAAATTCATGAAAGTAGATAACTAAAAATCACCTATTTGAGGTTCCTTTCAATTAAAAAAATTGGGTCAAAAAGAAAAATTTTCAGCAATCAAGACAGAAATTAATAAATAAAGGCATGAATCCACAGGTTTATCAGTATAGAAACCTACTTGACCCTGTTTCCTGACTAGAAAAAATTGTTAGTAAATGTTTTTGAAAATCCTGTGTATCATATTGATACCAATTTGTTTGGCATGTGGAGATCCACCTTAGTCATTATTTGTGATCCCAAAGACACCACTGGGATGTTGGTAATTGCTAAGAAAATAGACATGTAGGGAGGTTTATGATGAATATTATGGCAGGGGATGGTAGAACCAGGAGGAAAAGGTGACAAAAGGAAATCTTACTTTTAATGTCACAGGATATCCTGAGTTGGAAGGGACCCATGAGGATCATAAAGCCTATTTGCTGATATGAGTCCAACCATATCTGCATCCATCTTATAACTGCTTGATTGGCTTTCAGGATCTGCTGGAGAGGCTAAAGCAGAGGGGAAAGTTTCTTCATTTTTGGGGGTTTTTCTATACTCTTCTGTGCAGATCTATCTGTAGAATGTCTAAATTTAGGGAGAGGACTATGTGCTAATCGTAAACACAAAGCTAAATTTCCCTCCCTGTAGATCTATTGCCATCTGAGAAGATACCACACAGATACCTTCATCATCAAAAAGATGCTGAAAAATAATTCCTACACATATGATCAGATTAACTAGAAGTTATCATTATTTTTTAAGATGGCTTCTTTTTATTTTTGGCATTTCTTCAGCTAAGCAATAATTGTAGCCCAAAATCTCTGTGAGGGAAAACTTGAATGTAACGACATTGTGTTTTTCTTGCAAATAATTGAAATAATGCTAAAAAAGAAGCCCTAACGCTGAGGAAGGGGGAGAGGGAAGGAATTTGTGAAAGTGCTAGGTGGGAATAAGAAAGCTTTTAAGACAATCATTATAATAATACCATCATAATAATGGCTTTAGCTTGAGGAGAAAAAAAGTAAAAAAATCATCAACCAAGCAGCCACCACTAAACCTGGTACTAAAACAATCTCTCTGAATTTTTGATTGTCTTAAAGCACTCATGTTTTCTAAGGTAAAAAAAAAAAGACAAAGATAACAAGAATACATATCTTGGTTTTATCATAGCATCTTGTTTTTCATGTTATCTTTCTTCTGTCCTAGAGACTTAACTCAGGTTCCTGAAAAGTCTCACTAGTCAAGGTGGGCTGAACACACATTTGTGTTGAAAAATATATTGCTGTTGTTAAGAGTTTAAAATCAGGGGTCTTTTCATTAATGTTTAGAAGTATTTATACAAAAGAGTGGGGAAACTCCCTGTCTACACCTATTCCACTACACTTTCCCAGCAGAAAAAACGTTGACATGTCATTCTCTGCATACTCAGGTGTAACAGTCACATGTTTAATATACGTGAAATCTTTAAAATGTTTGCACAAAGAATATTGTTATTCCCTGTACATTTTATCTGATGCTAGGAAGAAAAAATTCCAAACCTCAGTGGACTGAAATTTGGAATGAAAAGTCAAATGACTGTAGATGCTTCAGATAGCCCAGATCCTAACAATACATTGTCCAGTGGTTTAGAATGTATGCATTCTGAGCAACAAGCTATTAAAGAAAAATTCTGAAAAACAGGCTTAACACTGAATCAGGAATTGCCAGTAATGTCTCCTCTGGGATGCTTGTTTTTAAATTGCCTTTTGGGAGGCTTTTATGGCTGCATCCACATCAGTGCTGTGATTCAGAGCAGTGATGCTGTTTTGAAGCTCATCCCCCAGACTGTCCCATTTACTGTGCAGCAGTTCACTTCCAAGAGTGGTTTTGCAGCACATAAGGTGGATTCTGTTTGGAGAAAACAAAACTGGAGGCTTTGATCCAGGCGTGTGCCAAATGTTCTCCAACTCTTATTACAGGAATAAGAGGCCAAACCAATGACTAGACCTCCAGAAAGCTTGGAATCATACTCTGGGATATTTCAGTTCAGGGATTTGGGCTAAATCAAGTTTAAATGAATCTTGTCTTTCTATCTTCCCCACAGTGCAGATAAAGAACCCTCAGCACCAACTGCTCCAATCTATTGATCTGCTCCTGTGGCCGCAGCTGCCTTGAGAAAGTAGACGTAGCCTATGACATCTTGAAAGTATTCCAGATTTTACAAATGTTTTCTGTGTTATGTTAGTTGTTTTTGCTTTTCTGTGCCTTGGATCTACTGCAAATATTCTTAAAGGAATTTTAAATTATCTGAACTTGTGCCCGTTTTTTTTTTCTTATTGCAAAGTTTAGGACCAAACTCATTTTTCCCCCTCAGAAAAGATCGCACTGCATTGCAAAACCATTTGGGCTTTTTTTTTTATTTTCATTGAAATTTCTGTTTATGAAGACATTTAAGAAGATGATATATGTTCCTGCTCTCAAAAGAATGAAAGGAAATGGAGAGAACTATAAGAAGTTTCTCACAACAGTTTTGTCCTTGGGTTTTCAAAGCTTTTTAATGTTGCCTTACAATTGAAAATAGCCAACTCTCAAGTCTACATTATGCCAGTGGGCACCAAAGTTTATGAGAAGTATAAGCAACTTGTGATATTTCTATCTTTTGGTAGACCATATTTGCATTACAGGTTCTTTAATTTTATATTTAATATTGCAATTTTTAATTTAGATATTCATCTCTTTTGTATGTTTTTCCTTATGTGCTCAGCCTCATTAACCCATCCATTTGACCTGCATCATTCTTGTGTTGACAAAGATAGGCGTTATGAACCTTAGAATGTCATAAACACCTCTAAAATGTGACCCTACTTGCATGCAATGGGGAAGGTTTGACAGCATTACACCAGTCATCTGATAAGCTTGGGTCAAAAGTCTCCCAATTGCTTGCCTTTTGTTTGGGTGTCAAGGAGGCAAAAGCTTTTCATGTTTTTAATAAGCAAATTAATGAAACACTTACAGTACATTGCATACATTAACTCTTAGGTAGCTGGATTTCTTCTGGGGCCATCTTTCCAAAGGTCAGAGGCCATAAATGGAGTCTCAGTTTTCCAGGAAACAAAGAGGACAGTATATTTCAGTAATCCTTTCCTGCATGTAGTTAAGACTCCCTTTTTTTTTTTTTTTTTTCCACTTTGGCTTACTTTCTAGAGGCATAGTAACACTTGCCAGCTAAGCCAGATGTAGCATTTCAACCAAAAAAATGCACCGGATGCACGTTCCAAGTTTGCCAATGGCTATGCATGAGGCTGGAATGTCAGAGCAGGAGCGGTGGATTAGGAAGATTGTGTTCATGTTACTCAAAGCAGAAGGAGCCCAGAAAATGTCTCTGGAAGTTCACTGCTTCAGCCACTTTTTCTTCTTAGATATAACATGTTTATTTGGTAACATTTTCATGCTCCTTCCAGTCACTCATTATAGTATTGCTTACACTTTCAGGGTATTAACCAACTAGTCTCATAAGTATGCTCCACAATAATTTAGAAGGTCTGATTATAATTTCTCAGATAAAGAGGAAATAAAGAGATTTTTTGCCTACCTAAAGTGACATTAAAACAATGGCAGAATATCCTGACAATGTTTCCCGCTGTCCTCTCTTCTTCAGACAAATTTTTACTTTTTCCAAGAAAAAGCTAATTTAATGCATAATCAGAATTAATAACGCACCTTTGGCTGGGATTGATCACCTACCTATTCCTTATCTGTGAGGTCAAATGACTCAGTATAATCATGTGATCTAACAAGTTAATCTCCATCTCAGTTTCTATAACTATTTGGTGGCCTTCCTGACTTATATTTTATACCTATTTAAGCTATTATATGGTGTCTGCTATCTACCACTTCCCACTCTTCATCCTCATCCACAAAAACACGGTGCACAAATGGGTGAGCACCTTCTGACTCCCTTTGCAGACAGAGAAACCAGAGACAGGAAGTTAACTGAAAAGTCAGGGAAATATGAATCCTGCTGGAGCTTTAGCAGAGGGACTTCCATTGACTTCCAGACAGACACAGACACCTGAACTTCTGTCCCCCAAGGCAATACACAGTCTCCATGTTAGCAGGACATCGGTAGATGTTACATTTACTAGGCACCTTCCTCAGTCAGGTAGTTTGAGTGGATAAACAAACCCATGTCATTTTAAATTTATGTTTTTTCCTTCTGGAAATGCTTCTTAGATAGTCTCTGGTGCTTTAAATCTAGAATCGGATTGTTGTGTGCTATAAATGCAGTTCAAGATGTGCTTTACTGAAATTCATTGGATGCTGTGAATTTCGATGAGGAAGGTTGATGGAAGTAATCAAAGCTACTGAAACAAATTGACTTCTCAGACCTGTGGTTGGGGTTGAAAATCAACTCTTCTATTAAGTACACTACTGACAGGAAAAATGGGCCAAGTCAATTGAATATTCAAGGAGAAGAGGAAAGATACTCTTTCTTTCATGTAACTGAAAGTACATAAGCATCTTTAAGTGATGCTCATCATCTCATTTCATACAGGTTTCACTTTTGACACCCAAAACAGCAGCCACAGACTGTTTCTCTTGCAGACTTAAGTAAATCGTGTCTGGAACATTAAACATTCAACAAAACTCCATAAAATGATACAAGGAGCTGTAAAACACTGGCTAGAATAAGCCTTCCCTGCAACAGGCCATGCAATCCGGGCTAAACTGGAGTCTACATTTTGGGAAGAATCTTCCTTTATCCCAGGTCAGGCTAAAGCACTTAATTGTCTACAGTTCCATCTACAGCTCCATGCACAAATATTCCACAATTTACTACTGAACACATATCTAAGTTACACATAAGACATAAGAGATACAACCATGAGATGATTTTATCCCCTCTGCACTGTTTGGACTGCTTTCATTCTAAAATGAAATAAAAAAACACAGGGAAAACTGCCTTATTAACAAAAGCTATTAAAGTAATCTAAGCATCACATTAAGCTTTGCTTGCGCAGCAGTAGACACAATAAGAAAGACATATTACAGTCATTTAGATGCAAGATAATTTACTATTTTTAAGATCTTATAGCAGCCTTCTCCAAATTTTTTTATTTTACTCTTTCCTGTTTCTGAATATTTCACCCCTTCCCCAGCTCTGATTGCTGAGGAGGATAACCACTTTTTAGCTGGGAAACCTTATCAGAGTGCACGTCAAGTCTTTGCTATCAAACTAGGTGGTCACGTGAGTAGGAATCTTACAAGAGTTTATCCTAAGCCTGGTTTGTTCAATATTCACTAAGCTCTAGGACTGTGCAATAGAGCATGCCCTGACCGTGTTTGCAGGTGGCACTGAGCTGCCAGGGTGCGAGTGCTTTTGGAGCAGGATTAGAATTCAGAATGATTCTATTAAACTGCAGAAGTGACCTGCAGTTCAATAAAGACTACTTGAAAGTACTGCAATAAAAAGGGAGAAAATCAGAGATACTACTGGTGTTCTGCAGAAGTGAATCAGGGAGTTAGATCTGGACCACAGACTAAGTCAACAGCAAGATGCCACTCCATCCCAGGATGGAGGAGGAGTGCTGAATGTATCTCTGATCATCTGGTGAGATTTTGGCTGCAGTTTTGAGTCCAGCATTAGGCACCACACTTCAAGGCACAGACAAATCCAAGAGAGGCCACAGGACAGCAACCAAAATGATGAGAGGTTTAGAAAAAGTGACCTATGAGGAAAGGTTGAAAGAACTTGGTTTGTTTAGTCTAGAAAAGAGAAGACTTAGGAGATACATGATAACAGACTTCAAATATTTAAATGGTTGTTATAAAGAGGAAAGGGATCAATTATTCATGTCCACTAAGAATTGGACAAGAAATTAGGAATGCCTTTAATTTGCAAGAGGAGGATTCCAGTTAGAAAGCTTTCTGACAGTGCTGGAGCACATTAGCAATTTCCACAGCCTCCCTGGGTATTAAAGGTTTATGAGTGGGTTGAACAAACTTTGTAAGGAAGGATCTGCTTTTGCTTCAAAGCAGTGCTTAGGACAAACAACTTCTTAAAGCCTCTCCTGGCCTTATTCCTATAGTGTGTAATATAGATTTGTAACGTACACATCCCTGTTTAATTATACAAGTGCTAAATTCGTCTCTGAAAGCACACTGCTTCTTTACTTACCTCTCCAGGTATGTGATGTAGTAATAGTGGGGAAATATCTGCTGTTTGCCAAAAGAGAATTGCTCAAGAGTTTTAAAGAGTATTTCTCAAAATGCAATAGTGGAAAATCAGAACTCATGCCTGACCTCATCTGAAAGCTGCTACAGCCCTTATAAAGGGATTAACAACCTGGACATAAAACAAAGGTTATTGCCAGTCATTAAGGTGTGGTATCACTCAGCACAATTAGGACATGTCACAGGTCTGCATGGGGATATGCCTGAGTGGAGAATTACAGAGAAAAATGATGATTTACTGATCTCCGTGAAGAAGCCCTGATGCTGTGATGAAGAGGAGACTGAGCAGGGCTTGGAGAGAAGCTGAAGGTCCTGAGAGAAGCTGGAGGCCATTGATGCTGTGCTACAAGACAATCACCTGACAACAAAATAATGTTCCTCTAAAAAACCCATTGCATAGGATATATGATTCCTTGCTTTTTGTACTATCTGCATATATATGTATGTAAATGAATATGTCCTCATGGGATCCTTTATGTCTGCGGAATGTGTCTCTAGGATACTGTACAAGGATCAATAGGAAAAGCTGAGTCCTGGCCCTGGGAGAGTTTCTGACTCTGAATGTTTCAGACGCCGCCTCCCAGCCCAGATGAGATATGCTTCTCTGCTGAGTAAGGAGGTACTCTGGCAGCTTGATTCTCCAAATCTGTATTTAGCAACTTTCACTCTTCAGAGACACGCACAAAGAAGATTATACTACATGATGGGTATAAAGAAATAAACCCATTGCCATATTATTGGTTATTTTTCAGAGCAATTTAGAGGTGAGCCCATGTGTTTCAATTATAAAAGAATGAGTTAGCTTATAATAAGTTCTTTTTATTAGTTGATTAATTTTTCACTTAAATTCTAAAAAAAGTCATTATTTCTTCATGTTTAATCTTTCACTTCTGCTGCCTTCTTTTGTAGTGCTTTTCTTAATTACCTGTGGTAATTTGCATCAGCAAGAAGCTGAGAATGCTTTACATGTCTTTAGTGCCTTCCCTCCTCCTTAGCTCTTGATGTAGCTACATAGAGAGAGCTCAGCACTGTAGCATCTGGCATCTTGAATCACCATTATAAACATTAATTAAATAAACCTCTCAATACTTCTGGCAGGTGATGAGAGCTCCTGACCTCTGGTGAGAGCTCCAGTGCCCATTTTACAGGTCGAGAAACTATTTGAATTGTGAGACTTGCAGATACTTCCCGGCATCCAGGGTCCAGGTGCATGCCCTGGCCACAACCCAAATCTGTGCTGGGGCAAAAGCCAGGCTCTTTCTCCCTGAGGATCTTGGTTTCCGTAGGAAGGAGACCTGAGTGCTCAGACAGGGAGGGCTCTCTAGCACGACTGGGTGTTGTCAGGCTGTGGGCTGCCCTGCAAAGCCTTATCCCCACAGTCTAGACACAACTAAGGCAAGTTAATGGATTTGAAGGAGGCTCGTGGTGATTTTGCATTAAAGGTAGGAGCAGAGAAAAAAAATAATTCTTGGCTTACTTGACACGCACTTTCTCCCATTATTTAACTATCGAGATGACCACACTGGTTTTGCACATCTAACAAGTCCAATGCAAACAAGATTCTTTCCCCCATTTTCATCAACTTCAGGATGTTTTATTTGCAGGGCTCTGCAAATGCAAATGTACAATTGAGATGAAACCACAGTGACTGCACAGAATAATAGCCTCACTTCATGTTGGAGCACAGCTTGGAAAATGTGGATACAACCTAAACTAGAAAAGTGTAGCACACTCTCTCCCTCTTCCTGGCTGCTTTAGGCAAGGCCACAGGTAGCAGAGTCTTTTCAAGCCCATCTCGTCTAGGAAGAAACTGGAAGACGGCTTGCAAAACAACAGCATTTCAATGCTGTCATATGCACGTTCTTCCTTTACAATTTCCAGCATGTTTTAGAAATTAAATTCAGTTTTTCCCAGATTAAACGTCAATTTACCAGCCTGTGGACAATTACAATGGATAGTCATGGGGCACTGTACCAGTTAATGCACTTTAGACAGAATACAAGGGCCTTCGCTTTTCAAATTAAAAGTTATGCTGCTAGTAACAGCCATTCTTTCTGTAACTGTACACTTGCCTTTCCACATTCCTATTTAACATTTCCTCCCATTTTTCCAGTATCATATTTTAGTACGGATCTATTGATTGAGTGGAGTGGTCAGACAAGGTCCAATGAAATCAAAGAGCATCATTTCACTGGCCTCTTCAGAAGTGCTGGATTAGCCCTGTTGCCTACAATTTAAGAATGGATCCCTATCCAGAAAAGCACTTTAACACATGATAACAGCTAAGCGTGTGCTTGAGAGTTTTTCTGAATCAGGGCCCACATAAGGAAGCACTTCTACCAAAGATTTCCAGCTAGTTCAAATGATGTCCAACTTTTATAGGTATTAGATTTCCTTTGAAACATATAAGCAGAATTACTTCCAATATTGAAAAGACTCACTGAATTCTTCCTTTGAAACAATTGTTTGGAGGTTTGCTCTGTTATTGATATAAAGATTGATTCAAGTTGCAAAAGAAAAAAATGTGTTTATGCAAATATTAAGTGTCTGAAAGCTACACCACATCTGTTTAGCTTTGGATGAAAGTCTTGGCTTGTTTTATAAGATACATCACCATCTATGAGATTTAGGAAACATCTTTTGTTACACGGTTATTTCAGTGGAAATACGTTTTCCAAAACATTATCTCCCAGAACAAATTTATTTAACATTGTAAAAGCATGAAAAGCTTCCTGGCATATGTATTCCTTGTCAAAGTCAGTCAGAATGAGAAAGTGACAATGAGGAACAAAAGTTTTGGGAGAAGTTATGCCCTTACAATTTTGCAGCATGAGTTTGTGTTCTAAAAACAGGAAAGCTACAGCCAGAGTGAGAGGGTTCAATTTGCCCATAAGAGGTGGTCATCAAGTGCAACAAGTGGAACAGGATGATTTAATTTCATATGTAAACAATAGCGATAAGAGAAAAAAGCTTCCTATGTGTTTGTCTTTTGTTGCGTTAACTCCAGACCATGCATCATCTCTAATGAGCTTGATAAAGCATAGCAGGGAAAATGGGCCATCATTCATCATGATTTCCATTTCAAAACTGACAGCCAACTTCACAAAATAGTCCATTTTGCTACAAAAGAAAACCAGCAAATGATAATGGAAACAATATTCTCAAATGAAAACTTAAAGTCCGCTCAGATCCAACTTCCATTACAGAAAAGTGGGATAGGTTTTGTTAACAGTACCCAGAGATCCTCTCTGGTTCATCTTGTAAACAGAATATTTGATTTTTCTGTATTGTCCACATCAGAAGAAACAGTAACCCAAAATTTTATTGAGTGATAAGATCTGATATATGGAGAAAAGCAGGATCAGCATTTTAAATTGTTGGAAAATATAACATTTAGATTTAATTATTTCTCATAAAAAAGCTATGGCCCATGCTGCAATGGAAGGTATAAATACACTGCATTCAATAACAATAAAGGAGCAATCTCTATGTTTTGGTGAGTTTCTGAGGAATTTTTACTTCTTTGTGAAGATACGCAAACTATTTTGGTTTTTGGTTTTTGTTTTGTTTGTTTGTTTGTTTGTTTTTTGGCTGCAGTCGTCTTTTAGGAATCAGTCTGTACTTCCTTTGGCACATCTGGGCCCTTTAAATATCTCAGCCTTCACCTTCTACATTTAATCTTTAGACTTTCAAATAATTTGGTTTCATAGGAGGGGTAAGGCTTAGGTTTGAAATGGAAATGGTAGTTTTGAACACAAGGGAAAGAAGAGCTGGAGAGTGACAGAGCAGGGCTCAACACTGGAGTCCAGCACTCTGATTCCTTCACTTCCTGAAACCTGAGCAGTGTCCTAAAGGCACTGCAGATTTGACCAGTGGTGTCAGATCTACTATATATGATGATGATGGACTGTAATTTTTTTTTGTATGTGATGGATGCAGAACATTATATTGCAAGTTGGAGGTGAATGATCACTGCCAGAACAGGGTGTGCTGCCTTGAGGTCATGGAAGAGATCCTGTTCAGGACGGTCTCCTGGGCTGACCTCTTGTATCCCAAATTGGAGGTGAAACTTTCCAAGGAATTGGGAGATGCTGCTCTTCAAAAAGGCAGGATCCCCCTCTCCTGGGGCACCATCTGCTAAGTGTCTGAGAAGTCCCACCCCACCAGAACTGGGTTTACAGGTCACATTTCTCTTTCTGTACATGAAGCAGCCAAGAAAGACTCTGGTCTCTGATGATATCTCCGCTGAAGACAGAGCAGGCATTCATTTCCTGTGAATACTTTAAAATACTCAATTAAAATTAACTGTTTGGAAAACACTAGTTTTTTACTAGTTGATTGATGGACTGGGGTATCGTTACAAAAATGGAAGAAACAGCAATGACTGGTGTCAACGTGAATTTATGAGAACCTTCTAAGAAAAAAATTATCTAAAAATTATACTTAGGATCATTCTTTTATAGTAGTTAATTAACATGTGGAACTCACTGCCACAAAATACAGTATCTTTGAGGCATGAGTTTAGTGGGATTAAAGGGATTTATTAAACACTTATATGGATAATGAGACCATCCGCAGCTACATTACACAGGATGAAACCATACATTAGGGATATAAACAATTATGCTTCAGGACAGAAGCCAACTACTGACTAATAGAGTTAAGGAGGAAATACACTCCATAATTATCCAGGATTTTATGCACCTTTTCTAAAAGTTCTCATACCAGCACAGTCATGAATGGGGTACTGCCTTACAGGAAATGTTGGAACATAGGAAATACAGGAAAAATAATGAAATTATGATTTCTTTTATGTTTAAAGATATTGTCTTATTTCCCCCACCTTAATAGTAATAATTGAAGTATTTTATTAAAAAATCAGATAATGAGAAACAAAAAATTAATCTAAGACTTATTGAGGCTTTTGAAGCAGCCCCCTTTTCCTTCCCTAAATGGATATTATCAGCTGTTCATCTGTCTTTTTAAATTAGAAGAAGGAACTAAGGACATGGTTTTAGCTGTTTTTACACCTATTTGCATGACAGTATAACATAATCAGCACTAGTTTCTTAAGTTATTCTTTTGCATCCCAACACACTGCTGCTTTAAGGGTACTATGAACATAAACTTGCACTGAATGGATGCTGATATCCACAAACCCAACTTTGACTGGAATTTTAAAATATTCCCTGAAAAGGCCTTTGCAATAATTGGAATCTCTAGGTAGTGGTACTAATGCATCCAGCTGGGACTTCTACTGCTCTGTAGAGCCAAGACTCCATGTTTTCCATGCAGACACTTTACTTACTTAAGGTAGACCATAGAACATATTTCCCTGTGATCCCCTTTTCTGCTGGAGTTTGGATTTCATCCTCAAGGAGTTGTGTCCTTCTTTATGCAGCCAAAGGGGAGGATCTTGTAGCATCATATGAGATAGAGCACAGTACACAGAAGAGGAAAGAATGCATTGAATGGGATTCAATGGCCCTTGACCTATTTCAGGACCAAAATATTTTCAGCATCAAACTGTGTTAGAACAGAAAAGTAAATGAACAAACAATATTTGTGGGGATTTTTTCCTATATTAGTAGTTTATCAGAAACTTATGAACTTATATAATAAGTCCTCTGAGTACTCTTTGGAGCTCTGGGTATCACAGAAGAGAATGTGTCATGTCCCTTCCTGAGCCTCCCTTTTAAGGGTTTCTTGCTGGAAGGAGGAAAAGAAGGACACTTGCTCTTACATTGTTGTCAGTGAATTTTTTTTTGCAAGTTTTAACCTCTTGAGAAGCACCTGCTTACAGATTCCAACACCCTTGCTGACAGACCTGAGCATATGCATTAAATCCGATGCATCCATTCAGAGGGTCTCAGATTTGCTGTGCACACACATGGCATCACTGTACACCATTTTGTACTGGCCATGGCTGTGACTGCCAAATGCTGGATAGCTGCGAAAGTTTTGAAAATCCTAAATAAATAACCAAGGCTCTCAAATTCTGCCAAGCCAAATCTTTCAAGTGGAAAAGAAGACATTTATGGTGAAATCCAGCCTCATAGTAACTGGTTGCTTCTTCTCAACACCTTCCTTCAGTGTCTTTTGTCTCTCAAGGAGAGTTATAGGGGAAACTGTACTGTCTCAAAGGGCATTTTGGTGCATACAGGCCGAGGGCTGTACTAATAATATTTGGCTTTTTAAAAAAGCCTCTGCACCTATACGTCTGGGACCAGCATCAAAATCATTGAAGTCAGTGGAAAGACTCCAGAGAGCTCTTCTACCCATAAGAAAACACAACTATGACTTGAATTAAAGATAAAAACACAGTAATAAATAGGAAAACAATAAGAGGAGCAGGTGTTCAGTATATTTGAAAGGCAGAAAACCAAACTTTTATGTTCTAGCAGTGATGCTCTGCAATGGAGCTGAAGTCTGTCAACATTCAGATATGTTTCACACTGTATGTTTGGCATCCCAACAGGTGGTTACTGCCAGATATACCAATGAAGAATATTCCAGATTTGTCAGCTATTGCACAAAGTCTTTCCACTAGATGAATTGGGTGTATTTGGCAGCACTCAGTTAGTAAATAAAAAATGATCTGGAGTTCATAACTATTGTAGCTTTAAAAAGCCAGCTAAATAAGATTGTTTTTCATCAGTGACATTCTTCACCCAGAATGGAAGTCCCAGAGAAAACAGAAAAGGAAGAAAGCTCTGACAGTCAATAAATCTGGGCAATGTTGAATGAAATGGTTACATAAGTAGGGGACTCATTATTAAAAATGTCCTTTAACAGCCTCTTTACATTTAAAGAATAAGACTGAGAAATGAGGTAAAGCTTCTGTACAAAGACAAATTTGGTAAAACCACCATGTTAATGTCCAGGGGACAGCGTGTGTGTACTCCAGGGCTCACTTTTTTTGTACTCTGCTTGGTCTTTAACCTTCTGATTTTCCACTATGTTGCACAGTCCCAATGGACAACTTCAGGCTGTTTTTACCTACAGGCACAGTTTTGGCTAAGAACAAGTTTTCAAATTGTAGTCTGCTGGGATTTTATTTGTAAAGAAAATTCCTTATTCACTAGAAATTTGCTGACTACTTGAAAATGGAAACTGTTTAAGGAATGATCAGTTTGGATGATTTTCCCACTTCGATAAGAATCTGGGAAGAAATAAAATCTGAATTTGCCAGCACATTCCTTTCTGCTATTTTCAAAAGAAAGCAGCCCAGTGCTATTACCTACACAAACAGTTCAAAATGGTCAAACCAGCTGTTTCAGTGGTTGGTTTCCTCTTAATCTCTTATTATAAACCCATGATTTACTTTTTTGTTTTAGACTTGCAGTTATATTTCTCTCCTAACAGCCTTACCTATGTTTCTAACCAAAACAAAGGGTTTGTGCTATGTAACTTTTGGCTAATTAGGCTCCTATTTTTGCCCTTGGATCAACTATTGTGTTGCTTTTGACAAAGTGTTTAAATACACTAGGCTGAGCTAACGATTCTAATCTGATGGAAATTATTTATAAAGCTACTATATACCATAAAAAGTAATAGTACATGGTATCAATTGATGCTGATAATTTCCCAGCCATACAAACCTGAGGAGAAAGCAATAGCGTGTGACATATGACATAAATGTTTTTACCACTGTAAGGCCAAGTTTTATGGGGAAACCGTGTTTTTCAAGACCACAGCTTTCCCCCTTTGCTACAACTATGGCATTGCACTAGTGGAGCCTTACTGGTGTTTGTTTCAAGCATTAAGTAACCTTGGGGAAGCCTTTTTCTTCCTTCTACAGTCCTTTCGTCTGCTCACAAAGCAGGTTTCAGGTTTGGGCCTGCTGGTTGAGGGGAATGCTTAGCTTGCCTATTTAAAACACAACTGGATTTTGCTATTCAAATGTAGGAAACCTAATTACACATTGGTAAATTCTCTTCAGTCTACCAAACACAGAAAAAAAACAGTGACAGAAACTGAAAGGCCAAAAAAGAGAAAAGAGTCCCTAAGACCTAATGAATCCAAACTAAACACCTCTCCACAGAAATGTCAAACATTTCTCTTAGCACAAAACAAGGCTTAAAGAATTCCCTGCTTTTGTCTCTGGGCTAATTCCTTAAGCAGAGAGGGGGATTTTCTTCTGGGAGTGTTATTTCACAAAGAACTAAACAGCAAATAAACAAAAGACTCTCAAAGAGTGAGAGAGTATAAATAAAATTCATGACTCCTTAAAGAGTTTACACTGAAAGAATGTGGGGGATTATTTACAATTAAAGCATAGTCTGTGGAATACAGTTATTATTACAAAAATGAATAAGAGGGTATTTCATTTAGCTCACAATAAGAGTGCACCTGGGTCTTCTCCATTTGTTAAAATTGGAGAAAACTCACTTGCCCTCAGAATCATCTCTTTGGTTGCTTTTAGCAATCTCTTTTTCTTATTCCAGTCTGGGTAATCCAATTGAAAATCTTGTTTATGAAGTTGCAAATTATCTTTGCTGTAGCTGTGGAAGGTGCAAGAGGAAAGGACAAAAACCAGGGAGACCAAAATAGGAAAGCTGAGAATTTTCCTCCGTTAAAAGAGTGGAAAAACCCCACAAACCCAAAGTGTTTTTCTGTGAAAAGTATTGTTCAAACCCCCAGCCCCTGAGCCAGTCCTTCCGAAATGAAAGAACTCAATCCCTTGTCAATAAAAAGATTTTTTTTTTATTCTTCAAACCTAGCAGTTTGAAGAAAAGTAACAAGAAAAGAAGAAGAAGTTGGGGAAAATCTCCCTTCTTCATTTCAAAATGGAATATGAAACAAAGGAGCAGGTTAATAATGGAGACAAGGTTAGCTGAGGGATAAGATGAACGTGGAACAAATACAAGATTTCACTTCCAATAAATTAGGCAGACACAAATGAATGGTTATTAAGATAAAGAAGCATAGGTTGAAGAAGTCACTTGATTATAAATTATAGAGCAATTAGTCCTCTTTTCTGTGATTCTCTTTTGGACTAGGCATTTTGTATGCTACAGCAAAAGTGCCATAAAACAATGCTGATAATGATATTGTTGCAAGCCAAGGTAGAGCATCCAAATCCCATTTATATATATGTGTGTGTGTGTGTGTGTGTGTATATGTGTATATATATATATTTATATATATATGTGTGTGTGTGTGTGTGTGTATGTGTATATATATATATATATATATATATATATATATGTATGTATGTATGCTTATTGATAGGGTTGTGAGTGATATGTGGGGGCATGTATCCCCTGTATATGGGTGTATGTATCTCTATGTGTGTATATCTGTGTGGGTATTCATAAAAGACTACAGAATAAATATCATAAGACACATTCATGAGCAGTCTTATTAATTCCTTATAGAAATGATATATTAATACAAATTAAAAAAGAAATCTATATGAGTGTCATGGACTGTGTTCTATCTATCTATCTATCTATCTATCTATCTATCTATCTATCTATCTATCTATCTATCTATCTATGTCTCTCTGTCATGTTAAAAAGAAAGCCTTGCGAGAGAGGTTAGGCCATGGAGGCTAATTTCATGAGCCTGAGCGACAGAGACAGAATTTAAAGCTTTGCTGAATTTGCAGCAAAAGTTTTGATTGAGTCTTATCCTGCCATGCCTGTCTCAGCAAAGGATCTGAAACATTTGGCTGCACACGATTAAATGAACAGTATTTATTTTTAGCATCTGCTGCCCCTGACTCAAACTTTGCTACTAAGAAAATTCAGCTCTATGGAAAAGAATTTGAATTCCAGCTGGGCAGTTTTCAAAATAAGATGAAAAGTTAAGCAGGCAATTGGTGTGTATTTAGGGCTCAAAACACCTTGCCTCCTAAGAAGTCTTGAAGGAGTTAATCCCTTCTCAAGATAATCCACTAAAGAGCATCCTTCATTATGATGTTAAAAGCAAGGATCAGTGCTGGGGGAGTCTAACAATAGGACAGGGGTGCTTTTCAATCCCCATCACATTCTTCCCAGGTTAGAAACAGAAACTGCTGTTATTCCAGCCGAAAAACAGGACGGGTTTCTCTCTTGGTGTTAAATATTCAAATTTTAAAGAGGAGGGAAAGGGAAAAAAAATGGTTAATCCACTGCATTAACTAAACTTCTTCCTCACTGGGTCTTTTTCTGTCATTTTTTTAAACTTTTATGACAAGGTAGTGAATGCGGAAGGGCTGCGTCCAAATGATTCACAACTCTCTTAGTCATCAAAAGAACTTTTGATAAATAATTTCCTGGTGGCAATATGTGAGTGGAGAAAACCTGAAGCAAGTCAGTCAAACTTCCCTGAAGGAAGGGACACTACCTCCTTTTACTCTGGACTGAAATCAGACTTCTAATAAAACACTGGGGAAAAAACACATGTACCAAGCTGCTTCATGTTACTTATTTGGCTAATATTCTTAATATCTGATCTGCACTTTGTTTAGTACTAAGCACCCTGTTTTTAATTAATGAAAATATAAGACTGTAAGAATACAAGGGGTTTTTTTTTGAGACCCTACAAACATATTTGGTGATGACTTACACATGCATTCACATGTACTCAATCAGTGTTTAATACAGGAATTATTAAATTCAAGTTTTGCTAATTTTTCCAAGTAGAAATAAACGGGAAAAAACATTCATAAAGTGAGAGATTTTATCTCTATTGGATCAGGAGAAAGATTCAACCTCTAAAGACTGTAGTCAGAAATGAAGGAAAAAGAGCTATTACTTTGATAGCTGGCCATACCGTTGACTTAGGATATGATCCAAGTCCTGTGGATCTCCAGTAACCACAATTGGTGTTTGGATCATATCCTTGGAGTACAATAACAAGTTTTTGTAGTATGCATAATTGATGGGTTTTAAGGAATCTCATGTAAAACATGTTTCACTGTGCCTTGGAAATGTCACCTTAAGGAATTCTAACCCCACATCAGGGCCCAGAGAGACAACAATAATATTTCAGTCATGATAATTAAATGCTGTGAGCACCGTTATTTTCCTATTTGTTGTAATTCCAACTAAGAAGGGCTCTGATTGAAACCTGGCAAGAAGTGGTTGAAAAATTCCTGTTCCAAAGGGGGAAGCTAAAAGAGCACATGACTCAGCTGTAGATGGTAATTTCTATTCTTTGTCCAATATAATCAGCGAACGGGTGGTAGCTCCAATTCACTGCTGAAGTCTGCAGCAACAGCAGTTGAAGACTTCCTGACACAAGGCCATGGCTTCTCCTAAGTGTAACAGATCTTTCTGCAGGAGTAAGATCACAGCTGGATAGAACAGCAAACCCTGCTTCTAGGTTGAAATCTGTGCTTGTTGCAGAGGGATTGGACTAGATGACTTTTAAAGGTCCCTTCCAAGTCAAACCACTCTCTGATTCTCTGATTTCCATTGCTCCACATAGCTGGAGCACAGGGCATCTCTATTCTTTTCCTCACCTCCATATAAGAAATTAAGATGGCCTTATGCTCAGCTAATGCTTAAAGGGGTAGTGTATTTGAGCACATGGGACCTTTTATGGTGATTTCTGCTTGAGCCTGTGTCCCTGATCCAGACCAAACTGGAAGTGTGTGAACCTGTACTGTGTGAAGAGGAAGAAATTATTAACTTTGCAGATGCTGTGGATATCTATTAACTCTTTGGATTTTACAAAACTTTCTGGGCATGGAATAGTAAAGTCCTGCCTATTTAGAATGCAAGCAAACAAAGTTCTTGCCTTTCTAAACTCATGATCTTGCTTGACAAATAAGTCTAGATGCGATTCCATCCCTTCCAGTATGGCGGGAGCTCACAGCTGCCCTACTACCTCTCTGCTGATGATCACAGGAAAAAGTGAAATGCTACAACTTCCCCACTTGCTCAGTTTTGAGTTCTTCTGATCTACATAGGTACCTGTCAACATTGGAGGTCAAGGCCATGGTTCTGCCGTCCACAACCATAACTTTGTATTTATCAGTGAATGCCTCTTTACCATCACCTGAAATACCCTTACCCAAATCAATGGCCAGGGAAAGGAGTTGCCCTGCTTACGAGTCTTTAGAGGAGGTGATGACCTTTGCCTTTTATAGGTGTAAATTTTTAATTTTGACTGTCCAAAATACGTCATGGTTATTGGAAAAGGATACAGCTCTCAGAAGTCTTGGGATTATAACATATATATACTCTGGCTTTTTGACAGAAGCAGATGTTTTTGACAGATTGAATGTTTATAAAGGTTTTTAAAGACTAAAAGCTCTGACCAAGATGAATTCTTTGGGTAAAACATGCACTAAATAAACAGAGGGAAGGACACAACCTGAGGCCTTACAGGAGCTCGCTTTTGAGGTGGAGTCCATTTCAGCATAATAGGAATGGCTGATCCAATTCCTGCCCTTCAACGGCTTTCAGTTTCTGGAATTAATTTATCAAGCTACATTTAAGGATTAAAAGATGGCGCCTGACATTTTAGAACAAACCAGAAAACCCCAAAAACCCAAACAAAAAAACCTGTCACAATTCAGTAGAATTTGCAAAAGAAAAGAGGCTGTATGGGATAAAGGAAGGCAGTCCAAAGTCCTCTTAGGTTGATGATCTCTTCAGGTCACGGTTCAAGTTATCTTGATTTTCAATTGTACCCACCCAAGTCTGTACTCCTTCTCCCTAGCTATTTTTTTTTTAAGACTTTAAGTCGCTGCCTAAATGCTCTTCTCCTTAATGAGAATGAAACTGACTGGCTTTTATTAATGAATCCCATCTTTTGTGCATAGGTTTTAGTTTCTCTTTAACATCTTGAAAAGTCATTAATTTATTGCTAATTTAAAAGAAAAAGAGAGAGGGATCCTGTTGGTTCGAATGAATACTTTTCCTTTGGTTGAACCAATAATTCAAGCTCCTGATTATACCAATTAAAGACCAATTTGAGGAAAGGCCTCCAGCACTGAGCTGCAGCTGCCATTTAGCCACAAATTATGGGCCTTATATGTGGGTGGACATGAAACTCTTTCAGAGAGAAATAGATTGAGAAATAGGGAAACTATTGTAGGGGTTTTAGCAGAAGGGGGACATTAATTGGATACATTGCTTGAAGTCAATCAGAGATTCAGCTACTCTGTGGGCCTTTTGACTTCAAGACCCTTCTCTTTTTGTTCATGTACCTTCAGCTAGATTAATCACAGTGACTAAACAAGCAGAGATATTTTTCAGGGCCTTTTTTTTTATGTGGCTGTGAAGAAGGGGCAGCCTATTCTACAGTGCAAAAAATGCTGAAGATAGTGAAAATAAGTCTGATAGCTTCCCATAATTAATTCTTTATATACTTTATATAAAACTGATTCTAGAATGAAAGCTTTTGCTTGTTAATTTGATATCAGAGGCTTAATTTTATTTAGTAAATGTATTGATTAAAAGTGCAATGAAATTATAAGCTTTTGGTATGGTTTTTTGCTATCAGGGAATGACAATGTTCTCAATAAAATGTTTCTCAAACTTTAGATCTGTATTAATCAAAAAGTGGAAAACATAAAAGCAGTAACAGCAATCAGAACATTACTAAGTAATTGATAAAATATACAGCGTCAATGCTCATAATCAAAATGTTTCAAGAGTACTGTATTTGTTATCATTAAACTGTATAACTGTGTGTTATCTGAGTTTTATTGTTCTAACTTCAGTTTCTCCAGTCCAAAGAGAAAGTTGGTGGCAGTAGTGGGATTAGAACTGCACTATACTTGGGGTGAACTTCATAATTCTGGACTCATCACATACCTTGATATCCATGGTAGTGTTTTCCCATAATATTAGCATCCTTGAATGGGGCTGGGCTTTTTAATTATTTTTAATCACATTATTATAATTCACCTTGACTAAACCAATTAAAATTCTCAAAGTAGTCACCTGATCAAGAAACCAACATTTATTTCTGAGTTATTTCCTGAAACCTTGAATGAACTCTTCTCAGCTCTTTTGTCATTAAATTGATATTTACAACCTAAATGAATCAAGACTATAATATGGTGACTGCAAACAGACACTGAAAAAGACCACTTGCTTCTCAGCTTCTTCAGTTGGTTTTCACATAATTACAATCTTGGGCATTTACTTTGAATAGAATTAAGAACTAAGCTGTGTTTCATACTTTAGAATAATGGGACCTCAAACAATCTTCAGCTTAAAATTCAGTTGGAAAAAAAAAAGAAAAAAAAAGAAAGACTTCTGTTCTAAATTTCCATATTTCATTCAAACTTGCTAATTTTATTCTGGTTAGGAAGTGGGATTAATAAAAACTACTTTTGATCCACCCAGAGGAGGAAGTTGTGGAAATGCTGCAGGAAAGTTTTGTCCTTTTAGAGGAAGAATTAGCTTTGCACAAATATGCTGCTCCAACTTCTTAGTCTTTAGAGGCCTCTATAGCACAGATGTTACTCTGGGGATTTCACAGTTATGTTAGTGATTATTCAGCATGAAAGCAATCATAAGTTTTCATCTCCACAATAGACACATTCCAGTTTTTTCCTCCATCTCATCTCTTTTCTTAGGTCCTGCTCCACATTTTGGAAGAGATTTTACTTTTGTTTCGTAGCCTTTCTGTGTGGATTCTCTTGTAACTTTGGCTGATGAAACACCAGATGTTAAAGGAAATAGTGTGTTTGATTTTTTAAATTTATTTTATTATTTGCCTTCTTGATACTTCACAATCCCCAAACGAGATAGAACTGGTAAAACCAAAATGATCTTGAGTTCAACAAGTGAATCAGAGACCTGGGACTGTCCATTGCCCAAAAAAAGCTCTCAGCTTTTGATCTAAGTTCAGCATCTCCACAGCATGGAGAGATGGCTTTGTGTTGAACTGGGTGTGTATCTGACACACCTGCAGGTATGGGCTGCAAAGCAAGTTAACACATCTTGTTCCAGGGAGGTAATTTCCTGCTGCAACATCTAAAGTAACCCTTTGAAAGGAATGCCTCAGGAAAAGAGTATTTTTCCCCGAGAAATTTTAGATTGCCCATGGTTAAGAAACTACGTTTCAAGCATCTTATTCTATACTAATTAATCTCTAAGCCTTAACATTTATCTCTCCAGTACACAGCATACATATCACCGTGAGTTTCAGTTCTGAAGTCTGATAAAACTAATAAACCAAAACTGCCAGAGGTGGCACATTAAACTGGTAAAATGGTTTTCATCTTAATTGGATATGAGCAGTGTTATCTCTAATAACCTCAGGATAATTCTAATTGGAGTTTTCTTTTTCCTTTCTCTTTTCCCTCCTTCCTTTTTCTTTCTTTCTGTTCCTTTCTTTTCTAACACTGGTGTCATTGACCAGTGCTAATATTTGAGTGCCCCCTCTTCTAAACCCCCTACTAGATGTTTTCTGAAGCAAGAGGCAGCCTGATTTCAGCAACTGTATTTGTATTCCATTAACAAAGGTGATTTTATGTGTGCTATCACTGGAGATTTTAATAAGATAGAGTTATTGATGTTAGTTAATAATGTTTTGAAAGTTGGTTGTCTTCACTGCCCTGAGATTCACCTCAGGCCAAGCAACTTCTCCATTTTCAGATGTTATTGCAAGACAATGCCTGTCATTGTTTAGGCTCAGATTGTCATTTTAGTGTAAATCTCTGCTCAGTTTCTTTTTAAGGTGGTAAAATCATTCTTATTGCTTCCTGCTCATTTTTTAAACTCCTGTGAGAAGAATGCATATTAATTGGCAATACTAAAATACCAGGTATAATTAAAAGGCATCAAAACCTTCTGCAGCCAGGATCCTTTTGTTTTATTTCATCAGGGTTACCAAGAAATCCTGATGTGGATGAGGAAATATTCACGCCATCAAAGCTCACATTTCATAGCAGAGAGAAGAAGGAGCTGCATGGGCTGCAGGGGAGATTGCACAAGGAGTGCTTGGAAAAAAACCAAATCTGAGAAACTTTTGTTAACTATTTTTCAGGATTCTCTTTCCCTTTTTGCTCTTTCTTTTACACATGTAGCCCTAAATAACCTATTCCACCATGTCAATTTTATATTAAGTCTTTGTCATAGAAAATCAACTTCAGTTTCTGTTTAAGCTACACCTGCCTGGCCATATAGGCATGCTATTGGCTCCAAACCAAAAAAGATGATAAAGAATTAAAAGGACTGAAAGGACAGAATGTCTAAGAAAAAGAATTGTACTAATAGCATAAACTACTTCATTTTTTCAACAGGGATTAAAAGTTGAAGCCTGCATATGTTTTAAATGTGAGAAATTTTACTCTTGAGACATATTCAGGAAGATATAATTCATTTTCCTGCAGAACACACATGCATATACACTCACACACAAAACACAAGATGAAGTCAGCATCATTTCCTCTATCACTTGTGTTTCTGAGCAAATGTTACCAAATTCACAACTTATTAATTTTTCAATATAATTTAAAGTATCTATGTATAGCTCATTAAAATAATATAGAAATGCAACAAGAACACTTCAGAGTGCAAAAACATCTATTAAAAATAATTGAAATAAATAAAATTAGCACAAAGACCTCTTCAGCAATTTATATTTACATTTCAGGCAATTAAATCAGCAATACCTGGTGTGTGGATTAGAAGGGATCAAAGGCCTTTCACAAAAAGAGCCTTTTATAGTATCAAAGACCCTGTGACATCATGTTTGCCTTTTATGCTGAATTAGATAATTGCAAATAATTGTAACTGTGAAAGACATTTAGTTTTATGGGACATTTTTTTTGCCTTTGCAGGTCAGTGTGCAAACCTTTGACCCAACATTGTAGGACTAAATTCTTTGTTAGAAAGACAAAGAATATTACTTTCTAAACTAACAACATTCAAGATTACTTCTGTCAATAGTCAGAGAGAGCAGAACAGAAATATCATAATACACCAACTCTAAGAACAAAATATTTTTTGTTGTGAATAAAATATATAAACAGGGTGGGGGTTGTTTATTTATTTGTTCTATCTATCTATCTATCTATCTATCTATCTATATCTATCTATCTATCTATCTATCTATCTATCTATCTATCTATCTATCTATCTATCCTATCTATCTACCTTCACCCTTTGCTTTCTCTGAAATTTGGCAAATTAAATGTAAACAAAAATTAGAATTACAAATACATTAGATAAGATACTTTGCTTCTCACTCCTGTGCTTGAGCCTTTCTTTTTCAGCTTTACATCCTTATGTTGCACCTGAGCTCATGGCAGCAGGCTAATATATAGGGGTTTGGGGTCTTTGAGTGGTTGCTTACAGGACTCAGATGATGGAGGAGAGCTAATGGGCTTCGTGTAAATCTTCAGCATTAAGTGGAAAATTCAGCAATATGTTTCAGCAATTGATCTCTGTACCTACAAGCCCAAACATTAGAGAGTATGGTCTGACACACACCCCCTACCCTGGCCCAGGAGCCCTCATTGCACAGGAAATCTGTATTCATAATTTAAGGAACTATTCTATGACTCTCATGATATTTTTCACTTCTGGACAAAATGGGACTAACATCTGCCACACAATAAAAGTGAAAGAAGATATCTGGGACATGGACATTTAACCATCAGCCTTGCTGAGACTGGACTTTCCACCAAAATATAGTAAAAAAGGGCACTAAGGATGTCTGTAACCCCAATGAGTATAGATGCTGACAAATTGCTCCTGGTTTTGCTGTCAAAAGACCTAATTATATCAACTGTTCTAGGCAGCAGCTGACATTGCCCCTGATTCCATGGACAGGGTGGAGATCCGGTGCGGGAGCTTTGGTGTCAGCCTCCAGCAGTGATGCCAACTTAAGGGAAAACTTGGGAACGGTCAGTCAGCCCTAGAGCTGTGTTTTCATGGAAATCAAACCTTTCCCCTGTGCCTTATCACTGTCTTGGTAAAATGACTTGACAAAATGCATATAAATTTTGGTGTTTTCTAAAGAGAAGTAGAAAGAGAGGGGAGACATAAATAAGGGAACAAAGCTGTGAACAGAATCTGTTGATGGTTACCTTGCAAAGTGTTGCTGTGCTTCAGTGCTGCCACAACTTACAGCCTGCCAAGGGATAGGAGAACAAATCAAGACATACTTATCAGATGGCTCAACTGTCTCAGGCTTGGAGGTTCATTAGGAAGTGAAATCATCCCAAGAATACCAAAACACCAGGAGGCAATAAAGATGATATAGGTAATGCATTCTGATTTCTCCTAGCATTAACTCATTTAAAAAGCAGTATTAGGTAGAAAACCAGACCTTTATAAGGTTGTCGAACAGCAAATAAAAACACAGACAGGCATATCGACACTGGGTGTTGTTTGCCTACAAAGAAATCCAAAGTGACAGTAGTTAGTTTAGTTTAGTGTGATTCTGGGGTAAATAGGAATAGACATTTAGGCAATCAGTGGTGGTCAGTAAGTGTGGACCGGACATGAGAACAAACTGCATTAAATATTGCCCAGGTCAATGATTAATATATTCCCATAAACTTGGTAACCTCAGAGTCTCCCACTCCTCTGCATTTTTCAATTTAATTGAAATTAATGTGCTAGCTTTAAGCAGCTATATAAACAGCTAGAGTTATTATACATTTGACAGCAGATAGCTAAAAGATTATATTAACAGAACAGAAATATAGTGCCTTTCTTAAACACAAGCTGCTTCCAGCAAATGGCCTTGGGAGCTTTAGTAAACCCTGTGGCTATGTACTGCACATACCTAGGCAGGAGCTCCAGGTGGGTACTGCAGCTTGGTGCTTTGGATCTAACTTAGAAGCTGGACCAGTCTGGGGTGAGAGGCTTGGAGCCATACGACTCCAGAGACTTTTTCTCAATGAAATCATTCTAAGATTTTTCTATTGGTAATGAAACAAAGCAGTTGTGAGCTTGGAGCTGGCCAGGAAAGTGCTCCTGGCAGCTTAATGTGACTTCAGGAGAGAGAAATGCCACAAACACCTACTCAGAACGTAAATTCCACTGCTGGCACTCACTGTCTTTCATTACAGTCACCAAACTGTCTTTACATGCTCAGTATTCCTGCCTGGAGCAGCGCCATGGCCTGAGAGGAGGCTGCTCAGACTGCCTGGGATGGGAAACTCTCAAAATATGTTTGGGTTTATTCTTCTTCTTTGTCCACCTGCTGTGGTGTTTCACGCCCATCAAAGGTGGTGCTATTTCAAGCTCTTCCAATTACCAAAAAGCAATAGAGTAGAAGCTTACATGTCAGAGCAAGCCATTGCACCTGCTGAGGGTTTTGGTGATCATGAGATTCTCACTGGACTCTTCAGTTTTGGTTGTTCAAAATGCCATAGGTGGATCCATCTCTTATTTAATTATTTCTTGTGAACAGACTTTTAGTAAATGGAAAAACCCCTTAATTTTTGCCCACAACACCATGACGAAGGAGACACATAAAAACAGGACATGGGAGGACTCAAGGAAGCATTCATATAAATTCTTTGCCCTTTGCCATTAAGAAAATTTTATTTCATGTGGCTGTAGTCAGAAGACTTCTGAAAAAAAATCTGTTTTATTTAAAGAATATTTGTATTGCAATGGAAACATAGAAATGTTCAGAACAGCTTTGCTGCTGCTGGTGTTTCTGCACCAACTGCAAAGCTGAAGGTATCTATTTTCCATGCTGAAAGTCAGCATTGGTCTATTTACCATGATAACCTGCTTCTAATAATGTTCAGCTTTTCATTGGAACTTGTCAAGCTCTAAAATATTGTGATAATTTTCAAATGTTATACCATCGGGTGCAGTAGAATTTCTCCTGGGCTGCAATTAGCCAACAGCTTATGTTAATTTTAATTAATTAACTTAGGTGGATAGTAATGCCATGTAATAAAACATTTTGCTCAGTGTGAAACTTGTCCATCACATTTGTTTGTGACCTAAGTTAGTAATTATGTGTGCTTAAGTCAGTGGTAAATGGAAATAAAATGATGCGTCAGAGGCGAAATGAGGTAATTTGTGTCAACTGAGTTGCTTGATAGTGTTATAAAGGTAAAAGACACAGGAGTGCTGGTTAGAAACTGGTCATTATTTTGTAATCCAAGGAATCTCTCATGATGCACATTCAGTACTAATCAAGACACCATTTTCTTGTGTGAAAAGTCTGTCTTGTAGAACAATAAATCTAACTAACACTCCAACTAATGTACAAGGTTCAGTAAGAAGGTTGACAGCTGAATTAAGATGAAATTGCTGTAGTTTTGTTCCTCCTCAGACTCTGAAATCTAAATGATCAGCAAAAGTGAACATCAAACTTGTGACTAATTGTGGAGTGATTGAATTGACTAAAACAAAAATTGTTCAGTGAATGTTTTTAATACCAATATGTTCCAGTGCATTTTGGAACCTGAGAACATATTTGCATAATATTTACAAAATTTGCTGGTTTTCCCAGTCCAGGTGTGTTTTAGAATTAGGGTTCTCTGCCTCCACTGCTGTAGAATCTCACTATGCTAATAAATTTGAAAATTGCTTTTTCCTTCAGAACTCAAAATTTTATTTAAAGGCTAATAGCCTGACTGCTTTATTTCAATTGGCCACTAGTGTTTTTCAATGTTGCCTTTGGTTTCAGAGTGAAAGAAATTTGTTGTCTGTATTTTTGCAATTTAGACCAAAGCTAATTAATTAGTTAAGCATTCAGCTATTCTGACTTGCTTTTGATGTCTAAGTTTCCAAGACATAAAAACCCCAACAACCTCAGCAAATGAAAACAAGAACACAGGATTAAAAATCCACCCTGTGGATTATCTGCGGGGTTTTTTCCCTAAAAGGCTCAGCTTTACTTTTCTCTTGCTGGAAAAAAAGTACTTATTAAAGAGACTGATGATATTACTGACAGTACCTCTTCAGGCAGCATGACAAGCCCAGCAGTGCAAGAGTGTAGGTATATGAGTTTCTTTCACTGGAGCTTCTTGCAAAAGAAAACCATTTTTTTTATCCAAACTTCTATCTGACTCTTATGCTCCCCCCATATGTCTTGATGAATAGATTTCAACAGGTAAAAATATCCTTGATCAAAGAGATATAGTGAGTAATAATTCCTTTCACACTAGATAAAAGTGAAAATCACTTATTGCTGTGGAAATTGCATACATGGTCCTGACAAGGGTATGGGATGCAAGTAATAACAAATAATGTAACTATCATCATCTTTATATGTTAAAATCACTGAAGGATGAATTTATTTGGTCCTTGATAAGTTGAATTTTTTTTTGATTCAGTGCAAAGAATTTACCTTGACCTGAAACTGTGTGACTCTCTGAGCATTTGCATTATTTCATATTTTCTGCATATAATTGAATTCCAAAAGAAAAAATGCTATTTGGAAAAGATATATTGAAACCTTTAAACTAGAAAATATGATTTTTTATTATTGCATTTTTGCATGTTAGATTGATTCTTTAGAAGAGTGTATGTATTTATATAAACTCTCCTTTCTTATAATCATATTTCTTGAATTTTATTCCTAAAAGGCTTTGACTGGACAGCATTTACCTTTCAATAATTTCAACAAATTGATCTGTGCCTTTTCAGATCAATGAAATACAAAGTTAACCCTGGTCTTCCAATAACCAAATGAAGAAACAGCAATTTCGGCTCAGTTAACTTTTTCCACTCCCTCCCTGTATCCTGCTTCTTAAGAAACTGCATTTCCTATTGGAAAATCATTCAAATGGAAAATTCTTCCTCGTTTCAGGTTGGGAAACACGTACAAATTTGCAGTGGAGAATGGGAACCTGCAGCGTGGGATCTCATGAGTAGGTTTTACAAGAAGAGCTATGACTGATTATTATGCTAATATTAACTTCCAATTGGTAATGAACCTTTCATTCTGAAGGATCCCAAAACACATTAGAGACCGCAGAGATCTCTCCCACTCCCAGGGAAATGCAGGCAGCTCTTCTGGCCAGTCTTTGTGACTTGGTGTTACTCAACAGTAGAAAATAACCTCTGCCCGCCTCTGCACCGGCAATGTTTAGAAACGCAAAAAGTAAT
Organism: Pithys albifrons albifrons; assembly: GCF_047495875.1. Classification (NCBI taxonomy): domain Eukaryota; kingdom Metazoa; phylum Chordata; class Aves; order Passeriformes; family Thamnophilidae; genus Pithys; species Pithys albifrons. The sequence continues at coordinate 16,856,264 of NC_092470.1, read as the reverse complement.
TACCAGGCTGGCCTGCAGCCCAGGCCTTGGTTCTGACACTCTTGTTCCTGTGAGTGGAAAGTGCCACAGTATCTTTAAGTGACCATAAGTCAGAGCTTGGGTCTGGCGTCTTATCAGGAACACGGAGGCACTGGTACAACACGCAGTCTCAGGGGAGGAGAATGGAAGCTGCTGCCTCACCCCCAGTGAGATTTCTTGCAGCTGCTCAAGTTTTACCTCAAGACTCTCTCAATGGAAATTGGGTAACCCTGCTCGTCTGGTAAAGCTGAAATTGGGTACGAGCTGACTTGAGGATGGCCCCACGCTGCTGTTTGCAGTGGGTTGTTTAAGTCAGGCATATGTGCAGATGACACTTTTTAAAGTCCGACTTTTATTTCTGGAGATCAATAGTGATTTTCTTGTGAAAAATTTGGGCTTTTATTTTGCATGCATATTGGGAATTTAGCTGAAATATGTGTATCTTTCCATCTACCAAATATTACTAGCTGTAAGAGGAACACAGCTACACTCTTCCCTATTCAAATAATAGGTTTGAGATAAAAATGCCAAACAAACTGATACTCTTAACTTCAGAAAGATTCAATTTCTAATTGTCTGGATCAACAAAAGAAGCCAAGATTTCCTAGCAAGGTACATTCCCTCTAATTGAGACCTATTTAAATTAACTTTTGTTTACTGTAAATGTTCTTGCTGCATGAAATGTGCTTCCACTGCAGCAGCACTGATGTTTTTAGTGATGGCAGGAAATGCTGCCTATTCAGTACTTTTATTTGGAGTTTGAAGTCCATTAAAGAGACTTCATAAATTCAAAAATAATTCATTTGTTTCTATGAATGTTTATAGTTAATGAACATGTGGCATTTGATTTAGAATTAAAGAGGCATTATCACATTGCTTTAAAGGCCTTAAATTTAGGCTTCATTAACAAAGAAGCATCTGCATTTTAAGTGGAATAGAGTGCTGGAAAAGTTGAGGCAGTAACACATCAGGTGCATTCAGCAGCTGAAAAGCGACTTTCCAGGTCTGAGTAGGATCAAACTTTGCTGACACTAAAGCAGAGGAGCTGATCTGACCCAGGGTGATGGGCTGTGCTATCTTCACTGGGCATTGATTTGGGAAAGCGCTTAAGCATCTGTTTAATTTTCACCAGAGGAGGATATCTAGTAGACTATTTACACGTCTAAAGTTTATCACCTGGTAGATCTTGGGCTTTATGGGTCCCCCTTGGGAATTTGACCTGAGCAAGGACTTCAGGCACAGGCTCCAGGATTTCATTGTAGCCCTTGCTGGTGAGAAGCCCGCAGCCAAATAGGAGAGCTGTTAATGGTAAACATATTAATTTGAGAGCAAGCAGTCAGCAAAGCTCCAGCAGTAAGGGAGTGCCCTGCAAAGCAACTTATTTCAGAGAACAAGAAGAAGGCGGAAGATCACAGGAACAGTGTTGCTGCGGTGGAATTCTCGCAGATCTTTTCTCCCTGCCTGTCTGAAAAGCTGTGGGAGAGGGAGGCTGCCCCACAGGACCTCTGCATGACCCCAGTCCCAACCAGCCGCTGGCAACTCTGTGTGTGCCTGCCCATGTCACGGCAGTGCACGGATGGCTTGACAGAGTTTACTGCTTTCTGGCTTATTTTAAGTACTCTTGGAATCTTCCGCATCCTCTAGCAAACTGGGGCAGGCTGACCTCTAAGCCACATAATCTGAGCATAAGTTAAAAAAGAAGCCCAGAATTTTCCCGTTCCCGAATAGCACCGCTGCCGACGATCTCTGATCCAGCTTTAATGTTTAATTGGATGACCGGGTTTTAAACAGAGCATTCTTTAACCCGGCTGACTCTGCCTGCCCCCATCCCCCTGCCCAACAGCAGCCTCACTCCAGTTATCAAAGTGTCATTAGTAGAGACAGCTGCCTGTAAACAACAGGAATGTCAACACAACTGTCTCGGTCAACAGGAATTTAACTTTAATCTGTTCATTACTTAAAGATACATCATCCTCTTTCTGCGCTGTTATCTACATCACTCGCAGACAAAGGCGGAGAACAAATTGACGGCGGGGAGGGAGGTTGGACCGTTCCTGCCTCAGCCAAGCTGGTTCTGTTCATAATTTCCAGTTCCCCCTCTAAACCCTTGCAAGTTCCCCTCCTGTATATGTATATCTATTTGCTGGATTGCGGGCAAGGGGGGTCAGGAGTTCCTTGTTTAGCTGGAAACAGATACTACATATTTATAAATGTAAACTTGGAGCGCCGCCAGACTCCTGCATTTAAGTGATTAACAAATGTTTCCCTTCAAGTGGACACCTCTTGTTCTAAATATATTTGACAAGAATGTAAAGAGTCAACTGGAGGGTAGGGAGGGCATACCGCAGGGCGTTTTCTGCCGAGGGCTGCCAGGCATCCATCCATCCCCCGGGCTGCGGTGGCCGGCGATGCCGGCGTGCGGCGGGTGCCAGCCGAGCTCACGGCGGGCAAGCTGCCAGCACTGCCCGGCCTCCCTGCTGTTTAACGACAATGGATTTACTGCTTCTCTGCATATTGGTGTTATTTTGTGTAAACAAGGTTAACACTCCTTTTAAATTAAATACACCACCTGGTGACTGGATGCCTGACCTTGGCAGGCGGCTTTCACCTGGCCTCCAAAAAGGGTGGGTAACCCCGGCTGTGCCGCTGGCCTTTCCCACCCGCTGGCGGCCTTTAATGCCTTGTCCTGTAAAAGTGTGTCAGTCTGTTCAGTGCAGGGCGGTTCTGGGATTGCTCCCACCTCCAGATGCACAGGATGGCCAGGAATAGGAACTATTACTTATGAGCAAGAGTGTTTTTCTCTCTTAATCTCCTGTGTAGTGTGTTATTCTTGCCTACCTTGGACTTGCCACTTCTCTCCTGCTTCCCCCCAAATAGTTCTTTTGCTTAATTAAAAATCTTCTGATCTTCCTGAATTTTCTGAATTGTCTGTGGACAGGTGGAAAGTTTCTGACCCTGGCCCCCTCTTCACCTTCAAGAAAAGATGAGCAAACTCAAGAGTAATCTACAAGTCCAACTTGAGAACATCCTCGCTCTCCAACTTAAGGGCTATCTCCCTCTCCCCTTTCCAAATTATAATCTGGAAAGCATTCTTACTTTTGCCAAAAGTATCTAAACTTCTTCACTTCTAAAGCATCACCTGTCATACAGATTCAACTGGGGTGTTTCGTGGGTAGCTGAGTCTGCCACTTTTGATAACTCTGGAGGTTACAGCTGATGTCATTCATCACAGTGTGTTAAAAATGAAGACAATCCTATGCTTGGTAAAGAAATCTGAATTTTATGCTTTGGAATTAAGTGTCTACAGCTAAATAGGAGCTAATTGACTCACTGAAGGGCTGAGAGAATCAGGATTGTTCACTCTGGAAAAGAGAAGGCTCTAGGGTGACCTTGTTGAGGCTTTCCAGTACCTAAAGAAGCTGCAAGAAAGCTGAAGAGGGAGTTTGTACAAGGTCATGCAGTGAGAGGACAGAGAGAAAGGCTTTAAACTGGTAGAGGTCAGGGTTAGATTAGATACTAGGAAGAAATTTTTTACTGTGAGGTTGGTGAGGTCCTAGCACAGGTTGCCCAGAGAAGCTGTGGATGCCCCATCCTTGGAAGTGTTGAAAGCCAGGTTGGATGGGACTTTGAGCAATCTGGTCTAGTGGAAAGTGTCCTTGCCCATGGCAGGGGGTATTGGAACAAGATGATCTTTAAGGTCCTTCCCAACTGAAACAATTCCATGATTCTATGATTGAAAACATCTTGAAGACCTCAATGTACAGACTGTATAAAACCTGCAAGTCCTTCACTTTTCCCATGAATCCTTGGAGGGGGCCCATTCCTACATGACTTTCTTTCAAACTGTTGGACCTCAGTGATATCCTTTGATGGTAAAATTACCAACGAATTAAAAGTATTTTGTTATTAATCTTACTGATTATCCCCTTGTTCTTGAGCTATGAGAAAGTGGAGTAAAGTTTTCTAACTTTTTCCTGGAAATTTTACAGAGAAATCTTAATAATTTTAAACAAACATTTCAGATATACAGATAAGAGCAGTCAGTTGGACAACAAAATAGAAATGATGGAAAGTAACCTGAGACTTTATTTAAACTAATAGTGATAAGACATTTTTAAAAAGAAAGTCCAGACAGATAGGTACTAAATATGTAATATAGTATGCTATAAACATGTGTTAAATAGAACTTTGCCTAAGCATTTTTGGAAAGAATCCCCATATTCAGTGGCTAAATGCTAGAATATTTGCTAGTTTTACATAATAAAAATTCTGCACATTTAGAGGTGAATTGTTCCTTTTAGTGCATGGATGTTGTCCAGATCTTAAGCAGCTTGCCTGTTACTAGGCAAAAGGATATTCCATTGCTGGGGAAAGTGATAGAGTTTTAAGTGAGGAACAAAAAGCAGAGTTTTTCAGAGAGCTGCCACATTTGTTGTACAGATAAGGCTCGTCTAATTAAACTATCATTGCAAAGTCCCCAGATTCCCCAGGCCTTTCTTTTGCTCTTAGCTGGGGTTTGGATTCAGTACTCCAAGAAATTCAGTCTCTTTGAACTCTTTCCTCTTTGTGTTTCAAGGATTGTTCTCATCTGTGGTATAAAGAGCCCCTGTTATCTGTAACAGAGTGCGGGAGCATCTACACTGACTGGACCACACAGTGATAGAGCTGGGAGCTCTGAGTGATGCCTCAAACCTCTTTACTCCCTCTTGTCTGTTTTCTCTCATACAGAATTCTCTCTCCATAGTCTTACTGAACAGAACTGCTTTTAATGAGGTTTATGATAAGCTCCTGATGTCCTTTTCCTGATTCCAGAAGCTGTTTGCTAAAGCACTCACCTTTTGTTTCTCTAACAGCCAGAACTAAAAGCAGTTCTGCCATCACAAAGTGCCACCACTGTTGTAGGGACAGAAAAACGGAAAGATCACATGAACCTCAGCCAGGTGCAATGACCAGTACTTAGACCTTCAGAAAAAATAGACTGCATGGGTCAGTTTTGAAATAACTTGCTTATAAAAAAGTTGCTTTCTGTAGCTTTCACTTTGTATTCCATCTGCAGTGCATGCACCTCAATGGATACACACATAAATTTAGGCATTATTTGTTCCTTAAGGTACAAAGCAGACATCCAGCTCCTTATGAGGTAAATATCATTAGCCAGGCAAGTACTGCTGAATATGGGATAGGTATGATACTCCTTATATGCTCTACATCAGAGAAGTACAGAAGTGAGAAAAAAGTTATTTAAATTAGTAAACAGTGCTGGCACACAAACAAATGGGATAAACTGATGGTGAATAAATCTAAATTGGAAATTAGAAGAAAATTTCTAGTCAGTGGAGGACTGACACTCTTGAAAAGACTTCTAATAGGTGCAGTTAAGTCAAATAATGAAAGTAGTTTTCACTTGGAGTTCAGTGCATTTATAAAGGGGATTACACAATGTAGATGCATAGTGGAGAGCTGAGTTAACTGACCTTGGAAGTTCTCTCCAGTCTTATGTTACATTATTCCTTCTAATTATTGTGTAGAACTAACCTTCAACAGGACCTTTTCACATTTTGCTGTTCTATCCTACCTAAACTTCAAATATTTAAGTTGAAATTTTGTATTTCTGGCATGGAAAACAGCTTTTTCCTCTTAAAATTCTTTAGAGTGAAATTATGTGGGCATGTTACAGAAAAACTTGTGCTGCTCATGGATTACAGATCAGATTAATGGAAAAGATTGTGTTTCCATATCTGAAAGGTGGGAATGAAACTAGGCAGCATGATTCTCTTTGTGCAATTTGCTGTCCTATGGAAAATTTGCCCCACTTTTCATCTAGATTCTAAGATTCTGAGGAAAAAAAGAAAAGCCAGTTGATGCATGGTCAGCAGAACCTTGCTGGTGTTCAGTTGCCAAGTTTGCAGGTAGTTCATATACTGAATATGTGCTTGTTTTTGTGTGTATGACCAGATTTTACTATGACTGAGAGGAATAGTAGGCTTTTTATACCTAAGATAGGAAGGACTAAACAGGACTTCTGCTGGAACTGAGTCCTTCTATTTTTTGAGAGCTGCTTTGTGCCAAATCTGAGAGCAGAGATAATTTTCTTGCTGCTTCATTCTTCCCAAATGGGGCTCATGCTCTATGGAGGACAATGAGGAAGGGACACCCATAATTTTGACACTTCCTAGGTTTTGTCATGGAACCATAAGAAGTGAGCCAGGAAAGGACCTCAGGATCTCATCCTTTTCTGTGCTAGGACAGGATAAGAAATAGTCTGGACAAAGCTTACCTCTCCTTTTTTTCCTTTACAGCCTCTAGTACCACAAGTAGTCTATATTCAATTTCCTTAAATGTTTCTTGATATTTGCCCCAAACCTTATTAGCCTGACTAGACATGTAAATATTTCATTCCTTTTGCTTTTACTTTGCTTTCATATTTTTGAAGCCTGCTGCCATTCCTTTCTTTCTCTTAATAAGAGTGAGAAAATCTATGTCCTCAATATTTCTATACTGGTGGAAAGGGGAACCTTTGTATTTGGTGCAAACCTTTCTTGCCTTGCAGTACCAAAGGCAGATCCCAGTCCTCCAGCTGGTACCTGATTCTGGGAAGCATCAGATGCTCTACAGACTGCTTGTAATTCCAGTGGGACATTTTCCTTTTTTCCTCCTCCAATATCCTAGCATGGTTCATTCAAGTTCAATCTGTCACTAACGATATCTCCTAGATCATCTTCCACAGAAAAGCTCCCTGGTTTTCCTACAGGATGTGGCACTTTATGTTAGCCCCTCTTGAACCACTTGATTTATTTAAGGTCATTCCTCCAATGAACCAAGATAATTTTGTATTTAATCTGTCTGCAAACACTACTGGTTGGATATCCTCTTCTAGTTGAACATGTGCATTATCTATGCCATTAAAATATCATTTGTGAAGTTCTGGGGGCTTGACCTGACAAACTTTATGACCATGATACAAAATCTTGAATGATTTGTTCAGATTTGTAAACCAGCTAGTAAATACAGTCACTGAGGTCTCTGATGATGGAAACTTATAAACTGTCACTCATGCAGACTTGTACACACAGTAGATGGCAAATGGATGGCAGAGTGACTTCTAAATGCGCTGAGTGTGTGGTAATCAGGGCAGTTCTCATTCAGCTTTTCTTACCTTTCTGCAGTGTAGTAATGCCGGTTAGAGAGGCCTGGGAAAACAAGAAAACTTGAATAAAATGTAGTGGCTCTATTGGGATTTCTCTACATGTATTGTGTTCCAGTTTCACTCCCTCTTCCTTTTCCTTGCCTTATATTACTTGATGTGTGTATGTATCTGTATGTGTGTCCATGCCAGCCAGAAAACAAATTTTAAAAAATAGTTAATTTGGTCATTCTTTCACTGCCTGTGTTCCTCTCTGAAGTTCCTATTGTTTCTGATAGTTCTCTTGCCGTGGGGACTGGATTTTTGCCAGCTGGGTGCCAAAAGCCAGTGAAAATAAATAGATACATACTAGGGATTATAGAGATTAAAATACCTACCATTCTGAATTACCCAGGGGTAATTTAGAAATACCATTTTGTTAAAGGTACCTGATCTGATTTTATTGTACACAGGATTACTGATGAATGAACCAAAGGAGAGATAATTTTTTTAAAATCCTTGATTAACAGTTTATGTCTTTTTCACCTCTTTTTTGAGAAGATGGATGTGATGAAAAACAAGATATTTCCTGTGACTCATCAAAGAGAGAAAAAGAGACAAAGGTATTGCAATAAATACCTCTATTCCTGCAAACTGGGTGATTACCTTTGGAAAAAAAAAGAATATAAAAAGCTTCAACTTTTTCTCTGAAGTTGGACTGTGCAATCTCATATTGTACAAACTTATTAGCAGGTTGACCACATGACTCCATGAGCCCAATCTATTCTTGAATAAGCACTTTTATCTCTTCCATATCCCTGGGCAAAACCAATGTTCTGAAGCTAAGATTTTGTACTTAACTATAAGATAGTTGAGTGGATTTTGCTTTAATAAGATTAAACAGAACATGCATTCATATGCTCCAGGTAATGTGGAAAGTGCAAAGATGGGAAACCCCCCCCCTATAGGGAAGAGGGTAGGTTGAAGGTAAGGAATTAGGAAGTAGACACTGGAAGTTAGTCTTTTGGTACTGTTGCTGTATATTCATCTGTTTCAAACATGCCGATTATTTGTGAAAAAGCTGTTTGCAGATGTGGCTTCCAAAGGCAATAAAATAGAAAAAGTGTTGCTCAGAAGCACAATGAAAGACTATAGTGGTACATCTATAGCTTCATTACAAGGCAAACTTTGTTTGTCTTGACAACAATTACAGTAATCAAGTTTATGTAACTTGGAAGAGTTCCTCTTTCAGCAGCATTAAAAAAAATTACACAGGATATTTTGCACAGGCTTTCAGTATAAACAGGTGTGTTGGACTAAAGTGGAAATACATACTGACAACCCAAAACATAGAATTCTGTGAGGGAGGGGTCATTCGCCATCTATCCATGAAGTAATGTTGTGGATCCCTCCATTGCTAGGAGCTGCCACAGCACTACAAAATAAGCCATACAGCATAATTCCACACTGGGCAAGAGATGAGCTTCGTGACTGAGTGGGTTTTTAATTTCTTATTTCTGTCACTGCTTTCTCTTTTCCCTATTAGCAATGGTACATTCAAATATTACTCCCATAGACAATTATCTCAAAGACAAGCTGGCCTTATGAAGAGTCATGGATAGCCTAATCAGATTTTTCTTTGTGTTTCAGGTAAAGGCAACAGGTTTCCAAGGATTATCTGACAACAGCAGAAGAGCAGAACAATAGGTAAATGTGGGATCAGATGTTTCCTCTAGTATTTTCAAAGGAAACAGTTCCAGGAATCATGCAGTTGCCCATGTTAGAGCTCTGTGGAAAGTCCTGTTACACTAAGGATACTATAAGAGGTACAGAAGCAGATCAATATGTGTCTAAGTGTTTTAGCCTTACTTTCATTATGTTTGACAGTGATGACAACATGGTGTGCATGTCACATGTAAGATGACTGATGTGTGTACATGTGTGAAGACCTTGCACAAACAGGTTTTCCCATAAACTTTTAGGGAAGAGCAAGCTCCCTGAGAGCAGATCACAGCATGGATTGAATCTAAAAATAAAAAATAAAAAATGAAACAAACCCCAAACTGATTTCAGGTCTTATGAGAAGCTGTAATGCCATCAGTGTCTGGAAACATCTACCACAAGTGGTTTCAATCCTGAACAATTTCCAGGAAATACTTGTCTTGAGTTGTGCTACAAGATGTGTCATCAGGATGCTGTCTGTGTTCCTGACTCAGAGGAGGGCAAAATATGAGAAAGTAAGGAAAAAAACCCCAAGAACTTTTTGTGCAAATTGATGAATTTCTCTTGGGTGAAGATTCTCTTCAACACACCAGAAATGAACCAACCAACATGAGCCATTTTTCTGTAGAGCGCTCAATCTCTGTAGTAGGCCAGCAGCCAGATGAGGGGTTTAAAAGAAGAATTATGGTAGTTATAAAGAGGGAAAAAATTTGCAAACACTGATAATAATACTCCTACACAGGAAGGTTTGAGCCAGTCACACTACTCCCCCCTTTTCCCAGTGAGATTCAGAGTAACATAGGAACAGGAGACTGTTTTGGCTGGGATTAGATAGCACAGATGGTACCAAAATGTGTAACACCTACCACAAGTTCTTTAGTTTCATATCATCTGCACAACAGCTCTTCTTGGCCTTTTAACAGTTCGTTGAATGGAGGAAGAGGAGAAAAAGACATGGGACCATTGCTGGAAATGTGCAGCAAGTACTGTGATATTTTATCTTTTGGGGAATCCATATAGGAGCACGTAGATAGGCTCATATGAAATCTTGCATATATCTTCAGTGAGATGGTGTGAAACTTCACTTGGCTCTTCTCTTTTAAGAATTCCCAAAGCTTGGCAAGTAAACCTCACAACACATTTGAGAGTTACATCAATAATCATTTTGCAGATACATACAACAAGGTACTGGAAATTTAACCAGTTTTCCCAGGATCGCCTAAGTAGTTTGTAGCATAGGAGGCTCTTATCCACAGACCTGTACAGGAATTCCATAGACTTTTTTTTCTGCCCTGGCATAAATAACACCAGTCTTTAGGGTTTTGCCCTGACTTTGTGGGTCTCCTACCTAATCCACAATAAAACTTTGCCTTCCTGTCCTAATTTTTCAGTTAAATGCTGTTGTAGCAATTCATCCACAACTAGTGAACCCTGGAATATTTTAGAGCTGATTCTAATATCATGGGTTTTTTTCAATTTTTCTAGTTTGAGCTTTTAATGGGTTTTCAGGGGTCCAGAAGAAAGAGACTAGAGAACATATTTTTTTCTTAGGGAAAAATAAAAATTTTCCAATCTCAGGTACTGGGGTGCCTTAGTATGTCCATTCTGATGGACATACTAAGAATAACAAGACTTCTGGGTTGCAATTTTCAAGGTTGGTTGGTTGATTTGATTGCAGCAGGTACACAACACCCCCTAGATAGCTTTGGAATATTCATTGTAATATTTTTTAACAATTAGGCTGAAAGCATGGAATGTTCCCTGAGAACTAACTAGGAAGAGCTGATGGCCTAAATCCTCTGTCTTTTGAATACTCGGCCAGACAATTTAAAAGCATTTGAGACCCCCCCCCCCCCCCCAACTAATGAGAGACCTTTAGCTACACAGAGTAAAGGAAGATACTGAGTTTCCAGATTAAATGAAGAACTATCTGCATTAGGACTTCTAAGATGGTTAATGCTCAGGGAAGGATTACTCTAACCACATTTACAGTGAGCTCCCAAAAGATATACTTAATGTGAAACATGAATGTCATTGCACTGACTTCAGGATTACTCCACTGTGGAAGGACATTGTGGTTGCTGGCTCATTCTCATTCTCTGAAGAACTTACATTTAGGGTAATGGCAAAACTTTAGTTGGTGTTATTAGTTTGCAACATGTATCTGTGCAAGCAAAGTACACAATTTTCAATGTGTCAGGAACAAGAGGCAAATTCAAGACGTAATTCAAAGTCATTATGTCACTTTCTGTAAATATTGTTTTCATAGAGTCAGACTAATCATATACTCAAATAACCCATCCTATTATTTTCGCAGCTCCAGGACCCCTGAATCATACCTACTTGAACCTGAGGGATTAGAGGTTTTGCTTTGTAAATAGCATAGGTGCTGGGCTGGCCATATTTTTCAGACCTCTTTGGAGAAGCAGAATTGATTTTTTTTAAACAAAAAAAAATCATTCAAGGCCCGAAAATAGACATAAGCAAGCCTCCTCCTTTTGTAATTGTGTTTTTGAAAATCAGACACGTAAAATCTTTTGTAGCTGTAGGCTCGAAACTCTCTTTTGTGGAAACACTGGTGCACTGTAATTGGTTGAGTGCTGCTATCCAGCCTGAGAGGGTGACCTTTCACACTCTGCCCTAAAAGAACACTATAGAAAGAGAGGTGGCGTAATCTGGGTTAAAGGCTTCTTACTAACATGTTGAGAGCTTGTTTCACACACACACAAACAGTTGCACGAAAGCCCCAGCCTGATGATAACTTAGCACTTTACCATCGTGCTCTTGAGACAGCCCTCTTCTGAGAGAATAAAGAAGGGCCCCTTAGTTGAAATGCAGGACTGAAGCTCTTCATAACCACCGGGCAACTGTTACGAGGGAAAAAGAAACTTAAAAGAGATGAGGACAAAAGGGGCTATCCTTGTTACAAGGCTCTGGTTCTAGACCTGAAAAACCCCTCTCCCTTAATCTTTTTTATTATTTTTCTCTGTATAGGCCCAGGTTTTGACAGGGAAATCTTGTCTTTCTGGGCAAGCATATTCAGTGCTGTTTAAGAAATTCCTGTGGCCCTGACTTTTTCTCGATCTCCTCAAACACGGAGAAAGAGGAAGAGAGAAGGTGAGCATCTTTGCTTTGTGGATTAAGAAGTGAAAATAGCAGAATACTTCTAAGGTTAGGCAATTAGAGCCAAGATGTAGCTTAAACAGTATAAAGACACTGTGCTGTTATATTTAGAACATAAGAATCACAGGTGAAGGTGTGCCTGCCTAGGCTGTGTGCACACTAGAGACTTTCACATTTGACTTCAGAGGGATTGAAATCACAGCCACCATTTCAAAACGCCAACCAGGGTGAAGGTCCTGAGAGCCACAACTGTGATAGGATCCCTAAGGTCCCAAGCCCTTCCTGGGTTTAGCTGTGTGCTGGTGGGTTAAGGGAATGGCTACTTGCATCTCAGAGCCCACTCACCTCTCCATTTGTTTAATGCTTACTTCAGCATTAATATAGTACATCTGTCTCATGAAGCTTGTCACTTTACATTTCCTTTTCCCCACCTTATTCCTTTTCTAGGTTTTCTTTTCCATGTGTACCAATTTTCTTTCTTACAAATTTCCACATATTCAAGTCACTCTGCTATTACAAATTATTACTATTGTGTATATAATGTTAATAAATCGTTACACGCTGTCAGCCACTCCTGTTAGGAAAACATAAAGGATATTTAGAAATTACATTAGTGCATGTTCCTATCTACTTATATCCCGTATGACATGCACAAAGTAAAATGAGATTATAAATTAGTTCTATATTCATTACAGTATTAGACTCTTCCATAAAGCACTTTTTCCGACTAACAGTTAATAGGACTGGGAAGTTCCAAAGTCAGTGCTGAAACTCTGGTTTGATTCTGGACCTTACAGCCCATAGCTATGATCCTTAACTTCATGATGTTTCATGTCAGGTAGTACAAAGTGCCTGAATTTTTACTTCCTTTAGTGTTTCTCTTTACTAAATATTCTTTGTGTCCTCTGCAGCAGTTTGGCTTTGTTAGCTGTGTCTACATTTCTGATTAATTTCCAGTCTTCTTCATTACTCTTTTGTGCTTTTTACTTCAAAATCTTTCATGGATGGCAGCTAAATTTAAACCTCTGTCCTCCAAAAAGAAGGCCCAGAGGTATAATGAAGATTGAAACCACCAGATGACTTTGCTCCATCATGGAAAGCCCCAACAGTGGCCATCCAGGCTGGATGACCAAGACAAACAAGTAACCACTCTGAAGTTGCAAAATCTGGTTCTGAACAAAGCAAATTCAACACTTGAAATTTATATTTTTGTGGGTTAAAACTTGACCTCATTGCCTTTGGAGGCTGGGGTTCAGGTTCCATTAATTTACAGGGAAGAATGTGTGTGATGAGCTCATCACAGCCTATGGTGGGGATATTTTGTCACAGCACAAAATCCCTGCACAATACAGCATGATTGGCAGCTGCTTTCTAAGAGAGGCCCATGGATGCAGCAGGAAAGGTTGCAGCTGCTCATGATGGAGAGACATTGGCAGTTGGTGACAGGGACTTGCCCACAACATCCCTTTGAACCATGCAAAGCACTGGCTGGCCTTCCCCATCCCTCACTTTGGGGTTCACCCAATTCTTTGCCTCACACAGACAATTTGGGAAATAAATTGCTTTACCCCTGATAGATAAGCTTGTTTACATAGAGGAGCAACTGGCTATCCAAAATGTATTTATAAAAAGATCTGAACAAAAAGATTGCAGGAGGGCTACACAGAGAAGTGCTGTCATTAAAAAAAAAAAAAAAAAGGAAAGGGAAACTGCAAATTTTATTTCTAAACGTTTCCACCAGGAAAGGTTATGGAATTTAGGGAAATGAGGCACAGCTGACATGCCTGACAAATAACTCTCCCGGAATCTATAAAGTGATTTTATTTGTGCCATCTTTTACAGGAAGGGCTGTGCATGAGTTTTGTAGCACTGCCACTGGGGTTGCTGAAACACCCGGCTGGTGATCAACATTTTGGATGCTCATGAATAACCGGAATATGAGCACCTTAAGCACAAATTCAACAAAGGTTTTTTCAAGTTCATCATCACATAGGAGATTGCATCATTCATAGTGGCATTTATAGCCATCAGAACTATACAACCCATGGTAACAGATGACATTGCATGCTGAAAGAGGCCGTGAAAGGTCTTTCATACTGTTTCCTGCTCCTAATGACAGCTTTTACTGCCAGTTAGGACAGAATCCAAACACATGAAGTCATGATGGCTGTAGGTGTTGATTTGGATATTAAATGTATAACCTAGCTTATGCAGCACCAATTAATAGAGACAAGTCTTCCAGTGCACAGTGCAGGGAGAACTATAGGTGTAGGGGCAGAGTGAATGAGCACAAGACAGGATATTACCCTGTTAACAAACAATTTGGTGTGCAGAAGTCTTTTATATTAAACATGTGCTTGGATGACCACATATATAATCATTTGGACATCATACCCTTAGAACCTATTCCAATTTACTATCAAAGAATATACATGGTTTTGGGTCCATCTAGCAGTTTCTCAGCTGGATGTGGGTGACATTTATACCTTTTTGTATATGTGTTTTTGTTTGTGTGTATGTATTCTACACGTGTATTTTCATGTTTAGCCAAAACTTCCACGCCTATAGAAATCTCATGAATATTTTATAGCTTTTGTTCATGAATTCATTCATGAGTTTTATAAATAGTGATAATTTGCAAAAGTAATATGTCTGAAAGGCAATACTGCTTTACCTATGAATGACCTCTTTTTTTTTCCTCTTTTTATTTTCCCTAGTTTGGATATGTTTTCCCAAGCAGTCTATGAAAGTGTTTACTGGTCTATTCACTTTTATTAAACCTGGGGTGCTAATAGTATGAAAGTGAACATACATATGCACATAGTCCCTATGTATAGTTCCATCTTTTCCAGCCTAGAGCTAACAAGAGACCTTTAATTGTACTGAAACATGATCTCTGCCTGGCAAATCTGTTGGTCAGTGCAAACTTCAGGCCGTGCTGTGCTGGCTGAGTCCTGCATTGCCTGTGGGGTTGCTGCTTCCCAGGCCCAGCCTGGCGTTGATAGCTCGTGGCTGGGCAGTCTCACATTCCTTTTCGGAATATAATGTGTGCGTACCTGTGCGCGTGTGTGTAATAACTAATACAGGGTAATCCCCTTCCGATGACAGAAGCTTCAAGTGGTTACAAGTAGCAGACCTGTTTTCAGATGCCTGAGGTAACTGTCTATAAGGTGTGAGGTAAAGAAATAATTAATTGCTGGTTAAAATGGGGGACATGATATTTGATAGCCCCCTTTTATTACAAGTGCTTTGATTCAGCACAAGGAGGAGTTTTGGTGAAGTGTCAAGACACAGAGTATTTTTCTGCAGTCAAAGGTTGAATTTAAGTAATCACCCAGTGCAATTTTACCCGTATCAGATGTTCATGACTACAATGCATGCAGGGGGAGGAAAAGAAGTGAAAGATGGAAGTAGAGAGAAAAACATCCCCTAAATTCTCAACATGCAGTCTTGCTGAGTAACCACATTCATAACTGAGTGGGAGTGATTTGTTCTGACAACACAAGACTACTAATTTTGCTGAATTAGCAGCACAACTAGTAGTGGGTGGAGGGGAAAGGGGTAGGGGGGGAAAGATCTGTTATGAACATTCGCAGCATGTCCCAGGTGATTGAAAATATACATAATCTACAGCATCATCAAAAGTTTGGTTACATCTTTTTGGTGTTTTCCTTAAGCACCTAAGCAGAGGGCATTTCACCAAGAGTCTTTAACTTAATGTAAACTTTTTTTAATCCTCACATTTGAAAAGACATGAAACTAAGATTAATCTCTATTGAAAAGATTAATATTTTCAATGCAAACTTTGGAATCCACTTGGACAGCCCAGAGCTTCCAGCTGTTGTTTATGCTATCAGTTAGAAAATCCCAGTCCATTCTTTAAAAACAAAATTAATTTTAAAAGTTCTATTGAGTTCATTTTGTGGAATTATGTTAATAAGCATAATTTACACCGTGCAGGTTTACTTTGTGGTTTGTGGTGAGTTTGTAGAGGTTTTGTAAGCAAACCGAAATGTGGTGACAGCAAAACCTTTCCAAAGCACAGACTTTCATGCTCTAAGCACAGAATTTCCTTTTGTGGTCATGTGTGACGTGGTTTTTGGATAATAAATGTCTGTAATAAGGTTTCCTTAGGTTGGCTTGCAGGACCTGAGCCTCTGTTATTAATGGCTGTCTTTGGAAGAGTTTTGGTTTCATATATTTTCTTAGAATTTGAGCACTTCTTAGATACAGCATTTAATGACCTAGAGGCTGATGCAGAGACACATTGCTCACTCACCACTTCAGACCACAAATGCTGACAATATACCTCTATGTTACCTTGGCTAGTCATTAGACATGATTTTATCCAACAGGAGCATCCGAGAGAGGTAGATAAAAGGGTCTAAATTTCAGATGGCTTGATGGACAACTGAATGTGCATTTAAGAGCAATTTAGAGCTTCTCTAGTTTTCCTCTTCAATATTAGAAGTCCCTAAAGAGGCTGGAAGAAGCTGGCCTGGCTCTGCTGTCCCCTAGGATGGCAGCATGGAGGTAGCACAGCCACCACTGCTGAGGAATTCTGCACTAGGAGCATATGTACAGTAGAAGTTTTCCAACTTCACATTTCATAATTCCATCTTCCTCAAATCTAAACTGGTGAAAAAATATCCCCCTTGTGACAGTCTGGATTGTCTAAACTGATACTATTTTTGTGATGGAAGGGAGGGCAGAAGAAGGAGCCACATTTGCTATAGAAACTGGTTTCTATTCCTGCATAATAAAGAAGCAGATGAAGAGCTGATTTAAAAAAGGAAAAAAAAAAAGCTGAAAGAGAAACCAACATGTTGCCAAACGCAAACCTACCGAAAAACCCCAACACAAAGCCCAACCACCGAAAAAACACGCCTTTTGTAAGGCACTCTTTGTTGCAAATCAGTAAAAGTTGATTCCTGTAATGAATTAAAATATTCCAAAAGCTTAAAGCTTCTATCACAGTTGACCTTTAAGGCATGTAGCAGCAAAGAAGTTAATACACTTTGCACATGTTGCAGAGCAACAGGTGGTAGAAAAACCCATGCGGGCTCCTTGCATTCCTTACTTTTCAAACTGGTGGCCCCTGGTATTCTGGGATTTACACTACCTCCCCCAGGCTCTGACTGACAAGCTAATCGGTGTGCTGGGAAGCCCTGAGCTATTGATTCCACTGTAACAGAACACCTCCCCGTCAATGAAACTGCAATGAAATGCTTCAACAACGAAGAAAGGGAGGCATTAGGCTGTTGAGCAACTGGAAGAAATTTGCTTGTAGGTAGTGCGGCAGAAATGAAAAGGCTCTCGGGGGCACAAGCTTGAAAAGCCAGGTTATTAAAAAAGCCACAAAGCTGGAGTCTGGCTGAGTGGAGAAAAATAGTTATAGCTCAGTTAGGCGTATCTAAAAGGAGGAGGGAGGGGAACCAGCTTTCAAAATTGCGCTAATCCCCCATGTACTTAATTTCTTTTCTTTTATGGAAGCTTGTAGTATAGCAACAAGTATTCAAGCAGTTAATAATTTTAAACACTTTAGCTTTCCGTAGGCAATATATCTTTAGTCTTAATTAAAATTTTATTTTAGTAGGGGGAAAATATTAAAATGACATTCTGATCATCTTCTAAGATGGAAAATATATGATGATATGAATATTTTATTAGACAAACTATTATTAAACAGCTGGTGCAAAATCTTAGCAGCTGATTAGTTGGGTTTGTTTGAAATGCAGGTCACTATTTCTTAATAATGGCCCAACAGTCTTCCACTCACAGTAACAACCACTGACACACCACCTGCCAACACAAAGGTCTTAATATCTTACACCAGGATCCTAATATCCCAGAACTGGATTCCCACAGTGCCAATCTAGTGGATGGTTCCCATTTTGGGGTAAAAAGTATGCCCAGATCATCACATGGGAATTTCTCTAAGGTGGTGTATCTGGATTAAGAAACACGTTCTGTTTGCTTCAGGAATGCTAAAGGGATGGGTATTGGGTGGTGAATCAATTTGGTTGTTTTAATTGGGATGGAAGCCAGAGGGGAGCTGTCAGAGTGGCACTTTGAGGTTGGAATTTGGAGGAGCTTGAGTTTGCTGACCTTCAGGCTATGTGCATATCGTATCTATTTACTCAGTCTTTTCCCAAGTGAGCTGTCAGTTTTTCTTTTGGAAAGTTCTCTCTCCTCTGCGTGGGTCAGGGAGCACAATAAAAACTCTGTAGGCCTTGATTGCAGATGAGGCAAAACAGTGACTCACTTAGGTGGCTGGATTAATTTTTCAATGGCAATAAAATGGCTGACATTGTGCATAAAATGAAGCAAGCAAAAGTGGCCTTTTAGGAAATTTGCCATCCCATTAATTATTGCCTGTTGTAGGTTCAAGAATTTTACCTTGAACATACAACAGAGAAGGCTTTTCTGTATGCTGGAATTTCTTTGTTGGTGGTAGTGGTACCATCTCTCTGAGTCTAGACACATAAATGTATGTCCAGGGGCTGTCATCCTGTATTGGAGTGTTCTGACATGGAGGGGACAGGATCAGTTTGGTCTGCATCTTAGCCCATGTTTTAAGCACACATGGCCCAGGTCTGCTCCTTTGTCCACAGGAGCTGTGCTGGAGTGAATACCAAGCATCTGTGATGGGCAGAGCTGGGGAAGAAATGCCTGGTCACCTCCACAGTCAAAGCACCACAGAGAACATACAGGAGTTAAAAAAAGTCTCAGGGAGCGAGAGAATGTATTAAAAGAAAATAACCCAAAAAACTTCAAATCACAGAAACCCAACTCCTACCCATACTGAAGCCAATCAGAATATTGACTTTGATTTCAGTTTGATCAGAATGGAAAAAAAATAAAATCCTTCTTTTATTAAATATATTCTGTCTGATGAAGAGTGGCACATGCACAAACAATGGGTCTTTCCTAAAGCTGACCCATATATGTTTGCCTTAATTCTGTTCTTGTCCTTGGATGAAATTCATCTGAGATTGATGAACATTCACTGAAAACTTGGATTTGTGTCAGCAACATTAATTAAGCTGAATCCAGAGATATGCAGCCCAACACAGAGGAGTTCTGTTTTACATTTGTGCAGTCTGGGCCAAAGTCTCATGGACTTTCCACTCATCAAAATGAAATGCTCCTGCCATGAAATGTATATGAGAGACATACAGCTCAGTTGAATAGCAGGCCAACAGCTGTAGACTTGGCTAATAAATTCCCTGAATACCATGTTATCAATGTTCCCGATGTTCTTCTAACCCCAGATATTCCTTCTAGTAATTTTTTTTCAGATTCATTCGTTTTGGTCTCATAGATGCTTAAATTTTGGAGACTCGAGTAGTTATCTGATGATGTGAAAAAAAGCAAAACCAAACCACTGGAGAATGTAGTGTGTTCATTTTTATTGTAACAACTTTGCAAAATTTTGCAGCATTTTTATGTTATGCTGAGGGTGTTGTTTAATAGGAAAAACAATTCAGAACAATTAATTCACCAATTAGACCCTAGAGTTTTACAAGTCACTTCCCACTGAAAAATTTTAGTCATGATTTCTTTTTAAGGGTCTGTAAATCAGGTTTTTCCTGTTGTTTAAGAAATTGAAACACTAAAAGCTTTGTGACTTGTAAACTATGTGCTTGTGTAGACTTTAGAACTGCACAACACATATCTCTCAGGTCTAGCTCATTCCAGTTACTAATTTGGAATCTATTTTCTTTCTGATATTTTGCTTTACCATGAAAGTATTTTACTGATTTTCATGAGCAGAATGGATAGAAGGTGGAGGTTTGAAGATTGGGAGTTATTTTCTACTAGTCACACAGAGAAATAAAGAAGAAAATAATTTCTCAAGATGATTAAAATCAAGAAGTTTAAAAATAACCAAAGATGGCTAGAACATATTGGAGAAGATAATCAGATCTGTTTATTCCAGATGATTGTTGTGATTGTTAATAACCTTGCAATTGTTGACTATTATTTGTTAAAATGTAAAAACAAATAATAGTTTGTAAAAAATAAAAGAAAAAGAGAAGGCAAAAATCTTGGAAATGTTATTCAAATGGGGTTGATTCCTCTTTAATCAATGGACTTTTAAGCTTCCTTCAGGCTTGAGATTTGTAGAGAAGTCAGTACTGGCTGGGCTTAGAGCAGCTGTTAATGCAACACATGCCTGTCATTTGCTGTTGACAGGCATTAATAAAAACCTAATCTGAGGAAATTATGAAAAACCTACATATTATGCAATCTGGTTTATGTTTTAGCATGTGGCAAGCATTGGTCTGATACAAAGGAAACTATCATGTATAAACTTTACTGCCATTGTTTCCACTGTAAGGGCAATTACCTTTTAATTTTTTTTAATTTTATTTTTGATTTTTAACAAATGTCTAATTGCTTCAATACTCAGACAGGTTTGCTTTGTGGTACTGTGGCTATTACTTTAAATCTTTCTTTTATAGAAGCAAGAATTCTGAGGAGCAGTTACTGACTCTAGGACAGCAATAGGGAAATTCAGTTCTGATGCACGTCTATTCCATCCTAACTCTCATCCTCTTTCTCCCAAACACTGGCTTCTCTGACATTTTTTTGAGTAGCCCCATTCCTTTAGATCTGAAATATTTTAAGAAACTTCTCCCTTTTTCCCCTCTCAACTATTCTCATTAAGGAGTGAAGCCTTTAGAACAACATAAACAAGATCTTACTCCTGACATAGACTAAGTTTTGGCTCTCTTTTTCTTTTTCTTTCTTTTATATTTTTTTTTCTGTGAGAGTCTTCTTTAGTCTTGATGATAATCTACATTTAGTCACGTACAATTACACTTTCTCCTGAGTTTGTCTGGAACTGCTGGGAATTCACTGAATTTCCTGTGTCCTTGCAGGCATGTTAAATGTTATTTACTAGTTTCATCCTATGTAACAGCAAACATGTGTTATCTCTTAAGACACCATAAAGTTCAGTTATACTTGTAATTTTAGGTGTGATAATTTCTTTCTTGCTTTCTCTCTTTCTTTCCTTTCCCTATCTCTTTCAGGTTATTTTTTGTTTGTTTGTTTGTTGGTTCTTTTTTTTTTTAGTGTGTGTTTGTAAACTCTGTGATAATGTCTTACAATTCTGATATATTTTTGTCATTGCCTGAAGTCGTGTACTATTAAACTCTTCAAAGTATCTGAAATATGAATCCATAAGAGAACAACAACAAAAAAGACACAAAATGAAAAAACACAAAGCACAATCAATAGTATGAGGGTGAAAAAAAGGAGTAAAACAATTCTACAGATAATTCAGGCTGGAATGTGAGTCTTTGGATAAATTCAACACAGATTTGGCCTCCAGCTCTAAGCTGGCAATTCCAGTAGAAGAGCAGACCTCTACCCTGTGGTAAAGAGGTACAGAATAATGCCTCTTTGAATTAGTTTCAAAACGTTGCTGTGATGCAGACGGATTGCTCCTCGATGCCGGAGTGCAGTGCACCAACATAATAGCATATTGTTAAGTCATGCTGCCATTAAAGGATATAGTTATTAATCAAATTAAGTCAAAACACAAAGCAAGTACAAATTAGTATCAGATGACACGTCTCACTGTGAGCAGAAGAGAAGGAATGGAGGGGACCTGCCATTTTAAAAGAAAACAATCTTTCATAAAACTAAAACAGAAGGTGAGGGAATATCCTACTACACAGTAACTGGCAGCTGGTGTGTGCTATCTGGACAATATTTGTCTTTAAATTCACATGACAGTCCTAGAGTTCTGCAGTGTAATCAGTGTCTTTCAGAAGCTTGGGTTAAACTCTGAATAGTGATTGTTTCTGGAGATGTGGAAAATGTTTACCAAGAATGATAAAAGTACTTGAAACTATGAGTTTTAGCATTTGCTTCCAGCCTGGTACATATTTTGTCAGTGTAAATTTTAGCTTCAGAGGAAATGTTAATTCTCATTGAAAGATGGTTTGGGGGATTTAAATTACCATTTCCATAAATTTTGTAGAAACATGTCATTTGTGGGTTTTAAAACTGATCCAAATATTGGTATTTGGGCATGCTTGTCTAGATAGCTTTTCCCAACAAGAAACAATGCATTGGTTTTTTGCTACTCTGATAACTAATCACACATGAACCCGTGGGTTTACCTACCATTACACGGACATGTGTGTGCGTTCCCAAGAACCACAATATTATCTTCAACATTTCAGATTCTTCCAGGTACAGTTAAAATCGGTGAGTAGTTTATTGAAAACAATGATACTTACAGTGCCTAAAGGTAAGGTAACAACATACAGCAATGTTGTAGGATTAGGATTCTGCATTATGATGTGCACCCTTGCAGTAAATTTAGTTTATGGATCATCAGAAACAGATATAAAACGGAAGCACAGCCTTCTGCACAGGAGCAAAATAGGCCTTTTCCTCCTCTTTTTAGAAATTGTTCTGTCTGCTCAGCCATTATTTACATGGCTATCACAGCGTAATCTAACTTTAAAATGATTCTGAATTTTGCTTATGGGTTTGGGTTTTTTCTGCCTGTTGGTTCAGTTTGGAACAGGACTGGTAGGTGGCTTTGAGAGTTACCTGTCAACGTTGAAATGTGTTTACTTCATTAACGATTCCTGAGTGTGAAAGTTTGTTTCCCTTCTGTTCTTGCTTCCTGAGTCTATGGTTTCCTCATCATCATGACATTGCCAAGCATGGTGCTAACATACTACTTCTGCACAAGAGAATGTCATCACATGGGATTACAACCCTAAACAAAAGTCACAGCAGTGGGGCACTCAACCTCAGGTGAATTGCTTAAACAGTGCATGTTTGTGTTAGCTCAAATGTTAATATAGGCTGCTCTCTGCCATTATGTATTTGTTATGGGTGACAACACCTGGAGAATGTATCTTTCAGAACTGGGTGAAGAATAAACATAAGTCTGACTCAGTACGCTAATAAATGCACTGAGATGCCACATAGTTTGTAATTAGTCTAACTTGTAAGGTAGATCCTACTAGAGGAAGGGAAAACCTACAGGATCTGCAAATAGGAACACAGCAGAAAGTTCTGGAGGGATATTTGTACCTGATTATAAGTACAGTAGACTTTGTTGAATCACTAATGAATTGCAAGCCACCTCCTTCCTTAATTGTAGCTTTTTGGTGAGAACTAGTTGAAAGAGTGTCTCAAGGGTGTATGTGTCATGCTGAATGGAAACAAAGAAAGGGGATGGAATTTCAGGGAGATTTGAAATCTTGGAAAGACACAGTCATAACCGGCTAAGCTGGAGTAATTTTTTACCACATCGGTGCTTTATGCTCTTTGAAAGTCAGGACATCGTTTGCTTATATTATGGCTAAAATACAGTGCAATGAGCAGGACTGGAAA
Organism: Pithys albifrons albifrons; assembly: GCF_047495875.1. Taxonomy (NCBI): domain Eukaryota; kingdom Metazoa; phylum Chordata; class Aves; order Passeriformes; family Thamnophilidae; genus Pithys; species Pithys albifrons. The sequence goes on along the minus strand of NC_092470.1, from coordinate 16,832,905 downwards.
GATGTTTCAAGGGTGGTATGTTGATAGTGAAAATTTGGAAATCTGAATTAAAAAAGGGTGGAAGGCTCCTGCCAGATACGTGCAGATCTCAGCACACAGAGAGGCTGCTGTGCTGGTGGCTTTAAAATAGACTGAAACCAACATGTGTACTTCAATTTTTTCTCAATAGAAATGGGCTTAAAAATACCTTAAATTATTTTACTTGTTTGAGGCTTGAATGGGAGAAGAATACAGCAATCATTTCAGGGTGTTAAAAACAAATCAGCCCTCATGCAATTGGGCACAGCTTCCCTGAAGCAAGTAGAGCTGCACCTGTTTCAACCAGGGCTTCATCTGGTCTGTTGAAGGTGATTTTGAGGCCCACCAACACCTTTCAGATGGATCTACCATAAGTCAACAGCTGATGATAACAACCTTCAACCCACCAGCAAACAATCCTCATTCCAGAAGTGTTCTGAGAGCCCCAGGGGAATAGTGGGAAGTAAACCTGTTTTGAGAAAGAATGGGCTTTCCACAAATAGCTGTGATTAGTTCTGAATGTTCACTCCATCAGTGAAAAAAGTAATGCAGCCATATTTTCTATTGAATCTATGGAGATATAGGGGAGATACCAGAAGATTACACAAATTGAGGAGAATGCATGTATGGTCACATATTAAGGCGATAATAGATTCAAAGAGCTGTTCCTGACTCTGTCTAGATGAAGGAATTCTGATGATGAACCTTAGTTAAAAACAGTTATCAAGATACAATCAGCTTTACACATTAAATATTCCAACCCCAAAAAGGAAACAAAGCAGAATCAAAGCTTCTAATCAGTTTATGATCCAGAGATTTTGCCAACCAAACTTATTGGAAGAAGTAATGTAAACAGAAAGATGCAAGCAAAGTCAGTTAAGTGGAATTTAAGCTGTCAAGCTACACTGTAGAACTCCATTACCATATCTGCTTGCTTTTTTTTAATAGTATTCTCTGAAAAGCACTAGATGTAATAAAGTCAATTTAAAATTTGTTCTACCAATCTTTTGCATCTGTAATTTTCCCATTAAATGTAAATGCCCATGAGGCATGCTATTTGCATTACATTGCATTTACAGTCTTTAAAACAAACTATAAATCCCCTCCTTGTTTCATGTGATTGATGCTGTGTGTATAAATACCACCATAAACCTCAAAGGGGGCTAACAGTGACAGTAAATTAAAGTTTTCAAGTCTGGCAGCATCTCAGCACTTCAGCCCTTGATCTTAAGCAGTGTTGTTAACCCCCGCCTCATTGCCCTCCTGAACTCACCTTTTCCCTTCCTCCCCTTTCCTCCCTGTCCCCCCTCCTGCCTCCTTTTCCCCTATTCTGTCCTTACTCTGATTTCCTTGGGAAACACCTTTCCATCCATACAAGCCTAACCGAGTCAGGAATATGCTGTTAATTAAAAAGTGGCTGCAGCTGTTTGCCAGATAGAACCAGGTCTGAATTTTACTATCTTGGTGTATCTGAGTTTGAAACTCTTAGGCCATCTTGGCTTTGTAAACAATAGTCAGCCACAGCTCTTCTGGTTATCCAGCACCATTCCAGGAATTAAGCTGCTTTCAGGGTATTTATTCTTCCTCTCTCTTTTCTTTTCTTCTTTTTTTTTTTTAATTTTTTCCCCCTTCTCATTTCTGATTGTCTTTGTCTGATTTACTTTCAGGCCATGTGCAGAAGTTGAGAATTGAGAGAAAACTCCTCCAAGACTGAGGAATGCATTGTGCCAATATTAAATTTTCCAGTTAATAGACAACTCTACTCTTCTTTATCAATTTTACAATAAAATTGACCTTGATTTGATCCTATTGAATCTTGTCTCTGAAAGATATTTTCTTCTCTGATTGTATCTGCCACTGTTTAAGTTGGAGACATAATTTATGCCAAAATAATCCAAAAGATTGCTCTGTGGGACAAACATGACTTCGTCATAGGTAAAGTGTACTGTTGGCTAATGCTCCCTTACCACTATGGGTCTAGTTATCTTCTTTTTTTTAAATTTTTTTTCTCACATCAGAACCAAGCATTGATAGCTCAGCACTCTATCCTATAGTTAGGAAAAAAAAGGTATGATTTGTTTATTTTCTTAGAAATAAAAAATATTTATGAGAGAATACTGATGCTACCATAGAACATGTGCTTAAACCTATGGGGCAGAGGGAATTCTTTCTCAGTCAGGGAGATGTTTGTTGGTAGGATTTTTAAAGGTTATGGTAAAAGGTGGAAAGGGGAGAGGGAAAACAAAAGGTGAAATCTGAATGGAGATGAGGCTAATTAATTATCTTAGCCCTACTAATCGCTACCAGAAATCCAAGAGCAGGTAGAGTGTCCCAGGTGGGTACTTTTTGGGATTTGCATAAATCTCAGGGGAAGGCTGTGGCAGCTATCCTACTTTTTCCTTCCACCCTTCATGCTCAAGTGGTTCTTCTTCTGCTTAGGAGTGAGATTTCTATCCTATCTGTTGCTTTCCAAGTTGCTGTCTTCTGTAAGTCTCTCTCTACCATAAGCTTTAGAAGCCAGTAACATCAAAGTCCTAACAGGCTTCCTTATGACATGGAGAACATTACAATCAAAATGATTGTTTCTGCTGTATTTCAGAAGACCATCAGTTTCTGGTAAAAATTAGGAATGTGCATGATCATTTGTGTCACTCAGCTTACTGGGATTCATATGAACATAAAAGGAATAGAAATAAACTGGAAACTGAGTTGACAGATTTGAGACCTAAAATAAAAACAGTGCATTTGGACTAAATTCCCTTCAAAACAAATGTAACAATGGCGTTTTTTTCCCAAGGACAAGTATGTTATGTGTGTCTTTGCTGAATATCGATAATTGTATTCAACAATCTGCATCAAACTGTGTAGAGCATTGGCTCAACAGGTGAACTATGATAGCTCTTCAACTTCCTATAAAATGGTTTCCTGTGGGTTTTATCTTGGAACTCAGTTACCCACAAGTCTGACCACACCCAAAGGAAACCATGGTATTTCATGTCGTTGGATGAAGAGGTTTAGAGGTGCCCAGATCATGTAAAGCCAGTCTCAGGTTTATTTGTGCTTTTGACTCATATTGAATAACATTTCATGAATCTTGCCAAATCTGGATTTTTTAATAATCCACCAAGCCAAGCTTGGCTGCTACAGCCTGGTCTTGAGGGCCATATCTTCTCAGTATTTTCTTAGGTTTGCTGTCTTAAGGATGATGTTTAACAGTTTTGGGTTCTTCATGCTTTTGCTGTGAAGGAATTCCCATTAGCAGTCTCCTGGGTGCAAGGGAGTCTGCACAGGTATGCAACACCCTGGCATGAGGAAATGGCTAGTGACATGGACACAGAGAAGTGTCTGTGGGTCATTTTATATATAATCCTTTAAAAGGATGCTGATATGGAAGTACTTTTTTGACTGAGACTCCTTTTATAAAGGTTACAGTACTGGTCAGATAATAAAAACCTCTTAAAAACCTCACTGCTTTCATTCTTAGGCAGCCTCCTTTTAATTCTTTATGTTGTATCCCTGTGTCCTCTCTGCCTGTTTTGCCCTTTAATGCTCCTTCAAGTTACTTGAACACCCTGTTCTTTCAAAGTTGTTATAGCAATTTGATTGCAGTCAGATGTGTGACGCTTTCAGCAGTGGTCTGGGGACATGGTCCCTAATCTTATGAAAAAGTCACTGAATGGCTCTTTCAAACATCCCTTGATTTCCTTATTAGAGGGAGTTCACTTAAAAGGCAGAAGCTCAATGTGTGTCTTGCAGGTCATAGAAATAACTCAGGACATTCCTTCTCCTAGAAATGAATCTCTTGAGAGCTCAGTATTCTGCAATCAGATTCAGATTTACAAAGAAAATGAATAAAACCCAATTTTGATACTACTAATATATAAACACACACACATCTATATATTTTAAATACACTTAAATTTCATTAGCAATGATTGTTTAGAGAAACATCATTACATTCCTGGGCTTGGGAGCCTTCTCCAGGGTTGTGAACAATCAAAGATTTATTTGAGCTTTCTGCACACTGGGAAATGAAGACACAGAATCTCATTATCATGTCTATTAAAAGGCAGAATCTGGGGTACATCTAAGAAAAGATGTATTACTTTTTAAACTGCACTGCAAACTGTGAAGTACTACAGGGACTTGAACTATTTAAAAATACTCTGGGCTTATGAGTAAGAAAAAATAGGGTCTCTTTCCCAAACAGTATAAAAATATCACACCATTAAGTTCTGCTGTTATTACAGTCTTGGAAATATGATTGTATCTACTTTTCCTTGAAGCTGGTTGATCCCTGAGTTTGATGCTGGGGTCGAGGACCATGGAGGGCTACCAGAGTGAGTTACTTAGGGGACGATGCAGTGGGGGGTATGAACAATGACCAGTTAAATTCTAGTTAACCCCAATTATAAACCTTCACCTCTGTTAATTAGATTAATTCATCAGCAGGCACTATGCTTACAGTGTGTTGGAAGTGTGTGATCCAACATTTTCACCATTTAGTAAAAGTTAAAATCTTTCATGTCACCAGTCTGTTGCACACAAATGGCCACACAATATATTACTGTAAAGGTAAAACCAGGTTAAGTTTACCTATAAATTAGAAGGTAACATTTATTCTAAGGATCCTTCTTAGAAGTGAAAAATTTGCCTTGCAAGCACTTTCTGTAGTTATTAAAGATCTCCAAGCTATGAATCTGAGAGCTTAATTAAAAGCAGCAGAGACATGTCCAAGGAGGGAAAGGTCTGAACAGCAGTATAGGCAATTTTCTTAGATTTTCAACATCTCATTCTTTCCTTGATCAGTGTCCAAAATTTTCATGCATTGATTCAAAGTCTTAACACACTGACCTCTGGAGACCTGAGCCCAGTCATGGTCCCTCTAAGGCCCCAGGTGATGGTAAATGGGTGGCCTTCCAGAGCTGAGAGTTTGGTTATAGCTTTTGGTGCCTTGGTGGTCACACTTCCATGTGGACTTCCCATCAGAGAAGCAATGTTTATTTTACTGCAGGTGTGGAAAGCAAAGGGCAACCTTGAACAGCACCTGTTTGGTCTGTGTTGTCTTGATAAATCTTTTTCACAAATGTGAGAATGACTGACCATTTTTCATGCTAGCAAACACTACACAATTAGTTTGTGTAAACAGAGACGAGTTTTGCTCTGAGTCCCACATGTGCAATGAATTTACATTGATCCCAAGTAAATTCAATGGGGGTAATTCCTAATTTATATTTGTGAGAGGGCTGCATTTTGTCCATGAAATACTTTCAACACAATGACTCAAAGTCATTTGCAGCTCTTCATAAACTCCATAACAACCCTGTGAAGCAGGTAAATGCTGTATATACAAAAATATATTTATATATTTCCAATATGTGATTGTGTATACTGAGGCTGGAGAGCTCAGCCATGTCATAGTTTAATTACCCATTTAAGTGAAAAATATGTAGTGACAATATTCAAAGGGTACTGCAAGAAAAGTGTTTACCAAAATGAGAATATTTTTAACTTTGAAAAATGTTTAAGAAGTGTCTACAAAATGATACAAAAGAACACCAGAAATCACAAAAGTGCTTTGCACTCTCCAGCAATGTCCAAACATTTCTCTATGTCAGCAAAGCAGTAGCTTCTCTTAACCCTGATTCTTCTTTTCTAATTCTGTGTGTCAAAGTTGGATACAAAGAGATCTACATTTTGGGGGAAGATCTTTATTTTGCTAACTACTTGGGTAAAAGAATGCAGAAATCTCTTTGAGATTTGTTCAAGAACCCACATTTTGTCTTTGGAAGTGGGTTTGGAATGTAAAATGTTTTGGGATATTTCTATAAAAATGTGTCTTGAGAGATTGCTGCAGCACATTTCTGTCACTTATTCCTCCACATTTCAACAGCTACTTGTTTGAGATGTCTGGACTAAACTGAAATTAAAGGAGAGCATATCACCTTCACTACACCTAAGAGACAGGGAGCAGCTGAACTGAAATAAATGCAGGAAGAACATCTTCATAAAATTGTAACTCAAGGTAAACAGGAAATGAGTTTAGTCTTAATTAAGAGCTATGTGTTTGTAGCTGTTGGAATCACACTGTATCAAATACCCAGAACACTGCCCCCTTTTTCATACGCTAAGTAGTGATATTGTTCTGCTACCCTCTCCTTGAAAACCAGAAGATCTTCTGAGGCAAGCAAACAAAAATTCCAGATTATGGAAATTAATTAAAGCACACAATGCTGCCTTTCTCAATGTTCAGGCTCAACTAATGAGGGATTAGATTATTCAAGAGCAGCAGATCAATTAGGATTGCTTTCTGTAAAAAAACCCACACAGTGAAATATAGTTACCTGTTGAAAAGTGAAAGAAATCGTGCCCAAGCATAATGGAGGGATCAAGGCACAATACTGCACGTTGACAAAATAAATTATGAAAACAATAATCATGTTTATCCAATCTCTTTGTGCAAAACTGTTATTTTGATTCTAGTGCCAGCTGTCTGAAACTTTAATTTAAGTGCTTGCTTGAGGCAAGACATTTGGGATACTAGTTTAGAATGTTTTATAGCCTAAGCAATATGTTTTACTAACCTCAAATCCTATGATGATGATTTTAATGGTAACTATAATATGTTCAAGGGGGTTCCAGAGTGATCTTTGATTTTACCAGAATGCTTGCATGCTTAATGAACCCCGATATTTTTTGGCTTCATTAGCTGCCAGCTCCCCAGGAGTCTTCTCTACAGGAGGCGAGTGCTTTATATTTTAAAGGGAGATGTACCAAGTAACGTGCTGCCCTTCCTTTATACTGGTGTCAAATGTGTGTGTAATTTGGGGAAACAGTTAAAAAAAGATTTCTCTCTACATTTCAGTAATACAAAAAGACTGATAAAAGTAAATACTTTGTGATATATTAAACCATTCATTTCAATGGTTGATGTTTGTTTATTTGCTTAAGAACAATACATTATCTCTTGACTTGTGGTCTAAGACTCTTCAAAAATCTGGGGTCCTTGCTATTTGCTCCAGAGGCAGCAGGATTGTGTTACAAGGGAAAATGTGGCTGAACTCAGTGGATAACCAAGATTCAATTATTTGTGCTGGAAGTGGTTGCTGGGAGACATCATTGCAATGGAAATTGTGGCTTTCCTTTTGACCCCGCACAGTCCACATTTGTGCCTCAGTTTCCAGCAAAACAACAGGGCTGAGGACACATACAGGGGACCACAGAACCCCTATAATCACTGTGCTCATTGTTACCACCAAGTGCTCACCAGAAGATTTGGTGAGTAAAGGTTTATAAGTGTTGCCCAGAGAAGCTGAGGATGCCCAACACCTGAAAATCTTTAAGGCCATGTTGGATGGGGCTTGGAGCAATCTGGTCTAGTGGAAAGTGTCCTTGCCTGTGGCAGGTGTGTTGGAACTGGATGGTCTTTAAGTTAAGGTCCCTTCCAAAACATTTTGTGATTCTGTGATTCTATGATTCTTATTATATTCAGAGAGTTTTCTGAACCCACTGAAGTAGATCACAGAAATATTTTCAGTAGGTTTGCCTGGTCTCTTCTAAAAAGCAACAAGCTGGATAAAAATCATTAATGTATACATTTTAACTAAAGGGATTCCAAACTAAAATGATTTCCAAATCCAAAGATTTCTTCAGGCTAAAAGTAGAGTTCTGTATTTTCTTTATTCCTCTCCCCCCCACCCACCCTCCCCCACCCAAGTTTACTTGTTTTGAATGAACTATTTCATCCTTTGCAATGTGTTTTTTTGGCACTTTAACACATAGCCTAACCCAGAAATTATTGGCTTATAGAAATAACAGCTTTGAAAGGGATTTGCTACATGTTAACACTGATTCATTCATGTTTTATCAGGACAAAATGACTATTTGCAGTAATGTGTACATTATATATAATTATACTACATAGTTTTTTTCCCCAACAGGTAACATAATTTCACTGACTAAAATATCGGTTGTCTTTTTTTTTTTTTTAATGAGTTGAAAAACTGTACTCAAATCAATTCTGGGTAAGTCATATAAGAAAGGTTTGGGCCTAGATCTTCTGGGTCTAGTGCATTAGGTGCATGTGTTGCCTTCATGAAGCCATTATGTCCTAAAGTAATACTACATTCCCCACCCTACAGCCTCTGGGCCATTTGCAATAATCTGGGATGATTTTTCTGGCTCATGACTTTCACTCTTCCTCTGTGTTTCCTGATGGCTCCTCACAGCTCAGGTCAGAGCTATGTGCATACCTCAATATAATAATCAATCAGATCTCTGTTTAATGTTTCTCTGTTTAACTTTTCAGTTTTCTGACAAAGTTTTTAGCAGTTTCTTTCTATTATTGCTTTTGAAACCAAATTTTCACTACAAAAGAAGTTTTTCTTCCTCATCCTTCACATATATGGTATTTGATAGGGTAATTACTCATTGCATATTCCTTTTACTGGTTGACATCCTCCAGGAGAGAAATTAAAAAACAAACTTTACCAGGCAGGTAAACAGAGTAATCCTAGTTCTGAGTAAGTTCATGTAACTTTCTTCTATTTATTGTTTTATTTTCCCCTTTTTGAGTTTGAGCAATGAACCTGAAACATGCTCACATAGTTGGATGATTTCATTTGGAGAAAGTTAGGAAAGTAATTTTGTACTGTTTTATTTGTTTATTTTTTACTGCTGGTGACAAAAATATAGAACTGAATGAGAGGTTATTTCATTCAACCAATTTGTTTTCTCCTATGCAAACAGAATGGTTCTAAGTCATCCTGGACTCCACTAAGTTTGACATCTGTTGGACAGTTTGGGTCATTTTTATTCCATTAACATGAGTTTCCATTGCAATGAATCCTTTTCCTGCTCAAATTTGTGTCAGAGATAATAACTATTTCTTGTCAGTTTTCACTATTAATGGGCTGAACCAGTTCTGATATTAGTAAACGTATGATTTTCTTATGTGTAAAACAAAGAAAGATTTATTCTCTTTGCATCTAAGACTAGCAGATGCTACGTGGATTAGAATATTTACTTTAAGTGGATTGACATGGCTTTTACAACTGTAACTCTCATCTCATGATCTGTGCTAAGGAGCAAATCTATGAGGACACCAGAGAATCACCATAGTCCAGATTTTCTTTGGTTCTAAGGCAAGGCTGCCACAAACCAGGAAAAGACAATGGAGAAGTGTTTGCAAGATGTTTTCAATATATAGAGTGATCTACAAGTAGAAAGTGTCAGTATCCTTCTCCAAAGAGCAATTTCAATAAATGACATCAAATTACACAATTCAATAGTTCACTCACAGCGACTCCATGTGCAAACAGGCAGTCCTGTGTACGAGTATATGACCTCTGAAATAGCTGATTATATTGACTGAGGTGCTGGAATGTGTCCACAGTAAAACAACAGAGCTGTTGAATGACCTAGAACACAATTCTTGTGAGGAGCAGCTGATGAACCTGAGGTTGCTCAGCCTGGAGAAAAGGAGGCTCATTTGTAGAGGTCTCATCACTCTATACAAGCACCTGAAAGTAGGTTGTTGTCAGGTGGCTATCATCTTTTCTCCTATTGATAGAAGGAATGAGTGATAGGACAAGAGGAAATTGCCTCTAGTTGCATCAGTGGAGATTTAGATTGGATAATAAGAAGAATTTCTTCACCAAAAATATTGTCAAGCATTGGAACAGGTTGCCCCAGGTAGTGGTGGAGTCACTATCCCTGGAGGTGTTTAAAACATGACACTTGGTGATGTGGTTTAGTGGTAGGCATGGTTTAACTCACTGATCTTAATCTAATTGATCCAACCTAAATGGTTCTATGGCTCTATGTATTTTGGGACAGAGCACAGAAATATGACATAGCATAGAAAAGCTGTGCTTGAAAAGACCTAAAAAAATGAGACGACAAAAAGTCCCAGTTGGATGTGATGCACAGCAGCTGAGACCCAAATGTACCAGCTTAGACTAGAAATATCTTTAGTTTCCAGTGTGCTGTTTTCCACAGGACCCAAAGAGAGGAATGTTAGAAACATGGCCCATAGAAGTCTCAGAGATGGCAAACATTGTGGAAACACAGAATTTCCACATAGAATGTATTCTTCAGCTCTATTCTAATGCCTACTATACACAAGAGAATTAATTTCTCTGTCTATATTCCACTTTGGATAGATGCCTTGTAATGTTTGGGGTTTTTTTGATGTGCATCTGTAAGTATAAACTTTGCCTTCCATATAGAAAAAGAGAAGTCCCTTCATAATGGAAATCAGGTAAGGTATGTGGTGAAAAGAAACTGTAAAGGTCTAGACTCAATCCTACAGTTGACAGCATTGATTGGGCAGACATATCTGGTCTTAAAACTTCTAACTCCCTTTGGAAGCACCAAAAAACTCTGGAACACTGTATTCATTAATTACCGAAACTCTATTTGTGAACCTCTTGGTGAACACAAAAGGGAAGTGCTGTAATTTTAGGAGACACCTCTTACTGAAATTTGATTCAATATGTGGTAAATCTGTGTGAGTCTATGACGCAGCAGGAACTAATTGAGATTCTGCAATATGCAAGAAGAGAAATTCCATTGCATTTTTATCTAGTTTTCACTATGTGCTGAGCAGGACTTTGAGCACTGAACGCTGGTTAGCAATGCCTTGCAGCACAGACATTATTAATAATGCTGAAATCCACATATGGTATTTCCTATTGCATCTCAATTACGGGATGTAATTAGTAATCCAGTAGCCAGGAAAAGAACATCAGTAATGTATACATGCAGATGTACCCAGTAATCCATACAGTCCTGATGTGTATCCATACACATACTAATATAAATTATAAGACCACCCAGGAGAATTTGAGTTTATGCCCATCAGTACAGTACAGGTTCCTTATTAGCTGATAAAACACTTTCTTTTTATTTCACTCACATAGATTCAGTAACTTTCTCTTTAGAGTTTGTTTCACTGAACAGTGACAACAAATGAGTTGATCGTTGCAAAAAACATATATCTTAATATGCATTTTATTCTTTTGCCTATGTATTTATGCTGAAAATCAATAACAGATCATAAAGAACACTTCTTAAATAAAAACACATCTTAAAGGCACCCTGTGAGTGCAATTAGAAACATTTCCCATCATACAGAAAAGATAATGTATCCTAAACGCTCTTAATTTCATACATCTGCTATGGTCTGTCATGATTTTTTTTCTCCTCCCAAGACAATTTTTGAAGGTTTCTGCCAATTTAATTCAATTTAAAGCTTTTAATGTCAGCTCAATGGGTCATGCCATTTTCTCCTCATTTGTATTAGGCTTAGGGAAGGCAGAAATATGATGAACACTTTTCATCATACTTATGACAAATAGCCATTACATTTTCTCCCAGTTACTTGTTGACCATATTTTGTAATCATTGTAAATCTTTTTATCTCTGTAATGTATACAGAAACATGCAAATGTACATGTACACATATATGCAATACCATTTTACCTGGCATTTCCTTGGGACACAAGTCCTTTGTACTGTTTTTAAAACTGCCAAGTGTCTTCTTAATTCACTTCTTTTCAAAATAAGTCTGTAATTATTTTTGAACTGATTACTGAACAATAACTGTACATTAATTTTTGACATTGTCTTGAAACTATGCAAAGGATCTGACTTGACACTACTATTCACTTTTTAAGAGCTATCAATTCTGCTTGTTGAACAATTCTCAAGTTCTGGAGCAAGTTAGATGGGTTAGAGCTGTATTTGTCAGAAAACCATAATAACCTGGATATTATTATTTTTTTCTGTTTCTAACACAGTGTTACTGTGAAATTTGAGCTGATACATTGTGTCTACATCTGAGTAGTTGCACTTTGATTGAATACCAGAAAAACACTTCAAATGTTTCTTTTTTTACCTTTATGTGGAAGGAGTGGAAGGATGTAGAGAACATGCATACATGAGGGGAAAAAATGCACTATTTGTAAATATGTGTATGTATTACTAATGGTCTCTAGTTTGAGAGAAATTGTGTGAAGCTCAAGATTTCAATTGAAGAGGAAATTACTTGTCCTATGGGGTAATGTATTTGAAAAGACATTGCACTTTGATAGACTAGCTCCTGACCATACACAGACTTGAAATGTCCTAGGATATTCCATGCCTGGGAGAAAGAGTTAGCATGAGGAGGTAGTGGCTCAGGGTTCCCTGCTGCTAAGAAGCAAGATTTCCTCAAAGTGGTCACTGGTGGCTGCTGGGATGAGGGACCTCGAGGACTGCTCCACTGTAAGCTCTTTGAAGCCTTTGCCCATTGAAATTGTACAGATATGAGGAGATTTGCTTTCCTAAGCCTCTGACTGAGGATCACCATCTAACCATGGTGCACCTTCACCATTATCTTCACTCATACCATCATAACCAATCTGTCCCATTCACAGTAACATGTTCTCCAATGACATGGCTGGGTGAGAAGTCTAAACAGCGTTGGTGCTCCAGGTTAATTCAAATGGCTAAATATTCTGATTGAGACAAACCAGCTTGCAATGAGATACATTGAAGTTTATTTTCAAAAACCTTCTCTACCCCCCTCCATCAGCATAGCCTTTCACCCACACATTTTGATTTTATTGAGATAAGAAAGTGATTTTCCAAAAGGGAATTCCAACACAAGTTTTGCTATAAATTGCTTCACAGTCACCCTTCATAGTATAAGAAAGCTAAAACACATCAAGATCTGCCAGCAAAACAGTGAATCTATTTTCCCAAGGGAATTAGTGGCTAGGGAAATAAAATCAAAGGGACGTGTTACACTCTCAAATACTGGGGGAAAAAAAAGGCTCAGAAACAGTTAATACCATTACAAGAGCCTGGCCTTACAGCCCAGGGAGATGGTCCTGTGCCTCATGACTGCACACCAGCTCTAATACTGCTACAATTGATCAGGAAAGCAGATTTAAAATATCGGTCTAAGGCTTTTCTAATTATCTTAAAATAATCATTTCACTGCTTGAAATGAATATAGCCACAAAGCAAACCTTCCAGACTGCTCCCTGCACACTAACAGACGCAGACTAATGACCCTAGAGACCAGGCCAGCGCTTCTGATGCAGCATCATCTGCTCTCAAAGACTAAAGTGACGTGTCCTCTGCTCTCCACGTGTTCCATGGACTGGGAATGAAGTCACATCATTTCTAACACAATCCCCAAAATGACACCTGTTCAGCACAGACACCACCGAGGGACTTGCAGAGTCAGTCCCTTGCAGCTATGCAATCAAAGATCAGTTTTCAATGAAATATTACTTACTTGAATCAATGTTGTCTTGATTCTTCGTGAAGGGTGCAGCAGGCATAAAATGTGATATTGATTTCTGAGATGTAGCCTGGTCGTCTCTTCATGGCCATTTCAAAAAATGCAAAGTATTTCTTTTCTTTCACACCACAGATCACGTCATCTTTACAAAGTGGAGATCAAGGCCCTTTTATGTTGCCTCATATTTATCTCCTGCCCTTTTTTTCCTGTCCTCCTCTCTTCATCTTGCAGTTTTTCTTTCTCCTCCTTGAGTTTTTATTGCCTCTTCGGCTCTCCTCTTAGCTTCTGTTCTAATTTCTGCCTTTTTCCCTGCTCTCCTGAGTGCTTTTAGATTCTGATCTAATTTCTCATGTCTTCTCCCAGTGCTGCTCTCTCTCCTTTCTCTCTTTCTGACCCTCACCTGTTCTCCTTTCTGCATCTCTGACTCCAAATCTTCTGCTCCCCTTACAATGCTCCAGCTCTGGATTTTCCTCCTCGTCATTCCCCACATTGCTCCTGTGCTGTTTTTAGCACTCATTTCAACATAGTTTTCCCTGCTGTATGCACAAATACAATGTCCCAGCCTCTCATAATAATATATCTTTTTTCTAGGTTGCATCCCATTTCCACGATTAGCATGCATATCTTTTTAATGAAAGCTGTAGTAATGACCAGGAACAAGGCTTCCTAAATCTGTAATCTGTTTCTGCCAGCCTCCCATGGTAGACAAGGGCTGCTGATTTTTTTCTTTCCAGAAGCCAATATGGCTTTAAGTCTATCCCACTGGTTTGGTTTAATTAATTTTGGAACTAGAGAGGGGTCCAGACCAGAAATCATAAAGCTGAAATTGTTTCTCAGTAGTCTCAGGCATGAAATAGGGAAAAATTAATATATTTTTCAGTTACATGTTGGAGCAGCAATTTTATATACAAAAATTACAAATTTCTGAGTACACTACTGGCTAGGTCGCCAAAATTAATATTTCAGCTGTGAAAAATGCCCCGGAGGCTTGAACAACAGTTAAGACGGGCTGTGTTTAGAGTAGCCTCCAACACTGGTGCTTCCCTGAAGCTCTGCATGGTCTCAGAGGAAAGGTCATTATATCCTCAATATCCAAATGATGTTACTAAGCAGCTTGCCTGTTTTGCCAAGATTTATGAACAATTTTTGCTTGGTTTGTGAGAGCTGAAAAGATTGCACTGCATAATGACCTGCCTGCAAGTATTCTGGCTGATGTGTTGACTGCCATCCCACACCTTTTGAGCTGATTGTATATATGGCAATGATTTGATACCATAATTGGATGAACACAAAGCTTAGACTTAGGTCTACACTACAAATAGTTGTGGTTGCAAGCTTGAAATTCTCTTTCAATTACTTCATGCTTTATTTACTTAAGACATACTTTGAAAATACTTACCAGTAAATTCATTCAATAAGGTCAACATAAAAAAAAAGATGTGTGCTCTGTCAACATGGGGGCTTTTTCGGGTTAAAAAACAAGCAAACAAAAATACAATATGTAATATATTATTTTCAATATATTTTAATATATTTAATTACATACAGGTCCCCTAAAACTAATACTAACCAATTCTCCTTGCATCCATAATAAAGTTCAGTGATTCTTTCCCATTATGTAACACCAGTTCCATCCGACATGGTCCAAGGAGTTCTAATATCTTCATTTTGTGATCTGGTTCCCTCTTGGTTCTGGTAGCAAAAGGCTGTATTTTCCATCAGGGTAGTGAAAATTATCATTGTTATCTTTGAGTTATTCAGACATGGTTAAGACTGTGAACATGAGTCTTCTGGGCAGAGAAAAAGTCCTCTGGCAGGCAGAAATCCAGGGGATCCTGCTGCAGAATCTGATCCAAAGCCAATTAGAAGTGCCATCTAGGGTCTGATTACTTTCAGCTTGGCTTTGACCCAGGAACATGCCCTTCTTCTGAACAGGAAATCAAGTTTTAGAAACAAATTTAAAAGGATGACAAATGACTCTAGACTCTGCTAATTTCCATTTCATGCAAGTTCTGTGGAAACCATTAGAGCTGCTCCTAATTTCAGTAGCAAAACTTCAAATCTCACACAGTTCTGCTGAAGTTATCTGGGTTTAGAGCAATGTGGCCTGACAATTTGGTTTAAGTTTTGTTTTGCTAAGTCACAGCAGTATTTAGCCCAAATTAGTACATCCTGCAAGATGAAATGTGAAACCACATTGCAACACAGACACATTTCTCTTTCAAAGCTGTGTTTGGAAGAACTTAAGAACTTTGAACACTTTAAAGCTATTAAGTGGTCAGCTTTTGAGTTAAATATGCCTCAGTACTGACACTGATCTCAGAGGAATGCAACAGTCTAGCACAAAGCCTGTGCTAAGGCTTTCTCTCTGTTATTCCATGATGTCCATGTCCAGTACATGATTTCATGGGATAGACTAGGCAACAGACTCACCCAGCTCTGTGTCACTGAACTGGAAGTTGTCCTCAGAAAGGCTTTCCTGAAAACAATGTCACTTCTCAAAGAGTCTTCATTGGAAAATATTTTATTTTGCTATAAATGCCTTGAAGGAAGAATTTAAATTCAGTAGAATCTAATATAACATATCATTTTATATTCCAGCACTCCAGCAGGCAAAGCTAACATAGTTCAGTGAGAGCACATGTTCCTTACAACATGCCACTTAGCTGAAATGGTGTGTATGTACATTTTATGTATTTTCTCTTTGGTTTGGTCTTTAAAAGATTTTTTTCAGTTTACAAGCTTTAATTTTTCATAAATGTAACCACCTTTCCTTGGCAAATAGAAGGCTGAATGAAATTTACTGTCAGAGTATTCCTAACTGAGTTAGAATCAATTGAAGGGCTCAGGAATATATTGTTTGATCTTTTGCTGTTTGGGCTAATTGGTGGGATTAGTCATTAGTATCTGGATAATAATGTGTATCACACATCTGGAATTATTTCTACACTTTGCTAGGCAACCTAAGAGATTTGAACCTCATACGTATCTGTAGATGCCTTGAATTTAAGATAATATTAAAAATTATTCCAGGTCTCAGATAACAAGTATACCCGAATCAGCGGATTCCTATGTGTTTAGTAAAAATAAACCCCTGGGTCTGTACTAACTCAAACTAAGAGAAATCTGGAGACAGGGCATACATAAATACTTTATAGAGTTTTGTGTACACTAATTAATAAATACAACTTTCTAAGAGTTTTCTAAACCTTGAATAAACAGTGCTTAAACAGACAGATGCAAATTATTAATAGAAACTGTAATCTCCTTCTTTAACTATTATTCTTACTTGGCCCTAACTACTTTGATAGCAGAAGACTAGAAGAACAAAACCAGGTTAGCCTTGCCAAATAGGAAAATAAAATGTTCCAAAGCACAAAGGAAATAGTTTTAAGTCTAAGGCCCTGTACAAATCAAAGAATAACAAATCTTTTATTGCCCAAACCTTGTCGTTGAACTTCTAATGGTAAAATCTGTGCCTCCTCCTATCCGTTAGATATTCTTGTGTGACTGCAGTGTTGTTTTATGGATGTGAACCAACCTTGCAATATAAGGTGACAAACAAAAAAGATGGAAAAATATATAAAATGGGGAAAAAAAATAAAAAGAAGGTCTACTTGCCACCTCAGGCTTTAAAACTCTTCTTACACACTTCAGCATGAAGTCTATTAAAGCAGAATATAGTGGAAATACAATATACTGCAATGAGTGTCTCCAAACCAGCAATTTAGCGCTAAAGCTGAGGGCAGTTCTTATGCACCGACTTTTAATACCGAGACGATTTGTGGTCTCACAAAGTTCCTGCCTTGGGCAAGAATTGTGCTGTGCTCTAATAGGTCTAGTTTGTTGACTGTCAGAATAATGGAGAAATTGGTAGCAGAGGGCCTGAGCGCTGTAAACAGCTGAGATAATTAGAAGGTCTGTCAGGAGGAGAGTAAGGCTAAACCAGTTTACGTTCTGTCACAGGGTGGAAAGTATTCATTCAGAAGGCTGCTGGATAATGTGGGCTATGTTGCCTTATGTCCTAGGAAGCTTTGTCTGGAGATGGGAAAAGAGTGCTTCTTATCAGCTTAGCTGGCTTTCTCTACTGTCTTTCCCACTGCAGGCTTGCAAGAGTTTATGTTTCTTATTAATAAAATAATACATCTTGCAAGCAAAATGCTGACTTGCTGCTTTTTAAGCCAAGCTTCTGGGTTAATAGGACGCTCAGAGTCAGGCAGAGCAGTGCAGGGGGGCTGCATGAGCTGCAGGGGTTGAAGGAAAGCATTTGTGAGGAGCAGACATGGAAAGAGCTCTCTCCATCCCCCCAAAAAATCCAGCTGAGCATGTGGTTATGTCACCACCTTAAGAGAGGATGCTCCTGTATCGACAGAGCAGTGCTCCAGAAGTTGTTAACACAAGAATTCTGGTGCCTTAGCCAAGAAACTAGACAGTAGGAAGTCTAGCAATCTAGAAATTCCTGTGACTAAGCCATTTCTAGGCAACAACATGCCTAGGGATGGAGTAAGCCAAAGTTTTCAAGGCTGGTTTGTGGTTTTGGTTCTTAGTTTAGGGTTTGACTTCTGGAAAGATGAAGGTTGGCTGCCTTCCTTGTAGAAAGTTTTACAGTTCGGAAACTGGTTAGTCAAAAAGACTATCACTTGAAAGTGATGGTATTTAAAAAATATGAAATTAGTATAGGAATATAATAAGGGTTAAGATGTTAATGCTTAATAACAAGCAAATATTATTAAGTTTTGGGTTGTAGAGAAACAGGGGGAGAGGTGGGACAGGCATGTGGCCAAGAGACCTTTATCCTTCTCTCTCTGCCATTAACAAGAGTCACACATTAACTTTGCTCCCATGTGAGGCTGCCTACCTCATCAAAGAGCCTTGGGGATCCCCAGGTGTCAGATGATTTTCAAGTTGCTGTTTATGAATGCTGCCAATGCTTCCATCTCACAGGGTTAACCTGGGAAAATAGATGCTCGCAAGCTGTTTTAATTTAATGTGGATCTCTCCAAGGATTACCACATTTGCCTGGGCCTGTGGGAAAGGGAGAGCCTAAACACAAGCTAGGAGTGGAGTTTTTTAAACTTGAACATCACAACAAGGAATATACGGGACCTGAATCCACTCAAATATTTTAGTGACACCATTCCAACAGCATTAGTTGGCCTTTTTTTCCCTGCAACATCCACATCCCTCCTACTCCCCACTGCATTTTAGCATGAGGGGCAGATCATTCCTTGCCATCAATTTCTGTCCCTGGTTCCCACAGACCTGAGCACCTGAATAGCTTCTGCCTTAATAATTTGGTTGTCTTTTTGACAGGACCAGAGGAGTCTTTTTTAAGCTCCTGCAGCCCTGTGCAGCAGCAGGCAGCAGACAGTGCATGATTGCACTGGGACTTCAGAGCAAACTCCAGCTCGCTGTCAATGGCTGTGTGCCAGACAGCTCCGCCTGCAGAGAGCAAAGCCTTCCAGAAGGCTGAGCATCCAAAAGGGAGACTGTCAACATCTCTCTAAACAGTTAGTGGGGGGATCACCATGAAAAAAGGGCGCAAGTCTGAAAACTGAGCTGTGTGGGGACAAGCAGCGTAAAAGGACTAATTATCTTCCTATTTCCCTCGCATGCCTATTAAAGACCACCAAAAATAGCACACACTTAAGGATGGGGATTTTTTTCCCACCAGTAAAGTTATATGGACATCCCACCTGTCGTTTGGTGAAGTGGGATCACTCATGGAAGATGTGGCTGGCCAGAAGCCACCTCCTGACAGCAAGAGGCAAGTCTGAACAACAAAGTTTGGATCAAGATCTGAACTTCTCTCACATCCAAATGTGCTTGAATCCAGGAGGCTGGCTGACACCCATGTCTGCTACATCTACTCTGTGATTATGTGTGAATGGCCCTATTGCTTCTCACTGCACCCGATGCAATCACTTCCATTTGGGCATCATTCTGCAAGAAAATCTGCTGTCATGATGGCCAGCCTGTGATGCTTTGTTGGATGAAGTTTTGTCCCTAACCATTACATGACATCACTTTTCCCCTGGGAACATACAAACCGAGGTTTACTGATGCCAGCTTCCATATTTAAAGGTCTCATTATTAAGTCAATTTGAACCCTAGGTTTAAACGGAGGTTCCTTTCCCAAACTTGTATCGAAACACTTTATGCTTACAGCCCATGTGCATGTGAGCGGGCCTGATCCTGACTCTTCCTTCCTTCACATCTGGTTTATGCCTGTGCAATCCCATGGAATTGTTTCTGATTAGGATTTGATGAATACCATATTTTCCCATGATTCACCCACAAATTATCTATAAAAACTGTGATTCGTCAGCAGTGTAGTTTGTATGCATATGTAAGTTATGTGAGGGGAAGTTTACTCTGGGGCCCCCTCTTTCCCAGTAGTCCCATTGCCTCTAATTCCTCCCCCATTTGCTTTCCTTACCCCCAAATCCCAGTGCTTCACATTCCTCCCTACTTTGGGTTCTACCCTGCCCTCTTCACCTCTTATTCTGTGTGGTTTGTGAGAAACCATGTGGGGATGCATGTTGAAATATCAATGCTTTTTAAGGAATACTCCATGCAAAAGAGTAAGCTAACTGATTTTTTTCCTTATTTTTTCTGCATTCCCTCACCCTTTGTGGTGGTGGGTTGTTTTTTTTTTTTTTTTGTTGTTTTTGTTTTGTTTTTGTTTTTGTTTTCTTTGAAAAGTAGACAAAAAAGAAATTCAAGGGAAATTTTGATTTTCTGACTGAAAATATATGTGGGGGGAAACAAAAATCTTGCAGTATATGATTGTTTCATTTACTTGAAAGTTATTTTAAACATGTTAAATATAAGTAAGGTTGGCTAAATTTGTTCTTAAAATATCCTTCTGAATTAAAGAAGTGACATTATGTGTTTCGAGAACATTAAACCAAAATATTCTGACTTTTTCTTTCTGTGCCTCACAATAAGTTATTCAGAAAGTTTAACACATATTCTGTGAATATGTTTCTCAGAAAAAAAATGCCTTTAAAATCTACTCTTGATTAACATGAGGATAGAGGTAAATCAGAGCCTGTGTATTTGAGGAATAATTTACTCACTCTTAAGGTGGGAAAAATTAACAGAGGTGAAGGCCAATAAAATCTGTAATAATTTTTGGCACAGAAGTTTTTTTTTTTGGAAGTCACGTACACAGCTGTGATGAACTATAGATAATGTCATGTCTCTAACCCAAAGTCATACAGCAAATCCCTGGCAGAACCAAGAGTACAAGTGCACTACGTGTGGTTCCCTGCCATCTGTGTTAACCACTCATAAATGGTTGTTTTATATAAATATGTGCACATGGTCTATAACCAAAAGTATAATTTTCACTTTGTATTGTGTTTTTTTTTTCCATTTTTTTCAGAAGTGTATGTAGCAATCATGGTTGATGTCCTCTTTTGAACTTCAACCAAAAATGTGGTCTTGTTTCTTCAGAATGGTATACAATAACTTCTGACCTCACATACACTTCAGCTACTGTCAGAAGAAAAAGGCAATAAATAGTGCTATGCAAAGAAAACAAAATGATTATCCCACAACCTAATAAGCAATTACAAAGGGCAAATTACTTGTACCCTCTGTAATTTTCTGCCATTAGATAATTAGCATCAGAAGTATTAATGATCATTTTAACAAATTACCATATAATTATAATGTGTTTCTTCGTTTAGTCCTACATATTGTACATATCCTTCTAAGATTTGTCTATTAATTGAAAATACATTATTTATTGGTTTAGCTGAGTAACAACCCACACTGGTAACTAAACCTATTAAAGAAATGCTGTACTGACTGTAACTAGCTGTCACTTTATAGTCACCAGAGTAATTCTTAGTGGCTGCAAGTGTCATTGGCCAAGCTCAAATTAAGGATCAAATGAAAAACTGTAATAGGTCACAATATTCACTTAGGTCACAGACCTAGAAATGTCACGTTTCTGACTCGTGTTAACTTCAGCTGGAATGAAAGCTGAGAGTGGAACAAATACATGCAGGAGTTTAGAGGGCCAGCACATGCTGGTGGCAATGCAGCTTCTTAGATTAATTAATTTCATAACATTTCCGTAATACAGTTTTACTTAGTGTACTTTTCATAATCTAATTTTAGTTGAATTGCTTTGCACAATCTGCTCAAAATGTGTTTATGATTCAGAATTGTTAGAGTCCCCTTTTCATTTTGTGCTTAGCTGCCTTTGTAAAATCTGCCTAAATTGGGGAAATAAATTAGGGGAATGCTGCCAAAACTGGGTTTTGTACTATCCTAACATTCAAACCAATTCACTTGGGCCAGGTTTTTCAGCACTTCCCATGAATCCTCTCCTAGATGTACATGGACACGAGCATGGCTGGAAGAGCGAACTTCAGGAGTATGCTGCAGATTTTAATGTGGGAAGAAGATTTTGGATGTGGGTGTGGGTTTAGGAAGCTGATTCTAAATCACCCATTTCCAGTTTGGGAACAGATATGGCCCATGTGACCTAAGCATCTTGTCAAGACAGCTTGAATTTGAAATTGTGAATATGCATGTGGATGAATACAGACCCAAAAGGATTCACAGAATGTTGAGGCAGAACTATCTGAATAGAGTAGAATTCACTCTTGGGCAAAAGGCTGGGAGAAAGCTTGGAAAACTTGGCTTACGTGACCTACAAAGTTCCATGGCTTTACTAGGGCTCCCTCGGACAGTGCCAGTTGTACATACACCATATGCATTTAAAAAAATTTATGATCCCCTTCTGATGATTTCTGAAAGGGCGAAATGATTTGGAATAAATTATTCATTACAGAACTACTCAGCTTTGGCAACAAATCTTCAGGTTAAGGTAAAAAGGGAGCTATTCTAGCTGTAGTGGTGCATGACAGCCATTCTCAATTCTGGAAGCTTTAGCTTTGTGAACAGTTGATGATATTCTGCCATTTTCTTAATTTCTGTCCCTTTTGTGGACTCCTGGAAGATTCTTTCGCTTGAGAACCCCTATCTTTCACAGGACTCCGGGTCCAGAGGGACAAAGCAGGATTATTACTCTCTAAAAAACTACTGCTTTTCCTTTCCTAGGAAGGACTGTGGTTCCAGCTCACATTTCCTGACACCTTGATAATCCTTGTGTTAATGCAGTTTTCTGTCCCGGATCCCTCATACCTGCAGTGTTCTCTTCTGGGTGTAGACAAAACCAGAGAGAAATGAGCATCCAAGAACTTTTCAACAGCATCTCTGAAATAAAATTAATAATAAAAAAAATAAAATTCAGGCATGATTATCTTGCTACTTGGGTAAAAGACTCAATTCCCTCTCATGCTTACATTTAGTAATGTCGGGATATGAGGGATGGAGCTCAAGGTTGAATACATCAGCATGAAGACTGGGGAGTGTAATCCTTGTCCCACTAAGATCTGTGCTCTAACTTACACACTCCACAAAGCGAAAGGACAACACTCCAGATATCCCTGGCCATTCATTTTCATGGATATTCAACTTTTCTTTTTTTAATTAAAAAGAATGATTTTTTTTCTGCTACTGCCATTTCCAGCTGCCTGAACAGCTATGATGACACCTTATGAAGTTGCCATTACATTAGTGATATTAGTATTAATCACACGTTGCTTGATACTATAATTGAATAGTTTTTACGCAGATGATATTAACTGATAAAATATGGCATCCTCATGAGAAAACATTACCTTGAAATATTAGCGTTATAATATGTTAATTTCTGTGGAGGATCCGAGTACAGATATATGAGGAGATGTAAATTTCCAGCACTTCTGCTGACAATTTCCATGTCAACATAATTCTTAGGAATTCGTACTCACTATTTTGTGATGACTTATATGATGATGCATAACAGCTTAAGGGGTTTTAAAATGCAGTATTTTGACTAATGCTGGTTGGTAAATAGCACACAGGACTGTTTCTTCCTCTCAGTTCTGGGAAGGCTGATGCAAGCCCTTGATGTCGCAAGGAAGTCACCGACCTGAATGTTGAATCCCAAAGTGGGTTCTCAGACAGCTCTGTCCGCTTTGCAGCTGTATGTTAGTAGTAAGAAAAAATGTTCTTGTTTTACAAATCGAGGGTGACATAGAATAATAATAAAGAAAAAAAAAAGAAGAGGGTAGGTGATTAAAGGGAAGTTCTACATGTCTTGCAAAGCTGTCAGAAACTGGATTTTGGTTTGAAATATGACTGATAAAACATAGTCCAGCCAGTTTATCCCAGCTGTAGACTCCTGATTCTGATCTGTCCTATGCTGTGGGGCTTGGGCATCTCCAGGAAAAGTTGAATCTGATTGTGAACTTCTTAGGATACACTGAAATGAACTGTTTCAGGGCCATGAACTGTTTCAGGGCCATGAACTCCAGGACAGAAAACACAAAGTCCATAGCACATGGCTTCATTACTAACTCTTACTGCTAGTGAATAGTTTACACCAAGACAACTCCTCTGGCCTTGCTGGCTTCTGACTTAATGCTGATGCTTCCCATGAGTTCCTCAAGAAACAGTCTGGAATAACAAGACAAGAGCCCAGGAATACAGAGAATCACCCTGAAGACATGAGAGATGACAGCAACAGGGGTTCTTGCATCCAGAAAGAGGCAGCTAACCTGGCTGCTTGCTCTCTCTTGGGCTAATCTGAATTAATTGGTGCTATTTGTGCCTTTGATACTCAAATGCAGAGCCTGGGGGTGGGAGTTCTCATGAAACAAGTGGCCACTTGGGAGAGCTGTCCCAGGTCCAATCATGTCATAGGCTCATTTGTCTCCCACAGTAATTCACTACTCACTTCAGTCACTTTAAATGTAAAACAGCTGCTGCTGCTTAGCCCTCTTTTAAGGTACCTAACCAGCAGCTTTAAACCAATCCTGAATGGGTTCCATCCCATAATAGTCTCCCACACAGTGGTCATTTGGAAACAATTAACCCTTGATTCAAGATCCTCTTAAAGAATCCTTTTCCAGGCCCTTCTCTTTTCTGTTACAGTCCATTGCATCCCTGCCTTGCCCCCTGGATGGGAACAGCTTTATTCTTTAGGATTGCTGTGACTTGTGCAGCAGTAACGACCTATATGGTACCTGAGGAGGGCATGTAATGGCCAGGGTTACTGTATGGATTTTGGGTCACCCCTATCTGCACTAAAGAAAATTGAAGGTATCATATAAAACAGACTGGTGCTTTATTAAAAAAAAAAAAGGGAAGAAGAAGAAATATTTGTTTCCTTTTTCCCCCTGCAGTACCTGGGGGTCTTGTTCATTTCACACATGTTTGGCACTGCTGCTACCCCTTGCCTCTCTGGGTCTCCAGTGATATGATGAACTGGAGATTAATCTGTTTTAAGGGGAAGCATCTGGCTTTGAGCTAATAAAATATCAATTTGTAACAGGGAGGAAAAGGCTCAGCGAGTGGTTTGCATGCTTAGGGCTTTGAGACCCAATTTGACTCGGGAGTTTAATGCCACTTGTGAATTTTAGGCTGTGCTCTGAGCAGTTCAAAACCTTTCTCCATGCAGTGGTCTCAACTTTCTCCAGAAGTCCTGTGTTTTCAGGCTGGTGGGTTTTGCTGTTGGTGTGGGTATCCCCCAGCTTCAAATCCTGCAGGGCTGCCCCCTCCCAGGCACCCCCACCTTTCCCTTTGCCTAATGGCACTGCAGCCAGATGTGGTGGCCCCTTGCTGGGATGTCAAACTGGCAACACCCTTGATCCAGGCAGACAGACACTCAATAGCCAACTTCTGGAAAACCTCCCCCCGCACTGGCCGGCTCTGACACAAACCAGCTGAAGACATTGCAATGCCAGAAAGTGTTACAGCTGGGCTGCCTGACAGATTGGCAGCACACACGCTGATTTGGGGACCGTATTTTGGGGCCTGCGAAGTACTCACTGTCCAGGCACCGAGCCACTAATCACAGTTTACATTAGGCAATCAGATACTTTTCAACTACTGAATGATCTGCTCTTTTCCACCCACCCCCCTCCTGCCTTTTTCACCTTATGAGACCCTGTGTATATATACAGTACCTCGGTGCTTCACATCTGCATCATGTTTGGAGCTGTATCTAATGCGCAGCTACCAATGTCAGCTCAGGCAGCGACAAGGAGCCCAAACCACTGCTGCTCTGATTCCTCCTCCCATTCCCTCAGCCTGACTTTTGCCTCTTTCTGTGCTGAATCACTTGATTAACTTAACCTGGAGGTTTATGTACTTATGGAAAAATCCTACAGGACTTCATATAAAAAGAAAGGTTTGATGTCATTCTATAGGAGTTTGTTGGCATGTAGAATCTTATGAGTGGCTTTAAATACAACTCAAGCTACCAGATCTTCAGTGAAAACAATAGATTTTAGAGTCATTTCTCTGGCACACTGCTAACTTAATCACTTTTAGGAATGAATCTACGTCAGCCCCATGTGCCAGTTCTGATTCCTACTTTGGCCCAGTCTATGACACTGTAGATCTATGTTCGTGTAAGATAAGTGTGCCATGCCTGGATGTCTAATGAATATGGCCTCATTTACAATAAGAAGGACTTAGACCTGGCTACGACTCAGACTTTCTATTCCAAAGAAATGCCGACATTTTGGAAAACTTGGGTCTCTGTCAGAATGAATAGCTGAAATTTTTATATTTTTCAAGCCAAAAAAAAGGTGCTCTGAAAAATGTGTATGATATTAAATAATTAAAGAACAGTTAGGTGCCAGTTTAAGAAAAATATATAAACACAGAACATGAAAATTCATATTTTAATATAAACATTGAAGTGAAATTAACTGAAATGTTTTAATGTTGGTGAAACAAGATATTGTAACTTCTTCTCACTAAATTTTTTTGCCACAGCTGATCTATTTGTATGAAAATATTTTGATTTTGATGAAACTGTATAGTTCCCACTGATAATTATTTTGTAAAAAGAAAGAAAACAAATTGCACTGTGGGAGAGGGCTTCAGACTTTTCCCACTGAAGAAGGGTTTATCACCAATATCTAAATGAACTCCCAACCCTCCCATGTTTCCTTGTGGAGAGTCAACTCCTGAAGTTCAAAAAGAGCAAGAAGGTGCTTTAATGTTTTAACAAATATTAGACTAATCTTTGGGATTACTATTGCACTCTTCACTTTTCCTTCCTAGACATTGCAACCAAGTATCATTTTGCCAATTATAGCTTATTTCCCTAAGTAAAAAGCAGAAATACTGCTGCTTCCTCACCTTTCTCAAGATCTCTTCTTACATAAAGCACTGGTAAATACCAATTAACCTTATTACCCGATTCCTCTGAGTAAACACACTGTTGATGTGAAGAAATGGGCACCCACACTGTAGTGTAGATAAAAGAAAATTTTAAAAAATTCTTTATTTTGGGCCCAGACTGTAGTTTCATGGTTCCAGGGCAGAGCTGAAGGTTGTTTATTTCCTTCCCTGGTGAATTTGGGATGTGAAAAACAACAAACAATCTTGATGACAAACTATGAGAGGGAAAGGACATCAATTAGGTGAACACAGTGTATAACTGTGACAAGTCAGTGCGTGCACACACACACACTTGGAGTCTGAGTGAGAGTGGAGTGGACTTGAGAGATGGATTACACATTCAGGCAACTTCGATGTGCCTCTAATAAAATTAAGTGTTGGAGCATAAATGTTTTAATTTTAGTGCGAATGCTCCAAGCAATACCCACTCCTGTACCCTTCTTTCCCACCCCCAGCCCAGACTAATCCATTTAGAGACAAATTTACATTTTATTTCTCCAAACCCTATTAGCATTAATATAAAGGTCAGCACTGAAAAGGCAGCTTCAGAAGCTAATGTGCCAGTGTGCTGTGCTCTGTGACCAGATGAGGGCACGTGGGTCTCTCACCCACTGAGTCTGACAAGAATTTGTAATTTAAGAGGGCGGTCCTCCTGTCCAAACATCCCCATAGCTCATGGAGATGATTAGGTCACCCTCTAGAAACCAAATGGGACTTCTTTTCCTGATATCAGAAGGGGCAGAGAGGAAGACATCACTCTGTGAAAAGCCTTTGATGACATGGAAAAATATGTATATTAAATATATTGATACTATTTAAAGGCTTTTGGGGAAAAAAACCATTCATTTTGGAAACGGTTCAGCTTCAACAATGACATGCCTTGTGTGTCCCTTATTGTGGATTTTATTAATGGGTTATGGCTGGGATATTTGTCATCTCCCAGCCTATCTTTGGCTTCTGAAGGAGCTAAAAACCTCCATCAGGAGTATCCCTGCTGTTGAGTGATGATGGCAGAACCCCAAAGAGAAAGTTATGCTGGTTTCAGAAGTGCAAAATGTCTATACGAGAACTCTATGAGCTTGATGTGGTTTGTGGTTTTGTTCCAACTGAGAACCCTGCCCTGGGAAAAAGCTTAATAACCCAGAGTAATCCCACTGAATGTACTGGGTCTTCTTCTGTGTATAAAATTACTTACGTGCTAATTTTTCAGAGGATCCAAGCCAACGATATTGACCATGCATGCTGGACATCTAATTGACTCATGGCTTTGTGTCTAAATCATGTTAATTTCTTCTCAAGTTTCAAACAGATGTTTGGTTTGAGATCCTCAGTTTACAAAGGAATGAAATCAGCTTCATGTCCTGGATCAAGATCCTGTGAAATTCCTATTTTTGTATAATCACAAAGCAGATGCCAGAGAAAAGCCAAGCGCTTCAAATGAATATCATTCCTCCAGGAAAACTGCATCATGCATTTCTTTTGATTTTACCCCCTTATAATTTCTGGGGTCTTCTTCCTCCTACTCCTACTCCTATTATTACAAATCCAACATTAAAAGCCAAAGATTTCTCTAGAAAAGCCCCTAAAAATAATAAATCTCAAGCCCCAAATAAGCTCTCAAGCCACTCTAGGCTTAGCTGTCTAATTCAAGAATAAACTGATAGAGCAGGTGGAGATGCCAAATGTCATTAAGTTTGCCAGAGCCCAGCTCTGAGGAACAAAAAGGTGAGAAGTATATTCCACAACAAATGACCCCTGACCAGGAGCTCCCTGCTACCAGTCCCCCTCACTTTTAAATTAAACCAGTAAGCCTACTTGAGTGTCTAGCTTGTTTCATTTGATTCCACTCCAGGGGAAATGCAGCCTCTCAATTAAAGCTTTTAGAGTTTCACATGTGAAACCAAGGCATGGAGGCTCCTGGAGCTCATGTGGAGAACTGAGGCAGGAGATTTGAGTACAGTTTCTGCCCCTGTTACATGGCATGGTCAGATTGTTTCCCCTCACATCTCTATTTCCTTCTCTTATAAATGTGCATGCTCAAAAAGCACTTTTAAGAAGTCCAGGTGGAAATATATGTAGTGTGTCTTTTGTTTGTACATTCTGACAGTGTTTCAGCATCTTCTTGAATTCTCAGGGTTGTATTAGTGATCTTCGTTTAACTCTCTTTTCAAACAGAAACCCATAAATAAAGAATCAATAGAAAAGCCCAGATGTATCTCCATAGGTGAGGGCTGAAGGAATGCCATAGTTTTCATACCATCACATAGGCAGACATTTGGAAGATTAGGGGCTGCTGAATGCATCGCTGGGGATCAGCACAAAGTTATTTGCAGTTGTTTCTGTAATCGTGTTGCTCAGGGAGAAAATTCACAGTATGTCTTGCTGCCTCTCTGCCCCCAGCCATGCCCTCTGCCACCTGTGTGCCGTGCTGGGGGGTGTTAATGCCCCATGCCATGCTAGAAGCCATATAAATTAATTGACTGGCTAAACACCTGCTCTGTTTGGTTTTTCCTTTCTTTCTCTTTTCCTTACTGTTGTCTGTTTAACTGGGTGAGTTTTCCTTTCTTTCTTTTTTCATTTTTAAAAAGTTAATTTTATTTAAATCTCTTAGGGACTTTTTGATAGGGGCATAAATAGTTTTCATACATAACAATTATAAAGCTGGACATTTGTGGACTCAACCTGAGCTGGGATGGAAAAACCAGGGTCTCTAATCCATACATTCATATTAATTACCATAAAAATCCTCTTTTTAGGGTACAGAAATGAATCTTTAGTAGTATTGCTTTTAATCCCATAGTCTCCAAGAAGGAATCATTCTGTCCTTCCTTGTCTAGTTTTCATGGTCAGATGTATGATTTCCTTTCTTCTTGTTTTTGGAGTAGGAAAGAACTGACAGTAAAACTTTCATTCTTAGCCTGGTTTCCTACAGGAGTCACTTTCACCTCATTTCCCTCTGTGTTGGATGAGTATTCCTGCTCCTCTGCATGTCACTCTTGGTAATTCTGATTCTGTCAGGAAATTTCAGGCAGATTTAAAAGAGAAAAGTTTTTAAATTCTGGAAGTTTGACAGGAACAGCTGGACAGAGATGAGAGGCTCTAATAATGCATCCACTGAGGGAAAGACCATTACTTGTGGTCAGTACTGATTTATCAGAGAATCCACCTCAGAGAAGCCACTGACAATGCTCTACTCACAGGCAAAGCTACAGCTGATGTTTCCAGCTTCTTGGATGTCAGAGACACCCAGGACAGCCTTTGATGCCATGGGAAACCAAATGGTTCTACTTCTGTTAGCTACTGGTCTGTTTGTTGCTTGGATGAACAGTTTAACTGAGCAAGAAAAAACTGAGGATGCTGAATCCAACCAGAGAGTCTTATTTTCTCAATACACCGAGGGATGCAAATCCATGAACTTCCATGGTTAAAAGGCCTTACTGGTTCACATTGTCATTAATAAGACAATCAGTTCTCTCGCCATACATCATCATGTAGTAAAAGTTGGAAGATTTTACTATTTTAAGCCTTATGTCTCAAAACTTTGCTGATGTTCCTGCCAAAGCTGAAAGAAGTTCACATTAGTGATGGATAAATTTCATAAAGAATCAGGTAGGAGTGCTTGATTTGATTAGGGATATGGGACATCTGGTGCTGTGTCAATATGATCAGACCTTGCTAGATTTTTAAAATGTTTAAAATTCAGACAGAAAATCTCAAGAAATATGGATTTTTTTTTTGAGATGCCATTTAGTTGTTTTCCTTTGGGGAGGCCACAGAAAAGCACCTGTCTTATGGATCTCTTTGTTCCTTGTTTTGTCTAAAGCTAATTGAGCCCAAGTCCCCAGTAGCGAGGTACCTGACTGCTGCTTTTATTGTTCACATCTGCACAGTATGGGCCAAGTCTTCCAATCATGTAGATCTGTTCAACTGTACAGACATCAACAAAGCCACAATAAACGAGGAAACTCTAGGCTGTGAATGTGTCCCCTAACGCTCACTACAGCTCTCAAAGGCTGGCCCAGCTTCACTAAGTGCAAAACTAGGAACAAGCATTTTTTTAGGCACCAGTTTATTAGCTAGTTGCTAAAAACCTGGTTGGGAATTTAACGGGGGGAATCCATGGTTCTTAAGGTCAGAATTTTCAGAGGTGTCCTAAGGACTTTCTTTTGACAGAGGTTTGAATTGTGCTTCACTGTAATTGAAGCATCTAGAAGTGACTATACATCTAATTTAGATCAGATAGGGTGAGGGGAAGTAGGAGCCCTCAGCAGTTAATTCCAGACAAGGTGATTTTTGATTGAGTAGACCTAAACATGCATATTTTAGTTTAATAGTGACCTACCTTTGTAAACATGTGTACAGGAGACAGTGGGTCCCCACCATGACATCTGAACAGGGATAATGTAGCACTAGAAAAATAAAGAAAACCAGACACCCAGCAGTGAGGAAGACATCAAATTAAAACTCCTTAAAGAAATCTATCACTTCCTATTTACTAAATCACTCATTTTGTAAATGTCTGTGCTGTTGGTGCTACCACATTTAATGTGATCAATAGTCTATTCTCTAGTGTTCCCCCAATTGACTGGTTGGAGAAGATGCTGGGTAGAAGAAAAAGGGGGTGGGATGTGGAGCGAGGGGGCTAGGAGGAGGAAACTGTACTTGATCCTTATGGAAGTCAGTTAAAATTAATTGGAAAAAGCTTTTAAAGACCTAAGATGAAGACCAAATGTATCTCAGACCTGCGGCCTCATCCCCGACACTGAATGCGAAGGTCATTGCAAAGCTGTAGATTTATGCGGAAGGCTTGGGTGATGGAAAATGAGACAAAAGCATTTGGATTTTATTATTCCATTTACTCTGACCCTGGGCCATAAAGGGTTTGGAGAGCCTGTTTTATGTATTCAGCTGGTTGCCACACTGACAAGCATTTGGAGCCACTTAAATAAACCACCCCAACCCACAGCTGCAACAACACCATATCAAATACAGGTTAGAGTTGAAATGTAGAGCCAGCAGCACAGCGTCTCCAGCAGGTGCATGCAGAGTGTTTTTTAACCCCCTTGGTTTTGGAATAGTTCCCTTATTTATCTATCGGCTTTGATTTAAAGACCATTTAATCACCAGTATAGACTCCAGGTTAAAGCATGTACATAAAGACACAGTGACATGCACGATGCTTTCTGCTGCTCCTCCTAATTCCTGATTTTTCAAGGGACTAACAAAGTTTGAAAACCTCATGTTTTGGCCCCAGACCGGGCAATTCTGTGGTAAGTGCCCCTTTCCCAGGCTGCTCTATACACACACTGAATCTCTCAGATTCCTGGCAGGAATCCTCACTTTGGAGAAACAAGAGAGACAGGAAAGCATAATGTGTGGAGAACGGGGAGAGTTAGTTAGGATTTTACTTAGAAAGAGAGGAAAATAGAGCATGTGTTTGGACTGATGACAGCAAAACTAGGTATCCAGGCGTGCTGGGAAAAGGGAAAAGGCAGACAGTCAATCGCATATTCAGTCACTCAGAAATCAGTGGGAAACCTAATACTGAGTTTCTTAATGTGCCTTTCATGCTATATGTGTAACATGTTGAGATCCTCCAGTGGGCTACAGGATGTATTGTACCTATATGAAGGTATGGAGTTAAGCATAAGTAATCCACAGACATTTAGATTTTCTAAAGAATTCATTTTCATCATGCCTGTCTGCCCCTCTTTAGTTCCAATTTTCCATTAATTTTGCGTGATTGCTCATACTCTGGCCCTCAAATAGCAATATCACCAGTGTGGATGCAAGCTCTTGCGAAAACTGCTACGTTTGTTCACACAAGCCAAGTTGCTCATTTATTAGATTTAAGGAAAGCAATTCACCTTTAAATAGAGATCACAACTATTCAGGACAAAACATTGAGTAGCCAAGAGAGTTTAAAGAAATGGCAAAAGAGTATGTCAAATACATTTGAGTAACAAAGCAATTCCAATCTCCTCTCAATAACCCACTAGCTGGAGAAAGAGGCTAATTTATGTGCTGTGAATTTTGCACTCAGCCTCTTCCTAGAGGCTATTCTTTCAGGAGAGAGTCGAAACACATGATGGCTAAGATGAAATGTTGGAAAAGATTGCACTGCACTGGTCTACATTTTCTAATCCTGGCTAGATAAGCACAAGACAATGTTTTGTAGGACTTTTAATTCCTAAATTAACATTTTCTATAGTTTATTTTCCTCTGTAACAGGTTTCCATAGGGATCAACAGAATTATCCTAACCAACACCTCTAGTCATGTAGTATTAGGAATATTATGACAAAAGCTAGAGCAGCCAAGACATCTTGCAGTCTATTAATTTATTCTTATTTTGTGTTATTCATATTTAATTTTGAGTGTCAGGCATTGCCTAATCTACATATCAATCTAGAATAAAATAGGAACTGATAATGTTTAACAAAATTCAAGGCCTCTCTTCAAATTAAGTGTCTCTCATGAGAGTGAAAGGACAATAATACCAATTCTCGCTTTCATAAAGCAAGAGAATGCTGTCAGCCCCATCTTAACCTTGAAGATAATGTTGCATGACAGACAGCTCTCCTTTGTAGTAGATGCAAACTCAAACTAGAAATACCAACCTATGTTGCTCTCTTGCATCAGAAGGGAATGATAGTCTGAAACTTCACTTGGTTAAACTAACAGGGATCCTTAACAGCCTGGAAGCTGCCCTTTTTTGTAGAGCTTGTGGTGTGGTCACAAAAGGTGAGGATGCCTTTATGTGGCTTTCAGATGCCTGAATTACAGCTGTCCACACCTGAGGTGATCACCCTTCAGTGAAACTGGGGCACAGGGTTTCATCCTGGGGTAGGCAGAGCATATGAATTATGCGCTAGAAATGCCCTGACTGCAGTGGAGTATGAGCAGGATGAGATCAGATGTAGGCACCTACCCGATAGACATGTAAAGTTACAGGAGACAAATCCCAGGCACAGTCACCTTTATCAGCCCTTTGCCATGACAAGGGCCGAGTGTCACTTCTCTGTCCTGCTCTCTGCCTACAGCAGGCAACAATTTTTGCTCTTGATTTCTGAAATGCTTTCATTTAATTAATGTCACTGGGCTCAGCTTGGAAATATGTGAGTGAAATATAATTGTGCAGGCTGGAAAGAGAGTCGAAGGAGATGAACTGAAGGTCTATCCTGGCCTTAGACTCAAAGCAACTGAACTTGAGCCAAATGTTGTGTGGAACTGTTATCTGTAACATAATCTGAATGAACTCTTGATCCAAACTGTTCAAGGGAGCCCCAAACCCCAGGGCTCAGCTTTTTATTCAGTAATTATTGAAGCAGTCTTAACATTCAGTATTGGAGCAAACTAATTTGCAGGCCTAATCATCCTACATCTGGAAATGAATTAAAAACAATTCCTATTTACTTATACATGATAATTAATCTTACTGGATTAGGAGGACCTGATACTTTAAGTGCTTCACTGAGGAGATTCCTCTGTGTTTTATAGACATTTAATACTTGAACTGAGTAGAAACTCGAGTTTTTCCATGTTAAAATTTTCCAAATGTTGGTTGCAAAAGGATCTGACAAACAAAAATTTGTAATCTTGAGCAAAAGCTACTTCAAACTGAATCACTGTTGAATCTGGGGCTTTCTCACTGAAATATTGAAAACTTCCTATTTAAAGCAAATAGCTTCTGCATAAAAATGTGCAAATCAAGTCTTCAATCAGAAAATGTTGTCTGCATTTCCATTATGCTAGCAATAGTTGGGACAAATTGCTGAGACTTATAGCCTTCAGAGTCAGACCTGTGATACTACAGAAAGAGAACTGGAGAAGTTTCCCTTTTTCTTTGGTTGCTAAAACTTGAAATCTTCCATAAGACACTTACATGGTCCAAAGTAAAGAATGAAATGATAACCAATTCTGGATGTTTTCCAGTATACAGAATTGGTTCTTTTCTGTCTAGTCTAATCCCCTTTAGGTTACACTGATAGGGAAAGTGCTGGTACGTAACAAAATTGGCAATCCCATACTGTGTGCCCTCAGCCAAATATTGCAGTTTCACTGTGGTATCTGTAATGGACACAGAAGCAGGTGAGAAAGATGGAAGGAATGAGCTGAGTCCGGCAATTCCCATATCACTGTGTGGAAAACTGGGGTCATTTGGCTCATAGTCACTGTTGCTTGTCCAGAGTTACATGAGTCAGAAAACAAGCCAGCATAAGAACATAATATCACAGAATATATTGGCCTCTTTAATTCAAAAGAAAAAAATAATAACCACATGCATAGTGATTCCTGCTGATCAGTAACTTTCACTGAAATTGGGACAGTTGCATTTTAATTGACTTGTTCCCTTACAGCATTGCATTGGGAAATCAGCTCTGATGTACTCGTAGTAAGGTGGAAAACAGTTGAACTCTTGTCAGATTTCTGTAGAGATCAGATGGTATTTATTTGCTGTGGTGCTCTCTTGGGCTAGATTCAAACTCAGGTTCTGCAGATTACAAGGAAAATCTTTGGAGCCTCAGATGGATTTTATGCTGACTAAATTTAGAAATATTAGCAATTAAACCTGAAGCTGGGTTCCTTTTTCTTGGCATTCCTACAAAATGTTGCATTAAGGAGAGAACAGGGTGAAAATAAGAGCTGGTGGACTAAGGAGGAGGATAAAAGATTCATGAATATTTCTGCTAATAAAAAGTGCTGAGCTTGGCCTATTTGATTCATGGGGTCACATTATGCATTATTTTTGAGTATTCAGATGACCTCCAGGAATTTGTAAAGCTTTCATAAAAGTAGAGAATTTCTTGATATTTTATCCTGAGTATGCTTTTAAAGAGCACCAATCACATACAGACACAACTTAATTCCAATTTTAAAGAAAATAGTATTGCTTCCAGTGTTAAAACTGTAAGCCATATTAACAGAGGAGACAACAATACTTTTTTCTTTTCTAGGTGAAAGTGCAAGCACTTGATTTGTTTTTAGGATATTCACTGTTTACTATCATAATTAATTAAAAAAATGGTGGTAGGCATCCAAAGAAGAGACAGAAGAGATCCATAGGAGCTGGATAGGCAGTTACTTCACTGACTCAATAAATAGCCGCAGCCCAAATTATCTGGAATGCCCCATCACCTACATATTATTTCTACCAAGCTTTCGTGAATGATTGTGAATAACAAAAACATGTAGAAAATCAGAAGCTCTTTTCAAGCTGTTGTACAGTGAAAATAAAAAGAGGAATAAATAATTGCAAAATTACGGGTAAAAAAGAAGGCAGGGAGAAGGAAATCCCAGCCTGGCTGCCTGTCATGTAACTTTGTGAAATACTTTTGCTGGTTTAGGTCATCCAGCCAAATGCAGGCTCTGAACAAAACCCAGTCCTATTGAGCAAACTGCTTCCTGGCTGCAAGCATGGCGACCATTCCTGCAAACAAAGAGACAAGAAAATATGTAAATTTAAACAAATTCACAGTTCTTTTTCCTCAGAAAAAAGCTTTCATGTTATTTGAAATAGCCAGACTGCTAGAGTAATGTTCTTACATATAAATGGAAATCCTTTTTGATATTTACACTACTGATTTCTGCACTTTCTTTAATCTCTGCTTTCAAATTAATAGACAATAACATCAGATTCCTTCCTTGGCTCACTCAGCACTTGTGCATATTTACCCAAGTGTCTAGAGTGGAGATTGTACACATATCTCTAATCCACCTGCCTATGTTAGTTAAAAGCCCAGATAAAATCAGCAGCACTTAAATCTTAACCTTTTAAGTCTGAAATGTTTTTAAAGTCTGGGCTCATGGCAACTCCACTGAAGAGGGGGGAGAGGTGGAAGTTGAATGTAAAATATTTCACAGCTAAAACTATTGTTTCTTTCCAGTGAAAACTAAGCTCAGGAGTCCTGCAAGAGTGTTACTCTGAGAACATTAGTAATGCTGACCAGCTCATAAAGTTTGCAGCCGTGTTGAGAGCTCCTGGCCTCCTAGAGTCAACTTCATTTTCCATCACGTCAGTACACAGCTCCCGAAAATCTCAGCAAGCAAGAGAGAAACTCAAGGAGCATGAGCTGTGATATCTGGCACTCTCCTTCCCCATCTCTGCCTTTTGTTTCAGTGTTTGGCTCTGGACCCTTCAGAGGCCACTGAGTGATTTAACACCTGGATGGCCCCAGGACAGCAAAGATACTCAACATTGTGTTGTTGTGCTCCCTTCCTCCTTAAATAGTGTCAAGTCTCTTGTTGGCTCCATCCCTCAAGAGCTGGGCCTGAGTGAACAGATGCACCTATTCCTTAGGGAATGAATAGTTTGTTTATGTAGAAGAGATGAATGGGGCAGTAAGGGCGTCTAGGTCAGTTATTTAGCATGAAAAAAGCCATCAGGATCACCCTGTATTGCCCAAGGAAGTTTGGAGCAGCTGAGTACAAAGGTGTACACACATCCTCCTCCGCCAGCGCTCCTCAGGGAGCACTTTAATTAGGAAGGAGGGCAAATTACTCAGGATGCTGTGTGTGGAGGTATGGAGACAGGCTGTTCCTGCCCTGTCTCCCGAGGGGACAGAGCAGGGGATGGCACTGCAAGCTGTGGGTGTTCGCTGGGCATCCCTTCAATCCGTTCCACTTCTCTTTGTGTCACACATCTCTTACATGTGGGCCCAAGCATTAAGGACTCTTTTTTTTTTGTTTTGTTTACCCCCAAGCAAACACTGGAGGAAAGGCCTAGCTGGAAACATGGATGGAGAAAGTATGTGTGCATCTTTCTTTTTGCCCGTCTTTTTTTCTCTCAATCTACCCTCAACAAGGGTACCTATAGAATATAGCATAATGCTGCATTGTTGAGTTAGGGATTTAATTTCACTCCATCACAAGCTACCATCGGAGCCCCTGTCATGGCAATTTGTCACACCTTTTTGTGTGCTATATCTCACTGAAGTCAGTGAGTCCTCCTCAGCCCATTGCATAATCTCCTAGTCTGGAACAAAGCTCCCCAACATAATGAAAGAGGTGAAATCAGGAAAGGGAAAGTCAATGGTTACCGTTATCACTATAGAACTCGCTCCCACTGGCTCTGCA
Source organism: Pithys albifrons albifrons (assembly GCF_047495875.1). Lineage (NCBI taxonomy): Eukaryota > Metazoa > Chordata > Aves > Passeriformes > Thamnophilidae > Pithys > Pithys albifrons. Next base: position 16,795,255 of record NC_092470.1, on the reverse strand, counting down.
GGTTCAGTCATACCACGCAAAGCAGAGTAAGAAGGACATGCTGTGTGTGTGTGTCTTTTTTTTAAGCCCGTTTATTGAACCCACAGGCAGCACCATTGGCTGTTGAGAGATGTAATCCTATTCCCTCCTGCAGACCACCAGCCATAAAGAGGCTGCGGGATGTCCCACTGGCCCACCAGGGAGTTGAGAACTTCCAAAATAGATATCACAGGGAAAGAAGTAGAGAAATCAGTGTGCTTTAAAGGAGGGGATTGACTCACGTCTCAGACTAAACCCACAATAACGTTGTACTTAGGGAAAAGACTCTAAACAGTCAGAAAGAAGACAGAATGGCATGCTTGAAAGGAAAAATGAACATCTGCCAAAATAAGCAGGATTTGGTTTTCTAAAGGAGGGTGGTCAAGGACTCTGTTATGTGTTGAAGGCTGAATTTCAAAATGTAAGCTGACTGCTTTAAACTTATGGGGAATGGCACAGTAGTTCTGAAGGGTGTCCATTTGCAAAACCCACCTTGCTGCACTGCTTCAACAGGGACTTCAGTGTTTTCCCTGCATTACTCCTGGTGATCTATAATGATGTCTTCATGTTCTCACTCAAAAAATCCGAAACTTGAATGAATGTGAGATTCTCTTACCGTGACATCACCACAAATGGCACATTGATCCTGAAAAAGGCAACTTGTATACTAAAGAAAGGGGCTTCATGAAGTCCACTGTGGGTGTTGCTATTCCCGTTGCTATCCAGTGGAAGGGAAGGGAGCAGTCTGAGATAGTTCAAAGAACAATATTAGTTTTTGTTCTTCCTCTCTGTTGCCACTCTGCCTGCTCAGAACTTGTATGAAATCTGGTCACTCTGGGCTCACAAATACCAGACTGCAGTTCACAGGCTGAATGATTTGCTGTTGCAGCTTACAAGGTATGTTAACAGAGTTATTTTGAAAATGTATTTTGAGGGCTACTTAAGAAATGTAAACAATGTCCTCTATGAGGAATTTAAATTTTTCCAAGAGGGACAAAATAAAAAAAATCTGAAATGTGAAATGTTTGTGGCCTTGGTTGAGACCTTAAATTCTAATGCCTGCTAAATGTTTTTAGTTTTTGTTTTGTTTTGTTTTTCTTCAATAGAAAAGTTGCATTTCAGCTAAAACTTCATCCCCAATTTTTGATCAGTACTGAGCACCATCCTTTCCCATTAAATAAAGAGAAAGTATAAAGTATTCACAAGACATGTATCAATTTGACATCAGTGTAACATTTCTTAAGTGGCTCATTCAGGAGTGAAGCCCATGACTAACAGGCAAATGGCAGGGAGATACAAGGAGAGATGGTTTTACAAAGGAGAGCAATAAGAAAGGAAAATGTTACACTGTTTGCACCGTGTGTTTTATAAGGAAGATCAGGGTAACAATGAGTCACTATGGGAAGGATTTATTGGGCTATGGAGCTAAAAGTCTGTAAAGATTAAAATTCTGATGGGGTTTGGGTGAGGAATTGTTTCTGAGTTTAGTTTTATCCTGCACACTGTCCAAGTTATTAATCCCCTTGTGTTCCCTAAGCTGGGTAACTCGTCGATATGCTCCCTGGGCCAATTTCAGGCACGCCGGCCCACAGGCTGGTGTAATATTTCTCCAGGCAAATCTCTGGGTGGTCTTGTCTTGTCTTGTGAAGAGTGAGAAGCAGATAGCAGGAGACTTTCAAGATTGCTGTTGCAGGCATCAGTCTTTGAGTGGAAAATAATCCACCTGGAAGGACACTGCCTTTGCAAGGAGGGGCATCCAGCCCTCCGATTGGGAGATAAGTTACACGCTGAAATGTTTGTGGTGAAGGTGCAATTTGTCAGGGAGAGGCAAGGCTGGTGATCCAGGCGCTCTGGTGTCTGTTAGCATCTGCCACTCGCATCCACTTGCAGCTTCTTGGGACCTGCTGAGCACTGGAAAGCAGCACTTCACTGCCTCGAAAGCAGGTGACTGGCATCAGCCCGCAGTTCACCCAAGTGACAAACCCCAGAGATGTGATGACGAGCTGCAGAAAGTGTCTAGTGTCCAGCTTTCCTCAGTGATGGTCGTATGATCTCTTGCAGGGTAGGACACAAAGGAAGCCAAACTGGGACAACCCCAAGTGAAAATAAGTAGGCAGGGGAAGCGTGTTGTGACAGTCCCATACCCAGAGCTGCTATCAATTGGTTTTTCCTCACGTTGTGGATGCTGAAATACTCTTGGAGGAAGAAGATATGGATTGAAAGAGAAGCAAATAGTTTAATTTGGGCAGTTTGTTCCTGCAGGCAGCATCTACCTCCCATGAATGCTGCCAGAGAGGAAGAGGTGCCTGGGGGTAGCAGGGAGGAGCTGTGTTTGGCATGTGGCTGTGAAGAAGCCAGTGGAGCCCCTTCGTGCTAATCCCATGGTGTCTCTGAACTCCTGAGGAGGCTGATCTTAGGTCTTGCCCCTAAAGACAAATACTCCAGGTCAGATTCACTGTGGCTGGAAGTTTTTGCAAGCATGTTTCCCCCTGGTGCTTTGTAAACCACAAGAGAATATCATGTTTCATGGAGAAGAGCACAGTACTATCAGTAGGCATTAGTTTTAACAAAGAGGAATTTGCTGAATTTGTCACTCCCCTGCATAGTTCCTCTGTTTTTGCTTTTGTGATAGCAGTTTACATAGAGTAAGGAGATAGGATAGGACTGAAATCCTTTCTTGTTGTTGAAAACCTTTTTTTCAAGGAAAGAGCTCAAGATGTTCACAGCTCAAGTTTGATTTGGATAAAGTAGCCCACTGTCTGAAGTAATCCAAATTACCTCTGCTTCTGTTAGGACAGTGTATCAGGATATTTATAACACTTCTATTTCTCATCCCAGCTGGAACTATCACTGAATTTTTGTGTGCTGGTCTGGTGTTCTCAGCTCTGATCTCATCTGGGGTGCGTAAAAGGCACATGAGTGGGAAACACTTACACCGAACTTTTTAGAACACTGAACAAGAAGACCAGAGACTGAGACCTAACGGTTCATGTGGTCAGGCCTAGGCTTGAGGAACAATCTTGAATTATCTCCAATAAGCACAGTCCTGGACTACCAGGATACAGGCACAGAGGAGACATTTACTGCTCTGGAACTCAAAGGTCAGAGAAAACTTCATTTAGTTTTGCATGAGAGTGAGCATGTGCCTGAATACCTTTATTAAGTATCCTTGGTTTTCGTGTAGCTTGCACAAAAAAATGTCTGGATCTTCAGCAAAAAAAGTTGTTTTTCTTAATTCTTGTTGTGCATATGCATTAACTTCAATTTATTGATCTAAGTGCAGTGTCATTAGCTATAGCTCTTCAAAGACTAGTTGTCAAATGGAACATCATGTTATTCTACCATGACCACCTCCAATAAATCCTTCCTCTGTTAAAATCCCTCCCTGGTGAGAATTTTGCAGTAGATTGTTAGGACCAAACACCATCTTTTTGTGCTTACTGAGTAGCATTAATTATCCAGAAGCAATGGAAAAGAATGTGGACCTTTACTATGGAATGATCTCCAAAACAATATGAAAAATCATGACAAAGATAAAGGTTGAAATCTGATTAATCAGCATTTGGTAATGAATGTTGCATAGCTTTGAAAACAACTTGCTGCCTCTGTGTAACAGCATCATTATTCCTTCATCTGGATGGGCAAGTGAAAATGGTTTGAACTGAGCTTTGTGTAAGGGATATACTACAGAGAACCAGAAATGGTGGCCAGAAAAATACACTGCTGATCAGCAGATCTTCACAATGCCATAATCCATTCCTGTTTCTAGGTGTTTCATGTAGTGATAAAGATGAGGATTTGTTTGAGGGTTTGCTCAGGAGCTTGATTAGGTCCTAATAGCACTAAATTCCTGCCATAGGATTTTGGGACATGGATTCCTGCTCTGCAAAAAGTAGCTGATATGACCTAGGCAAATCACTTCTGATCAGGTTTTCAGTAGTTCTTCAGCAAGTTCTTATAAGTGCTTAAGCAGGTTAAGTGCCCAAATCCTATTAATTTAGTTTTTAAAAGCTGGCCTTTAGTCACTTTAGCACATATTTTCATAGGTATTTATGATCCCAACTACCTCTGAGGATTTGCCCCTCTGTGCCTTCAGGAAAAGATGGATAATAACACTATGCTACCTACTAGGGATGTTGGAGGATACGTACATTAAAGATGACATAGAAATAATTTAGGCTGCTTGATCTCACAGGTATTTACATGGCCTGATTCTCTTTCCATGAACTCATTTGAAATAAATGGAAATGCAGTGGTCATAAAACTGGTGTCACCAGAGAATGAATCTTATTATGTGATATATTGATCAGAGGTGGAGTGGGTGCAGAACCTGAGTATCCTTTTACTCAGACAGGATTTGTTTGTACTGGACAAGTGTTCAGGTACATGAGGAAAGAACCCTTCTACTCTCTTTTTATGACTGCGAAGCCAAATGAAAGCTGGATTTTGCAGAACTATTTCTACTTCTAAAGCCACTATCTAAAACAGTTGAAATATCAAAATTAATCTAGTATTTCTCTTACCTACCTCTCTGTTTTTGAGACAAAATCAGTACAAACACTTTGGTTCTGAAAGATGGGAATTTACACTCCAGGAAATAGCTGAACATTAATGACATTCAGCCTGTATGGAAGCATATATTTCATAGGAAACCACATTGGTTATGCTTGAGAAATCTTTCTAGGACAGCCATTGCCCTGAGACTTATGCATCTGCATAAAGTCTGCTACATTAGAAACTGAACAGAATGGTCCGTCTCTCCCACGGTCTTAAGTTAACACTTTTCCTTTTGTCTGGGGCACCCTTTTCTAAACTTGAAATCCAATTGGCCAACAATTAAAGCCAATTAGCACGTGAGGAAAATAAACTGCAGGCCCCACTTCTATGTATTCCAGGGACTGTTAGAAAGCCTAGTTAGCTCAAGGCATTAGCATAGTTCAGGATCGGTCGAGGCACACAGCAGAGACTAGTTGGCTTAAAGTATTAGACGACTGCGATAGCGTCCTGGCTGAGCGGCAGTGTTATTCTGGGCTCACAGCTGCCAAACATTCTTGACAGGAGATGAGGCAGATGTCCAAGGACAATCAAAGAGAGAAGAAAGTTTAAGCCAACGTTTGCCTATCTCATATTCTCTGCTTGATCCTCTCCTCAAAGACAAGGCACAGCTGTTGCACTTCAAGGTCTATCTGGCTGAACCCAGCAAGTCCTCCCTTTCTCCCTCCTGGCCTGCCTGAGCTTTCTGTGTTGGACTTTGGCAATCTACCAGACCTCATTAACTCCTAACAGGACAATTCATGACATTAAATGGGCTTTATTTAATCTTTTTGTATGTGTGTGAGTATCCGAGAACAATTCCGCCGCATACTAATTGCATGAAAATGTGGCGGATTATAGTTAGGTGAACATTGCCCACCAGTCTACACGGGATCACCCCGGGCCACAAGAACAAGCACTGTAACATTAACAAGGTGATTTGTTATAGCTGCGATGGCAAAGGTGATACAAAAACAGCAGACAAAGGTGTTTCGCAGACAAAGGCATCAAGAGGCTCGGTCATTTTGCTCTCACTGATGAATAAAAATACAAGAACAGTTGTGATAATGAACACAGTGAATGATGGCAGGTGTATTAGTAAGAACAGAACTGTCATATCTGTAGCTTCCAGCCCATCACAACGATTTATCCCACTCAGAGCCTGCTCTCTACAGCCTTCTCTTGTGGCTAATATTTTGTTTTGGCAGGGAGTGAGTTGTTGGCCAGATTATGTGGTGCTCAGGTCAATTCCTGTAGGTTTTTTTCTTTTACCTTGAGTCCCACAGCAGTTGCTAACTCACATGACATGGGACATGTCTACCATGTGGCCCTGTGAGATGGGGATGCTTCCAGTTCAATTCCATAATATCCATGTGACAAAGCAAATGTGAATAGCATTAAAATGACCCCTTATGGGAAAATATAGCATTTTTAGGACCCCAAAATTGGATATCATTGCCCTACAGGAATAGACTAGGACATGGAAAACTTGAGCTCTGCTACTAGTTTGCTCTGTAGCCTTCAGCAAATCATTTACTTCATGGTTTATTCTGAGCCACTACATGGGAATAATAACATCTAGCTCCATTTCAAAAGCACTGTGAGACTGTTAGAGGAAAGAAATTGGCTAACTTCAAAGTACTACTATTATTAACTGAATACAGAGCTGTGGAAAAGATGTAACTGACCTGTTTAATTCCAGTAGCCAGTTGAGGTTCCTGGTCCAAAAATATGGGGAGTTTGGTTTAGATTTTTCAAATGTTATATTGAACAATGCAAGTTTTTCAAAGAATATAACATCCTGTTTTCAGTTCTTTAAAATTTTTACATACAGGAATTTTTTTGTACAGGCAGAGTTGCAATCATGAGCAAGTAGAGGCAAAGATTAGGGCACATGCCATTTTGCTCCCAAAATTAAAATTGGGATGAGTTTGAATGAGCAATGCTACAATAAAATACATTTGTATTTCTGTAATGGAACAATTCTTTTACTTCCTCCAATTTAGTAAAGAATCACAGTTCTGGACATCCAGCAGTTGAGAAAATGTATTGCTTACCTATTATTTATTCTACCCAGTATGGTTCTTGCCTTCTGCCCTTCACCCATTGATTTGTTTCATTCGCCCCTTATATCTTGCTTTCAGCATTGTGAGTTGTACACACAGACACCACTGCAGACATTCTGAGACCACCATATGCTTGAAGCTTAGAAATGCTGCCTGATACGAGCAATATGTCCTTTCCACGAGGGACAGGCACACAGCTGAAATGGTTGAATGACTGTGGCTCCACCATCAGCTTCCCATCGACTGAGGCACAGCAACCATGTGTGTGTTCTCGAAGTACCACAACTTGTGAGTTAACACATTTGCTTGGACAATGAAAGCAGTTCCTATGCCTCATCTGGCAGGCAGCAACTAGTTAAATTGTGGTAAGTGGATCACTTTCAATTGTGTGACTATATCCATAACATAATCTGGGATTTCAAAGGAGCCTTGGGCAATCAGCATCTCCCACTGCTTTACTGTGGGCTTTGCGTGTCTCCATCCCTTAGGGTCTCAGTTATAATTCCTAGAATAAAATAATGTCAAAAACTATTTTGACTGTCTCCTAAATGTAATAAAAATCTATCCCTGAAGAGTCATCAGTGCCTGATCTCTGTGTGCCAAATTTAATTTTCAGTGTAGGAGGAGGGGAATGAAAACAAACAACCCCTTAAACAATGACATTGGGATCTGAACGGGCTGTGCCTCCCAAGCCATCCAAAATCAAACACAAAAGGATGCAAGGCATTCCCAAATGCCTTCCCTTCACTCCCGTTCTCACAGCAACTCTAATGGTCTAAAGTCTTTGAATGAGAACAAACTTATGACCACACAGCAATTTAGCTGCTCTTTCTCACTCCAGCAGGCCTTCTCCATCTTCCTCCAGTGTCTATGCTTGCAGTGCTTTGGATTTCTGGTGGCTATTTCAAGTTTATCAGGAGCTTAAGGCATGAATGGAAGGAGGGCTGTGTGAAAAAGGACCTTGTCTGGCACGGTTTTAGGGGCCAGGTTGTGGTTTGCTCTGTGCTGCTCCATTACAGGACAGAGGATGTCAGACATTAGTGTGGCCTCCCTTGGAAGTAGCTGGGGCTGTTACATGTTCAGGATCCTAGGAAAAATTTAAAAAGGCATCAGGAAACTTCATGAATTAAGAACAAAAGCAGCACTGCAATAAAACTGATGCATGTTCCAGCAAACAGGCTGGAAGAATTAGGGTACAACAATTTTTCCCGACTTTCAGCTGGGTGAGGGAGGACCAGCTTCACAGCTACTGCCACTCTTTGCTCAAGGCTAAAGGAACTTGGCAGATGAAGGCCCATCTTCTCACATTCATTAAAAACCCCATTTATTCCGTGTGATTTAGTGCTTTGAGACACATTAGGTAGCAGCAGCTAACTAGTACTTGAAAAGTTGCTTAGGTCTATGCTGCTAAAGATATTTAGGCACCTAAGCTACTTCAGAAAGATTTTTCAAAAATGCCAAGATGATTCATTTCTATTAATTTCAATAAGAGGCAGTTAAATGGTGCATTTATTTGTCAGTGCCTAACTGCTTAAAAATTGGATGGTGCTGACTCTGAAGATTTAGGAGCCCTGGCTCTTCCCCAGAGCCAAAATCCCATGAAGCAACCATCGTTTTCCCTTTTCAAAACTCACTGTATTTTGGGGGCCATTTGCTGTGTCTATCCAGCTCTTCAGTATTTTACTGCTGTTTCCACTTTAAAGGTGGCTGTATTTTAGTGCCTGGGGAGGGATTTGCTGTATACACATGGCCAGACCATGCTTAAGGCTCTTTAAATTCTAAAGAAATGGTAAAACTGAAGTTGCCCTGTGGCTTCATGTACACCATCCCTCAGCCCAGGTGTGAGACCCCATGAGTCCTTACAGTAAGGGTGGCCTGAGGGAGTACTTTGAAGAAGTAAAAATTAAATACTAAGACTTTTTACACTCAGGCAGAGTTCCTGGATTTCCCTGATTTGTATTTTCTTGTGTTTTAGGGCTATGCTTTCAAGGCATGAGCAAGTGTTTACAATCCAGAGACAGCTCAGGAAAGGGCAGAGCTCTGCATACACTGTGGTAAACTGGAAAGGTTCAGGAGAAATCTCAGCTGCTGGCTTGGTCGGAAAACATTGGTTTGGGGTTACAATTCTCTCTCTAGATAGTGTCCTAGGGCTGGAAGCCAGCAGCCTGGAGTGGAGAGCTGCTAAGTTGTGTCACTCTTGTCTTGTGAGGGCACGACATGAAATCGATGCTTTCTGCGCCCGAGAGGAGGAAAACACAGTGGCAGTCACTGCGGGAGGGCAGACATCCCAGTCCATCGGCAGAGAGGCTGTCTCAGGTGTCTCTCTTCTCTGCAGAGACAGCAGGGAAGGCAGCCAGGGTGGCTCAGATCTGCATTTGGTTGCACAGAATCGGTCAAGCAGAGCGAAACACAAGGAAAATCTATCTCCAGGTCTCCAGCTGAGTTTGCCCTGACACTACCCCACCTTGTTTGAGGGAGGCAAGAGTTTGGTTACTACGAGCACTTTTTGTTCATTAAACTTGAGCTGCAAGAACTAATTTGCCTTTTGGGCAAGGTTGCTGAATACAAAGCTGTGCCTTGTCCTGCTCCCACAACTTGCCTGTGCGGGCACTCACCCAGTGCATTGGGCACAGCAGCACTTCCAGCACCTCAGAGGTGGCAAAGGCATTGCCTTGTCTGGTGTGCAAGGCAAGATCCTGATTTTCCTGGCCCAGCATGAGAGCTTTTCTTTGAAACACAGCAGTGCTTCACATTTGCATTGCTATCGACTCCCTCACCTGAATGTTGCTGGCAATGAGCAGGTACCAGTGATGGTGCCTTTTATCACAACAGTCCTGCTGCTCCTTTCAAAGTGCAAGCCTTGGGATGAACCTTGCTGGGGAAGAAAAGCAGCCCCCGTTGCTGCCTCCATAAAGGCTTGCACCAGTCAAGGAGGTCAGAACCTTGCAGTTAAAGCCACTTATACTGGGCAGGCTGATGTCAGGCAGACCCAGCCTTTCAAACCCAGATGGCAATAACTTTGAGACCAAAACCTCTTGCTGCCCCACAGAGAAAGAGCAAAGGAAAGTTTACAAAAGGCCCATATGTGGCCGAGTCATTTTAAGCAGCTCAGGTACCGACACACCTCTTCCTTATCCAGAAACCTCCTCAGGGAAAGAAAGAGAGACATATGTTTGGCCTCTGCAGCAAGCTCTTATCTTGGCAGGAGAGCTATTGATGTTCATGTTTCACATTTCTGGCGCCCAAAACAGGTTCTGATGTTTAAAATGAGGCAGCGGTGGAACCTGTTTTAAATATGTAACAGCCTTGGAAAGGAGCAGTCTAATCACTTCATTATCCAACACAGCAGAAAATGGTTTGAAACCCAAACTTGGGAGAGGGGGGCTCAGAGGAACCTTCCCCAACAAGACATTGCCAGCATTAACCCTGGTATTTATTGCTCATTTTAACTATGGTGCACAGCAAGCATTTTCTCAGCCTCGTATTGCAAGAATATATAATTCATATGCTTAATATTTAGTCTCGTCTCTCCTTGCATATGTTACAGAGCAGGAGACTGTTTGTGTGTTTGCTATATATCAGTTGACACCTCTGTAAAATCTTTATATTGAATGCCTTTGGCAACTATATGCCAAATAATAGCATTACCATTTGTAATTTTCTTAGCTGCAGCTTTCCTGTAAGCTTTGCTCTATGCATTACAAGTAGGAAGGATTTAAAGAGCTTTATTGGTTCTCAAGTCTTCCTAATGACCTTTCCACGCTTTTGTAAGTCAAAATAACTTTTTTCTTTTCTTGTCTCCTTGTGCATTTTTAAGTAAAACTGCAAGAGATCTTAAGTAAATAAGTAAGAGAAGTAGGCAACCAGTGCCTCTGCCCCCACTTTAACTCGCTATTTCTCCTTACTTCCCAATCAGAGTCTCCTGGTGTCACTCGTATATTTTCTTGACTCTGGTCTTGCAGATGCTTTTCTTCCCACACTCTCATCTTGAGATCTGCTCATTATATTAGCTATACTGAAAAAGAAATAGAAAGACCCTGGTGAAAGATCGGGGCCCAGCGGTGCTAAGCACTGTACAAATAACACAAAGGCTGTCCTTGCCTCGGGACTCACTGTGTAGGATTTAGACAATAAGCCACTGGGGAATAAATCAATAAATAGGAAGGAGAGGAGATATGTTTATACCTGTTAATGATTATGTGGAGATTCAATAGCCATATTATTTGCTTCTTTTCTAAATTCTGCTTGTTTTCACTGAAAATATCTCAGTGCTTCCCTGAATCGTTGTCCTTTGTTGTGTCTTCTCCACCTTGGGCTGTGAACTTCTCAGACCTGGGGCTATGTGCTGTTCTTGTTTAGTTAGCACCAGGTACATTTACAGGGTTGTATATTTGCTTAATAAAAATAAATAACCAGCAGAAGTTCCAAGCTCAGAATTACTCTAGACACAGCATTTTCCATATTGCTTTGTCTTGTGGAAAACAAAGTACATTTTATCCTACGTTTATCATGTAGCTTATGTGGTACTTTTCATTTTGATGTATGGCACACTTTCTAATGTGTCTCCCCTCATGTCTCTTTATTACTAAAGTGTTTCAGTGGAAAAGTATATTACAAACAAATAAATAACTTTCAACTACTGTCACTAGTCTAGCAAGGGAGTCACAGGAACAGGCTAGTTGGATCCATTCATTACAAAGCTGTACTCAGGACTTTATGGATACCTTTTTCTTTTTATTTTAATGAATGCCTCTCACAGCATTGTCCTAGCAAATTTTCCTCGCCAGTTCTTGTTTCATCTATCCCTCCAAAAGGATATCCAAGCTGGTTAACATATCTCTGAAACAAAAGCAAAATCCAGGTTAGTTTCTGCAGAAATGAAAGGTTGGATCTCTGTGAAGGAAGGGAAAAGGAGAAGGAGAAGAGAGGCAATGGATGGGAACTGGCCTGCTGGCTTAAGTTCCTTGCTGTTTTTTTCAAGGAGGGATGGAAACCTCTGCTGTTATGATGAGCCACATTTTTCCCCTCTGTTATCTTCCAGTCTGGACAACATTATCCCCCCAGTCACATCAGCAATGGGCATGGCTTTCTCAGTCTCTGAAGGCACACTAGCCCTCAGTCATGTTGCAGGTTGGTACTTTAGCCCAGGCTCAGCCTGTGCTGAGCTACTGCTACAGAAACCCAGCCTCAGTTTTGAAAAAAGCTAAGAAACAGAAGTTTGGAAATCAAGGAATTGCAGACCATAGTTTGTTGGTGTGGAGACCTGGATTGACAACCATGACTCTCTAGTTACTTGCAGTCTGGTTGGGGCATCACAATGAACTGGTCATTGCCAGTCAGGATCTAAGAAAACCAATGAAAATAAGTTTAAATGCATGAAACTTTCTTTGTCCAGTTAGAAATGAATGACAAAATCATGTCTTAAAAGTAGCACCTGTGAACCTTCATTAGTACCACAAACCTGTTTTTGGTAATGTAATAAAGGAGCAGGGGCAGGAGGGTGCAGGCTGCCAGCACCACTACACACAGAGGCAAGCTCTGTATTCAACAGGGACAGGATCCCACCCTACCCCCTGCTCTCTACTATCACCTTCCTGCTCCAAAGCCACGAATGTGCCTGAGGTTGTTTTACATGGGCTGGGTTGTACATGCAAAACTCCACGACAAGCCTATTAAAAGTGTGTTAAATTTCAATGCTCCTGTTTAGACTCCTTCACCACGATGAGGGCACTAATTTATGGCAGCTGCTGGAGCACAAACCTATGGAGGAAGTCCAGGAACTTGGCAAAGGAAAACAGAGTGTGGCACAGTGATTCCTTTGGGCAGGCCTGGAGCATAGGAATATCTGCTTGTTTGTTTGTTTTTGAGCACTTGATATGAAAATACAGTTAGACAAGAATTCTTTCAGCTCTGTCATCTCTGCTCCCTGCCCCAGCCCAATTGTGTGAAAAAACAGCTTTACCATAAACAGATTTTACTATATCAGAGTCAAATTTTACTACATCATTATAGGAGTGTTCCACTGGGTAATATGACTGGCTGCCCTATCAGAAGACCAGTGCTAATGCCACAGTGAAAACATGCCATCACACTTCCCCCATAAAAACTTTTATTATATCCCAGTGCACATTAAAAACAACACTAACTGCATTAATACATTGTAATTTACTTTTGTATTATGGAGCAAATGACAAACCTAGTGCTAATGAGGTCATATTTTCCATTACCCCAATGCAAACTCTTGGTTAATCCAGTCCTCGGAGATTTCCATGTGGAACTCGGGCACATTTGTGTGTGCACATGCGTGCACAGACACACACACTGTGCACGTGCTGCTAAGGGCTGCTTCCATTGTCAAATGTGGTGACAGAATATGACTTTATAAACTACTGCTTTTGAAGCAAAAACTTATTTTTAATTGCTCTGACATTTGCATTTTGTTCACAAGGCAGTCTTTAACAAAAAAGTATACAAGCAATCTCATCACCGATGGCTCCTTTTAGTTGTGAAGCCTCTTTCACACTGTGGTGAACAGAAATGCAATTCTTCTGTGCTGCAGAAGATGAGGCTGAATGAATTCTTTAGGGATTGCTTATATTTCAAGTGCAATTATTTAAGAAGCTGTAAGCTTTCCGTTTTATTTTGTCATGAGCTGAATGTTAGAGGAAAACTCATTTCTCAGGAGATATGGATGATTCTTTATTTCTAAACTTCCTGTGGTGTTTTCTTAATGATGCTATTAAATGATTAAGCTTTGCTTTTATAAATTAAATCACCAAAATGAAATCATTAAGGCTCTCTCAGTTTTATTAAGCATAGTTATTTGCCATCATGTGTAAATTCACTTAAGTAATCATCTACACTATCTGCTTTAAAATTGTGTTGGCAGCACCACAGGGAAAGTCAGTTCTGCATGGTGGATGGAGATACCCGCCTCTCCTCATTTCAGAAGGCTCAAAATACACTGATGAGAGCGAAGGATGTGTTTATGTGAGAAAGGCAAAGCAATGCCAAGGGCTTAGTGAATGACAGAACACATAGTCTTGCACTGCAGCCAGTCTCTGGTAGACAATTACTCTACCTCTGGGGCTTACTGCTATGCAAATAGTAATGTGGGGCTGCACACAGGTGTAGCCTCTTCCCTTCCAGATGACACAGAACTGGGGGCTCCTTTGGGTTGCATTAGTTAGCAAATTACTTTGTCATCCTTTTCCCCCCAGTCTCTTCCCTTCCTTTCTCTCTGTTTCTCTTCTCTTTTCTTTGCTATTTGTTCTTGCCACATCTTAGTCTCTTACTCTGCTGATGAATTAGTCTGTTGCTCAGGGAGAAAATTGATCTTCACTCTTACAGAAGTTGCAAGACAAGTTGTGCTTAGTTCAGGCTGTGGTATTTTGGTAGCCTGTGCTAGGATAAGAAATAGCTGGTACTAAGTATATAGACTTGAACTGCAGCTGCAGAAACTGAACCAGAGACTCTCACTGGTATTTACATTTAAAGCCATTCCTTTTAGCTCTTAAAACCACTGTACATTTTAATGATGTTTTACCAAGGAGGTCTTCTTTCTAGAAAGATTAAAAGGAGAAAGGATGGATGTTTAATGACTTAGGAAACAGTTTCAGAGTCGAGGGGAAAAACTGTGTATTTCTGTTATCTTGGACTGCAACCTGTGGATGTTGTAAGGATGGAAGTGATGAGGCAGCCTCATGTGATAACCCAAGTATCCCAAGTACTCTTCCACATGTGTTTAGGACAGATAGGAATTATCCATAGTGAAGCAACTGGGGAAGGTGTAGTTTGCTCTGCTGCAATAGCATAACTTGGTTGTCTTCTCTTAGAGCTGTCAAAGACTATTGCCCTGGTTTCACATCAAGCAGCCTTTGGTGGTGACTGTCCCTTTTCTTGTCACTGGAGAGGGTGGAGGTAAAGCAGAGACTTGGTCATTGAGTTTGGCACGTCGTCAGAAGTACGTAGTCATAGGGAGAATGTGCCTCTAGAGCATTCAAACCTCTCTCAACTATGGCAGTTTGTGGATTTGATTTTTATTTTTTAAAAAACTTACTAACATTGTGAAATATAAAAATACAGAGTAATAATTTCCCTCCTCCTGTTTCAAGAAGTGTTTTCTGCTCTTCACGTTCAAACTTCAACTAGTAAATATTCCCCAAATCCACTCTGCATGGGGTCACTTTACTAGCTTCTTGGCAAATAACTAAGTAAATATTTTCTATTGTCTGCTTAAAATATTTTCAGAAAACTACATGTAAGTGATTCTCTGGCAACATTCCTGAGCTGATCATGCCAATTTACCTACATTTTCAATGGCAGAAGCTGATAAAAATAAAGAAGGAATTTCAGAATAAAAAAAAATTCTGAAAAAATGTTTCAAATGTATTGATTGCAGTGTTTTGTATCCCCAGATTATTTTTTCTGTGGCTCCTTCTTCTCTTGGTCATTAGTTTGAGAAACCTGAAGACATTTACAGAATAATTTTATATGGAGAAACCTGATTATTTTCCCCTGTTACTGTTGAATCATTTTGTTATTCTTGATGGGGAAAATGTGGGTGTGACATGCCTTATCAACTTAAGATTATCTACCTGAGTTTTGCCTGAAAGTTGCTTATTTTCTCTGACTTTTCAGGAAGCCAAACATTCAGAAGAAATAGTTCTCAGTTGATGACAATGTTAATAAATAATACCTAATTTACATTATACATATATGTATACATATTTTGTACTTGTATGCTGTTAACACGTATCTGTTACAACTTAAAATAGTCTAAAATATATGAAGTGTTTTTAAATTTGATATGGAAGCACATTAAAACAAATGAAAGTTGGTAGTAAGTCTGGGACAATATTATTACCAACCTGATGCAGATATCTCCACTGTTTGCAGAGAAGCCTTTCTGTCAGAATAGTTTTGGCTGAATTTTCAATGAAAGAATTTAAACTGTAGGAACAGTAAATTTTTTGACTTGTCAGAAAACATTGTTATATAGACAAATAACTGGCATGCCAGTAAATAAATGGAACACATTTTCCAAACATCAATAGATGCCTGGGCAAAAGCTATTTTAACAGGAACAGATTTTTGTGTGTCTGTGCAGTGGCTCTTGTACAGTGTTTGGAAAATGTACCCATATGTCTACTCACAAATAATGTTCACCTGTAAGGAAATGCACACCAGGTTTATGGATGCTGTTGAGTATTCCCAGTCCTACCACTATGAATAATGATCCTTACATGCCCTCAAACATGAAAAATGCTCATCTGAATGCACTGAAATAGCCTGACATACAGATTGTTGACATTATTTTTTAAAGAAGTATTCACAGGTGGATCTGGCAGTGTTATCCCACCCATGTGCCAGTGGAAGGAAGAGTTTTGGGAACTTAACAGAAAACCAATAAAATTAAGGTAATCCTGGGGGTTTGCTCCAAAGCATTCAGGGGAGAGCAGCAAGGCTGAAGATTTGGATTCCCCAGGGTGAGTCATTTCTCACTGCCCTTGGGACAGGCTGCAGGGCCTTAGGCAAGTAACTTAGCTTGTTGCCTCTTTTACCCCATTTGTGAGAGCAGACTGGGTGTAATTATGTATCTGTTCCTTGAAAAGATAAATTAGTTCATATTTTCAAAGCAGGTGGAAGAGAGAGAAAAAAAAGAGCAAGTTACCTCTGGTCTTTTCATTCCTTTTTTTACTAACCGTCTCTTGAAATTGCTTTCCTTTGCTAGGAGAAGATTAAGAAATGCAAGCTGGTGTTACTTCCTGACATAAAATGTTCTTCTGAGCATTTTAACACCGTCAGCCTTTTCAGCAAGGTTGACCTGGGTAAGCCAGAGAGGCAGTCGGAAAGTTCTGCACCAGCTACAACAGGTAGCAATTTGGCTTGCTGTGCCTGCATCCAAATTTTGTCTGTGGATTCCGAGCCCTGGATCGCATGTTGCAAGGCGGATACTATTTTCAAACGTTTAAGGGAAAGCTTTTGAGTGTAATGTGCACTTCTCTCCTTCAACATTTAAAGACTGCAGCAGTGGGAGAGGCATGCGGCATATCTGTAAAAGCCTGAAAGCTGATGAAATCTCAGTTAGATCTGTTATCTCCCAATGCTTTAAAGGTCTTCAGCTGGGAGATTAAAGAACAAGGTTACTGTGACAATTTGTTTACACGCAGGGAGAGATTAAGATCTCGTTGAAAAGGAATAAAAATAACATCATCTTGAGCTGTCACAGCATGAAACCCATTGTAATCAACACTGGTCTGATTTCAGGGATAATTTAAGACCAATTTATTATCTTAATTAAAAAAAAGAAGAAGAGAGAATTCAGTGTTTCAGAAGCCAGTTGGACTGCTAAACTATGATGCCTCTGGAGTATCTACATTTTATACACTCAGAAACTTTAAAGGTGTTCTGAAAGGGAAGCCAAAACCAAGTGATACAAACATTTCAGTCTATCTTAGTAAACAGTGGATTAATTATATGGTTAACCACAGAAAAACAACCCCAAAATTCCCAAGCACACAAAAAACATGAACACAGAAGGCATTTCTTCTCAAAGTCTGTTCTGATCCTATATGAAGAAGGTGAAAATGAAATAAACACATACATAGAACCCTCTTTGATTGTTTCATGCATATATTTTAGCTGTTTAGTTACAATGATAAGATCACGCTGAATATTCCTCAAAATTGCTGTTCTTGAAATTTAAAATCCCTGTTTCTGGTATCTAAATAAATCGACAAGCAATTCAGAGTTCAGAGAAGGGTTTGCTATGTTTCACATTTGTTATTAACCGTTACTAAAAAAAAAAAAAAAGAGGCCATTTCTACATTCTAATTTGTGTAAAATAGAAAAATCTGTAGCTCTCCAAATAAAATGGAGGGGAGGAAAAAAAGAAGACTAAACGGATTTGCCTGGCCTGTTTCTGTGGTGCTTTTGCACTTGTTTTTAGCAAACATTCATATGGTTATTTCTATCTTGCATGCTCGCAAAAAACAACTTTAAATTTGTTTTTCATCATCGTTCACCCTTGGAAGCTGATGATACAAGTTGCTATATGCTCACCCAGCTGGTGGAAGAAGATCAGGTGACAGAGCTTCTGGCAGAAATAACAAATTTTAAAAGCAACTGGGGGGGGGGGGGGGGGGGGAGGATAGGAAATGTACCACAAGTGTATCTCTTAAATGGAATTTGAATCAAACCAGTCAAACTGAAACTCTGTTTTCAGACATATCCCTCAGAGAAAAGGGTGGGACGGGGCAGATGAATTACTCACTGCAATTTTCCCAACTCTCCTATTCCGTCTGGTCTAACCCACTGGATCACCCTGGGAGGTTTTGTTAACCATTCCAAGCCTCTGAACGGACTCAGACATGGGTCAAATAAAAAGCTGAATCCAGGACCACCATACTAAAAAAAAAAGGGGTTATCTTGTGAATTCTCACCTAGGTGCAAAATAAGGACTTGAGGTGGTTTTGGGTGGGAATTTGCTACGTCCCAGCGCACTGAGGCAGAGAGACTACCCTGTCTTCTCCCAAAAATGAAGACTTTATAGCCAACTGCTCCAGTGTTTCACCATCTATAGCTGTAGGTATTAGCTGCAGAATGTTTCAGATGCCCAAACACAGGTCTCCACTGCTATTTAAAATCTCACGGTATTTTCCAAAATCTAGAACCTCATCTCAAGGGTGCAAGTCTCCTGCAGGTACTTTATTATATTTGCCAGCCTGCCTTGGACATCCTGAGGTCCCTAATTTTGCATTAAATATTTATATATAGGCACCTGAGTTTTCTCTTAACCTGAATGTTTTACTTTCTGTCCTAGCCTGTTGGGCTCTGAAGGATAGACTATTTCCTTCTTTATATGTTAAATTTCTAAAGACCCTCAGTTAAAACACTTGTGTTCATTTGGTCTCTTTTTTTCACAGGCCAAATTCTCTGGAGCTCTGCTCTCCCTGTAAACCTGTACCGAGCTAGTGCTGCATGGGCTGGGGGTCACTCAGGAGTCTGGCAGGCAATACTCCTACTTATATGTGCTAATGTCATGTTAGATTTGTCCACAACATTCTAACAGTGTTCCTTTCTTTTTAACTTGACATCTGCTCTACTTTTTACATCTTTTAATGAGGAATCACTTCTTTGCAAGGCTCACTCTTCATTCATGTGGCTTATTCTTACTCAGACTTGGGCCCTGAAATCTCCCATTTCCCCTCCCCCCGCCCAGTTTATCAATAACTCTTTGAATTTCTCTCATTTTCAGTGAGCTGGCTGCCCTCCCCAGCTTGGTGAGCTCTGAACAGTTAATACACATATTCTTTATTTCACCAACCTTAACGAACATGGTCTGAGGACAGAGCCCAAGGGAGCCTGCTCAGTATTGCTTTCCATTTTGACCCCTGATACATTACATCTGCAATCCCCGTGGTTCAGATATGCTTTTCTCCATGGTCCTTTCATCCACTTGCCCCACTCGGAGAGTAATTTTCCTAGAGATTTGGGGTGTGGTGTAAAGGCACAGATTTCAAAGCTACATGTCATTTTAGCCCAGCAGAGGATCTGTTTATTTCCCCTCTCCCACTGAATTCCTTTGTGCTGGAGCATTGTGTATAAAGGCAATATGAATAACCCTTAGCCATGTGGAGGGGGAGGTTTCTGTGACTCACACTACCATGCTTTTTTCTTCCCTCTTTGGTGCTGTATTGCCCATTGCATGTCCTCACTCCTGGCTCTCACCACAAAAGGCAGCAACAATCAACCAAACCACCGAGTGAGTAATCTGCTCACAAAGAGCCCTTTGAGCTCACAAAGTAGTTGCAGGAGGAAACGACCCACTGGGGAACCAGGTGGACAGCAAACATTCGCTTTCCATTACAAATGAGTTCAAGGGAAATGGAGTCACCCCACCATGGGATGCCAAATCCGTATCCAAAGCTACTTCCCACCATCCACACGAAACATACTTCCCTTTCTCTCACTCCCCATCTCCCCTCCTTGTTTACAAACACGTTTACAAGTACTTGATAGGTGACCTTATTTACTTAGTAACCTGTGGATTCATTTATCTTGAAATTAGCAGGTAATGAACTGGAAACCCTCAACAACCCTCCCACTAATTAACATGATAATAAGATTGTTTTGCTACAGAGGTACAATTAGCATGTATGAGCTAGAGGGGGAGAAAGATCAATAAAATGTCTGAAGGGTACTAGGAACCAGTCTCAAGAAGAGAACAAAAGAAAAGAGCTTTATGGGGTTACAACAGAAGCAACAACTTACAGGCCTGGTGCTTTAAAGATAGCCAGAGTAGTTGTCCTCCTGCCATTAGATTGCCTCCAAGTAGGCTGGGAGGAACTACCTGTATCTGAAACTTCTTGCCATTCAGAGCAGATTAACAATGTATGAAAAGTATTCCAGTCAATAGGTTAAAACATGTGGAGGGAACAAAAATAAAAGCTGGAAAAAATCCAAAACATATATATGGCATCTGTCCATAAAACAACACAGGTGTTAGATGGTGAAAGGGAACGATGTAGTCATTTAGTGCCCATAATCATGCAAGGGCTCCAGCACGTTATGTTGAGAAACCCCTCTTTGCTGTTCAATTGACTTTAAGGGGATTACTTGGGTAAGTAATGCTTAAACATAAATCTTTGCAGGATCATGCCTTTACATAGGGAGCTGAATGGGAAATGGCAAGAAAAAAATGCACAACAGTTTTAATAGGATCTCTTGGCTAAGTCAGATCAGTTTGACTGATGGAAGATAGGGAGAGCTCACATATGAGCATGATGATCATCTGGAGTCAACTTTGGCAATCAGAGATGTCTGTCTCCTAACATCCCTGGTTAGGTGAGAGAAAGCTGCACCTTTGCAGAGCAAGGAATGTGAAGGAAATGGGAGGATTTTTCTTTCTTACATTCATATTTGCTTGTCTACTAATGTATTTCCATCTCCATGGATTGGTGTCTATGGCTGTGTTGAGCAGAGAGATCCACAGCTGAGATGTAGGATATGGATAGATGTAAACATGGCATAGGAATTAGTGGGCTGATGGGGAAGAAAGGGTATGATGCTACAGCCTTGTTAGTCCCTCTATATCCTGTGAGTAAAACTGTATGTGAGTAAATATATATGAGTAAATCTGTATGTGAGTAAATCCTTACCTAAATATTGAAAATAAAGTGCAAAGTAGCATTCCAGCACTTGGTGCACTGCCTGATGTCAAGCTGAAGAGCCAGCCCTTTTATCCAGGTATTTCTGGGTAAATGAAAAAGTTTGTCCTTCAGCTTGGAGGAGTTGGTTTCAGGCTCTTCAGGTCTTAGTTAAGCTCAATAGGATTCTTTATTTTTTATAAGTTCCTGTAGGTAGTGGCTGCTTTACACAAAGCCATATTTTGCCACAGATGACTTGGGAAATGAGATCATTCACAGTTGCTTGACATAAATGGTAGGTGTTGAAGGCTCAAATCTGCCCCCAAGCTCTTTCCCTCACATCTGGTTTAACCCCACATCTGTCCTCCCCATCTATACTGACTCTTTCTGTCACCTCTCAAACTTTATATTGCACAGCACACTTCAGCACAAAGACTGCAGAGGAATTTGGGATAGTTGTGTATCTGGAATACAAGTCTTCAGGTACCACCACCAACTCCAGTGAATATTTTACCATGCAGCTGATTTTTGAATGAATGTTTTTCACCAGCCATTTGAGCTCACAGAATATTGTCTCATGGCATTCTTTAGAGTGCAAAAGAGGAAGAAAAACTATTAATTACTTTTGATTGACATTTTCCATTTGTGTGTGTGTGTGTGTAGGGGGGGTTGTTGTGCCTTTTTTCATAGAACCTCAGGTTTGAATTGGGTAAAC
The DNA here is from genome assembly GCF_047495875.1 of Pithys albifrons albifrons. Taxonomy (NCBI): domain Eukaryota; kingdom Metazoa; phylum Chordata; class Aves; order Passeriformes; family Thamnophilidae; genus Pithys; species Pithys albifrons. The sequence continues at coordinate 16,773,773 of NC_092470.1, read as the reverse complement.
TGACACCTTGCAATCTGATCTGACAGCCCTGCTTTGTGTGGGAGTTTGTACAACTCCAAAATTTCAGCTGTGAGACTTTCTGCGTGAGCAGTCATTTTATTAGAAGTTTTGACACCTCTCCTAGCAGGGATCAGTGCCCACTGTGTGAACGGAAACACCAAAAAGAGCATTGTGAGATGCAGAGTGGGAAAAGAATAAAAGAAGTTCTGTACCCAATAGCTGAAATTAGCTCAGATAAAGATCTTTGAAGACCCTTCCTCACAGTAATAATAGTAAGACATTAGGACTGTCCCACTATAATTATTATCATGGATTTACATTATACTTTAAAAATTTCAGATACCCACACAATGTTGTTAGATTTTGTTTCTTTCTTTGAATCTACCTGCTTTCTATTATCTGGGATTTAACTGTTCATGATTTCTTCTAGTAAGAGGACAGCAGCAACATATCTATTTTTTTTCCAACTTTGTGTCTTGAAATTTGCAATTTATTTGTTAGTGTCAGGCTCTGGAACTCTTGTCTGTACCTGTATGGGGTACACCAGCTGCCTCACGTGGTCCAGAGCTCATTGGTGCTATGGATTATGTCCACCTCTGTAATAACTGATAGGACTGATGAAAAAAGAACCAAAAAGGCACTGTTGATTGCATGATTTCGTATTTTTTAAATAAAGAAACAATTTCAGAAGTGTCTTGCATCCATATGGAGTGCAGCTGGGTAAAGGGAGTTGGTCAAGGGAAAAAAATATCAAGCAGAGACTGATTGCAGTAAACAATGTGAAACACAGCGATCTGGAGGAGAGGTGTGCAGAGGCTGCACCTCGGGTGCAATGCTGAGTGTAATGCAGAGACAGCCCCTGCAAACCCTGTCTGCTATCTTCACTTCATCCCCATTAGCTAAAAGGTTGTTTTTGTGTTTCCCTGAACATGATCTTGTGTGGGAAAGTCATGAGAATTAGTCACATCTAAAATTTCCTGTCTTTCTATCATGTCCCTGCCATACCTTTCTCATTAACTGGGGGCTTCTTGGGCAAATTTTGAACTGGGAAAATGGAAAACAAACCCTGATCCATTGTAGAAACTAGGCTGAGGGTTTTGTGGGGAGAAAGCAGGCTTATTTTTTTTCCCTGCTCCCACTCACCTGCCCTCAGCTAGGTTGATAAATACCCGTGAAGCATTTGCAAGAAAAGTTCCTAGGAGTTCATTGTAACGAGCAATCCTTCTGGCCTAGATTTGTATCTTCCTTGAGAATAGGTGTAATTTTAGATCTGCTTTGCAAGCTCTTTTTTTTTCTTTTCCCCCTTTTCTTTCCAATACTCCTCAGTACAATAGGAATCTTGTCCCATGGTGTGAAGCCCCTGCAGAGTTATAAAATTGTGTCACCTTCCCTGCCTCCCTTATAAGTTACTCTAAGTGACACTATTAAAAAGAAAAACCACAGGATCTCCTGGGATCAAAACAATGTCCTGTTGTTATCTTAACACCACTCCGTTTGGCTTTTTTGGCTTTTACCTTTCATTTCCTACAGCTCTATGCAAGCAGAGCTTGCCTTGCATTGTGCTCCATTCCATGCATGCATTTTCTCAGAGAAGATGCTTTTATTTCTGGAGGATATGCTGGGTGGCCAGAGGTTTCAGATTTCTTCAGCAGGGATTCATCTCTTCTAGGAAGGGGGAGGTTGGAGTGAACAGGCCAGTGAAGAAACTTTCATCTCTGTGCGGGAAAGGAGGAGAGACTTAGATGCTCATCACTTCCTCAGATGAAGATTTAATCTCAAGTATTAACTAATAAACTCCCTATCCCATAGGAGTTGAGACAGGGGGTGTGGGGGAGGGAATGGATTGAACATGTGTGGGTTTCCTCCTTTGAGCGGGAGTTTTGGTGGCCTGGAAAATGTAACGTGTTTTTCCTTGCAGATGCTCTGGATTGTGACTCACCAGGCTTTGCAGCTCAGACGGTTTTACAGAATGAGCTACCAGCAACCTCTTTGTCCTTCAAGTGATATCATTGAATAGGCTCAAGGTAACTCATATCTCAGAGCAACCTGCCCTTGTGAGTGAGTTGCTGCAATTGGTGTTGTCACACTTGTTAACAGCAACAGAAGTTCCCTGCACATGAACAGGTTTATCACTGTGTAAAAGTCCAGGTCCAGAATACATCTACATGTTACACACCCTTAAGTCTATTTGAATGTGTGATGTGTCCAGTCTCATTTTCTATGTTATACATTTCTGCAATGTGATTTTATTTGTAACTCGAAGATCCTGCTATTATATATTATTATAACTTGAGGATGAAACTCTTCATAATGCTACCTTGCACTTATTGTTTTTGACCCAAAAGCCCACAAAGTGCCTGACAAATGCTAAATGGCTTTACCAGAGACCCTGGAGGTCATTAATTATAGTTATATTCATTTTACACACATGCTAAGTGAGGGTTTCAGTAGTTTGCACTAGAGCATGTGGTGGCTTGGAATAGTGAGTGAAGTAGAGATAAGCCTCAAAGTTTTCTTCTAATCTACAAAATCTCCCCATGAACAGTATAATGTCAGCCTTTCAGCTTGTGCACTTGAGGACTGGACATGGAGCAAAGAATCAATTTTCTTGGAAAAGAAATTTTATTTTTTCCCAATTTTCTTAGGAAAGACCCATGATTACAGCCAACAGTCTGTCAGCATCCTAGAGCTGTACTCCCATGACACAGAGCTGCCCGGGACTGAAAGAAGATATTCCCCACCTTGCCCCTTGATCCTACCCTGCAGTGCATGTCCAGCAATGCTCTTTTTGACAGTCATGAACTGAGCTGTGGCCAGGAGCAGCTGCAAAACTCATGCACAAAGGGTCTTTGAAATGAGGATGATGAAGCAGGCTCAGCACTATTTGGATTTTGGGTGTTTGGTTGTGGGTTTTAGACATTCTGGAAGGCGAAGAGCTGTAGAACTGCATTTTCACAGAGTCATGGAATGAGTTTGGTTTAGAAGGAACCTTAAAGCTCATATCGTTCCAACCCCCCTGCCATGGGCAGGGACACCTTCCACTAGATCAGGTTGCTCCAAGCCCTGTCCAGCCTGGTATCGAACACTTCCAGGGATGGAGCATACTCAGCTTCTAAGTGCAAACTGTTCCAGGGCCTCACCATCTTCACAGTAAAGAACTTTCTAACATTTAATCTAAATCTGTCCTCTTTTAGCCTAAGACCCTTCCCCCTTGTCCTATCCAGTCTATCCATGTAAAAAGTCACTCTCCTCTTTTTTTTTTTTTTCTCTCTTTTAAGTACTGGAATGCCACTATGAGGTCTGCCCAGAGCCTTCTCTTCTCCATGCTGATTAACTCCAGCTTTTTGTCTGGCCTGTTGTCCAACCAATCTGGGAAGTGATTTTAGAAAAGGTAACAATCTGAAGGAGCAGTGTGTTTAAGGCAATCTCATCCTTTCTTGTTAAAAGCAGTTTTAGCATCCTAATTTCCTGTGGTCACTTCCAGCACTGGGAGTTGTTGCTGTCAGTGTGTGGTTCTGGGCTCTTTGCTGGAGACCATCCCATAAGACCACCCATTCCAGCAGTCAAGGCAGAGAGGTGAGCGCAGTTTGGCCCCTCGTTTTCACACAAAGACTTATTTTGATATGTCTCTACCATTGTCCCTTTTACCTTTGTGAGACATTTCTGAATGTTTTGAGGTTGCTATTTTTATTTTTCTGTTGCTTATTTTAATTAAACATGACTAAACAATGATTCTCTGGGTGGGAATCATTCTTCCTAATAACCACAGTGTGCATGCTAACTATACTAAAAATAAATCTTGTCTCTGACTAGTTAAAAATTGCAGTGATTTGTTGATGCTTTTTACCTGTCAGTAGTAAGATATAAATATAAATAAGTTGAATTACATTTAAAATATCCATCACTTCACATATGGAGAGTGGCAATGAGTGGGCTGTAATAATAAAATATACTTTATAAGTGTCATAATCATTCAGACACCAGGAACTCATAAGCCACAGATCTGACATTCAGATGATGAATTGTGATTTTGTTTTAAAAGCCAGGCATGTCAACTCCATGTGCATATTGGGAATTGTAGTTCAAGTGACCTCTGCTAAAATGCTGACCTTAACAATGACTTTGTTTTACATTTCCCAGAAACTTTTTAAGTAGGTGTGATACTTTCCAAATGCAGTTGTTGCACTAATACTTATATAAAGTAATTTAAAATATATTTGACACCTTTGTTGTGCTCATATATATTATATGGCACAGAAAATGAGATTCAGTGAATGGCTTAAAATTAATTCTATTTTGGGGTTTTGGTAACATCATAAACCCCTCGAGATACACCTGTGTGACATATGATATCACTGATAAGATAATATTCTTCTAAAACTCTACAGCTCATCCATTCTTTTATGCAATAAATAAATACATTAGATAAATTACATCATACATACGGATGAGTGTTTGTATTGGTACAGAGGAAAGTGGATTAGAAAACACTCAAGGGAGACTCCATGATCTGTAGGGATGTTAAAGCTGATGGAAGAAGGTTGATTCAGTGGACTTCAGAGACCTGGATTCTGCTCCAGTCTCTGCTGCAAGTTCCTCCTGTGTGACCTTGGACACGCCGTTTAAACCTAAATCCTAAAAGTATTTAGGCTCCTGATTCCTGTTGAGATGCCTGATTCATGCTGATTTCAGCAGGAATTTAAGATCTGAAAAGGAACTGAGCACTAAAATCCCTTGAAAGATCAGGGTTAAGTTTCTCTGAGGCTTCAGTTCCCTACTTTTAAGATGGAGATACTGCTATTTCACAGGCACTTTGCTTGGGTGAGAGCATGAAGGATCATAAGGCATCATGGTCACAAATGTGTGAAGTGCTGTCTCTGATTCCCTGTGAATAGCTGCATGAACTATATAGATGTAATTATAGTCATATCAAATGAAAACACAATTAAGTTCCAGAATTGGAGCTGATTGGCATAACAAAGCTGAGATTTACTGCTTCCTTCACCAGACCAGTGCAGGTTCTAACACAAATCATGCCTCTTAGCCTTCAATTTGATAAACTTTCAGCTATTTTGACATGTAGAGCCAACTGCAGCCTACTCCATCCTGACAAAAAGAGCCTAACAAATGGATTTTCAGTCACCCACTGAACAGAGCTAGATGACAGATCTACATGAAATCCTTTTTGGAGGGAAGGCAGCCTTTTAACTTGATTGATGAAATTATATCTAAATCTGGTAGATTTGGAACTTCAAAGGCATTTTTGCCTACTTAGGGCATCCCAGATGAAGGGAGTATGCTATTTGTACCAAACTCCCATGCTCAAGTGGTTTGCAAATTGACCCCTTTGTAATAGGTTAAAGGTTCCGCGCTAGATAACGGTGGTTCATTTTGATTAATTATGTCAGGGAATTAATGTATGATTACTAACTTTTAGCAGACCCTGCTCTTTCTGACCTCGAGCTGCTTGTTTGTGTGGCTGGTTGTAATTTTCGACCAATGGGTTACGAGAGGTCACTGTGTGGTCAGCATATTTTAAACAAAGAAAAGGGAGGTGGGGAAGGGGGAGCAGAGAAACAGCAATCTCAGATCAGAGTGGGTGGACTACAGTTTACTGGCCTGACAAGGGAGATTTGTTGAGTGTTTTAACAGTAGATTTTTATATATTTACCCTTTCCAATAAAATATTCTTCTGAAGAGCTAAGAGAGTGGCCTGGAAAGATGTTGGAAGGATAATTTAACAGTTGAATGTTAAGCCCATAATTGCACTTCATACTGGTTTCAATAGTAGAGAACCTTGTTAAAAAATAAATTGGGCAGTGTTGTGTTTACCACTTGGATTGGCTGAGAGCAAGGCTGAAAGCTTCTGATTAAGCCATTGCCTGGGAAATGCTGCTTACAAATTTCATAACCAATCACCAAAGAGTTAGCAAATGTTGATAAAAGAAGGTTTTGTGGGGATTAAGCTCCATTTCATATTTTAAACCCTTGGGTGAGTATGTGAAGCCATCTGAGAGCTTCTAAATACTAGAAAGGAAATTTGTGAGACCCAATCCTGTACAAACCTCTGCCTGCTGAATCAACTGTATTCACTGTGTTCAGTATCCTATTCAGTAGAATTGCTCATGCTGAAAGAGAAGAATATGCCTAGGTCTTCACAGGACATTGGCCACACTATGAAAATCATGACAGAGTACTGTGTAGATGAAGGGACTAGGAATCAGAAGCCTTAAATTCCTCCCGTCCTTGCACAAATGTGTATTCTGATTGTGGCAGAGATCTTGAGACAGCAGGATATAAGAACATACTTTTAAAGCAATTAAAGTAGGACTTGAATTTGAGAGATGCTACATGCTAAAAGCCATTGAAACCAGGGATGTTTATCACTTGTGAAAATCAAGTAATAGTGCAGTGCCTAAGTATACATAGAATTAAATAATGAATAGCAAATGCAAAAACAAAATTGCTATTATTTTACCTGTATCTTGTGTTAAAAATGGGTCTAAAATGTCTATCTTATTTCTAGGAACACTGAGAGGTTTAGTGCATTCATGTTTGCACTGTGCTTTATGGTCCTTAGATGAAAGGCACTACTGATGCTTAAAGAATGATTATTATTGTAATACTTATTCTAAGAACAATAGGCACATTTGTTTTATTTTCCACCAAGCCCCTTTAAACACCAGGGTGTCCAATTAAGAATAAGGGCTACGATTTTAAGGAAACTTTGTAGTTTGTTTTGGAAACCCCAATTTTGCTATACTCTTGATTTTACCTTTTGGCCTAAATGGGGTTTTGTAGTTGGCTTTGGATCTCCTTAATTTTGTTATTCCTTGTAAAAATGTGCTCTCGCCAAACTATCTTTTGCATTTTAAGTAAGAATTCTATAAGCAAGTTTAGTTAAAGGAGAAATGGATGTGTGGTGTTAGTCATGTCAGGAAAAGACACTTAGGGCTAAAAAGATGTGAAATTTGAAGGAAGGAAAAAATTGAGAAAAAAAAAGAGAGAGAGATGGGAAATTTAGGGACAGTGAATATGATAAGACTATGTATGGAAATAGAGATACCAGTGGCATCAAAGAAACTGAGAATCTAAAGCAAAGAGAAAAATAAATATTTGGAGTTTATATATATACATATGAACCTGTGTACATGTCTTTTATGGTTTCCTAAAATTGTGTGGGTCTTCTAAAAACCACCTCATACAAAAGGAAGACAAGTAATAAGATTTAAGATTTTTTTTTACAGGCACTGGGAAAAGCAAAACTCAGATAGGACTGAAGGCTGAGCTCTTATAATCAGTTGGCATAAGGCAGATCATTGCTGATTGCCCTGCAGCTTTTTCAAGCCAGCCTATGCTAAGCATAATTCAAACCAGTGTCTTTTGCCACTTGGCAAAGAAAGAAAAAATTTGTGTCAGGCTGACAATTCCTTAATCCAAAGTCCTGTTCACAGAGGGAGCAAAGAACTGATGCTTTAGGCATTCTGACCCTCTTCCACGCGTCACAACCAGATATTCAGTTTCCTGGTCCCTGCTTTGATTATTAGATGCAATTGCCTTTTGAGCTCTTCATTTAATGGAAAGTCTCATAGCTGCTGTCAGAATATGGATGTCACTATTATTTACTTATTTAGTCATTTTACAGTGGGGTTCGGGATCTCAGGCAGGTCATTGTACACACATTTAATAAGTGACAATCCTGCCTCAAAATGATTTACAATCAGAACTGTTGATTCAGGGAAGTACTTGCACATACGTGCTCTTCTGTAATCACAAAACCACATGTTAACTTGCTGTCACACATCAGATGAAAACTTCCTTCAGTGCTCTCTGTCCAGAATTAGGTCCCAAGCTGAAAACATAACAACTAATTGGAAAATAAAGTAGGGGAAGTAAGGATTTCAGAGCACACTAGCAGGGTTTAAACACTTCCACAAGAAAATGATATTTATGCAATTGTGTTGTCTTCTGTCTTTCTACCAGCAGTAACTCTTAAACTTGGCCAATGTTAACCACCCTTGCCAGAAGGATGTGCTGCTCTGGATTAAATGTAGGTCTGTGAGCACAAGCACAATGCCCTCAGTTTATCCAGTTCCCAAAATGCCTCTAGTGCTGGAGCTTACGTGGCACCCAGCTGGCTGGAACTGCTCACGGTCCAGCAGTCAGGTAAAACAACACAGGTACAACCATGCTTTTAGCCACATGAGAACTTACACTGCAGAAAGGTCAAATATCAGGGTTTAGAAGTTCCACTTCCCAGAGAATCACTGGCTATTTGTTCTTGAGTAAAAGGGAGGGAATTTCTCAGCCCTTTGAAGGTGAAGGAATTTGGTGTTTCGTCCTTGTGGAGCAAGGATCTACCCTGTTGTACAGCCTGTAGGGGCAGAAAATATTTGTTTCCATTGCTAATAGGGGAAAAAGTAAATTAGAAGCAATAATCTTTGGGTCTGGCAGAGAATGTGCAGGTATTAGTTGCTTTTCAAATGTTTGTATAAGAGAGACTTGCATTTTCATGCTTTTGTATGCACCCAGGTTTGGTGCTTGCACATGCTCTGATTGAAGACCAACTGTGAACAATGCTTTTTAATTTAATGATCTTAATAAGCACATGGGGGAAGTGTCTTTACTGTATAGACACAAACAATGCTACATGCTTCAACATGAAACATAATTAGGGTGTGCAGTAAAATAAAGGGGTGAGGGGGAAGGGGTTATTTTTTAAAAAATGAGAACAGAGGTGACTTCCAACAAAACTTCAAAACCAGCTTGCCTAACAATGAACATAGCCCCATTCTTTTTAATCATCAACAAAATCTATCACACATGTTCTTTCAAGTAAAGTTTATTAGAAAGAAATTGCTACTAGAGAACCACATGTGAGCTCTGACTTGGCAAGGTCAGGCCAGGGCAATAAACCCTTGAACTTTACAAATATGCAAAGCTGACATAAATAACAAATTAAACCCAGCCAGGTGTAGAGCTGCAGTGAGCTGCTTGCCAGAAAGATTCAAGCCCTGACCAGCATGACCTCTGTTAGCTTGTGTGGAAAGCAGGGTCTTATCTCCTCGACTTGTTGTCCATTAGGGCTCATACCTGTGGGTTCAGGTCACCTTCTTCTCATTATCTTAGAAAAATTATACCACTTCATTAGAGGTGTTTGTTTAGCTCCTGAGTGTCCTCAGGCATTTGGATGTGTTGCTGGATGAGTGCTGATTTTGTCAGAGCAGGAGAGTAGGTGTTTTGGTTCCTCTTTTAGGGATAAGTCCAGGATCAACTAGCAAGGGAGAGTGTGGAGATGCCTCTGCTACAGGATTTGGTTAGGTAGGATGGAGGTGAGAGGACTGGGGTCTTTGACTACTATATAGTGTGACATATGCCTGGATAGCTAAAATCTGGCAATTAAGAAATGTAAAGGAACTGCAAACTGCCTGACTGGTCCTGTGACCCCTCTGAGGGTCTCTGCTCATGCTCACAGACTTACACATCACCTGAGTGCTATTTTGGATCGAGCCCCAAGAGATGCTTTAGAAAAAGGAGCCAATCCTTGCACCAACTTTAGCCATATCTATTGTAAATTCTCTGTGTAATCACAACTTCATTAGAAGTGTAATTGTCACTGCAATCAATCACAGTATCACTCTGAGCATCACTGACAGATTTCCAGAGGCGTTCAGCTGCGGATACACCATTTCAGTGGGATTTTCAAATGTCTCTTAAGCGCATTAAGCACCTAACTTGCACTGAATGCTCAAGGGGTTTTTAAAATCCCACTATGTGTCTCTCTATATCTTGCCCTTAAACAAGTGCTTAATTTTAAGTGCAGGTAGTTTCATTGATGTGTGTAGTACTACTTGTGTGGTTAAACATGTGCTTAAATGTGCAGTTAAGCCATGGCCCTAATGGATGAGGGAGGAATTTGGTGCAAATATACAGTGCTTTAAATATAAATTTTTTCACTATCAGACCTTAATTTTTGGATTCTGATTTGAGGCAGAAGCATTAAAAAAGAAATGTCTCTTTAGACTTGAAAATTGAGGAAATTTGCTCTGAGAATCACAAAAAGGGAATAATATGGCACGCTAGGGCATGATGTTCTACAGAATCCCTTTACAAGTGTAACCAGATTTTACAATCTTTCTGGTGAGAATTGCTTTGACTTTTTTTTTTTAAATGCAAAGCCAGACCTCTTGCAGAAACACTCACCCTGAGAGGCAATACTCTGTAGTGATTACTGAGTTGTTGTGTCCTCTTGAGCAATGTGTTTCACCTCTCTGTGCTTCTATTTTCCCTCCCACTGTCTTTGCTATTTATATTATAAGAACTCTGGGGCATGAACGGTCCCTGTGTTTGCATTGCTATCTCCATAATGGTGTTGTCTCTCTGCTGGGATCTCAGTTCTGTTGTGAGTAAAATCTAGTGACTATCTTGCACAATAAAAAACCCCTGTAGGAATAAGAAATTGGAAAAAAACTTCAACAACCAATTCTTGCTCTTAGTTACTTCAGGTTTTAGTTTTGTCTCTGAGTCACAGGTTATGGCTCTTCAACACGTGAGGTTTACATAGACTTGCTAAAGAGATCTGTCCTGATAAATGGGTCAAATGCTTTTTATAGAGTTATCCACTGGGCCCACTCCATCATAATGAAACTTCAACACAGACCTCCACAGAGCTCCAGGAGAGAAATCTGGGAAGGAGAAAGTGAAGGGAGATTGGGTGAGTTTACACTATGTGTTAAGTGGAAGAGCTGCAAAGAGGTTGGGAGACTTGTCATGACATGCAATTAAAGGCTCCTCTGGGAGTGTCTGTATAAACTCTACATGTAGCAGAAAGAAAACAGACAGCTGACAGTTGTACTGTGAAGTCTTAGAAGAGTATACAGTGTTCACTGCTGACACTCAAAGGCAATTTTGCTGAGTTCTGTGTAGTCTAAACACTTTTACTTAGACTTAGGGACAATTCCTGTCAAAGAGCTTGAATTTCTGTTCTAGCTGTTATGAGTTAGCTTCCAGATACCTCTCTTGAACTGAACCTGAGACATGCTTTGCTTGTTTTAGTTGCATTCCCATTTGATAAAGGTCCTTGCTAGTGCTCTTTTGCCTTTGCTTTTGGTTGTGGTTGGAGCATATGGCAGGTACCCTCTCTGCCTGGGTTCCTCTTTGGAGCACATCCTGGGATTCTTGGGTCAGGTTTTTTACTGTGTGTCTCTCGGATTTTCTTACAGTGTTGTGTGTGCATGTGTGATGTATTCAGAAGTGCAGAAGGGGAAGTACAGGGAAATGACAAGTTCTGCAAGAATTTGAGCATCAAGAAACAAATCAATCTTGGAAGGTCTCAGTCCTTAAGTACCTTGTGAACTGTGTTGGTGGCTGAGGCGGCTGATTGGGAGTGAAAGGATAAGAGGAAACCTCTGATCTACCAAATCCTTCAGCCCCCTTTTTCTTCATAGTGCTGAGAAGCCTGAATGAGGATTTGAGTTGATTTGAGGCTGAGTGGCTATTTAACATATTTAATTAGAAGGAAATTTCTGCAGATCTGCAGTGGAACTTGTGGTCAAAATGAAAACCAGCTTGGCATAGCCAGTGGAGGCAAAGGCCCAAACTTCTACCAGGCTCATTCAAAGCAAATACTTTATCTTCCTCTTAGCAACCTAGGTGAGGTCTCCAAGCAATGGTGTGAAGTTCAACAAGACCAAGTGTTGGGTCCTGCACTTTGGCCACAACAACCCCCTGTAGCATCAGAGGCTGGGGACAGAGTGGCTGGAGAGCAGCCAGGCAAAAAAGGACCTGGAGGGTCTGAATGACAGGAAATTGAACACAAGCCAGCATCTGCCCAGATGGCCAAGAAGGTCAATTGCATCCTGACCTATCAGGAATAGCGTGTGGCCAGCAGTACTGATTCTTCCCCTGTACTTGGCACTGGTGAGGCTGCACCTCAAGTCCTACGTCCAGTTCTGGATCCTTCAATTTAGGAAGTATATTGAGGTGCTGGAGCATGTCCAGAGAAGGGCAGCAACGCTGGGATGGGGATGACTTTACTACACAAAGACCTTAGAAGTCCTATAGGAGGAACTGAAGTAGATTTTTATTTCTTTCTAGATATAGGGGAATGGCAAATAAGAAGCAAACAACTTGAAATCCACCAGAGAATTTAGAGTGCAAATTTAATTTAGATGAGAACACTGTGGTGATGGGAAATATAGAAATTCAAAGTTTTGATGGTTGGACCAGTCTCAGAGCCTAAAGGCATATATCACTGAAGGGTATTAAATATTTAAAAGAAGGTTTATTTAGAGTCTCAAAACTGACAGGATCTTAAATACAAGATCATATGGCAAGAAAGCTCAACATCATTCTTGTCAGGGTGAATTAACTGTGCTATATAGCCCTGTATAAATAAGCAGCCATGGAAATTCCCAGCTTCATTTAAAGTCCTGAAAAACAAAATTATCTCCATTCAAAAGGAAAAAAAAATAAGGCCAGGAGTAGGAAGAAAGAGGACAGACTCAAGCTTTCTGAGCAATTTCATCAGCACTTGTTTCATGGGTAATGTCTCAATTATTTTAGCATCAGAATACTGAAGAATTGTATTTCCAGGGTCCATTGTTTATTGCCTGGTACAACTGGCATTAGTTGGAATGAATGACATTTATAGTTCATTTCATGATACAACTTTTCAGTTAAATCTTTCCCTTCTAGGTATTTCTTTGAGCTTTTGGGGAAGCTCTCCTCCTCAGGGAAGGAAGTTGCTATTATTATTGTAAGGAGATTCAGTCAGGCTCTACCTGAGAGACTCATTGAGAGTATTCATCTGTGTGTATCTTTTTTAATCCTTCTGACTACTGCATCCCCTCTTGCCTCAGAAAATAACTCTCCTTGCTTAGGCTGCTGAAATTTGTGACCTGACAGAAAACAGTTTGTCCCAGAATATGATAATGAATATCACTTTGTTGGTCATGCTCATGTAAAGGACATGAGACTCCCCTACAGAAGTGGCAGACCCTGGAAAGGGGCCTTGGCCAAGAGCCACAGTGGTGCACATGCTGTGTTACAGCCATGTAGACCTCCTTTTACCTTGTTTGTGCATCACAACATGCCTTGAGAATGTTTTAAGGATCTTCACCATGCCAAAAATTCTCCTTCTAAGCTATAGCAGAGCTGCCAACATGGTATTTGTACTGCTGTGGGAGCCTTTCTACTGAAGGTCAGTGGGGGAGTGTAATCAGTTTAGAACTGGATGTTGTAACTTACTTGAATGAAAGATTTTTTCTAAAGGTGACATTAAGATGAAATACTTAAGATAAACCAGAAGATTTGACTGGAAATTCACAATGTCCCTCTGAAACAGTCCATGCTGATTTACTGATCTTCCATTTTCAATTTATGAGCTGAGACCAGAGTATGCCACTGGAGGATGAGAATAGAGTAGTCATATTAGAGCCAGCTCATATATCCTACGGACAGACTTTGGAAGAATTAGAAAGTATAATAAAGTGCTTGTCCCTTTAAGACACTACTTGGTTCCTTGCCAATTTAGATCCTGGAGCATTAGATATTTTAAAAGTCCTTAAAACTGTCTCTTTTCTTTTTTTTTCCCTCGTTGTCTGAGGTTTTCACCTTTTAACAATGTAGAAACAATGGTAGGAGCATCCTTTGCTTTACAGCTTTCTCCCCCTACAGCTTATTGAGGGCTGAATTCTGTTCCCCATCACATTACTTTAAATATGAGATAACTCTTTCGAAGGCAGAACATGTCTGTGACAGGTATAAGAGAAAGAAAACATATCCTGTTTTGAAAAGCAAATTCTTGGTTTTACATAAGAGGAGTAACACTGGGATACAGAAGGGCATCCAGGTATTTTTCAAGCACATAAATACTGCCAGGGCACTGCAGTGACCTTTGGTCTCTGACATTTTCAGCTAATGGTCACCGTATGTGGCAAAAAAAGCTGACCCTGCAATTGCTGTGGGACCTGCCTGGAGGTTTGGATGTTTCCTTGGAGGGCAGCCACCTTATCAGTAAGCTCAGTGGCCTGAGGGTCAAACTCACAACTCCCAATGTGGGCTCAACTGCAGTGCCCAGTATAATGCACTCAACGTGGCTACTCCTCCCAGAAAGAGCCAGAGGGCTTTAGAGGTATAAAAATCATCCTGGAAATATTTCTGAAGTGAATTTTGTTCAAAACGACCATTCTGCTAAGGGTTTAAGTGCCTAAATAAGGATTTTATTTGAAGTTATTGTCCCAGAAAGTTTTCTGGAGGGTTCTCTCTGACCTGAGCTCTGAAATATGGCTTGCTACAAGGAATTTGAGGAAAGAGGAAAGGTGGTCTGGGACAAGAATGAAAAAAAAAAGAAGAAAAAAAGAGAAAGAAATAATAGGGCATCATGATGGGGCCATTTTATGAACAATACAGAGTAGAAAAAGGATCCAGGAATCTTTGTGCCATAGTAGATGAATGGAAACTTGTGATTCATTCCCCTGTTTGCAGTTCCTTCAGACCTGACTTTCCTTCTTGTTCGGACTCAGGCAGAGATCCCTCCCAGTTTTAGGCAGCAATTTTGTCTCACACAGCAGGGAGATTAAGCTTGCTTGAAAGACCTCTTTAAGGGAGGATTCAATGTTCCTTTTCTCTCTTCCTGAAGATTATAAGATAATGCATCTGGAACAACATTAGCTCATCCAGGTCTGTGTTTTTATTCTTGATAATCAAATCTCAGAAATCTCACTCTCCATCTGCCTGAACATATTTTTGGGTAAAGGGTAGATATCACCTACCACACATGGCTGTGGTCAGATATTGTGAGATCTTCTAAACATGAACAGAAAATTTCTGTCTTCTAAGTTATATCTAAACATTCCTTTTTCTCTTGTGCTGTATTTTCTTTCTGCAGCTGAGAGAGTCTTGGTAGTTCAGGCCAAGAGAATATGTTTATTTCTCCTTTGGTTGTGTTTACTCAGCAGACTCCCAAACTTGGGTTCAGGCTGCATTTACTTTCAAAAAAGAACGATTTTGATGGCCTCAGCCTTATTCCATATAGTACAGTGTCTACTTGTGTCAAGAGCTAGTATTAAGTCGTTGTCTGTCTGGATTAAGTGTTAAGGGTACAATGAAGAGTCTGTGGATGTCTTGTTAGGAGACATCTGGCCAAATGGAAGTAGACTTCCTTCTTAGTCCCAGCAACATCTGCATTCTTAAACAAAGAGTATTTCTTACAAAACCAAGTGAGTTTCCTGTTAATTGTAGCCTAGAAGTGAGATAATTACAGGATAAAAAAACTGCAACACATCTTAGGAGCTTTTAGGAGCTTATGACACTTTGTTTGGCCTTTTGTGAAAGCTATTAGTCATTTATCCCCTTTTAACTGCAGAGCACTGGAGTGCAACATCTGTGCTCTGCTTCACCTTAGGGCTTCCTCAGGACCACTGCAGAAGAGGTGGAATAGGTCTTCTTCCTACCACCATAAATCTCCTGTCTTGAACACCTGACTCTGTCTCACTAAGTTTTGCATTTTGTCAATGAGGGCATTACTTTTTTAGTGACTTATGCAAAAGTATTTTTCTTATAATGTTGACTATAACATTATAAAACACATTAGACATTGATTCTAGTCTTGCAACATATCTAATTATTAATTGTACATCTGAAAAAACAAATCCATAATGGGCACTAGTTTCAATTACACTGATATAAATTATGAAGCGGCTTAAGATTCCTACTATAGTGTGGATCAGTCACTCCTGCAGAAGACATTCTTAATGCAGCTTTCATGTTGTCCAAACATCCCCAAACATATTTATTCTTAAAAAGTGTTCTAAGGGAGAAAAAAATATTTTTTCCTCCTAAAGACACTGCATTTTATTAATATTTAAGCATTATAATGAGAAAGAATAGTGTTTTCTTCAGTATGCTAGCAAAATTTCCAAGTTTTACTTTTAGATATATGAACTATTTATTTTTTCATTTTGTATTTTGCTGAGCGATTATTTAACAAATTGATCTTTAGCAGTTGTCTGGATTCACTCTTGTGTTAGGAAAATTTCAGCTTCTTCTTTTGTTCAACATTTTTTCCAAGTAAGTTGCACATATCCATAAGATGATGATAAGCAGACCGAGGAGGGATCTGCAGAAATTGCCCTGCATTTTAGCCCTCAATTATACAAGGTGATCTTAAGAAAACAAGAAGTGAAGTCTTGAAAGGTCTCTGAATAGCAATGGAAAAATAATTCATGCCAGATTGTGCCGTGTTAGTACCAAAGAGAGCCTCCTATAAATTGGTTAACACAGAGAGTTGATGCACATACTTCACACTTAAAGAATAGTTTCTTTGATTTTGCAAACTAATAAAAACAGGTGAGTAAGAAGCCTAAATGCCAGTGAAAGTCAATGAAGAATAAGGGACTTGAGTCATGAAGCATTCAAAAATGCCCTGATGGTGCAATGAATTCTGACTATGCAGCAACATCAACCAAACAAATAAAAGGTCTTCAAAATTATAAAGTCTATTGTCATTCAAAGGGTGAAATTAGAGAAATCAGAATGGCTTCATGACAATTCATCTGATAGTCTGATGGTCTAAACAACTGCCTTATAAACTGCAGGAAGATAGGTCTGAGGGCCTTTGCCACCTCAGATCTGTAGAGGAGTGGAAAGATACAATAGTAAATTATCATAATAATATCTGATTCACAAAGACTTTCAGCAAGTCTATCGATGTGACAAAGTGAAAAATAGAAGGTGTCTGGTTAAACTTAGCTACCTTTACAAATAAAGCCTAATGGTGAAATTCTTTCATTTAAGGGCAACTACGAGCGGAGGTAGGTTTCTGTCAGAAAGTGAAGAAGTTATTTCTTCCCTTGGTGAAAGCACATGGCTGCTGTTTGCATGGCTGTACCAGTTCAAGCACCTGTATAACTCAGTCATTTTGCCAACCGATGCATATTCATAGCAGCACAAGTTGTTTAACATAGAATTTGGAAAGAAATTCTTTTTCTTCATCATTTACTTTCTGCCACAAGTCATCATGCAGTTTATACACCTTCAGACAGTACTGAATTAACATCATCATCCTGCCACTCAGGTGACTCCACCACACTCAGGTAGTGACCAGAATGATGATCTCCAAATATTCCTTGAGAGAAGCATTTGCAAAGAGTGTTAGGCTGCCACTTGATCATATAGAGTGATGGCAAATATTTATGGTTAACAAAGGCATGGACAGGATGCAGAATTGATTCACAAATGCTTTTTGGCACAGAAAAAGTCACCCAAATACTCAGTGAGTCATATTTGAAGAGAATAATTGGAACCGCACTGTAGGCAGTCTGGAAACCACATCATCTCAATCCAAGTGTCTTTGGAAGGGGGCTAAGAAGTTCAGTTTTACCTACACAAACACAAACTGTATGTAATTGTTTAAAAAAACCCCAAAGGTGGAATACCCCCTGAAGAATAATTTCACAGAGTCATAGAATGATTTGGGTTGGAAGTGACCTTAAAACCCCTCTAGTTACAATTCCCTGCCATGAGCAAGGACACCTTCCACTAGACCAGGTTGCTCCAAGACTTGTCCAATCTGGCCTTGAACACTTCCAGGGGTGGAATTTAAATGATTCAAGCAGACCAGGTGAATTTGAATTTGTTCAAGATGAGGCCTGCACAGCATTTCACTAGAGGTTCACAAGTAGGATGTAAGATCCTGAAAAATGAATTAATGCAAGGGGACTTGCTCTTTTCCTTTCTCACATGAAAGGTTACTCCTCAGTTGGCACAGTTCCTGCTCTGCTAGTTCATTCCTGCCTCAGGGGAAGGACATTATTTACTAAATCTGTTTTGGGTTTTAAATAGGAGGTTTTGCATTGAAATAGATGTCTGAGCCAAACCAGCAAAACTTGTGACATCTGACAGGAGCAGAGGAGAGGCAGTGGTAGACCAGAATGGCTGCCCTCAAAAATGGGAGAGAAATATTACAACTGAAAGGAAACCTCACTCCCTGCATTTGTGTGTTTTCTTAATATGTAACATTCACATATTATAACTACTTGGTGACAGTCTCTAAACCCCCTCTGACTCTGGGATTCTGTTAGCTCTTTTTAATCATAATTTAGGTGTGAGGGTTAGGATTAACAGCAGGCAAACATTAACCATAGCTGCTGGACCTCAGTGAGCCTACCAAAATTGGAGAGTGGGTTTGCCAAGAGAATAGTCATTGGGGAAAAATGAAACTCAGATGTATTGAAAATGTAAAAGAAAATTGCAAGCAGCACTGGGAAGAAAGTCAATTGGACAAAATAGGGAACTGTTGCAGCTCCTGATAGAAAAGGTGAGATTCAGTGAAAAAAACAATAGTGAGAAAGAACAGGAACAAACCAGAAAATAATGATATATCAAAAGGATGCTTATCGTTTACAAAAAGGGTTCTGAACCCACAAAATAAGAAAAAAATTCATATTACCCTCTTTGGATTTGGTGACTTGCACTGTGGCAGTGGAACAAAACTCAGGGATAGATGGCCAAGCTATACATATACAAAGCTATGTTGTGTAGGTAGGTCCAGAAGATGGCCAAGCAGGATGGACAGAAGGAATATAGGAGAGCTGTGTGTTATTTTTTAACAAAAAGGAGTTATTACTGCTTTGCCAGGTGGGTTGAGGCAGAAATCTCATACCTCTGAAAGCAATACCAGATCCCAAGGGCTGGCTCCATGGAAATCTCCTCTATCCACAGCATTCATTAGGCCATTTGCCTCTATAAAGATCAGACAAATTTATGTTGAGCTAGGTCACATGAGGCCAAAACCTCACCTGCTTCAGGCTTTCAGGACTGTACTTTAATGACAATTTAGGATCTAATGGAAGGCCAGGAAAAGGGTCATTTTATATCTGGAATATACTGGTATCTAACGCCAAAATGATGTAATATATCTGATTGCACATTATGTATAAATCAGGACAGCTCTCAGTAGAAGGACCATATGTTTTCCACACCGAAGGAGATTTACAGATTCCTGGGAATACCTGCCTGGGTTAAGGCACTGTGACTTTTTCTCCCTTCCCAAAATGCTTGGTTTAAAAAATAAACATGAACTAACAATAGCAACAATGACCAAAAAAAATTCCCAAAGCCAGTAAGTGTGTAGTCAGGCATTGCTGCCATAAAGCTCAGTGCTGGCATTCTTTTGGAGCATGGGGTGGGGGGAGTTGCTGCATTCCCCTGGAATGCAGCGAATGGCTTGTAAATTAGAGTCCCTAATGAAACCACACTGGTGTCCAACTGCAACAATCATCTGGTTAAAATCAGGCAGTAATTCCACTAATTTTACTGCCCTTCTCCCAGCCCTCAACGCCTCATTTAGGAAAAATGTTTATGTTCCTCTCAAAACACCTGCATTTTAACTTGGGTCCCCAAAGGAATTATTTTTATTTATTTTATTATTTTATTATTTTATTTTATTTTCTAATTTTTATTATTTTATTTTATTTTATTTTCTAATTTTTTTATTTTATTTTATTTTATTTTATTTTATTTTATTTTATTTTATTTTATTTTATTTTATTTTAAGACTGTTGTGAAATGCAGCATCCCTCCCTTTTCTGAACTGCAGCACATGAATACCCTGGGATTCCCAATCTTCAGGCATGTTTAACTAGCACTATTTTTCTTACACACTTCACAAGCTTTGCCATCCCATATATTTTCCACCCACAGTTGCTGTCCAGAAGTGTTTAGGATATATTTTTTCCCCCCGTCTCAGTAAATGATGAAATAAAACTATGTAGAGCTGTTTGCATTGTGACTAAGGAAGTTAAGGTTGATGGAGGTGATAGTGACTGACACTTATCCAATTTCAGGCTTTCCAAAATGTCTGTGGTTCTTATCATGATTTAGTCTCTACCAGACCTTGTAGACATTAAACAACGAGAATGAACACTATCCTTACTCAGAAAAAGAAACAGTATATAGGGGATGCTGGAACACTACCACGATGTGCTGTGAGATCTTACCATCTGCTATTCCATTAGAGTGAGTTATTCATTTTGTCTCCTTAGTTTCATGTTCATTTAAAGCTTTGATAGATTATGACTAAAGATCTCCTTCAAAAGTTGTAAGCAGATATCCCCAGCTCATGATGATACCATTTCTTGAAGCACAGGCATCCCAGACAGGGGAAATAGGTTTCCCATAAACAGTCAAGCATCTTCCTTTCTCTCCAGACCACACAATCCTGAAATATTTGGCCTGTCAGCAAATTCTGGAAGAAAACAGATAAATTTCCCATTCCCCAACCATCTGCAAATATCTCCATTCAGTTTACTGAATTACTGAATTAGTAAGTCTTTTTGATCAGGTCAAAGCCCCAGCCAGGCCAAGGTGTGCCAATGCTGAGGTACACATCATGGTAGATCAGGGAGGTAAAACTGGGTGCAGCATCAAATTCCCTTCCTGTTTCACCTTGGAAAATAAAGAATCAGGACTATGTAAAGTATTGTAGCCATCTATATGACTAGGTTTATTTCCAATTATAACTGAGTGGAATGAGAATTTTCCATACTAAGCAAATTCCATGGAGAACACTAATTTGTTGAAGTTGAAAATGAAACATTCTTTAGCTAGCAAGGAAAATGCTGGCCATGGTGAATTCTGGAGAAGCTGCTCATGAAAAAATGGTAGCTTGAAGCATTCAACTCAATAGTGAGGCATCTCCCAGTATCTACTTTCTTGCCCTCACACCACCATTGCATACTCTTGATGGTAGTAAACTTGGAGTCGAACATGCCTAAAGAAGGGAAATGGTGGTTTGTTTTGGTTTCTGGGTCACTTGGAAAATAGCAGAACCTTTGATGTTCTCCCAGTAGAGAAAATAGTTAGAAATCTCTACCCTCCACAACACCAGAAAAGAGTTCTCTTCCTTTTCTGCTGCTGATTTGATAATATAGTTATTCTGGACACATGGCAAAATATTTAAGTGGGAAGACAATGTGCCGATTGCATTTAAGCCTGATGGAGAACTCTACAGCCATGTAGAAAAACTGTGCCACCCCTCAGGGAGTGCCCTGGCCCTTTTCTCACTGAGTTGAAGGCTAAGAGCAGAGATTGGTCGTGTCCACCAAGGCCTGAAACCCAGAGCAAGATGAAGGAAAAGGAAAAAACTTAACTCCTGGCCACACCTGGTCACAAGAGCAGATTAAGGAAAAAGAGAAAGACCTGTTAACAGCACCCAGAAACACTGGGGGTGGAGGGCAGGGGGAGACAGTAGCTCAGGAAAAACAGCAAAACCACGTCCATGCTTAATCTCAAACTTCAAAGAAGAAAATTCCTCAGAGCTAATAGATCCCCAAACAAAATACGGTCAGGTATGGAACATGTGGTCACCACAGCATCCTGGAGGCTGCGAGAGGTGAAGGCTTACAAAAGCAACTGGGATTCTTCCTCTTTTTTTTTTTTCTCTTTCTTTTTATTTCCCCTTCCCCCAATATTTTCTGCTTGCCTGCCTCCTTTAAGCCTTTGTTTTGGGCTAACTGCATCTGAACTCCCTTGGACTTGATAGTGCTGAGCAGAATACACAAATGTAATCCCAATAATAAACGGGAACGGAGGAAATATAATTTTGAGCACTGTATCACATCCAGTTTTAATTAAAAGTATCACAAGCAGATTTATGTGTGGTATAACTTCTCCTGCTGTTTCCAGGTTGTATTTATCTTCTAATTTGATTGTTTTTTGGTGCCGTTTATGAAAGCTGCCTCCCAACTAGAGATAATGCTGCATTTTAACACTTTAGCTGAGTTTGTACTTTCAGTGAGCTTTCTGCGTTTTGAATTTTTACTCAATTTGACATCTTTCTGAGAGCTGGCAGAAGTAATGTGTAGCTTGATGGTTTAAAATGTGCAGTTGTTGGAAGGTAGGGAAGGAACCTTTCTTCAGCTGACTCTTATTATGAACTCACTGCTGGGACTGAGACTCCAAATCAGCAAATAGCATCCCATTAAGGTCAAAGAGCCTGTTGAAGAGTGTGAGTCTGTATGAGAAAAAGAGAAAGTAGGGAAGATTCCCCTCTAAGGTGCTAGAGAAAACCTATTTGAAAGTCAAATATTTGAATTTTTTTGTGAATATAGTTCTTCTTGTAATTTGAATGAACTTAAAGCTTCAAAACTCTGCTATTTCTTCCAATGTTTAGCTAATATATACCAGAAGTGATAACGGTTCCCTTTTACCACTGAGATTTGTAGTTGGTTGAGATATTAATAATCTCCTAATTTCTATGTTTTCCTTTCTTTTGGTCTTCAGGGAGCTCTGGAAGCTAAATAAGAAAAAAGGTAATTTTACTGTGAGCTTTTTTTGCAGTTTGACAGGTGAGAAGTGGAGAAAGAAACTGCTTTTCATAAGAAAACAGCAGAGCTAAAATTAAAAGTAGAACTTGGCTCTTAACAACTCTAAATTACTAGACAATTTGAAACCCACATTGCACTGCTTGACTTTTTGCTTGGAGAAGTCAAACCAGAACCTCAAACACATCCATTCTCAAACCTTGGGAGATTTCACATCCTGATCTGAGCTCTGCAACATGCTCCCATTTCTGATTAATGCATACCAAACCTACTCTGTTATAAAGTCAAATCAATGCCAAATGTGGTGGTGATTTTTTGATAGGGAATAAGCAACATCCACCAATATATTTAACACAGGTCAGTAGACAGCCTACAGTCATGACAGTCTTGAACTAGTGACCTAGAAATGAAAGACTCCTTAATCCCTTTACCAAATCCTAAACCACTCAATTCCTGCCCCACCTCAGCAGCCAAGGTCTTTTATAGATGTGCTGGAGGGTAATATGTGAGCCAGCAGAGTGTAAATTAAAGAGGGAAAAAAGGCTCTATTTGCAATAACATTGTAATTGTGGAATTTGAGAAAATAGGGGACTCAGGAGAGGTCTTCAGTCAGCTCGTCTCAAATTCAGTGCAAATTTATTCTGAGAATATTTTGGCACCTGCAAGCAGCCCAAAACTTTTATAAGCATCATAGCAGGGGGAAAATGATGCAAGTGAAAGACTGCAGATAGACTCAGAAAAAGGTCTTGATTGTTCATCTGACCTGTTGGCTTCCTCTGTTGCTACATGAGTTTACTTTTATGACTGTCTAACTCCACTGATTCCCACAATGACATTACAAAGTCTCACTGGAATACAACTGGAGGGTTTAATCAGATCCCTCACTTCAGCTCTACAGGGATGAAACTCATGCCTTGGAAAAGAAGAACAGAAGGCACAGACATCCATCTCTTAAATCCTGTGTTGTTTAATCTGCTTTCTTAATTTTTGTCCTGATATTGACATATGAAGTTCTCTTCTGTGTTTTCTTTGTCCTTCTCTCAGGTCCTGACAAGATGAACCATGAGAAAAGTATTCTTTTCAGAAGCTGTAACATAACAGACCCTTAAAAAAGGAGTGGGATTGAATTCTAATTGAATTCAAAGCTACACAGCACAGAGCAACAACAGCAAACTCTGTGCCTGTACAGTTGGAATTTTGCTGCCAAATGTGGTTAAACAGTTTTTCACTTTTCCCCAAAACATGAACATTGTCTAAGTAGAAAAGTATTTCCATTTGTAGAAGGGACTTTTTTCATTTTGTACATCTGCAGGCATAAAAGGACTATAATAGACCACAAATTAGGTCCGGGAACTGAAATAAGCTCAGCTTGTAACTGAGACCACAGGTCTGTAAAAAAAATATAGCATCATTTTTGGGTGAGCTCTTTTTTTCTTGTTTGTTTGTGTTGTTTTTTTTTCTTTTATGGCAAAGCAAATGAAAACTCATTTTATATTCAAATATGATACCATCTGTTCCCTGAGTTAGAAAAACTGGGTGAACTGATCCAATATACATTGCACTAGAAGGAGGGGAACAAATGCAGAAAATATCTCTTTCTCTCATCTCTCTCCTGTTTTTTGTCCCACTGTTCCATGACTTGACCACAAAGGACTTGCAGATGACATGAGTGGGTTTTTTCCTCTGTTTGATCTGATCTCTCCATTCTTTTGGGCTAGAATTTTCCTTTTCTCTGTGTGATCTGATGTCTGTCTCCTCTTCCTTTTGAAACAGTGTCTCCTAATGCTCTTTCCCTGAGGTGAGAGAGAACAGATCACATAGGATCTATTACCACAGTCCTGTGGCACACTTAAAGAAGTGATGATGTTGGGCTTGAAGGAGAGATGTTTGCCATAGGTGACACCTACCTCACTGCTATTTTTGTTCAAATCTTCAACTCCTCCCATGGTTCCATGCAGTGGAGAAGTGTACCTGGCAGGAATGGCTTTGACCAGTAAAGTGACCAAATGCTGTACTGTGTCCATAGAAGCTGAAAATCCCACCATGACTTCTGGATCAATCCCATGAAACTCCTTTTTATTTTTGACTATTTGGCTATTTGTAACCAGGAACAGAATAAAGCAGATCCCTTGCAATCACCAGAAGCACTGGACTGTCATTGGGTGGTAACTAAATAAAAAGAGGAAAGGGACAAGTAAAAAACTACCATGTGTGAAAATCTCTTGGGAATGCAAAAAATACTTCTATATAACTTAATAGCTCATTAGTTGAAACTGCATTACAAACTGTTCCTGCAACAACAGCTACCCTAACCTGCCCTCTTAAAAACAAAAAACAACAACAACCCAACCAACCAACCAAAAAGAAAAAAAAAAGAAAAAGAAAAAGAAGAGACCCTAAGCTAAACTGAGCCTGACAATGGCTGGTTGTGAGGCATATGTTAAACAGTTTTGGGTTAACATGGGCAAAGGAAATCAGCTATGAAACTGCATTAAGGAAATATGAGACTACTGTAATCTGCATAAAAATAAATTTGGGTATATTCCCAACACACAATCGCACTGTGGAATTGCAGGAAGTGGGCTAATGGGAGGGAAGCTTTGCTTTCCCTAAAGAAAACCTGCCCAGGATTATTTTTTTTTGTAAAAATAAAGCTACTTTCATATTCCTCTTATATTGCTGTCCTGTGTTTGGAGTTCAGTGAATAGTTTGTATTAAATAATTTCCTCTGTGAAATGAACCTTCTGTTATTATTGCTCACAGACTGTTGATAACATGCTGGGGTTTCCTGTGCTTACTCTTCATTTCTAGTTGTTCAACAGCTTGAAATTATATATATGTATTCCTCTAAGGACTGATCCGTGTTTGGGTTGAGTGTTTGATACCTTCATGGCACTGGAGCTGTGTCAGTTATTCTGACAGGTTTCCTCACTTTTAACCTTTTCTGTGGGAGGGGTATGTCACTGGAGGTCCCAGAAATACAGCAAATCCAAGAATAATTCCTGGTGGGGTGGGCTCTGGAGAAGGCAATGTAAGAAGAAAAGGCTGTGTGAGCCTTTTCCTGTACTCACTGAAGTTGGGGATGTGGCATAACTCCTGTAAGTAGGGGCCATCACCCAAGGAGACTTTTTGTGCCTCTCCAGTGCTGTCCCCTGGCTGGAAGGCAGCAGATTGCTACAGCCAGCCACTACACAGGCTTCCCAGTTTGCAGGAAACAGGATTGGGTTTTTTATCTTTTGGCTTTGCTCCCATCTGAACAACAAACAAGAGTTTTTAAAACCTGGAGCGAAGCAAATCTCTTGTGTTTCTGCCCAGGAAATCCTTGGGGCTAATGGGGTGCTCGTGTTGGGTGCCACTGCCTGGCAGCATGTGGTGCTACACAGTCCTGGGACACTGTGGGGA
Organism: Pithys albifrons albifrons; assembly: GCF_047495875.1. NCBI lineage: Eukaryota > Metazoa > Chordata > Aves > Passeriformes > Thamnophilidae > Pithys > Pithys albifrons. The sequence goes on along the minus strand of NC_092470.1, from coordinate 16,748,046 downwards.
CAATCAGGGCACTTGGGGTCTTTGTCTGGGCCGCTTCTTCCTCCAGCCATGTAGTTCAGAAATCATGGCTGACTGGCTAATTCATCATTATTTTTCCCTTCCAAAATTCCCATTAGGGAAAAGGGAGCTCAAGATGTTCAATAGCTTGTTGGAACATCAGGTGCTCAAGAAAATAGGTATTTCACTACTTTTTTTGCTAAAACCCAGGTTGGTTGAGCAGTTCCAGAGCGCTCCTTTGAATGTACCCATAGTCCCACCTCCCAAGGACCCAGGAAGTTGTGGAAAAGCAGGCATGGTCTCAGGACTGTCTGTCACTCTTCTGCGAGCAGTTATTTCACATAGAGAAAAAGAGGGAGCAGAGGGAAATAACCATTGCAGCAAGAAATGTGTCTAATACTTTTCCTCTTTGAGTCACTGAGGCTGCCAGCTGGGTGTTTGCTGAAGGAAGGCAGTAACAAAATAAAGAGCAGGACAAGGAAGGACAAAACTTACTTGGCCAAAAGCAAATCCAAACTTTCATATTGTAAATTTGGAGGAAGGAATGTAGTCCCCTCCTTCCTTCCCCACCACTCACACACACAAAACAACCTGAAGCTTGTAGTTAAGAAAATAAACTGCAGAGAAAGCCCCTGAAGGGCCTTGGCAGCAAACTGTTCCCACTAAATTGGGAATCTGCACACTCATAGTCTGAAATAAATTAAGAAGCTGGGGAGTGGAGGGGAGGAAGAAAGGAAGGGAGGGGGAGAAGACAGGGGAAAATCAACAGCTCTGGGGTGAAACACAGGTTGATGCTGCCTCATCATTTTTGAACCTAAAATAAAACAAGCAAATTTTCTTTAACTGCAGGTCAAAATAAAAGGGGAAAAAAAAATCTTCCCTCATCTGTTCATGGTAATTACTAACAGAACTCAGCCCCTGCCAGCTGCAGAGTTCATGGATAAATGGAGGGACACATTATTCTCTCTCTCTGGGATCAAAACCCCAAACTTTGTATCTCAATTTGCCTGTGGTATGTCTTTCATATACTCTTGCAAAGTCATTTTGTTAGGCTGTTCAGTCAGGACTTTTTCATCAGACAAAAATTGTGATGTTTGCAGGCTTTCAAGTTTATTTTAAGTTTGCTTCTGAATGAGAAACATGACTCCTGCAATTTCCCAAACTTTTATTATGTCATTATAGTGCATTTATTATTGGATCTATCCACTTTCCTTGTTAGCAGCCAGTCCCAGCAGGGCGGGTTCATAATCAAACCTACAGACACTGGCTGCTCTGGATGCAATGGGGTGTAGAAGTTGGTACTCTAGGGATATGCCTGCAAACCACATGAATATTTGAAAGGGAGGAGATTATGCACCAGAATATCTCAACTATTTACTCTGTGATCCCAATGCAAACTAGTTACTGGTTTTCTGTAATAAGTCACTTGTAATGTCCCATGGCATGGCATTCTCTGGTTCATTAGCTGTTGTAGAAATGGCAAGTATAGACCTTGCTGAGCACAGTGTACCTAGATGAAGGGAAGGGGATCCTCTTCCTGATAGTGGGCACGGGCTGATTTTTATGTCAGCTTAGGGTCCTGTGCCAAGCACAGACAAGCAGAACAGCCTTGAGGTTTCTCAAAGTTGTCACAAGAAGTGAACTTGTAACAAATGACGTAACTGAGTGAAATAAAGTTTGCTTGAAAACTGCTGTGATTAAACAAGCTGGTTGCACTGAAGAATTCACACCATCATACTGCTGAACATCTCCACAGATAAAAAAGTCCTTCCATCACAGAGAGTAACAAGCAATTAAGAGTTACAAACTGTGTGCGTGTCTGTGTGTTTGCATGCACTGTTTCAGGCAAGACAATAATGGGGTTGGTGCTTGTGCTGTTTGTAAAGGTAAAGTTTGACTCATGTTCTTTGCAGGACGTTTAGCAAGACCTAGAAGACATGTGATTTCATCATGATTTGCTGGTCATGAGTAAAATGAGTGATTTGTAGTATTTTTTTTTTAACCTCTTTGTCATGTGAGCCTGGAGACATTTTCTGGTGCAGAAGTAGTAGAGAGTGATTAATGAGAATTATAAGAATTTTTAAGGAAACTATTACAGCATTTTTGAGAGTAAGAGACAGCATGAGAAAGGAGGAGTAGACATAAGAGCAGAGATCAGGAGATCTAACTATTATCTGTCTCACATTTGCTATGTGCCCTTTGTCACGGCCCCATGTGTTAGTTTCCTTACCATAAAACAGACAGGGTTATCTTCTTTCACTACATTTCAGGACACTGGAAGGTTTAATTCATGCTTCCTTGAAAAAGGCTTTGACATCCTGGGGCTGAAATGCAAAGCCTTCTTTTTATGATTCAGGGGTTTATTCATTTTAATGTAGGGATTTTGTTTGTTACTTGTTGCTAAAGACATGGCACCGTGGCTTGAAAGTGAACTCACTCTGTCCTGGGAAGTCAGTCTGATGGACTGCAGCATTTCATTGATGCATTTTAATGTATACCTTTTATACCTTCACCACTGTGGAGTGGAAAACTGACATTATCTGGTCCGATCTCCTGCTTTCTCACTGGCTGATTACACAACAGAAGAGGCTAGGCCTGGGGCAGATCTATTTTCTACACCTATTATGCTGTTGCACAGTTGAAGTTCAGTTGTTAGCTGCTTTTAAAAAGGACAAATGTGCTCTAATTTTAGAGGATCATAGCAATCGTTTTTATTTCAGTGGAGAGGAAAAATGGAGGAAAAAACCAGCTTGGAACTTAATAAACACCTTAGCCTGCAGCCTTCGACTTTATTCATGAGGTTTTTTATCTTCTCTTCCACTCTCCATGCACTCACTGCATCTTCTTTACTGCACAGTCTTAAATTACCATTGCAAAGGTTATATGTTTATTTACAAAGAGCTGGCTATGAATGGTGATCCTAAAGGCGAGGAGGGTGTCTCATGGCAATAAACATCTCTTGCTCTCTTAAACACCAAGGCCAAATGAATAAGGTGATGTTTAGTGCCTCAGACATATTATGGTTTATGGCTTCATTAACTACCTGACCTGTATTGTGTGCAAATTTCATCAAAGTTAGATGCATATTTATTCCCTGAGGTGGGCTGGCTGATAATGTTCTTATTCTTAAAGGAACAGCACAAGTAATTACTTATAATTAGTGTCGTGAAAGTAAGGGAATTTTGTGAGGTAAGGTAATTTCACATACCTGAAATTTCACTTAACACAAAAAAGCCAGTGCAATGCATATTTATACTCAGGTAAAACTGAAAATACATGAATAGTTTTAGCCTTTTAAGAAATTAAACAAACAAACAAACAACTCTCAGACAAATTTTTGTCTGGGGTAATGTAGATCTCTTCACCAGAGCTGAATCAGGTCTTTAAGATCAACTGCATGTGAAACCTAAATTGTTCAAATTTTTTACCCCATCCCATGCCATCTCCTTTGCTTTTTGCTCTGCATAGTCTTAGCTAATCTTAGGATCTGTTTCATTTCCCTACAGGGTGATGGGAATATTAGTAACACTGTGGATTTTTAAAAATTATAATTATATGTACAGACCCTCACCAAACTGGGGCTACACTGTAAACTTGAATTTTAATCTGCTGTCTGACTGCAGACCAGCTTTTTTGGAGCACAAAACTTGTCTTGAAGTGGTTTCATACGGAGATGTTGTGATGAGAGTTTCCCTCTATAAGAGGGTTTATTACTCATGAAACAACTGCAACCAATGCAAAAGGGTCTCTGTGGCTCAGAAGTGAGTTCACTGCCTTTTCTGCTCATACCTGCCCATTTTGAACACACCCCATGGCCACAGTAGTGTTTGTGGGGTTCATAAAAACATTGCTCCAAATTCATCTGTCTTTACTGTAATTGAGGTATTTCTCACAGCCTTGAAGGTCTGATGTTAGCAATGCTTCTGGTGTCAGAATTGATCAGCTTTGAATTTACTGGTGAGTTAAAGGTAGCTTAAATGTCTGTGTCCCTTAGGTAGCTTAAATGTATGTGACCCTTTGGTAGCTTAACTGTATGTGGCCCTTCCACTCCAGCCTCAGTCAAAACAACATGTGCTGTCTTTCCAGTAACATGATCACAGCTTTCTAGCCCTTACATTTCCATCAGGGCCGAGCCTACTGCTCTAATTGTTCCAAGCACTTACATTTTGAATTCTATCAGACCAGGAAAAAAAGGCACTGGAAGCAACCATGTTCACATCTTCAAAGGACAAGTTGGTGGCTGACTGTAGGAGACAGCTTTATGAACTCCTGAAGAAAGGACTTTTGGAGAGTTGCATTTAAAGTTTAACTATAAGTATACGATGTATTTTGCCATGTGCACTAACTTAACCAGAGAATGTCATGGAGCTGATTCTGAGAAATTGGATGTCTGTGGTCTAACCACCAGCAATAGCTGCAGTGCATGATGAATGGCCTATGGTCAAAGTACATATCCTGAACATGGGGAAGCACAGTTTAAACTGCTGTTCCTCTGTGGTGGTAATGTTGTTCTGTGGCACAAGGAAGTTTTCATATTCTGTGAATGTTTGCTTTCCAGCTACTGCAAAAAGAAAACTTTAGCAATTAACGAGAACAAAATAAAAAAAAAAAGAAAAAAATTATCTTTCTCAAGTGCCCTTGAGATTTCCCAGATGGCAAGTTGAGCTTCACCCTAGGACTAGATAATGATCCCTACTGTCCATGAGGTCCTCTCATCAAAGCAGCTGAGCCACCGTTCGGATTGAATGGACCCACTTCTCCTGTGACTGGATCAGAACTTTCTTTTTCTCCAAGGCAGGAGAGAAATTCCTGTGGACATTCATTGCAAGTGGGCTGAGGCTCCAACAACTGCTTGCTAGATGCTTGGCATACTTCGTATTTGATGTTCCTTGACAGTTTTCCAGGGGTCAAGCACAGGGTGTGCTCAGCCTCATGCTTCTCCTTGGTCTTTTGCTAGTTTCTTCCTGGGAATAAGCTCTGATCTCACATAGAAGTTTTTGACTTGGTAATTCATTTGGAGCAGTATTTGCTTACTATGCTTCTTGCAGCCATGGCCAGACTGTCTCTATTCTTATAGGAGTTGAAATATGATTGCTGGGCAATGAGCATATCATAGGGAAAAACAATGTGAAAAAGGAAGGATTGCACATGGAAATTTTTTTTTTGATATTTTGGAATCAAAAGCAACTGCAAGCAACCTTACCTTGGTATCTGCCACTGCTCTTCACAACTCCTTCCTTTCTGGCAAAGGAGTTCAACAGATAAATGTCTCTTTGACAATAGTCCTAGTCTTGGAAGACAAAATACCTGCCCTAATTCTGCTGATATATGTGGAACCAGCCTTTTCCCAACTTTATCATGTCTCTTTGGGAAACTTTCTGTACTTATACTGCTGCTACCATAACTCTCTCTGAATTTAGGGGACTTTTTTTGTGCAATTGCCTCAAATTCATGACATTGAATAAAAAAACCCTAAACAATTAACTAGGTCAGTTGCAATATCTATAATAGATACAGATTAATTCTGAACTCCCTCTATCCTTTATAGCTGAAATTAATCTTTCTTTCCATTTTATTAACAAATGAAAAGAAATGCAACAAAGACAGAGCCATACAGAGGAGAAAACAGTTCCTTGTTTAGAAAGAAAGGGATAACATTTTCTAAGAGTTATCCAAAATGGGGGAAATTTCCTTTATTTCTTTTACTGCAGTCAGATTAAAAAGTATCTAAATTATGAAGCTAAGGGAAGACTTTTTGTTTCAAGGACACAGAAGAGATTTTAGAAGTCAATATGCTCTACCTTATTGTGGCTTTTCCCAGCACAGGTGAACAGGGGCACCAGTATTCCAGATACTACACAGCAACAAATGCTTACACTTTTAACTTTCACACATATGTACAAGGCAAAGGTAAAAGGAGGCAAAAAAAACCCCCCAAACCCAAACAACCAAAAACAACACCCAAAAAAATCCATTCAAACAAAATAAAAAAGTAGAGCAAAAAGACAAGGAAAGAATGAGAAGAGCAATATGCCTAAGTAAAAAGATAAAGATTTACAAGGACAAGGACAAAATTAGATAGACAGTGTAGAAAGCCAATGAAAGAAAAAACATTTGACCATCAGAAATGCAATGTCAACACTGACCTGGCCAAGTAAGTAGAGAACAACAGCTTGTGAGTGTTTGAGAAGTCTCAAACCTGTTAAGCTTCTTCCTTGAAAATTATACTTTTTGACTTCCAAGTTATTCAGCCTTTCTCCTTTAGTCTTCTGCCCTCAACCTTGACCTCTGCTATTTGTGTAGTGTGTTAGTAACCAAGGTTAGCAATCTGAAAAAGTATGTAAATGTAGATGAGAGAAAACCCCAGAAATCTGCAAAAATTTTGAAACTTGAAATACATGCAGCTTTTATTTTCCCCTAAGTGCTATTCAATCTGTAGGGGGGAAAAAAAGCTTGTAATTCCTTAACAGCTTTGTTCAATCTGATTCGAAGGTTTGCCAGTTAATAAAAGTGGGCTATGCATGAGATTTGGGCAAAATAAATAAACCAGACCTTGGGGATTGTGTTTCAAAAAGTAACCGAAGGTAAAAAAGGAGGAAACCAGTTTGAAACCATGTTATGGTAAGAAATTACACTGATGGGAAGATTCTGATTTCCAAAGACTGATTTGTGATGTGGGGAGAGCCCACAGGATCTGGATCTCAGGTAGTTTAAATCATTATGTGTACAGGGTCTGTTGTGTTCTCTCTGTTCACTGACATGGGATTAATTCTCAAAGTTTGCCTCATACCACATTGTCTAAAGGAGCAGATCTGTAGAATCAGACCGTGTTCATAATTTACATTTTCCCTACAACTGAGTGTTATTCTGCCTTGTGTCATGCCACAGGCAGTCACCCTGTACCAGTTCCGGACAAATGTAGCAGTTCTCTCAAGAGTTCCCCACAGGTTCATACATATGCAAACAAAGATGTGCATATGGCAGCAAAAGTACTTAGAAGTATTTCTGAACCTAAATAATGTGAAGGCAAATGAGGTTTGTCAGCAAATCCTCTCCCAATGAACAAGGCTCTTTCTCTGAAATGCCAAATTGTGCAAAGAAAAGGGTTTGATGAAACTGGTAAACTGCTCCACTGCAACACTTTGTGAAAAATTCTTCCACTGTCTGGGCCAAACTCTGTTGCTTTGTTTACAATGTAAGTTAAGTTAAGGGAAACTCATGAGAAAAAAAATGAGTTAGATGAGTTAGAGAAAAAATTAAATCCTCTTTTCCTTAGTGAATGTGTGGAATTTTGGTGTCTAAAAGCATTGGCTATTTAATATTTTCATCTTGATTTGAGATAAGAACATTTTTTAAAAATGTCATATTTACACATGGGATGGGAAAAACATTTCCTGTCTTGATCTAAATTGTGAGTTATGTGGCTGGAAAGGTTGTGGGTACTTTTGTGGATTCTCTCTTCATTAGGGCTGTATGCAGAGCTTCCACATTACATCATGGGCTGGACTTAGCACAGACTAAACTAGTCCGAGGAAAACAAATCCTACTGGATCATCTGAAGATTTTATAAAGTGATAAAATGCCCCTGGAGGGATAATGGGACTTGGGAAAATTAATTTCTACTAAGATTTCAAAGTCAAACTACCAGAAAAAAACCTCCAGTACAATGAACTCCTAGATTTCCGTTCTCTTTCTGATGTTTATGCATCCAAATTATTTTTGACCATGCTGAGACCAAATTTTCCCCTAGTGCACTTACTGTATTCCCCTAAATGCTTTTTTTATTTCTATATTTACAATGAAGGGCGTGGATTTGAAGTATAAATAATTTACTGATCTAGTACATGATGATGAGATCCTTATTAGATGCTTTACAGATAAGATAGGCACCTATCTGAACAAAACAGGGTCATCTCAGGGATAACCATCAGGGTTTATATAGCAAGAGAGATCAGCTAAAGGGTACTTGTGGAGGCACCCATAGAAAGTGTAACCTTTGTATCAAAGAAAAGAAGTACACTGCTGAATTTAGAACCAGTTGTAAAGTGATGCAGAAAACAGCTTTGTTATGTCCCAAGGACAAATACAGATAGTAACACAGCTTCTGGTTCATGCAGATGTGCTCTCTTCTTGCAATGCCACTACAGGATAAACTAAAAGCAATGATATTGCTGAGGGAAAACGCTGTGCATGGCCAGCAGCTCAGGAGGACAGAACTGGGGCTTGCAGCCATCTCTGGTAACCAGAAGATTCCATGAAAAGCTTTTGAATAAGGGCCTTCTTTCCAGCCAGAGTCTTAGACTTTGCCTGGACTAGGATTTTAAGACATTGTTTGAACATGCTAGCTCACACTTTTTGATTAAAAACTTTGAGGTGAAGCCTTAGTTCCATTTAAAGTTAATGGCAAAATTCTCACTAACTTTTCTGGAACCAGGATACAATGTCTTTGCGTGAATGAACCCATGTTTCTTGCTTTTCCACACTAGATAGACTATTAAATCAAGACTGTGATTTATAGAATGCATCACCCAGCTACACTGATGTGTATTTTTAAATTTTAATCTCCTTTCTTTGTTCAAGGCATGTAGGTCACATCCCTTCTCGAACCTCCTATCCTACTACACATGTACATCAATTAAAAAAAAAATCAATAAAATAGGCAAATCCTTTGCTACATGAGTGAGAAGTCTTGTTCTTCTATCTTAAAATGGATGTGACAGCTATATAGTAACTGATGACTTATTGTTATCAAGCCCCATGTTACCACTGATACCCATCAAGCCAGTAAAACCAGTTCAGGACATGGATTAAAAAACAGATTCTACTCTGAAGAATGGGAAACTGTAACAAAATCCACCTGAATAAGGAGACCAAAGGCAAACAGAGAATTTTGCTTCAGAAAGTAAAGTAGCATCCCAAATGGCACCATGTCCATAACACAGTCAGGAGGAAATCAAATGTGTGGTGCAAGATGTTTGAGACTTGTTACTGACACTCATGTAGACAGCCAAAATTCTCAGGAAAGGCACAAGGATAATGCCCTATTTGATATTTTAATATTTCTAAACCATGAAAGTGATCACCTTACATAATAAAATACTTCTGAAAGAACAGCTGCAGACAAAATAATGGTATGTATTTAAGGTAAAAACCAGAAAGTGGGGCTGAACAAAATCCCAAACTGCACAGGGAATGAGACTCCCCTTCCCTCTCTTTGGACCAGGACCCAGTTTTGATGAAGGGAAACTAACAGTTTAAATCTTTTCGGTGCTAATAAAGAAAAACACGTGTTTTTTCTTGTTAGCATCAAATAATTGGATGGGAGTGAGAAAAAAAGTCCGGTTGAGAAGGCAGCCATCAGTGGGGTGCTGTGGAAACACGTGCTGTGGTGCAGCCCTCAGCCATGTCTGCCCAAGCACCCCTGTTAGCCAGGGGTAAAAGTCATCCCCTACAGTTACTGTTTAACAATGTCCGGAGAGGGAATGTGAACCACACAGGGAAACCCCCACTTGAATTCAAAGCCTGGTGTGAGGCCAAAAATGTCTCTGTGATTTTATAAAGGTGAAGGGAATCAAACAAAAATAAACAACATTTGGGAACATTATGCATCCCTCTGCCTGCGGTCTCCAGATACTCGCAGGCCTGAGTCACACATGCTGGGGTGGATACACTGGAAAACCCAAGCAACGTCTCAATGGAGCTGGAAGATGTCTGGGTTTGGTTTTTGTGATTCCTGCAGCTCATTTAGAATGAGACGGTCCCTCCTTGGTAGATGGTGTGACACAGTCCAGAACTGAAAGCTCTTTGCACAGATGAACTCTGCAGGCCTGCAGTGCTTCATCCAGCAGGAGGAGAGGTAAGATGTCACAGGCAAAAAATTGAACCTCACATGGGGCTGAGCAGATGGAGAAGGGCCTGACTTGTGAGTGCTGAGAAACACTGACAGCTCCCACCGCTGGACAAAGCTGCCCTGTGTGACAGGACCTGGTCTGTAGTTGCCTGGTGCAGCTTGTCCAAACTTTCCTTGGAAACTCCCTTTTGCTTCCTCCCACTTTTTTTCTATTAAACCAGAGCATTTTTTGAAATGAAGGATGCTCACATTAGAATCCCCCTTGAAAGAAAGGGAAACCCTCCTTTGCTGCCATCAGAACCAAGCTATGGCATTTCTCCAGGCTGTCTCAGCCTCCATCCGTCCTCCATCCCTTCCCCCTTCACTTTTTGTTGCTGTTCCCAGAGAGAAAAGTGAATTTTTGAGAGTGTCAGAATAGTGTAAATGCTGATATATAGGCCACAGTTGTTTGAGGGCCTTTTGAGAGACAAACTCCTCCCCTCTCCTCTGTTCCCTTCAAGTTGGGAATGATTCATCAGCTGGCCTTTGGCAAGAAAAGAGCCCTGCCCTGGGTCTCAGGCCTTTGACCCGAGTGAAGAGAGGGGTCATGCCGTGAGCAACTGTGCAAGCGCCACTCAGCATCTACGGGTCTGGGAGACACAAGGGAGAGGGGAGAGAAAGAATGGAGTGGGACGGTGGGAAAAAGTGGGAATTTATAAAAGTTAAGAGTATATTTCTAAGAGTCTCAGTGGATCAGCTGACAACTGGGGTCAGGGGTCGTATTTATGCTTGATTCCCTGGGCATGTTACAGTAACATCTGTTTGTTAAGGGTCTGTGGGGACCAAATGTTCCTGACCTTTGCCTACGGAAGAGGACAAACCAGGAGATTATGTGTGTTCATAGTAACGTTTGTGTTTGACTTGAAGGTTTTCCCTTATCTGAGCCTGGTTTGTCAGTTTTGCCAAAATTCTTTTATGCTCTACCCAAATAAACAGGTCAACCATGCCAACAGTTTGGCCAGGATTTGAGGTCATGAGGTGTTTGACGTCACTTGACTCCTAGAAGGGAGAGTATGAAGATTGGAAACCTTTCTTCTGGGAGGTGAGGCTCAGTCCACCCCTTGGTCTGGACATATTGTCAGGCATAAACATCTGGAGCAAGTGCCTGTTCCCTGCCTGCATCTATATTTAATAATGAAAAAGCAAATGCCAAGATGTAACCATAAGCTGACAGAAAGGGTAAAACCTTACTCTAACTTCTGTGGTAGATTTTGTGACTACTGGTTATACCAGAAAACTCCACCTATTGAAATTCCTTATTATATACAGAAGGAGTTAATGTACCCTCACAGCTGTATTTAAATTTAATTTTTGAGAAGCAATAACTAAAAATGACACAACTTTATAAACTATAATTCAAGAACCAGGAAGACCTTCTTTCAACTATATTGAACCAGAGAAAGGTGTTTTAAAGGTGTTTTAAAGATCTTTTACTTACAAAAGTCTCCTTTCTTTTTTCCTACTAAATAGAGGGTGTTTGGTTCTTAGGCAGCAGGACAAAGTGTTGCTGAAATAAGGATGAGTAAACAGTTGTGGTTATTTTTCCCAGTAATAGACCTTTGGGAAGACAGACTTAGAGTAAAGATTTTGTTCTTATGTTTATCTCATTGGGTAAGAGACAAAAAATAAAGGAAATAGAAAAGCACCTGAGCATTAAAATTGAACACTGAGCATTTCCAATGCATTAAGTTCTTTTTAGTACCTGGTTTTATCTCAGTCACTTATGAGGTTCAGTCCATGACTGTGAGTATCTATGAACATATGGTAAGTGGCCACTCTTCTGGATCTGGGAAAATAGGACTGTTGATTTCCAGATTGTTTACGGACACTGTTTATTTCACTTCTAACCAAAGTTAGTGTCATGTCAAACCCCAGAGACCATGTGAGGTCTAATTTCAGCTAAAAACATCCCTAACCCTGGAAACGTTTTGTTTGTAGGCGTATATTTTGGCTATTTTTGTCTGACAGCAACTACAAGTTATCTCATATTGTGCTGTCACTTGTGTTGCCCTATCTTTGGGGCCAAAGTCAACAACAGTTAAATTTGTATTGTGCAACCCAGTTTTAAATGTATAAAAGAAAAAAAAAACAACAACTAACACAACAAGGACTGGTTCAAAACAGAGAACCTGGCTAAAGTCCAGGTGCTGGCAGAGAACTAAAGTAAACTGGATCTAAGTGATCTGGGATGGTTTAAAGCTGAGGTCTCAAAGTGGGTAGATTGGTGAAGGAGAGAAATGTAGACCATTCAAATCCACCTTTGTGATTATAAATAATAAAAAATTTCATTCGGAAGTGCATTCTGCCAAACTTCACAATAAACCTCCTAGCAGGTCATTGAAATTCCCTTAATCAGGGTCAGAACCCACAAGCTGGGGTCTGCCCTGTGAGTTCAGTGGGAAAAATATTCTTCTTTCCAAATAGTCTTTTTTCCTCTTTCCTTTTCTCTTTCAGTTGGAAGGGACCCCCACATAAACATGCAGAGCAATTTTCCAGTACATTAACCCGGGAAGGGGGAATCCTTACTAGCAATGCAATGGGTAGCCTGAAAAAAAAAATAAAAATGGAGCAACCGGGTGAGCAGAAGATGGATGAGCCTGGGATATAAGACAGGGTAGTTTTTCCACTGTCCTGCCCTATACACCTAGGACAAAGACTTCATTGAGTGAGATGCTTGACATCAGCCTCATAAACTAGTAGTTGGGCACAAAAGGTCTGACACTTGAAAGTACCAGTCTCTGCCCTCTTTGCATTGCAGCTGCACAGAGGGGCTGGGTCTAACAGTTGCGTCCCTTTGTCGTCCTGTAGGACAAGAGGTGAAGATAAATAGTGTTGACTTTAATGCAGTCACACAATTTTGCCTTTTCCCAAAAGACAACATTTCCTCCCAGGCCTTACTTTATTACCTCAAGCAGCTAGAACCACCTTCCTTCTCTTGGGGGTGGGGTCAGGCTAGAGGTAGTAGAGGGCAAAGGGAGGAGACATGAAACCCAAGCCCTGGTACCTCTTCCCCAGCAACGAGGTGGACTGTAATTTTCTCCTGCTTTGTTATGGTGACTTTCTTCTCTTTCTCGTGGGAAAGCTGGAAATGGCCTGAAAAGCTTGGAAAGAAACTGAAAAATGTAGAACTTTCTATGAATTAAACCCCCACCATCTCTTAAAGTATTAAATACTCCCACTAGATCTATACCAGGAAGAAGGGTTGAGTTTTTCTGTGGCAATTTCCTGGAGCAAAGCTTGCCAGAATGTGTTTGCAATCAATTGCCTTGCAAAATGGTCACTCATTAATTCCTTCAATATCTTGTAACCAGAACCATGAGTATTTCAGCTGGAAAAGTAGATAGACTCAAAATATATATCAGAGGCAGGATTGAAATAGTAGCAATTTCACCAATGCAGACAGCAAAGGAGGAAATTTCGGAATGGTGAGACTTCTGTTCACATCTGAACTTGGTAGGCCATAGCCAAGTTCAGCTGTTTAGAATATTCTCTGTCTGTTACTATGTTATCTGGCTGCAGAATGCCCTTTTGGATGTGTTTGTGTCATCTTATACAGTGACTCATTCAACAATGAGCAGAACATCTCAAGTCATTTGTATTTGTCCAGCTTGACCCTTCCCTTCCCTTCTCTGTGGTGGACTTGTGGTAACGACACCACAGAGGATGAATGAGCTAATTAAAAATGTATTAAGGGGAATTCTATACTTGGAAGAAAAATAAATTTTAGACCTGGGACATGAGGGCTGTTGAGAAACAAAATAATCTGGCCTCTGATCTATGCTAGATTGCTTTTGGTATTTAAACCAGACTGTTTCAAGCTGAACTAGGCATCTCCCCAGTGCAGAAAGTCAAAAGCACAGGAGCACCTGTAGCTGTTTTTTGTATAGAGGTATGTGGGAGGAAAGCCTCAAGAAAAGGTCCCTTCTGACAATGATTACTTCCATTTTCCAAGTTAACAGTATTGTTAGGTTTTCAGGTCTTGTTGCCTAGTTGAGTTTGTTTCTTGGCTTTTCATTGACCTGTGATCTTGGACTGACATGAAAGGCTGCCTTGTATGCTTAAAGAGTGGGGTTTGTGTCTGTTTGATAAGTTGTCAGCAAATCTAAGAAAATAAAGACAGGCAAGTTCTCTCAGGCTGTTTTGAGTTCTATCAGCCCTTAGGACTTGGCAGCTAAACAGAAGATGAGAAATCATGTATTTAAAAAATAAATTCATTTCTGTGAGATACGAGGGACAGGCAGGAGAAAAGGCTTTTTTTGGCCTCAGCATTGTCCTCTGCAAATTTTATAACTCAGTACCCCCATCACTGTGTTATGCATTTCAATAGAAAGAAAAAAAAATTGCCCAGTGGATTTGACAGCTGCTTGGCATCAAAAAAGAGTCCTGGGCAAAATTACTTGCTCCAAGAAGTTAATGACAAAGTCCAATTGACTACGATGGGGCAGAACCTGTCCCCTGGGAACAGTTCTAGCCAATTTGGCCAGGGACTAACTTCTTGCTTTCCCAAGTCACCCCAGCAAACACTACCCACTTCTTTCTGTGCCTGCATTTTTCAGCGATCCTCCTGAGCACTAAGTGACCTAATTTCTGGGGCACTGAGCATCATCTGAAGTCAAAGGCTGCTCTTTGCTCACTCACACTTCCAGAAATCAATTGAGATTTATTTCAGAGTCAGCAAAATCAGCTCAGGCTACTAAAGTCTGATTTTTAAAGCTGTTTGAAGTCATCTGAAATTAGGGGTTAAAGCAGCTTAGAAAACCAGCTGGCACCTATGTAAGTATCTTTAAAAATCTGACTCCATCTCCTTATACTTAGCATTTAATTTTTTTTTCCAGAGTAGCCATAGTTCCATGACCTCACTGAAAGGAAAAGCACTAAAATTATACAGCAGGTCCTCTAACATACACAGACACATTGCAGTGTATGTAAATGCATGTCTGAGGTCTGGAAAGAGGTCGAGCCTTTCACTGGGCTGAGGGCCAAGTAGGTGCTGGAATTAGAGCAGTGTAAAGATTATGTCTGTTAGGTGGGGGAGGCATTGAATCATTTAGGGGCTTTAATGCTCCCCTCTCTCTTTTGGTAACATTGAATAGGGGTGTAGAGATCCCTGCCTCAGTGAGTGCACCATTCTACCATTCAACCTGAAGTCAGCCTTTTGGAAGGGGCAATCCTTTAGCATGACAGGCTTATCTGATCTGCACAGTAGCATGTACAGAAAGTTGGTGATGTGATCTTTTCATCCTCACCCAACTCATCTCTGCAACCCCTGTGGGGATGTGCTACCTAATGTGCGGAGAGATTTTCAGCTCTAAATCATAGCCAGGATAAAGAAGGGTTTACTTTGCGTTGCCCCTTCTTCTCTCTCTGTTCTCCAAATACTGTTATTGTGTTATTCAGTTAGTTTAAGCAATGTTCAGTAGCAAAATTGAAGAACTTGGGCAGACCCCTCCTTCAAGCAGAGTAAAATGGTCCCAAGCAGCCAAAACAAGAGTCCTCTCTCACAGAGGTGTCTTTGTGCAACATAAAACTAGCAGAGCTGGGCCTGTGCCACCTTTTCCTTGCCCTGTGAAAAGTGGAGGGCTGAGAGCATGGCTGAAAAAGGCTCAGGACATTCTCACAGTCGGGGCTGGCAGGACTCATCGTAAGACTGTTCCAGCTGGCTGGGATCAGAGCATCCCCAGGGGTGTGACAGATTCCCTCAAGAATGAACAAGCAGACTGAAGAACATGAAGATGTGTCTCCTTTCTCCCACTCCCTGCTGCGATCCCAAACACAGGTCAAAACCAGCTCATTTCAGCCCCCAAAATAAACTTTTGATACCCCTTCTGAGCTAGGCTTTCTATAGGAGCTATTTAAAATACTGACATTTTCTGCTATCAAGATTTTCCCTCTGTTTGCCTGGGGAAAATCATTGATACTGAGCTTAAGTAGGCATCCTCCTCCACACAATTCTCTTCTCTAAACAAATTAGCATACGTTGGACAACTGACTTGGAAATGAGACAAACGATGACTCGATCTGAACTGTTTATGTTGGCTGAACATTATGACACTGGGAAAGTCCAACGCTAGTCAATACTTTTTTTCTTGAGAATTGACAGTAATAGCTTACTCAGAAGAAATGGACGCTACCAATACCAAGGCTGGAACTGCTGGCAAAGCCTTCTGTTATTTTAAGGATGTTTTACTGTAATTTTTCATTTTAAGGACTTGCTTGATTGCATTATTTCCAGTATATATTTTATTCCAAAGAAGCAGCTAGGATTCTTCCCAGTACACAGCTGTCTTGGCATTGTGAACTCTTTCCCTGAATTGTTGCCTTGTAAAAAATTCTCATTGATTTTGAAGTTTTCTGACTTACATTTAAGTCTTAACTGTCTGAGGTCCAACATACCTAACCAATTTTCTTTTACTTCATATTATATGCTCAGCTATCAAATGGAATTGACTATACTGGTTGTAACACCATGACATATGGGGAGAGTGGTCCAATGCCTTGAGTAGGATAGCTGAGAGTGTCCTGTCCTTCACTGCAGCCAGATCCCCACCACATGTGAGTTCCCTCAGAGCTGACATCTGCAGCACACAGATGAGGAACAGAAAGTATTTTGGGGAAAAAAAAAACACAAATTACTTCTGATGAGGATTTTGAATGATGAAATGTTTTGACTACCTCATAAACTGACTGCAAAGGGAAAGACAAAAATAGATAATGGGAATTTTGCAATTTCATTTTTTAAATCCATTTTATCCATTTTGAAAGCTTCATATGGGATTTCTTTAAAATCGGCAGAGTTCAAGACATTTCAAAGAAAGGTGATAACATTTGTATCCCCGTTTTACAGATGGTGAGACAAAAATAATCCTCACATTTATATAATACAATAGTCTCTGTTGCCTAATGAAACCTGACTCTGGTAAGACCACCGACTGCTTAGTCTAGGAAGAGAAGCCATAGAAGTTATAAGGATCTTCTGGTTTTTAACTCATTCTCCACAGCAATGAAAGGGAGTTGGAAGCATCTTCTGGAGTCAACTGAGTTGAGATGGCAATGTGTATTGATGATACACATTTTAACATGCTTCTAACTTTAAGCACAGAATAGTTTTCCTGAAATAATCCAAGACTGTTCCATGCTTAAAGTTAGATGCTTATTTAAATGTGTAGCTAAAACAAGATTTTATTAACTTCTTGTATCAAGATAAGCAAAGCTCTAAAAGAAGTATCTCCAACAAGAATTTTTTATTTTATTTTAAGAAGTACTACACAGAGAATAATGTTCTGTTAAAATTAACTTTCCTGTTGAAGCTACAAAGAAAAATACCCTAATTTTATGGGCTTGTGAAAAAATAAAATATTGTCCATTTGAAACTTGTTTTTTTTTAAAGTAGATAAAAAATAATGGCCATCTTTAAAGAAAAGTTATTGAATCAAAAAGACTTAAAAAAAAAGAAGAAAGGATAAAATGTCTGGAGTCATATTGATCCTTAAGAAAAAGTTGGATTGGACCATAGCTCAATTTAAAAGCTGCCAACACCTGAAGAAAATACATTTTCATCCTGAAAGCTTGTGTGCTTCATTTCTAACCCATTTGTTAGTCCAATAAAAGGTTGCACTTTAACTATCTTGACTCACTTGAGAATAATTGGCATTTCTTTCATTTTATGGCATCATTTAAGTTTAAGAATGGATTATTTGCTTGCATATTCCTGCCTTTTGCTGCTGCTGATGGATGAATTCCTACTCAGCGGGAACTCTCCAATTTCTCTTTTTGAGCTATGTACTGTGCAGCTACTGTGAAATCTTCTATTAGGCTGAAACTCAGCCCGGTGCAATGGGCTGGAGGAAAGGCCTTGCCATGACTCCTGCCCTGCAGCAAGGTGTTCAAGAGGGCTGAAATGTTAGGTTACTGGTCAAAGACAAGGTTGTGTTCTCCAGGGAATTAAAATAAGCCAACCTGGGAAGCGGGAACAGCGATACAGGGAGAAAGATGGTACCGCAACACCAAAGGAATAAAAAAGAAAAGAAGGTTCTCTATATATGTGTGTATTCTGACCCACTGATAGAGATGGATTAACCCCTCCAGGACTTTGCTAACCTCCGGATTAGCCTTGTGGAGCATCTCTGACTGCTCTTGCTGTCAGAACTCCAGGGGAGTAGCTGTGAACAAACTGTCCCACAGCCCTGTGCATCCACTGGCTAAGGGATATAAATTCCATCTTCCTTTTACAGGGTCTGGGATTGTTTTTTATGTGAAAAAGTAGGGATTTTGCCCTTAGCCAATTCTTGCTTGCTGAACAAAAAATGTCCTGTGTGAGGGAACTCAGTCTATCAAAGGAGAGCCATTTTCATCCTGATTTGTGTCTGAAACATGAAAACAACATAACAGCTGCATGCTGCATTGAATAAAGAACATACACATGCATTTAAATCACTTATATCTTACTTTTTTATGATGCAATTGTGAATTATGTTCTTTTTGCATCTGTAATTAGAGGGCAGAACAGATGGTGAAGGCTTCGTTTAAAGTGATGTGTCCATTAAAATAACCTATGCTGCCAAATGATTGCTCACTATAACAGGGTGTTCATTCACCAGAGCAGGATTTTTGCTCTATGGAAATACATTAGGAAAGCCTCTGGACTTGACAGAATCCTTTTTAATTTTAGGGCTTCCCAATAAAAAGGCTGACTGTACAGGGTTAGATCTAACCCCCCAAAGCATATGTTTAACTGTATCTTTGTAATTTTAGAATGACCTTGTTTATAATTAAATGATGACGGTAAATAAAAGATAAAAGGAAAGGAAAAAAGGAAAGAAAAACAGCATACATTTATTTCCTTTAAAGCATAATTATTTTGTGGTTCTTAATTAATTTCCAGGGTCATTCTCGCTAATCTGGAGCAGGGAGTGACATATTCCCAGGATAGGGTCTGTCCTGAGCTCAGTGTAGAAGTGATTAAGGTCTATGGCTAAGGTGCTGTAGAAATATTTACACTGATCAGAGCAGACACATGTGATGATTACATGAAAACAAGTATTTCTGAGTTTGATAATGAGGGCAAACACTGAAACTTTCCTATTTTCTTCCTATCCTCTTCTTGGCAGATCATTCACTATGAAGATGATTGTCCCACATTAAGAGAGTGGGAAAACAAAGGATGCACTTTTAATCAGTTTTCTTCTTAATATGGGAGCAGGTGGAGAACTCACTGTTAAAAAACCATAATCTTAAGGACTAAAACCTTTGAGCATTGGAGTGAAGCCAATTTTGGCCAGTTGTGCTTGGAGTGTACTGCCAAAGTCAGCTGGGGAGCCTGTGAAAACCCGGTCATCAGTCTTAATCCAAATTCTTAGTCCAGATGTATTTTAATAATATAATTTGGTTTTATGAGTGCATGTGTGTGTTCTCAACAGGGAGGTCAATGACTGAATGGAAAATGAGATTTTTTTATACTCTTCCAATTCAGCATAATGCTATAACAAGATAATAACAATGGCAAAGTATCTGCAGTGCTGCTAATTTCAGCTCTGAGAATGTTTGTCAAGATCGTCCCACAACCCACCTGCTGAACAACGGAAAATGCCCGTGGTGTATGGATGACACCTAAAACCAAAACTGCTTTTACTCAAGCCACCTTAAAAATATTAAGTGAAATATGGACCAGATACCTTAAGCTGGTTTAATACAATTTATTGTGGAGAAAGCAAGTCAAAATCTTTGGTGCTTCAAGTGAATAAAGAAAATCTGTGACATAAAGAAGGCTATTTCTGTTCAAAATGTGAAGACAGCTGAATGCCTTGCATGCTGACATGTGATTTTAATTTGTGGACACCAGTCAAGTGATTCAGATGCTAAACTGTCCCATGGCATTGTGGGGCAGGTGAGCAAGAATTTGTAAAGTTGCCTGGCTCAGGTAATTCATAAGAAGCACAATGCTTGGCGACAACACATTGATTGCTGGGATGATACATAGGCCCCTAATGTGGGGAACATTTAACAGCTGAACAGATTACATCACAGGCTGAGAAGAAAACAAAATGTGGTGGCTAAACACAATCTTTTAAATTGACGTTTGCGTTATGTTCTATATAAATATATTTTTGAGGGGAGGGGATTTTGTCAGCACTCAAACAGTTTCACATGCTGCTGTTTGTGCTCTCTGGGCTGCAAACCAGCTCTGCAGTGACCAGTAGATTTCAGAGTGGATCTATTGTTCTGAGCAGGATTCGGATACACTCCTTATATTTTCCAGCATACCTATGACTATTGTGTTTCCATACCTGCCATTGATCATTCTTTCCCAATTATTGTAACATGAGAAGCACACATGGTTTCCAGACTGCACTTCTGATCTCCTCTAGTCCACAGCTGTTTGCTTAATGAATGCTTGTGGCTTGTTTCCCTTTCCCTGGAATTATAAAAAAAAAAAAAAAGAGAGAGAGAAAGGAAGAAGAGGGGGAGGGAGAGCGTAGATCAGAAAAGAATTTGCTAATTTAAATGCTGATTATGGAATAAATAGACTGAAAGGTAGTGTCCAGGTTATACTTCACTGAGGTCAAAAGTAGCTTTATGACCTTGGTCACCCCAGAATTGGAGTGAGTATGTGCATGAGAGATGAGACCATCAGCAGTTAAATAAGTGCACAAGGAGGTGTTGGGTGACGTGCTTTCATGGAAAACAGTTTTAAGGATAAAAAAAACCTTTCTGGAATAAGCACGTCCCAGATAATGGCATTGGAACAGGACAAAGACAGCATCAGTGCAAAACTGCCAGCAGTCTGAGATGTTCTGCTGGGGTAGCAAAAAAATGATGGGCACAAACTGTGTAAGGCATTGTGTTAGGATAGCAATAATCCTTAAAGGCAACTGGAAAATGATGCCTTACATTTGGCAACAGAAAGGAAAATGCAAATTTATTCTTTTTGTTTACATTTAAGTCTGTAGGTAGACCTACGGTTACGCTCATCTGTCAGACCAGAGGAATTTAGTTTACTCTCATAAATGTAAAAGAATTTCCTTTTGTCTTTTTGTGTGTGTGTTTTTTCCAAACACCCTCACCCCTTGTCCCCCTCTTCTCCCCTCCTTTTCATTTCCAATCCAGACAGTGTTTTTAAGTCTTGTCTCTTCATATTCCCCTGTTGACACACCTCTGAGCCAGGCTGATGAACAAAACAAGTCTCCAATCTGAAGCCTTTCAGAAATGATATACAGGAATTAGTACTGATATGCACTGAAGGGGAGCTCTACTTTTGTTTCTTAAATGGCTGGGGAAACTGATCCAGGACAAACTTTGGAAATCTTTTACAGCCATCTGATGCAAAGTGATTTTTAGCTTTCTATCACCTTTGACACATGAACACTGGCATAACTTTTGTACTACTGTGGTCCTTGCCAAGGGCAGTTCATCAGATAGCAGGGATTAGGGACAAGTGAGCTAGTTCAGCTGGAATTCCTGCCCAGCTCCCCTTTCACCTCTGTGGCCTATTCTGTGATATGTACTGAATCTGAACCATATACATTACATTCTACTATCACCATCCTGTGTAACTCCTCTTTAATCTCCTGCTGCCATTGAATAGTGTGGAGCCAGTGCTTCTAAATTTCATGACGCCGTTGAATTCCATGGGGGAAATCTGGGCTGTATTGAAGTCAATAACAAACCTCTCATGGGTGGTCAGGTTTTAACTCAGAACCTCCACTTCCACTTTTCACAAAAGAAGAAAATATGATTTGAAGCCAACTAAAAATTTTGTTGAACAATTTTGGAGAATCAAAATGCCGCTTTTAACAAAAAATCATCTATTTTAGAGGAAAATGTCCTTTTTAATGATATTTGATTTTGTAAAACAGTGCAATGAAATATTTCAATAATGTTAAATTATCATGTGTCTATGAAGCATATATTTTTTTTAATTCAAGTGAATTTTATGAAAGAAAACTCAGTATTTATTGGGCAATTCTCTCAAGTTTGAAAGGTCACTGTGGAATGAATACTCTGATGTTATGCAGATGAAATATTTTGTTTTGACTCATAATAAAAGCTTATTTTGAAATCTCAGTTCATGTTAAAATACTTTGAAATAAGAAATATAAAATAGTAAAACTTCCTAACTATGGGAAATCTCCCTGCTCAAAACTCTGTACTTTTCATGCTTTTATTGACAAAGTTATGTTATGTATTCAAATGGGTTTCTCCTTTAATTTGGGAACTCCATAGGAAAATAGCAATTGCTGTGTAGATTGTTTCTTTACATGTTCAACTTTGACCATAATGTAGGGGAAGTCTCTCCAATATTTCAAGTCCACATATTTTCCTGTTTCTATCACTGAGCCATCGCTGTTTCTGAGTGCTGCCTTCCAACGAAATGTATCTTAAAGAAGTGATCCATGTACCTGCTGACAGTGAGGAAGATAACTGATAAACACAGGCTGCTATGCAGATGCAAAATGGTCAATCTGCAGATATAAAAAACCCAATCAGATAAAAGACACTCAAGCACTGTATTTCCAACAAAATACATGAATTACCTTCTGCAAAATCCTTTGCTCATTAGCAGAACTGAGGAATATGAAGTGTCACTTGTAACAGGAAATAAATACCTTTAATCAAAAGTTAGTTGATCTGTACATCATGTATTTCATAGATTCTTCTGCTCCACTGATTTAGACAAGGATGTATCAATTTTTCAATGTCTTCTTGTTTCTTGGAACTGAACGTCCAGACCAGATCCTCATTGGAGATTCATTGGTTTAAATTTGAAGCAACTCCATTAACTTCAAGAGGGAATTTAGCCTGTTGCATCTGGCTCACATCTTTTCCTTTCATTCAATTAGTGTTTGGCACAAACATACAGCTACTTAAAAGCTTTCGATCTGGTTGGGAAAAATCCTTATGGCAAAAGACAACAGAAGGAGCAATCCAGTGACCTGCAAGCTTAGGTGACTGAAGCCAGATGTTTTCAGCTGCTTAGTGGTCTTAAAGCCACTTGTTAGGCAAGGCACAGGCAGAACAGCAGCTAACATTGTAGAAACCTTTTATGTTGCTTTGATGGCAACACTTCAATGTGGATCTTAAATCTTAACTTTTTCTAATGTACAGTCAGCCAATTACGATACAGCAGCTGTTACACGTGTTAAAAAGGTGATGCAGTATAAAGACTTCTTATAAATGTTACTGTTATAAATTGCAGGATTTTAGACAAGAGCTGGTTTGGCTTGAGGATAAAATGTTAAATGAAAAATAAAAATTTTCATGGAGACAAATTTGGGGAAAGTTCAACATGCTGCTTTACTGTCACAGCAAGGGGTTAATAGAATGTTAATAGGAATTGGATTAGGACCAGGATTAAAAAAAAAAACAACAAAAAACAAAACCAAGAAAAAACAAAACAGATAATTTCTGCAGTTCCAGGTGGACATTCTTAGATGCTGAACAGAACAGGGCAGGTACTGTTGAGCACATCCAACACATTTGTTTTCCAATGTGCCATAACTCTGACCTCAGTCTTTCTGCTGAGATTACTATAAAATAAGTATTTCAGAAGCAGTTTCTCACTCTGTGTGTACCTTCAAAATTAGAGACAATATTTTGCCTAAGCTTACTGTTGACATAGACTGGATTTAGGTAAGTGACCAAGTGTTAAAGAACTTTATAGTTTGTATATAATTATTCAAGTCATCCAGCCTTGATCAAAACATGGGGTGCTCTGAAGAGAAATTGCTTTTTAATGCTGGTTGGGATGCAAAAGAGTGATGCAATCTGTAACAGGCCCTCTTTTCACAACACATGTGCCAAACAAAAACAAAAATACAAAACTCAGCACATTATAAATGACATAGGAAATGAAAACTCCCAACTACTATTCAAGGGAAATAGAGAAAAGAGAGATAAGCAATCATTACAGTGCATTCTTTTTCTGCTCAATAATATTAAGTTCAGGCAAAACTGGAAGCGTTCACGTCCTCAGACAAGGAAAAATGTTTTTCATTCTCTTTAAATTCAATCTTTCATCCTTTTCTTCTTATTTGTTTAACTTCAGAAACATTATGTTCATTCCGATGCTAAGCACCCATTGGGCTTGAAGTGGAATTAGCTTGGGATGTGGGAACCTATGAGCAACACAAACCTTTGCACCCCCCTATGAAATTAAATTAAGTAGTTAGCTCATCTCTTCCCACAGTGTCTTACTTTGCAATAGAACAAAGGGGCAAATTTAACCCTAATGTGAGAGGTCAAAACAGTTAAGAATTAAACCAATAGGAAAATTTCTCTTTATTTGACTAACAAGAGAAAGCCTTCTGTTTAAACAGGCATCCTCCTCCTCTTCCTAATCTCTTAAACATCCGGCCAGGATTAAGGTCCTATTGCACTAGCTGCCATATAAACTCAGACCACAGAGTAGTTCTTCTGCAAAGGCTCTTTATTTTAGATGGACATAAGGAAAGAGATCGAGAGAAAAGGATACTTATCTAAGAAAAGAATTAAGTTGGCAAGAAATCCTCTCAGATCCCAACATTGGAGAGGCAAATGTAAGAGCATTTCCAGGCAAAGTGTTGCAGTTTCATCCAAACCTGCTAACCTTAACTGCTGTTGATTTTATAGAGAGAAACAAAAGAACTTAAGGATCACCTTTGCTTCGCAGCTCTACTTTTTGTTACATGCCAAACTTTGTCAATACAGATGGCTGCTCATCCTAGCCTGGCAAGATGTGGATGTAATTGTTTTATTAGGGGATTGTTTCATGGCATTAATCTGATCACCAAATTTGAGAGCGGAGAAGACTTTAGGAGGTTTATCATCCTCTTGTCTTTTGACGTATGGATAGTATATTAGGGTCCCCTGTTATCAATTTCTTGTGGCTTCAGGATGCCAGCCAACAGAGATCTCAGAGCTTCCAATCTTTTGTGTTGTGTCTGCAGTGACTTTCTCCTGCAGCAAGGCATTAGATCAACTCTGTCGTCAGCTTAGGGGAAATCCATCAGTTAGCATCAGCAGAGGAATGAAGAAGAATGACCTGGCAAGAATCAAAGTAACCTCAAACTTGAGCCAAGAACTTGTCAGAGAGCCTAACTGCATCACCCAGTTTTCTCTGGGTGATGAGAGAAAAACATGGTGACTGCCACAGTGAGCAGGATCCACACCCTCTCTGCAAACAAACACCACCTTCAATAAGTGCCTTTTTAATGTGCATTGAGTCTTTGTGTAGGAAAAGGATGTGCAGTTGGCAAGTACAGAGCTGTAAGGGGATAGTTTGAACATGCTGATAAAACGTCTAGCTTTACTCCAGAGTTGACTTTATCATTTACCCAGGGATATTGTTAGTAGAAGATGATAGCCACACTCCGACAAGAGACAGACAGTGAAATGTATATGAACAAAACAGCCATTGTGGTAAATTCTATCCTGTTTGTGTGGTGACTTCTCTATCCATAATCACACAACTTTACAGGCAGAGATAATACACAAAGCTGGCAGAGAGAGTGGTGAGGGTAAAGAAGGGAAAAAGAGAGCACACTGAAATCAAGGGGCTGTGGTAAGAAAGACAGACACTATCCTTCTTAAAGCCTCAACAATAAGAAAAGAAATGAAAGAGAAAAGAGAAGAGAAAGAAATCTCCTGTGCCTGTGTCCTTAGGCAGAGGGACAGTGGCTGGAGCAAGGGAGTGAGGTGTGCACTTCGGAAAATGAGGTTAGCTGGTTCACTTCTGCCAGATGGTCTGCAGGAGTGGCTGGAGCATGGAGGCAACAAAAAGTCAATGCCATGAATGGAAAGAATAGCTTTCTTGCCCTCAGAAGAAACTGTGGGGATTACTGAAATTAGAGCTGGGCTCATGCTGCAAACACTTTCCCCTGAGCTTTCACTTGCAATGAAAGGAAAACAAATTTACACCCAAGTGTAACATGCTTCTTTTGTATTTGCCTTCCATGGGTCTCTCCACCCACCGAGTTTTGTTTGTCTAATGAAGACTCAAGGGCTGTGAATTTTAAGCTCCCATGTCTGACAATTCCTGGCTGAAGTGGTATAGCTCTATGTATTTATTATTTCTGTTGATTTCAATCAGTATAAAAAGTCCTATTCAAGAAGCCTCAACAGAGTTTTAATTGTAAGTGATGGACTTCCCATGATTGCAAATGAGCCTAACGAAATAATACTTGTTGGATTGGTACTGCCTTCAGTAGAGTGAGGCCACCAAGACTGCAGTGAGCCAGAAGAGAATCTCACCACCACCTTTGCAGATAGGACCTAATTTGCACACCAGTGGTTAAAGACTTAATGAAATCCCATAACAGAAAGGGGTTTTTTGGTACATAGCATAGCCTAGCGAGGAGATTTGCCCTAGGTCCTGCCAGAGAGGCAGTGAAGATTCATCAACAGTCTTCGGGATTTTCCTGCAGGACCAAACTTTACATGCAAACAGCCAAGGCATGACAGAAGTCCCTGTAAACGACTTTGTGTTTGTTCCATATTTACTCCTGAATGAATAAGTACAAAGTATGCTGAGGTTTCCAACGTGCAGCTCATAGAACAACTTCCTCTGTGCAATATGTTCTGCCTTGAACTCTGCCTCTCTGCTGGGAAATTCACAGCCTGAAGACTCTGACTCACAAACTTCAAGGGTCTCAGCTGCCAGAGGTTACTGCCGCATTGCCAGAGCTTGCCACAGGGGTGGCAGAAGGTACCTCCTCAGCCACTTTGCAGTCAGAAATATTGCCTCAAACTACTGGAGGGAGAAAGGGAAATGATGGAGTTCACCTTTGCTAAATCCACCAGAGCCCTGTGACGCAGAGTTCTAAAAATGAACAGGTCCATGCAATTACTTTGAATACATGTGGAAACTAAAATAATCTCTTAAACTCTCTAGGTAGAGAAAATATAAGCAGAGATGTTTTTATTCTTATTCTAAGTAGATGCCATTAGAACAACAGAGATAAAGATCTTTCAGAATTTTGCAATACCACTTATCACCTGCTTCACCCTGAAAGTGAACCAAAGCCTGGCAGCACCTTCTGATGTCCCCCCCTGGTTTTGGTGACACTGAGCCTCGTTGGAAACAAAAGGTGTGCTTCCACAGGTTGACCCAGTTTGGAAGGAGGTTTTCTCCTCCATTAGGCAAAACATCATAGGACAATAAGACTGATTATTACTCTTTATCTGTAAAGACTCTCAGAGTATTTTTAGTTAGGTATTATAGTGTGCTTGGGAGATAATTTCATTATGAGCTTTTACCAGGTTTTTAGACATATTTTAAGTGAATGAGTTGCCTGACTGTAATCAAGAATTCGGCTTGGTTTTCAAGACCATCCATGTGAAGCTGGTCTCATGCTTTGAACATCTACCCATCTGGAAGAGTCACAGCTCATTCCCCAAGGATCAGCAAAGAGCCAAGAGACAATAACACATTTGCTTCCTACTGATAAAGGCCAAACTGGAACCAGAAATTCAGTGGTAATAGTTTGTTACTAGTTGATGGATAGATTTACCACTCTGTGCCATTGCATGCTGAGCTTTGAGTTCATGCTTCATTTTCATTATAAGTTTTTGTGGTTCTGTTATTCCTGCTTAAACCTGTTCATATGAAAAAGTTTGAACATTGAGATGTGGGTGCAATCACTTCTCCAGGGAATCTTGTTGTGGAATCTTTTGCGGCCAGACTGACCAAAATATGTTGCAGGAAAAAAAATTGGATTAGCAGGGAAGTGGACTACTTTAGTGACCTAATAGGTGTTCCCCAATGCTAACTTCCATAGTTCCACAATGAGAAAATATTGATTTAATGAGTCAAAAGAAAGCAGAAACTTCATAGGGAAGAGATGAATTTCATGATGATTCACTCCTTAAAAAAACCCAAACCCAAGAAAGACAATTTATAACCTGCATTTTGCAGACAAACAGAGAAGCTATCATTTGTCAGCAAATAATAATGCATGGGGTGCATCCTTTCTCTTTATGAAAACAGCATAAATCTGAAATTCTTCCTTGCTGGAAAGAAATTTAATATTTAAAGGTAATTTGACCTGTACATATGTGTGCCATGAATCTTTTATGTGACCTACAGCAAATGTATTTATATAGTATTATTCTGAGGATAGTTATCTCTTATTCATTTTCTGGGACATTATTTTTCTTTCTTGGACTAATGTACATTTGGCCTTCTCATTTCCCTACCCAGCCAGAACTGTGTTAACCTTCATATTTATGTCTTTTTTCCCCCCTTTTTCAAGGTCTAGTAGCTAACACTGGACCATACGAGTCTAATATAATGATAGAACTGTCCTTTTTGCCAACACATATATATTTTTTCCAACCCCTTATTTCTATTGTTGTTGCTGTTTTTATATAATTGAGTCAATAGTGATGTGTCTAGTGAAGGGAAAAAACAATGAGGGAGTGGGAAAGAACTATTTTTATTTTCTTACTTTAATTTCTGTTCCTTGCAGAAAGATTCTGAAGTATGTTCAGATGGTTTTCTTGGGTGATATTTTATCCCTGGTCAGAAGGGTTGGACTCGGTGATCTTGGAGGTCTTTTCCAACCCAATCGATTCTCTGATTCTATGATCTCCCTTGTAGAGGACAGACTTCCTAGACTGAATTTCTGCAAAGGGGCCAGCACAAGAGGTACATCTGCCTTGCATCTCACTTAGCTGCATTTTGAAGTAAGTCTGCATGATTTCAGAGACCTTGTCATATCTCTCAACAACAATGAGTTTCATACTCTGAAATCCTGTTCTGTAGGTCTTTTAACAAAGGCTTTGATTGACAACATGGCTTTGCTTGGAACGCCTGATGAGGCTACTGCCTCCAGTCCTGCCTCTGCTGCAAAGATATTTATACTGCTTGTCACTCAGGCCCTGACACACCATCATTTACAGCATAGCATTTTATGGTAAATCACTTATTTCAGCTGGTCTTCAAACAGTATATGGTAAAATTCAGTGGATCAGAAGCTGATGGGCTCCATAAGGGACATAGCTGTGGAAAGAGGGGTAGAACAGGCATCTGGGACAGAAAACTCATCAGATGTCCCAAATGAAGCTGTCTCTCCACATCAGTCAAAACCTTCCACTGTGTCTTTGAGTTCAATTGATCTGACCTTTAATTGCATTTAATCATTTATGTTGACCTCCTACATTTGTTACACTGGATTAAACCCTAAATCAGTCATTTCACCTCCCAATTGCTCCCAACTGTTGGATGAGCAGGGCACTCAGAGTCTTCACTCTGGCAGCATATGGGTGTATTTACTGTGTCTTGATAACAAACTTGCTGCCCCCAAGAAGTTCTTATTTAACTATGCACAGTCATGTCTATAGGCTCAGCTTCTTTCAGTGCTGGAATTGCTGCTTAACCCTGATCTGCACAAACTCAAGATCCAGGAGTGGGTATGTCCCATGGAAGAAATTGGGAAGGTAATCTTGCCCTTAAAAACAGTTTGCATTATGGGCTCTTTTCTGGTCACCTTTTCCAGATTACTTGGTTTCACTAAGGCAAAAGTTGTCCAGTGGTTAAAGAAGACATAGAGAAATGACCAGTCTTGGCTTACCTGGTCCTCTGTGTGCTGATGTATGGTCCTGACAAACAAAAAATGATCAAGCCACAGGCTGAATGCAGAGCCCTGGAGAAGGGCAAGGAGAGCTGAAAACAGACCTTTTCTCCCTGGTTGTCTTTCAGTAACAGTTGTGGTTCAGTTTCTGTGTTTCAGGATATGTTAAAATTTGAGCTTGGGAAAGAGGAATTTTTCCACGGGTCATTATTACATTTTTGTGATCTAATGAAAATATAAACATTTGTTATTAAATCCTGTTACTTAATACAAAACACAAGGTTTGGGACTAAACTCTGGCAGGATTCTTCAAATATAACACTGGCAGAGGCACAGAGAAGAAATTCATGTCTATGAATTGTCTGCATTACTTGACACATTTTTGTTGGAAAAGCCAGCTCAGTTCAGACATAGTGTAATCATACCAGACCGCTTGCCCTTTCCTGAGTCTCCCATTGACCTTCATACTCCAGTGAATCTTAATTTTTAAGCCCAGGGAAAGATAGCCTGTTGCTTCAGGATGTTGCTTCAGGCCTCTACTGGCATTAAATGTATTGTTTAAAATCTCTTAACTCTGTAAATCAAATTGTGCTTCTTATACAATTGAAACAGGTTCTCAGCAAGCTGAGGAGAAAAGAAAGCAGGCTGATGGAAAGGGTAAATAAGCACAAAAAATACCCCCAGAAAAGGCTACAGTGCAAAACACAGAAGTGCGTATCTATGTATAGACACCTGCATAGCTGTATGTCTATGTGAACACACCCACATCAAACACACAGAATAACATTACCCAAGGTCTGATAGTCATTAGAAAGGAAAGTGACACAAATAAAAACATGATCTTCTTTTAATGTCATGACAATTTGCAAGGAGGGTTTATGACTAATGATGTATTTTGGATTTATATCTGGCTACAACTAAATAATGTGTATGTACCTAGTTTGGCTTCATCTATGAGTCCATTTTTCTGTTTCCACACACAGAGGTCAAGTATAAGTGTCAAAATATATATTTGTGATCATTTGGCAGACATTCAAATTCTGAATCTTATCTGAGGCTTGCCTGGGACTGCAGATCACAGAATCATTGAATCATAGAATGGTTTAGTTTGGAAGGGACCTTAAAAATAGTCTAGTTACAAACCCCAATCCAAACCCATTTTCAAACCCTCACAGGAACTGAACATCTCTTGCCATTTTTGAAATGGAATCATTAGCTTAGACTGAAAAATTTTAGATGCTTGAGAAAATATAAAGATGGTAGTAAAAAACAAACAAACAAAAGGCTAAACTTCCAAAAGATTTTGGCCTCATTTCAGACCAACTGGTAACAAAATGTTGCCTGAGGTTGTAGGGTCTTAACATTCAAGCTGACAGTGCTGTATTGGAAATGTTTTGAACTGAACATCCCCAAGAAATTCAGCCTGTGGCCTTGTAATTTGTCTTCCTCTGCTGGACTCAAAAAAATAGAAACAAGGAAGTCTTTGATCTGATCTGTGCTATGGATGCACAGCAAATCCTTTTTTTTTTTTTTTACATGGCATGAGAAAAAGAGAAACTAAAGAGTAATCTTGGCCTTTTGCATGGTAAAGATTCTGTTGCAGAATAATGACTGTTCACAAGCTCTAGATAAAAAAAGACTTGATCTATGCTGGCCCAGGTAGGTAATATCATCTTGGTAAAACACAATGTAAACACATTTAGAAATGACTTAAACAAAAGCACCTTGTTTGCCTTATTTCTTTAGAGGACTTTATCCTAAGAGAACAGCAGGACTAGCTCATATTCTCACAACCCAGAACGTCCTCTCATTCTTTTAATACTTCCATAGTGCTGTGTTTCTCTTGTGGTCTTTCAGCTCAAAGTGTTTCTCATCCACTTCCCATTTCCTCAAAAAGGAAATTCTTATCCTAAAAGACGATTGCAAGGACTTAAATTTCCTCAGGTATGAAGCATGACACCTCCCAGAACTAAATTTTTCCACATGTGCAAAGTAAGAAACTTCTAATTTGTGGAATGGATTTATCAAAAATAGGATTTTGGGGAGTTAACAATAAGCAGTGGTAATTTGTCCTTTGGGTTTTTTTTTTTCCATAGGGACACACATTTCTATTTTGTCTGCAATGTAGGTATAAAAAGTCTCAGAAATTTGATGAGTCAGAAATCAAAGTGAGCCCAGCTCTCTCCAGTCTTATGCTGCTCTAAGAATCTTGGGAAGAACATGCATTGTGGGTGGTTCATTGCACTGTTCAAGAGCATCTGGTGATGTTTCTGCTTCCCAGAACATCACAATTTTGAGAGGTATCATGACAAGGAAAATAAATATGTCAGGATCAATCTTTGACATTCAGACATGAGGAAATCAGCATTGTTTCAATGCTCGCAGATCACTAAGGAGCAGTCACTAAATTGCTCAAAGCACTTCATTCTGACTTGTGAAGGATTCCCCAGGCTCCAGGTGAGTCACTAGAAAACACAGGTTCAAGAAGTACAAGTTAATATTCCCTTCATTAGCTGAAACTGAGACATTGAGACAACACAAAAGTGTGTAGCAGAGGAGACAAAACCTCCCTTACTCAGATAATTCACAACAAATTGTCTCTTCTGGGGAGCATTGGGGAGATCTGAATCCGTTTATTGTGTGCTCAGATACCAAAAATCACAAGCATTTTCCTCTGAGGACAGCAGAATGGTGTTCAGGTAAAATTACATTCATTACACAACAACAAAATATTCCAATGGATTTTACTAGACCCTGTCGGGGGCTGGGGGGGGGGAGAGGAAGGATGGGAAAAATGGAAGAATTTGTTGTTGTTCTGTCTTACTAGTCTCTTCTTTTTATTTCTTATTTTTCAGTCAACCTGACTTTGAAACAGAGTAGGCAGACTTGATCTCACCATGTCTTTTCTGTCCTGGGGACTGAAATCACATTGAGCCCAGCATAGATGTGCATGGAAATGGCACATTTTAAACTGATGGCTGCACAAGATCAGAAGCTGTGGCAATGCTGACACTTTTGGCCTGGAACTTGGCAGGGCTGTGAAAAAATGCAGAGCTGCTGCTGCAAATGGCTCATTTTCTGACTTGGAGGGAAAGGACTTGTAGTTTCAGATGTGCCACTTCTACAGATCACTGACAAGGAGAAGACTTGGGTATTAGGTCACTAGCTTATCTCTCACATGCTGAGGGAAGTTAATATAAAGCATTGTAATCTCTTTCACAGCCTCCAGGACTCATAAGAAACTATAAGAAGAAGTTTCTCAAGTTTAAAGTGTTCTATAGGATACTAAATCTTAAGTCTCCTGGAGGCCACCGGGGAAATGAAAAGGTGTAGTTGTCACATTTTGCCAAAGTATAACATCCATATAATAAGCCAGTTACCTCCCTTAGTCTGACCCAGCCCAGCTTGTGCTGCTGGGGCCATGTTCATTGTTTTCCAGTTTTATTGATGTGATATTTTTTATCAAAGCAAACCAAAGCTAATCTTGGGCCAGATCGTCAGGTGCTTAGAATTAATGTTGAACCCCTTTGGCTGATGAGACAGATTTATTTCAGCTGGGATTCTGCCTCATAGTCTCATTTTTACCCCCCTTCCATCTCTTTAGCCCTTTAATTTAGATTTCTGTACTGTTTAATTGTAGCAAAAGATGGCAAAAATGTTATGTCATCACCCTCAATTCTTACCAAATGTGCCTCAGTTATAAGTTGAAGAAGGAAAGGGATAACCAAAGGAGGTTTATTTGCAAATTTGATCCACAATTCCACAAAGAGGAGAGAGACTCTGCTTAAGATGGGACCTCTGAAAAAGAGGTAAACCCAAGAAAAGATTTGCTGTCAGCAAGTCAAGGTAAGTCAGATGTAACAAGAGATCAGCAGAAGAAGAGGACAAGCAGAGTAAGTAGGGAGGCAGCTGATCACAATGATTTTCAGGTTATTTTTGGTCAAGTTATGGAAAGAATGAGTGGTGAGGAGACAGGGAAGAGCTATAGTAAGCACAAAACCTAAGGAAGAAAGAGAAGGAAAAATTGTTATGACAGAGTGGGAAATAAAGCTCCAGAGAGGAGATAGATTGCTTGCAAAATAACTTGCTCATTAGTCCTTGGTTTATATTACTTGCTTCAGAATTGTCACTTCTAATTATCTTTTCACCTTTGGTTATTAACAGAAATCACAGAAAACTAATGATCACCAACATTGCTTCGAAATATTCACTGGGTAGTTCCTGAGATCATAACAGTTGTCTCAATTTGACCATACAACTAAAAATTTTAAATAAAAGAAAAAGTCATGAGTCCATGAGTCATATGTCTTTTAACAATTAAAATTTCTGTAGTAAGAAGAAGGTTAACTGCTGGATGCCTTGACACTCACACATGCCTGATATGTTTAGTATCTTGGACGCAATTTTCCTTTCCCCACTCTCTTTCTTTCTTTATCCTGTGAAAGCTAAAACTTTATTATAAAACTGAAGATAAGTATATCAGTTTGCTGGATGCTGGCAGAGCAGAACACAAGCAATGAGAAGATAAGGGAATTTGGTCAAATACAAAAAATACCATGAAACCTAAACCAAATGACATCAGATAAGACCTCCACTGACTTTCTATTAAAAATGTAATAAATAAGGATCACAGGGAAAAAAAAAATCTTATTTTTTTCCTGGCATTTTTTTGGTGTATGTGTGTTATTGTCTCTAGTGCTTTAAAAGTGTATCTGTAGAAGTGTTGTTTACCCATTTAAAATAAATAAATGCAGATCATCTTATATTCAAGGTCTGACAGGTTCAGATTAATGATGAGACTCTTTATATGTATATATATTTAAATACATATATAAAAATTAATTTATAGACTTAATATTCTCTTGTGGGACATCCTTACTGGCCTGTATAGGAACTTAAGTGTAGTGTTAGCAAGTCAGTGATCCAGAAATCTTGACTAGTAATTCTGAAAGCATGAAAAAGTCTGGTAGCTGGTGAATTAGATGGGAAATAAATTAAAACCAGTGTGTCAGTGTGATCAGTAGTGGCAATGTTTGGATTTGGGTGAGTATTCAGCTTTCCAGATGTTTGGAGCTGAGCTCTTGGATGGCAATAGCACAGTGCATTGAATTGGTTTGTGGTGCAGATTGTGGCTCTGTTGAAACAGTTCAGCCACCAGAATGGTGTTATTCTTGGCTGTTGGATAGGTCTGCCATTTCAGCTGCTGCTTCATCAAGTGGGAAGAGAGAGATTGCTAAAAAAGAGGGTGAAAGGCAGAATTCCCTCTTGAGGTCTGTTATTCATTCTAAAAATCTCTTCTGTTTGCCAGAGACTTCCAAAACTACAGTTGTCTGCAACGTCTGTGGGACATCACCAATGAGGGACAGACACAGATAGTTTCACTGTTGGGCTTTCTTCACCACCGTGGATGCTTTCCTGTGCAGATACAATTAGCCCACATTGGCACTTTTTGTGGAATTAGTAATTTAGAGACTGAGAATCAGACCATGAATTGCTAACAGCACATAGTTAATTGGCAGCATGTCTAGGATTTTAATGTATCCAGATATTAGTATCTTGCTAGGGACTCAGGTAAGCTTTACATCCCTGCGTAGAACTATAAAAATAATAAAATATATCCTGATTCATGGCATAGCCTGCTGGAGGGAGGTAGGGGAATTGTGGCAGCTCTTAACGGCAATCCTCATTTCATTTCCTAGGATGCTTATAAACAGAAAACGGTCAGTTTCAGTCCAGGCAGCACATTAGAAATAGAGCATAGAATGGATAATTTCAGCCTTGAAAGCATCATGGTGTTGTTTTATTTCTGAAGACATTTCATAGACTGCTTCCATCCAGGAATATTTTAACCTTTCCAACAGTTCATTGTTCACATCTACCTGTGTGGCTCAAGCCAGGCTGTCTCAGGGCTTTGGCACTGATAAACTTTGAATGGCAGGGAAAATATGTTACAGACCGGGAAAGGGAGAGTATTTTTGATGGGAGAGGAATTCCCTTAGGGCCTGATGTTTGTCTGTGGCCGTAGGTGAGGTTTGCTTAGTGGTGTCTGCTGGGTCTCTGGTGGACAATAGTCTATGCCATAAAAAGCTTCCATGCATAATACAGAATATTTGTTGGCCTCTGTCTTGAAGAAACCCAGATGTGAGGTGTTTATATCCATCTAGGGACAATCTCCAGTAGGAAAGATAGTTCTCTTTGGCTCATAGATATCTGTGCCATTTCATTTTATTCCACCTTTCAGTCTTATGGCTCTTTTTCTTCTGCCTCTTTTTTTCTTCTCACTCTCTTTACATTTAACTTAAATGTGGGGACTTTTAAGCATCTATAACTTTCTTGAAAACCAAAAGGTCTGAAAATGATCAGCATTCATCATATACCTTAATTAAATTTAATTAAAGAATGTTAAAAATTATATAGACACTGATTATGTACTTGTACATGCAATTCTTTTTTGTCATGCTTTGAGTTCTCTGTTCATAGGCTGAATCAGGTTATAAAAAGTTAAGAGTCAACTGTAAAAATCCGATCTCAGAGAAAACATGCTGGGAAAAGAAAAAAAAGAGACAACAAACCCCCCAAAACCAAACAACCGTAACACATTCCTGCTGTCTGCCTGGCAATACTAATCTTTTCCCTTAAGATACAGCATGCTGTAGGCTTACACCAGGGTATTTTCCCACTGTTAGGCTCAATTTGAGGTGCACAAATGTGCACACACACACACATGCACCCACACGTGCATCCCCTGGCAGATGAGAGCCAGTGTGAGAGAGAAAGTGTGTGTCACACCCTCTAAATTCAGGTGGCCTCAAGCAGTGCCATATAATCCCAGCCTCAATTAAACTTTCCAAGGTCAGTGGTGTTCTACCAGGTCAGACATAAATAAGTCAGGTGAGAGTCCTAGGGCACTGAAAAGCCATATTTATTCTTTATCCACAGTTCATAGCTATCAAATGAAGCCTAACAGAGGGAGAGAGAGAGTGTGTGAGAGTCTGGCTCTCAGAGCTGCTTCTGTAGTAAGCAATTTTTTTTTTTTAAAGAAAAAACATAGTTCTGTCTCACCCCTACCTCAAAATTACCTACAACTTCACTGTGACTGTGGAAGTTTTGGAAAGACAAAAGAAGAGATTTTAATTCAGCAACAAGTATGTTTGATGACTAATTTATTCAAGTGGAAGTAGCCCTAGTCACATTGAAGATTCTTTTTATTTTTTATTTTAAAGAGGAAATTCTCATTCTTTTAAAATCAAATTTTTCTGTATTTAAGTCTTTACTGCACAGAGTGTGAGGAGAGATGCCACCACAAACCTCTCTTGAATTGAGATATACCTATTTCATGTCCTGAATCAGGCAGTAATTAAAATGGGCCAATATTGCATGGTTTATTTGGCTTGTAAACAGAATATTTAATTTTCTCCTGTTTTGGGAAAGCAAAGGAAAGAGTAGGGAGAATATATCTTAGTCCAAAAGTGTTAGAGACTGTGGACTTACATTGGCTTCTCTGGGTGTCAGGCCCATTGAGAAGAATTATCACATTCCGAGAAAGTAATTAAGGACAGTTGAGGTCCACTGATTTCTGTACTGTCTGAAGAACTAAGTGAATTTTCTAGGCCTCTATGACTAATGACCAAATTAATATATATGTTTTAATAAACCAACATACCACAAGTCTGCCTTGAAGTGCTGCACAGTATTTTAAAGGTATAATTTTGACTTGAGGCATTATGCCTTTCTCATGTTACTGTTCAGGAGAGAAAAAAACGTCTGAAGGCTATTTTAGGGACAATTATTAAAAACAAACCCCAAATCCTTCTCCTAAACTCTCAGTTTTCTACCTCTAAAAAAAGAAAAGCCCCCCAAAGTGCAAGTACAGTCATATTTTTAGACTCATAAGCAGAAAGTGTGCTTTTTTTTTAAGAGGGTCTCAAAGGTCTGGAGCTGATTTTGTTCTGTTGATCTAACTTGATTTACACCAGATTACACAGTTGAGAAACTGATACATTAATGCTGCTGAAAAAGTTCTCACACCTGTGGTTTGTTTGTCCTTATTTAATATTGTTTTTGTGATTAAGATATGGTGATCTATTAAGCATGATAAGGTATGTATATATATATATATTTAATGGCTTTCAGTCTTCTGTTGAGAAATAATTTTGAGAGTGCAATCAACTAATAACAAAAATAAATTTCCAGATATCTTTGTGAATAATAGTGTTAATTTTTATTTAATGTATGTAAGGAGATCACATCATTAATAATTGCAAATATTCAGCCAGTGGATACTTATACATATGTTTTTGAATCACAGAATATAAACAAGGGCAACTTTTAATCTGGGAAATATTCAAACACATGTATAATCACACATCTATCTTCCTTACAATAACTTACAGACTTCCAATCAGGGAATGGAAAAAATAGTAGGTGATTAGCATGTCCAGACACATAATGACGAGTGTTGATTGGTTAAAGTGAGCACTTTCCAAACAAAGAAAAGTATTTGTCAAAACTGTTATACAATTTGGGATATATTTGCTGTATGCACTGTCAGGCAGCTGTACTAGTGATTCCTATTCTGAGAATTTGAAGATAATGTTAAAAAGTAAAGGCATTAGGGAGAGTTTATGGTGGACAAAGTGCCATAGAAATGTGTTTATAGAAATATCAGTTTTATTTCAAAGGCATTAATATCAGAAATCTTTTTAGTGCCCAGTATCCATTAGCATATGTGCTGAGTTCTCTGCCTCTAACTCTCTGCCTCTGGTTTTAACATCTGTAAGTATAGAGGAAAATCTTGACAAATGTTTCTGAAGGTTTTATGTTCTCTATCCCAATACTGGATTGCAATCTGTGTTGTACCCGCTGCAATAACAGGACAATTGGGATCAGATAACCAGTTCTACAGATTAGAAGTGAAGAAAGGGTGTTAAAACAACATATCTGCTTCCTTTTAGATTTTAACCATACTCTGTGTTTCAGTGACAGAACAAGAAGGGGGAAAGGAAAATTTATCTTTTTGCTATATCTGCTTCTATCATGTTTCCCTGGCCACCTCTCAAATACGTGTCTTAGTGAATACATTACATGACTCATTCTTGAAGGAAGGAATTAAAGCAAACCTCAGGCAATCAATGCCATAAGAAATTTCACCAATAGCTGGAATAAAAGGTGATCAAATGGAGCTGAATCCAAGAACACAATCTCCCTACAAGGAAAGGATAAAATGTCCCTTTAAGGCTAAGTTGATATAAATGTATATAGACTTTTTAAACAGAACTCCCACCTCACCGAAGCACTCAATCTTAAATACTGACACGTAGCAAGGCTATGGAAACTCCTTCAGCTGGAGGGTCTTTTTTAAGACTTAAAAGTCTTAAAAGACTTAACAGACTTTCTGATAATTTATAGTCATCTCCACTATGGTAAAGATACCAATTAAGGGTTATGAGCCAGGTGCTTTTTTCCAGGTTCCAAGTTAGATTAGTTAGAGCATCCAAAGTTATTAATTGGAAAGAAAAGAGAAGGGCTTTAAAGAAGGCATTCCATAGGTCAACATTTTGTGTTGCATCCATGTGTTCTGTGTCCATTTGTTCAGAACAAGCACTTGAAGTTAGTGGCTGAAAAGAAAGTAAATGACCACAAAATTTTCTCCTGAAGAGATTCTTGGTCCAGGGAAGCAGCACTGCAGCAGAGAAATTGAGCAACTCTTGATCTCTCATAGATGTGAATAAAGTTGCTTCTGAGAGGAAGGGAAAGTGAGGAAACACATATAGTCTG
Source organism: Pithys albifrons albifrons (assembly GCF_047495875.1). NCBI lineage: Eukaryota > Metazoa > Chordata > Aves > Passeriformes > Thamnophilidae > Pithys > Pithys albifrons. Next base: position 16,708,839 of record NC_092470.1, on the reverse strand, counting down.
ACTGTCACATGAGAAGAAGTAAGAACAGATTTTTAATCATCAGCAAAGGCATCACGGGCCTTTATTGCTGGATTTGTTGTGCTCCTAACCACGCTTTGCTTCATGTCCTGTTTTCCCCCTTTAAGAAACATGGATAATGATTTACTTTTGGTGAAGTTTGAAGTGAGAAAGAAATTGGTGCTTAATTGTGTTTTTCCACAGTCTAGAGTGCTTCAGGGTCTAAAAAGTCCCAGAGTTCCTCCAGAGAGGTCCATATGGGGATTTTTATACCCCCCAGAACCTTTACTCTAGCTTAGTTTTTCTTCAGGATGTCTCCACCATCATGGACAGGAGGACAGGTCAGGATGCACAGCAGGAATTGTTCCATGCATCAGCCAGACTTTACAGGGCAACTTTTTGACTACTTTGATTACGCAGTAGTGAAATCATATGGCTGTGGAAAATAAGACACTCTCTCTAATCTGTTTTGAGGTGCTCTCAGACACAGTGCTCAGGGACAAAAAGTAAAAATTATTTATTATTATTTTTGTTATTTCTATAGATTTTTACACATCTAGAGTTCACATGGGGAGAGGAAGTTATGAACCTGTAAGCTCTCCTCTGTTATATTATTGATCAAAGCCAATGATGATGTTAAAGTTGTATAAATGTTTTGTAGGTCTATAATGATTCATGGCTTTCTGTACAGTAGCAGTGTCCCTGATGTTGTTGCACTGACTGGAGCTAATGTTCTGATTAATGCATGTTTTCCTTCCTGATTTCAGAAATAGCTTATGGCTAAAAATCCTTAGATGCTCTCTGATTTATTGCATCTTTTCTTTTTTTCCCTTCATTTCTTTCCAGCTTCTTCTTTCTATATATGTAGTATAAATATATATATTTGGAAATCTGTCAGCTTTAGAGATATCCCTGATGCAATACTCCTATGAGATGTCTCTAAAGACTGGTATTTGTATAGAAAAATGAGTTTTGTTAGACCATGTTTGTGAATCTATCATCTGATGGAGGTACTCTAATCAGCGTGTGTTGTTTGTCAAAACAACACCAAGCAAATGTGGCCACATCATTTACCGACTTGTGGGGGACAGGAAGGAGGCTGCTTCTGCTGTTAAAACAGCATGAAAAGTCAGGGTGATCTATCACAGCCACAGCACAGAAGTATCACGTGCACTCATGCCCCAGCTCTAGTTTCCCAGGCAGTGGGGGATGTGTGTGGGAAGGCAGTGGGGATGATGGGGTACACCTTGGGCTAAGCAGCTGAATGGTCTCTAGAAACATGACCTAGCTCAGTTCTTTGGTTCAGGTAATGCTGAGGTCTGAGCCCCAGAACCAACAGCAGAAGGCTGGGGTAGGTAGTCCCCTTGGCTTTTCACAGTATGTGGTTGGGGTAGAGGACAGCTTTGTGAGCCGTTGCCCAGAAATGCAACTAGTTTTGCTGTTTACACCCTCACCTTGGGCAGTAGTGTCAATGCAAATTGCTACGCTTCTGCAGTGCAGTCAGTGGTTGATTTTCCTCTTGCACTGAAATCCAGGTGTTTCAGTGCGAAAAAACAGTCTTTTCCAAAAATTTTCTTCACAGAGGGCTTTGTTAGGGATAAAATAAATATGTTTCCTCTGCTATAGGAACTGTCCACAAATACAATATATTTTATAATTTTTAGGTCTATTTTCCTGAAGTGGACTATTTGTTCGCCTTCTGGTTCCTTAGCCTAAACTTGCTGGAGGAGTGGTTTGCAAAAGAAAGTGCCTACTTTGTTTTTATCTGCCATGCTGTAAACCACCTACTTGTGTCCTTTTGTGTCTTTTGTGAAGCCTGTTAATAGCTGTTACTGCTAATTGCTGTGCTTAGCTTGCTGTGTTCATCCATAAGCAGGAACCAGGGAGATCAAAGAGCTGGATACTCCATAAACTCTTTCAGTGTTCATTCTGCGGCTCTAATTCACCTGCACATGGCCAAGGTACCACACAGGGATGACACAGAACACCAAAAACAGATGGACAGAGAAAAAAAAGGGGTTTATTTCACACAAACATTTGAACTACTTTAGGTGTATGTTCAAAATGAAGTGTTTTGCACTGCTTCGAGCAGGACATTGCCTTTGGAGGCTGCCCCAACACCTCTTTGTTATCTAAAGTAGACGAGGAGGGGTGATAAGTTTTTATTTTTCTTAAAAAAAACCCTGTTTCATAGAAACGTAGGACTTGACAAAACCTCAGAAGTCATGATGTTTAAGTCCTTGAGCAGATATTTAAAACCCACAAAAAGCATGGTCCATTACTTCAAGTATATAACAAAACCAAGATCTTTATTAGAAGTGATATAGAAATCCTAAAAATATGCATTGTTCCACCAAATTAGACTTGAAGGATCAAGAAACTTCTCAGCATCCAACACACCTGAAATAGCTTGGAGGTGAAAATGCTTACCTAGACCTATGATGGTCTTCCAATCTCATGTTACATTGGAAACCCTCTCCTTTCACATTCCCCTGAAACAGGGGCCCTGACTGGCATTATGGAAATTTCAGAGGGTTGTAGATATTCCCAAACACAAATAAGCCTTCATGAGACCTTTCCTCAGACTTAATTTTTAACTCTGACATGAGACAATATTATTAAGCTGCATTGTGCATGTGCACTCTTTTGAGGGAGAAATGCTTGAAAAGGTGGCCTTGGCACTACAAATGATTTGAGTAGGTTCTTATTTGAAATCTAACCCCTGCAGAATAGAGAAGATAATTTTTAAATTTTGTCCTTAAATGATTTTAGGTTGATAATATCAACCATGCCACCAGCTTTGGTGCAGCTTTGAACTTCTAAGTGAGACTACCTTTACTTTAAATTTTGGAAGAAAGACTTTAATGTTATTGTGCAACATATATTAAGAATCCAAATTTCTTGTCTCCCAATGGTGTCTCTTGCTTAGCAGTATTCACCAGATCTCTGGCACATTATTGTGGGTTGCCTGCTCCTGTTAACTATGGATTTTTTTCTCTGCTCTGATGGATCATTGATATAAAATTACCAGCTGATGTTTATCAGCAGACTTAGGAATAACAGTATTATTAACTATTCCTATATATATTTTGTGTCATTATGACTGTAAGGGTTTGCCTGAATAATAAAGATTCCCTTGAGTGGGACTCACTAGGGTAAATGACTGTTTAATAAAGACAGATAATGTAGATGAATCATTTTGACTACTTAGAGGAGCAATTGTGCTAAAACTCTGAACTTACACAAAGTCCCTCTGAATACATTAGGGGGTCAAATCCTGGCCCCTGAAATCATTGCAACATTGCTGCTGAGTGGAAAAGGACTGAGGTCTCACTTTAGGAGCAGAGGCAAATTTTTAGCAATGAGAATTTGATTCCTTTATGTGGGCGAAACTCAGCTGCTACCATTATTTAAACTCTAAGACTGTAAGTAGTAAAAAAACATGCCTACATAAATGTCTATATTCCATCTTCATATGCTGAAATATATGTTTAAAATAGATTTCTGCTAAATTATGTGGTTTAGTTTTCTCTCTTCTCCATGATGTGATACTTCATGGTACACTGAAAGAATAAGAATATGAGTTTATTAAGTTTACTCAGAAAACTATTCAGTCATCTGTATGAACTCTTGGAGCTATGTCAACATTTTCTTGAAAGATATCTCAGATTATTTGATGTTTACTTTTTTAAGTACAGTATTTGTGAGTAAAAGTGCACAGGAACATTTTATTACATTTTAAATGTAATTCCTGATCCCACGGTGCTGTCTATATAAATCTGAACAAACCTACGAAATCACTATCTATATTAGATCAGCAAATCCTCTCAGTCCCAGAACTGGTCAATGTGTTAAGAATAAGAGGCAAAAGTGAAATTCCTTGGTAATAAAACTTCTGAGCCTTGACAACTGTGAGGTAATGCTATTTCTTGCAGCATTGCCTAGACCTTTCAAAGTACACTACTCTTTATTATATGCCTTTCCTCTGCCCCTAAACCTTCACTTCTAAAGTGCACATCTCACAGGTAACTAGTATATAATGCACTTTTCAATCAACCTCCTAATTCACTCAATGTAGCATGAGTTTTCGATAAACCAGGAAGATGTGAAATACAGAATAAAAGGTTTAGGTTGTATGATGCCACTCACCTGCTTTAAATCTTTTGCTATCTGTGAAAAAAATATGGAAGGAATTCTCCTTCAGGATAATTCAGGGTGGTCCAGCAATGACAACAGCTCCCAACATTTCTGCAAGGTCCCGCCCTTGATCTTCTGGGGGATTTACATCTTCTTTCAGCTTGTTCTCTTCCAAGCTCTTTCCAGGACTTTATGTAGGCAATAAGATTATGTTTTCCTTGGATCCACCAGCTCTGTGGAGCAATTTTTGCCCTTTAAGTCCCTGTACCTGTGCTGGCATTGCTCTGTCTTCACTCTAATGTGGTCCTATGTTTCAACCAAGAGGGGAAGTGGGCAGCTAGAAGGGCTGAGGTGGTTTTGCTTTTGTGCAGCCTTTTTGGTTTCATGAAGTAAAAATTTCCCAAAGGTAAAACACAGGATGAATCTGATTTCATCTGTAAAGTGGAATGAGGAGATTCGTAAGGTCCAGGTCTCCTAATTTCCATAACTGGTATGTAAATCCCCTGAAGTGAAGAACCTAAATTCATCATTAAAATTTGTGTTGTGGTTTGAAAGGAGACCCAAGCTTTTGCAGAGTAATTGTTGAATGCTGCTGTTGTTATTTATGCTTGCACATGCAAACTGTGGTGGTCTTGTCTCTGCTGGCAGCATGGATAGGTTTAATTTTACTCTGATCAAGGCAAAATACCTTGCTGAGTGGCTCAGGTTCAGCATCGTGCTAATAAAGTATGTGGTTCTTGGACAAGAGCTGCTTTCCTTTGGCAAGTCCAGAGCATGGGCTTGAGTAGGACTTCAGCTGTGTACAGGAATCCTCATGGGTATACCAAAAAGTTTTTGAGGGGCATAACACATGAGATAAATATAAGACAAAAATATAGTCCCATCTCGAAAATACATGCTCTGGAGTTAACAATCACAGGGTTCATGGAAGTACTTGAAGATAAAGGTAAGGGGCAGCTAGTGATTATGTACACAGATTTAATTTTTTTTCTGGCTTTGCATCAGGCTAATCTTTACTGCATAAGGTAAAGCATGGCCAATATGGAAACATCTGTGTTATGCAAATTCCTCTGAAATGGTTGAATGGCAGGTAACTGACTGTATTTTGGAGCTGTTCCATGTAGAGTGAATCAACAGTTTCCAGCAAGTCAGTCCAGCAGAAATCTCTGTGGGTGCCTTTGATGCATACATAGCTGTGAGCTTCTGTGTTGACTGCTTTCAGCTGAAACCAGAAATAGTTTAAAAAATAATAATTAAAAAATAATTACTTAGACCTTGACATACTGAGTTATCTAAAGGACAGACTGAATTCATCCTGAGACTTTTGCTCCAAATTTCCAGCAACCTGCTCTGTCAGAAAGAGGTGAGGATGAAGTTTTGTGACAGTCCTTAGCACTGAGCACAACAGAACCCTACGAAACCAGTCTAACCCTTAAAACACCTGCTCTGCAGTGCTATGGACAGGTGGGAAGGTCTTGGGAATAAATCCTATTTCAAGAAGTTATAGCAATTCCCTTCTGGATGGACTTGCTGCAGGCTGGTACCAAAGCACTTGGAATTAACATTTCATACCCATAGCATTGAAAGAAACAGGCAACATGACTTCAGGAGAAATAAAAATGCAGTTATACAAAGAGAAGTATGATGATTTTCTTTATAATGTAAGCTTGGCCAATCAAGAATCTCAATAATTTAATTTGTACTTGCCAGAGATAAATGTGAACATTTTCTGCAAAGTATTTTACATTGCTTAGATGTCATTAATTGTAAACATGCCGGTACTGCTGCTGTATCTAATTCATTGATGACCTGCACAAAGCACCAACACATTCTTATTGGGGGGGGGGGGAGAGGGGGAGAAGGGAGGGGGGAAGGAAGAAGAACAGAAGGATCATCCGTTGCTCAGATGAAAGACAGAGACAAAATAACCAATCTGTAATGCAGATTTATTAATAGTCATTCACTGGTTTTCACTGAAATACTCTTCACGTAACCTTGACTTTATTAAGTAGTCCTTAAGGTGCATTTTGAAGACAGATAATGAGTTTGGGGAATAGTCTTATCTACATCAAGCTAATCTTTAGCAGCTTGGAAGGGAACTCAGAGAAACTTTTCCACTTTAAGTGACATAGCCATGTTCAAATCAAGCCTTTTAAAATGTCATTTTAATAGAAGAGTTTACAGCCATTTTTAATCGCTGTACTTCACAGAGGAATATTATTTAAACAAAGGCAATAGAAAAAGTTATTGAGTTTTTAATAGTATTAATGGGGTTGGAGGGAAGTGAGGGGTGTTAGAACAGCAGGAATGTTGCTGTGGTGGAGTGGCACTTAGTGTCTTGATTAATAAAGACAAGGCAACTCTTCCTTGAAAAAACAGCTTTTCATAGAGTCTGTCACTTTAAAAGGGAAGGCCAGGGCAAAGACAGCAGTTTTGAGTGATTTTTGGGTGCTGAGCCTGCACATGCCACATTGTCCAGCTTCCACAGGCAGAAGTTCACGAGAGCCTCCTGCCCCATTGCTGATGCAGAGGCTGGGGGTGTATGCAAGTGAGAGAGGGATGAACAAAAAGAAACTAAAAAGAAAAAAATTAGAGAGTTGCTATTTTAATGAGAGCTTAGTTTTAACCTATCTGTGCTTTCCCTTCAGTTTACAGCATTCCCTGGAAAATAATTTCACTTTTCCTGCATTGTGTGTAAAACCTCAGAGGTGATTGTGCCCCAAAAGTACACACCAGCCTTTTCCTCCAGCTTATATGAAGTTGCTCACACCTTGGGCTGAATTTTAAACTGCTTGTACAGTCAGATGAGTTACACAGACCCTCTTCTGCTGATTCCAGTTGGCTTAGCTCATTTTGTTTTGCCTGCTTTATTGTTTGAGCATTAAATGTCCCAGCTCTCCCAAGTGCACACACATTTGGGTTCTGACTAATGTGTGGCCTCCGTCAGAGAGACAGCGTTTGTCATTTAGAATCCAGCATGTCTTGGAGTCAGGTCGTGACTCAGATACCACAAACTATATACAGAATAGACCACAAATTCCTCCAGTAATACTGAACAAGGCTTTCCGAGAAGCCACTTCCTCCTTTGGTTATATCCTAACCCTGACTGACAGGTAGCAAAACCATGAGGTTTTGAGTGGCATTTTTTTCTCCTACTTTTTGTTAAAATCTCTTGTCTGCTGAATTCATGGCTGTTTAAAATCCTGTCTTTTGTGTGCATACAGAACCGTGCTTTTGGCTAGAGATGTAACTACAGAAATCTTGGTTGGTTACATTTTTCTGGAAGTATTGGCATCAGTTGACTTTAAGTTCCAAGACTGGGAATTCTGAGAGGACACTGAACGTGAGAGTGAAACTCAGCCTGACCCATTCGGGTTCCCTTGAGCCGCAGCTGCAGCTCTCTTGTGCTTTGTCTGCAAACTCATAAATCGGCTGGGTTTGCTCAAAAGGTTCCTGAACTTTGGCAAAACCTTTAGATGAACCTGCTGGGGGGCTGGAAAGGGGGTAGGCAAGGGATGAGACTGGAGCTGCCAGTGTGGGGAGGGTTGCAAGGAAAACTGAAACCAGGTGAACGTCACAAATGGAGTGTTTCCTTGGTCTAGAGAATGCAGGTAATTCTCATTTGAAAAGAGAATTGGAGTTAACAAATCTGCTAACAAGCTTCACATGCTTGCTGACCACTAGTAAATCCCAGCTTGATTTATTACTGAACACAGCACTTTGGCCTAAGTCCTCAGTGTCATTTTCCAAGTGGATGGGGAGCAAGTCACATTCCTGAATTCTAGTGAGAAAACTGGTTATGAGAATCAAATGGGGTGCAGCCCTTTGATCGAATTTCTCTTTTGCTTTATTTTAAAAAAAATTTATGTAATGAAACAAGAGAATTCATCTGCTAACACGCTACTCTGTGCTCTTTTGTCAATAGAAAAGTTGTTTTGCTAATGGTTATCTGTCTGCAAGTCCTTGACCTGCTTGTAAACACATTTCTGCAGGAAAACCCCAGGCCATGTCCTCGAGCATTTACGTCAACAAGAAGAGATAAAGTGACCAAAACTTAACCTGATCTGGCCTGGAGTGCCCTCTACTGCCCCTTGACCAAATACTTCCCTAATCTGTGTCCTTCTGAAAGGAACAGATCGTTGTGTAAGAAGTATTACCTGGAATGAAATCAATTTTGGGAGCCTGACTTCCTCCTTTCCCCCTGCCAATAGTCAAAGTCTATTGAATTGTTAGAGATTAAGGAATAAAGTCTGTCTTGGTTTTGGTGAGAGGGCAGGAGATTTCTCCCAAAACACCCCCTTTGTCACCACCCCAGGCCTCTGTCACCCAGGCCAACCCGACAGGGTCACCTGGCCATGCTCTGTCATGCCATGGTGAACATGCCACCTTCCAAGCCGTGGGACAAACACAGCAAAACTGAACTGTCCAATCAAGTTGTTTTTAAAAGCCATTTGTGGATCCCCTGGGATTTGTACTGGATTCACACAGCCCAAACCAAGGCTTTGATACAGCCAGGATTTAGAGAGTCACTAAACCAGGAGCAAGGTCCCAAACTGCAGTCCTGGGAGTGGTGGGCTTGGGAAGGAAGGCAGACAGGGAGCTTCCAAGATGTGATGGCTTGAGCACCTCAGTTTGGCTACTGCATTCTTTCATGGGTGCTGGGGTGAAAGCTGGCGTCAATCAAAAACAATTTAAGGGGAGAAGTGACACCCAATTTTCCTGTGAAGGAAGAAATATGTCTCTATGTTTTTGGAAGAGCTGGGCTAGATATTTGGGGTGCTTACTAGAGGAGAAATGTGCACTGTGGAAAACTTTGGTTCAGAACACAAATGAGAAGAAGCGAAACCACAAGAAGATTCCAAAGGTAAAATGTCAAACTGCAATTGTGGCTCACAATAGGACCACTCTGCACCCTGCTTACAGCACTTGCAAGGCCAATGCATTGAGAAATTGCATGACTAATCTAGAAGCTGGTAGGTCATGTTAATCCAGGGTAGTGTTTTTCCAATCTCTTTAATTCAGTCACAGGCTGCTGGACTCGATAATGCAATGGTTGGGTGACTCCTTTGGCCAGGGTGGTTTCACTGGGCATCTCCAGAGCTGCTCTGTGATTTAGTAACAGAGCAAGAAAACTGTATCTGCTATAAAATTTTGCTGTCGCAAGGTGACACAGGTGTTTCTGATGTGGAGCTGGGCAGCTGGCAGGGACAGCAGTGACCCTTCCTCTGGTCCTCTAGCTCTTCAATCCAAGACCCTGTGTTGCATAACAGAACATCTCCACATTTGACATACCCAGAGTCAGACACAGTCTTGGACTGAGTATAGCCCCCCCTTATTTTTCTAACTTTTAAAATGAATTCCCTGGCATTCTTCAGAAAGCATTCTGTTCTCTAAAACTCTAAGATGTCATTTTTAGAAGACAAAGTAAAACCTGTAGAAAATTGATTTTTGGGGTTTGTTTGGGGTTTTAATTGTCTTATTTTATTTTATTTATTTTATTTTATTTTTCCTAACAAAACCTTCCTCTTTTTTTCCTCCCTGTTTTTTCTTTTTTTCCCTCTTTTTTTTTTCTTTTCAATGACAAAACCCCTAACTTGTTTTGAATGTTTCATAAGAAACCAAAACCAAATGACCTGCGAATAGATAATGAGATGCTACCACTGCTATGATTCACAACTTCTCTTTGCTCACTCTCCAGTTATTCAAGCTGAATTGGGCTGTGAATTAGTCTTGATTTATCTGGGCCTGATGTCTATAGTTGATCATTCCATGTGAAACTGCATGGGACAGATCAAAAACTCCCTCAGGGTGTAAATCTGAGGTGGGAGGGGGGAAGCAAAGCTTTAGTAAAAGTCTCAGATGAAATTATATTGCTGTGTATTGGTGCTGAAGGACTCTTGGATGCTGAAAAACTTGCAGGGCTGAGGTTGTCCACTCCTAGACAGTGTCTAGGCTATGAAGCTGGAATCTGTGCTCAAAGGCATCTCCTACTTCTCTTGAAGGCAGCTTTTTGCCTTTTTCTGCCCCATTTATTAGTAGGTCTGTTTCCTACAGGTATTTCACAGACTTTTACCAAGTGTTCAGAGGAGAAGATGAAATCCTTTGGTTTTAATTTCAGGTCTAAATCCATCCTTAGGATACAGCTATTTTATAGTCTTTTATGCATTTAACTTTGTTCGTCAGTACAAGGCATTTATAGTTCCACTTTTACATAGTAAGATTAATTCACAAACTTTAGTCTAAACTGGTAAAATTTTCAACATTGGCTTACAGTAAGTATAATTTTAGCTTTTGTGACAGAAAATCAAACTTTGGGAAACAAAGTAGATTTTTTTCCCTATAGAAAGGGTCTATTTAAAGAAAAGTGAGTTTATTTTTCCAGTAGGAAATATTTCTAAGAGGAAATATTTCATCTTCCAAATTTAAATGTAAATCTTAACTATGCTCAATAATTCAAAATTATTACTCTTTGGGGTTTTTTGCTTGGTTGTTTTTTGTTGGGGTTTTTGTTGTTTTTTGGTTGGTTGGTTGGTTCTTTGTACGTTTCTTTATTTCCACGCATCCAAAATCCAACAGGACTTTGAAGAAGAGCACAGATCTGATGGGCGCTCCTTCAGATTTGAAAGACTGGTTTTATGGTGAAAAAAAATTGTCTTCCTTGCAAACTATGAAGCTGTATAATCAAAGGGTGAAGGGCTGGCTGAATCTATTCAGTATTCTCAGTTACTTTCCCAACCAAACTTTCAAATACATGTTAGTTATTCTGATTAAGTTGTACTTCCAGACTCCCTCCAGGCTCTGCACTGGAGCTGATATTTATACAGCACTAATAGGAAAAACTTGATGTGCTTCAAAAAATAATTCCCAAATAAACCAAAGCTGGGTTCAGCAGATGTATCAGGGAAAGTTTCATGGAGGTCTGACCATTTTCTGTTGCTACAAAAGGCCAGCTTCAATTTAATTCTCAGCCCCTCAATATTGTAAGGGAGGAAGCTTTAGAAACATTAAATGACCCATATCAGTGTTTGTGCTCCCAATCAAAATATACATAGTCTTTTTGTTACTAAATTTGCCAAAATTAATTGGCACTGAAATAGTAAGCTGACTTTTGATAAATGGAGCATTTTATGCCATTTCGAATTGCTGAAAATTTTCTTGACTTGAAGCTTTCATTACACTTTAGAACTATGGAACTTTTAGGCATTTCAAACCATTTATTGGATGGGATACCTCAGGCTTCAGCGACTCAAGTGACTATGAACATGAAGGGAGCCCTTGCTATGGCTTAGAATAAGATTAAAAGTTAGTAACAGGGATGCCTGGATTCTTCAGTTGTGATCAGTGTAGCTTATAGTCTAAACTGTACTTTATATTTATGACCAGATGAGAAAAAGGACACACTTTTATCTGCATGTTTATGTCTTATTTAAACTGATCAGTTCATCATTTATCTGTAAACATTCCTAACACTGTGATTAGGTGAATTATTAGAAATAGTAACCTGTAAGCATGAAACTGTATGTGGGACTTTTTCATACAAGCTCACACACTCATATATATATATCTGTGTGTCAATATACTGGCTGACATAACAAATATTTTTGTTTTTAGAATAAGAGGATTTTCCTTGGGGACTGTAAGTAGATTCAGAGAATATTCCAAGGTATCATACTGTATTTCACTGTGATATTCATATTGTCAATAGTGGAACCTTTCTGTGGAAGATGGGGCTTTCCCTGTAAACATAATAATATTTCTGGATGGTGAAATATACAGTAAATGTTAAGCAAGAAAAGAACTAAATTGCAGACTATTCCCTGGTCAGCAAAACTTGCCCATTATTTTTCAGTTTGCTGAATCTGTAGTTTTTACCATTTTTTTTTAACTGTGACTTTTCAGATTCATGAGGGTAGCATAGGTAATCTTCATATTTATAAGGACACACTGTCAACTTGCTTTTCATAATTTATAAACTCTTTTTTTATTATTATTCCTTTTCCCTGTTGGAAGCCTGAAACTGGCATGTTTCCTTAATAGAGCTAGGGAAAAAACTCTGCATTTTTGCTCAGGGAGATGAGTTCTCCGAAACAAGCTATCTGTGCTTCATGCAAAGGAGCTGTATCTGAGCTGGCTGAGTAGGGCTGGAATTAGTGCTGTAGGGTCTATTTTGCAACTGTGTGCATGCTTTAGCTTTTCAAGTTGCAACTTGCATTTTGGCTCGGTGAGGGATTTGTCAATATGTTACAAGCCCTATATGTCTCTTTTGGATATAAGCTGGATGAATGTTCATCCTGTTTTGATGGACTCTTGCCTTTAACCATCCCAACTGATCTCTTCTCCCCGTTGCATTCCTCATAGCTCCTCTCTATCTCCTACTGTGTGCTCCTGGCATGGTGAGAACATATTTTTCTATTATCCATGTGTCCATGGACTGGCAAGGGCAGCTATCCTTTATTCCAAGATGAAATGAAAGTAGTCTGATAGTCATTTCCCCTTCCCCTTTGGAATTTCACTGAACTACTCTTCAATGGGGCTTATAAAAGTAAATATTTCAGGCATTTAGATTAACCTTGCTCCTGGGATGATGTAAGCACATAGAAACATTTACATGTTCACAGAATTGGTCCCAGAATTTGCAAGAGGCCAAGTTTGCTTTAAGATGTAATTCACAGTTTTGATACTGATTTATAAAACAGTATGAAATTTAGTTATTTGGTACTTTAAGTACCATCTCTGGACATGCTAGTCACTATTATGGCAGATAAAATCTGTTTGGAGTTACTTTTAATTGTAGTTTTAATTTAAAAAGCTGGTAAGGATTGATTCAAATTGAAGGTCACAAGCTCCTTTACCCATTTCCCCTTATTGGCTCAACAGGGGTCCTATTTCATGATCTCTTGACCATGATGCAACTCATCTGTTTAGTTGAGAAGGTGCTGATATGAGTAATCAAGCTAAGATGACATTGGGGAAGAACCTGTTAATATTTAGTAACATACTGTTGACTCTGTCCATCCATCAGCCAGTCTCTCCCTCATAAGCTTTTAACTTGCTGCTTAGTTTCAGCAAAGTTGTCAGAGGAGCAGAAGTATTTATTGCCATTATGATACTAAATGTTTTGGGTGAATTGACAGCTGGTGGAGGGGGGAGTTGTTCTGTTGGAAGAAAGGACAACTCAGGCAGTGCAGACATACAGATTAAAATGTTCACAGGACAATTATTGTGTCCTGGTGATTTAGACAAAGTGTTCCTGAAGAAACTTAGTGCTACTGATCAAAGAACATCTTTTTTATTTTTCATGATGCAAAACTTTTACCACTGAAAAGGGCCTGGACCACTTATGTGCCACTTAAGTCCTTTTATAAGGTTGGATTTCCTTTGGTAATATCCCAAAGAAATAATTTGGTTGTGGAGTCTAATACTGTTGATATTCCTCTAGGATGCCCTGTGAGTAACTGTGAAACCTGGGAGTAAATCACTTCAGTAAAAAAGGTCTGTATGACAGGTAATCTAAACATTATTTTTTGGCTTGATATGCTCAGGCTCTATCATGAACTCTCCTGCAGGATTACAGCAGATCCTGACCCTGTTGACCCAGTATCAACCCTTTTCTGTAAGCTGTGCACAGCAGAGGAGGAGGAGGAGGATAGATACTGCAAGTGGCTTAGAGGCTTAGATGCAGTGGGCTCTGAGTATGAGCTCCAGTTGAAAGGATCAAAGGGGGTCTGTGACTCTCTAACCATGCTAATTAATGAAAGAAGTGGTATTTGATCTTCATTATGGACTTCAAGAAAGAAAAAAAGAGAAGTCAAGTGTTTCGTCCTGTGGTAAAGTATTGAACAAGGCTGGTGAAAGTAACAGAGCCATCTCCATTAGGCTTTGAGCAGCATTTCAAGAGGATGCAGCCACTTATGAAGTCACACTTAGGCAGCACTTTCTTAAAAGTTAAATGTCTGACAAATGCTGATACTGCCTGATTTGAATCCTAATATGCCTCTAGACAGAGCAGGCCCTTGCAAAGGTCTCCAGTGCTCACGGCATGGAAGAACCCTTTAGTAAAGGACTCCCTGAGTTTCTCCTGTACCCTCTTCTTCAGATACGGGCTCAAGATCAGCGGAGTTAATTCTGTCCCTCACCAGCTCAGGCATCACTCGATGCCTTTTATTTAAATATCTGTGGGCTGCTAGCAGAGGTTAATAGAAGATCAATGGCCAGGACTCACATTGGCAGCAACTTGGGGACCAGAGTACTGATGGACCGAGGAAGCAGTAAGAGCATTTTAGGGACATTTCTGCATTAGGTGTTTTATTAGCTCTCCAAAAGGGGAATGTAAAGCTCTCTTCTGAATCCTAAACAATCCTTTCTAATCTCTGACCCTTGCTTCAGCTCATTTAGATACTGCTTAAATTTGAAAGGAAATCATTGGTTACAAGAGGCTCTACTTTAGACACAGGGACATGGGTTCACATGCTTTTTGTCCACTAGCCTTTGTGTATCTATGGGGCATGTATATCTATACCTACCTACATGATTTGTACAATTATGTGAGTCAGAGCTATAAAGACTGCATAGCAGTAATTCCAGTTCCTATTTATTTAACTGTGCTTTTATACTGGCAGTGTGTCTGAATTTGGAATTTGTGTAAATATGTGCTTATATATACCTGACGACAATAAGGTTTAAACTAAGCAAACAAATAAACAACAACAAAAAAAAAGACGAACATATACTTTAGGTGAAAATACCTGGTTTTACTTGGAGATAATTTTTTAAAAAATTATTTTATTTTTGGTTTTTCCAAAATACTATGCATTTTGCTAAGGGAAAGTGCAAGGTGTTTGAGAGAGGAAAATCTGGTATAGACTTTAGTTTACAAATATTTTCTTTCTCTAAGTTTCCAGTGAATCTGACTTCATACATGCAAATGTCTGCCATGACTCTGTATGTGTGAGTGGTGCTTGATGTGTTTATGCTTTGGTGTGCAGATGTTTGTTTAAAACAATGATAATGGTATAGACCAAAATTGTTAATGGTATGGCTTTTATCATGGCTTCACTATAGAACACAACAGCATGTATGATCATTGGCATTCAAATACTGAAATGTGTAAAGCTATTTTTCCATAATTGGTCCCAGGGCAAGGGGTTGATCTCATGTATAAAAGGCTCCAGATATGCTCTTGGTATGGCTTCTAATTAGGGAACCAAGAAAGAACTGAACTTTGGAAACTGTGATGAGTCCGTTCCTTTAAAAAAAAAAGGAAATAATCACTTTGACCTTGAACTCCAAAAGGCCCTGAAATCAACTGATTTTGCTCTTTAAGCTCCTTAACAAGCATGAGGATTAGAGACGAGCTGTGTAGAACGGTTCATATTAGATATAAACGATAATGGACAATAGAAATTCGTCTATGAGCTCAGCAGAGGCATCCTGTGCAAATTCCATTTCCCCAAGATATGGTGATACCATGTTATAGTGTTATATACACCACAGATAACAATATGACTTCATCAGTTGGGAAGAAACAGAAGAAAACTCAATAGCAGCAGGGAGATGCAACTTTCAGAGATGTTCAATCCTGTTCTTATCCAAGTCTGTTTAAATAACCAGAACCAGGTGTATAAAAGGTCAGATATATTTACCTTTCTACCTCAGGTAATAAATACATAATTTGTTTAGCAGTTTCTTTCAAGTTTGGTGAAATTGCCCTCCCTGATAAAGAAATAAAACTTACGAGAGGAATAAACCTACTATAGACTGAAGCTGCATATTTCAGTGGCCTTCCATCTGTCCACAGCTAAACAAGGAAGGATGCTGCTGTCACTTCAGAAAAAAAAATCCCCATTGGTGATTTCATTTTGGCAGGGTTTTTTTCTACTATTTTCTCTCTTCTAAGAATAGGCAAAAAAACCCCCCAAAAACTGAAAAAAGGACCTCATCTTGGAATGGAAAAGTGCACCACATTTTCGGGAGAAAAGGAAAGAAGTAAGAAAAACACCTAGATGAGGAGAGCAGCTGATATAGCTGAAATAGTTGGTGGTTTGGGTTTGATGAATGTAACCCACTCAAGAATTGTCACTGCCCCAAGAATGTACTAAGTTCTTATGCAGATCTTTAAAATAATTTCCCTTATGAAAATCACAACTTGTGAAAAAAAATCATCGTGTCTTTTAAAAGGCATCTCTTAATCTTGCTGTTGATATAGAAGGGTGAATGATGTGGTTAGACAGGCTACTGCCTGCCATGAAAACTAGTGAGAAATGATGTTGCACAATCCATTTCCTCATCCGTTCCTCAAAACTTGTTATTTTATTTCACTTTTCCCCTTTTCAGTCTGTGTGGCCTGGCAGACATACTGGAACCAAGCCTGGAATAATATTTTCTCAGTGAGCTGATAGGTGTGAGGGCACCTGCAGGCAGATAAAATGCATTTCTGTTTGTATCAGAATTTGCTGTGTAGAAGTCCAAATTGTCATGATTTCAGGACAATCTGCAATTTCTCCTGGACTTGGAAAGCAGAGAAACAAAATTTAAAAAGAAAATCAGCTCCACACTTTTTCATTAGTTCTGGCAGCTTCCCCTAGAAACACACCCATACTCAGCAGTATCATTCTTTATTTAGCTCTGAACAGACTGAAGGACCTTAGTGAATTCTTCCTTCCTCCTCCTTTTCAGATAATAGCAATGATGCTGCCACATATTTTGCAAAGTGCTCTTTTCGGGAGCTGAGATTGAGTTACATCCAATGTGATAGACCCCACTGGCAGCCGTGTGTTCTTAGCGAAGACGTTCCATTACCATGCCAAGTTATTTTTAATTCTGTGGGGTTTTTATTATTTTTTTAAACCAATGCATAAAAGAAAGCTATTGAGTTGCTCAATCAATGTTAGTTCATTATTGCTTACCCAAGTGTTTAATAAACCTATCCCAACTCTGGACGTAGCTTTAAATACTTCATTGACTGTAACAAAGCAGATTTTTCCTATCAGACCAAAGTGGCTCTATAAACTATAATTAAGCACTAATTATGAGCTCTAATGGTCAGATAACAGAAGGCAAGGTCCATTGTGCAACTGGCAGAACCAGCAATTAAAGGAGATTATTGTTGTCAGAAATGGGATAAAACAAACAAAGGAAAAATTTTGGAGGAGGGAAAGATTTGCAATTGACCTGAGCAAAGTTTATGTTGTTTGTAGTTTTGGGAGACTGTGACATCCTGAATGTGAAGAACGCAACATATGATGATATAGAACACATAGAATAAGTTGTTCTGGAGAATCGACATAGTTTATTGGAGAACAGGTTAGCTGAGTCAGGTTCTGTTTGGCTCCACTCTCCTACATCAAAAGCCAATCCCTTACAGTCCAAACCAGAAGTTTTATGTTTAGAACAAAATATTTTCAAGGCAAATATTGTCTCAGTGTTTTTTTACTTGCTCTTATAAGGCATTCAAAGCCAGAGAGTAGCCACACTGCTAAAGGGCTTAAGAACCAGAAGATGGATTTGAAATTGAATGAAGACTAGATTGACTCCCCAGGAAGGGGGTAAAGACCCTCTACAACAGGTGAAAAGGAAATGCGGTTTTATAAATTTGTTCCATTTTAATGTGACTGGCTTCTTTTCGCTTACAACATTTTTACACTGGCTTAACTTGATTGGCTCCAGTGGAGTTTTCAATTATGCCAGATCCCACTGAAGTGTTATTAGCAGCCTGCTTGGAATTTCTCTTGAAAGTCTGAAACTGTTTCTGAGTTAACAATATAGTCTTCCCCCTTCCCCTCTTTGAAATAAAATGTTCACTTGGCAGAAAACATTGATGCCCTGTTGAAACAGAATGCTCAT
Organism: Pithys albifrons albifrons; assembly: GCF_047495875.1. Classification (NCBI taxonomy): domain Eukaryota; kingdom Metazoa; phylum Chordata; class Aves; order Passeriformes; family Thamnophilidae; genus Pithys; species Pithys albifrons. The sequence goes on along the minus strand of NC_092470.1, from coordinate 16,690,863 downwards.
ACACCACAATCATTTGACTCTTCACATACAAATTTTAAATTTCCATGGAAAATAGAGTTTCCAGTTACCTCCAGTGATTGGTATGGTAGTCACAGTTCATATATTCCTAGACCTGATACAGACGGTCAAGGGAGCCAAAAGTCCCTTACACACGCACAAGCACATTACAGCTTCCTGGAACACTGTTTGGGCTTTCAGGTGATGGCTGGGAATGTGGCCAATATCTAAAGGTAAAGGGCAAAAGAAAGCCAGGAAAATGAAAATGGCAACATTTATTAGTAGCAGGGAGGTGCCTCTGCCCCAGACTCATGGTTGTGACTAAAACACAGCACTGCTCTCTCCTCTCCGACTTTTTTTTTTCTTTTGAAAGCAATTTGCATCTTTGGGAAGAAAAAAAAAAAGGATTAATAAATTTCAAATGTTTCTGGTGCTTCTGTGCCAACTGGCACTGGAGGGGGCCTGTAACCTTGCCCAACTACACTATATATAATTATTAATTAGAAAGCAACCTGGGAAGCAATGATCCTCTTCCCCTGCACAAACCAGAGGAACTCTACTGAATTCACGGTAAGAAAGAAAATTGGTTTTCCTAGGTCACACTTGGGAGCAAACTTTTTTTACTTTGACTAGTGATTTGCTATCCAGAGTAGAATTATGGGAATTAATTGGAATAACTTGGGTGCTCATTTTATAAATCAGCTGGCAGAACTCCTGCTGTAATTAATGGGTCTGACTGGCAGTTTTCCACAAACACACACCCATTTCCCAGTTATTTCCACTGTGAATACATGCATTTTGGAGGAGCTTGACTTGCAGAGGGACATATTTAAGAGTTTATAACTGTCCCAATGACAGCAAGTTCTAAATTAAAACTCCTGTGTAATACTTGTTAGGAAGTTTTAATATCAAAAGGGCAGCCAAGGTCTTCCATGAGAAATTTCTAGACAGTGAAAGAAACTAATCCTTTTTAGTGATGTTTGGCTTCTCCTCTGCAGTAGCTGATCTCTGATTTCATATTTTATATCCATGGTTTGTTAATGAAATTTTCTCCTTTAAAGAGTAACCAGGCGGATAGGAAAAAAATAGCTGATACTTTGCAGTAAACGTTTGAAGTGAAATTCAAGTAGCAGCCTGAGGCTCACAGTATGTAAAACCAACTACCAAAGTTTTAGGGAGGTAGTTAATCTATTTTTCCTTCTCAGGAGACCTCTGCTATATTAAATTCTTTGGTTGAAGAGAAGAAGCCAGGTTGGCATTAGAGCTGGCTTAGCAATTTGCATCTTTTGAAAAGGGATTAGAAAATTTAACATGTTCTTGGTGTCCCTATGCCAGTTGGCACTGACAGGGGTCTGTTACATCACCCATCTCCACCACAGCCTGCCATGGAGCTACCTGAAAGGTGCTATGAGTCCTACTTCAAAGAGAACAGGAAATTAGGCAGCAGGATAGGTTAATGTCCACACATGATGGCATCCCTGCTGTTTATGGTATTCAGAGTGAAGAGAGGTTTGCTCCAAGCTCATTCCTGGATGTGTTGTTCAGGCTTTGCTTACCTGGCATTCAGGTTCATGAAGTTTTAATAGTACTTTGAAATGCCCTGATATACATGAGGCAACATCCCTGGCCTCACAGAAATTTCAGAGTAGAAGTGTGATCTGGAGACTCAGAGTCACAAAGGTGTGTTTCCTCTCTGAATTTCCACTTCTGAAGAACCTGAAATCATCTGTTAAGAAACATGAGGGATACAGACACAGGTAGAATTTAGATGTCTGAATATGTTCAAAAAGTTTCTTGAAGTTCAGTACAATGCCAGTTTTCAGCAAAATATTCAGCATTTCTTCAGTTTGGCCTCTGGAAAATTTTTTTTTAGGGAAGTCACATTACATTTTTGTGTGTGTTTTTATAGCACTGACGATACTCTGTGCAGTCAACCGATTTTCAGTAGTGCTCAAAATGCAGTCTTCTGTTTTGTGGAACTTGTCTTCCATTTCTCTTATTGTATAAAAACGTGTACAAGAGGAGGAAAGAGGCTTGTGCAAAACTCCCCAAGTGATAGAAGGGCAGGTACCTTTTAAACTATATTCTGAAGAAAATTAGCCTGATCTTAGGATTAACCAATAAAGCTGCCTTGATAGTGAATATGCTCAATTCCTTATATCACAAAGGTGAGGTTGCAGCACTGCCACTGTTGCAGTGATGCAGGCGGAAGGCAACAGATGATCTGTCATATGCAAAATTAGATTCAGGGCTTCCCACTGCACCAGAAGAGTGGGAAACTTAGAGAACAAGCTCTTCTCAGGACCCCATTGGGAAATCACAGTCCAATTTCATGTATCAGACATGAGAATTGGAACTTATGTTGTAAATGAAAATTTGATGAGTGTTTGCCTCCTCCCCATGATAGTTTTACATTTTCTATTTACGTCATCTGCTATTACATGCTAATAAAGCTGCGGCTCTTTTTTTTTCTTTTAATAAAGATCCACCTGTTTGCTTTACTTTTAATGCTTCTGAAGTATTTGAAACCCTGTAAAACTCTCTGGATACTTCTGTGGGAATAAATATGATGGGCCAAATCCAGCCCATACTCCTCATACCAGATTTCTTAAATGAGCTTGGACTGTGATAATGTATGCTCACTAAATGAAGATTGAATGCCAAATAATTTTCCCTGTGTGATTGGACCCTGTGTGAGGGAAGGAGCAGAGGTAAGAGAAGTACCTTCTGCATGTTGGTCACGAAAGACCTCTTCGTCTTCTTTTTCAAAATAAAAAAGTACCTGTGTCAAGAGCTTCTTTCACCTTTTCAACTGCTCATTTTGGATAAAACCAGACACCCTGGTGTCAAGGGAATAGGAAGCAATGAGAGGTCAAGGTGTCTCAGTGCAACAAAAGAAGGGAGTGGCCAGAACTTCGCAGCAATCAGATCATGTGTTTATATGTATGCAAACTACCTATATCAATCACTAGCACATGCATATGACATGTGTACACATGGGCAGAGAGGGAAATAACAGGTTCCTTTCCTCTATATAACTGCCTACTCCCTTTGAACTGAGGAAGAAGAAAATAAAGACTCAAATTAAGCACCCCAAATTACTGGAAAGTATCCTAAATTATCACAAAGGTAAAGCAACAGCCCAGTGAGGAGTGGGGAATGTAATAATAACAAGTATTGTGCCTAAAGAGGTGGCAGGAATGAAATCAGAATGATCCAGTGGAGTCAGGTGAGCAAAGAGTCAGCCAAGCACAGGATTGAGAGATATCCAGAGGCAGTGCAATGTACTGGCAAGGAGCCACAGTGCTGGAAAGAGAGGAGGAGCGAGAGAGAGCAAAGGGGAGGGAGAGAGTGAGGGATAACACCCCTTTGTGGGCCTTTGTGAGGTCCTCTGACAGCATCAGCCCCTTTTTCCTTGGCAAAGGCTGTGGTTGTAGGAAGAGGCATAAAGCTGCAGAGCCTCAAGAAGGTAGGAGCCCATGCTTCCATGTTTACCTGTCCACCAGGTACTCACCCAAACACCTGGGTGTGAGCAGGTGGCAGGATGCAGGCACTGGATTACTGAAAATATCAAAACCCAGTGATCTATGGGAAGCTGAAGTGAGCTTGGCTAGGGAACAGGCAGCAATGCCGACTGTGGCAATGTTGTTTCCATCAGCCCGTGAAAGACAACTTCAAAAACAAGGTTTATATCTGCCATTGGCTGTGTAGTAGGGGATTCGTTAAAGGGTATAAACTGGCAGTAGGTTGAGATGGATGTGACCACAGGGACAAAGGCTTAATGTGATGTGCTTGAAAATGACATTTGCCTGTTGTCAAGCAGATGTGACCCACTCGTACCTATTGCTTTGGTACAGGGGTTGTGGGCAATATGAGGAGCATACAGGGAGGGGAACCCCTGCAAGCCCATTACTGGTCAGATTTTGACCACACCCATGGAACTGTGAATCAATCCCTTATTAAAAAGTGGGGATATAAGGGTTTTTTGAGGAGTACTATTAGCAGAAGACAGATCAGCATTTCTAGCTTTTCAGAGGTGTGCACACAACACTTGAAGTCTCCTAACCTGGCAAAGTGTGTGGAGTCACAGACACTTGGACTATAGAAACCTGACTGCTTTCCCACCCTAACACTATCAGGTTATTCCCTGCTCTCTCCTGATGTTTTTCTCACTGTTCCAACACCAGATTTTGACAAACCCAACTTTGGAAGATGTTGGTATGGCTGCTGCTCCTCATATCAGTTTGTCCCTGATAATTCAGGAGTTTCACGAAGGGAACAGGAGAACACTTCAGCCCCTTTCTGAAGCTCTGGCTAGCAGAAGAGTGATTGCCCCCACCTTTAACCAAGTGATTTTCCTTTCTGGCAGGCAGCAGGAATGCCACTCAAGAAGAAGGAACCAGGGCTGCCCAGGGAGAGCAAATACTTGCTGAAGGCAGCTTGGAGCCAGGCAGCCAATCTGGACCTGCTTAATAAAGAGGGCAAGGAAGCAGGGCTGTGAGGGATTCACTGGTTTTGGGGGGAGGTGTTGCTGCCTGGGATGCTGTTGTAGGCACAAACATATCTACTTCTAGGCCTTGATAGCATCTGGTGTTTCTGACCACAGCTAGCTACAGGATCTGCAGAGCAGGTTGATTGAAGGCCTTAGGACATGTCAAGGGGAACAACATCAGGACAGAGGGACAGCTTGCAGGGCAAACAGCAGGAAGCTTGCCTTTATCAGGATGCTGCAGGCAGGAAATTATTTGAAGTACACTGCTTTCTCTTATAGAGTGATTGAGGGAAGGGAGGAGAACAAGAACAGGAGCAGCTGTGGCTATATTTCAAAGTTAGTTTCCATCTTCTTTCTCACATTACTGCTCTTTCTTTCCTCACCAACCCTACCTCCCTCCCTACCACCATCAAAATAAAACAAAAAAAAACCCAAACAAAAAAAAGAACTCCTCCCTGCAAAAACCCCAAACCACTATGTGTTTCTCATTCCTTCACCTCCTCTCCCCATTTTTAAGGGTATGTCCTCCATATTGTTGGTATCACAGATACATGGATAGAGTTGATTTGACCCCAGTCTCAAGTCCCTTGCTGATTCTTACAAGCTGCTTAAGGCTGGTTGTGATTACAGCTGTTTAAGAGATACTGTGATTGTCAGAGTGGTTGAGTAGACACCCTAAGATGACCAAAGATCAGAACAAAGTAGCTAAACTGCTGGTGTAGAAAGCCCTGATGGAAGGTGGTGTGGGAGTCTGGCAGAGGAAATCAGGCTTCCCTTCCATGGCATCACCCCCAAATCTGGGGGAATGGCCCTGTACTCCACAGCTGCAAAATGCAGCTGCTTCAGGAGACAGCAGAAACCCAAACATTTGCAAAAGTGTTGATAAGGTATCTTCATTTGCAAAACTGTGCTATTATTGCTACCCAGATGGGCCAGGTGAAAAATTGGCTTAGTTCTGTTCAACTGCAGACATGCGCTCCATGTGAGATGATAAACCCTCAGCCTTCTTCATTACACTCTTCCAGCTTCTCTCCTGCTTGCCATCCTTCTGTAATAATGAGAGGTTTTTCTTGGCTGTCCTCTTCCCCCTTGGAGATCAAACACAGGCTCTGCTGCTGAATTCTTGAATTTATGACAAGGACCACCTTCTCCTAGCCTCAGTTTCCATTAACAACCAGCTCACAGGAGCTGCATTCAGACCATTTGTTTTGTCTTTTGGCACCACCTATTTTGTGAATGAGAGGCATGGCAAAGGGCAGAAAACTGGTTTCACTGTTCTCTATGTGGTGGGAAGTCTCTATAGCCTTTAGGTCTGGCATAAAACCTTACAAACTCTACACTTGTAAATGTTGTGTAAAAAGCTGTTATTGCCCTTAAAGCTAGTCATTGGACTTGAAAGATAAATATTATTCCATATCTTATTGAATAAAATATATTATATCACAGGTGATGGAGACAGATTGTCTCAATAAATTCTGATACTGTATTTGGAGGAAAAGTGGCAATAAAAATGCTGATGACTTGACACGGAGAGAATATTGAATGTCATTAACATGTTATTTCCTCTGTTCTGATATCACTGTCATGTTCTTCCCAGTGCTCTAATCTCTATCAGCTGTGGGCTTTTTTCTTTTTACTTTGCTTGTGTGGATGAGGAAACCGACTTTTTTTCAGTCCTTTAAATTAACCACTACTTGAGAAATGCTTAGAGATAGGAGGTGACATCCTCAAATACAGAAATTAAAACACTGTTTGATATTTAACTGTATGCTAAGTATGGGCTGAAGGAGAATCCCTAAGACTGTCACTATCATCTGATAGTTGATTATGACAGTTATGGTCATCAGCATAGTGATAATAGCAGTACCTTGCTTTTATAAAATGCTTGGAAAGCACTCATTGAAGGTAGTTGTTGCTGTTCTTTAGCAGATGGGGAAACTGAGGGATGGGGAGGTTCTGTGAGTCACAGTAAGTGCTAGTCCAGTGGCAAAGCCAGATTCCTGTGATGTCTTAGCTCTACCCAGTAAAGATGTATTGCCTTACATTTGCTGTGAAGCTTGATTCACTGTACACTGAAGACAACTTTTCCAATCCATGCTAAACTGTACCTGTAGGAGCCATGGCCCAGCATTTTCCAATTGTTCTTACTAAGACATACTTCTGATTTTATTTCCTGCTTCTGTCTAGATATGGATTATCTCCCTAAATTTATATACTTCACAATAAGCGTTGCATAGCTGAGAATGTATTTGTGTACAGTTATGAACTGAGCCATCTAGGAAAAATAACAATAATCCCTGTCTTCATCCCCTTTCCCCAAACCAGAATAAACTCAGTGCTCTTCAGAAAGCCTGAATCTGCCCAGGCATTCCCATTCTGTCACTCTGTGCCAGAAAGCCTGTTGTGATAGCCCTACGGGCAACGCAGATCAGCTTGTACCAAAGAGCATTTGGATCACGTGGCTTGTTTGGCATCCTCATGAGAGAATATGCTGCTGGTCTTGAATGATAGCAATTAAAGGTGCAAAGAAGTCATCTGTCTATTTGCTAGGGCCAGTATCTAGTCTGATCTCCTACTGTAATCTTGTGTTTTATCCACAACTAATTCTAAATGACTCCAGGAATAGCCACCACTTCCATTATAGGACCATTTCATGCACTGTTATAGTTTATTGTCAAATGGTTTTCAGCAATTAAATTCTAAATTGATTTCACAGTTGCACATGCTGTTTCTGTTATTTATTTTGGTTCTCACCTGTCTGAGGGAATGGGGTGCCTCTGTCTCTTCACAAGTAGATGCTGCTGTAGAGCTGAATGGAATATTTTAAATGCATGAAAAATAGACTTTTACCTAGAAATACTGTGCAAAGCAGCTATAACAGAGTTTAATTATCACAAAGCCTCAACAATAGTACTGATGGATTTTGAAAAGGGAAAAATACCTAGATCTTTTGCTAAGTGTCACGGTGCCTACATTTTTCTGTTTGTTCTGGTGTCCTGTAGGAAGATGTGTTGTTTCTCCACATAGAACAGAAGATGGAATTAGCTCCCTGGTCTAGCTGCATTACTGCTCTGCTATTCACTTCCTGACTTCAGCTCAAGTGCCTACGGGTCCTATCCTACTAAGTTAATGGAATCCTTTCTGATAAGGCAGATATGGGGCCAATAAACCATAACAACTTTATGCCTCGATTTACCCAGGTGTAAAACGGGAATAAAATTCCTTGTGTTTTGTAAGGCACTATTGAAAAAGCAAAAGGAGCTGGCTGTAGAGTTAAAGCTACAGAGTAAAATAGTATTAGTACTTTAACCCTCATGTCTCATCTCTTTTGAACAGGCACTTTCTGAGTACAAATCAGAACCCTAATAAATTTCTGCACTCAGCATCTCCCCTTTTGCCTAGTGTGCATGGTGTGGTATTTAAAAACATTTTTCTTCCCTTTTTAGATATTTTTGGACATATACTGGGTTTTTTTGGGGAATCATTCTAGTTTTAGGTGAGAGCATATGTCCTTTTTCCTTTAGAAAGTGTTCTCCAGGCCAAGATTGGCTTCAGGACAGCTACTTTAGGGACAGCAAAAAAAAAAAAAAGATATATTCCTACCAGCTTGGCACCACATCATTGTTGTCATGCAATCAGTTCCCCTTTTTTGTCAACATATAAAGAGAACAATTAAATTTTTCAAGGCAGGACTTCTAATCTCCAGGATCAGATTCTTCACGGCAAGGAGGGGGTGTAAAAGTTTCTCTCTTGCTCTGTCTCTTCATGGCGCATGGTCCCAGCTGTATGACTCTGTTCATGAATATGCATGAAATCAGATATGACATTCCCCTGCTCCCATTAATAATCTTGTCATCTGACTTGTGCAGCATTAAGCTTCAGCCCGTGGCTCCTCGTAGTGAATGCAGCCTGGAGGAAAGGGAGGGAGGGGAGGAGAAAAAAAAAAGGGCATGCCTTTTTTTATTGGGATTAAGTGCTTGAAAATTTTGGCAGGGGGTTGCCAGGAGAGTAAGGGGAGGGAGAGAAAGAGAGAGAGACGCACATAGGGACAGAGAGACGAGAAATCCTCCATGAATGCGTTGGCTTGTTAGAAGCCGAAAGCAGTGGGTGTAATGGTATGCGAGCTGACCTTGAATATAGCCACTGTGGGTTGCCCCAGCTTTTTTGTAAAAGAAGCATTTGCAGCAGAGGTTTGGATTTCAGGCTTTGCAGTCATCAATCATCTCAGCCTATTCTCCTCTTTGACAGCTCTGTACAAGGCCTGACATTTGACACCCAGGACCCCAGGACTTACACAGAGGCACAAGCTGAGGCCCTGGGGAGGAGATAGGGAGCAGGGGGACAAAAAAAAAATCACAACAGGAGAGACCTTTTTCATTTTTTAAATTTTATTTTTAAAGAAGCTACAAAACAAATTATAACTGTAACAGAAATTGATTTAACAGGAGAACACTGCACTGAGTTCTGTTTCTTGCATTGTGGAGTTCATGCTTATAAGGCACATCCAAAGAGGTGGGAGAGGAAAGACAGGCTGAGAAGGCTTTGGAGAAGCAAGGTTAGGCTCTTATCCTTCTTTCTACACAACCTAGGGTTACTAACCTACCAAAGGTTTATTTCATTTTAATGCAGCTAACCTGGGCTTGAAAACTCCTAGTTCAAGCCCATCAGACTCATGGACCTGTTGGAGGTCAGGATGGACCTAAGCCAGGGTGCCCAGGCTAAATTTCAGAAAACCTATTTATGAAATTGAATGTGGTTGCAATTCTGAGGACACTGGGAGTCTAAAGAGTGTGAACAAAAAGCAGATTTGACCTGTTAAATTAGAGAAATATTTTGGGATAAATTTTTTGTCCAAGTCAGTGTTTACTTTAGCTGACAAGTTTTGACAGTTACAGACTTTTTAAGATCAATTTTGATGTCTTTTATAATATAAACACAACAGCAATCATTCCTATCTGAGAAACTTAACTTTTTTGTGAGCCCACCCTTTGCTTTTATATCTTTCCTGATTTACGCAGTCTCTAGTCCCTTGTACCCACTTCTAGTCAAGAACAAAACAAACAAGTTTGATATAACCTTTATGTGCTGTTAAACCAGATATGACACCAATTTCTTACGAAAACCACCCATAGTTCCCTGCTGCCTCCTTAGTCATGAAAAAAGAAGAGAATTAGTTTGCAGAGGCATTCTGTTGGAGGTGAGTTTTGGCACAAGGAAATTTGACACAAGAAACAGGGGCAATCAAATATGTGAGTGTAAGTGGACAGGAAAGGACATGGCAGAGTAGTTTTCCTCAATGCTTAACTTGGCAGTGGAACATGGTGTATTTAAATTGATCTAGAAACAAGTGTCAAGGACTCTCTGCTTTACCCTGACTTTGGGTTCAGCCCAGAAGTAGGTATCCAGCCTGAGAATGTTGCTGACACATGAGGTCAGGTTAAATACTCTGGATGATTTTTCAGGAATGTCAGGCTGTTCTTCAAGGAGACTTTTGGTCATGGGATGGTTTATTTGGAAAAAGTAGCTCTGTGTATTTTTTCTCTATTTGAATAATTAGTAACTCTTCATGAACTCACCATGCATTGGTTTTGATCTGTTATGCATTTTGTTATCTTTCACTTTGAGTATTTGCTGTTTGCCAGACGCGGTTCCACCTCCTGAGTTGTGTGAAACATGTGGCACTGCTTCTGTTTCTTGTGCGGATGACTGAAAGGCATAGAGATAAATGAACAGTCTGAGTGCATCATTTCTGAAACAAACCTTTAGAGAAGCAATTCCAGAGTAGTTAGAAAACTTTTGCTTTCCTTGAACAAAACTGCTTGCTCCAATGAACCTTCCTGGAAAAGGGTCACAAATGATGTCAAAGTGAATTAGCGGCTTTTTATGTGAATGAGTGTTTGCAAACATTGTTTGGCTGTCCTGCTCCAAACTCATAATTATAGTTGCAGCTCTGTATAAGGAAAACTCAAGCTCACTCTATAGGACACACATTTACTGCCTGCAGGGGTTAGGATGAGTATTTTTCCTGAGCTAAGTTCTCTGTGGATTTTGAGGGTTGCCTTCCTCTGAAGTATGAGGGTTTAGCCACTGCTGGAGGCTATGATACCAAACATGATGGACCAATAGGATGATTCAATATGGCAATTCCTCTGCTTCTTTTATTTTTCAAACTGGCTTCTGTGTGCACATGCCCAAGCGGATGATTTATCACCTACTCCAAGTTGCTCTTGCACAGAAAGGGGCAGGATCAAGCACATTTGTTGTGCTTGTGTATGGATGTGCAATTGTGTCTAGAGAGGGACAGATATGAAACAGCTGATTACTACTGTTTTCTTTCTTTACTCTGGATTTAGCCCAATGTGTGACTCATCCTTTAACACTCTGCTTTGGCTTTTCCATCATTTCATTCAATGCTACTTACATTTCCAGGCTTTTGACTTTTTCCTGTTGGTGTTCAGGGTAAAGGAAAGACATAGAGAATAAGTATCTATGCTTTGGATGATTATTTCTTTCTCTAATTTTCAAGTCTAAGGAAAATCCCACCAACACTTTTCCAAACTCCAAACCTGACACCTGAGTCTCTTCTTTGTTCTAGTTCCACACTCAAAATGAGAAAATTGCAATATTAGAAATGAAAAGTCTTAATCTATTGAGAAATCCTTTGATCCATAAAGTAAGAGGATTGTGTGGGGTTTTTTTCCTCTTCTGTAAGATTTTAAATAAGATTTATCTTAGCTTAGCTGAAAAGACTTGAAAACAGAAGTTTGAAAATGTCACCCTGGGTGGAAATGATTTTTTTAGAGCAATGAGTGAGATGCCACTACAACCCATTGCCATCAATCTATTTTTTGGGGCAAAGTTTCAAACTCCTTGGTTAGAGAGCTAAAGGCAGAAGCACATGCTGCTGGTGGTAGCAGACCCATTGGCCACGTCAGGATTGTTCTCCAGGCTTCTCCATCCCTGCTTCAATTACAAATAGACACAGTGGATCATCCATCCCTTGAGGCTGTGCAAGAACAAGGGAATGTCTCTCATCTAAAGGCATGAAAGGAAACCACAGTCTGGTTACAGAAATGCCAACATAGCAGTGCCTCAGTATTTTTGTTGCTTGTTAATCTGCTTCTTATCTGAATCCAGTATCTTCACTCGATTCTTATGCTTTCTCTATGATTATTAGTCTGATGTATTTGTTTATGTAGTCCTCAGCTGTACTCTTTAAAATTTGGAGTTCTGTTAATAATTTCAATGTGTAGGTCCCTATCAAAAACCTAAATATCCATGGGAAGTTCAGAAAGAGGAAGAGTCTGTCATGGTACATGAGCCTATTTTGTTGTTTTATGTCCAGGCCATTAAGTGTGTGATTGATTTGCTTTGAGTTTTTACATTTATTTTGAAATCAGATCTCCAGGTATAGATGTACAGACATGAAAAGGAATGGAATACAAGCAGTCCATGGACTGTAACTAGCATCAGATGCACCACACAAATAGAGCAGGTGAAAATAATGTATGCAGTGCAAGTAAATTAAGGGAAAGTGAAAAAGGCTATTATGGACTGGAGTGTGCCTGGTTCTGAAGAGACTAATTAAAAAATGTTAATAAAGAGTAGTATGAATTGTCTAGTGTTTAAGTTCCTTAATTGAGACACAAGAGCTCAGGCAAAACATAAATCAAAGTATAAGTTTTTCCTTCAACAGAATACAATGAGAACCGATATGCTGTTATGTAGTACATCATAAATATCCAGGGATAAACTCTGGAGACCAAAAGAAGAAAAGATGGATCATTTTTATTTTACCTTTTTTTGGTTGCCTTTTTTACTATGTCAGTTATGTTTTGTTGTATAAAAATGGCTATTATTCTCCTTGTACGACAGCTATTGATGTGAAATTATTGAGTAAGTGAAGACTACGGGATCCATTTCAGCAGTGAGGCAGCCTTGTTTTAGGTGCTATGGAGACTGGTGAATGAAGAGTCCTCACACTGGTGATGAGCACAGAGACGAGTATTTGTGAAACCAGATTGACAATTCATCTGCAAACAGACCAATGTGACTTTCCCTCTCATGCCCCTGCAATGTAAGAACTGCAGCTGTGTTCAGCTTCATTCAAAACATTGCATACTCTTCCCTCGCGCATGGGTGGGCAGTTCATGATGCTAAATAGGACATTTTGACTGCTCATATCTGTACCTTGGGGTCTACCAGATCTGAGGGCAATGTAGTGCCTGCTCATTTAACTTGCACAGCTGCAAAGCTTCCAGCACAAATGCTACTCGAACACTTCTGCACAGGGGCTGGATGTGATTGCACATCGCTCAGTTGTAGAGGGAAACTAGAGAGACAACAGACTCCCAAGCCTTATTCGAGTGAGCACCCTTCCCAAGCCTATGAGATTAAAGCAATAGATTTTCAAGTAGCCCTTCAGAGGGACTAATTTATATGGATATCAAGGATTCAGTTGGAAAATTAAAAAAAAGTAACTAGGGGAAAATATGATGCTCTCTAAGTCCCAGTGGTATGCCACATTCATTTTACTAGAGAGTTTATTCTTTAGTACTTTCATGGATTGACATGAGGGAGGAATTCACATGTCAGGACAGATAAAATCTCCCTCCTGCCAAAGGAGTCTATTCAGACATGCATGTTAGTAGGTTGATAACTTATTCTGTATTGCAGAGGACTCAAAGATAGACATTTCTCCTTTTATCTCCATCTCTGCGCTCCCTGCATACTAAAGATATGGGGAAACAGCAAGATACATCTTAACTAGCCCTCTCAGAGAGCAGTGACTTTTCCCAGCCTGTGCCAAGAGATGCAAACTTAAAGGAATAAGGTGTCACACAGACTAATAGCAAATACATTAGCAATGTTTATGCGCATAATTTGAGCCCTGTGTGAATATTGTTAAAAAAAATACAAACCCTGGACTTTGTGGTTAATTTTTTTGCCAAGAAAAATGCACAGTATTGCAATGCTCTTGTTTCATGTTGCTCTACTAGAGGCATGGGAAATAGGTTGAGGAAGATAGGGGACCAGAACAAGTAAAACATATTGAAGGATCCATCTTTCCACATGCTTTAAAAATACTAATGGAACCTTAATGTTTTTTTGGGAGATAGGCCCATTCCCCTAAACATTGAGGAATTGAGTCAAACAACTTTTCTCCTTGACCAGAGCAGTAGAAGTATGTCTGCTCTTGAAACTAGAATTAAAATTCAGGAATGTTTAGTCTTATGCTTAAGCTGGTCATCTCCATTTCATATACTTTTCATTTTTCTGGAGCTATCAAATATCATAATTTTGGGGAAACTTGTTATTTAAGAGTATTAAATTATGTGAGTGTCATTCCAAAAGAGTTCTGTTTAGAAAATGGGGGATAAAGATCCTCCAGAGCGCAGCTTAGAGCATCACTGAACTGCTCCTTCGAGTGATGCTACTGGGAGAGTAGTCTTCTTCAATGGGCACTGTGGGGCTAAACATGTGGGTAGGAAATAAATCAGCTTCTTTGACCTTTCTCTCATTCTTCCAACTCAGTTCCCAAAAGCATATTTTTCTTATTTTTTAGCAGCTCATATATGTATATTGAGATGAAAGTAGTTTACAAAGTGTTTTATATAGATGTGTATACATACCTAGAATATTTGCCTGGATGTAACTTATCTAAACTTCTGCATGGCCCTGAATTTCCCAGGCTTGAACCATGGTTTGTGGAAATTGGTGTTGTCTCACTGTCTTTGAGCTTATTTACGTCAGTTCTGGAATTAGTCCCCTGTATTCCAGCCAGCACTTAGTTGCAAGAGTCAAAATAACAAGCATATGTACTGTTTTCCTGTTATCTCTAGCCTCCTTATAAACAGAAGCTATTAGAAATATTGTGAGAAAGCTATCTTGCAAGATTTGCTCCCCACTCAAGCACTTTTAGATGGATATCTGGCAAGAATGTACAGTTATACCAATCTTCAAACTTCAGCATAGTTTCCTTCAGCTTAGTAGTAATTCATTTTGATTTGGTATCCCAGCTTTGAGCGCTTGTAGTTTCAGAGATCTTCAAACACCACGTTTTAACTTTTGCTTCACCATTTTCATGTGTTTCCAAACTACCTGAATGGAGAAATGTAACATAGGAGGAAATTTTTTTTTTCCTCTGGGAAACAGTCCGCAGTGTAGTCCTTTCTAGAAAATGTTTTCATTCTACCTAAGATCTGATGCAACAGGATTCATTTTGGAAGTAATAAGCTTCTTCCAGACAAGACCTAGTGAAGTAATGACTCAGAGGCACAGACAGACCAGTGGACTGTTTGTTTCATCTTAATTATTTATGTGGTATTATTACTAACTATAATATATAATGACTATCTTCCAATGAATTCTCCTCTATTTGTGCATCACTTAATGTGAGAGTGATTCTTACTTGACTATAAAAGATGACAACTCAGAATGGCTAATTTTGCATAAAAAGTTAACACATGGTAACAACTGACCAATTTACACTCAGTCATATATAATATAAATTCTATAGTTGTTTCTCCTTTTCTTTATTAAAGACTTTTTATAAAGATTTTTTCCTGTTATTGACCAACAAATTCTTTGATGCTGAAGAATATTTTAGACAAAAAGATTTCAGTAAGGTGAGCTCAAAACTGTGGCTGAAGATTTAAATTGTTCTTTTCTATTGATCTTCCCATGATTTACAACCAATTCCCATCAGACTGCTCTCTCCTGCTTTATGTTAACAAAATTTGGGGCACAGTTTCATTCTTACAGAGAGCACCTGCTTTGTGTCCCTTCAAAAGAGAGATTAGTTTCTTGCTTTGAGAATTTGTTGCCAATTGCTATCTTCACAGTAAAACAAAACCAAAAAAGTTCTGCATGTCTCTAGGTAGAATTGCTTGGAGATTTGTAAAATGATTTTGATCTTGGACCTGAGCCTGCCATTAAAATGCTTGACTTGCCTTGACCACTGTAATTTTAGAAAGCTGACCCTTCTCCCTTGCAATTTACAGGGTGTTTTTAGCCTAATGCAGAATTTCCCTCTTCTGCAGCTGGGAAGAGAATATCCATCATTTCCAGATGTGAACATATGATCCAGGAGGCAATTGAAGGGATTTTGAAATCATATGGTTTGGCTTATGAATTTGGATTGGTCAAGAGAGATTTGCCTGAAATCCTTGAGAGAGCGAGGCACCTCACTGACTCAGGAGGCATTTTAAAATAAACCCCAAAGTTAAATGCATTTTATAGAGAGGCTTAAAACTTCTAAAATATAAATCTCAAATATTTATACGTGGACTGCAATGGAACAGAAGTTACGACCTCATATGTGAATGTCTAGGATTTGTTTTCTCCTTCCACCAGCCCACCTGGAATGACTTTAGCTTTCAGCTTTACCTCAGGCTGTACCCAGGTTAGCTTCCAGTGACTTATGACTCCATCAATCTGCACAGATATGTGCTGTACTCCTTCAAGGGAAGTAGTTCATCTTCTATATGACTGCATCCCCACCTCTTCCAAAGTTCAAAGTACCCAGGACAATTGCTTATTGGAATGGGCTTCCAGTTAGTATTGAAGACGCTCTCCCTGCCTTCCTATGTGGATCAGAACTTTCCGGTGAACTTTGACAGAGACAAAAACTTTCAGAGTAATCCATCCCCTGTTGAAGTAGAAAGACATGAGACAATGGTGATGAAATATCAGGTTAGATTGCTCAGTATGTTTTAAGGAGCTTTGAACTGGAAATGGATCAATTTAGAGCTCTTTTCTGAAGTCAGAGTAGCACATTTTTTACGATCCACTTCCCATGAACTAACAACTGTTCCCTATCCAGCAGACAGTTTACTTGTAGCTATTTTGACTTGCATTATTCCACTTAATGATTATAAACATAAGTCAGACACAGGAAAGCCACAGAATGAGTATGAATGGGATGTATTCCAAGTTTTCAACATTTACTAGGCAAAATTGGCCAGTAATTCTTCTTGCTTTTCAGTGAGGATAAAATTCCCTGAAAGATAATCATCATCATTGTTTGAACTAATATAGCACTTTTATCCACTGATCTAAGAACACTTCCCAAACACTAACTGGACTGAGAACAGTCTTGAGATTAGATTCATATTATTTAAAATACCCATTTTATGGACAGACAGCTCATGGGTCACCTAGAGGTACCGTGACTTCTCCTGGGTCACAGCGTCAGAAGAGTACAGAAGATTTCTGACTGCCATTTCTATGATTTCAGTGAGAGTGCAAAGGATGTTTAATGTTGCTTATTTGAGGTGCTTAAATTATTCATATTACAGTGGCTTTAGGGATGAATATTTTTTTTCTGCTTACATGCAGCTTTTGAAAAACAGTCTTTTTTAGTGATTATTTGCATGAGTGTGCACCAGCGTATTTCAGACTATAAATTGTTCATATTTTTAGTACTCAGGATTGTTAGTTGACAGATGATTAGTAACCTAGATCTCATGTTATTTTTTCTAACTATTGATTGGATTAGGACAACATTTTTTGAGCCAGAGGAAAAACATCAAATATTCAATCCATGCAACACTACTTTATTGGGAATATAGCCACTTCCCTGCTCAGAATATCTATCCCCCAAACCTTTATCTGCACAAAAACTACTTCCCTCTATATTTCCATAAAGCAAACTCTAGGATGGCATGAACATGATTAAAACAAGTGTTCTGAATTAAGATGTGCGCTCATGGATGTTGGAGTTCACCCAGATCCAGTGACTGTACAATTAGTGAGTGATAGTGAATGGATTGAAGTAGAGTCCCAGAAACAAATCAATGCACTCACAGCTTCTCATACTTTTTCTGTATGCTGCTGTCTTCAGTCATCAGACAACTTCTTAAGGCAATTTTGTTTCTTTATTTGTAGGTCTATGGTTTAAAAAGTTTTCTAGTCTTCTTCTGCTCATGTTCCACTAATGACAGTAAGTAGACAGTGATGTGCATGCTGAAATCATTTGCCCAGACAGGCTAAATAGATCATGCTCTTTCTGAGCCTTGACTGTATACCCTACAAACAGCACCATATGGTTAATTTTTAAGCCAACTGATCAAGTGTTTAATAAAGCAGAGGCTAGGGGGATGAGGAGGAGAAATGCCATCCTTAGAGCCATTGTTCTGGTGGGCTGCATCTCTTAACCCTTTGTAGTGTGGCAGGAAGCAATCCATGGAATGGAGCTCTGACTCATAAGACAAGAGTGGGAGATAAAGATGTGCATCAGCTTGTGGGCCAAATGCACCAAAAATGTTATTTATGTGTTACACTGAGATAATTACTGATTTATAGATATGGTGAGAAGAACACTGATCTGAGGATTAGGGTCTGCAGGCTTTATTCCTGAGTCTGTCATATCTTGATGTCTGACCTTGAACTCTTTGCTCTTCTATTTTATCCACAGACCTTCAGGCTAAGGTGCCTGCAGAGCATAACCCTGTTGATCAGGTTGTCTTCTTCTGAAAGTGTATTTTCAGATTTTGCTTCCACAATTCATACAAACTTAGACCTGAGTTGGAAAAATCAGGTTCTGAATTACAAGCAGAACACATGCCGACATAGAACTGGAATCATTTAATGGGGCAGGTCTCAGTGTTTTAATTAGGTAGCTCAAAACTAACCTATTTATTTTTTCACATAAAGCTGGATTTGAGGCAGATGATCAAAATTTATTTATGCATGCAGTCAAACAAGACTGCATTGTAACTGAGAAAGCTTAAAGTTTTGTGTTTAAAAAACCCAACCAACAACACTATTTAGGAAATGAAGTCATTTGCAGGAAAAAATACCCACACATCAACACAACAGTCTCCCAATTCCTGTGTTTTTAGATTATAGCATGCCATCTTTAGTATTTATTTTCCTAAGAGCTTGCCTTTTTTAAACAGATGTATACTCCCTTCATTGGTGTTTATTTAAAACCCTGCCAATATATCTGAAATCAGCACATACTGAA
This sequence comes from Pithys albifrons albifrons, assembly GCF_047495875.1. Classification (NCBI taxonomy): domain Eukaryota; kingdom Metazoa; phylum Chordata; class Aves; order Passeriformes; family Thamnophilidae; genus Pithys; species Pithys albifrons. Next base: position 16,672,405 of record NC_092470.1, on the reverse strand, counting down.
TGTTGATGCACCACCTTGTCTAATTGACTTAGCTGGAAAATAAACAGTGAAAGGCTATTTTAGCAGCAAACTGGTTGATACAGCTACTCATTCCATACCTTTATCTATGTACCACACAGGCAGACAAGCACTAGAGCCTGATAGAACAGGCACAAGGTTGTTGCTCATGTTTTCTGCAGTTTTTAGCATTTTAGGAACAAACTTGGTATTGGTGTCACTGTCACCGCTCGAATCAAAAAAATGACATTTTTACCTCTGCTGCTTTAAAACATTGATTACATCTGTAAGAGGCCATCAGAACCATGAGAACTTATTAAAAGTTATGCTAAAAACAATAGGCTCCTGAATATTCACAGTAAATAAGGTTTATAAGGCTATTCACGCAATGTGAATAATTTGCTGCTAATAATATTGACACTCAATCTGTCTGCAAAATGTCTCTGTTAGCAGGAAACAATCACGCTGGGAGGTGTTAAGAAGACTTTGCAGTGGAGTGGTAGAATGAAGCAATTAAAAACTTGCTGGAAAACATATTTGAAGTTTGAAAAATTATTTTCCTGCTTTTTAATATGAAATATTACAAATAAGAAATAATGTATTGTTACAGAGAGAAAATAGCTTTCTGCTAGTCTTTTCTTCTTTTTTTTTTTTTTTAAATCCCCTGAAATATGGGTTGGTTTATCAAAAGAAGCACAATTTGGAATATATTGGTTAAAAAAAAAGGCAGTGAAATAAAATAGTCCAATAGAAAAAAAATATAAAAGAAAAATTTTGACCATGGTGGTTCTGATCACAGAACTGGCACACAAGGAGGTTGAATGCAGTTTGTTAGGAAGATCTGAGAAAGAAAGGCTAAGTGGAAAGGCATAAAGGACTCTAAAGGAAATTGATATTTCAGTTTCATGTAGGATACCTTCTTTTCACACAAATCTTACTTCAGACATGATCTTTTGTTCAACTTTTCACTAAATACAATGATTATTCCTGGGAAAATATTTAGCAGATGAAAATGACCATTTTCATTGGAGTTGGGTTAGGAACTGATATATCTTTTTGAAGGAATACTTTGAGGATTTTGCATTAAAGATTTTCTATCACATATTTCAGAAGTTAATATTTATTTTTATTAATTTAGCAAAAAGGTTACTCCTCTGAAGCCTTTTTTTGAGCTCTTATCCATCATACCGGGGTATTAAATGACTACAGATTTTTTCCATTGATATAAAAATGTCTTAGTGTATTTATGCTATATATATATATACTTTATTAGAATTGGATTTTTATACCATATCATTAAAAAAGAATATAAAAATAATAAAATGACAAATGATTGATTTTTCATATGTCTTTGGTCAGGAGGAATTTTTAACTTTAAAACAGGTACTCAAAGTGGAACACAGTAAAGAAGAGCCCTTGGGTTAGACATGATATGAAAGAAGTTGGTTTTGTTAGAACATTTAGTGTATTTAACAAAAAGAAAATCTCTCTGTGGGTTATTGAATCTGACTCAAAATTTTTGGAATAATTTTCATTTGCTTTTATTTCTATTAACTTTCCCTGATAATTTTTTTATTATTAAAATAATCACTAAGTGTAGAGATAATTTAGGTGTTTTGGTTTGGGTTTTTTATATTAAATCTCCAGTTTGGCTTATTCTGTATTTGCTTACTATGGACTTACTAACTGACACCATTTCTGCTATGCTCTTACTGTAGTGAATTAGGAGATTTTTAATGGCTATTCATGTTACATACTGAGAGAACGTATTTTGTCAGGTAAAATAAAATCCATGTACTAGAGTGTCATTTCTAAGTCATACTGATATTAACTATTCATGTAGTCGGACTTTTTATGTGCATTACACACATGATAAATAAATGAGGAGAATCAAAGGGTAAGTAAGATTTTTTTTTTGTTCTCAGTGTCAGTTTTCTAGAGCTTAGAACTGAGATAGAAGAGTCAGGGCCCAGGAAACTTTCCTAATTGTAAGCTAAAAGGCAGGAAACTCTTGGGTTAAGCTAAGAAGAGGAAAAGAAAGCTTCACTGAACAGAATGACACTCCTGAAAAGTTCAAATTTATGATGATCATCACATGAGGAAATCTGTGATTGATTTTGAGCTGAAAAGGCTCAGAGCTGGTGGCTTCAGAGCCACCTCCTCTGAGCTGAATGGTTGCTATGAGGATATACCTGTGTTTGAAACTTGCTTTGAACACACAGGCCTGTTGCAGCCAGATAGGAGAAAATTGGATCCCATGAGGAAATGACCAGTGTGAGAGAAGGTTATGAGTTTATTAACCTGATGAATAAAAAAGTAAATATTTGGTGTAAAACCTGTCAGAGATTACACTTGTAAAACTTCTAATTCAGCTATTTCCTCTTATAGCTGTCAAAATATGTCTTGGATAAGTTAATACAACATTACACATTGCAGAAGCTTTTGCTCTAACCTGAAGTTCAATCATTTCTTACAGCAATTTTTTCCTCCTTCCTCACCAACTTGTCTTATCAACAGCCTACCTTTGTGTCTGCAGGATGCCTTCTCAGCTCTTTATTTCCATAGCTATAACCTTTGCACTATGTTTTCAAAATGCTTAAAACCAATTCATAAAACAGTAGCAACCTGATGGGTAATTACAGAGGAACTTGAGGAATGAGTTTTGCTCGTGGACTGGAGTCTTGCTGGTGTCTCTGCAGCCTGTCTGCCCTGTTTATTAGCACTTCTGGAGAAGACTATAGAGAGAATCATGGCTCTGATAGAAATTTAAACTGAAGAAAGCAATAGAAAAGAGCAGTTACCTCCCATCCTCATGTGATTAAAATGACAACATTTTATTATGAAAATTATAGATATTGGTCAACTTTTGCCTGCAAAATTTTCACCACTGAAGAAATACAAAACAATTGCAGAAGATTTTGTTGTATTTAAAACCAAGTAGACTACATTAAATGATGCTGTAGTCTCTCCCTTTCCCTCACTAGCTCTTTGCCCTCTACACGAAGAAGGATTTATCTCATTCATTTAAAAAAAAAAGTCACCTCTCTGTAACCTACAGTTCATTCAATCAAGGCTTAGTGTAAATAATCAGCATGGAAAACACCAATTGTCTTTGAAGAACCCCTGGATTTAGGACGAACTTTGTGGTCATATCTGTGGAACTCCTCTGGGAAGCAGGGAAAGGAGAATGTGTCTTGATTTACTCTGCCCTATTTCTTAGCTCTGCCAGCCTCTCTGCTCTGTCCACTTCACTACTGTCAGATGCTGGGAGACAAGCATATGGTGTTTACTTCTCTGACTGACATCTCTCTGGTTTTCCTCACTCCTCGAGAGAATCCTTTCTTGCCAAGTCAATTTGCAAGAGCTTAGATGTAGCCATGGCCCTCTGGTCAGGATCCAAACTATTCTTCATTTTCCCTTGGCAAATGTCAGTAGAGGACAACCTCCCTCCTCCTTACTAAATCAGTATTTCATGGAGGGAAACTCAAATCCAAAGAGGAGCCTGACCCTGTGTGTCCTTTTTTACCTTATTAATGTGGGGCTGTACAAAGATTTCACCCAGAGTCCACAGCAGCTCCCTGTGCTGATCCTTGAGTCTGGAAGGGATTGGAGCAGCCAAGGTCCCAGGTGAGGGACAGCCAGGAAAGCCTTGCCGAAGGGCTGTGGACAGCCACTGGCACTGCTGCTGCAGCTGATGAAGACTGAAACGAAGAAGAGGTGCCAAGCAAAGATTTACATTTGCTGTATGTTGTGAAGCTTAAATGGAGCTTGGCTTGGGAGTGGTTTTAATATCCCAGGGAGTCCTGCTCCCCCACTTGGAAACAAAACCTGAACATGTTTTGGGACCAAAATTAAAAAACAACAGCAACAAAACCCCACAAAAAGCCAGAACAAAACAAAATGCCAAAACTCCACCCTCTTTTCAGATACTCTTCTTGTGTTTTATTCCTTTTATTTTTCTCCTTCTTCCTCCTCCCTCCCATTTTCCCTCCTTTTTTTTCCCCCTCCCTGCCTCCACCACTTTGATCTGGTGGCAAGGGCGTCTTTATCACTCTAATCAGGTCCCCAGTTTTTGGCTGCCCTTTTGAAGTGTGACTTCCTGCATCTAGTGTTCAAGAAAGGATACTGGACACTGCAGGTTTCCTGTTGCTTTTCCTCTGTATCTACAAATTTGCTTGGCTTTCCTTCCTGTTTTTCTATTTCATTTGTTTGTGCTTCCCTTTACTGTCCAAACTTGCCTCACTCCCTCTGACCAGTTCTCCCTCACTTGTAGATCATTATCACTCTATTTTTCTCCTGCAAGATCTCAGACTGATCATTCCATTTTCTCTACTTCCTTTCTATCCTTTCTTCCTTCCTTCCTTCTTTCATCTGTTTGTGGACATTTTTTCTCCAACTCTCTAGCTTTGTCTCATGTTTTCTATTCTTTCTAAAGTGTTCCTTGGACTTGTTTTAGACCTTTGACTGAACTGGAGAAAAGCCTGAAAATGAACCAGAAGATCCTTTGGGATTTTTTTCCAAAGCATGCTGGAGTCAGAAACAACACTAATTGACTTGATGGGATTTAGGGCAAACTCCCTGTTCTTTCCTTCAGTAAATCTCTTGAACATTTGCTAGTCTTTCCAGCTCTCTTCTTATGGTAGTTTGTAATCTTTGACATGTTATTAGTTTGAAGGAAGATCTTCATAGAAAGTTTTTGTTTTTTATTTTTAGTAAGAAAAAGAAGGCTCTGAAGAGATATTTAGCTTTCACAATGAGTAAATGTAATTCTGTATTTCACTACAGGCTCTAAATCTGTGTAGGGATTTTCCAGATCTATGATGTATAAAATAATTCAGATGGTAAAACATTATTCAGGGGCTTTCTGATTATTCCCACAATACCTGTTTGGGGGACTGAATAGCACTGAGGCTGTTTGCTCTGCTTTTAAGCAGGTTTTTACTTTCCATAGCAAGGTGGTGGATCAGTTAAGAAACCCCACAGCCATGAGTTTTGGTTTTCTCATGCACCAGCACTATCTGAGTGCATCCAGGCACAGGAGGAGTGAAGAAAACTTAATTTCAGCCACAATGCTGATCTTTGGCAAACGAGTGGTTTTACGGTGCTTCATGCAGCTCTGTTATTTATTTATTTATTCTTACAGATCCACCACAGTGACTTAATGGGTGAGCTGGGCTATCACATTAACTCCTCTATCCAGCTGGGCACAGATTTGCATCCTGCTGCCACTGGGCAGGGTAGGATCTAAGCTTCCTTGCTGGGTACAGTGTAGCTCTTATACCCAGCTGAGCAGTAGCTTACCAGGGGATACTTCCCCTCTTGGAGATACAAATGGCAGCTGCTTTAGGCAATAGGAGATGGCCTTGGCATATCCCTGCTCTGTCAGGGAACATACTGTACTTTGCTCTCACCAGATGCTCATGGTGCGTTATCATCCCGTTTTCACTCTAGGAATTATTGGCTGAAAAAGCACTAGGAAGGCTGGGGGGAAAGGGAATGCATATTTTATAATATAAGTTTATTGCAGTATTTAAAATCTGACCTGAACAAAAATCCTGCTATCCTAAGATGACTTTTTCCAAACATTTCTGTTATTTCATTCCAATAAACCAAGATGCTTAATACCCTGAATTTATCAAGTCCTTGCCTCTTCCTTATCTTTAGAAAAAAAAAAAAAAAAGAGGATAATTCTAGAAATTTTTTCCCTTTCATTTAATTATTATTAAACTATAGGAAAATAAGTGCAAAAACAAGAAGGGAAAATAAAGAGAAATGAGGAAAAAAATGAAAAAATAAAATGGGATTGAAACTTCAAATTTTAGCTTAAATCTCTTCCCTCTTTTGATAGTTCACAGAGCCTATGAAAAGTTATTCTGCAAGATAACATAATCAGTATGGAGGGAAGCTGAAAGACTGTGTTATAAATGGGAAGGTGGATTGCTGCCTCTGTGCAGGGTGTTTTCAGGCATCGAGTCTTTTCTGTTGTTGTTGTAGCTGTGTGGCAGCGCAAGACAAAAGGGGACACTGCAGCTTTCGAGCTTTCAGGACTGGGGGCTGAGGAGGAAAGGAGAGAAGAGCATGATTGATGGAGTTCTGGTTGGCTTATAAAGGGCAGCCGGGAGTGCAGGGAAATAATCAGGGAAAAGGGCGTCCCGTACTGGCGCTCTCAGAGGGGAGAAATGAATCCTGCACCTCTGCATTATTAAGTTGTCAGGCGGGCTGATGATGAAAATCTGAAGGTCAGGCATAACAAGAAGCACCTTATGGGGGGATCATGACCTTTCTGGAAGTGCTACACTCATGTTTATCTGCACCTAACCCTTATCCACAATTCTTCATTTGATAAGAACATTGGGAGAAGGGACGGAGAAGAGGCGGAGGGAGAGGGAAGTCCTCATCATATGTATAAGCAGCGTGTGAAATTAGGCTTCCTGTGAAACTGATTGTGGATGCTCAATTCACAGTGAAAGATAATAAACCAAAAGGACACACGAGGGATGCAGGCAGAAATTGTTCACTACAGTGGAACTCAATAAAGGGAACAAGAGCTTTCCTAAATGACAAATTTGGTACAGCGGTGCTAAAATCAGGATTCTCCCTGGCACCACTGCAGCAATTTGCTCTCAGCTCTACCACTTTTTATTTACTTTGGAAGTCCTAATAATGTTAGAGAGTGGCTTTTTCATCTCTTTATTTATTTATTTCTCCCCAGCAATGTTTATTCTTTAACTGCTTACTTTAAACCAAAGAGTCAAGGTGAAGGACAATGAAACGTTGGATTCCAATTGATTTTTTCCTCTTTAGTTTCCATATCAGAAATGAGTATAAATATAAATATATTCCAGGGTTAGGTGCCTGTCCTGTGCGTGCCTTATTGACTGCTTTAATAAATGTCATGACCCCTTCTGCACGCGCCTGCACACATGGGCTCACACATGCTCGCAATCAAATAGGTGGAGGCATTGCTCGGATATAAATGCAGTAATGATGGCAGACACACAGAAAATATTCCAAACCTAAATCTGCTCTAAGAACGTGCTAATAAGCTTTTTATTTCACCCCAATTCACAGCATCTTGATTTTGCTTTTCAAATCTGTGAAGTATTTAAAGCATGACAAAGTACACTTGTGGAAAAGTGAAGTCAAACAAGACTTCATAATTATTGCAATATATTCACTTTTCATGCATAATCCTTTAAATTAGCAATACAATATATCACCTCCACTGCCACTAGAGGCTAATGCACCTCTATTGAAAGCTGTGTTAAGGAAAATTATGTCCTATCTTGAAAAGGCACATAACCTCCCAAAATATTTAATGACAGTAGGTTCCAATCCTGTAATTTTTGCATACTCAAGTAGCTTCATTAGCCTTGATTTTCTTACATCAATGGACAATAATCTATTAACTTTAATGGATTTACTAATACACACTGATATGAGATCAGAATCAGTACCTTTGGGACATCCTATTTAAGGATTATCAGACCAGCAGGAAAAGATATAATATACAAACTAATGAATACTTTTATTAGATGAATTGTGTGATACTGGAACCCATCAACTGCCTTTAAAATGACTCTTTAATGAACAGGTGACACTGAAAAATACTATATTGTCGATACAGCACATAATGAACCTTCTGTATCACATAAAAATGAAAGAAACATTTTCTATTTCTATTGCTTAAGTGGTCCAATTTATCTAATTTTATTCTTCTGCTCTCCCATGTGCTTCCTATTCCTGAGGTTTACAGACCACTTTTGGTATTGCATTTAAAAAAAACCCTCAAACAACTGACAACACCTGGGCTTTGTGTAGTCACTTACATCTTCAAATCTAGTAGCAATCCATGGTGGAGGTTGATACAACTTATTACTTAGAAAATGAGGGCATGGGAAATACAATGAGTTGTCCAGTTACCAAGAAGACTACTGACAGACCCTAGGTCATCTGGAGTTAAATAGAATGACTTCCCCATTTTAAACTTTTTTTCTGGGGGTAAAATATTATCCTTTTAGAAGAGTGGATGTGATTCATGATTTGGGTTTCGATCTGGGCTTTGGGATGGACTTAGTGGAGCAGAGTCATATGATTTCAGCAGAAATCCTTTTGAAGCAAATTATTTAGGATGAAGAAGGGCTGCAAGAGGCAGGTTGCATCTTAGCTCCATTGCAAATCCCTTTTGACTAGCAGTATTTGCAGCAGTTTTTGAATGTGAAAGCCCTTGGGGGTGTAAAAATATACTTTGAAGGTCATTGTGTGCGGAGATTTGCCTCCAAGCAACAAAGCCCATGAACCACTCCAGCTTTTCTACACAACAGTGAATTTCACATTTTAGGGGAAATGGGAATTGCTAGAATATTGGCCTTTCTGAACCATTTGGCCATTCCCAAAACTTTGCCTTCATAAGCAAGACTCTACCTCCACTGTGATGCGATCATCATGGTAAAATAAATTTATCTCGGCTCATATGTATTTGCTCAATATTGTACTTGTTTGTTCTGTATAATGTGAGCCTCCCAAAACATTGCTTGGAAACAAAAGCCAAACACAAGGAACCGCACAGAATTTTCACAGCTTTGTCCTTTGTAGAACTACACATATATTATTTCACTCTTTTCTGTGGTGGGGTCTCCACTTTAAGTCCCTTTTTCTAAGCAACCCCCATTTCCATGAACTTAGGCATCTGTGAGACTTGTGAGAGTTTTTATTATCTTTTGAGACTTTTTTTCCTCCTCCTCCTGTCATCAAAATTGAAACTGGCTGATAAATGAGATGGAGAGGCATGATCTCATAACATGGTTTGTTAGAAATAGAAACTAACAGATAATCTGTGTAAAAGCTGTTGGTAAAATCAGATTTTCTTACACATTTCAGAATGGCATCCTTTTGTATGTTTATATGACACATTCTTGTTATTGCTTACTTTAAAATATCATGCCAGATATTACTAGAAGTCAGCTGATGTGAAGTTTTTTATCCACCTATTTTTTTTCTTTTGTATTACATTGTAATGTTGATATGACTTAGGAAGTGTTTGCCTGTTATGTATCCATATTGAGGGCATTTTATGAAAAAAATGTGGAGCCTACAAAACAGAGTAAGATATTAATGTTACAAAAACCTAAACCCAACCCATCCCCAAAGACAAAGAGCTTGATTTTATGCAAAGCAGAGGACAGAAGTAATGAAAAAGGAAGGCTATGTAATAGATGCTAGTTAGTTGTAGTAAGTCCTATGCTAGATCTTAAACATAATGAGTCTGAGGCAAGGAATAAAGAAGCCTTTTTCTTTATAAATATAGTAAATATAATAAAGAAGCCTTTCTTTCTTTACAGCATCCAGAAGAATGAGTGATGATTTCCAGTTGAATTCCTTTAAAATCAGATCTGGATAGAACTCAGTGAGCAAATTTTCCTCACATAATGGATTATTTTTAGGCCAAATGCAGCTTTCATTGAAGCAAATGGAAATATTGCCGTTGACTTCAACAGATTTTGAGGTGTCTCTATCTAGTAAGATATATAAAGTTATATATTCCTCAGACAATCAAGAAAAGGGAATTTATGTGGTGTGTTATAGTGACTTTGAAGCTCTTTTAGGGATCACAAAATGAGTTCTATTTTTTTGATCAAACCTGAGATCTTAAACCCTATTGGTCAACAACATGGGATGAAACCTTTTATGCTGTCAAAAAAACCCTAGATACATTTAAAAATAGCTGCTGAGAAAGGTGTGCCACCAAGCTTTTCCACTGCAGTTTTTCAGCTGCACAAACATGGCTATATTGCTTTAGTAATGACTATTTTTACTCTTTGTTTACAAAGCTTGTATTTTAAACTGGGATAATCCCTAAACTCAATGCAAGTCTCAGAGGGCTGAAAGCTGGCATGGGAGATGCCAATCCAGCTGTGGTGCACTCTTCAAAGCATGACAGAAGTCATGGCTGAGTTACAGGATGGCAGATGCACACACACATCACTTGGCCAAGTTGCAGCTAAAAATGGCTTAATATCAAAACATGACAGTTTACAAGCAGGCAGTTAATCCTTCATATGGACCAAATACCTGTTGTGAATGAGGAAGGGCAAACCTGATGCAGAACACTTTTATTTTCCCACCAATTTTTTTCACAAAAAATAATGAAAAAATCCAATCTGTTTCTTGTTCCCTCTTCTCATGTCTTAGATCTCTTCATCTCTGGCCTTCCTGTTACTTTTGCCAGTCCATTCCTTGTCTTCCCTAGTGTCTGCTGTTGTTGGTGGTGTTTCCACCCATGTCGTTGCTCCCAGTTTAACTTTTCAATGCACCAGCAGCTGCTGTTTGTGTTATGCTGCTTGTTACTAAGGTCCCTTATGCACTGTGGTGCCAGTCTTGGAAACCTGTGGCCTTGATTTTTTTTAGTTGTTTTTCCTCAGTCAACAAAATTGTATCAACACATTTAAATTAAAAACAGAGCTACTGTTTGTGCATGGTGTTAAATTCTACGTGTTTCTTCCAGGAAACTGAATATCAAAAAGGGGAAGGACTTTTAAGGAAAAAACATTGAAGAATGCACTGTCTTTTGAGTTTCCATGACATGTAATAGCTATGATTCTCATCTGTATGGAGGAAGTTTTCTATCATGGTTTGTGTATTGGGTAAATGCCTATAAGTGAGGGTGACTAAAGGCTGTAAACTAGTAAAAGGTTTATAATTAAGCTAGTCAGTCATCTGTATATCAGGTCAATGACCAGCATTTTTCTTTAGGGAGTAGCTGCTTGCCTTGGAAAATGGTTTGGTTGTTTCACCATGGTGTTCTCTTCCAGCATATTCAATAACTCTTGTAAGGAAAACCAACAGGAAATTTTCTACTGGAGGCAACTTTCATTTAGGTTACAAGTGTCCTGGAAAACATGATTTAAATATTGGATTTGCCAGGGAAAATTTAAGGTATTTCAGGGAATAGTTTAGGATTCAGTGTGATAATGACTTTTCAGTTCCAGGAATCTGAAATTATTTCAGTGGAAATGTGTTCTTAAATTGGAAGCTCATGGTATAGGGACAAATTGGGAGATTTGGGGAAGGCACACATGGACAGAATTAGAACATTAGATTGAACATAATTCTAACTAAAGAGATTAAATTTATATCCCTGATGTGGAGCCTTTGCCTGAATTTGTCAATCCATTTAGCTGTGGGACACAGAAATCTTATGTCATTTTTCTACATAACTATAACTTCCATCACTTCTTTCCTAAATGAACTACAATATTAACCGTGTCTTTTTTTTTCTCATGCTATTTCTGAGATGAGAATTTACTCATACCACAGCTCCAGTTAGTGGCAGTGCTGGGATTAGAATTTGATGCCAGTGCCATACAGAGATTGACAGAAATGACAGAGGAAAATCTGGATTAGATATAAGCAAATGTAACCAGAGACTATAGCAAAAACTACTCCAAAATCACACCAATTCCTTCAGAGTTTATTCATCAGAAACCTGTCTGACTTTAGCTTCTATAGTGCAAATGAACCCTAGAATTTGTACAATATCATCTCATGGAAGAAAATTAGTCTCTGTCCATCTTTAAAGGAACGGAATAGTTCAAACAGTGTATAGTGCCTTTACTGGGCATTATTTTTACTATAGAAAGTCCTTTAGAATTAATGGGAATTGATTTCAGTGGCCTTTGACATATTACTGAAAATAATACGGTAAAATACAAACTTTTCCCTCTTACTGCTCCGTAAAGGCTTTAACTGGGAAAGCAGTTTACAATGGTGCCCCCGTGTAAGGCTTTATTCAAAAGATTTTACGCTTGATAACATCTGAGCCATAGGAGCTGTATGTGGGGTTTAGCATCTTAGCAGCTGCAATTCTTAATCCTGATTCCTCTGCCTCCATATTAAAAGCTCCATGGTCACAGGACACCAGCTTTGGCCGCTCTACATTGTCATTCATTCCTGTCCCCTACACGCGTGCCTGACCATATAGGAAAATGAGTTTACAACCGACTACGCCTATGGGACTCCCAGAGGGACACAATGTGAGAGCCTTTGCTAGTGGTGGATGGTCCTCAAAAGGTTTGAAAGTTTGGTAGTACATCCTTAACCAAACTCTTTTGACCTTTATTCAGATTTGTTTTTGGAGAAGGGCAAAGGGTTGGCCCAATTCTTGTTTCACCCAACTGGCTTGTCCATCTGAGGGCTATAATTAATCATTGAATCGCAACCATACTTTGTTTTGGAGGCTGGGTCCCAGTCCAGCAGGGCACTAAACTTTAAGCACATGAGTAATTCTTTAAAGTCAAAGGGATTACTCATGTGCTGAAAGTGAGCTGCATATTGAAGTAGTTTTCTAGATCAGGCCTTGAGGAGTTAGGGAGCATTTATATTTATTGTACACCAGAACCAAGTTCCTTAATTTGCCTTTGCATCACTTTGGTCCTCCTTGTTGCCTAGGAATTTTATTTACAGCAGACATGCAAAAACACAGTGAGGTATAGTTTGGAGCAGGACTTCACTGACTCACAAAATGGGAGATTGAGAACTTACAGCTCAGCTTTGTAGACTTTTGCAGAAAGAGGTAGATTCAGAATCTGGTCACTTTCAAAATTAGGGAAGTTTCCTATTTATGTCAATATTTATTTCATTTCTACTTCATCTGAACTTGACATACAAGTAGCTTATGTTGTCATGCATTTATTTCTTCATGTGAAGTTGCTTAGTCATATCAAAAAATACAAAGACTTATAAAAATCACTATCCAAGAAAACCAAGAGAAATGACTTTGCTTGGTTCTTTTGCAGCAAGTGGTCATGTTACTTGAAGTCTAACTCTCAGCTTGCTCAAACAGGTAGTGACAGCAGTTTTACACCACTTTATGGTTTGTCTTCTTAGGAGCAAATAGGCTCCTCAAATACGTGTTTTGCATTGTAAAAGGCAGAGGAAGGTGGAGTGAACTATGTCCAACAGGCTAAAAACTCTCCAAAAAATGTGTAATACTACTTAAAAAAAATCCTGTCTTTTTTAATGAAACTAAGATTTTTTCTGAGGGTATGTCAAGGGTTTTATTACTGGTTCTACATAATAAAGTAATTGTGTAATTAGTAATACATTTGTCACTCCTTTACTGAGGAAAAAGTAAAACATGTTCGGCTTTTGTGTAAATCCTGACAGTGGTGATTTTTTTCCTTGAGAATTATACCATTATATCATAAAAGTGTCAAGGCATGAGTTTACTGTTCCTACTAATATTCTAAAATATTCTCTTAGGCTGACATCTCTGTCAATTAAAATTAAACAAAATTGCATTCTGCCATATACACTTCAAATAGGAAGCTTTCAAGTTTATGGCTGTTCTTTGAATTGATTTTTAAGATGGCATCTGTAAAACTTGGCTAGTACAAGATGAGGTAGGATGCAGTTAAGGTTCAGTCAATTTTAAAAATGTTTTAAAGATCATAAATTGACAACTGAAATAGACTGAACATCCTTGGGATTTTGGGCTGTCAAATATAAGTCCAGGTTTTTTAAAAAACTGAGTTCTTGCAAACTGAAAATTTTATGAAAACATGTTCTTCCCTCTCCCCCCTCTCCACCGCCTCTGCTCCTTTGATATTTTTGCAATAAGTTACACAAACAAGAGGGCTTCTGGTGTTGTTTCCAGTTGCTCTGTCTCGCGGGATTTGGAATTCTTCTTCTCCTGGTGTTTCCCACAGAAATAGAGTGAGAACGTGCTTTCTCACGGGACTGTATTTCTCATGGAAAATAATAGGGTTGCCGGCAGCAAACGTTTTCTGCAGTGATACCCTGCCAATAAAGTCTTCAGGGAAATTATTGCCCTCAATAAGATGAAGACTAGTAAATTGGAACCCCCATCCCTACTCCACAAAAATATGTCTTTAGGAAGCTTTTTCCTTCTATTATTCCCTGGAAACCCTGACCTCAAGAAAATGCTGTAGACAGTAATGCTTGGTTTACACTTAATTTTGTTCCCCAGAATAAAGATGTCAGTTAGTGTGTAAAAATAAAAAAAAGAGCAATCTTCCCTTCCATACAGCTTGACTAAGATATTTATACCAGCACAAGTCCTGGTGTAGTCAGTTATGTTGAGAAAAGTTGTTTTACAGAATAGCTTTATTTTGTTCAAGGAACTGCTTTAGCAAACTAGCTATAGCAAACAAACATTTTTGCTGTTAGAAACTGCATCCTCTAAGAGGGAGGTCCCTGACACAGCAAACCTTTGTAAATGTAAACTTGTCAAGGATGTGTTGAATACATGGTAGTATCTGGAGACCAAAAGAAATTGCCCCATTAGGTTCTATTATTATTATTCTGCCTTTGCTATATCTCCAATTCCATCACAAATGACAGCATCACAGATTAAGAAATGGACTTTTTTCATTTAAAGCACCTATTTTTTTAGAAGATGATCTCCTGGCCAAAGGGAATGCAAAGTCAAGGAGTGTGCTTTCCACTGTTGGAAATGCAACAGGTCTCTGTGGAGTGACTAGGAAAATCTGGTCATTCTTAGAGAAAAGGTCTCTGGGAAGGGGAAAATTGAAGAAAAAAGCAAAACTTCCCCCATGGAAATGTGCTCTGAAAGAAATGCAGGTGTTAGCCACGTAGGAGTTCATGTCAAGAGAAATATTTCCCCAGGGTCCCATGAGAGGAAAGGGGAAAGGGAGGGGACTCTGAGGTGAATGACCCAAGGAGTACAGAAAAAAAGCAGAGGCTGGTGACAGAAAGACCTTAATTCATGCACCATGTGCTTGAGTGATGTGTTTACTTTCAACCTTCAAGTCAAATTCAAGCAGCAGCCAAACCCCACAGATCAACACATTTTTAGTACAAAGTGAAAGTAGGGTCATTGGCACTCTTGGTCCCCCACCAATTTCTGAAACAACATTTAAACCCATATTAATACTCACTTTTAGTTAACCATGTCAAAGGAGGTGGTAATTATGGGTAAGTATGCAGGCTGGGATGAAACCCAGTAATTGCTGCTAAAGGAGGTAACATAAGCACAATTAGTTGGAAGGGTTATTTTTAGTCCTGAAGGGACTTTAAAGCTAGTTCTGTTCTGGATTAAGTCACTTGTTAGCTTGAAATATAGCGGAAAAATAAAAATCTGAAAAATCAGAATCTAACTAAATTCATCTGCATCCTAATGAAGCTGAAGAGAGACTATTTACAAGAGCATGTAGTGATAGAACAAGGGGAAATGGCTTTAAACTTGAAGAGAGTTCATACGGGTGTAACCTGGCTGAGCAAATGGCTCAGCTGAGGTAGAGATGGACCTAAATGATCTCAAAGCCAAAGTGGTGGGGTGAAGTAGGATCCATCAAAGAAGGCGTTATTTTACCATGGCTTGTGAATCAGCCCAGGTGCTTTCTCTAGCCCTGCTGCCTTGCTGGTTTGGGATCCTTGAGTTGTCTCACATATTTGCATTGCAAAGGGGGCAACAATGCGAAAGGAAGTTCATTTGGATGCAGCTTATGCTCCTCTCAGAGGTTTGGGGCAAGAAGGGCCTTTCAAGTCTGACTTTCTCCATGGACTGGAAAACCCAGTGTGATGCCCTCGACAGACACAGAGCCTGAGCAGTGTGAGTGAAACAACTCCTTCGAGCAGCCAACGTTAGTTGCAGAGGAGGATAACAGGACTCTTAGTCCATTCTGGGCCATACTGGGATCTCAGTCATTCAAAAACCACACAGAATTAGAGGATCATGTTTATGCCATGTCCTGATGACTGATATCCCATCACAGCATGGGGTTTTTTTCCATTTTTTTAATTAAACAGATGAAATTAATTTTGTTACAACAGTGATCTGACAAATAAGTATATTTTCTCAGTAGCAAAAATCATTGTAGTATAAATTCTCATTGTAGTAAAAATGAAATTATATTTAAAGAAAACAGCTATGCAAAGGTAGGGATTTTTGTCTCATCTTGACAGATTTGTGTGAAGGTCTTATTTTTGTTTTATTTCTGTTGGCTTAGGCATCTGTGCATTTTATTGCCTGTTCTCAGGAACTTTGCAATGTTTTTGTGAAGAACAGTAGGTAAGCACGGAGGTAAAAATTGAGCAGATATAAAGCCTCAGAGAGTGGCACAACAGGCAATTTCTCCATTTGCTCCTCCAGATATTGAGTTGAGTTGGGGAAATTACTTTAAGTACATAAGGTGACACAATTACTACAGTTGGGTCTTTGTTTAATTTTCAAAAAGACAGTCCTGGGCACTGAATTCAAAGGTGATTGGTTATGGGTTCTCCAGCCCTTCACTTCTAGGTCATCAGGTTCAATACCATTCCAGGCTGCACCTCTGCACTCTTTCCTTTGTGAACAATTTATCTGAGAAATTTATAGCTTTATTTTGTATATGACTTATCTATTTACAAATTTTGGTTTTTTACAACTATGTTCACAATTCACAATACTTTGGCGTGTGGTTTTTGGGATCCAATTTCAGCTTTTGAACTAATCACAGACTATTCACCATGTCTGTTGCTTTGAGTATCTCTTATTCACTAGGCCTGATTAAGATGCATAGCTACGTTTCTCTGTCTTCATTGGATGACATCCATGTTGCAAAGAGCTTTCAACTGACCTTCTAACCCTTTTGGTGAAAATATATGTGCACGAGTGCCCACGAGGCTCTCCTGAAGCTTTTTTTTTTGTGTGCAAAATTTCATACAGACAAGAGTTAGTGGAAAGTGCCTGATGAAGAACAGAAACATTATCTAAAGACATATTTGCAACTTACTCATACTGATGTTCTGAAATGCTATTTTTGAACTATCATCCTAGATCTTGAAAGGATCAAAAAAACTGTTGTGTTAAAAATTCCAATGTGAAATAAATTAATTTCCCTCTATTTCTTACTGAACAGTGCAAATAGAGTGACAGCATTCATCAGTAGCTAAATAACTTTGAAGTAGTCGCCACAGCAAAGTCACTGGATACTTGGCATTCAATGATGCCCTGGCCATAGTACTCCTGGGTGTAGTACAGGCATAAGTAGCTAGTAATATATTAAGTCTCCTGCACTGTCATCTCAGGTGGAGTACATTTACTAAGGATGTCAATCTCTACATCTATTAACCTTTAACCAATTAATTTCAGTTTAATTATTTCTTTTAATTAAAAAAAAATAGACAAACCCAAAAGCTGTGCTGCCCAGAGATAAGAAATGACCAAACCCCATCTTGTAGTTCTAATGCTGGAGAAAGAACAGAGATACAGCCCAGGCCAAAAAATTGGCTCATTTAATTACACCTGCACAGTATTTCAATAGTATGCCTTGGTGAGAGGGGCTTTTAAGAGTAAAGTGCTTTGAAATAAAGCTATTAAATGCATACAGAGACATTGATCGATACACTGGAGTTATGGGGAGGGGGGAGGAGGGAGAGGGAAGAAAAAGACTGTTTTCTTCTCCCTAAGAGTGGATTTGGAATCTTCAAGGGCATAAGGATGGTAAACGATTGCTAAAAGTCCAAATTAAGAG
Organism: Pithys albifrons albifrons; assembly: GCF_047495875.1. Taxonomy (NCBI): domain Eukaryota; kingdom Metazoa; phylum Chordata; class Aves; order Passeriformes; family Thamnophilidae; genus Pithys; species Pithys albifrons. Next base: position 16,654,913 of record NC_092470.1, on the reverse strand, counting down.
GTATTAGTCCATTGTGCAGCAGTCAGTCACATCATATTCACATTGCTGTTTTCTTGTCAGAGGTTTTGCCTTGATCTACCCCAGACCACATTGACAAGTCACAATTGAAGCATTCTAAATAATCCACAGTGAAATAAGGCATAGGGTGTCACTCTCTAGGCTACAGAAAGCCTGAGTGCAGAGAAGTTAGAAAGGGTAGCAAAGCCCTTTTCAGTCGCGCTTCTCAGCCGATTAAACTCATTCAGGGCCAGGCTGCTGGAACGAAAACAGAAAGATCACCTCCTGTTCTCCACTGTTTTGTTGGCAACAGCAGACAGATGTAGAAAAGTAGAAACATTTTTACTATAGCAACAAAGGGGAAAGGGGTGGGAGGCAAAAGAAAAAAAGTGGTCTTGTTAATGTACCAGGTATTTTGGGACAATACTCCAGGTTAACAGACCTTGTCTGCACAGACTGGAACTCAAAAGATTCGTGTAAAATGACTGTGCAGTGCAAACGTATGTCCTCTTCTCTCCCCAAAGTCCTCCTCTGGTACAGTAATTAACCATAAGAAAAGACTGACACATGGAGATCCAGTTCATTAACGTTTTTTGTTTGGTTGGTTTCTTGGCTCTTCAGAAAAATCTATTTAAGAGTGATGCCTTCTTTAAGAGTAACCCATCCACCAATACAGTCACACTGATTTGACATATTGTGACACGAGATGCCACAGAAAACCAAGCCGAGCCTCCAGCTGAAGGCTTGATTTAGCCATACATTCTCTGCAAGTCACCGATTAAATTAACTGTTGTAGATTCAAGCTAGGAAAGCGATAATTCATCTGTTGTGAGTAGTTGTGCAGAAATGGTTTGCAGCTGCTGGAAAAATAATCTGCAAAATACATCTTAAAATATGGTACTTCCCCCTTCCAATGTATAAAGGCAAATAAATTCAGTTGCAAGAAATGCAGCACATTTTTAAGAGGTCGCTGCAATGATTTTTGCCTGCTGTGTGTGTTATGAATTTGTGCATATGCAATGTATGGTCTTAACAAATGCAGATTTGCATGTATAAATGAGCATTCAGATGTGCAGATAAATATAAGAAAGTTTTAGCTAACTTTCAGTGTAGAAATACCCATACATTTAGTTAAGAATAAATGGAAATTATTTCATTTCTCTGCAATAAAAAAGAAAACCAACAACCTAACAGCCAACACCTCAACTAAAACAAGTACAGGAATGATTCTGTAACCATGCAATCAGGGTAATAAAATGGGGGACCCATGTCCCAACTTATCCTCTAATACAAACATTCACTATAAAATAATAGTTATCCTGGCAATACTGAGGTTTTCTCTACCAAGACCTGTGGTTAAGGAAGTTATTTCAGATGTGGTATAGATTTCACTTCTGTAAAAAAATGGGGCAAAAAGTATTTATACTGAAGTGTTTCTGCCTTCTAACTAAATATGCTAATGATGAACAGATTAAATCTAAAAGTTAGCCCTTAGAAAGTCAAACACAGTCACTGCCTTAGAGTGTTTAGAAAATTTGTCCATTAACCTTTGTATTTACATTTTTGTTGAGCCCTTTTGGAGACCAGGTCTTTGCAGATGATGGTATAGTTTAAAGTTTCTAAAAAAAAAAACTTTAAATTCCTCTATTTCTTAAATACCTAAGATCCACTTATTTTCACTTAGGTGAAAGTGCCTCTGGTCTTGAAGTAGGTGACAAGTAGAAGCAGGACTTAGCAGTACCTATGGAAGGGGCAGAGGGATGCATGGAGGTTCAGCTCCAACCTGTCCCCACTGGGAAAATGTGTTCTGACCCCTTGGAAATCAGAGGCAATTCCCTTAAGGGCATGGAAAGCAATGTTAAGCACTTTAGCAAGTGGGCTTGCCCGTAGCTGAAACATTTGAACTTTTATGGGCAATGACTGGTCCAGAGCTTTTTTGTAAACTCTCATGTTTCTGGGCTTAGATCTGAACTTTGATCTAACAACTGACATGTCCCAACATTATATAGCACCTTTTCCAGTCCTCATTTCCCGAAACCTTAGAGTGTTGCCGACTCTGTGCTCTGCATTTGCAAGGACTGATCTAAAATACTGTGTTCATTTGTCACTGTGTTGTGCTTTCACCATGCTTTAAAAATTTGTGTAATATATATCAGGTGTCTATGGATTTTGGCATGGTGTTGGGTCTTCTAAGCAATTTGGCATTGTTTAGACTGCAAAATAGCACACAGGGTCAAGAGCAGTCAATATTGGGCCTATAAATTTTTGTCTAGGCCTCATAAATTGTCCTCTAATTTGTGGCTTGAAAAAGACAGAAGAAAAAAAAAGATATCAGAAGTCAAATCTCTTTGCCTCTACAATTGCACTTGTTTTATCAGGAAAAAGGGAAAAAGGATTGTCCTTCCCAGGACTTCACTGAGGTATTTGCTTCTATTGTCCACATTGGACCAAAGAAGTAGGAACCACGTTGACTTCTAATGTTGTGCTCCTACAGGGAAATGCAAAACTAAATCCCCAGGCAGAATTTCAGACAAACAGTCATTTTATTTACTTATATTCATCTCTTCTGGAAAAAGAAAAAAAAAAGGGAGAAAATAGCTTGCTTAATCCCAGTACTAACACAATATTGATTCACATTCATGTTCAGTATTTATTGACGTGCATTGCATACAATGGAGGCTATCAATTAGGCTACTCTGTTGAAGGGAAGGGGCAATCATATTAGAAAACAGATGAAGCTCATAGTTTATATAGTCCTAATTTTATGTAATGTAAACCTTTCAAACCCTGGGCACATGAGAGTGAAAATGCATGTCCTGATGTAAAAAATGCAAAAAACAAATGGATTTACTCTCCAGCTAATTACTTTGGGTGACTGTCCACAGAGTCACGTCATTATTTCCTGAAGTTCTGTAATGAAATCAAACTTCTCTTCCTACAAAATTAATTTCTGTGTATTTTATTGACCAACATTAAACACTTTTGCACAAAAGCTTAGCAGAAGGGTATTTTTTGTGAGTGGGACAGATATATAGAATTTTAGAGGTTGTGCATAATCTTACTATGTTCCTTCTGTACATTGAAGCTGTAGTTCAGCATATTGAGTCCCGATTAAAGATCAGTGTCAAGGAGAGCATAATGGCATATGGGCAGTATTCAGGAGACCAAGTTGTTGCATGCAGAAATCAAATATAAAACACTCCCTTCTTGCCCCTTGGAGGGTTTATTGCATGGTCGCAGCTGGATTTACACTGTATTTAATAAAACATTAGTAGCCACCAGGGATTTAAATATGTAACGTAATTCTCTTTCAGTAAAATAATTCCATAAATCCAAATATGAACCTATTTTTTTTTTTGCAAGTGCTTTATGCCCACAATTAAATTAAACCCTATATATGGCATTTTTTTCACCATAGAATTTAATGGCAGCAAAATCCATCTGCAAAGTTGATTTTGGATACATATTCACATTTTTTGGAGCTGAAGTAGGTCTGGTGGCTAATAAGTTTTGGGGAGAAAAGAGGGGTGCTGGCTCTCCACCATGGCTGCGATACTTTTGATGCAAACCTGTGGCAAAATGAGGGTCAGTGTTACTTTACAGAGATGGGTGAAGGTATACCTAATTCTGCACAAAAAAAGGTGCACAGGGGGTGTAATTCTCCTGACTCTGTGGTCCTTACTGGCATGTGGACTGCTAAGAACAAGAGCACAATTCAGCAAGACTGTCTTGGCCAGGTAGCTTTTACTTTGTGCAATGACCAAGGTGACTCAGCCACATTGTCCATATATTCCTGTGTATTACATTTTCGGCCCTCAGATGCTTTGGATAAGTTGATAATTGGGGAAAAAAAGAGAGATGTATTTGTATTCTGTTTAGCCGATTAAATGTTTTGGAGGCATCTTGAGTGTTTCTGGTAAAAGACACAGTTGGTCATATCTTCAGTTGGATGAAACAAGTACATTGAGGTTTGCACCAGCTGCATATGATTTCCTTGTAGACATAATGCTAATCATCATGAAGAAACCATCAAAGGGAAAAGAAGCAGAAAGGCTGTGCAGGGAAATAAAGCAAAGGTATTATAAAATGAAGATATTATAAAATGGTATTATAATGTATTAAAAAATGAGATAGCTTGAGAGCTGTCCCTGCAGTTTGTAGAAACAAGAAGTTTGAGTAGTGACAAACAACTATTTTGTTACTTTTTAATGAAAATAAAGAAAAGGGAAAGAGTGAATGCTCCCAAGAACACAAGCTCTTGGCTATTACAAAAGGGAGCCATTTTCCAAGTAGAATGAAGTTTCTGTTTTGTAACAGCAACTGTGGCTGAGTGCACTCGGAAGGGAAGATGACTCCAACTGCAATTTGACTAGATTCATAAAGTTGCCACTCTTGTACTTCTGTGTGAAACATGTTCTTTGAAATTACAAATCAACAGTCTCCAAGGTCACAACTTTTCCATAAACAACAATTTTGGCAGCAAAATACCAATACTGGAGGATAGAGATTCAGTGTCTTAGAGGAGCTCTGCATAATCACATGAAATGCTTCCGATTTTATCCAATTCTTTTCTTAGAGATCCAGCAGAGCCAAATTAGTGATCCAGTCCAGCACACATGACTGACTTCGCATGGACTAATGATGCTGCAGCAGGAAGCAGAATGGATGAAGGCAACTGTAGCATTTAAGCTCTGTGAGTAGTTTGGTGGAGAAACAAGAACATTTGGAGTGTGAGTTCTTAATTCATATTACAAATCCTTTAGCTTTCCTACACACACTAACAGTAAAGGACCATCATCTCCCATCTTATGCAGCTGTCTGTGACTAAGACAATATTTTTATCTTGTGCCTTAACTCAGATGCCTCTTACATTGAATACTTCATTTTGCTGAATTTAGGCATCAGAGTACTTCAGTAATATTTAATGAAAATCCTTCACTCCATTGTTTATTTTTCTAAAAAAATTGTAGATGAAAAGCATAATTTTATTTTTAATTTTAAAATACGCAATTCCTAAATTGTGCAGCTCTGTACTTTTTAGACAGAAGTAATGTTTTCACTTTCTTAACCTTGTGTTTCACTTTCTTCTATTTGCCCCTTAATGCTTTCAATAGTTCATTTTTATTTTCACGTTGTGTCTGGAAAAGAAAAAGGCAAAAGGAAATATTAAAAGTGTTGCAAGAGTTTAAATGTACAGTTTATAATTGTTCCATTTTTCACTTTTAGCATTTCTCATTAAGCAAGTGTGAAACTTCTGGAAAATAAAAAAATTTTGAGACATTTGTGAGCTGGGGTTAATAATTATTTTCTGTAAAAGCACTGACTACATACCTTTTCTTTTGTCTTTAATTTACTGCAATGTTTTATGTTGGATCAGGTGGGAGGAAGACTTTTATTTCTTTTTCTGTTTCTGTCAGCTGCAGCTGAAGATTGAAAAATCTGACTTGAGATGCTTAGGACACTAACTCGGGTGGACTTTGAAACACTGTTATGTGAACCCAACCTGCATTCAGATGGTGGGTTTGCATCACCATTCAAATGGACTTAAAGGGATTTGCCACAAGGGTCTTCAAACATAAGTCAGAACCAGATTTCACTGTTACTGTGTTTTGATTTTGTTGTTGTTGTTTTCTTTTGTCCTACCAACACCAAAATAAGAAAATAATTATGAAAAATTCAGTTTTTGTTCTAGCTGCTGGTAAATCCTTATCAAATCTTTCTTTGAGGTCACTGATTTTTCATATGTCTTAACACAATGGAATTATTTAATTACTTTTGCTAGCAAGTTTACAGACAAGTATATCCCCATCATACTGCATATCCTCAAATAAGATTATTTACAATCCAATCTAAGGAGTGCTGACTGGTGTCATTGGAAGCTAAAGCTGCATCAGCATTTAAATTTCTACTTTTCTGGGCAAAAACCCAACTGGCTGATTCAATTAAACTCTTTATGTTATATATTATCCAGAAGTTCACAATCTGAAGTGAATCTCAGAGTCTGAAGCCGTGCCTTTATGATTGCAATTTGGTAGCAAGACAATTTCTGAGGACTGTTTTACTTGAACTGCAATGAAAATGTCAGGACATAACACACTTTCTGATGTGGGTTTTATGAAAGGCACTCCAAAATCAACCATTATTTCAAGCACAAGCAATAAATAACCTTCATTATTCATTAGAGTGTATATATGCATTTGTGTTTGCAAATACAGTGGCTTCTTGAGCAAAGAACCCTTTAATCAAAAGACCCTTCACTCATTTAAGGAGGTAACAAATGTGTAGGCAGGAGGCACAGAAAAACACAGTCTCTTTAATCGGTAATGGAGATAATCTATAGGGTTCCTGCAACAGAAGTAGTCCATCTTCCAGGCATAAACTTTAGATAAGATGTAGGATGTGGAAAGATTCATGCAATATTGTGAAGCTACTTTTCATAACAGTCATTTGAAGGAATTTTGTTTATGGTCTATATTGAACAAAGAGAATAGACCTTTCCCATATCCTGTAAATCACAGCCCTCCTGAAGTATGCCTGCAGTGGTGCTCCACTATTACTATTCACAAGAGCATTAACACCCATGAAATAGTCTCTGTGAATTTACTGCTATTTACCTGTTCAGATTAGGAACTGATGGACCTCTGTAAACAGCTGACGTGGTGTACCAAACCTGCAGTTGCTCCTTCCATCTTCAAACAGCATATGAGAGTGCTAGAAAGCAGCCTCTACACATCGATTTCATTTGCATTAGTTTTGTTTTTTTTTTTTTTTAACTTCCTCTTAAAGAATCTTTGAAAAAATATCCTATTTATTCTCAGGTACCCATGTGAATGAGTTCCAGACAGGTCAGTCAGAATTTTAGCGTCAAAACCAAAGCTTGGCCAAAATACACTGATTTATTGGAGACATTTTAATTTTAAAAATGAAATTTGTTCAGAAAGAAAATTAAAAATTTGAATATTTTTTCTGGCAATTCAAAAGCATAAATTCTTGTTTCTAGAACTGGTTTTATTTTGACAAATTCAAAACAATTTTCAATTTTAAATGATTTTGTTTTGGGTGGTTAAAAATTAAACTGGAGGAGATCTTGAATGGAAACAAGCTGAGCGTTCACTGTAAAAGAGACTGAGATGTTTCTTGTTGTTTCTTGGGCTTTCATACAAAAGGGTGTTTGTATAATGAAATCTCCGGGTTTGGTTGAAGGTGAAATCAGTAATAATTCTGCTAGGAAAAAAAAGCTTTTTTACAGTGATTTAAGAAAATGGAAAAGAAAAGGTATCAAACCATAATGACCAACAATTTCAAAAGAAGGCTTTGGGATGATGCTGGAGGATCAGATCAAACCAATTAAAGCACTGGGGAAGGATACTGGCTCCCAGTCCCTAGATGACAGCTCAGAAAGAAGGGGAGGAGGAGTAGGACTCCTCTCCCTTTCTCTCTCCTGCCTCTTTCTTTTTCCCACTCCTGTTTTTCATAGTGGGGGCACTAATGAACTTTTCAAGGCCCATGAAGACAACCCTTGTGTTCTGATTAGTTGCCTTACTTTTAATGAATTGTTTTAATCAAGTTTCAAAGCAGGCACTCTATGCTTCATTGCAGCAGCCCAATGACAATGAGCTGAATGTTACCAAGACAGTGCATCTGATGGACTTTAATGGATTTTATGTGACAGTGTCTAGTGGCCTCATATTAGACATAGCTTTACAACAGAGAACCCATGGGGTTGCACTATGCATTTAATCTATACAAACTGTAAGGATAAGGGAGAGGGAAGCTGTAGAGGGGGAGAGACTCTGAACCCTGAAGACCTTCAAAAGACATGCATTTCATACTAATAAGAAACAGTCTGCAGTCATTTTATTTTTTTTTTTTTCAATAGAAAAGTCCTGCCGTGTTTTCTTAGGGAACGTCACGAGTATAATATCTCCAGGGCTTTTTGCAATAACATTCTCGAAACATGAAGTTATCTGGAAAAATTAAGCTCTCAAGGAAATCTTGGCAGTGCTGTAACATTTCCTGGATTTCAGGTAGCGATTCTGAGTTGTGATCTCTTAAGTCCGTAACAATTTGCTATTTCTAATTTATTGCTTCATTTGTGACTGCTGCTACAGCAAGGTAAATTTATTCTGATTTGCACAACCTAAGTCTTAGCTCTGACAGTGACTAATTATTACCTGAGTTAAAATAATGAAAGTGTCGGAAAGTGTCCGAATGCAATTTGTTAGGAAAACATGTGGCATGCTGTGTTACCCAAGCCCAGAAAAGCCTAAGTGATCAGAAACCATGGAGAATTAAGAATTTTTCCCCCAAAGGTTACAAATCAATGTGGAAATTTTTCAGGGATTTGGACTGCTGAGGGGTTCCTTTCACTGGAATATAAAATGCAGACCATACCTGTCTAATTTTCTGCTTAAGAAGGAAAAGTTAGTTTTTTAGAAAGAATCTAAAAGGATATTAAATGGTAACCATGCCCAGAGAACTTGCATCAGTCATAGATTATTATTTGATATTATTTAAAGCCTACACTGGATGAAGATTATTTTGCAGCCATTCTTTTTTTTGGGAAAATAACCAAACAGCAAACCAAACCCACAACAGAAAACAAAACCAACACATAGAATGAAATTCTGTTGCAAGAAACTCCAAAAGTATGAGCACCTTTAGCTGACGTAAGTAACACTTTTTTTTTCCCTTGTTGGCTCAGGGTCAGTCCTGTGTTTTGTCAATTACAGGCATGTCTTATTCGCAGAACAGCTCAACTCCAGCTGTGTAAAATGAATCCTGAAATGAAATGGTCAAATGATGTTAATGACTCTGTCTCCTTGCGAAAGTTTCTGAAGAATGTTAGCAGCTCTGTGTTAGAATTAGAAAGCATCTGACAGCTCTGTAGTTCTGGTTGTTGAAATAGCTCTATGAAAGCAGGAGGGATATCAGTAAATTAAAATAATAATTCAAAAAATAATAAACAGCTATCTGGCTGAAATAATAAAGCAGTACAAATGGTTTGGGATTGTTTGATTCTGGGCATTCATCACTCTCGTGAGCCATTTAAGCCACACTTTAAATTAAATTTATCTTAAACAGGATTTAATTTAGATTTAATAAGGCAATTGTTTTATTGTTAAGCACCAATTGGATGTCAACACGTAATGTTTCCTAGAGTGATAATTCTACTGTACTCTGGCAAAAATACTGGGACTACATAAAAGCTAAAACTTTCATAGGCCATAATAATGTACCTATGTTTAATATTGCTTAATATATACCTGTATTTACTGTCTATATCTCAGACTCTCCAACCACACAAATGTCCTGTTACATTAAGAAGCTACATAATATGTATCTTTGTGTCTAACACACCTGCTAGTTCTCTAGAGAGATATGATTATATTAATTACAATATATTGATTGATTTCTACGTTACATAGACTGACTGTATTTAATTTAAATATACAACAAAACATATTGAGGAGACAGTTTGTATTGTTACTGTGATAAATAATTGCTTAATTGCGCCATGATAGATCACCTATTTTAAGATAATGTTACTCTTATGCTAATAACAACTGCATATATAAAATATGCTGAGAATCTGTTTCAGTTATTCATATTTGTTCCTGGACTGTACTTTTCTATTCAGGTCTTGAAGGAACAAAATATCTTGGTACTTCAAAACAAGAGTTGGCATAATTTTCAGGAGAGCATTTATGCCATTTCACATAGAGTCCACACATGTTCTTATGTTGATTATATGGAAAATAGAAATGTCAGTATGTAATTCTGGTCTCTGTTTTGCTAATTTCTATGGTGTGCAATACATATCTAGAGCTCAGGCAATTAAATCACTACTAATACTTGTATTAATTATTGCTATCAAAATGTGTCAGTAGCGCAATAGTAGTGTCAGAAGTGTTGCTATTGTCCAAATATGTTAGATTTAATTTGTCATTCTATATGGAAACAATGAAATTATTTTTTAATCTTCCCTTCACCTCTTATAGGATTGACAACAAATTTCCCAAGAATTTACATTCAAGGGGGAAAACTCCAACAGCATTATCTTTACTTTCCTTCATTCCCATTTTTTGTCTGATTTATACAAATCAAACCAAACTTGTAGAAGTCAGTTTGCCAAGAGAAGTTTCCACGAAAACAGCAATTTAAAAGAAGCCTGGAGAGTATTTGCAAATTGTGAATTTGTAAATACAACATTTATTATTAAAAACTTGGTTCTAAGAGTTGCACTCAGCTAATCAAGGAACGGAAACAGCTCTGTGATTCACACATCCAATAAAAAATATTCAGAGACCCCAGACATATAATTTCTAATCTATGACTACCCTGAAAAAGCAGCAGCTGTTGAAAGAAAATTCATGTACTGAGAGAGAGGATGGGATTTGTAGTTAGAAAAGTATCTTGTAAAGATACATCCTTTTGTCATGGAATTCGCTTGGAAATTCCTGCCTGTACTGGGGCTCAGGCAGTGTGCAATGAGCCCCTCCTTGTGCAGGGGAGCGCTGTGCTTTTGCACAGTTTGGTGCCCTCTAGGAGGAACTGGATTGGGCACTGTTACACAACCATTTCCAGTGGCACCAAGCCCAGGTGAGGAAGTTCCTGCTCTTTTTCCCTCTGCATATTGTTTCCATCCTTGCAGAGCATCACAGCTCTGCAGCTGCATACCTCTGTCAGGCAATTCTTTGTGTGACATCTCCATACCCTTTACTATGGCAACGATTCGTGGTTTCTCTTACTTTTCTTTTTGGAGAGACTCACCAGGAGAAGGTTTGCATGTTGTTAGGTCCAAGACGTGATGCTTGAGGCCAGGACTGCTCCAAAAGGTGGGGAGGTAAGGTGAACCTGAAGCACTGAACATCCTATTCAACCTGATCCAGGATGCTGTGGGAAATTTAGGCGCTCAAGCCTCCCAGGACAGTGTTTCACAGTTGCATGGGGCCTTTTCTACCCAGCCCTGATGTGAGGTTGTTCCCAGGTCTGAAAGGATTATGTGCACCTATAACAGCAGGTAGTGGCATTCTCTGGACTGATGGCTCCAGCAAATGGGGGTGGGATGCCCTGCACAGTCCTACACCCAGCACATGAAGGGAGCTCAGTCTGGAAAGGTTGCAAGCAATCCGTGCCAGTAATGAGCAGCCAATTAATTGATTACTGAAAGTATAACTGAATCCTATGCCTCGGAGAAATCTAAAATATAGTAACTGCTTACTTTATTGACAGCATTCATGCCATATTTAGTAGCTGGTATGTAAGAAGTAGCTGGACAATTTTGTTACACTTAATATGTTTCAGAACACAGCATAAAACATGTTTTAACACTATAACAACTATTGAGCAGTTCCTCTGGGAACAGGCTTTATTATTAGATTACATTATACAAGATTAGGCTAGTCAATAAGGGATTTCTTTCACACAGCATGCCATCTGAAATACCTGGTTTCTTTCCTTTTTTTTTTTTTAAATTACTTCAAGACCTTCTTTGTAGGATCTTAGCTACAATATACCCATGAATCATAAAACTGACAAGCCCCAGGGCTGAATGGTCTCTGTACGGGAGATAGGAGGCCTAGAGATAAAGGTGCACTACAGGTATACAGTGACAGGGGTGGATTATAGATAAACAAAAGGCACAGTTATTAGATGCGAAATGCCAGGCAGGATTGTACATGGAGAATGCAAATTCTAAGGACTGAGTCTCAGGGACCCCACTCTGCTTGGGCTGTCAGGTAACAGGAAAACAAAGACAATATATCAGTCTGGGTGCGATCCTGAGGTTTTTAGATCTTCTTTAGCTACTGGCTGCAGAGGGTTTCAGCCAGGTTTTGGCACTTGGGTAAAACCCTAAGGAAATTCAGGCTCCTCATGAGGTTAATTCAAAACTCTTCTGATCAAATAATTTCCTGATTAATTAAATAATAATTAGAAAGGCAAAGAATAGGTATATCGTGAGAAGAACTGAGTCAGTGCAGCAAACATGCCTTGATCCTCCCAGGATCCAGTGCCGCAAATCCTGTTTCTGCTGGATTAAATATTTTCTGCCTTTGTTCTGAGAGTGCAGCAGCCAGGGGAGAGATTCATCATCAGGGTCCCCTGGCTCAGGCTGGGGCTCAGCAGAGCTTCTGGGGGATTTTCAGGACAACTCAATCCCAGTTCGGACAGGGATTCCCAACTTGCAAGTTTAGGTTTCAGTCTTTGGTGCCTGCAGAGTGCTGAGGTACTATTTTGGTACCCAGATCCTTCTTGAACATATGTCTGCTCAATTACGGTGCCGAAATAGAGTGAGAATCAAACACTCTATTTGCTTTTTTTTCCAAATGATATCCGGTGCTATTCGCATGTTTTCCCCCCTTTAAATTCTGTGTTGCACACTGCATTGCATCTGTTGCTGGCAATTTCTCTCTCTTAGTCCTAAATTAAAAGCCTCCCCTGAACTACGCAGTTGCTGACATCCGTACGAGCGACTTCCATTCACATTTCCTAGATGGAGAAGACTTGTGGCTGCTTTGCTGCACAAACTAGAAATGAACATGAATTGAAAGGACTATATTTAAGAGCAGTTTCCAATTTTTTTTTTTTGCCTACAAGGATATTTCTTCTCTTATATAACCAAATTTCCCCACAAGATTGACGTTTCAGGAAAGGGGCAGAGGCAGACAGGTGACTACAGATCAAATTGGATTTCTGCAACCTTCTATTATAAAGGTCAGCCCTCCACAGTGGTTTTCAGTCAGTGTTTCCAACACAGGTGAAATATTTCATCTGCCCATGTACTCTTTACACTTTTATTTTTACTTTGGTCTTTTTTTTTCTTGGAATGCTTAATAGATAAAAATGTTAATTAGGTTGTTGCCTTTGCTGGAGGCTTGTAGTTGTCAGAGTGTGTCTTCTGACCACATATGTTGGGAGAAGGGACTGAAGAGCTGTCCCTTTCTGCCCTTGGAATCCTGAACCTGTTCAGATCTGAGTGAGAAAATCCTGGGAGTAACAACCTGTTGCAACATTTGGGAGAAATGAAGGATCTTTACATCAGAGACACGAGCTGGCAAGAGACTTCCCAACTGGAGGGCAACATTGCTTACTTTGAACAGGATCTGGCAGCAACTTTGATGAAGAAACTGGAGAAATAACTCCAGTAATTACCTTTTCCCCATGTTAGCCAGTGGGTTGCCATGGACATTCTGTTCTGACCAAAACATGGGGCTCTGCTGCCATGTGAGCAAGCTGTCAAATAACCAATAGGGTGTCAGAAATTTATAGCCAGTAATTAACTGATAGGTTTATAATTAAGCGGAGATGCCCCTGAACAGCAATGCTTGGATCTGAATTCAAAATCTGACTTTTTCTGAAATTCAGGGGCGAAAGAGAGTGACAATCTGGGTTCAGTCCCATCTTTATAATTAAACAATGATTTTTGACAGGAGGGGAATCTCCAGCAGCTAATGACTGACTGCAGGAGTTGAGGGCCTGAGGCAAAGCTGAGGGCTTTTAATCCAGGTGGTCATTAACTGCCTAGGAATGCCTGACCCTGAGGTTAATTGTTTCTATTTTAAATCACGAAAATAATATACACATATACAGACCCCCCTTTCCTTCTTTTCTGCTGTACATATGTGTTACAAATATAAATATGATGCCATTTTATGCATTCAAAAAGATGAGAGTTGAGCTTTTGGAATGCTCTTGATGTGTTTGCTAAAGAGTTCAGATACCTAAAATATTCTCATGGCAACCTGCTCTTTCCAACCAGAAAATCTGACCCACAGCCCAGCCAGATGGGACTGACCTGGAAAGGCTCTGATTTGGGATGTGGAAGGAACAGGAGTGCTCAGTGGGGTTTTTAAAAGTGTTTGGGCTGCCTCTGATTTGCTAATCCCACAATTTATGGAGGTGATTTAATTTTTCAGTTAATTTGCTGTTTTAATAGACAGAACCTCTCTGCTATTCTGCACATCTTGGGAGTAAGGTACAAAGCCACTTTTAAAAGCTCTTTGTGCACCTTATCGGAACCTTTCTTGGCTTTTAGCACTGCATGCTTAACACAGAGCAGCATTGGAAACCAGTAACACTACTTTTAGAGCTAACTCCAACTTGTGCAAAATTATTCCACAGGAGTTAAGCACAGTCTGAAAACCAGGAACAGTCAGAGAGTCTTGAGTAGGTGACACTGTGGAGTGAACAAATCTGACAGCCAGCAGATCCCTCATCTGAACCAGAAAGAATTACATTGTGGTTCATTTAGATGTATTTTCTTCCCCAAATCCTTCTCTTTCTATCCCTCCCTTTGCCTTCCTTGTTTTTAAAAAGACATATGTCATCATTGCCAGTTCAGTTTCCTGTGTTTAACCCTTGCTATATCTAGCGTGATTACTCCTAATAAAGCTTGACAGTTGGAGGGTTAATCCAACCCTTGGTCTCATGGTTTCTTCTCTGGAAACAATCTGTCCCTGAGAGCTTTCTGGCCTGTTGCAAGGTTATATCCCCCTGGGGTGCCATCAGCGCCAGCCAGGGCTCCTTTCCCATTGTCTGCCAAATGGCCACCAATTAAGTCAACTGTTCCCCAATTAGAATTTTGAGGAATTTATCTTGTTCCTCCTGTGTTCAAACTCCCAAGCAGGAGCAGTTCTTGGAATCGGTTTCAAGTGCTTATTTTTTAACCCTTCCAAAGTGAGAAGGAGGGGGTGAAATTAAATAAATAAAGAGCAGTTCTTTCCTGTAATCGGATACTCCTGGGTTTTTCCTGCTGCCCATTCACACAGCTTAATCCTGGAGTATGTGTTGAGAACTTGGTAATATTTAAGGTAGGACGTTTTGTTATTGTTCCAATCACCTGAACCAGCATGGCTGATTTTTTTTTAATTGATGCTGCTCTCGGTAAAAGTTTTTGCAGTGACATCAGCTATAAGTATAATGAGATTTCCCGGATTAAAGGAAGAAAACAATTTGAATTTGAATTGTCTGATAATCAAATGAGCAGGTTTGCTATTGTTTTTTATTTTCTTTCCCCCTTCCCTCAAAATTGCTTAACTGGTTGTTTACATCTTTTTTATTGGGGTCACCCTTTCTTGGGGTAATGTAGATCAGCTTTGTGGCGGTCGAGGAGGCAGAGACACTCAGGTTGCAGCGTGATCAGAAGGCTCACCAAAGACAAGGGCTTTATTTTTAGTAACAGCTTCACTTTTATCTGCTCCTACATATAACATGCCAGTACACTATTGGGCAGTAGTTCACCTCACATACATGGAGAGATTCTACTGGCTACAAGGCATCCACATTATGCAGGTGGCTCTCTGGTCCTTAAGGATGCATTCATCAGTCGCCTCAGACCTTAAGAGATCCAGACAGTCTAGAACTGCAGCCTAGAACTGCCGCCCAGAACCACAACCTAGAGCCCCAGTCTAGAACCGCAGCCTGACATTGGGGTCAATCACCTCAGACCTTGAGATATACACATACACTGTCATCCCCACACTTTTTGGTGAATCTAATTGGTGAATTAAATTCTGGGCTCTGGATCCCATTTAATATGGGAAATGCAAAGTCTGGCAAAGTTATCAGGGCAATATCATTTAAACTAGGTGTACAAAGCTCTGATCGATCCATTCCATGAAAATTGGACCTTTGGCTTTCTTCCTGAGAGAGCATGTGAAGGTCTTCTTTTGCAAATTCTTTATATGATACCTCAACTGCCCTCACCATGGCTCTTAATGCCATGGGCAGACTGTCAGGCCAGTCATGGTGTCACCATCCATGCACACACCTGAATTTATCTTTCAATGGAAAAGAAAAATTTTTCTGCACGTTAAAGTCCATTTTTCTAAAACTGCTATGAAAAAGGTAAGAATTACAATGTGTGACTGGAGGTGGAAACAACCGCCTTTGATTTGAACTTTTAGAAGCTGGTGCACAATAAAACATTTTTCCTTTTTGACATTGTTGCAGGTGGATCTCACCTACTGGAGTTTGGCTTTAGAGTTGAATAAATCCAAGGTTTCAAAAAAAACTATGGGATTAATAATGAATATTTACTTTTTCACAAACTATTCACTGTGATGTTAAGTAAGTTCTCTGAAATATTGACCTGACTCTTCAAACATTTTTATGATGGAACCACCTTACACACTTTTCTGCTGATCATTTTCTCTGCTTGTCTTCATGGTTTCTGACTTTGCCCTGGTGTTTTATTAAGTGATATGACTAAAATTATGATCACCATCTGTGATATGGATGTCTCTTTTTTTCCCAGAAAGAGTCAAGTGGCTTATTTTGTGTTTGCTTAGGGAAGACTTTTAGTTCTCATTTTTACACTTTTCCTTTGTATTACTACAAATAAGGCCAATTCACTCCACTCACATCTGCTTCCAAGTGTCACCAATTTCCTACAAGTTCGAAAACATGAGGCAAGATGGAGATAAAGACCATATACAAAATTTAGCTGCCAATCCAGTTTTCTCTAGGGTTTATATATGATTTTATCTGAAGTTGTGTGTTGGGCCATCCAGATTTGTTTTCAATCATTACAAAAAATAGCAGATCTGATCCTCTATGGGAGAAATTGCTGAATTTATTCCAGACTTACACAAATAAAACTTAGACCTTTAGCACCCTTCCTAAGTCCTGTAGTCTTCTCCCATTTGAATGAAGGAAAATTGCTGTGAATTGTATGGAAAACTGAGACCCTCAAAGCTTTCCAAAATGCTATAATTACATTATATTCTTAGTTTTTTAGCCTTTTTTTTGGCCAAGATGCACAGCTATTCCAGGAAGAAGGGGCGAGCACATGTCCCAGACAGAGTGTAACTGTAGAAAATAGAAACATATAGACAAGCTACCCTCAGGGGCAGGAGGTGGAGGAAATTAGTGAAAAAATATAGCACAGTAATAATATCAAAAGAACGGAACAGCAAATTATAGCTGTCCCTGGTCAGATTTAATTGGGTTTTCCTCAGTACAGTGAAGAGTGGTTGAGGAATTTCTTTGCTTGCCATAAAGCTCCCAGCAGTCCCCCCAGACTGTACTCAGCTCCAGTCCCATGGAAGCAAGTACATAATCTTTACCCACACATCAATATCCAGCTCCCACATCAACAAGAAGGAAGCACGCACCATTAAAGAGGTTAGTTCCCACGCGTTAAAACTGTATTTGAGGAAGTGCAAGTAAGCATTTTAATAGAAAATTTTAAACCCATTGGGCCTGATTGTCCTCAGGTTTAAAATCGGTCCTGCTCAGCTTAGTTAAACCTTTGGTTTTTTCTGGAATAAGCAAAAGGATGATGCAAGTCATTCTCTCCTTATTCCTAAGTAAGTGAGTTATTTTGTTAAAACTCTTCGTATCATCCTGGGCTACTTAAACTCAGTGAAATATTGGTGAAACTCAAGCACTCAAACACTTATTCCCTGTTTGACTAGCACTTCATGCTCGTCCTCACAGTGGTTCTGTGTGCAATGTAGTGAATGTGCAACTTGCACATGGTTGTTTTGCCTGCCCATGCAACCCTCAGGTGAAAAAGCAGTGCTCATTTTTACAGCTGCAGGTTTTATTTTCCTGTAACCATGCTCCGGGCAAGCTCTTTGGCATTTTCCATTTCTCCCCTAAGGAAAAATAGAGCAAGGAAGGAGGCAAGAGACTCAAAGTGCAGACATGATGAACACACAGTACTGCAAATGCATCACAATTCACTTGCTGCTGTTCATGTATGTGAAGGATCTACTGTTGGGAAATTCTGTCAATACAATATCAAGAAGATTAAAGGCCTTGATTTTATTTTCTTTCTTAGTGTGGTTGTTTGATTTTATATCTCCTCTCATTTGAAAAAGCTTATCCACCATGTTTCACTTCAGAAAAAGACAGGAATCTCTTCATGTTAGTCTGTGTAGGATGCCCTCATGTGCTAAACAATAACTATCAATGACCTTCTTTAGCTGTTAATCTAACTGCTCCACCATAATGTGTTCCTTAGAGAGGGGGATCCCAAAGTTCTATTCTTGGAGCATCACAGGAGAATAAACTTGGTTGAAAGGAACTTTTAAAGGTCTTCTGGTCCAATGCCCTGACATGAGCATGGACATCTTCCACTACATCAGGTTTCTAGAACTTTGTGCTAACTGATCTTGAATGTTTCCAGGAAGGGGGCATGACCACCTCTCTGGACAACCTGTGTCACTGTTTTACCAGCCCTACACTAAAACAAAAATTCATGATGGGACTTCCACATGGGAACCAGCTTAGGGATGCCCTGGGGCACCGAGATTCATTTTCCTTGATTTCCTTTTCAAGTCTATGAGATAGATGACACTCTTAAAAGGTGGCCCAGAAAGGCATCCTGCTTGACAAAGGACCTACAGGGACTTTTGCTGGGTAAGTGGGGTACAGGATTTGGCAGCTCCAGGGGCTCTGCACCCTATCAGGGCCACACTCAGCCTGGTGCCGCCACGCCTGGAGGAAAGGCTGCAATTGCTGCGGCATCAGCAATGAACTGGTTGTGTTGAGAAGGGCTGCAAATAAAAAGAGCCTTTGTAGCCCCTGTACAAAGGTTGTTCTTTAAGAGCCTTGCTTGAGTGTGCGTTGGCCTGGCTGGCTGCATCTCTGACTCCTTGGCATGGCATTAATGCACATGAGGGCAACAGAACTGCAGCAGCAGGAAGAACAACTGAAACACAGATGTTTGCGGGTGAAATGGCATGAGGTACCAGTGATGACACAGCTCTGCTATGACAAATAATTCAGCAGCCCCAAAGAGGGTTTTCTCAGGCCCATGAACATCATTAACAGTGACAAACAGAAAATTGTTCCCCAGCCAACTGCTTAAGTAGATTTACAAGAAGTGATTTATTTGTGTGCTGTTAGTAACAGCCCTAAAGCATTATATTTATATTTATATATATATATGTTAAAAAAATTAAACCTCAGAATTTGGCTCATTTGCTGTGAGAAACAATGTTTCCCAATCACTTTGGTAAAATGTAGGTCTGTTTTTTAACAGGCCTGCTCTGGTCAAGAGCCATGTTCCTGCTGCACATCAAAAGTGATGTTGAATCCTTTAGGGAAGAGGTGGAAGCTACTTTGGGGTGGGTGACTGGTGTGGGGTGATGCTGATCTCAGCACACATCCTCCTGGTTGTGCAAAGAAGTGGTGTCAGTGACAAGCTCTTACAGAGTCAGATGGTGCTGCCAATCTGATAAGGCAACAGGTGCCCCGTGCACGCCCGGGGTGTTTGATAGTTCACATCAACAAAAGGAAATGGAGACTCTGAAATGATGGAATGGAGAAAAGAAAACTCAAAAACATGGCTGCAATTTCCTGCGCTGTTTGTTGCAGCTCACTTACGAGAACTTTGACACCTTCAAGGTCAAATTTGCTTTTTCCTTTATTTCCCTATTCTACTTCGTGATTTACTTGCTCCAAGGCTAGAAATGGAGGGGTTTTGTTTGTTTTTTTTTTGTTTGTTTGTTTTAACCCCCTAGGGAAGCCAGGTAATCTTTCTCACAAGTTATTTTTTAACTTGAAAAAAATCAAATAGACAAAGCAACTCCCCCTTAACCCAGAAAAATTGAAATAATCCACCAAAGTCACAATGCAAAGGACCTGGATGGATACTTATTTAATTGGAGTTAGTAAGTTCCTATTAGATTCTGACTTTTTCAGGGCAAGAACTCAAATTCTCTGTTTGTAGAGTTCCTATTACAATATGGCCCACTTTCACTTGCCCCTTCACCACTGCAATAGTAATTATGAAAAAATAAACAAATGTCAATTTCATACTAATTTTTCTTTCTGTTCTCCTCTTAAAATATACTGAAAGACCCTACATTTCCTCTGGTGTTTGGTAACCTGAAAAGAAACCTGATACAATACAATTGCAGCCAAAGCACTACCACCCTGTGGCACTCAGTTTTTAAGGAAATGTGGGAATGTGTAATCCATTCACAGTAATTTAAATGGATGTTTTGATTGGATTATGTAAGTATATTTGTGTTTGCGTGTGCATGTGTGTGCATGCATATACACCATAAATAGTCAAAAGAGGTCACTCCATAAAAGTGAAATTAAACTTAATTTTACATTCTTGGTAAAAGTTCAAAGGTTAAATTCAGTTTAACCCTGGCTCAGCAGAGCTTTTCTTTGTGATTTTTCAGTCTGATATGAAAATTGCTTGTGAAATAAAGACAAACATAGGTTTGCCTGAGAAGGCATTAATAATCCGATCCTTACATGTTTGTATAGAAGACAGGTACAATCCAGTGTTGATTGCTTCTTAGCTTCTCTTTGCTTTTGCAGGAAATCCTGGGAGATAATGCCAGGTCATCACAACTGAGCATTGTGCACCCACAAACAAACATTGGCAACTGAAAAACGTAGCTTTCAATGGATCTTATGTGTGGGCCTGATGGGTTCAGATATACACAAGGAATCATCATTGTAGTGCATCACTCTCTGCATTTTACAATTCACATGTGACAATTTTCCCAAACAAAGTATTTAAAGTGTATATTGATTTCATTTTTAAATTTTTGTTTTAAATAGAAGACCTTTTACAGAGAGCCTAAAAGATTATTTTCTGAGATAAACTTAGTGGTGAGTTTTCCAGTCTAAGTAAATAAGAATCCCTTGGGAACTAAGAATTTTTGGATACATTCAAACAAACACTGTAAAGTTTTTAGAAATGCCAAGTTCTTTGGAGATCAATGTGTGTGCATGTGTACTTCGTGTTTGTATAGTCAACAATCTCCGAGCAATATGCTATGCCAGTTATTAATTCTGCTCATTGCAGATGGCTTCATTATGTGTATTTAATTTCAGTACTTAAGCAAACATACAAAAGTAGGGCTTACAAACTGCTTTAGGATACAACAGTTATGTACAGTCAAATGAAACGGAAACGAAACGGAAACCACTGATACTGCTTGGGCTGGAGGTAAATCTATATTGATGGGATTAAGCCCATTCAGAAGCATCCCTCGACTTGAATAGCCCTAAACCCACCAATTGCTTTGTTTGCGGTGTCGAGAAGGTACTGATCACTAGAGCCTTAATTTGCCGCAGCAGTTAAGTGCTCCAATTCCTCAGCGCAGTAATTGCCACATGTTGAGTGTGCAGATGTCTAAACACGTGGGAGCACTTCCCTTTCCTAAAGACAAATGAAGATTTTCATTTTGTTTTGTAAACGTGTCAGGATTTATCACTTAGTCATGTGTCATGCATTAGGGTGTTTATACAATACGGCTTTCTGCACCCTGGTTCTGGACTTCTATGATTTCAACAACAAGGCTGTGGAGTAGAGAGGGTTTGCTAGACCTTCCCCCATTAACCCAAACCTTTGCTTGGACTAAAGGGAAGCATGAGCTCAGAGTGTAAATGATAAATAGGGTTTTATCCAAGAGTGAAACAACTGGGATATATCCTCAACCACTGCTTGACAAAAGAGACATCATCAGCAAGACAGGTGGGTATTAAAAAAAAAGAAAAAAGAAAAAAGAAGATATCCACCAGCAGTAATTATGTGCATCTGTCCATATTACATTGGCACAGCGTTGAATTGGATCAATATCCTCTTTACAGCCTCCATGTCCCACCCAAACACTGATTATCTGCTTTTTGAGCTTTCCTTTTCATATAAACGTTTACATTTTAAAGCAATTTGTTTTGAAGTTTGAATATGCAACATCCTCCCAGAGACAGGACAACTCACAGGAACAATATTTGCGAAATAGCTGTTCTGTAACAGAAATAGGAATGGGAATAAATTGGGGAGTTCAGAAGTGGCTTGGGCACCAAGGCTGAAGGTTGATTAAGTTCCACTTGGAGTTTCAGGCTGATGCTGATGCTGCAGGTATGGAGCATCTCTTGGTGGGACTGAGGAACAGATCTGGAATTCATAATTAGCAATGGATGTGTAATTTGGGGTCCCAGTTTATACTCATCTCTCAGAAATATTTTACAAACAAAGCCAGAATTAGCTGGTAAGATGCCAAAATAGCTAACTGGTGTTTCTAATGAATCTTTGAAATTTTGTGCCTGAAAATAAATATGTTAAAAAGCACCCAAGAAGGAAGAAAACATTCTCTCTACTCTGTTACCCTTTTAGGGATTGATACTATTTTTTTGTTAGCAGAAGCAGGGGGAAAAACACCCAAAACCAACAGTTATTTATCTGTTACCAGACAAAGACTGTAAAGAAATCCAAGAAGAGTATCCCAGCACAAAAGCCTGAACTCCTTGACCTCTCAGGCCTCAGGCCTGGACAATTGGGCAAGCTGGGCTTTTTCCTGAGAACTGCCGGAGGGCAAAGGCTGAGAAAAGATGCACATTGTTTCCCCGCACCATCCATTAAAGGCGAGGGCTGAAAGGCAAAAGGATCTTTCCAGGTTATGGCAGTGCTGAGAATGCAGCCTGACACTAATTTTCAAGGTAATGTAATAAAGGGAAAAAGTGAGTTGTAGAGATCTTAATTCTTTAAAATTTAAAAGCTAATTTTGTGTCTTTTAGTCAATTTCCTATGCAGGAAGGAAGAATTTATTAACTGACTTCTGATGTTAAATGGAGTGCTAATGGGCAAGTACAACAATTCAACAGGTGCCAAGGAGAAATATAGAGACATTATATCAATATTAATCTTAGGGCCTCGCAAAAACCTTGGTAGGGGGTTTTATTAGGCATGTTGAGATGGGAACACCCCTGTCACCTGCAAACTGAAAAGGGAGCTTGAGTCCCCTGTTTAAAGTATTTGAATGTTCAGGTCTCAAGGTGTTTTAATGGAAGATAATGAATTTTGTGCCACTGGAAATTGCTGTTTGTGTCCTGAGCTGGGAATTCCTTCTGGGAGACATGCCTTTGAGCTGCTGTTCTCCAGCCAGGGTGGGCAAGGCAGCGCTGCTGGAGGGCAAAAGTATTTCCAGCGTTGAACACTCAGCTGGAAACCTGAACACCGATTATTAGTCTGGATAGAAGTCAAAAGAATAGTTGAACCTGTTAAAAATCTACACAACTGCTATTTTACAGACTGATCTTCTGCCAGTAAACAAATGCTGACTCTAATGTACTTCTGATTTTGACCCCTGGGTTGAAAATTTTCACTATAAACACCAGCTGATGAACAGGTTGCTTTGTTTTCAAGACAAGACTCTCACACTCGTGCCCCACACAGCAGGTCCCTGATCCAGATAA
Organism: Pithys albifrons albifrons; assembly: GCF_047495875.1. Classification (NCBI taxonomy): domain Eukaryota; kingdom Metazoa; phylum Chordata; class Aves; order Passeriformes; family Thamnophilidae; genus Pithys; species Pithys albifrons. The sequence continues at coordinate 16,631,741 of NC_092470.1, read as the reverse complement.
AAGACTTCAAAATGTCCAGCAATAATTTTCACTGAACAATTTTTGCTTTGTTCCAAGCTGTCAAATTATTAGTGGGAAAGGATTAGCCAGGAAGAGAAAGTGTTTTTGTCTAAACATCTTATTCAGGCACAAAAAAAAAAAATCCATTTTGGTGATCTCAAATAGAAAAGTTCCACACTTTATAGGGAAATAGTTGGAAAATATCAAGATATAAATGAAGTAGAATTTTAAAATGATAAGCAAGATCAAAAGAAAATATTTTGATATTTCACAGTAATTTTTTTTTTCACCTGCTGTACATATTTACTTGTTGAAAGTGTGGGGTTTTTCGCTTTTTCATTCCATACCAAAACCAAATAAAAAGTAAGACATAGAAATTCCCTGGAACTTGAGAAATATTCTTCTGTGGCTCTGCTCCTCTACACAAATGCATTAAAATAATAACTAATAGAGATAGCTGGCAGCACTGCAATAATAATCAACATTTCAGTGAAAAAAATGTATTCAGCTGACTGGGAACCTGCTTCTCAGGGTTTTGACTCCTAAGAGATTTACCACCAACCAGCTTGTCTGCCTGACTCTATCCTTTAATGCTGTTCCTTTACGCATCAGAAATTATGTTTGCCAAAAGTGCCCCCCAAATTGCATACAGGCAATGAATTCTGTCATGAATATGGCATGAATAGGTGAGGTGATAACATAGTATCCTTTTTCTGAGGAAGGTTCTGCTGTGTGACAGCCACTGGGATCATTTGAGCCTGCTGCATGTAGTCAAACAATAAACTTCACTGCTCCCAACCTTTTATATTTGACTTAATGAAAACCACTGCGGAAATTTCACCTGCCTCCAAAAACTGCGAGTGGAGTAGGATGCTCTCAGTTTTAACAACAAAGAGGTTTTGGTGAGCCCATCCCTTTCTAGAGGAGCAGCAGCAATTCCAGCCTTCTGCTCAGCCCCTTTCCAGAGGATGTTGCACAACGCGGCAGCATCATGTTCTTGCTCTGTCATGTCCCTTCCCGAACAGTGTCGTAAACAGCATCTTATTCATTTCAGTGGCATGTGCAGAGGAGAATCATCACACAGTGATCCTGGGAGCTGGGGCCAGGAATGGGAATAAAAACTGTGCAATGCGAATGACACCAACTCTGGGGCTGCTCAAAAGTACGTTTTTCTTTTTGGGGTATGTATGTGAAAATGGTAACAGGCTTTATCTCACATGAAGAATTAGTTTCCTGTTCTAATAATAGCAATAGTAATCGTAATAATAATCGTAATAAATTTCCCCCCAAATGAAATGAATATTTTGTTGGGTTCTAGCATCATCTAAGCATTCCTCTCACCCCCCTAAAACTATAAATCAAAAATAGACCCAAAGAAATTAGCTCAGTTTTATATATGTGGTGATATACTGAGTGGCACTGGCAGCATCTTCCATTGCAAACTCAAAAACAGATTTCATAAAAACCCAAGGCAATTAAACCCCCATAATCAGGAAACACCACTGCTGGAGTGTGAGGGAGTGTTGGGGCTGGGGGATAATTTGAACATTCAATGTTATTGTGTAACAAAATTTCATGTAAGAAAAATAATGATATTGAGTTCTGTAGCTACTAGATGTATTCAATATTTTTTTATTCAAATATAAATATTTCAGAAACTGAAAAGCTTCTTTCTCTACTCCCTTAAAAATTCCAAACTGTATGACCAGTTCCCATAAATGACTAATCTTATTTTAAATGAAGCTAATTTTTGGCTAGGTCTTGAGAGGAAAAAAATATTGGATCCACAACAAAATCCATATTTTTCTCCCCACACTGTATCTTAAAAATGTATCCAGACTAACAGCTTGTTTCCAGATGATATTGGATGCTCCTTTTTGTTTCCAAAATCGGTTTTTTTAATCTGGTTTTGTGACACAGAGATCAGATACGGGTTCTAGATCTTTATTATCCCCTCCACTTTGCAAGGTTCAGGCTGAGGGTGGGGGGCTGGCAAGGGAAAAAAAACGCCTTTGGAAAATCTGAGGATTTTAAGTGGAAGAGAGCAGTCCTTCCCCCCTATGGCGGGTGGATTTATTGGGTGTCATGATGACACAATGTGTCTATTTGCAGGCGAAGAAAGCCCCCTACTTAACCTTCATCTTTTTGTGTGTGCACGTACCAGAAGGCACCACACTGTTGCTGGAAAGCAAATAATTAGTGACATGTTCTGTAACACCATTGCTATTTAAAGCTAAATCAGTGGGTTAATGCTTCTCGAAATGTGACATCCATGAGGGATTCTCACTTCAGTACTGTTAGTCACTTGGTGGTCTCTGGAGTGACAGGATCAATGCCCTGAGTTTTAAAAGTCTTGGTTGCAATAGAAAACAAGTGATTATTGGAGATTTTTTTTTTGTAGGGGAGTAGATCCTGCAGGAGTTGACTCTTTTTGCCCAAGTAGCCCCATGGGAGATGCTGCTCCTCAGCCTTTTTGCTGACCTTCACCCCAGCACATGGCTCTCTGTAGCCCTTTCCTTACAGGCTGGTGGGCTAAGGACAAGCAGGAAAAGCACAGGGGATCGACTTCTGAATTGCAAAATCCCTGAAGGCAGAGTCCGGGACTCCCAGGGCATCTGCACAACACTAAACACCCTGACAGGCTGAAAGAATGAACCCCTACAGTTTATAATTACTCAGCAACGATAGAGAGAGACTCGGGGGTTGATTTTGCTCAAGAACTCAAGAAAAGCCATTCTTCACTAGGACAAATGACCTGAACAAAACTCTTTGCATGGGTGAGAATAAAATCCAAAAGCATTGAAAAAAAGGAGAAACAAAAAAAAAGAAGAAAAAGGAAGAAATAAAACAGTCAAATCACATTTTACTTCTTCTTACCCAGGAGATTGACACAGTAGCTTTTTTTTTCTCCTTCCCATTTTCCATTAGGCTGGTTCTTTAAAACACATCTGAACTTTTCCCATCCTGACGATTCCCACGGACAATTGGCAGAGAATCTAGGACAACTTGCAATACTGGGATTTTTTCCAGGCATGAGTAACTTGTTAAAAAGCCAGTATTTCCCTAATACTAACAGTAAACAGAGTTCACATCCACATGAAATCCTCTGTGACCCATCGGGGAAAGTTTTTTGTATATTTATACAGGGAGATGTATGAAATCATTTAATTCCTTTATCCATCAAGCACTTGGAACTCAGCATGTCCGTTTATATTTCACTTATAAAAATAAATATACACATGCATGCCAGGCTAGATTTAAAGGTATCCTTTTCCCCCAGCTGACAGCTCCATGCCTGTAGTTTTATAAGGGAAAGCTTTAGAAAGAAGCAGTATTTAAAATAAAGTCAGTGAGCCATGTTTTATGTCATGCTGATGAAATATAACTCCATCACACCTGCTGCTCCTACTACTTTGGGTGGTGGAAAAATCTATTGAGTGGCTGTTTCACAAATTTCTAAGCATTTAGGAACTTGTGCTGTTGGGAAAGCAGAAATTTCATACAGTCTTCTGCTGCGTAGATGTATTATATGTACAACAATTTCAAAACATCCCAAAATGATCACTACTTTTTTAAGGACCTATTGATTTATCTAATTAAGCTAACTCTATTTTGAAGAATGAAATTGAAATTGTATTAACATTTGAAGTCCTGCCCACATCATATCCCACCACAGGAGTGGGTTCTGCCTGCTCAAAAGGGTTGAAACCACATAAAAATAAATATAGCCTATTATTTATTTCTTATTATTTAGTAGTGTAAAAATATCAGGAAACCCTTGTAAAGGGCAGGAACAAGGACATGTGAGAGGCCTGGCAAAGTGAGACCTGCCTGTGGCTGAATGTGGATGTCATATGGGATGGAGTAAATAGGGACCATCAGCTTCAACCCAAGTGCCTGGTGGACTTGATTCCGTTTTCAAGTACAAGTACAAAGACTGTGTAGATGTTTCCAGTAGGATCATACTCACTGTTGTTTCCCTGGCTATGCCTCAGTTTCCCTACATGAAAAAAAAAGCCACAACAGAATTAGAAAAATACTTCACAAAATGCTTTGAAGTCTGTTTTATCGTAATTATAATAACATAATCCTAAATCATATGGCTAGAGTTGTGTGAAGCTTTTCCGTGTTTCTGACGTTTTGTCATCCAAGAAGAGTGTGAAAAGACAAAGCTGTTATTTCTTTCTAATAGGGATTTTCAGAAAATATTACTTTTTTGAAGAATCACAAGAAAACACATTGTCTTGGGACTGATTTCCTCTTGGAAGGTTTTATCAACCTCACGCTCTGCGAGTGAAATTAGGTGTGCTTGCCTCGTATTTTATGTTCACCTCTTGAGTCTGTCCACAAAACATAATTCTCATTAACAAGAGCCATTAACAAGCCTTTTCCATTAGGTTGAATTTCCTCCGTGGGTTGTGATTTCTTTGTTTGTTGGCAAAGTGGACACTGTCCTTGGGAAAATATCTCTTAAAAAAAATTGTTTGGTTGCATGAGGATTTTGACTCAAACATTCCCAATCAGGTTCACCATTCAATGCTGATTTAGGTAGGGAGGGTGGGCAAGATTGAACACTGAAAGTGCCACAGACCTGAATGGTCCCCAGCCAGCCCAAATCCTCCACCTTTCCTGGTCACCTCTGAAACCACAAGGCACAAAGTACAGGGAAAAAGTGGAGCATCCACAGTGACAGGAGAAAAGGATAGAGCCACAACCATCCAGGATCTGAAGACTTCTGTCTCCAAGCCCTGCAGAGGGAAGAGAAATGAGGGTCTGAGTTTATATTTCACGTTCTGCCTTTGCACTCTAGGCATCAAAGAAGTTTCCTTTGTCTTGCACCAGAGAAATATTTACTGTTTTCTTGTTTGTTTTTTTTTTTTTGTTTGATGGAACCTTTCATTTGAACTGGAATATTCTGGAAAGGATATTCTGGAAAGATTTGAGGGTCTCATAACACATTTCAGACAAGTGCTTTGGTGTTTTCCTTCAATGTCTATATGGGAAAATGGATACATGATAGTTTAGTGTTCTCTTCTCTAGTTCAGGAACACCCTTTGAAATTGACTGGAGAAAGACATCAGCAAAAACACGAGGGAATGTCCCCCCTGAATTATTCCTACTATGTACCTGATTAGAAGCAGTAAAATGATCACCACCTCTGCATCTGAAAATTGCAATTAATTTCAGAGTCAAGCTTCTATACAGAAGGAATTGTTAGGGGTCTTTTTGGCATTGTGCCCCTACCTATTGTCTGGTGAGAAGCCCTGAAAAACAATCCAGATCTTTCCTTGGAACTATGGTATATGAGATCTCCCATTATAGCAGTGATCCTGCAATAAAAGAAACCAAAACCAGAAAGAATTGGTTCCATCTCTTAAGGTTTACAGTGAAACATTTGCTAGAGTTTTATTAGTTCTGGCATAATGAAAAGAATTTTGCATTTAAATAAAAGTATGGTAGTTACAGCAACAGGCTGTATTTTTGCTGTTTGGATGAAACGTTTCAGTCTTGCTGGGAATAAGCAGATCGCTTTTCCCAGCTCCTCAGGAAGTCAGTGCCAGTCTTGTAAAGCTTTCAGACCTTCTCAAAGTACAGCTGAGGCCAGAGCCAGGTTTTTTCTATGCCATTACATTGCTAGCTTTCCCCATCTAATGGTTATTCCTTTGACTCAGTTCAGGACAGGCACTGAGAGTAAAAGACATTTTACCCAATTCCATCCCACCCCCTGCATTTCTGACTAAATCTAGAGGGGGGATTTGAACCCTTTCAGCATTAACAATGTCCTCAACCTTCCATAAGGTCATGTTTGAGGACTTCCATGAGAAGAAGCCGGGAGCTGTTTCGTGGGAGCTCCTTGTACTTCATTCTCATGGAGCTCAAGTCATTTAAAAGGATGAGAAAGTTAGTGTAATGTTTTTCTCTTTATTTGTGGTTCCTTGAATTATTTTTTATGAAGTTATTTGTACACATTTCAGCGTTTCCTGTTTGGGAGCAGACGTGGCGGCTGAAATACCATGAGAAAAACTCCTTATCCTGATGGCAATTTGGATTCCGCTAAAAGGAGTATGCACTTAAAATCCTCACATAACTCCTGTTTTTATCCAAGCTCTCCCTTGATTTATGGCAAAAGATGTGTTCTGACTGATGGACCAGATATTTTCTGATTTTGAGACCACACAAATATTGAAAGTTTGGCTACCAGCTGGACTTTGAGGTTTGTAGTTTCACTAGATAACATCAAACAAATAGAATGTCAGTATGAGATTAAGTGACTTTTGTACCAGGAAGATTTTAGACTAGTCTAATCTGAAAGTAAATCTTATCTAATTTGCAAAAATGGTATACTTCCCCTCTATGTCCTACCAACTTATATACAATTTGTATTCTATAAGCTACAGATGTTGTCAAAAATACTATTTTTCTTTGGTAGTTTCTTATGTCACAGACCAAAAACAGATTGTTTTTTTGTTGTTGTTGGCTCAGGGCAAATGAAAAAATGCAGCATCAACAGATGCACCACCACACAACCCAGTTCTGTCTGACTTGGTCCTTGGCATCTGTGTGCTATTTCTGTCAAACTCAATCAAACTGAGTGTTAATTTTTGAAGCAAAACCCCTGTGATCATTTCACTTGTGATGTAAGCCAGATCTAACCTCAAGACTGTCAAAGGCCAGAAGTCAATGACCCAATTTTACATGCCATGCAGCCCTCTATCAGTAGCCAGTGCTTTTACTGGTACTCATTCCTGCTATGGATTATTCATTCTTTGTGACATTTGCTATAGATGCCAAATACAGTATTTAGATAAAATTCAGCAACTTTAAGAAACTTTGCCTATAGCACAGTGTGGTAAATAGATCCCAGAGTGTATGTCAGGTATGTATAAAACCTCATCCAGACAGGAATCTCATTTTGCACACGGAAATACTCCTTAGAGCATTAACAGTTAAATGCCACAAGTCCCCAGTTGAAAAATTTTAGTAAGAAATTTGTGGTTTGGTTATTGCAGTTATGGATCTTTCTTTAATTGCTCACTCATTTGAAATATAAAATGGAGTAGTCTTAGTATTTTAGGACTTTTATGCTCTGATTATACTGCAGGGGCCACTAAGACAAAATTTGGACCAGGATTTCTGTGTTCACCTCACCCGAGGTGAACTTAGATTATGATGGTTCATTGGTGTTGGTGTTATTTGATTTTTACCTTTTTTTAGCTCCTAAGGCCAGGAGTTGCAAAACTAGTGAATAGCAACCCAGGTCATTTAGAGAATTTCAACAAACTGGAAAAGTGCCATGTTTAATAAAAAAAAGGGGGGGGCTGGGGAGGGGAGAGTGGAAGGGAGGAGGGAAAAGGGCAGAGTGGCTTCATACACTGATAATATCTCCCTAGATTTCTTTTGATCAGCAGGAGCACATTGTAATGAGTCAAGGGAATGTCTTCTCTCTGGGAATGCAGTTATTTAGAGTTGGTGACAGCACGAAACTTCCACATATTTGGCCTCCCAATTCCACCTCTTCTGCTTTTGCGGACCTCATCTCCCCCATGCAAAGACTGATTTGGGGGAAATCTCTCTTTCTAGGACAGCACAAGGTTCGCAGGCATCTGTGAACCTTATCTTGAGTGGAAAAGATGTAGAGAAGATTAACTGAGACAGAAACAAAAATAGACTTTATGTACAGAAGTACAGTAAATAAATACAAGAGAGTGAAAGAATATTAACTGAACTGTGAATCAGTCATTGGCAGAATTCAATACAAGTTGGTTAAAGAACAGCAATTTAACAGAATTTCATACTGAAATTCCCACTAAGGTGCAGGTCCCGTTGAAAATACTGAAAGAACTCAAATGCTTTATTAATGCATAAACTATTTAGTAGAGCTAGATGGAAAAGTGAGGCTAGGAAATAACTAATTTTTCTATGTTTTTCTTCCTTGTCCAGACCCATTTTCTGACAAAATTTATTAAAGCAATGTATTTTTGACAGATTAAACTGCAGTAATTATCCAGACACAGTCAGTCCCTTACATACTTTCCCTTTGTTGTTATTGCATATCCCAAATCTATAGAAATAGAGAATATTTTCTACAGCTGGCTTGTACACAGAGCCTACAGCATGTCAAAAGTTAAAAGCCATCAGGCTGTGATGGTATCGGTGGTTGCTGGTCTCTGAATGCAATTCCAAATGCATGAACCTATTTTTAGAACACTACATTCCTTTTATTTTTTTTTCCCTTTTAAACTGTAACCTTCATGAAAAGGCTGTGATTTATATTACAGCCTCCCAGGACTGAAAAAAAAAAACAACCCAAAAATCATATTAGCAGTGAAACAATAATCCTGCTGCCAAATATACAAATATTCACTAATAACAGTCACTATCCTGCAGGCCTGGAGGAGTGCTTCACCTTATTTTTCTGGCCTGGTTTTTGACAGAGGGGCTTCCCTTAAATTCACTCTCCATGCAGCTCTTCACAGCTCCCTGATTCCTACCAGCCCATTCTGTTGAGCTGCAGCCTCAGGTTGAAGTGGGCTGGGCTTGATCCTGCTGCTGGTCTTCATCATGGAAGGTCAACTGGGGCACCAGGAAAGAATGAGAAAGACACACAGCCTCCCATATTTGCTTTTCCTGGGGTGGTGCTTGCTATGTTTGCTTATTATAATCAAATAAATGTGATGGATGCTCACATGCACCTGCAAATGCAGTGTTCCCCAGGTGGAGGCGGCTGAGGCAGCAGACCTCCACAAACAGCACTGCCTAGACCTAAACAGAACATCTATGAAATTAATTGGTGCTTTCAAATAAAAGGCATTAAATGTAAAACTGATAAATCCATTAAATGCGTATTACGACTGCCGTGGCTTTATTCAGGCAAAAGATTTATTCATGGAACACTTTGCTATTGCCTGTGCAGTTATCAGTGAATAATGATCTGCTGGTTTCATGCCTGAATTCCAGGTAGATAATAAAAAACAAAACAAAAGGATTAATGCAATTTATTTATTTCTCTTTCCTTTCTATGTGTGCAACCCCCTGCAGAGCTGCAGGCATGCAAATAAGAGCAATTGGTCTGATGGTGTAACTCCTGTGTGACTGTGTATGTTTGCAAAGCTTTTGTTTTGTCCCTGTAAGTGCAGAGAAATTGTGTGAACACACCAAATCTATTGATGTGAGTTCAAAGCACACATTGGCCAAGACACAGTTGCCCCAAGAGTGCCCTAAAATCAAGTTTCCAATTGAAACTCCCCAGTGTGTCCTGTAACTCCTCTCAATGACTTGTTTTGCCTTTCAGGTCCCACATGTTCATCTCCACACAAAAATATGTACTATTCGTATGGGGAAACCCTCAAAAATACTCTGATTTTGTCCACTAGTCAGGGTAGCAGCTGGGAGACATGGTTTTCTTTTTCTTTTTTAAATTCCCCTCTGTTTTTTTTCCTTTGTTTGCTGCCCCATCACTGACTTGGAGGGTCAAGTCCATGGCAAGTTCATTTCTGGGCCAACTCTGCCAAATTATATGATGTGAATTAATGTCTACTAGAGCTTAGAACAGCAAACTCTGATTTAAGCTCTTAGGTTGAACTTGTCTACAATTGTTGAGGTGAAAGGCCAGTTCATACCCATTAATTAACCTAATCCATCTCAATCTACTTTATTTTATACCTTTTAGGGTTTGTGACTCCAAGAAATATATTTAGATAAAGCAATGCTGTTAAAACCCAGGAACATTGCTAAAGACACTCACCACCCACCATTGGTTTATATCAGAGATCATTTCAAGCATTTTTAAATGCTGGGAATTAATTTAATCACATATTTGTTAGTTAGTCCCAACACACAGAACAGTTTCCTATCCAACTGATCAAATAAGCAGTCCATTAATGTCAGGGTTATTTTTGATACTGACTTTTAGTCCATTTGTAGTAATTTCATTATTAGGCAAACATTATTGTTGCACTCTTCCTGATTTTTCCTTTCACCTCCTCCTTCACTGTAGTTTTAGTGCTAAAATGCATGAAAATGAGGGAGCACAATTACCTTGTGAAATCTGAACCTAAACACAACCCCTAAGTACAGTTTTTAGGGGTGCTTGTGTACATAGCAGCAGGCAGAGAATATTCACAAAGATTAGCAAGGTTCAAGCTTTATCTAAAAGCATATGGGAATTTCTTAAGAGGATCTAATCTAAAAATAGGATTAAGACATATTACCAGATGTCTATCCCCTAAATATTCATTTTTGAACTGAAGATATTTAATGACTGAGTAATATTTAATAAGTTATTAGTTGACCGTAGAGGCTTCTAAAATTGAAATTCCTTGGAAATGTCTATCACGATAATAATTAATAAGGATTTTAAAACAGCATCTTCATTGCAATGGTTTTCTGCCATATTATAGAAGCTCATTTTTAAAAAGTTTGGGCTGTTTTATATTTTTGGTGGGGTTTTTTTGTTTTTTGTTTTTTTTTTAATAATATGCAGAGAAGAGAAAACAGTGTATGCCTAACATTGAACTTCCTAAAGTGGAAATGAGCAGGAAGCAGACATGAATGGTTTGATATTTTATTTGTAAGAATGAAATAAAGATCTACATATTTATCCATTTTTATTTGAGTATTTTTATTCCTGAAAATAGTCCAGAACTCCAGAGCATCATATGATATTTCAGCAAGAGCCACTTAGTGTGGTTTGTGTAGCTGCACCTCACATGTGGCCCCTGAGGTATAGGATGCAGTCAGTCTCCTCATTTAAGAGACAGCAGGTCTTATTGATCTGAACACCCACAAAAAACTGGGGCACATCTGAAAGAAAATATTTCTCAAATGTTTAAATTTTCTACAGTCAGAGAGATGAACAAAAGCCAAAATAATTCTAGCCCAGGATTTCCAGTACAGTCAGAAATGTGGGAACATGTAAATAAGCCCTGGTCCACTTTCACATTTGGATTTCTATCTCAAATTTTCTAGCACTTATCCATACTTGCACCTGGGTTTGTGGGGGTTTTATGCTAAAAGTTGTGATAAATCCAAAGACTGGGATCAGACAGAGGCAACCTGCTCAAAGGTAAGCTAAATTCCAAGTTCTTCTAAGAAATCTCATCTTTTGCTCTCCTATAGGCCTGGTGTCTTAAGCTGAGTCAAGATTATCATTCAAGTATGTTTCTTGTGATATTTCAACATATGTTTCATATAGGAGAGGAAGGATATGATAAAAGGCCTTTTTATTTGTTTTTTTTTTCCCCTCATCTTCCTTGTTAAAGTTTTTTAAAAGTCACAGATTACAACAACAACAACAACAACAACAACAACAATAATAATAATAATAATAATAATAATAATAATAATAATAATAATAATAATAATTTGACCACTCATAATTCTCAGACTTCCTTCTGGAACTGAAGGCTGTATGTACCTTCCATAATTTCTAGTTGCGTCAGTCCCTTCACCTGGAGAAATGTGGCATCCTTCAAGTAAAAACATTGGATTTGGGGAAGTCCATGAAACTCCTAGTCATTTCCATGGTTTCATCCACTGCTATAGCTAAGAAACAGCTCTGGAAGATGAGAGGGAGGAAAAATGGGAAGTTAGAGGAGTTGTAATAGCCTTGTAGTAACACTTGGAAATAGTGCTCCCCTTCAGACCCACTCGAGACTGGCACATAAAACCTGAGCCACAGCTGTGCTTTTGGGGGAAATTTAGCTGCTGTGTTTTATGGTTGTTGTTTTGAGCCACTGATACAACCAAGCTCCAGGGAATAGTTTGTTTAAAGTGTGTGTTCTCCTTCCTGAGCAGGACAGGAATTATCGGTTTATATGTCTATCAGATAATCATGGTGGAGAATAGCTGGCAAGTGAGATGTTGATATTTTGGCTGAGGGATGAAGAGGATCATTTCTTCTTCCCCTTCATGTACCTACAATTTTGGCTACTAGCAAACTGGAGAATCCAACACACATCCAGCTTTTTATTGTGCTTTATTGTGTTATATTTTATTTTTTATCCAGCCAGAATAATTAGTTATAAGAAAGAAAATATACTGCAGCAAACATTCCTGGAGAGATCTTTCCATTATTTTTAATTTTTTTTTTCATCCTTTGCCAACCACAGGCTCGGCACTTGGCTTCTCAGGCAGGAAAAGAAAAGATAAAAGGACAAAAAAACTTTCACAGGGAAGAGGCAGAACCTTAGGCTTGAAATAGTTTTGCTTTCAAAAATGCAAATGGTAAAAGGCAGAAGGCACTTGCCCAGGGTTGGTCTCAATGCAAATACTGCATGTACTCTACCTAATATTCAGCTCTATTACCCCTCAATCAGGTTACCTAATAAAGAAAACGAGACTAGTTCAGCAATTAGCCTTCTACTATGAACTTGATGAATGTGAGTTCAAATCCTTGTTATCGTCCTTCATAAAATCATATTATGATTTGTTTTGTTAGGGACCTTAAAGTTTATCTAGTTCAAAACCCCCTGCCATGGGCAGGGGCATCTTCCACTGGGCCAGGTTACTTCAAGCACCATCCAACCTTGTTGGTTCTTGTTTGTATTTTGCACCCAAAAAGCTGACTGTTTGAGACCAGATGCATGATGATATTTATGACACCAGAATTACATTGAAAATACAAATATGACATGTCTTTTAGGGATGGAAGCTCCATGTCTGATTTTCACCTTGGACCTGGCTTCTAATCTCTTGTTACTTGTCTGAGTGCAAATAGCCCTTTTTCATACCAAAGAAATTTAAAGCTTAAAACTAAAGTTTTAGAGAAAAATAAATTAAAGATTACATAAGTATTGGAGTAAAAAAGACAAAAGTTCAACATTTCTGAGTGATGGGTCACATATTAAAAAGACTTATTCTCCTATGACCCAAAACTTCATACCTATGTATATTTATGAAATATGTAGGAGTATATTTTTCTAGACTACCCTAGTTCACAGTCAAGGAACTGTATTGTGGCCATTTGTACAGTATGTGAATTTTTTAGTCACGTGGACAGGCAGAAAAGTTTTGCAAACTGCATAACACATGCTATGTGACTGAATGGCCGTGGCAATGACCACACACTTTGCAAAAGTTTGGGAAGGGAAAAAATGTGATAGAATTCTCCCATTCACTGGAAACCTCGAGTAACTGAGTTTTCTGGGGGGATCTTTCTGAGATATGGAATTGCTCTTAGAGCTCACAGCAAACCCCCAGCCATAGATCCTTGGGTGTATGCAGACTTCTTTGGAGCATAAGACTTTCTATATTGTAGACAACTGCACTTGTGGTCTGCTTATCAGCCAAAAATGTTCTTCAATCCCTTGAAAAATATCATTCACTCTTCTTCCTGAAGCCCCTCTACTCCCATTAACCACAGCCCTGTGACAGAGGTGGGTTCACTGGCAGTCCTGCAGCTCTTGATTTCTAATTAATTACTCCTTGCTGGACATGAGTCTCAGATGGCACAAAGTGGGAAGAAGTGCTGGATCAAGACACATGAAACCCCCCTCCTTGAAGTTTAGCATATCTGGTGTGTACGTATATCTGCCTGTGTGTACACTCAGGGGGATTCTGATCAAAGCTACCACATCTTGGCTTGTATCTTCCCGCTGACATAATTTTGTCATGGCTAAGATGATGTTCTGGTATGGGAAATGAAAACATAGAATAAAAAAACTGTATTTGCACTCCAGATTCCATACAATCTTGCCTTACATAATCTTTATTCTGGCCCTCTTCTTTCCATCAGTTGCCAAATTCAAGTTTTGTACTGGGCCATTAAAGAAAAAGTGAAAACAAAACTTTTATTGACATGAACACTTTTTTTCCTCTCTCTCTCCTTGCCATCAGGGCCTCAGCTAAAGTGACCTGAGGCTAAATAGGCTCTCAAAGAAAGCTTTCTTGCCAAAGAAATGTCATTGCTGTTAAACAGTACTAATGAATGCATAGATTTAGAACCTTATTTACATTGAAATTTGTTTAGTAAGCCAAGTTAGGTCTGAAAATTGGGACAAACTGTTTCCTCAATAATTTAATAACTCCAAAGACCTCGTCCATTTGAAAAAGGCAGAGCCTCAACATCCACTTACAAATGCAATGTCACGTTTCCCAAAATTGAATAAAATGCTAATAATATAGCAGATCCCCAGATCAGCAAGTAAAGTGGCTTTTAGCTCTGAGTTCAGCTGGAGACAGAGTGAATAACAACAGTCAGCTTACTCTGTCCTAAGCAAAATGGTTTTATTACATCAATTGCATGTATTTCAAGTGTTTTGAAGGGTTCACATTTATTTTCATAACCTCACTGAATTTGGCACCCTTGCCAGTTGTGTTGGAACTTTCAAATTGGGAGCTTTTCATTCAAACAGGCCAATTAACTCACTGGGTCACATTTCCTATATGAACTGCTTTTAATAGTGAGCCTTACCACCCATTTTGTGACAAACAAAAATCTATAAAGAAAAACAAATTAATTCATTTCAGTGAGTCCTTCCCCGGGGAAAGCATGTATCAGTTGGTTAACCAAATTAGGGAAACTTGGACAAACAAATAAAATGTATCTCCATTATACTCCTCCCTGAATGTTGCAATGTCTGCTTTGTGGAAACCATAATTCTTACTGCTGTTTTACAGATCAATATTTCTGCAAACTTGGGTTTGGTCTTCTGTACCAAAGAGTGTTGGTGTGGAGGCTTGGATCTTTATACAGATGGAAACTTCACTACAGCATGGGAAGAGTGGAAACTAATTTATAGTCTAAGTCTGAGCTACAGAATAGTTTTCTGCTTTGTCCCTGAGAAACAAAACCAAGTCTTCTGCAATAAAGACAACAGTTGCCATCTAAGGCAGACATTGGAGGTAGCACTGATTTGAGAGTTTATTCTTAGATGAAAGTTGAATGCTCAATATGTTATGAAATGTGCAGAGTCCTATGAAAGAGGTGCCTATGCACACCCTATATTCCATTGTCACAAAGCAGGTATAAGAAACCCTACCATAGACACAGGTGACACAAAGGTCAGACTTTGATGTTAAAGCTTGAACAGTCACCCAGCATTTCAAGGCTTATGCTTTTTTCACCAGACTACAGTTATTATACTGAATTTCAGTCCCAAGATTTGTTCACAGTTTCCTGCTACTATAATTTTAAATGGAAATACACAAACGTTATCAGGTCATTATAACTCTTGTCCTAAAACTGGGATTGTAAGCAAACAAGAGACACCAGTAATGCCTAAATATTTTAAATATGTCTGAAAAATGATATGCTGTTCCCACCCAGAAAACACTTTGTGGAACATGGCAGATCCCAGTCAAACTAAGAGCCCCAAACAAATGTTCCTTTCTTCACTACGAACTGTTAGGAAATACATTTTTGAAGCCGAGCCTCTATCAGAATATGATATTACATGACACTGTAACCTTTTTCCCTCCAGAAAACCACCCTTTATGAATAAAACATAGGTGACCTTTAAAAACTTAGCAGTTGTACTAGGTGATTGCATATTAACAAGCTTTTTGAGGAACTAGGACAGGCACTGTATGTTTCAGTTAAGGACATATAATAGAACTATTCAAATAATTTATTATTTTATACAATATAGGGAAATGTAAGAAAACTACTTCAACAAGAGTCTGCTTAAATTTTTGTACGTATAATTTTATGCAGCTTGCTCCATTCGTCTAAATTATACAGTCACTGCCAAATGAAAGACTTCCTTTTAAAGGACAACTCTGAGTCTCCTTGCTTGAAGTTTATGAACAGTTTTGGTTTGAGGCCACCTGATTGGGCAATTTGCAGTGACTACAAGGCATTTTTCATAAGTGATCAAAGGTGTCTGAGACCTTCTGTCCTTCCTTTGCCAGGATAAAGGGTTTGGAGACAAAGGCTGAGGTGATTTAAATCAGTAGAAGTGCTGGGGCATCACAGCAATGTGTAAAGAGGGCTCAGTTCTTTGGTTGAGTTTCTCTAGGAAAGTCTCTTGAGTTTGATCATCTTTATGGAAGCCAAGGGGAGAAAAGAGAAAGTAGGTTGACACTAAAGAGAATGTCTCTACTAAAGGAAATTAATAACATTTATAAATTTGAATAATTACATTAAATCTCATCTTCTTGCTTGGATCTTCCTTCATTCCAGGTGCCCTCACTGGTTCTAAAATCTAATTTTCTATAGCAGAAATTTAGGGTGCTACTCTGATGTCCTCCAGGTCTTCATTGGTCCATCATGTTGGCATCTCTCCTTACTTATACATTCAGTACTTGGAAATCTGACAAATGGGAAAAATTAAATTGCTCTGCGTTTTTTCTCAAAATGCTTTTTCTCCCTTAAGAACCATCCTGTGGCATGTGAGTATGATTCTTCTTCCACTGAAGGTCAAAAACCTCATGTCATGCAAGCAGTCAATTCCTGGATGGGTTAAGATGAAATAATAACAGTTCCAAAGCAGATAAGTCATTGCAGAAATCCAAATCATTATTTTAAAACCTGATACCCATTGGATCTGAATGTACCAGCCAGAATCTTGGAAACCTGATAAACCCTGCCCCATTTATTGCTCGCTTTGCACTTGAAGGTGAGTAGATTTTACTTCAACCTTTTGCTACATAAGCTACTCCCTCCAAGTATTAGAGCTACATCCAGGCACAGAAGAGAAAAATCACCTGTATTCATCATTTTATCAATTAGCCTCCTCAGGCTGTCTCCAAAGTTTTCAAGTAGGAGTCTTGGGGGTGTTGAGTGTGTGTAACTTTCCCTAGTGCAGGCAGAGCACATGGTGGTTTATTCTTTGAGCCGGTGGGAGGGAAAGGGAAAAATGTTCCACCAGGCCAAGCTGATAGGTTTTTCTCCAATGTGTCATTACTGTGTTTCAGAGCATCTGTGTTGCTGCCGTATGAATTGGATAGGAACACAAAGTAATCAATTTCAGTTGAGAGCACTAATTTATCACCTTGCCATCTTTTATTGCAAGGTAGAGAATCTCTCTGTGTTTCTCTTCATGCAAAACTAGGACAATAGACACACACACACACACACATCCACACACACACATGCACCCCACACACACACACACCACCCCCTTTCTCTCCTTATTTGTTTATAAGCCCTTGTAATTATAATAAATGCTCTGAGAAGCAGAAATGTACATGATCATACTCCATTATTGCCTGCTAAAGGGCAAGAGTCATGAGGGTTGTTACTGGAAAATATACAAGAAAAGTCCAAGTTTTAGTCACTTCTGCACTGTTATGAACCTCCTCTTAATGCATAATCAGTTATCTACCAAACTATAGAAACCAATTTTCTTTTAAACCTCTCCTATGAAAATGGAAAAAAACCTGTTATTTTTGTCCTTGGCATAAATATTCTCCATCAAGACTAGAAAAAAAAATCCAGCATCAGTATGGCAGACCCAGACTTTGGGTGTCAGAAACAGTCTGTACTTTGCACTCTCATACCCAAGAAAGATCCTGAAAGAGGTCACCAAAGAAGGTCAGAACCTTCCCTAATCATATGTCTACATGTTCTTTTGCAGGCAAACATGAGCTGGAATTTAAAGTCTGTGAGTTTGTTTTGGTTTTCTTCTGGCATTTCTCTCAAAGCTGAAATTCCAAAGTCCCCACTTATATTAGATATAACTTTCAAATAATATTATCAATTTTCCCAAGAGATTTTCTAGGCTTTGGTGAAGGGAGACTGTCTAGTTAAAGCCAAGCAGGTTTTGAGTGCACAGAGGTACATGTGAGTAGATGTTCTAGGACTACTAGAGGTGCATCTACTAACTGCAGATGTTTGGGTCAACCTGAACATAGTAAAACATCTAATATCCCATCCAAGATACTAAGTCTTGCCCTTGCTTAGTTTTCACATTATCTTTAAATTCTATTTACTGGAAACACTATTAACTAACAAGTTTTATTTACATTCACACATTTCACTGTTCTTTCAGTCTTCCAACCTTTATAGTGGATATCCAAGTCTTTCATCATCATTTTCCTCAGAAAAAACACCCTAGTTTATGCACACACATGGATATGTATATATATTCTTGAACCCGACATTCTTCTGCTATTCCCAGTATTTCTTTCTAGGCCCCAAGTTCCTAACCAAAGCACATTACAGATCTGATGCTTTCCACAGCCTAGCAGCACATCAATAAACTAAAGATTATTGTGCTTTGTCAGGTTTTATTTTGTAACATTATGGGAAATTCTCTGCTGCTTTGGATGAGTGCATAAACTCTTATTGCCTGACAATTAACAGAGCCAGTAATAGAAAATGCAATGTAATTTACCTTAGTACAAGGGATTTTGGTTAACAAAAATTAAACTATTGAACTCTCCTCTCATAAGGGAAGGACATTGCCTCATTATGTGTGCATTTTTTTAAGGCAGTTAAATAAATAAAAAACCTCGTACACAACAGCCAGTGGGTGCTGGGCCTTGGGTGGATTTATTATGAAGTCTATATGGAATTCTTCTAATGTGCTTGCTTTGGAACTAGACAACATGATCCCTTTGCAAAACAAGCATGCTGTAGCCTTTTGTGGGATACAGAGAGAGTTCACCCAAATAAATAATGTTGAAGGGGGAGTTTCTTTATGTGCTGTGTAATTTCACTGTGCTGGAGATGACTTCTTACCTCTGTTGCTGAATTAAGAAGGTCAGAATTCAATTCTCTCCCTCAGCAACTATCTACTATAAATGTTGAGGGGCCACCACATTACTCTGAGGGCCAGTCAATCTTTTTAGTTTGACCTCCAAAAAGATGGTTTGTGTACTTTTGATCTCCCTGACCTAGGAAGGTCATGTTTCTTCTCCTTATTTCCTTCTCCTTGCCTTCCCCTTTTCCATTTTTTCTTTTTATTTTCTTTTTTTCTTACTCAGGAATAGAAAGTAAACTTTTTCCACCACGAACTGAAAATTTTAACCTGGTCAAAAGGAAACAGCATATAAATGAAACCATGATTGAAATGAGGCTGAGAAATTGCTGTGGGGATCTGGCACTGGGGCTCAATGCACAGCCTTAAATTTCACAGTGCCTACTGTGAACCTGAACAAATCCATAGAGAGTTTTCTTTGTGTAGTCTATTTGAATAGGGAGTTTTACATTCTCTGTGCTTTCCTGAGCACACCTAAAGAAGAACCTCGGTAAGAAAATATGCCTCAGCACTGCAAGCTTTAGCTCTGTCTCTTCAATAAAACACGGTTTTCATATTTCAAAAGGCTCAATTTGACCCATTGTTATTTTCAGGCCAAAGAAATGATCTAATAAAGTTTAAGGCCATAATGAATAATTCTTTATAACCTCCTCATTTTGCATAGTTTCTTTATAGTGGTACTTATATCTGAGTCTTAAATGAGTGAGAGGGAAAGGTTAGTGTTTGTCTGTGCCTACCTGTCTATTTATCTATCCCTTCAGGCTTCCAGCTTCAAGGTGGATCATAGGGCTCAGAGTCAGGGTTCTTCCCTAGGACAAAACCAAAGTTTTGGTGAGAGTGAAGTTTGGTCTTCAAATAATTGGAGACAGTCATTTATTTAAGATATTGCAAGTCTAATTCCTACGATATTTCAGTGGGTTTTATGTACTCAATTTTGGAGGCCATTTAGATAATCCCAACCTAATGTTGGAGTGTTTGCCTTTCCTGTAACCATATGTGTGCACATGGGTGAGAAAGTCACAAAAGTTTCAACAATGGCTCAATCCAGTAGAGCACGGCCTTTACTGGGGAATTGGGTGTGTTTGAACAGTGGGCTTTGTGAGAAAGGCAATAATAGCCTCACATAGACAGATAATGATGAATGTTATGGAATTGTGAATTGGGGTTTAAAATTGTGCCCTCCTGCCCTCAAACCTCCTTACACATACAAACAAAACAAAGTGGAGTTTAAGATGGAAGCATTAGACTAGATTGGTTGTAAAGCTTCCCTTTTACTGGAGTGGGTAAGCCTGTATCAGACAGTGTTGAAATCGCCTACTTGACCCTTTTCTAACCTTCAATCCAGAACGTACAAAGTAGGACAAAGCTAATCCCAGCAAGTAGGTTTAAGCAAACAGACTAACAATTTACTACCACTCAGAGAATGTCACTTTTTAAACTTTCTGCTAACATGATTTTGGAAGCCAAAGCCATTTAAAGAAGAGATGCATTACAGAGAGAGTATGAAACTCCACTTCAAAAAGAGTGAAAGCTCCTCACTCTTAACCACTGCTGAAGAAGACGTGTGTTATTACTGGTGTACATGGTGGAACATACACAATGTGTGAGTTCCAGAGTACAACATAATGACTCTGCAGCAGGTTTTCCCACTCTCATAATTTCCCTGCATTCTCAACAGTACAAATAAGAGTAATTACATAAAATACAACTTTGTGACTTTTTTGATATTTATGAAGATTTCTTCCTACGAAACTGCTTATGTAGAAGTTATTTTAGGCTGAAAACCTCTAGACCCTTCCTACATCACTTTGAAGCACAGAAGACTGGGAAAAAGGAAATGTGAAAATTCTTCAAACTTATTCTGCCAGTTGGAGAAGTTTGTTTATGGTTTGGTAAAGGCCAGGCTGTGCTGATGTGGGCTAGGTTCATCTGACCATTACTTCCAGTTAGTTCTGATTATTTAAATGTTCTTATCACATGGGAAAGGTACAATGTAAATAAAGCAGGAAAGTACTAATCAAATTGGGCAAAATTGTGGGATCATACTCATAGTGGAATGGACTCTGACCCTCAAATAGTACTTTTGCATATCACAAAGGGTCAACTAATGCTGACTTTTTTAATGGGATATCTTTTTATTTATTTCAGTAGAACAACCTGTGAGATTATCTTCTCTCACTCCTGAACAGAAAATTTGGGTTGTTCTGAACATAAATTGTAACTTTATCGCTGCACTTAACTGACCTTTGCAGTTGCCAATACCAAAGTCCTCTCAACTTTTAGGGCAGTTTGGATCTGATCCCAGAGCAGAATATTGTGGCTTAGAATAATTTTTGATGTTCCTTATTTCCAATAAGACATTGTGATGGCAAATCTTTTGTAACAATATGGATAGACACTGACAGAAAGAAATGATGATGTCAGGATGGTTTGAGAGGTTTTTTTCTTTCATGAGGACCATATCACTTTCCTCACTTTTCCTTGATATTCCTGACTATAAATTTCTTCTACAAAAATAAAAGAGAATGTTGTTAAAAGGTTCATCAAACACAGAAAAATTTCTGGTTAGGAAATAAAATACATTCAAAGACAAAGAAATGCAAAACTAAAAGGTTCTGCCATAAATTACTGACAAAACCCAAATTGTAGTATTTTAATTCTTTGTTTGCCTATTTTTATTTTATTTTTATCATTTGTTCCCCCATGAGAGTCTCTTTTTAAAGAGACATCTAGAGAAATACCACCAGCCTGAAGCAGAAACGAGGAGACTGTGAATGTTTCCCACTGAAATATACAGTGAGCTCATTAAAAATACAGTCAATTTTTTTAATAGCAAAATCATTTTAAGTTTGCTTATATGGTGCACATAAATCCAAAAGGCTGAATTATTGAGTGTTATTAAGCCTAATGCCTTGAAACCTGCACTATTGTTCCCTCTGCACCTTCAAAGGCAGAGTTTAGCTGCCTGGAGTCCCCAGAAATATTTTCCTTCTGAAATGCATGTCCTAAATCCACTGAGGCCCTCCCTGAATCCTCATCCTTTCCTCCATCCTTTCCTGAGCTTTCCCAGTTAATGCAGTGGAATACCCAGTTTTTAAAGGTGAAGTCAGATTAGGAAGATCATACCAGGGGAAAAAGGGGGAACAAAATCAGTCCTGTAAAGGAATGAGTGCAGTGTGGAAAGCCTGAGAGTTTGGAACTCCTGTTATCTGACTCCTTCTCCCACTCTGCTTCATGCTGAATGTACTGTCTTATCTGTTTCTCATTTTTGGTATGTGATTTTGTTGGCACTAACAGGGACTTTTTTTTCTCCTCTCATTCTGGAAGACATGCCAAAGAGTGCAATGAAAGCTCGTATGAAAATCTTTTAATGGTATATGTGAAATCATGAGGAATTTAAAAGGAAGAAGAAGCATACTTGCAATTAAAATCACATGCTACATCCTGTAAATAGACTTTCACTGAAAGAGTCACATCTCAGGCACATGCTGCAACAGTTCCTGCACATGGCTCTAACTGTCATGAAACTACTTACTAGTAAAATATTTACACTTTCTCAAGCTATATACAGAGAGGACCTTCTCTTGAAGCAATGGCAGGGACACTAATTCCTGTCTATCTCAACTCCTTATAGTAAATGCACACCAAAACAACCTTATTTTTTTTTCAGTTGCCAGATTACTTTAGTAGCATCACGCTTCTGAATTTGTGATGCAGCCTTTCATGCTCACGCTTGCACAGAGGTCTGCCCACATGCTCTGTTACACTCCTTCATTTCCTTTCCCATTCCTGCTGGTTTTGGATCAAATCTGTAGTTGAGGGCTGGCCCTGGCACACATACCCAGTCTGGTTTTGCAGCACAGCTCATTTTACTAAAGAAATAAGCTGGAGTCATTGCAATCAGGTAGTTATAAGCAGCATCAGTCCTATAGTCTTGCATGGCCAGAACTTTCCACCCATTACTTCTGTTCCACGAATGGCAAAACCCTATTCTGTTGGTGTTTGTTGGTTTGCAATTTATATTTATTTTCTTAAAAATGTGAGTTGCTCCTTCATGTAGTACTGGCAGGCATTTGTTACGCCTCCAGACAGCACAGTAAGGATAAATGTGTTCCAGCAAGGCTGGCTGAACATGTGGACTTGCATGTCTAGGACTTCAGTGACTAAACAGATTTGCAAGATAGTTTTGTTTTTTTGTTGTTTTTTTGGGGGTTTTTTGTTTGTTTGTTTGTTTTTTTTTTGTTTTGTTTTGTTTTGTTTTGTTTTTTTTACCATAGCTTCACTGGGTTTTGCTGGTTTCCTGTTTGAAAAAGTAAAGAAATTGTATGTAACTTTGTCATAACTGAGTTGAGTTTTTAAAGACATTGTTTCGAGATGGTCAATGAGATCTGTTATCAAACCATAGAATGATCTGTTTTGTGCTTATCCCTAAATAGAAATTCTTTTGAAGGTTTACACTGTCTGTATAAAAGAATAAGGCTAAAAGGATATTTTCTCACTCATTTTATGAAGTATAGAAGGTTAGATGAGGTGAGGTTTAGCATTAGGATTAAAGACTTTAGTCTCACATGTTGTAGAGAGTATCAGAAATAACACCTCATACATCTTTCTTCACAACTAATTTTTATCTTCTGTATCTTAGACACTTTGCCCAAATTTTCAGGTCTCTGTCCTTCACTGAGATCTTTATCAACTGGAAAAGTACATTGGTCATGAAGCTTTAATGTTAAGCCCATTTCCACAAGAAAGTACTGCTTTAACAAGGGTGGAAAATGCTCTCCTTAGTAGAGCAATTATCATTAAAGATTCATTATCAAAAGAGTAGTTACCTAAAGCAGAAAAGTATGAACAGTACCACTGATTCATTCTCCTGACAAAGGGTGACAGCAATCCCAAGATGAATATATTTCAAAGACTAATAAAAATTTGGTCTGTCTGTCTATGTGTTTAATGTGGCTATTGCTGTATTACCAGATTGAGCACATCTTTAACTGATGCTAACAGGCAGGTACCTTTAATAATATGTCTTTTACACTATATGAGGACCTGTTCATATATTTTGAACCAGTGGCTGAATTTTCTCCTTGGTTTTCAATTCCAGGTCATCTTCTCAAAAGGATTATCTTCTTCATCAACATCTTTGATCTCAAAGTGAGCCTTCAACCTTACATCATGGGCTTTCGTGCTTTCAAACCATTTGAGATTCAACTGCCATTAATCTGTGGCCCATGTGACCCAAATTGTGATCTGCTTGTGTCTTTATCATGAATGACCTGCACTTGCTTTGTGTATGATAAGAATTTATTCACTCCCTGGCACAGGTCTTGGGAAAAGGAATTTTTTTCATAATTGGTTTACTCCAGAAAAGATCTGGGAGGAGCCAAACATTCAGAATTATAGAGTTCTTTGAATTTTTTAATTTAAGATAAATAGAGAAGTGAATATTTTAGAGTATATATCTGTATGCACACATTAAACTCTAATTATATATAGATTTATGGGTATCAGCTTTAATTATATATTTGGTTGATTTTAGTAGAAATTGAAACCAGTAGATTAAAAATTTGTTAGTATTATACCATTATTATAATAACTAATATAAAAATGTACCTTTGAATGTGCAAATAATAACAAAAATAAATTCTACTTTGCCAAGAAAAACAATATGACAGTAACCAACTGGGTCGATTTTTTCTCATGTCAGAGTTGGGTGGGAATGTCAGATGAAATTATAAAGTCCTTCCCCATGCACAAAATTCTCAACAAAATCAATGGGAGTTTGTTTAAATATAGTTTTAATTAAATCCATAGAAGACAGCCAGTTATTGGTCACTTTGGTCTGGATGAGCATCTTAAGGACACAGTTGAATCTTTCCCATCACTGCCATTATATAAACGTTATTTTTGCGAGGCTATCTTCCTTCACCCCACCCCCCAAGCAGTTCAGAGACAATAAAACACCAGGAATCCCTGAAGAGTGGTAAAATGCTGACATGATTTAAGGAGGAAGACTCTGATAAGAAGATAAAAATCTAATAAACAGAGTCTGGAGGACCTTGGCAAGTCTCAGCTGCTTGCCAGAGTAAGCAAAGCCCCTCCCAAGGAAAACAAAAGGAACCTTAATCTCAAGGACATTCCACTCACAAACCATCTGAAGGAGAAAGTCAAGGCCATGACCTCTGCAGTCTGAAGTTATGAGCATACTGACAAGAAAATATTTGACTTGGTTCAAGAAGCAAAATCAGTCACTGGATTTTTTAATATCTTTTTTCTTTCATAAGAGACAAAATAATGCAGGGCTGTGCTACATGTAAACGTGTATAAACACACCTCTTCTCACTATTAAATGGAAGGGTTATTCACATGCACAAGATACAAGTATATTATTATTATGAATACTATATACATTGAGCCCAATATTTACACCTCGGGACTTCCCAAAATAAATAAGTGAATTGTATATGAACACTGTATTTTTGACCAGACAAGACACAATGTCAGCAGATTAAAATGTTGTCTTTGTGTCTTCATGTAACTTTAAGCCATTTAAAAGCTTCTAAAAAATAGCCAGGCTGTAATTATTTACAAAGAATATAAATTGGTTCAGATAAATCAAATGGAAACACAAAACAACATCTAACAGTCAAAGTTTTCTCAGGCAGCAAAGATTCATTGTCTGCTTTGGTCATCATCTACTTACCCTTAATACTCATTCTTCTGCCCTTCTGTGGATGCTTCATGTGTTTTTAACACTAGAAATGAAGACAGTTGGAAATGAAATCCTCAGAATGACCCACAGAACTTTTTTGTGATGTTTCTGTTCAGGTTCTGTTCTGTCCTATTCCATTGAAAGGTTGGTAAAGGTACACAGAAAGGTATGGGATCTTCTCAGCTGCCTGAGTGATGTGGAATTTGCTCTTGGTAGTCATCATTTCTAGGCAATCAAGCTCAAATTTAAGAAATGCAGGTGACTTCTTCTTAATATGGCTCCTCAAACCAGCACAGCACTATAAAAACTCTTTCCTTTTCTACCTATTGCCGTTTATTCCTAGGGATCTGTAAACTTTCCTTATCTTGGAGGAAATTCTTTCCTTGAGGAGGGGATGAGGATATGATGTGTCAAACTCCACTCACTTATGAGAAGATCTCCATCTAAGTATCTCATACAGATTTTTAATGCCCCATTTTTTTCCAGATGCTGATAACTTTATTAAGGTTAATTGTAGTGCCCTGAGACATGGCTGTGAAGCACATTATTCACACACACTCCTGCAGCTCACTATAATCCTATGGGTTCCCTTACCAATGCCTGACACTTTGATTCCATCACTGGAAGTGATGGAAGTCTTCTCAGACCAGCAGAAATGTCTTGAGGTTCAGATCAGTAAGATATAATGTCACATATAAGTATCCCTCTGCATATTCAGAGAGGATCCAGACTGACTCTAGCACTTCTTAGAATAATAATTAATGCAATCCATGGATAAGAATGATCATTACTTTTGCCACTGCTCCACCTGAAGCTGGGAATTTGAATTTTGAGCAGTGGGAGAGTACATTGTACAACATACAGAGAAGCAAGTGATCTGTTAGAGAGATAAACCTGACAAGTAGAATTTGGATTCAGTCTGGAACTAGCCTAGCATCCGTCAGAAGTCTGAACTCATCTGAACTGAACCCTGCCCCTCCAATAACCTACCTTGTTGTTGTGGCACCTGATGACATTTTCTGCCGTGTTGTGTAATGACTTAAGGGCTGTAATGGGTTGCATGCTGTTAAATGTCATCAAATGCCATGAATCATAAACAATCCTGGCTTCTAAACCAGAGATTAGGGATATTTATGAAGTTTAGTCTCAGTTTGGGTTTTCCAGACTCTTGAAGTTCAGAGGGTTCCTTTTATTCTTCCTTTTTTCCTAATTTTTTTTTCTTATTGCTCAGTCTGCTTCCTGCTGCCATGATTGTCCCTGCTGCTAATATACCCAAACTGCAGAGCTTGATATTAGTCCAAAGAAGTTGAATGCCTGAACTGGTTGCCTGCTGACAGCCAGTGTAAAACCCAAAAGCATGACTGTAGATACTAAGATTAGATATCAGAAGAAAAAAAAAAGAGAAGAGAAAAGAAAAAGGATGCAAATGTTTCTTCTCTGCAGAAGCATCAGGAAACAACCCTATTATCCCACTCATGAAGTGCTACTTCTGGTTTCCAAAACTTTGTGATGTTACAAGCCTTTTATTGATCCTATAAGAATGAAAACAGATACAACAGAAAAGCCATAAAGCACAAAGATAAAAGAGAAATAAAAGGGACAAGGCACTTACTGTTGTTATAGTCTTGAAAGTAATTAAGTGTAAAAAAAAAAAGAAAGAAAAAAGAGATAAGCAACATAAAAAGTGGTAAAGGGGTGCAAAATTCAGGTTTGGATTCACATTCACATGTACTCTGATTCACATTCCCATGCTCATATAGGAAGATGCTCCATGGGGTAGTTCTCTAGGTCATTGTTTTTTTTTTTTTTGTTTTTTTTTTTACTTCATATGAATCTCCTGGAGAAAGGACTGAGGATCAAATCTATATTCAGTGCTATATATCTGTTCACCTGTGGCTTTACTGCAGGAGACAAGGGAGTTACACACACACGTGCAAAAATATTCTCCAAGGCCACTAAATGACTCTGGTCATGCTGCGTTGCAGTGTTTGATACTTGCACACACACGTTACTGATGCCATTTAGATTTGTTCTCCCCATTCTTATTAATAGCTTTAAGATAAAATTTACGTATTTGTAAGTGACAAAGGTCTCCTGTTGTCTGACAGGTCATTTGACGCTCTTCAGGAGAAATGTGCATAAGTCTTATTTGAAGTCTCTTTTGAGCCAAATTGAAAGCACTTCGGTGAAACCCCTAAGAAAAAACTGATTTAATTGGTCTATAAAAGGCCTTATTCTGCCCAAACTGTTTTTTTTTTAGCTGCAGAACTAATCTTCTCATACATGTATTATGGCAAGTAGCATGTGTAAATATTCATTAAAAATTACAAATAATTCTGAATGTTGCACAGAAACAGAAAAGGCAGGGGCTCCTGTGTAAATAAACAAGCAGATATGTTTGAAGGTTTAAGACATTATTCTGATATTTCCCAAGCATTTAAATGATGTGAACTCCTTTGGACATATTTGGAAATCCTGTTTGGGTAAGCCACAAGCACCTGAAAGCATCTGCTTCAAACCCAGGGTTAAAAGCAAATAGTTTGTGTTTATATGCTGCTCTACATCTGAGTGTACATCTACTCTTAGAAGTGCATGCAACCATCCATCCCTCTTCAACTCTCCCTCCCCAGCACTCCCTAAACTTGTATTAGGAGTTGAGGAAGAAGTCAGAGGTGGTTATTGTGCACAAATCATCTGCTGGCTGAAGTTTTTGGTGGCAGCCAAGAGAGAAGAAGGAAAAAAAATTAGAAAAATTTCAATTTCAGGACCATTATTATTTTCATTAATCATAAGAGGCGCTGTCACCCCTGTCCTTATTCTTTAGAGGGAGATCTATTATACGGTCCATTTAGTCCAAGCCATATTACCTCATATGTTTTCCTGGCTGACCAAATAAGACTTAAGAGATAAAACAATTTACTGTTCATTATGATCCGTGTCACTGGAATCAATCTATTAACCTACATTAACTGGATATGTGACGATAGCTCACATACACGCTTCTGCGATTTAAAAAAAAAGAAAGAGAGGATAAGGGAGGGGCTGGAGGGAGGGGAGTGGGAAGGGAGAGGGAGAGAGGGGAAAGGAAATCAAGGCCCATAAAGTGCAGCAGACGTATAATTTGCCAAGCGAATACAACTTCATTTTCCAGCGGCCACTGCTGCGCCCTCCACATCTTCACGCAGCCCCTGACCTGTGAAGAATTCTAACAAATTGGCTTCTATTGTGAAGCCAAAAGGTGCCATCAATGAAGGGACGGTTCGCTGGTCCTAAAGTATGATGGGAAATCACAGGCTGGAATAAAGAGCTGCAGTTTTATGAAGTTAACCCATTGAGGTTAAATCTAAGCAGGGAGGCTGGAACAGGCTCTTGCCCCTTCCGATGACTTAATAGGGAGAAGAGGATTTATTCAGACGTATTGCCTGAATGAAGGGAAACATCTCTTGCTGAGCATGGCAGAAAGAAGAGTTTCTCTCTTCTCAGCAACTTCTGCTGTGCCACAGTATGGATTCATTCTCTCTCTTTTGCTCTCCATGCTTGATAGATTGTAAGTGTCTAGAGGGAAGAAAACGAATCAATAGGTGGCCTTCCCAGTGCTCGTTTGCACAGCAAAATAACTTTTGAGTAAACAGCCAATGAGTTAAGGTAGTGCCACCTCCACACAGCTCCATCAGTCTATTTACTCTGGAGTTACACTTGCATATTAAGAGCTCATCTGGGTGCAGATCCCTTTTTTTCTTTTTTTGTTATTCTCTTCTCCAAAGTGCTGGGGTCCTGCTGGCAGCTGAAAACAAGGGGATTTTTTTAATGCTGATTGCCTCAATGTATCCCATTCCAGATATGCTTGCACAGGTAAGGCTGTGTGCACCCAGGCTCTGGAAGGAACCCAGTCACCCTGTCTGCACCCAGGCTCCAGAATAACATGCAGAACATACTGGGATGAGAATGATATTGGTATCATTTCCAAAAGGATTTTGATCTGCTTTTTGAAAGTATTAATGTGGTAAGGACTAAACTTTGTATTGTTAATATAGTTGCTTTAATTGGACATTGGAAGCATTTTGTTTGTAAACCAGCAGATTGAGACTCTCCTTTTTCACTCTGGTGTGCCTACATTGGATTGCACATGCCTCACTCTAATGTATTAGTCCACCTTGTCCTTTACACATGGCCCTTGTGGCCATGACACTGGATTCCTCTGAAGTGGTGGAGGAGCTTCTGTCCTATGCTGTGTTTGCTGTTGCTGTTCTTCTGTGCTCAACTAAAACATAAACATCCAGGAAAATGTGGGTTTTCCAAAGACCTGGCCCATCTCCACTGATTCTAGCAGGAATTGTATCAAAATAGACTCACTTTTCCCCAAAAAAGATTAGATGGGCTTTAATAGGAGGGACAAGTGGGGTCATATTCACCTCCACGTAATATACCTCTGCCTTAACTATTCCTTCCAGCCCCTAAAATTACAAATACCTACTTACAAACCCTGTGAATAGTCTGGGACTAGTTTCATATTTTTTTTTGTTTTAGTAAAAAAAAAAGAGAAAAGATAAAAGAAGGGCTGCTACAAGGGTGCTCACAGTGAATGTAATGAATAGTGGAATAAAAATAATGTTATCGTTGTGCCTCATAGTTTTTGCTCTATGCTGTAAGCCATCATGCTAGGAACTGGACTAACATTTTGCAGAGACTGTCACTGCCCCACTGTGCCTTCAGGCAAGAAAAGAGGCTGCAAATTAACAGTCTGAAGGAGAAAAAAGACAAAAAGTCTTGCCAGAGGCCATCCCAGAAACTCAGTGGTAGAGCCGAGGATAAAATCAAAGCTACCTGCTTTGCCCATTTGACCGCATTTTCCTTAATGTTTATAATGATCCCAGTCATTGCAAAATATATGTAAGTTAAAAAAAAAGCTCACAGCTTTGGGGGGGTAGAGGGAAAGCTGAGAACATCATCCTTAACCAAGCCTTAAACTGAGTCTTTCAGCTTGTCCATGCTGTGTTGGGTCAGACACTGGTCCATGAATCTGGCTTCTGCTCAGTCATGTTCCCTCCTCAGCCTTGCAGCCTCCAGCACTTCGGATTTTCATATCTCAGATTTCCCACTTACAACATGAGGCTAAAAATAATTTGTTCAAGTAACAGAACAGTCTGAGGTGCGCCTGGAAAACTGCAGGGCATGAAGTTCACTGGGGTCAAAAAATCAGTCACTGACACTGGCTAGATCCAGAGTCTTCTAAGAGAAAAGAAAAATTATGGAGGTTACAGAAACAAGTTCTTCATCCTCAAAGGCACATTCTTCAGAAAAGTGAAACAAAACATAAAAACCTTGCATTGAAAAATGTGATTTATTCTAGAGACACTTTTACAAAATCTGTACGAGTCCCTGTGGTGAAACAAACAAATAAATTTTTTGAGACTATTAATCCAGGACTGCAATTATTCATTAGAAAAGAACCAAACCAAACAACAGAGAACTAAAGCAATATAGCAAACCAACCTGGTGGCTGTCCTATACTCAGAAATCTGTGTGGGTAGAACTTGTAACACCCAATTAAAGGAATTCAATGTTTACCTCTCTGTAGGTAAATATTCAGTGATAAGTGAGTTAGGAAGACAAGAAAAGTAGTGAAGACACACATATTTTTCTTTGAGTGGCTGGAGGCTTAAGAAAAACAGGAAAATTAATGTACTGGAGTTCTAGCCACAGTTGCAGAAAGAAATAAAAGTTGGGAGTATATTAATGTCATGGTCCCAGACTTTATTCCCTCTCCAGAGCGCGCACCATTGCGACCTCAAAATCTGAAAATTAAACTGAAAGGCAATGTTTATTCTTGCAAAATAGCAATTCATTACTGGAAATGGAGATATTTAACCCATAAATGATTGCTTAATGGCCCATAGGACCTTTTCTGCAGTTACAAAAACACTGCATGTTGTTAAACAACCAAGTATACCTCTTGAAAATGCCAGGCTTACAAATAACATGAGGGTTTATTTACTGCTTGATGAATGTCCATAAACAGATTCCTCCCTGGATGTTCTAACATAACAGAGCATCAGGGATCAAGGTGGGGTTGAAGAGAGGAAGCAAGGAATTGAGATGGAAGAAAATGTCTCTGAGATGACTTACATCTTGCTCTGTCTTTCTGATGACTCCTATGATGGGCATCTCAGTGTTGGGAGCATGGGAACAAAACATTACTTTCTCCACGATACACAAGAAGCTCTTTTGGAAGAGGAACGTCGCTGTGAGACTGTACTATCAGGCCACTATAGAAATGATCTGATTGAATATTTTGTGGCTGTTGTAAAATCTTTCTGTATCTCTCATGAGAAGCCTAAGTTTACCAGTAAACACAATAATCTCAAGTTCTCCTGCTGAGCGATGGAGTAAATGCTGAACATTGACTTGGAGTCTGGCTCTCTACAAAAATCCCAAGTGGTGGTTGTGACTGAACAGATGACAAGGTCTGCTTGGTACAACGTTATAAGATTCAGCACTTCTACTGGTCCCAGCCATCTCTGCTTAACCCTGGGCATTTCAAGCATGACAACTGCAGTAGGAATTAACTTACCCTGTAATGCCATATGAACATGGAAATACAGAGCCTGGAGCAGTGATAGCACATGTAACTCATCAGAGTAATTAACAGTGATATAAATGACTTGTGGCATTTGAAAATCCAGTGTGTGCATGTATGTGTGTGTGTGCACACACATGTGTGTGCGCATGTGTATATCTACATATGTGTGTGTGGGTGTTTATATCTACATATGTATGTGTGTGTAAACATAATAATTAAGGTCAGGGCTCGTTCATCCCAGACCACTGTTAGAGGTTCCTAATTAGAAACATTCTCCTTCATTACATTCTCTTCCTCCACCAATGCTGGCATGAACAAATAACCTGAGATATTTTAGTTTGTCATTTAGGCAGATGGTTTTTGTAGGTCTCCCCATTCAAAAATCTAAGTTTGATGAAAATGTGACAAAGAAATCAAACTTCAGTGAGTGAAGATCCTGGGTCCTTCACCAGCTGGACATTACCATGGGGAGAACTTCAATGGCCATGTGGTTCACCTGACAGCAGTCACAGACATGCCTCTGAGGCTGTCAGTATATGGCGAAAGAACAGCTCAGTTTGGTTCTTTTGTAAAGGTCCAGTCATTCTACAGAAAGCAACAGACTTCTCCTTAATGGGATTAAGGGAGATTTCTGGCATAGATATTCACTAACTATGTATTAGTACAAGTAGATTTGAATAGTGCAAACAGATTGGACTATTACCAATTGAATTGGTGATTATCTAGTTATCATTTCATTATATACAAGCAGAATTGATTACTTTGACAATAAAATAAGATTTTTAACCAGCAATGTCATTCCACTGCCCAAATGTCCTTCCTTAGGGAGAGAATAGAAGAGCAAACAGGTTGTGATTGACAGCAAAGTTGCTAACTAAAAAGTGTTCAGATGTAATGATGAAAAGACAGTATAGGAACATAAACAGAAAAAAAAATCACAAAAACCAAAACAAAATGAAGACTGGAGATTTCTTTTTTTTTTTTCTTAGAAAGAATGATTGTGTAAAAAGATAGAAGAAGGTTACTGCAAGGCTAGAAAAAGAAGCATTGGGGTTATCATGGGGATAGCATCTCTGACAATCAGGTCTCAGATCTGGAAATCAGATCATGTACATAAAAGCTAAAGAGCGGGACAAGAAGTTATTCTGCCATGACCCAAACCAACGTTTTGCTCTACAGACACAAGGAGAAGAGGTTAACCCTGTGGTCAGGTAGCTGCACTGCCTTCTCAGTACCTCATTCCTTCAGACCAATACCCAATACTACAGCACAGAGAACATGTTTCTTAACAAGTCTTATCTGTGACAGGTGATGTGTGGTGACAGTCACTGCTATAACAACTTTGTTGATAGAAATTTCTTCCCTTTCCCCTCTGCTATACTATTGAACTTCTAGTAGAGAAAAAACATGCAAGAGAAAGAAAAAGCCGTCTAATGGAAAACCCCCTGAGCAACCCCATAGGAGACATTTGTAGCTCTGATGAGGCATCAGATTCTCAATTACCAAGGCATGCCTTTTAACAAGCCCAGGAACTGACTCGCTGACATGCTCTGAAGAGTATATGACTTGCCAAGGTCTGCTGGCATCAAGCCTAAATGTTTCTCCTTTTCATGCTCAGGTCTTCCATTTGGCACCAGACGATGTCATGGTGCCAATGTCAGTCCACCTGGACTGCAAACAATGTTTCCTTTCACCTCCCAGCATTTAATCAGTAACTAGTATCACCTGTATTTTCATTCAGGAGTGTTTCCTTTAGCTCTAGCTCCAGGTGCCCTGGAACAGCCACTGATAACAAGGGAGCAGTCGATTTACGTGCTGTAAGGACATACTGTGTGATATCCTCAGCTGCAGCACAAGGCAGGGGCTTTGTAAGGCAGCTTGATGTACTGTACCTGCCAATGGGCTGAGCAGGCCATAGAGCAGACCTGATCATTAGCAGAGTCACCTGTGTGCTGGCTGGACCTACAGTCTATGCCCCTTGCTTGCTACTGCAGCTGAAACTGTTAATAATATCCTGACCTAAAAGTCTTGGAAATATGCTGTAGGCATCACCCTCTCCAGTGGGTTTTATTCAAGTGGAAAGGCCACGTATTCTCTTTGTGCTCAGTTTTATTTCAGTATTATTCAACTTAAACTCATTGTTTATATAAGGGCAAAGCTTTGGTGCATCAATAATCAAGAAGGCTGAATGCTGGGCTATAACTTTAAATTGGCATCAAAGATGACTTAACATGTCAAACCTTGTGACGACTCTTTAGGAAGGTCAGGAGGAAACAAATAACTAGATTTGTCCTTAGCATACTTTCCTCCTTTTAATAGAGTTATGCCAGGGCCTGAAATGTCCATCAGAAAGGAGGGTTAAGTTGTCTCCAGCTAACGAAGATGAAAAGAATAATTTAATGGAGGTGGGAGCCAGAATGCAGTGTAGGGATGAAAGGACAAGCAGTAACTGAGACTGAATTTAAACAACTCTGGAGAATAAAACGATCCTTTTTAAAAAAAAAGATAATTATGTCTTACAACAATTACCCTGGCTATGAAGCAAAATTAGCATAGTCCTTTCTAATTTAAATGTGTTGAAAGTGCCTGAGCATGACAGCAGAAAATTACAAGGTTTACGACACGGGCTTTGGTTAAAGTGATGGCAATCGGATTATTGTAGCTTTTTGTCTGTTGATAGTAATGATTGCAAAGTTACCTATAAATATTAACTATTTAGTACTGGGAGACTTTTGGTTTAGAGGACTGACTCTTCTACTCACTCCAAGGAATAAAGTTGTCACAGAGAAAACACTTTCCATTTTAAATCAGACACAGTTTTTTCTGATTCATCAGTCTGCTTTTCTAATATAATTCCATGAACACAAAGATTCTGATGTATCATTCAAGCCTACCCTTAAAATGATGAAAATTGTAATATCCATTTTTATAACTACTTCTTACTTTTTCTTCAGCTTTTTCATGCAATATGGTAGTCAGGGAATAATTAGAGCCTGGATCAAAAATATTTCTTATTTATACATTGAAAGGACCCAGCTTGGTTTCCAAAGATTTTTTCAAGACATATCTTTAGTTCCCAATATCAAGGCCTACGCTTAAGCAAAATAGTTATTAAAAATAAAATCAGTAGAAAATTATGATCTATACTCACACTGTAGAATCAGTCTGGTAGTGGTAAGTTAAAATGTGGATAAACTCACCTGGGTTTTGTCCTGAAGTGAACATAGACACATTAATACTCTGTATTGCCTTCATTTTCTTTACCCTGGTTACATTACTTATCATCTCTTTCTACTTTCAGATCTCAAAGTATTAACAGTGTCATAATGAGGTTGTTTATACAAAAGATCTTTTTCCCCTTGAGTAAACCAGGCAAAGCAATTTTGGGCAAGACTCATGTGAGTTGGACTAGAAGTAAATCTTGTCCAAGAAAAGATGGGCAGCATAGGGTGGGAGAGAGTCTAGTTGCTTGTTGCACCCCGAAGTTCATCCTACACTTTCGTAAATATTCTATGATGGAGTCTGTTCCTGCTCCATGTGAATTCAAACACTATGATTTATATTTGTACTAAGAAGGTCAGTTTCTCAAATACTTTCATTTATTAAATTATCTCTGCAGTAAATTAATATGATTTTCTTAAACAACTTTACAACTTGGGAGGTTTAGGAAGCAGAATTAAGTTCAGCTGTTTCCTGTGGAATCTTGTTTTCATAACCTTACTGAATCTTCTCTGCTTGACTTGATATATATCTATATGTCTATATATAGATAGATATAAATTTTCGTGCACATGAAGCAAAACCCATGTGTAAATTAGAATTTAATTTCAAGTATGAGTCTACTTGATTCATCTGTAAACTGATTTGTTATTTGCATTTTTGGGTCTGACATTAAGATTAGATTCTTCCCAAGTTTACTAAAAGCTTTCTCTCAGGTTTTTCTTTTTTCATGGAAGAACTCTGGAAAAAAATTCCATGCTATTGAAATGGTGATTGATTAAATTAATACAATTACATGAAGAAGCTGTGTCATATTTTAAGCAGATCTCTGATAAGATGCTTTGCTCTGAATACTAAAAAGGATTTGGACTCCCTGTATGCCTGATTCAAATGATTATCAAAGACACTTATTTTTTTGTATGTGACATGTTGTTAAATATGTTAATTTCCTAGAAGCACAGTGTAAGAAGTGCAAGAGCAGCTGTGTAGGAAAGTGAGCTTCAAAATAACAAGGCTGAGCTCTTCTTGGGAATTAGTGTGGTCCAATGGGTAGGCAAGGAGCCGACGATTCAAGACACCTGGGTTCTGCTCCAAATTCTGTCATTGACCTACTATTTTCCGCTGGACAAATCATTTCATCCTTTACTTTTCTGTTTCTGTCCATAAAATGATCAGGAGTAAAACTGTATTTACCTTAGAAACAGGTTTTTTTATCACTATAGTACACTAGAGTTTGATATGTGGAAATGTCTGAGTAGTAAAAACTTAGCATTATTCACAAAGAATTGATGCCAGTCAGAGCCTTTATATTTAAGGAAGAAGTAGAAAGCCCAGCTGCGTCTGGATACAAACTCATGGCAGAGCTCAAAGATTTGGCACATAGAGCAATGGTGGACAAATATTTTAAATGAATAAGTGGTTTCAACTTGCAAAGTAGTTCCATTTAATTTGTGGTGATGATGGGCAGGGCTATTTAATTGATATAGTAATTGATTCTGATGATATTACCTGCTTGAGTGAAGGATATATACTGCAAAGCGAACTGCTGTGCTGTGACAGGGAGAGAAGCAATGATATTCATAGGCCAAAAAGGAATTGAACAGAGAAATCAGAACTCCGTTCTGTTGTGAACCTGCTTTGTAAATTTGAGTTATGCACTTCAGCCCTTCCAATTAATATTGCAATAGTAGTCCTTTTAACCTAGAAAAAAAGATAGGATGGGTGAGTGGAACTTCATGCACATTAGAGGAAAAAAAAATTAAGCCACTAATGTTGTATTCGTCCCTAGAAGCTCCTTTCTGCTGCACTAGATACCGGGGATGAAGGTACAACCCCTGTGTTCCTCGGCCTGTGTTCACAGCAGGTATTTCTGTCTATGTCTGGACCCAAAGTCTGGACAGCTTATGAGAAAGCCATCCTTTAGAGTTTCCATTGTTTTTTGCCCCTAGGTGGGTCTGTGTTCATGAGCATCATTCAGCCCACAAGAGAATTTTTCTGTGCATTTCACATCTCTGAAGAGTACAGAGTTAGACTGCAGTTTGTCTGAGACTTCCCTGCGTTGTTTCTGCTGTTCTAGACTGGGAGTCTTGCTTCATTATTTTCACATTTAAGGTTCCAGTTTCAGCTAGACCTTGGTCCAGGTCAGCGGAACATAGATGCTCCTTGGAACAACAGATGCAAAAGACTTTATAAACCACTTTCTTGGTTTGCCCATTTATTCAGTTGTTTCTGTGTGTCTTTCAGGTCCTTCTACAATTCCATTACAAATATCCTAAATCTGAGGATTTCTCCAGCTTCTGACTGGATGGTAACCCATACTTTTGTTCATCACAGAAAGGCTTAGAATCATAGAAAGACTTGGGTTGGAAGGGACCTTGAAGATCATCTAGTTCCAACCCCCCATCTTGTTTTAAGATATGTTTGGTGCCCAGTATTCTCTGTAATTTCTCCAGTAAGCTCTCTCAGAGGTAGAAAACGTTTCTGCACTAGGAGAAAATCATACCAAAGCATCATCAGTGATTGTGATCTCTCACTATGGCTATTCATATAAAGCCCAATATTATTTCACTCTGATGCCTTTTTACAGAAACCTAGAAATAGAAGGGGGGAGAGAGGGGAGAAAATTATCCTAAAGGTAATGTAAATTTGACTATATGCTTTGGAAAGGCCCCTTCGCAGCACCAGACTGTAAGCATAAGCAACACTAGCCAGTAAAATTTTCAGAGTTTTGCCCTTTCCATTTCTGTTTGAAACCCACATCAGAAATCCAGAAAGAAAATTAACAAGAGACCAAAAGGATCTGCCTCTTAATAAGAATACTTAAGGCGTGAAAGGACCTTCTAGGGATCTGAAGACAAATTATTCGGAACTATGTTCTGAACATATTTTTTTTTCCAGTTTCTGTTCATTTTATCCCTGAGTTTTATGTTTGCACTTATTTAAGCTGTCTGGGAAAAGAGGCTGTACATAAAAGACGATTAGTTTTTAAAACACTCCAGGGTTGGTTTCAGGGAGAGTTCTTTGTTTTGTTTTCCTTTAACTTGTTGGTGGGGTTGTTGCTTTTTTTCCCCCCTTAGATAGAAGACATAAACCGTAGCTCTTAAATAGATGAATGCTGAGAATAAAATTACCAAAGATTTCTTTTTAGAAAGGAAGGCAAAACAAGAAAAGAACAAGAAAAAATAATCTGTGTCCTATAGCAGTCATGCAATGATGCTGAAATACTGGGCCAAATTCTCAGTGGGTAGAAATCAATATACCTCCAATGAAGTCCATGAAACAACATCACTTTGCACAAGCTGAGGGTCTGATAGCTACATATATATTTTATCTTTCCGTATGCAGCATTACAAAAAAAAAAAAGATAAAAGAGCTCTTGAAAGTGAATGAAGTTGATTCTCAAAAAAAAAGTGTGTTTTAGATGTTGAATATTTAATTTGCTGATAAAAGGACCCTGATTTCCTGCATACAGCCAACACAAATAAAAAAAAGAATAAGGAGGGGAAAAAAAGAAAAGAAAGGCACATCTTAAAAGGGAAGCAATGAGCAGAAACTGACCTTTCTGTGAGCAAGCAGATGAGAGAAGGTATTTGGTTAATCCCATCTGTCGCTGATTGGTCAGACAGAACCGTGTTGAAAATGTCTCCATCTGGGCTAATCTGCTCTCAGTTGGATGAGCTGAGGCCTTCAGAGTTAACCTGACATTTAACAATAATTACCCTTTCGGATGACCCCAGCCCAATCTCCTGCTCTCTTAGAAATCTCTCTTTTTTTGTGTGTGCTCCCAAACCCCTTGACTCCCGTGTTAGAGATAGCTGAAGAGTGATGATACGATAATGAGATATGCTATACAAACACACACACACGTGTGCATACACACGCACACGCACAGGTATGTGTGACCTCTCACATTTAATGTGTCATGTGTCCTGATCACTGCTGCATCATTTATCAGATTCCTGTGGAGAGGAGATGCACTAAAAATCAAGGGGGGATAATTTCACAAATTAAATAGTAGTCATGCTTGCTTGCTAACCTTTGCGTGGAAGCTCTAAGTTTCTTTCTGGCACTTGGAAGTCTCTTATCGGTGGTGAGGAGAAATGGTGCATGGAAATAGGTTCAGACAGAAAAGCAGAGTTCAGAGGTCACAAAGGCTAACTGTAGATGAAATGTGGCTATTTCTTTTTACCTGAGGCTGGCTTCATCTTTCCTCTGAAAGGTCATTGTGATAAAACAAAAACACATCTCAGGAGAGGAATCATTTATCTCTGGTCAGGTTCTCCCTTCCACTCTGGTACTTTATTTATTTTTCTCATCTTTTTGACGACATTTCTCTGAGAGTCACCTCCTTCCAAGCATTCTCCTTCCACTCAAGTCCAATGCTGAGTTTTGAGTGTTGGTAGAAGTTTGGCCTCGTTATACTTATTGTCTGTATTTTTACTTGGAAATCACGTCCAGAGACTTGGATGATTCCCCAAATTGCTTTAATCTGTTGGTGATGAGCTGAAAAGTTTTACAAAATAGCCATGCTAATGGAAAAAGAACAAGGACAAGTCTATATGATAGGAAGCTCATTTCCAGGGCCTGATTTATTTCATATCTCTGCTCTGACCATACATAAATCTTGTCTCTACCTCAGTTTCTTTATTTGTCCAACTAAGATTATAATAGTCATTTCACAAAAGCACTATGAGATTAAATCACCTTGAAATTCTTAAATAGAAGACAATTAAGAAGAACTATATATTTATACATGGTATATCCTCTTACATCTTGGGTTGAATCCAATAACTAGTCTTAATTACAATAATTATGTCTCTGGTCAGAGCCAGAAGCTGAGAGTGAAGTGAAGGAAATCAGGAAAAATGTTAAATCAATGCCCTAAGCAAAACTTCCTTATAGAAGTCTTGTTTTCTCAATTTCTAAACACTTCTCAGATGGAAATTCATGTCCAAGTTTATGTCTTGACTTTGGAGCAGCAAACAGCATTTGCATTTGGAATTAGGGTTACAGGCAATATTTTTTTCAGTTATTCACTGTATAGTTCTTTGTTCAAAGCTCATTTCTTATGAGGATGGAACCCTCAATATTTATGGGCAAAGTTCCTTTGACTGCAAAACTGCTGGGAATTATCTGACCTGGATTTGAAATCCAGTTCTGAATATTATTATGATCCAAGCAAACAGTCCATTTCACTGAACAATGTTCAGTTGGCAAAATCTCTGCTTATGCTTTTGCCAGCTAAGCAAACTATGGCTGTTTACTTGCCCCACACCCTATGGTGACTGCAGTGGCATGGGGAGGAACTCAAGTTCCATCTGAGATTTTGTCAATTTTGACATGTGATAGTTCCAGTAATTCTCTGGGGACCCCAGATTAGTTTAAGTGTGAGACCACCTTTTTATTTTCTTTTTTTTTTTAAACTTCATTTGTAGCCTGTTGCTTTTCTGTGGGATTCAGAACAATATGTAGTCTGGAATTCTTCAGTTGGGAGCCGCTCATTAAGAATAGTAACTTGTATTCTATTTTCCCCTGTGTTTCAAAATAAAGCCTATGTTGCAGAGCATTGTTTTGTCCTCTGAATTCAGACATAGCTTTCCCCTTCATATGTGATAAAATAACTCCTTTAGTGGAGTTCTGATCACTCTCTCAGCATTTCAGACTTTTTTTAGCTCAAAATGTGTTTAAGTTCTGGGAGAAAACATAACAATTTTCTGATATCAAGAGTCTCTAAAAAACCAACAAAATACTCCTGCAATTTTTCTAGGTTAAGATGCCATCTTCTACTGCAGTCTGGGCTACAATCTTTCTAGGAATCTCAAGGTCTTCTTTAGAAAGGGTGAAAGCATTTTTCATCTTTCTGTGTTTCTTCCTGGTTGCAGCTGACACTGATTTTATGCCATTTGACATGTTCAGGTAAGTACATTGGCTGCAGCCTTTGCACTTACACTGTCATATCAAATGTGGACGTTCAATGGAAGAGATGGTGTTTCAGTTGGGAGGTATGAAACAAGGTGGCACATGGGCATCCTCTCAGTGGATTCCTAGTTTACTTACCCGTCCTTTAGGCTGTCTTTAGAAGGTGTCATTAATTATTGCACAGTAAAAAACACACATTCAGATGCACATGGACACTGAAGACACAAATAGTTTCTCTTCCTTATTCGTATTAGGCAATTCTTTATGCCCTAAATAAACCAATGAAGGGGATGACATGAGTAAGTTTTGTTCCACCTAAGAAAGAACAAGATTCAGCCCTTTGGTTGCACTTCAAGGAGAAAGTTGTCTGTCTTATTCTCAGTGAGTGACACAGTTTGGAAGGTACACTCAGCTGGACAGGGAGTGCTGCTAACCCAGCAAGAGTGCTGAGGTGTTATCCAGACTAAACATGTAACACTCATTCCTTACAGCAACAGAAGCTCATCATGGTTTATTTTAGTTAGGTCATGTTGGTGCTGGCTTTTATTGATTCACATGATTCTCATATCTGAAATAGAACTAATATCAGCAACATGTTGTAGTGGATTTGTTCCTTTAAGTGTTTACCTCTTTTGTTGTACAGGAGCTATATCCCTTGACAGTGTAATTGAACCAATGTTTTGCTTCAGCTGATTTCCATCCACAAACTGTTTTGGAGTTCAAAGAAGAGATCACCTTAAACCATTGAATTCTCCACTTTCACAGTCAATTAGTGATGGTTGCCAGTATGGAGGAGGGCAAGGGATATGGGCTGCCCTTGAGAAAATGTCATACTATGCTGATGTCATAAAATAATAATACTACATACTAGGCGTCATTACTTTTGCAAGTACATAAAGGCAGCCAAGCACCAGAGCTACTTGGCTGTACTCTTCACACAGGCTGGGTCAGGTAAAATTGTGCCGCTGGAAATACAAGTGGAACAGCCTGTGCCATTTGGACAAACTGAAATTTAATACCACGAGGTTAAGAGTTTACAGCACTAGTCCTCCTATTATCCAGTCCTGATTCTCATCCTGTGCAAACTGGCCCAACTGCTTTGAAATCAAGAGCTATGTGGGTGCATGGTGTTTTCTTATTTTATGCCCTATGAGAATCTGGCCAACCATTCCTAGGCACGTCATTCAAACGTGGATATATATACACCTATTTATAGCATATTGAGCTACTCTGAGCCCTACAAAAGTCTCTCTATTCCCAAGCCCTTTGGAAAATCTGCCTGATGATCATGCAGGCCATAATTGAGCCCAGTAATACTCAGGCAGACAGAACCATGAACACAAATTTCTCTATACAGAATTTTCTAGGTAGGCTAAAACACATGAACTACTGGTTGGCCCTTGCCTCTGTGCTATTTTATTTTCTGTAACATGATCAAGCCAATTAGCTTGATCACACTCTCACACCTACCAAGCTGCAAGGGGGAAATACATATTTTTGGTAAAGCCAAAGAACTGTCTGTACCCAGACAGATGGTAAACGTGTATCAGTTTCTTCCCTCTTCTTTTTAGTTTTTTTTTTCCTTTTGGTTTAAGTCACCCAGACCTTGTCTTTTCAGTAATGTCATAATCAGCAAGCTGAAGGCAAGGCTGCTGATAATTGTTCTTTATGTTGCTCTCTGTTTAGTATCTGATTCAATACATCTGCGTGGACACCATTCCATCACCTTCTTAGTAACAGAGGTGAAAAAAATCAATGGCAATCAGATTACCTTTTTAACAGAAAGGCTAAAGGGCTAGTGTGTTAAGTTCACAGTGCATCACCTTTCATTTAAAACATTTCACTTCTGGGGCTTCTGTTTTATTTTTTTATTATTTACCCTTTATTATTATTTATAGCACCGATGGTTCCTCAGTATACCTTGATATAATTGCATTAGTCTCCCCCTCAGTTAGAGCGGATAACTGTGACATCTTTTCTGTGGGGTACAACGTTAATTTTCATATGGCAGCTCTGTCTGCAAGTCCTTGTTTCATACATGGTTCATAGTAAAATCCAAGAAACTCTGAACATCTCATATAATTTTGTGTTGGGATTTTTACTGTTCACTTTCTCCTTTCCCCCTTATTCTCTGGGACACACTCAAAGGCATGGTGTGACTTAAGATGTCCTGTATAGAATGGCCACAGCACCAGCTGTTTTTTGAGATATTTAGGGATTTTTAGCAATAAGTAAAAACAAAGCAAAATTGATAACAAATAATTGCAGGACACAGTGCTAGTAGCCTGTAATTCCATAGGCACCCTAGTTTTAGGATTTAGGGGTATGACAGCAATGTGGAGTAATGAATCAGAGTGATTATTTGTAGTTCCTAAACTGGCTACATACCTTTTAAATTACTAAGAAGATTTATTAGAACTTTTCCTCTGACCAGACGTAGTTTGCATTGTTAACTTATGCTGTCCTACCTAACTTAGATGTGTTCCCCCTGCCCCTCCAAGTCCTTTCTTACTGGTTCCAGTAAATACAGGTGAGTTCTGTACCTCAATCAATCTTGTCTCTGTCATGGATAAAACAATTCCCATGTATTTGCTGGAGAGTCTGGCTCGTTAAAACTATTGGAATCCTTTCTGAGACAGTGCAGCACAAGCTTTATTAATCCGGCTGGTGTATCACAATTTGCTATAGTAAATATGAATGAGCAAGGAGTGTCTTTCACAGAGAGCTTGTCATCTTTATTACTTGAGTCATTCTCATCAGCCAAGGGACATTTTAGAATAGGTTGGAGTAAGGCTTTTCTAATGATACTGACCTTTCAGTTGTCTGAATAACAAGTGGTTTGTAAATATTGT
Source organism: Pithys albifrons albifrons (assembly GCF_047495875.1). Lineage (NCBI taxonomy): Eukaryota > Metazoa > Chordata > Aves > Passeriformes > Thamnophilidae > Pithys > Pithys albifrons. The sequence goes on along the minus strand of NC_092470.1, from coordinate 16,587,818 downwards.
TTTATCTTTCTTCCAGAACTAAAGTTGTACTTAGGCAGGTACTTTGTATACAGCAGCTGGAAAAGAGTTATGTCCAGCAAATCCCTGAGGGAAAACAGCAGGCAGGATAAAAAGAAGTGGAGAACTGATCACATTTAACAGGGTCTTTATTTTTCATTCCTTGAAAAATGTTGTTCAAGTATTTTTCAGCTCTAACTGAATTTCAGGTCAAATTGCATGTAAGTATTAGAGACCTCTTCACCACAGATTCCCACAGCTAGAGTCATTTCAATTAATTAAGTGTTGCAGAGGTTAGTAATGATTTTAAGTAGTGGAATGAAATTACTTTAAGAGATGCTAAATTCCTTATGTGTTTTCTTCTCCTTCATTTGGATTATGGCTATCAAAATTATAACTTTGACAGTGAATTAAAGTCACCAACATACCTAACAGGCTGCAGTCAAAATCCAGGTCTTTGTTTTTAAGGAAAGATGCAAAGGGAAAGTAATTCAAAATTGGTGGGATAAAAGGTTTGTTTCTGCAAGTCTTGTAAGTCATGTAAGTCTGCAAACTACCCAGAAGACCTTTCAGCAAATTAACATGTATCAAAAACTGTTGGGGAAATATGGATTAATCAGACATTCAGAAGTTATGAGTGACCTGAAACTGAGTACAGGTAAACATCTCCTCTCTGGGATCCCAAGATAGTGGTGTTTAGCGGGTCCCAGCTCCAATTTCCCTCGTGTTTTTCCAGTTGTGAATTTTGAAGGCCAGAGACAAACATGCTCCTTCAAGGACAGGAGGAGGAACAACTTAAATCTGGCAAGGAACATGTACCAAGGCAGCTTCAGCGCTCAGCTCCTCAAGCAGACAGCAGAGAATTTACAGCCTCAGCCTGCTTCAACCTCTCCATAATTATATATGCAACCCTACACCCCTGATAATTACCAGCCAGGAAAGAAGTTACCCTCCGGCCCCACATAAGGTAGTCTATTTTATACCTGGAGTTTTCAAGTGGAAAAACAATCCCAGCTTGGTGGGATTTCAGGTTATGCCACTGTGCAAGACCCATGTCCAACTAGAGTGTAGCACAGGGAAAGTGGGAGTGGGAAGACAAAAAGAATGAATATAGGTAAAAGAAAGAAAAGCTCTGATCCTGCAAAGAAGGATCCATGTGGCTACACAAAACTGCTGGTGCCTTGTAGGGTGAGGATCTGAGCTCAGGTGAATGGGAGGAACTGTGATCCTCTGCAGTGTAAACCAGAATAACTCCTCATGAAATTCTTGGCATGTTGCATGGTAGTTTTGTAACTGATACAGTATTTCACACCTGGGGTCCAAATTATCCAGCCACCAAAGACAAGAACAAGGTGTTTAAGATAGATCTGTAAAAGCCACAATATCTCAGCTTTACACATTTTCTTTGCTCAGTACATAGAAGAAGCTGTATTGTGAAGCAATTGTCAATTTTGGGAACATGTGGAGAAACATAGGGTGAATAAAGCATGCCTTTACCCTGCCACAACACAATCTTTCAGGGACAGAGTTCGTTTCTCTATCAATGAAGCTTTGAAAGGAGGTCAGGATTTATAAAGTGCACTGATGGAAAAAGCCGCACTGTCCACAGGAGTCTGATTTTCTGGCTCAGGGAACCAGACCCTCCAGAGGCCCTACACACCTTGTGCCAAAAGTCTGGAACAAAAGGACACGTTTCTGTGTGAAATCTGTCTCTTCCCACACTTCATGCTTGCTAAGATGCATCTCTGCAACAGAGAAGTAAAAAATATGTGTATTTTATTAACTATATAAACTACACCAACCTGGGGGAGTTTGCAGGCATGGGAAACACAGCTCATAGGTGACTGGTGATTTTGATTACACCAGGTGAGACATATTGAGGGCTGAAGCAGCTAGTAGGTTTTTTCCTCTGCCTTGCTTTTGTAGTGCTGTTAGACAGAGGGCTGGAAGCAAAGATGTGACAGTGAAAGTTTCTGCAATAGGAAAGTTAATGGATAAGGATTAGCTCAATAGGTTTGCATTTTCTCTAGGAAATCAGCTCTTATAGAGGAACAATCTAGCTGTGAGACCTGGGTTGCCAAGTAGGATGGTAGTCTTAGCAGTACAGCTGCCTTCAGTGGGGCTGTTAGAGGGGTAGGAGGGGGCTTGGTGTTCTCCATGAAAATGTGTGTACAATACCATATGAAAATTATATTTATGTCTCTTGCTGGCTAAGCCTGAATTGTATATGCTCAGGAGATGGCTCTTGGTGCTCCTGGGGTGGAGAGGGATGTTGGAGCATATTGCTATATGTGTCTAGAGCTGGAGGGGCAGAGGGGCTGGGCAACCCCCATCACTGACAGAGCTGCCTCTAGCCTTGATGCCCAGCTGAGTTCTGTTCTCACTTACACAACAGCAATTCAGTGTATTTTTTACCAAAGATTTACTTCATTATTAGGGCCATATGTTTCTCATAACTATGGGTTTTGTCAGAACCCATGAGCATTAGGAGTGTTTTGTTGAGAATAATGGAAAATTCCCATTGAGCAAGATTCCCCTATGCTCTACCATTAACTTAGCTCCATATATCTTCAAGAGTGTGGAGAGGGAGGGTTTTAAATATTTTGAAACAATTTATTTAAAAAGCTTTTACTTCTCTTAACTTTTCTCATTACAACTTGATATTAAATTAAATGGTTTCATGAAACATTCTTCTTCAAATTAAAATTAATGTGTTTCCATTTTTGTAACCAAGCTACAAATCTTTGTATTTTTGGAGCTGAGAATATGCCAAAATGTATTTACTTAAAAAAGCCCACAAACCGAAGTTAAAAACAGAAATGGATTGGGGTAGTCTATATTTGAATCTTAACACAAATTCAAAGTTCTTGCAGGCTAAAGTGTAGAGATTGCTGTGTCTGATTCAACCAGGGATCTCTGCCAGGATGGAAGAGGAAGAAAACTTCAGAGATTTAAACTTTTTCTCCAGGAAATGGTGATATTTCTGCAGCATTTCAGTAGTCAGTGATGATGCGCAAGGCAGAAAAGGCTCCAGTTGTTTCTTTTGGAGATTTGATGCACTAGACAGTTAAGTAGGAGAAGAATAGAAGATGTATAATGGTCAAAAAGGAGATGAAAGTTACTCTTAATCACTTTTCTAATCTCAAGGGTACTTTAATAATTATTTTAAACCTTGCTTCTTAGGTTAACCTGGTTATTATGTATTTCAAACTGGGCTAGTAAGTCACTAAATGCAATGAGAGCTCCATGGTGTGATATGAGCCAGGGTGCCACAAAAGCCTAGTGACACCATATTTAATTAGAAGCTTAGTTGGCGAACCAATGAAATCTCCAAAACCATAAGTAGCAATAAGGGAACTGGGGTTCTGCCCACAAGTAATTGCTTAATGGTGTAAAGCATTGCAGAGAAAAGCCAAAGTCATATTTTTGCTATTAGAGCAGACAGAAATCAGTTAACTTGTTTTCTTGTTTGGATATTCTATGCGTTTAAGAGATTAGATTAATAACAGTCTAAGCTGTTGTGGCTGGGCTAATCTTTAAATATGTTATGGCAGAGTAGACCTGCATCTTAATGTGAGTTTCAGCTTTGTCTTATGTGATGGAAATGTTCACAAAGCCTGGAAAGCCACAAAACTAGTGCTGGGATTTATTTTGTCTCAAAAATATGATGCTTTTGGTGCTCCTTGTAGGGGTTATAATATACTTGTATTTTGGTTATTGTCCTTTTCAACAGGTACCACTACTGCAGATAAAGGGGCTCCACATCACATAGTTTGGCAAAAACATGGTCCTCAGTTGTTGTGCCTCAGCCATGCTTGGCTTGCCACAGTAGGTGCCCTTGGATGATATGTGATATCCTTATCAAAGAGGATACTTTCTTTGGGATGGAGGATTATCTGCACACACCTCCTGTCTGACACAGAGAGCCAAGCACACAGACTTGTCTGACTGGTGACCTAAAAGCAGCTTTAGGGTCAATCCATGGCAAACTTTACAGCCTATTGCTTATGTTTTCCATGCATTTCTGTTTATAAATTGCTTGTAAAAAATCACCTCCCTCTGTACTTGTGCCATTTCTTGTGTCTTGTGCTGACTTTGTCTTTTGCCTCTTTCTTCAGCTCATTTCTGGGGGGAAAAAAATCCCTAAGTCATATAAAAAAGGTATTCCAACAAGGTGTTGTGAGGAAAGTGCTTTGAGATTCGTTAACAGAAGACCTCATGAAGTGCATGTCTTTGAAGAGATGTTTAGCTTAATCCTTAGCTTGTTGCTTCCCTGATTTTTGGCAGGAACTTTTTTCCAGTGGTAAGGGATGACATATTTTTACTCAGAGTAGATGTATAAAATAGAGAAGTAAATTCTTTGTACCAAAAAATAGAAGGTGTCAACCCAAAACTTTTCTATTTCTATCTCTGTACAGTGTATATGGGCACATTGCTACATCCTCTGAGGAAGAAAATAATATTTATGAGTGCATCTAATATGTCAGCTTCTTCATGTGTTGGTGATAAGGCAGAAGATTTCAGCCTGATGGCAATGAGTAGAAAAATCCCTCTAAGTCATGGAGATGAACACTTCAAGCTTACACAGGTGTGTATCTGTTGCAGGATGTCAAAGATTGGCCAGGGAAACTCATGTAAATACCATGGCAGCTTCTCTTCCCTTAGCTTAAGAGGTCTCTCAAAGGCTCACTACTGTGCTAAACAGCTCAGTATGTAAGAAGCTCTCAAAATTCAGCTGAGTTATATTTGTTTATATTTTTATTTTTTCCCATGTAAGTTCCCTGAGTACCGCTGCATGCGTGCACATGTCTCTGAAGTTACCATATTGCACAATGTGTGATCGTGGTAGGTCAGACTAGAGCTACATTGCCAATACTATTCCAGTAAGGGAGCTGGCATGAAGAAAAGATGACTGAATTAGTGGCCAACTGGGACATTTTCTGACCTACTCTTTAGGAACCAAGTCCTCTGAACTTTCCCATTATCCTTCGGCTTCATCCTTTTAATAGGGACCAAATCTCCATTAACAATTGAACACCGACAATAAGTGCCATCAGGAAAAGGAAATTCAATTTTAGTGGGGGATGACAGCCTTACCTTTTCGCGCTTAATTGGCCGTATTGTCTCCAAAAGTTAATTGGTTACTTAGTCCAGGTAGTTAGTAAAATGTTTAGCTGCGTCAAAAAGCCCAGGCTCCTACTGTTAATGGGGCATGAAATGGAATGTTTGATACTGCAAATAAAATCAGTGATATTCAAGGATGTTATGGTAGGTAATGCGTTGAAACTGCCATTTAATGGGTCCTGGAAGATTAGGGTAGTGTCAGCTGGAACCGCCCGGTCTCTTTTCTGACATTGTTAGTTGCCTCTTCATTTACTTAACGGCTGTCTGCACTGATTACATAGGCATAAAACTCCCTACAAAAAAACAACAGAGACACGCTCTATTAGCAGTCCAATTAGAACTATTTGCATATTACAGTTCATTTCTGCTTAAGTGAATCCCTAATACAACTTTAGGAAAAAAAATTCTATTGTCATTAAAAAAAAAGAAAAGACAAGAAAAGAAAGAAAAGGCCTTAAAGGTGATCTCTTCTCTACCTCTTCTTTCTCTCTGGGTGAATTTAGTAAAGGTCCATAAAAAAATACGAGGTGGTTGGGCAGTCCAAAGGTAGGAGATTTCTGCTGCAGCCTTATATGATGATTTTTTTAAAAAACATCAGGAAATTCATGCCAACTTTTTATATGGCCATTGTGTAGTTTTTCCTAGATTGTTTTCCAGTATGTTTTATTCTTTTAAGTTTTCTTTAAAGTATCCAAAGACAGATCAACCTTCACCTTGAGTTCTGGGAGCTAAATAGCTAATGTGTCTGAGAATGGATCTCTGGAGGAAGGCACACTTGATGCTATGCAGTTCACCTACCCTATTAGCAAACAGTGGTAAATGATTCCTCCCCTTCTCCCAACCCACTCCCACACTCTTAGAGGCTGGAGCTTAACAGGGAGGGAATACAGCTTTCTGCTCCTCTTGAAAATATTTTTCTGTAAATTTTAACTCACTATCAAATGGAATAGAATGAATGACTTGGAACTGAACTGAATCAGGTGAGAACAAATGTCTCCATATTATCAGAACTTCAGAGGAGTGATCCCCTGCAGGAAGTATGAGAGACTCAGGGTGACCTAATTGTGGCCTTCCAGTACCTGAAGGGAGCCTATAGGGAAAGACATTTTACAAAGGTGTGTAGAGACAGGAAAAGGGGGGATGGCTTCAAACTGATAGAGTAAGTTTAGATTATATATTAGGAAGAAATAATTTTCTGTGAGGGTGGTGAGGCCCTGATTGACCACAGGAGCTGTGGTTGCCTCAGCCCTGGAAGACTTCAAGGTCATATTGCGTGGGGCTTGAAGCAACCAGATCTAGTGAAAAGGTGCCCCTGCCTCTACAGCAGGAGGTTGAAAGAAGACAATCTTTAAGGTCACTTCCAACCCAAACCCCTGTATTATTCTATGAAGAGAGGCTGGAAGCGGTGGTGAGTGCTTGCTAGAGACTTCTTTTTACCCATCTGTACAATGGGAAGGAGAAAATCCATATGGCCAAGTCATCCTGGGACTCTTGCTTAAGCAACAGCCTTGCTTTGAGATCTGCAGGATAAAGCAATGGCAGCAACTGTGCTCATGCAAACAGCAAGTGAGGTCATGGTTCTGGATGAAGAGCCCTACAGGATCTAAGGCGAAGGCTTCTTTAAAACAGTAACAATATTACTAGCAATAACAGAAGAAAATAATTTCTAGTCTTCCTTTTAATTTCTACTTTGCTGTAGTCTGCAGAGCCTGATGTATTTAAAGGCCTCTTTTTAAGATGATAATTACAATTTTGTGCACATGCTTGCTCACGAGGTGGGTAGGCTGTTTCTCCTGTGAAATAAAAATGCTGATTTTTTTCCATCTCTTTTGTTAATGTTGTTTCCTGTGGCCTCACTCTCGTGGAAACCTGGGGGCTAACAACCAGCAAGAAGCTTCTCACCTGCCTCTTGGTTGGCTGGGATATATCTCCAAGGGTCTCCAAGCCAGCCTGGCTGGGTGGAAAAGCTGAGTTGGTTGATTGGTACTTGGATTAGAGGCACCTACAGGAGCCCAGGGGAGATCTTTGATGTTCAAATGCTAATGTAAATACCGACAGAGTTATTTCCAAAGCTCGCACAGTTCAATTCCTTTTTACATGCAGACCTAATTTCACAGGTCAGCCAACCCACCTCCGCTATTATCTGGATTTAGCGATTAATAGAGGATTTCAGTAGTTGACTGTGACAAATAGTGACTAGGGAAGGGAGAGGGGGGGAACTGTTCTAAAACAAGCAAGGTTTTTAACAGGTCCTTCTCCCTAAATCCATTATTTTTGCTCTGACACACAAACAATTGCAAACAAACCCAAACCCAAGAAAATCTCCCAACACAAAGAGTGAAATTCTCTATTTCTCTCTCCTTCCACTCCTGCCTTGCCCATGAGAGAGGAGTCACAGTGTGCAATATGTATTGTTTTTATGCCCTGTTGGGTCCTTTGTATCCAGTCTCCAGCTTTATATCTAACACTCATTCACACTTACCAGAGATGAGTATTGTCAGACAAAACTCTGGCACTAAAACTCCTGCTGCCTTCCTGGGCTGGCCAGACACAGAGGGAACAGCCGTGGGGGAGACTGGACCTCTGCCCCCACAAATACTCCATGCTCCCTGCCAAGAAAATGGCTTTCTGGAAAAGGACTGCCTACTAATAAAATGAACCTAAATCAGTAAGCAGTGATTAAGGATTGGGCTGTGCTTTTTGCTACTGTTACTTGAATACATATTTTTCTCTCAGGCTTTGGGGGAAAAAAAGAAAAGCTCCAAGTTATTTCAGGGAGTAGTTTCTTCCACATGAGATGAATAAGTGAGAAAAGCAATATTTGGAAAATATTACAATTAATATGTATTCTTATTCATGCATGCATACGTATACATACATACATATATATATACACATATATACATATAAATACATATATATATATACACATAAAAATACACACACACACACACAGACAGATATATATATATATATATATATACACACACACACACACACACACACATATACATATATAAAGGAATGGCAACCAGAATAGCCTTTTTAAATAAAACATCAGCCCAGGAATGCAAACTCTGTTTATATTGAACCTCTACTCTCTTTTTTTTTTTCCCTGATTCAATGTCATGCCTAGTGGAATAGCAATTCACAGAAAACATGGGATAAATCATTAGTTCCAGTTTATTCTACTTTTTATTTACAGCAAGGTTTTCTTTACCACTAAACAGAATTGATTGCTGGCATGGGACTATTTGATTATTAGTGTGGGACTACTTGGGTGCTCTGGTAGTCAGTGAGGGAAGGTGGTTTTTTGGGTGCAGAGGGATTGTGTAAAGGTTTAATCAGTGGTGTGGGAACTCATGTCTCTTTCTAATAGTTATTCTGTAGAGAATTCCAGATTCTGGAAACCTTTTACCCTTTATTTCCATTAATTTTTAATGCAAATCAGCAGAGGGTTTGTACATTAAAACCCCCCAAAACTGTTAGATTGTTATTTGCTTGCAAATAAAATCTGCTCACTTATTTGTTAATCATAGTGGTGATTTTATTTTGCTTCTCTGTGAGTGAGAGAAGAGAGTCAGGTTGCCAGTTGCACTTTGCATTTATGATTAGATTTCCTCACTGATCCTCTTGGGATTTCTAGTAAAGAAACAGGAGTGATTTACTTACTTTTATTTGTGCAGGTTTGGGGGTTTTCCTTGTTTTTTGTTTTTGTTTTTGTTTTTGTTTTTTTTAATACTATTCTAAAAATTTTAGGTTTTGCCCTCTCAAAATTTGCCAGAGACTTACAAAATAAAAAGCTACTTTTTGTTACCACTTAGAAATTTACATGGCAAACTCTGGTGAACTTTAGCTGTACGCTGATGACCCCTGTGCCTGCCAGCCAAGCAACTTGCTTCTTAAAGGGAATACATGGGCTGAGAAGCTCCAGAGTCAGCTGGAACCGGGAAATGCAGTGTCACAAGAAAAACAATTTGCATGAATCCCTCAAATATAAATAGACATATTGACATCTCTTGACCCAAGTCAAAATCTGAGAGTGGATTATTCTATTCTGGTTTTGTGCATGTTTCTTTTAGGGAAAATTAAAGTTGTTTTGTTATTTTGTTTGTGTAACCAAGAATCATCTTTCTTGGGTCTTGGTTTGCCTGTGTGGTACCGGAGTCCGACTCTGAAGCCCTGGCTCTGAGCACCCTTGTCCTGACCTGGCGTTTAGCAGCAGGATCATGTTACTAATGAGTGCATGTTTGAGCTCAAATAAAATAAATACATTTTACAAAACTCAGCCGAGTTTCAAATATTCAGGCAGCTGTCTCTGCCAGTCACCTGCCAGTTTATTGCTTCAAGTCTTTTTCTCTAACTTAAAATCCTCTTAGTCCCTGCTCAGAAACAAATGACTTTTGTTGTTCCTTTTTATTTTCTGCTTTGGCTGTACACACAACCCTTCTTGGAAATCTCTTCTTTCCCAAGTATGGTACTTTGGCACAAGAAGTAATTTGGCTTTTAAAAAAACCAACCACCTCACAACACTTCCAGTATTTCTGTCCCACTGGGGAAAAAAAAAACTGGATTCCTCAGTTGTTGAAGAACTGGCAGAACAATTCTGTTCATTAAAGAGAACACAGAGTTAAGGATTATGTGGTATTCCAAGACTTTTTAATATTTGGGTATATGTTGCAAAACCTTTCCCGGTATTTTTGGGGTGAAGAGAGCAAAAACATACTATTTTTTTCTTATAGGTTTTCTTTTTTCTTTTATTCTTTCTTCTGTTTAGTGATGAAAGTGTCTATATTGACAACACTGCTTTACATCCTGCCTCCTGAACATGGCACATTCTTTACTTCCACTGTCCTCCACTGTAGTAACTTCAGTTCCATTTCTGCTGAACAAATTGTTCTAATATATGTATGTATGTCTACTCATATAAATAAATACATTCCCTGCCCTCTGTAATTGCACGAGTAGCTTCCAAACTTGTTGAAACACAGGCTCGTTGTTAGCTTCCTGAATTGACTGTGAACAACTGTGTTTTCATGAGCCATTCTAAATCTTTATAATCAAACTGATGGTGGAGACAATGCTGCCATTGACCATGCTGAGCACTCGCTGAACTTTACAGACCATTTGAGTATGTCTTCCAGCCACGTTTCTCTGGTTTTGCCTTTTTAAGTTCCAGCAAGCACTTGTGTTTTTGTCAGTTTTATGATAATTCCCCCATGTCCTATTATTTATTTTTTTAGCTCTTCTCTGGGCTTCATCCAATGTCTCCATGTGTTCTTGTCAATGCAGTGTCCAGCACAGAATTGCAGGTACACTTAGAGTTTTGGCAGACAGAGCTTTTTAAAGCCAGTGGCAATTTCATGCATATACATCTGAAGGCATTATTTGACCCTCAAGGAAGCTCGTGGTTAGACATGGATAGCAAGCATTTGATTACCTGTGTGCACCTTTAATTAATTATATCAAGGTGCATATAATTAAAAATGAAGGGTCTGATTTGTCTGATTCACCGCTATGTAACTCCATTTCATGCTGGAATAATTGAAATGGGCGGGATTGTGCTCTGCTGAAAGTAATGTAGAAGGGTGGAAAGGTGTTTTCCTGTAAGTTTTGGTAGAGTGCGGGAGTCAAAGAGTCACAGTTTATGGGGAGGTTGTCTTTCATTGTGATCACCTCATCCCTGGTAGTGTTCAAGGTCAGACTGGATGGGGCATCAGTCTAATGGAGGGCGTCCCTGCCCCTGGCAGAGGGATTGGAACAAGGTGATCTTTAAGGTCCCTTCCAACCCAAATAATTCTATGGTTTTGTATATCTAACAAATCCACAGAATGAGCACACACACCAACACATCTATGTTTTCACCATTGATTAAACAGTTCCATGACCTTTTCAGCATGAGAAATAATTGTCAGTTTTAACTAAAAATAAATTGATCCCATTATTCAGTATGGAATATTCTGCCGATTTCAAAAGGGATGCTTATTAAAGAGGCCAGCTACTTTCTATCAGTGTCATGCACATGTAAGTAAGTAGGGCTGTTATATGGCATCTATGACAATGGCAGGACAAGTCATAAACACAAACATTCACACACAGCCAGGTCTCCAAAGCTCCTGTTTGCCAATTACAGTAATGCTGATGACATATCTAGTTTAACACACACAGCATTAAAATAGTCCCCCCTTTTCTAGGAAAATCTAATTACACCAAGCCCAAGCACTCAATCAAACCTGTTATTCTGTGGCTAAACAGCCCAGTGTTAATGCAATTTGAGGAGATCTAGGCCGTGACTGGGAACGTCATGTATTAACAATATCTAATGGGAGCTCCCGTAGGTAAATGAATATGCTAACAAGCAAGGTCGCTGCTAAATCTAATATCTTTAAGCTGTTTAATTCCAAACAGTCCCTTAATAAATCAATTGACCGGGAGAGCTGATGCCCCTATCAATTATTCAAGAGGGCAAATAAATATTTCAGATGATTTGATAGGAAGGCTAGTGCTGGTCTTATAGAAAGCTTTGCATTTCATTAGCCTCTTGCTAAAAGTTTTATAATGTGAGGAACAGTGGTGGTTTTTCCTAATCTAGAAACCCCAAGTGTGAGGAAGAAGAGACTGAGGTATCCTGCTTCAGCCACCTCATCTGCCAGGGACTTGATGACAGCTGAAATGGGAAGAGGTGGGAATAGGGTCAGGCTTCCTAGTGACAACTTCTCCAACCCAACAAATGACAAGAGGAAAAGCAGAACACACTTTCATTTCTAGGGAATCCAAAAGAAAAGCAACCTAAGGAAGCTCAGATTAGTGGTTAATATCACATGCCATGCTGCCTTTTGTAAATGAGAAAAGTCATTTGTGTTTGCATTGGATTATTTGTGTGTTTATGTTAACCCTGAGCCATGATTCAGGTTTGCCAAATGCAATTCCCTTGAAGGAAAAGCAGAGTTATTAAAAGAGGTGCTGCCTGTAATTGATCTGCATTAAGTGAAGCTTGCAAAGTGCTTGAGATACTTGGATGGAAGAAGCCAAGAGTGAAAATATTATTCTGTAAGAGTAAAGTATTATCATTGTATCTGAAAAATTGCTGATCATTGGAACATGTGGTTTATTATAAAATCAATAAAGATAAAGTTACAAGAGAAAGGCAGAGAAAATGTACCTGATGCTGGAGAACAAAGAAGAGGGAAGTCCCTGAGGAAGCATCTTATTTAAGCGTGTGTAAATTTGCTTGCCTCTATCCAATCCGTTTATACCACTAATACAGATTAAAAGTCAATGATTACTTACATAAGCATTTCAGTTTATGAAAAGAAACCCACATCATAAAAACATAATCTATTGTTCTGCAATACATCACTGCATCAGTACATGAATTGGTGTTTCCTGTGATGACAAGTCAGGGTCTACACTCCTGCCACAGCTCTCCCACCCAATGTATCTTTTCCACAGAGTCTCTGTAGCAGCAGAGTGAAAAAACAAGCTTGTGGTGTAAGTGTGTTGGCACAAAAGTCATCAACACTGAGCCTGAAGCCTCCCACTGAGTCTCAGTATGGAGAGCATAAAAAATGAGATTCTTGGAACAACAAGCAAGGAGGTCTCTGCCTGGCATGGTGCTCACAAAGGAGCTCAGGCTCCCCAGTCATTTTCTCCATGTGGCCTGGATTCATGCACTGATGAGGAAGGGAACTCAAATGATGCTCCCTCCAGAATTATAAATTGTATGAAACTCTCTGAAGGGTGATTTACAAAGATTTTCGCCCCACTAATGTAGGCCTGCTTAAGGGATTTTCTACAGTATTAGAGTTAAGATTTCCAGCTACAAAAACATTGTTGGTAGGAAGGTTGTTTAAAAATTAGATATAACACAAATTTTAAAATAATTTTGGATATATAAGAAAACACAAGACTTTCAGAGCTGGACTAGGAAAGCTTCTGACACTCCAGACTGGGTCCTCAGCAGAAATAGTCCAATTTACGCCTCCTCTAGAGCAGGCACTTGATTTCTTCTGCTTCTTCTCCCTAAATAGCAAGATCCATATAAAAATCACTGAATGAGGATCTTCTATGTTAGCAGTTTTACATTGCAAATTACTCAATGAGGTATGAAACAGACATCTCAGCTGCCCAAAATCATAATTTAAATGTTATGTTTGGTTTATTTCTGGCTTTGTGACTCAGTGGGGTAGATCCTCTCTATGGTATTGAAAGTAAAATCTGGCCAAGTTTAAAATCCAATTCACGATTTATTTCATTTAAGTCATCATTAGGTAACCTTTTCCTATAATTTGAAATACACATTATCATGTGCATGCTGAAGCTGACTGAGTCTGTGTGCCACGGAAACTTGCATGGCAAAGTAGGAAGGGGAATTATCCTTAATGTGGAAAATATAAAAGTAGTGTAGAATATTAAGAAACAGTGGAATTGTTTAGTGGGTGAAGAACTTGAATACTAAACACATTTTTATTTTAATTTGTTTCTACTTGTTAAAAACAAAAACAACTAAAAATGCCAAAAAATCTTTCAGGGACAAAATCTTTACTTGTATGGCTCTTTACATGTAAGGGTGGGTCTGTATTCCTGTTTTCAAAAGGGAACACCTTTTCAACCTTTCACGAAAGCTGTTTCTATTAGCGGGCACAACATTCACAGCAATTCCTTGGAAAAATAAAGGTAAAACTATATGGGAAATGGATGGAGGAGGATTTTCATTTTTTAAAATTTTCCATTAAGATAGAAACTGTCGAAACATTTACTTTAGTTTCTGTTCATGACAGGTCCTTGAGATTCAGTTATCCTTGGGGATCTCAAGGACAGTATTGGTGAGGATTTTATGAAAATGCTGATGCAGAAAACTATATGAACTTATTCCATTGAACTTCGGGTTCTGAATAAGGGATTGTGGAGTTAGTACATGACAATAGGGTTTAGTGATTATTAAAGTCTTCATATTTCTTTTACTCCATTAATTTTAGACTTCCATGAAGGACAGGGTCTGTTCTTGTGGGATTCTAGCTATGGACTATGCTGATTTGCCAGCAAAGCTTTTGCTATTATTGAGAGTTGTTTCGAAAATGTGACCCCTCACAGAAGTACATGGAGATGCTGTTGACGTCACTTTTGTCCTTTTGTTCCTTTTCTTAAAAAAAAAAAAGGTAGCAAAATATATAGATTATATAGAGAATAATAATGAGAAAGTGTTCATCTAACTCATTCACAAGGTTCTACCTGCCATTCCTTATGCTCAATGAGGATGTGAGGGCACTGTTAGGCATATGTGCATGTAAATTACCTCTAACTGCACATCTCTATTATAGGCAATTACACTAATGTGCTAGAATGATACATTTAGTGTCTTCAGAAGATAGAAGCTGGGTGGAGGGCAGACTGATTTGAAGATCAATCTGGATGAAACAAAGAATGGTATTTATTTGGCAGACCACTGGGGAGAGCTGGCTAAAACTGCAGAATGAGATAACATTAGCCATTTGATAAGTGAGGGTTGCAATTTAGGACCCTTATTTGCTTTTAATTTAGAAAAAAAAAAGTCTGTGGATTTCAAGCCTAAGATTGGGAGCTACTACTCTCTGTATAATGGGTATCTCAAGCAGTACAAATTGGCAACCAGGAAACGTGCCAGATATTTGAGGCTGGCCTATCCCGTCTATCCCTCTATTCAGGTGTCAAAATATGGGTTCTTGTGCTCAAAAATGAAGGAGGAGCCCCTGTACTGACTACCTGTGAGCAAGAAAAGGTGATGCCAGCATTGCCTGTGTAGTTGCCAGCAAAACTGTCTCTTTTTGGACATGGGGGACTCATTGTGCTTTCCTGACTGTGCCTTTACCACTTGACGTCTGAAATGCTCTTTGCTGGACAACTTCTGTTGACTAGAAAATAAAAACATCCAATTTCAAAACAATACTTTTTGCAGGCGTTTGTTCCATCCTGTCAGCTTTACAGCATTGTGCAGAATTTAGGCAATATTCAAATGTTATACTTAGAAGTTATGAGAGGGAAGTTCTCACTGCTGCAGCTGCTGGCAACATGGAGCTTTGAGGTGTGGAGAGAGAATGTCTACATTAAAGCACCAGCTG
The DNA here is from genome assembly GCF_047495875.1 of Pithys albifrons albifrons. Taxonomy (NCBI): domain Eukaryota; kingdom Metazoa; phylum Chordata; class Aves; order Passeriformes; family Thamnophilidae; genus Pithys; species Pithys albifrons. The sequence goes on along the minus strand of NC_092470.1, from coordinate 16,572,600 downwards.
CTCCCATGACTTTCCTGTCCACAGAACCACCAATGGGCCGCTTCAGCTCTTTGTTCAAGTCCTAGTCTTTCTTCTACTTTATCTTGGGAGGAAACAGAAGAAGGCTTAAGAGGTTACCTATGAGCATTATGTGACAGGTCAGGTGGTAACACTACCCAATATTAATATCATTGTATGAGTTTTCTGTTTTTATGGTTGTTTTACATGTGGCAGTTCTCACAAGAAGCTTGGGATAGAGGCTTTTCAGATAGTGGTTTCTATTTCAAATACATAAAATGAAGTTGGCAGTGACATAATAAAATATTATCTGCTAATAAGTCTTGATCAGAACAGCCTATGAAAGCAATTTCAATCCAAATCATAGAATGATTTGGATTTGAAGGGACCTTAAAGATACTGCAGTTCCAACACCCCTGCATGTGCAGGGATGCCACCTGCTAGTTTAGGCTGCTCAGAGTCCCATCCAACCTGTCCTTGAACATTTCCAGGGATAGGACATCAGTGAAAGAGTTCCAGTACCAAAAATAGGGTCTTATAGATGCATAGTGAAGTGAAGAAAAAGTAAATGGAAAATAAAGTAAGAAATCTGGTTGTCTTCTACCTCTGTATTACACCAAAACAATATTGCTGGTTTCCATAGCAGCTTAAAGAAATACTGGACACTACAACTTAACACAGGATGTCCTGCAAGTACTGTGATGGTCAGAAGTGATGATCATTATGAGGAGATGTTTATGTTGTTTATGATGATGATTCTGTGACTACTTGAGGGTCACAGAATTTGCCCACTTCAGAGAGACACTGGCCAGTGTGATGTTATAAGGACATAGTGCACAAGGCCCAAGATCAAATGCTGAAACAATAATGTATGTATTTGTGGGATGTGGAGTTAAAAAGAAAGTGTGGATAGAGGGAAAAGAAAGATAACTCTTTTCCTAATGTGAACAAGAGGCTAAGTATCTTTATGTGTTTTCTGAAGAACTTAGTAAAGTTTACACCAAGGACCAGCTTTTTACAGGGATTTGCTTTACATGTTACAGGCTGCTTTAAAGAGTTTTCTTGTTTTACATTTGGCTACACCATGAGGAGATTACTTCCTCATGCTTAATAAATGCAGGGGACAGATTTGTAGGGCCATGGATGTGCACACACACACGCATGCCTGCAACTCAGATGCCCTGCAGATAAGGGCAGTATTTTTGTTTACAAGGAGATATTACACTGGAAATCCTATTAGCAATCAGACAGTCTGCTGGCTGGATTTAATAAACTTCAGCCAAAGGAGTTATTCATGCTGGCATATTAACCCCCTAAAGGCTTAGTTTTACATTTTAAGTGCTCCCTTAACTTGTGGAGGGATGGATGCACTGTAGGCACAACATTTTGCCAATTAAAGTGTTTAAAATCAAGACAGAAATTCACGGAGACTCCAGAAAAGATTTATTGCATTTATATCTGCAGTGCAAGATGCTGATGCATCTTAAATAATGCCTCGTCATCATAAAATCTCCTCCCAGCCCTAATCTTAGTCCCATGGAATTTGGCACTGTGAGAAGTATGGAGGGACATGCCTCTTTTCTGGGGACCAAGGCTCTGATTTGGAAATGGGATATAAGCAGTGAGACTCCATCCCCTCGGCATCCTCCTATGTAAGACTTGCTGCAACATTGTATCTTAAAAAGACAACAAGCAGATGGAGAGGAGGGAAATAGGATGTAACATACACAAATTAAAAAGTCACAGATGTGGTAGGTGCATACCCTATTAGTTTTGTCCAGAGCTGGTTGAAAAATGCTAGGGGTAAAAATTCAAATGATTGGTGAAAAAAAAAAAGGTTTGAGATACGTAAAGTTTCTAACCTTCTTCTAGCTTTGCCTTGTGCTACTTTGTTCACCTTGAGACTGGGGATGTACACAGGTGAAAGTGAGAGTCTGGGGGAAGTAAACACTGTTATAAGAACTACAGTGTTTGAATGCATGAATCTCCAACATGTGAGACTTTTTAAGTCCCTGTGTTGATCATTTGTGCTCTTAGGTAACAACTTTGAAGGCCTGAAATCTGTAGTCAGATTTGAAATGTTTGTTATCCCCAGGTATTCATTAAACTAATTTAGGCTCTTGTTCGGAACAAGAAAATTTAGATCTGAATTTTGCTTTGGTCAAATGTTAACACAGGACCAGAGAATCCTGAAATTATACTTTTCAGCTTTTATTTGTCATGCAGTTTGAGCTATTAGCAGTGATTACACACACAGTTTATGACTCCTTCTCAGCTTATTTAAACTCAGCCCTCTCCTTGTCTGCATTTCTGTGTCTTTTCCTGAGGATGAATCATTCAGCACCACCACTCTGATTTTTGCTTTCCTTCACTCTCTGTGAACTGAGTATGTTTGACAAATTCTGATCCTTTCTCAAAATACCTGGCTTAGGTTTACAATATTATTTATTTTTATAGCCCAGAGTCCAGCAGGTGAAGAAAAGAATGAAGACAATTTGGTAAATAATGAACACACAGATGACATATTGTTTTGCTGCAATGAGGAATAAATGCACTTTATTAAGTGACCTTTCCTCTAGTGGCTGCCAAGAAATTGGAGATAATAAAGCTCTTACTTGCAGGGGATTTTAGTTGAGAAGGGGTATTCCTTGAAAAAAAAAAGAAAAGAAAAAAGGGCCATTTCTTTATTAAAACTTTGTTGCAGAAACATCAGTATCAACCAAAGTGTTTTATTGAGACTATTTATGTTGCAGCAGTTTTGTCTTTTTTAAATGTATTTATTTTTGTAAATCCACTGATTCATTTACTTTTGTGAATAAGAGTTTAATTCTCCACTCTGGTACTTTTCTGATTTGCAAATATTAATCCTGGGTCTTATTTTACTCTTCCACATCTTTCTGGAGGCAGAGCATGCTTGTTGGGAATGGAACCAGGGCTGGTGAGTGCCACCTGCCTGTGTTTAGGCATTGTTTCCATGTATGATCACAAGCAACTTAATCAGCTTTGCTTCTAAAGGGATTACTGTGACCAATGACCAACAGGAATCTGTCCACTGGTTTCAGTATATTACTGGTCTAATTCAAAGTGTCAGGGATGGCTGTGAGAGGACAAGGGACTCTGTGCATGTGTGGTGTGTGGGATAATGTTCACTGTGCATGAGGGTGAGGGAGATGCTGCAGCTTTGTGGTGGGTAACATCTACGAAGGAGTCAGCCCTCTTATAGGGTGTGTCCAGAGTGCACCATTCACACACACCTACAAACATGGTATGTTTGAGTGGTTCAAAGATTTTATATGGCAGGAAGGAGATTGAGCTCAAGACAAGGTACAGTTCCCTTAGATAGAGTTTTATTATCTTATAGAATCATGGAATCATAAAATGATTTGGGTTGGTTGGGACCTTAAAGATCATCTAGTTCCAACCCCTCTGCCATAGCAGGGACACCCCTCACTGGACCAGGTTACTCTAACTTGACCTTGAAGACTGCCTGGGATGGAGTACCCACAACCTCTCTGGGCAACCTGTTCCAGTGTCTCACTACTCTCACAGTGAAGAATTTCTCCCTAACATCTAATCTAAGTCTTCTCTCTTTCAGTTTGAAGTCATCCCCCCTTTTCTTACCACTACAGTTCTTGGTGAAGACTCTCTGTCTTCCTTGTAGGCCCCTTTCAGATACTGCTATGAGGTCTCCACTCAATCTTCTCTTCTCTTCTCCAGGTGAACAGCCTCAACTTTCTCTTGCCTGAGAAGACAAAAAGTACTTGGCCCAATAACTCTACAAATTCTCTTGGTATTGACAGAATAGATTATCGTTGTGCACCCTGTTTCTTTCCATACTTTTAAATTTAGGGGAATCTTCCAGTGGTACCTTCTGCCCATGAAACCTACACTGTGGTCTCACAAACATGAATCAACATGAGCTAGACATCTTCTCTCAGAGGGCCGAATATGTTCCTTAATGTTCATTTAAGGATGGACTAGACCACATAGCAGGTTCACCATCCATCAGTCAGTTCCCAGGGGAAGCCAAACTCCAAGCAGAAGATGTCCACGAGCCCTGCAGCCAATACCATGATGTTCTAATTGAGCATGGATTAGGGACACATCCTGCACTAGAAGCTGTGGTATGAACTCAAGCACTGACTGTGGGGATATATGTGTATTTTAAAGAATGTCATATCTCACCTTAAATATGTATGAATGGAAACGAGGTTAGCTACTGGTGAGGGAGACTGACAGTGGAACATGAGCCCACAAATTCATTTTAGAGATCATACCCGCCAAGTTACTAAAAGCATCAAGGAAGAGAAAAAGAAGCAGAGATATAAAATGCAAGTAGCACTTTTTAATAGATTTTTCTTCCTTTTCCCCAAAGGGTTCAGCTGCAGAGAAAGAGTGGAACATAATAATCCTTAGCATTTATATAGCACTTTACATTTCCAAAGCTCTGTACAAACATTAACTGATCAATCTTCACAACACCCCTGTGAATTAGGGATGTATGATTAACCCCATTTTACATTGGGGGAAACCATAACATTTCAGAGCCTGAAGTCCCCCACCCCTCAAGAGGTGCATGGTTCTTGCAGATCCCACTGATTTAAATAGGAGTCATCCTTGACACTTCTGAGCACCGGGCGCTTCACAACTGCCTCAGGGCTACATGGCCAGTCTGTGCCTCCTGCTCCAAAGGTCTGTCTTCTCTTCCTCTGTTGGACAGCCCAGGCTTTTGCACACCTTTGCCTTTCCATTTCCTTGGAGGAGTGATACAAGTGACTGGAATTTCAAGAAGGAAAACCTTACCTGGTTGGTGCGTCCTGCCCTTATCTTGACCCACAAGCCTTTTGTTATATTTTCTCTCCACTCTCCGGCTGAGGAGGGGAGTCATAGAGCATCTTTGGTGGGCATCTGTCCAGGGCCAACCCACCACAAAATGTGTATTCTTTTCCTTTTTTTTTTTTTTCTATTTTCCACATCCTGGAATGTGATTTAAGCTGCAACACAATCCTGTATCAAGTGAAAGCACACAAATACAATAATATATGTGCTACTTGATGCCTTTCTCCCCTTTCTTTTATCAATCTCTTCTTGATAATTTCCCATATTTTAGAGAAAATGACAGGTAGAGCAGAGGATTAATGCAAAAATGCAACTTTTTTTTTCTAATGCAGAAATAAATAGATGTCTTTAACATGAAATCTTGGTGTAAATTGTTGAATTGTATTAACTTTCTCATACTTAGTCTCCATCGCCTGAGCATGTGTTGTCTCTTCAAGCAGAGCTCTGCTTTTGCAGGAGATGGAACTGTGTGGCAATGCTCTCCTTTTGCTCTGCTCTCTCTTTTGCTTCTCAGCTTCAGAGTCCTGAGCCACAAGTGCTTCCACATTAATTCGCCTTGAGTGCTCATCAGGATAAAGCCAAAACTTTCATTCAGTGAGGATTCCTGATGGTGGCTAGAAGAGATATGTCTCCAAAGTTATGTCCTCTAGGCAGAGATGGTTTTCTATCACATGCAGAAGGATCATAACCAGCAAGGGAAAAGATTCTGCATCAACTGGTGTGGGCTGACCCTGACAAAGTTCCTGTAGAGAATGCAAATAAGAGTTAACACTGAAGATACCTGTTGTTTGCTCCAATATAGCCTTTCTCCCACCAAATATACATTTCTCCTTCAGGATATGGTGTCAGATACTTCAGAGATCATGTGAGTCACAGCCACTTGCTCTTCATCATCAATATTCCCTCCTTTATTTTCTTGAAGAATGTTGTATCTAGTTATGAAATGGGTTTCTCAGTCTCCTCCATGTAAAATAAGTCTTAAGAAGGAAGGTAAAGGGCTCTGAATAAGACTGATGGAGAAGAGAGATTTGGTAATTTAAAGAATTTCTTCAGATGTCATTGCTTTGGGTATTTTGTATATTTATTTATTTACCTGGAAAATACGGTGTTGCTGCAGCAATGGAAGGCTCCAGTCTGGATTGATACTCCCAGAAAAAAACCTGTTTCTTTTTCACTAGGGTGTGACCTGTGGCCTATTGCTTTTTATCTGTATTATTGAATCTTCTGTTTTAAGAGCTGTGCAAAACAGCTTTTCATTCTGAATGCTAATCAAAAGAGTGTGTTAATTAAATATACTTCTAATGAAACTAGTTTGAAATAAGACACGCAGACCACAGTCTGCCCCTTCTGAAGTTAATAAGAGATATTGAGGGACTGGATTTTTTTTTTTTTTAATGAGGGAGCTGCCCACTGATACAGAGATGAGCATGATTGTAATGAAGACTTCTAAAATAAGATCATCCACAGATCTCTGTTGTACCTGAGACTGGTGGAGTCTCTCCAGATTTGCACTGATGAAAGAGGAGCACTGCATTTGGTCCTCTACTACTTAAAAATATGTAGTTGCCCTTTAAGATGTAAATCTATTGAAATCCAACCTTAGACATTGCCAGGGTCACTCTGCTTATTACTTTATGACATTTCCAGATTAAAGGTGCAGTGAGGGCTCACATTAATTTGCTTTATGTTTGACTAGAAATGCTTCCCATCACTATTAGAGCACACTTTGAGCTCTCTTCATTTTAGAACGCTTGTCAGTCATTCGAGAATGATATGCCCTACGTCTGGGATGAATAAGCACATCATATATTAGGCAGAGGCTTTTCCTCTGGAGAGGCTCAAGAGAGCTGACAACTACTTCCTAGGAAGGTGAAAAACCTACCCATCCCAGCAGCTGAATGAAGGAGGAGTTGGTAAATAGTCTGCTAAAATGTTATTTGCTGAGGTGATTGAAAGCATTTAGGCAATTGTCCTGTGATGGCAATTTTTAGGACTCAGATCTGTGGAAATTGGAGGAAATGGGGAACAACACTTCCATGAGCATCTCTGTTCTGTAGGGAAAAAACCTTCCATGGAGAACTTGAAGTTTGGATGTGTCTGTGCAACCCAGCCCAGGTCCCAGGCAACAGAGAACCTTGTGTAGGCTTTTCTTTTCTATTTAGTTTTCCCAGAGTGCAAAATGAATTCTGTCATTTATTCCATGGATTTCCATCTTGAAATCTTTTCTTTTTTTTTTTTTTTTTTTTTAGGAGTTTTGAAGCTGCCTGCATGCTTCAAAAAGTGATGGTTGTATTATGATGGTAAAAATGATAGAATATCTCTTGTTTGCCAGGTGTCAGTGTGTTTCTGGGCAATCTCAAATATCCCAGCATGGGAAGTACTTGTACCTGAACTACCAACAGGCAGAACATCAGCCTAGAGGTTTGTTGATGCTGTTTCAAGGGGAGAGGATTTGGGTGGATATCACAACAAAGTTCCCTTTATGGCTCTTCAACCAAGTCACCTCTCAGTGCAGACCCATGGGTCACAAATCCTGAAAGAAACTTGAGGAGAAAAAGCAAAGACAGATATTTTGACATTTTGCTTTTGAACCTTTGGTGTTGTTTGAACTTGAAGCTCAAAGCCAGTTGCAAAAATAACACTCTCTAAAAACACACACTGATTCTGAGAGAGATGGGTGAAAACTGCTTTCCCCAGAATCCCCAAATTTTGGGTGCTGACATAGCAAAAGAGGCATAAACACCTTTACTTTCAAACCAAGGCCAGGAGAACTGTCTATGCACTTGATGTGTGTTGTGTATAAACATCTGGTGTTCCTGGCTAAGCAGTTTTGGAGGGTCAGGTGCTTCAGTTCCAAGTGATGAATTTTGAGCAGTCTATTAACTGTCCTTTTTTGGTTTTTGGCTTCTCGAAAAGTGTAATGTGAGGACAGTGAGTTCCTGACTGATCTCTGTGTCTGTCCATTACTAGTAGTGACTGTCCTGTATCCCACTCTACTCCCATTCATCCCCTCTCAAAGGTGTATCCAGCCCCTGAAGCTGCATATCTGTCGACCCAGCACTTTCATCTGCTCTCACTGCTATGTTCTCTGGTAAGTCTGTATTTCTTGTTCCATATGAAATTCTAAAACACATTACAAAGCAATGTAACCTGGTAAAAACTCACATTTTCACAGAGTGCAAAAGCTGCAGCAACCATTTGATTGGTGCATACCCACGTTTAGCTCTTAAGTGCTCCATTCTCTCTCTCTCCATCTTCAGTTTAATGTCCTTCCCTCAGTTACCCAGAATTAAATAGCTTAATATATAGCTTAATCCATCCTTGGGATTTTATCTTTTCTTATATTAACTTATCTATAGATGTTCTTGCAGGGATGGCATATGTTGGAGACAGTCATTTTTAAAGCCCTATGCAGCTGGTTTTTGTGTGAATGCAGCACCCTGCAACTCATGATTCCTCTTCACTACTAATTATTTCCTATGGCTTTTAATACTGCTCCGAGTCTTAGAATAGCTCTGAATGATGATAGACATATATTATTATTACAGGTTGTATTAAGCAGTCGTAGCTCAAGTTCTAATTACATTACCCTTCAGCCACGGCAGCAGTAACACTTGGTTTGGTTCTTGAGTTTCTAGGAATAATCTCCCCAGCAGTTCTTCGTCAGACTGCAAGGTCAGGGAGAAAGGAAATTCTCCTGCCCTTCTTTTTGTGTAGGAGCTGAGAGGATATATTGTAGAAAGGGACAAAACTGATCATGAATAGAGAGGATTAAAATGAGAGGCTCCATGCATTGCATATTAACAGGGGCATTGGCACATCATGCCTCTGCTCCAGGCAGTGTGGGCACCCTGGGAAGCGAGCACATGGTTGTGTGGGTGCATTTTAGGGTGCTTAAGTTATGGGGCTGGTCTTCTGAGGCCCAAGGAACATATGACTGAAGATTTTTAAATTCATCCAGTATAAAATCATTTAGGTTAGAAAAGACCTCTAAGATGAGCAAATTCAACTATTAATTCAGAACTGACAAGTACAGAAAAAGGAAACACAAAACAGCCTCACTTTCCCTACAGCACTTTCAACTCCAGTGACCTTTTCCATAAGCCTATGATTTTTAGATGGTTGCATAAAGTCCTATAGAGTGGGAATAATGTTGTGTGTGTCTCATTTTAATGTTTTTGACTCTGAAAAAACATCTGGTCCCTATGATCAGAGAGGAAAAGATAACATTTGAACCACATAAGCACAGAATCATGGAAAAGTTTGAGTTTGAAGGGATATTAGAAATCATCAAGTTCCAGTGACCACCACCACCATGGGCAGGGATGCCACACACTAGATCAGATTGCTCACGTCCCATTCAGCCTGGCCTTGAACACTTCCAGGATGGGATAAAAGATCTCAAAACCCGGAGTCAGTTAAAATGTATTTCCATTTTATTGTTCTTAGTCAGTGGGTGGCCAGGGTCATCATACTTAAATGGCTGTTAATAGCAATTCTGATTTGGACCTGTAACATGTTTATTGGTGTTCAGTAGTTGTTTATAAATCTTAACATAAATATTTCTATGATTTAAAAATGAAATAGAAATATGACAGACATTTTTCAAAAAATATTTGAAAAAGTTCCTGTGGTGTTGAAACGACATGTGCAGAACATAAGGACATGATTTGATTTTTTTAGTATTTGGTTATCCAAATGCTCAAGTAAATAAACGCCACAAGTAACAAGGGGACTATTTCTTTGTTCTCAATTGCCTTTATCTGATAATCTCAGGCAGTATAAATAACTAAGGATAGGTTTTATTATGTAATACTGCACAGCAATATAGTGTTGCTGGTTCTTTGGGACAGCAAGTCTCTCTCCACAGTCCCCAGAACATTTTGGCTACTCCTATAAACTTATTACAATGTATTTCTCTATAGTAGGCTTTTCTTACAGTGCCAGTAAAATCCAAGCACCTGATACTAGAATATCTCATTTATACAGCAAATTCCATCACTCAATGTATGAATTTTTACTTGTATATTTGTGTGCACCCCAGATAGCTTATATTTGCCATATATATCCATGAAAATCTATATATATATGGATTTAGCAATTAATGATTTGCAATTAAAAATCCAAAAATAATTATGACTTTTAGGGATTTTTAAAAAAATAATGTTTTATCAGCTTGAAAATAAATGAAGAGCATTTCCTCACTATGCTAATTAATTTCAGTGGACAAAAAGTGGGATCCTTCACTCCTCCTTCCATGTTGCTAATTCCATCCATCCCTCCCTCCCTCTCTCTCGCTCTCTCCCCTCAATTAAACGTATGAGAGTATGCCCTCCCCTTTTAGAAAGAAGCTTTTAGATTAATCATATTATCTTAAGGTTCCAAATCTCAATGCCTGCGTGACCTTTCTTCCGTTAGAATCCATTATCTTAAACTATCACAATAATCCTGGCTTTAGGGAGGGAGAGCGGGAAGCAGGAATCAAACCTAATAGATGGCAAATAAGATTAATCTATGATCTAAGTGCCGATTACACTTGGCCCTGCCCTTGAACACCCAGGTGTAACCTTGAAATTCACATCCGCTAAGACACTGCAATTGGATTGTGGGTCCCCAAAGGGCTGGAAGGGGCAGCTGGCCAAACTTTACCCATTATTCTCCAGTGAGATGTGAGCTGTCTCGGCCTGCAGCTCTCTTACTTGTGGAATTTGGCAGCGGCACAGCTGACTGTTTGTTTTGGGATGTTTAGCATTTTTTTCAGATAAAATAGTTATTTTCAGGTCCTTAATTTTTGTTTGTCAGAAGCAAGCAGCCAGGGAATGGGTGAACTTTTACCTGGACCTCACAAGAGGAGAAAGCTCTCTTTTCACAATCTGATAACTGCAGAAGAAAACAGAGATATTTTCTTTCTTTATAGGCTGACCTATGGACCCTGCCAAAAAAAATGTTCCATGTGAACTTGAGTTTGCAAGGCCCTTGTTTTCAGTCCCAAATACTCTGTGTTCTGAGAAAGGACATCTGTGATAAGATGGAAATTGGCACTGGTAAATCATGTACTATGGGTGAAGCGCACTCAGAAGAGGCAGACCCACAGGCAATTTTTCATCAAAGAACTTTTTAAAGCCATTATTAAAATAAGCATAATTTCCCCCCATTTCTGGCAGCTTCAAGAAACAGGACAGGATTGATTTGGATAATGCAGCTCAATATTTTTTTATTTTCTATTTATATGCAAGGCCAATTTCTCAGCTGGAATAAAACAGTGAGAGTTTGTTGACTTGCTTGAACCTTGCTGGAGACATGTTGGCTAGAAATGGCTGAGATGTTCAACTGGAACCATCTACCCTCTGTCAGCTCCATTTGGAGGCAAAAGACAAACATCACAGCAAAGGGGCAATATTTCTGTTTGTACCTGTCCTCACACCGCAATTCCCTGGTGGGACAATAATGCAAGAGACAGGGGATTATAAGTAATGTGCACTGTAGGAGAAGTCTAGTGGAAGATTTCCTGCCCATGGCAGGAGGATTGGAACTAGATGATCTGTAATGTCCCTTCCAAACCCAAACAGTCTACGATTGTATTTAAACATCAAGCACATCTGGTGGCTGGCTGACTCTAATGTGGTGCTTCAGTAATCCCAAAATTATAGGCGAGAGGAAGAAGAAACAGAGAGGCAACATCACGTGGATAACAGCTACCACAGTGATATCCTTACAGTGTCAAAAGTTGTCTGAAATTGCTGCAGCCCCCAACATCAAACCTTCCAGAGGGTTGAGAGCATCCTGACCTGCTAGGCTCTACCCGCCTCTAGGAGCCACATTTTAGGAGATACCTGAAGGATGCGATTCCCTCCAGGGAACTGCCGTGCACAAAGCGCTATTTTTTCTCTGCCTCTTCCCTTTCTTTGCCAGCCTATGAGTGTTGGCTCTCACAGCTATTTTAAAAGCTTTGCTGAGCTACTAATGCTGCAGGGACAGTATATAAATAGCATGACAGAGTTTGTCACCAGCTCCCTTGCCTGGACACTGGTCTGATGGGACCTGTGGATGCTATGTAGGTATGTAAATAAAACAGGAGATAACCTGACCTCAGTTTTATTTAATTTAAAGAGAAATCAATGGGGAGGGGGAAGTTACAAAATGGACTGGTCAAGTGGGCTTTGATCAAAAAGTAAATCTGCTCACACAGGTATTGATTAGCAACATCTTCTCTTTCTCAGTTCTCTTTGTGAGTACATGAATGCAGTGTTAAAGGTGCCTGCGGTCCCAGAATTGTTGTATTTTAAAAGTTTTATAGTTTCATGAAATTCTGGCATAGTAATCCACTCAGTTTGATGATCATTATAAATATAAATATGATATTCAATTTCTCCAAAATGCTTCACGAGGATTTTATTTTTATGGGCATATCTCTAAATGATCCTGTAAGCTCAGCTCCCAGTTGCAAGTTTTGCTCCCCTAAACATGAAGAAAATGAAGAGCTAAATACTATCCTGTGTCTATCAGTTGTTCCAGGCTGCAAACATCCACAAACTGATATCTGGGGTACTGTGGGACATGGGGTGCAAGGCAGAAGTTGCAGACACCTTTGGGGATGACAATGAGGTGCCAGGGGAATGCTCGGTCAAAATGATGACACCCAGAGCCAACCAGAGCTCACAAACTCTGTGTCTTCCATCTAGAGAGGGTTAACTCACACTTCCAGCAGGCAGCCTCATGCCATTAAGTCAGGGAGAGTAATGAAATTTCATTTAATTTGTCAGGAAGAAAGTGCTAATGTTAAAAGGCATTTAATAAAAAGGGGGAGATTCTTTGAAAGGAAGCCTTTAAGTAATTACTTCAAGTGTCTTAGGCCTACTCACCAGAATATTTACATTAGTGTCTCCCAGCGCCAAAGTGTAATTAAATTAGTGCAGCATTTACATTCCATCCTGGGTTTTTTTCAGAAGTGTGATTTTATTAACAATTCTCCAAAAAAGAAAAGCAAGCCTTGATCTAATCAAATCAGGTGTTAGTATTTTTTTAATGTTCTCACTGAGAAAACTACTGAGTAAACTGTCTTCGAGAAGGCAGGGAGAAGGGGGGAAAGAAAACTTGAGTTCCTGCCTTGGCACTGATGTGGAAAACTGTCCAACACTGTATAAACTGCAACACTTCCCTGGTAGAGCTTGTAGTGTGAGCCTGGCTGTTTGCAAAAACCACAGGGGTGCATATGTAAGAATAGGATGGAGAGGCAGTGGAGATGACATTGGATGGAAGAAATGAGATAGACCTGGGGAAGGTTCAACATCAGGTGACAGCAAACTGAAAAAAATTATAAAAAATCTGGTTTCCATATTTTCTACTAGAAAGTTGTCTTTTCTGGAAATATGCATGTAATAATCTACCAGGGGAAGACAACTTTTCCACCTTGAACTAAAGGGAATTTTCTTTGGCTTCATTATAAATATATTTTTAAAACAAATTTAAGGAAACAAAACAGAAATTCAATAGAGATAAAACATCTCTGGGATAGCCATTTTTCTGGGACAATAATGACTCAGGTTGTTGTACACAGTCACAGAATTGCCACTGCCAGCACCAGAGGACACTGGAACTGGATACCAAGAAAGAAAACCTATGCAATATGTTTTTTTCAAACAAAACAAAACAAAACTAAACTAAACTAAACTAAACTAAACTAAACTAAACTAAACTAAACTAAACTAAACTAAACTAAAACTAAGCAAAGTGAAACTAACTTTAAAAAAACCCCAAAACTATCATTTTGCAAATGTCAGAATGTTTTGGTGAAAGATGCATAGTTGCATAGTTGAGGTAGTTCACCATTACATGTCACTTTGGTCAAAATGAGAGAAAGTTGTTTCCGCCACAGAGGAATGAATATCTTTTAGTTGTTAAACTTCTGGAGCTCTGTAAGGGACACAAATTCAAAAACACACTAAGCAAAACAGTGATTTAAGCATTACTGTGTTTCTTCATTACCTAGAGAGAGGTTTCTTGACTGGTTTTATAGGACATGAAACTTTGCTAGATAGAAGTGAATTTTGAGTGATGATGAGAACAAATAAGTTGGAATACTTTTCAGAGTTGCATCAAAACACTGCCTATGGCTGTATGAAACTGAAACAAGTGTAACTGCTGCACAACTTTCACCTAGGACATAGGAGCTCCAGATTCAGGTTTTTGCTGGGTCTGCTTATCAGTAGGAACTTCAACCAAGGTCTCTATCAAAGTATTTACAGTAAGTGCCTAAAGAAGGCAGCGTTATGTGTCCTTTGCTTGTATTCACATAGTTATGTATCTTGTAAATGCTCTGGGTGGATGCTCTGGCTACTGATTTGCTAGGGATAATATAATTTTAAAAAGAATTGAAGGGTGAATATTCACCAGTAAGGAAGGTTTTGGTGTCTTCACTAGTAATTGATTTTCACCGCTTTCTGTTTGTCTGTAAGTGACTCTGAGAGATGCTCTAGCAGGAACAGGTCTCACTACATTGAAAGATTAACATGCACACACTATTACCTTTCTTCACCCTGTATTTAAAGAGTTTTCTGAAAACAAGACAAAATATTTGTGGCTGAGGAAAACTTCTTGCTCTTGCCACTACCTCTCTAAACATCTTCAGTGAGGGGTGCCTGGGGTTTGGCGCTAAATCAAAGGATTTTGTAGGATAACAACAACTGAGCTATTGGTAGGGGAAGAGCACACGTGTAACTCCATCCTAGGCACAATGGTTTCCTCTTCCAGTGGTAGAGTGGATACAAAAGGAAGCTAAACACTCAAAAATTCTAGCTAGGGGAATCCTAACTATCTGAGCTAGGGGAAACTGTCCAGTATGTCAATGAAATGTTGACAAGCTGACACTTTCAGAAGGAAAAGAGGAAAGAACTGTAAAAGCATTGCACTCTGCTTCTTCCTGCCAGTGCTGTGATGTTATTTACAACTTTCTAAGTTCTTTTGTATGCATCTGCCTGATTCAAAGCAGCATTTTTATTTTTTCCTGTGTTCCACAGGCTTTAAATCCTTTGAAGGATGACTGACTAAAGGTTGTGGTTGAAGCTGCTGTTTGAGCCATGACAAACACATTATACTCTCACAAAGAGCCACTGGTAGTGGCAAAGTCCATTTGGGACAGACTGGATGGTGCTGCCATGGCCAAGGACTGGTCTGGATGAGCTGAACTGGCTGTTCAATCAGGAGTCAAGAGGTTTAAAAACAGCATGGCTAAGAGGAAGGAAAGGAATTGAAAAGCATGTGAACATACAGATGGGCTTAGTCATGGAGATGAGGGATCTCTCAGGCTGCTTCATGTGTCCCAATGGATCTTTTTCCATTTAATTTGTTAGCAATCAAAAACCCACGCAACCACAATGCTATTGTTCTTGTCTGAAAGAACATCAGTCCCACCTCAATTTCTCACAACTATTTTTCAAATAATTGAGAAAATGGCAACACATGGTTTATTTTATTCTATTTTTGGATTTTCAGGTATTATGTTTCTGAGTATGGAACTTTTTTTTTGTGGACTAGCAAGCAAAACATGTAGTGTAACATGCTGGGATTGCCATCACCAACTCATGGTGTGCCTGCACTGTTCATCAGACCTGGTGCTATCAACATTGCTCTGTCAGAGAGTGCTGAATCTTGTCTCTATTTACATGGGGTTCAAACTGAGCACCCGATGTTTTTGGAAAGAACAAACACTTCATGCTGCAGCCATTTCAAGCACACATTTGTAAAGAGAAGCAGCACTCTGTTCCTGATTAGGGCAAAAATAAATCAATCCCACGAAAGGGCTCTACTTTCTGGAGTAAATGGAACTTGCTGAAGCCGAAAACTTCAGAAAAGTTGCACTTTTCCTGTAGATGCCTAAGCAGGAGCTAATCTCTTTCAGAGATCTGGTCCTGTCTCTTAACAACATGTTTTTTTATGGTAGAACAGCTGTTGTTGCTTCTGTTGTGATGATCTGGGTGAAAAGTTTGGTAACAGGGAGGGAGGCTTTAAAAAAAGCAAAAGGCAAAAAACCTCCAAAAAAATTCCTCCCCAAACCCACCCACTCAAAAAAAGCCCCAAAAAACAAAGCCACCCTTCTGCTCTGGCCTTCCAGAGACATAAAACTTCTAGAGCTTTTTAATGCAATTAAAACAAATGTTGACATTATTTGTAGTTAAATTACTGGCAAGGAAAATAACTAATGACCAAACCCCACATTTCTACCATTAAAAAAAAAAGAAAAAAAAAGAAGAAGAAGAAAGAAAATCCTAAAGGGAATGATTTGTAAGGATGTGGTTAAACCTATTTATACCCTGGGTTCTATTTGTTTTACAGCCAGCGGTGCACGAACAACATGAAAGGTTATCTTTGACAAGGTTTTAGCTATTATTTTCTTCCAGTGAAATGGTATTTCTTGAGAAAAAAAGGTCTTCAGAACAAAATAACAATAAATCCTGATTTAGATACATAAAGCTGCCATCGATATCACATAATATCAGTGTTCTTTCTCACTCGATACAGGCGTTTTTAAGATAAATGGTAAAACTGAACTGGAAATCCATCTGGCCAGCTGCCTGATCTAATGAATAACCCCACTTTGGCTCCTGCAATGTAAGCAGAAAGAGTTCTCTCCCGGCCGCTTTCGTCTGTCATGAATCTACAAGACAGCCGACATAATATCTGGGCGACAACAGCGTGCTAACAGTGCAGTGACTTCCATTTTCTTTGCTTTCTATTGATTTTCACTTAATAACTGGCGAAATACTAAACGTTCGCCCTGAGTACCTAATAAATCCTGCCTGAGCTTTTTATTGAGGAGAATTTAATAAAAACAACCATTGTGGCTGAGGGATTTTTCTTCTGGACAGAACATGGTGAGGGGTGGGTGGTATGTGTGGGGATGGGGGGAGAGACATTTGAATTTTCTAATTTTTTTTAAATTTTTTTTTACATATCTCTCCCTCCTTCTCCTTGCTGCCCTCTTCAGGACCCAAAATTATTTTTTCCAAGAGGACACCATTACTTTGCATTGTGTTTGTTTTCTCCTTGACCAGAAATGGCCACTGCATGCACATATTGCCACAAGACAGGGAAGAAGGACTTTAGCAGAAGGAAGGCGCTTCCATCACATCCATCCTACACACCCACACTTCTTCTTCAATCTGATTTCAATTCTGTTAATTGTTATGAAGGCTCCCTAATTGCCAAGTGCGAGGGCTGTCAGAATTCCACAGTAACACGCTTTTTATTGTCCCATTTTACAGCTATTTTATGTTTGACACTTGACATGCAGGCGTGAAGATCCCCTGTTGGATTGGTTGGCTACTGTAACAAAATGGCATTTTAAAGTTATACGAAGTGTTAAATCTGCATCCAGTTAGAAAGAAAACAAAACAAAACCCGGTGGTTTATAAGTTGACAATTAATCCTAATTGTTAGCTGGGGAAAAAAAATCCACTGGAAAAACAAAGTAAAAGGCCAAACCCCTTCTTCTCCAGATGTCCAGCAAGTGTGTATGTGTGTATTTATATGTCAATGCATATGTTATGTACAGTTTTCTGTACTGAAGATGAATCAGGAGAGACCAGGACACCACTCCTAAGTACATTGCATTATTTTCCTCTGCATAACCTCATGGAATGGCTCTCTTTCTTTGCCAATAAACTCAACAGAGTTCCTATTATACAAAGCTGCTCTTTTAAAGCATTTGACAGTTTTTATTTTAATTGACACAGAGGCAGTTTCAAAGTCATTGGGTTTAATGAACAATCATCTTAGCATTTGCCTGCTCAAATCCTCTTATTCCCAGCAGTTCACAATAAAGTTTATTCTAACGATTGAAATTAAAAAAGGAGAGAGAGGCAAGTAGAAATGTTGAGGAGCTTCTATAAAAATCTGCGAATCTCAAGTTTTGTGCAGTGCTGTTATGAAAACTACTCATCCATGGAAAGCAATAAGAGGTTTAATTACTCATTGGTAGTCCCTCTGCTGCTCCTGATGTGGTGTGTGGTGTTGCAGAGGCCTGGGAGAGTTAATTGAGGCATATGGGTGGAGTACAACTCTGGCAGCTCATCTGCTTTTTTCCCTTATTTTTGTGTGCCTCATTTCTCCTGAGAGGCAGAAGGCTCAACAGTTCAGCATGGAGAAGGATCCAGTAGATGACCCCAAACAGGATCACATGAACCTTGCAAGGGCAGAGGACACCTCCTGGTTGTCTGGCAAATCCACACTAACTCAATCCTAGAGTCAGCATGAGAATGAAACCTCTAAACTGCTGAAAAAAATTATCTGTTTTCAGGTTTGCTTTATTTTATCCAGTCTAGGTATTACTGGGCTCATGTGGCCCAAGGATTTAATGGCTCGTAATAGGCATAACATCAGTGACAGTGATGGCCTTCCCCTTCTGCATGTTATTACAGGGTAAAAGGAAGGACAGGATTACTGAACCTGAACATAACCTGGACTCATATTATAACCATAGGGAGTCAATATTCAAAGCCAGAAATTATTAAATTTTTTTGTTGTTTAGTGTCCGTTTTAGGACAGACTAATTCATGAACCACATTCATTGTATGACTTCATGTGACAACTCCATGAGAATAAGAAAGTACTAAAAGTTTCTGCTTTGGTTTATTAGGATATGTTAATGGCATTCAGCAGTTGGAAGTAAAATCGATGTTCCAGCAGGGTGTGATCAAATTGTTCTCCGTAGCTGACCAGCCAATCATTTGTCTACTACCTGTCATTACAGCTTGGAATCCTCTTTCTGAAACCAAAATCTTTTTACAGTTTTCACCAAATGGATAGAACAAGAAGAAATTTTATCACTATCTAAATGGAGTAATAGAATAACAGGAAATATTTGCATTCTGAATAGATTAGCTGGTCTTTTAAATATTTATTTGTGTCTATTTTCAAAGTCCCTGATCCTCTGAAATTTTCCAAACACTTCTGATTTGACAGACTGGGAAATCTGTCTGCTGCTCCAATTATACTTGAAAAGATACATATAAATGATTTGACAAGTCAAAAATTAGCAGCAAGTTCTATACCTAGCAAGATTTGGTGAGCAGCAGTTCATAATTCATGATACTTCAATCTAAAGTTCATGTAAATGCTGTGTGTGTGGGATCCTTTAATTGGTAAGCATAAAGGTGTATTGCCATTCACCTAATGTATTCTATTGCTCAACAAAAGGTTGTTGTAGTGAGCCCTGATTGTGACAAATGATTTACTATTAGGAACATTCTGTAATTATTGTTCGGTGGTACCACAGACCGATACATCATTAACATGATAGACGACCTTTTATATCAGCAAAAATAACTAAATTAATAAAAATGGCTTCATTCCAAACCCTGTCAGAAAGCCAATACTCGAAACAATCAAGTATCAGTGATACCTGAAAAGACCAGAGTTATATTTTTGTTAAGCAAATCTTATTGTTTGTGTAATAACATTGACGTGCTGCAGAATAGAGGGCCAGATTTTCAGCTGCTGTGAATCAATGATCTAATTAATTCTATTTATGTGGAGACACACCACTCCACATCTGTCAAGGGTATGATATGTAGGATTTTATTGTACTGCTAAAAGCACGATTGTAAATGAAGCAACAGAAAACTTTTTTTTTCCCTCTTCAAGAATTCTGGGAATTGTCGTAAGTGTACTCTGACATGCTGGTTCTTCTTCTGCTGGTACTGCTTCCAATTTCAAAGCCAGTGTGAGTCTCCTGAAGGAAATGCTTCCTCCAAATGTATATATCCATCATTTGAGTTCTGAGAGGCCAGAGTCCTACTTTTTAACCATTGAAGAATTTGGAAAACTATCTGAAGAATAATTTGTTTTCTACAAAAGAATCTAAGCTCAAGAACATGAATTTTGTGTTGCTTACTATGCCATATTCAAATTTTTTTTCCAAATATTTTGCAAAAGAGTGCAGTCTTATGATGGAAAATACTGAGGCACAACTTCTGGAGACAGTGTTGTTCTGCAAAATACGGATAACTTCGGGGTGATGCCATTTGTTGTCTCCACTTTATTTCATATCAATTCCAGATAATTTATATGAGGAAAATAACTATTTTTAGGGAAAGCTGTAGGTCCTCCAGGCTATCTCCCTTAGCCCACTAAGAAGTCAGAAGGGAGTAACAAACACAGGTATTGCTGCTTGTGGAAGGGTTGGAGATAGTGACTGAAGAGCACTTCTGCTCAGGAATTTCTTCATGTCTTCATTTCTAACATCTCCCATTCTTTGTATGCCTTCAGTATGGGGCAAGTCTGGTGTTAGAAAGATAGGAGGAAAAGCTATGTTGAGACTGATTCTGGAGCAATCTCTACAGAAAGCCATTACCATGTCTGAATGTACCACTCTGGAATATTTCTTGGTGTTTTTTGGTTTTATTTGGACCACTCCTATATCCATCATCTCTTTTCATCTTTTTTTTTCTCCCTTTCATTCTATCAAGCTGTTTATTTCCAAGATAACATACACACACAAAAAAAACATTAAAGGGGTGGATTGAACTCAGTTGGACAATTGTCAAGTGCTCCTCTCCCTCTTTTTTCCCCTCATTGTATTCAAGATCTTTTATCAGGGATTGTTGTGTGTTTAGGTGTTTCACACCTGGTTTTCCCAGTTGTCCATGCAGACACCATCGTGGTAAATATGACAAACAAATATTAGGTAGCTGGATCATAAAATATTGCATGATACCTGACTTAGTTTGCTTCACCATAATAAATTCTCAGGGTGTTATTCCAGGGACACATTGTGAAAGAAGAGCAAAAAACCAATTAATGTACAGGTCATTGTCTTCTAATAGGCAAAGAACAAGATTTTGGGACTTCACTCCTGGAGCAGCTGTGTTACTAACTCACTGTGTAACCTTCAGCAAATCCCTTTATTGCATCTCTGTAAAATACAGGTAATGAATTTATGTTTTGTAAAGTGCTGGGAGATCCACAGATGAAAAGCACTATATAAGCTAAGTGTTATTAATGTGATTCACTCAGTGAAATGAAATCTCTGTTGAGCAAAATACTGTTCCATAAAATTTGTATTTAAAGTTACATATTTTTCAGTACCATGAGAATGAAGGTTGTGTCACTTTTTCCAACATATAAACTATATTTAGCAATTTATTCCTTGGCTTCTCTCTAAGTAAAAGAAAACAGCTTGATGTTTAAAAATAACATTTTGTAGGCTTGACGTTCATAATTTGGACTAGAATACTTTTTAAACAATTATTTAAAAAGAATGAAAAATCTCTTTCTGTGCATATAGAATAAATTTTCATTCTTGCATGGGCCATATGTGTGAAGGTTAGCCATTTATCTTGAATAGTTATTTCAATTTCATATGAACATTGCTATAGAAAAATGTTAACCCTTTTTGTATTTTCTTTTAAGACATAACTTGTCTGTTACTTTTGCAGCCTATTAAACAGTGGGGCAGTGTTTGGATACTGGATGGTTCAATTTCATAGCAAAACCTTTTTTAACTGCTGAGATGGGTGAAGTTGCAAAAGGTTATACAAACCACATAAATGTAAGGAAGTATATTTGACTTCTGAAAACCTTTTGATTTTATTAACTGATATTGCCTTAAGCATCTTCAAGGAAATTGGTTCAAACATCTGAGTTTTAACCCAATTTTTTCTCTCTTTTTTTTTTTTAAAGGGAGAGATCATTCAGTGCTGATCTTTTCCAATAATTCATTTTTAAACATTTTATATATATATATAAAAGGCTTTTGGTTCACAGTGACTTCTGCCAAGAATACAACCCAGCTTTTTTGTATTGAATCATTTAATCAATTATCATTGTTACTGGAATCTAGGGAAGGAAGAAAAACCTTTTACAGAACTTCACCAAAAGACGTAACTAGTCAAGAAAAGATGAATCTGGATTCTGTCTTAGATGAAATGTTGATATGATTCTGATAAAAATTCCAAAATATCTATCTAAGAACTGTGCAAAAGACTCCTCATTTGTTTCTTTGGCTCCAACTTGTCATCACCATACCAAGAAACACCAAAGTCAGACTCAAAACTACCCTCTTATGAGGAGGTCAAACTAAATGGACACCTCAAGGTTCTTGAAAAAGCACTGAGGCGTTTACCAGCTATTTTTTTCTTTTTTTATACAACATCCAGCTCCTGATGAATACAATGCCCTAACTTATTGTGAACGTCTAGCTACTAGACATTAACTTCTCAAAAGGTCTGGAGGCTACAGTTACCTTGGGAAACCACAGCTCAGAACTGGGAATAGAACATCCAGAGAAATGTAAATGATTGAGGAGGTGAAGCAATGTTTTGTAAAGGAAAGCACACAAGATCTCCTGGAGAAATAGTCCTGTTTATAGTAAAGAAATGAAGGTGCTACTTTGAACTTTCTTTGTACAAAGCTGCTTTTAGTTCTGATGTCATATAATATAATAAAATACAATGGAATTAGACAGGTATCCAATTATTTCTAATCTCCAGCAAGCACAAGAAAAGGCAAGCCTTGTTATTTGTGCATTTCCTTGGAATGCTACATGAAGATACTAAGCAAATTGAATGAACTATTTCTATTTTTTAATAGGTCCTTGTTTTCCAGACTTTAGACTAAAATTCTTTTTCCACTTCTTCTAGATCAAGGCTAGACTTCTTCCTAGCAGTCATCAGTGACTCTTTGAAATTGTTTTCAAAGCCAAATGTTGGCTGAAACTATTTTTAGGCCCTGCCTTTGCTACCTTGGCCCTATCTGAAAGGAAGAAGTTTGCCCTTGAAAGAGAGTTAAACTACTATGATTCACCGACTTGGAAGAATTGCAGGATGCTGACTGCCTGAAGTGGTGCCTCCCACTGGACCAGTGCAAATTTCCTTCCTTGTTGTCTCACCAAGCCATTAAGAAGTTAGTCAATTCCCTGAGGATTACTTCCAAGGAATATCCAAAAAGGAAATACCCAGCCCTGGAAAGGTAATTTACCTAGACAGGATTTGAAATGCAAGGTTCTCAGCTGAGGGAGAAAGTCCTCTATGCCATCTGGCTATGGGAACACAACTTCACAGGCTTTTCATCCCTTGAGACAGCAACTGCAGATGGTCCACTGGGAGGTGTCATATAAAATCCAAAGTACTTGGACATCCATATATTATTACATCCAGCCTATTGGAGCCAGAAATCTGGCCTACCATTGTTCTTGGAAAAACAGTGGCAGAGTAGCATCCTCAGTCTGAGAACAGTTTGAATCTCATCTATGTGTGATGTCTCCCTAACCAAAGATATTTTTGACTTGGTGGAGGCACAAGTGGGAGGAAATGCCAGCTCTCTGTCCTTAGGGACTCACTGTAAGTTGTTTCCTTTGTTCTTCAGGAGCAGATCCCCAGCTGGTGTGGAATGGTATTTCAGAAGAGTTACTCTTGTGAGAAACCAGTCCCAGTTCCTGATGCACTGGTGGAGCCTATGAAACCAGTCTCCAGGCCAGAATATATTGTGCTCTACCTAAACACAGTGACATTACTTAAAATCCAAGGGGCTGGCAGGCTGGCAAAAGCTCCTTTGAAGGATGTCCAGCTAGTTAAAATGTTTATAAGACATTTTAATATTGTTTCCTTTTATGTATTCAAAGTCCACTTTACTCCTTAGAAAAATGCACTAGAAAGGAATAAGGGACTGAAGGGACCACATGAAAGTAGGTAAAAGTGACTTGGAATCTCTGGAATAGTTTCTTAGAGGCAAAAGCAATCTCACTCCTGTGCTTCTTGGCCTTCTTGGCATTTTTGTGAAAAAAAAAAAAAAAAAGACTGTAGGAAGGTACAGCACTAGGAGTAACAGAGATGTGACAGAACTAACCCCTTATGCAAATGAAAAATATTTTGCTGGGTAACAATGAACAGAGTTTTGGTCTTTAATCATGTTGGTTTTGGTCCATAGAAAGAATGCATTTTAAAATAGATTCCTGTTTGCACCACTTTGCTCCTGCCCCACTTTCTCAGCACTCAGCAGTTCAGGGAAAAATGCTGAAGGTATCTTCATTGAAAAAAGCCTAACAACCACAATCAAACCCCCAGTGTCTCTAGAATACTGGTGTACCCTGAAAACTGTAGGAAGATGTTTTCAACACCTGTTCAGTCCTTAGCCAGATGACTTTTTATTTCAAGGTCTGTGAATACTTACCTGCTTGCTTAATATGTTGAATTTTAAATGTGCAAAAAGATGTAGCAGGAAGAATTAGTGAAAGTTCCTTATCACAATCCTGCTTTTGAACCCTGAAAGTGAAGCTTTGGGATCAGATCAACAGATTTCTTTCTTTTCTTTCTTCCTTGTGTGCCTCCCTCTATTTCTTTTCCTCAGTTTCCCCTGGTATAAAAATCAAATTTGACTTGGACTTTAGACTTTACAGTGATCTACTTATGTACAGCGGTGCTTTATCCTACACTACAACTTCCAAGTAAAGAAATTCCTTCTCCATGATGGTCAAACTGGGCATGAGGGTGTGACTGCTTAGCTAGGGAGAAAGGACGACTACTTCCTTAGTCTGAACACTGAGATTTCATCCTTTCCACCATTCTCCTGACTCCAGGCTATTTGGCATATAAAGGTTTAAAGGACTGTTCCTTCCTTGGGTGCAACTCTGATATGGATATATAAATGCATCAGAATATTCTTAAGCCTGAAATGCACTTTTGACAGAACTTTAATTTTTGATGTTAGAGATTTATCTGTCTCTCAGAGCACAACAGGCCTCAGCCTTTCACAGCTCCAAGACATAGATGTCTGATTACTTAAGCTCTATTTGAAATTAAATTCCAGCCTCCAGGGGCATTTTGATAACAAATTCATTTAGGGAAGAAGTTTCTTTCACAGATACAAACACCCTCTAAAGCCATGCTCTGTGCCAATATAACCACAGAGAAAATTTTAGGGTACTTTCCCCACATTTCTCCTTCCTGTATTCTTTTGTATGGTTTGACTACCTGGTTCACCACTTCTTTTGGCAGGAACTACCCTCCTGCACTTGACTCAGCTTTATTGCACTTCCAAGTTTTCCTCAAGCTAAGCATGTCTGCATCACTATTCAAATCTACCTTTAAAGATGCCACCAGCCTGCCAGCACATCTGAGCTTCCTTTACCCTCTTAATCCTGCCTTGAATTCATAGCAGGGTCACCCTGATGACTGCTGCTTCTCTCATGTTCACTCATATTTTGGGAGAAGATAGGATTTAACAATCATGATGAAAGTGGAGCTTACAGAGTTGATACTGGCTGAATCCACATACCATCACCCAAACAAGCTCTGGGCAGGCTGAATTCTCAGGGTAGGGGACTAGGAGGGTGAAGGAGACCTTATGCGTAAGTGGTGGAGTTGGGCTGAGCTCTGACCCAAGGTGGTACTTGGTATATGTGCAAGGAGAGGGAATTTCCCAAACAATAGTGGTTTTGCTCCCTTACAGAGGGGAAGGTAAATAGAATTTTAAAAATAAGGCTGAGAGAAGTGAATAGCTTTCTGCTGGTTTTGGTTTCCCCCAGGAATCATTTCTGATCCTGTATTTTTATCTCTAAGAAATTCAGACCATATTTTCTTGCTGCTGTATTTCAGCCTTCATTTGATACCAGACTACAGTGGCTTATAACAGTGATCAAAATGAATGTTGAATTCCCAAGGACTTTACTGAGGTTGCTATATCCAACACTTAGAAAAGCACTTTGAAGAGGGGACTAAGGATTATTATTCCCACTTCATGGATACAGTGTCATATTATCACGGACATCAAGAGGAAGGATTGTCTCACACGTATTTCTTGTCCACAGTAAACCAAAGAGGTAGGTGGAAATCTCAAGATAAAGAATATTCCAGCAAACTTGCAGACTGCTTCTAGCAAAAAGATAAGCACTTCATCTTCTGTTGTTTGCCTCACCCTGATTTTTACCTTTATTTTCTCACACTAACTCCTCGTAGGGAGAATGAAAAGAGAGAACATTGTTGAAGGGCTTGCAGGAGTTTTGCTTGTAGCCAAATTCTGCTATCGACCACTTCTCTGGAAATCTTGTTTACAGGGACTGGATTTTAGGACCACATTTGCATTCAATGATAATGATTTTCTTTTAGTCCAGCTGGGATAACTGCAAAGATAGTGCCCAACTGCAACTCTGTTGAAGAGAGAGTGCAAAATAAATTGCACTTCTAAGATGAGTGGAGCAGTGGGAAGGCAAAATGCTCAAGAAAAATCCACACTGTTAGAGCCACAACAAGGGCCCTTGATTATCCAGGTTAAAATAACTCCTTGCCTGTGCCTTGTATGCAGTGTTATTATCACTTCCAAGTGAGGCACATTTTTTTTTTTTTTAGAAAAAGGTACCGCTTTAAAAAATAGCCTGGCTCTTTAGATAGAATTGAATGTTCTGTGACTTTAAATGAAAGCTCCACTGTTGTTGGGCAAATAAATTTAAACCACTTAACATGGCAGAGAAGGTCAGGCAAGCTTATTATAGTGATCATAGCGTTACAGCTATTGCGATTGACCGCTGCTCTTTGGAATCACCAATAATCAGAGGCCGCAAGCTGTGTTTGCAGAGAAAGGTCATCATTCATTTTTTTCGAAGCATTAATATCTTTTGTTTGTTTGGCTCAACATGAAACAGGAATCGATAGAGGTAATTCACAGAGCAATTAGCCCCTCATCTGTCAAACGGTGTCTGGGTGTATTTAACAAAAAGACCTTTGGAAAGGTTTAAAAAGGAGGAAAGTGCCTGTACAATCAACAATTTATATTTTCTACATGACACGTTGTGTATGTATCTGTTAAGAGAAGGGACCTTGGGACTAAAAAAATATACATAAAACATGCTGTAAATCTGTACTCAGACGTTAAAAACCCACAGTGAGACAAACTGTTAACTGACGTGGAGAAGTTTTCCATGCTGTTCTTAGCAAAGATAAAATTTTCTACCCGAGGCTCAGGGAAAAAGTTAGACAGCTGTTCAAAAACTTGTCAGATTAATTACATGAAAGGGAACGGACCAGCATATAAAACACAGGAGGGCAGACACAGAGGCAAAAGGTCTCTTGCAGCCCTGCTCCTACAGTTCATGGCACTGTAAGTCCTTTTTCCTCCCAAGAGGTTTTTCTTTATGGGGACACTTAGAGGAGTTAAGGAAAATAGAGAAAAAGTGCAGAAATCAGTAAGTTATTGCTCTGCTACACTTATGAAATCTTCGTATAAGCACTGGTAAACTCTCACATTTGAGAGACTAAACTGGGAGAGTACAGCTACAGCAGATCAAGGGCACTTCATTTCTGAATAAGAGTGTCTACCAGGGGATTTCACATGCCTTCAGATTTGGCTGCATAGTGCCTGTATTTGGAGGTAGAAGACTGGCAAGGAGCATATGGGCTGTTAAAAAGGGTGTATTTTAGACATATCATAAAAGGTTTGGAGGTCGTCCCAGAAGTTCAGATGCTTATTGCAGATAAAATTTGGCTATCTGAGCTGCTTAAGAATAAGGATCTGGATTTTATTAGATGAGTAATTGTAGGTTAAGCTTTCCTCATTCTTTTTGTCTCAGTGCTGAAATGTCACATCTTGTTAGAAAGTTTAGAGTGGGTAAAAATTAAGATCTCTTCCAAAGTCCAGGATTTTGCGTCCTAAAGCAAATTTGAATGTCCCATCAAAAAGCTTTCTGTGCTTTCATGTTCTCATGGATTTTTATATTTAATCCTGTGGCATCAATTTTATTTATTCATCTTTCTATCTATTTGTTTATTTATTTATCTTCAGGACTCAGAAAGTCCTGTGGAACCCACTCATTGATAACATTGATTTGCTTAATGGATGCCCATAGAATTTTGGATCTTTGGTGCTATAGACCTAAGCAGATGTTCATTACAGTAATTCAATTAATTTTAAGATGTCTCCAGCAGTAGAATCCAAATCAAAGTCTTCAGTTGTGGACAGAAGAGTGTTAAGCCCTGCTTGCTAACTATGTCATGTTCTCAGCATGTTCATCAGTGTCTCGGGTTAAAGACACCAAAAGGACTTGATGAAAAACCAAAAGAAAATGGTTCTTGAGCATTGTTAATACTTTAAAGATGTTTCAAGATTCCAGCTGCCTTCCTAAATCTAAAACTGACTCTCTCTCCATCAAGCTTCCAGTGATTTGTTTGTGTTCTTTTTTTAAACAGAAACACTGAAATTAACTGAATCATTTTATTTCATGGGTGGTCATTTTAATTTGCAGTAATCTGGGAAGATTTTTTTTGTGACCTCAGAAAGCTCATCATTAACAAAACTTTTATCATATATTCTGAAATTCAGATTAAAAATTCAAATGTTTATGATGTAGAAAATAACATGCTGTTCCAATCTGAAGAAAATATTGAGTTATAGATAGCAGTCAGGTTTTTTTATTTACAAGATTTTACTTACTTATCTTCCAAATTCCAAATATGAGTGAATGAAATAAAATCATAAATTAATTTTCCTATCCTGACCAGTTTCCTAATAAGTTGATCTCCATGTCACATCTCTAGTACTGTAACATTAATTCACAACTCTTTGGGTTGTTTCTCTGTTTCTTTCTTTTCCTTTTAGATATCTGCATAAGCTCCCAATGCCTGTTCTAGGCTTCTGCTGAGAAAATCTGTATTCAAAGCACTGCAAATTAAACAGTCAGTGAGAGGGTATAACTGTTATTTCACTAATTCTTAATGGTTTTTATTTAGGGTGCTGTGCAGACAATTTGGGAAACTTCTTAAAAACCAGCTTTCAATGTCTAGTCTGAGGGCATTCAGTGGTCTGTGAGGTTCTGGCAGGTTGTCTTCAAAGTTCTATTATCTTTGTGGTCGAAGTTCTTTTATCTTTTCAGTGTTTTTTTCAGTTAAATGTTTGATTAACTATGCTTGGTGGTTCATGACGAATTTGGAGTGGTGACAATGCTCTGTTTGCCCCCAAAGTGTGAGAATCAGTGCTCTAGAAGAGGATTATATTCTTCTCTCTTTTGATAATGTTGAGTTAAATCCTTGCAGGCTCTTCTGTGAATTTTCTCTGATTTTATGAATCTATTCTTAGATTTAGCTAGATGGATAGGCTGCTGGGGACTGTGCTACTCTGTTATTGTCACTTAGGTAGGATAGCCCATCAGCAAAACACCTCTTAAATATCAGTCCTGGCTAACATCCAGAGAAAACCAAGACATGCTATTGAACAACACTTAGGGCCAAATCTTTCTTCCTCCTCTGCCACCACTAAGCAGATTCGCTAAAGGTCCTGGCCTGTATTTAAAATAACATGGACTTAAAGAACTTGCTAGTGTTTCATCTTAGAAGACATTAAGTGTTAGAGGAAAAGCAAAAAAAAAATGTTGGCAGACTCCTCATCCAAGGAGTTCAAAGATAGTGTTGATACCTAAACGTCCAATCTATCCTTACACATCTGTTTGCCAGGCAACTTGTCTAAGGAGTTGGGCAGGCTTTTCAGAAGAGCCAATGGCAGCGAGGTGCCTGAGTACCATTTGTGCCTTTGAAAAATCTACCTTCTTGTCTACTGTGACATTTCCCTGAAAATTTACCATCAGTGGTAAGAATAAATGGTTTTGACAGTTACTCAACAACTGCAAACAATTAGAACCATCTAGATCTGCACTGACTCTACATGCCATGGCATTTAAAATCCTGGCAGTCAGTTTGTAAGCACTCCCACTGGTGAGCACAATCTCTGTATCAGTGAAACATTTCCAGGTAAGTCAGTTATGAATAATTACCATTCCAAACAAAGTTAAAAAAGGAGGTGGAGACCTTTGCGTCTTGCACAATAAAGCAAAAACATTGCATAGAAATTCAGCAAAAGCCAAAGAACCTCAAAAGCAAGAGACAAAGCTTATTTAGTGGATATACAGTAGTATTTTTACACATTGCAGCAAGTCAGAACTGGAAATGAATGAGTTCAGGGCATGCTGTCATTCAGAAAAGGAACAAAGCACTAATTGCTGTTTGGCATCACGTTTTTGTTTATATTTATGGCTGCCTTTCTTAAAAGCCTGACTTCCTATTCATGTGCAGGTTTCCTCAAACAGTTTTAAACTAAACAATCAAACTTTCATTCATGGATATAATCTAATAGGAAGGAGTTCTTCTGTGATGCTTTTTTTTTCTTATGCCCTTGATGAAGAAAATATTTCAAGCTAGCTTTACAAATTTTTTAGGGAAATAAAATCCCCTAGGATGGCAATTCTCAGGATTAACCCCCACTATGTCCTTACACAGGAGAAGGCAGCAGTTCCTTTTTGTGGTGACTTTGGCAGCTGCATCTTCTTAGCTGAGCGCAACATTTCTTGGAAAGGGAAGGGATATTTATCTCTGTTTTGCAAAGGGCCAGGGTACACCTGTTCTTTATCTCAAGGACCCATCCAAGGGTAACTTCAAGACTCATCTGGTTTTCCAGACTATTGACAAATATTCAAGCTTAGCCTCAGGAAGACTCAAGGGTGTTCTTTAAAGGGTATGTGCCCTGTTATACTGAACAAGCACTGCAGCTGGAAGTCAGCTTTAAGCCTTGTCTTGGACCACAGAGCATCCTACACTTACAAGTGCCTTCTGGAATGACTCATAAAATAACCAAAACTTTAAAAATGTCAATGCTTTGTCTTTGAAGGCAGTACACTCTGAAGGAAAGAGTTGACAAAGTGTAGAGATAGCAAAGGAGTTTGGCCCAGATGACATTGAAAACCCACAGCAGAAGCAGAAAATAAACCAAATTCCAAGGCACAGACAGTTGCCATGCTCCTCGTGGAAGTTCTGTAAATAAAATCTCTGTTGAAGCTGAAATATTTCTGCATATCATTTTATCTTAGAAATGGCCTATTTTATTGAAACATTTCCAGTTAGACTTGTTAACATCAGGCCAAGTCCTGAAATCCATTTTTCAGGCAAAAAGAACAACAAAATGTGGAATAGCTTCTACAGAGATCTCAACAAGCATCAGATGGAGAGACGTACCTTGAGCAAAGCTCAGCCCTGGATCAGGGGAAAGCCATGTTTGCTTCACTGATGCCATGTCATGTCTTTCACTCCTTCCATTGGTGTGGAAATGCTTATGCAGATTGCTCTCAGAACTACCACAGTGCTTTACAGAGGTTAGAACTGCTCTTTATCCAGATCAAACTTGGACCTGGGTATTGATGGATTTGTGAGACCCCTCATATAATGAGCTTTGGGACACAGTCAAATCCATGCAATAGAGAAGGAATTTTCAGAAAAGTGCCCTGTAAACCTATTTCAGCTGATTTTCAAAAGTGCCTGAGTGAACAACACTTCTTCAGAGATTTGTGAACACCTTTAAAAATTTCTGAAAACAATCAGGCTGAAATGAATAATAAAGTTCTTGTCGTAATAATCACAACAAGAAGGCCTGTCCAGTCTTCTTTTCCTTTGACCGAATGCCAGGACACTCCCTTGAACAAGTACAGTGTTTCTGGGTTACATTTATACCACCTGCAGTTGAATGCAATGAGAACTTGATTTGTTTTGTGTTTTCTTTTTGGTTTTTTGAAGTAAAGACCTGATAGAAGAAAGCTGTTCATTCACCTGCAGTTAACAGGCTTGTGTTTGAGAATCTGTCATCCTGCTGTCACTCATCTATATTATTAGCTACTTGTACCTCATGGATGGACCCTGTTTATATTGTTTCACCTGGTTCATCTTCTCAGGAAATATCATAAGATTCCAGTGCTCAACTGTTACTGAAGTATGGCCTGAATGTCACATTTGTGAGCAGAACTGGATTTCCAGTTCTTCCAATACTGTCATTAAATACTTTTTTGGCTCCATCTCCATCTTTGTCAGACTACTGGTTGTGCAGAGACTTGTTTATTACTTGCTGGAACCTACACAGAGATGTTTTCTGACACTCCTTCATGTACACACTGTCTCAATACCTTTCTCAAGCCTGCTGCTTCTCCTGTAGATATATTTACTTTGATATTTGATCTGTGCATTCCCTGTAGGAATCTTGAGGCAAATTGTTGTTTCACAACATTGACGATTGCCTTGAAGTGAAAACATACTTTGAGTGGGGAAGGAAACCTAGTCATAAGTTAAATGAAAGCAAAATTAGGGACCTGCTAATAAAATTAGATTTTCCCGACACTTTTAGTCAATGCAAAAATAATTGTGGGAATATAAAAGGGTTTTTATGGTCAATTATTCTTGTCTTAGTAAGTATCTATAATCATAACTGACTCTGAATAGGTAATAATCCTCAGTAGAGAGAAGGGAAACTTCCCTGCAGGACCATAAGGAAGGTAAAACGTTTTCACATGCATGAATAAAATATATTAATACTGAGATGGTGCCAGTGCTAAGGTCAGATGGTTAGACATCTTTTCTTCCCCACAAAATATACTATTCCACCTTATTGGACTTCTGACATCCAATTGATCTGCATTATTGCTCTTTGGCAAGTGTATGTGCACATAAATGTTTCAGATAATAGGTATTACAGTATTAGGTAAAAGCTTCCTTGAAGTCTCAAGCAATATCAAAGATGCATAAATTGTAGAACAGGAAAGATGAAGATGACACTGGAAAGCTTTGAATAAAATGTCATTTTGCGTTTAGAAAGACAACTGGAAAAGTTAAGACAAAAAGCAGGGAAAATGGTATCTCCTCATTTTTTCAGCAAATGCCCTTAAAGGTTTACAACTGACCTCTTAGCAGAAATGAGTTTTGCTTGGAATTCAGACACTGTTTACTGTCTGGGAAAGAGATGATGAGGGAAAAGCAACTGAAAAGTTTGATGACTTATGCATATTCAAAGGTAAAATTCTTTCCATCAGCAGTACAGCGGGAATGGGCTGTGCATATCATCTGGATGTGATCACGTTCATGTCCTTCACAGGGTCCTTCACTGAGAGAGGAATAAGGAGAACTTTTCTAGGGAGAATCCTGCTGGAATCTGAATCAAGTGACATCACTATCCCACACATCATGCCTGGGAAATCCAGATTACTCCTTGTAATGAAAGGGGAAAAGGAAGTGTGTTCTGTAAATAGGGAGCTTGAACCCACATTCTCTGGCTGCCACCCAGATGTCTCTCGGTACAAATGGGCTCATCTGATCTTTCCAGTCAATTTTATTCTGGAAAGTAGCCAGTGGGCCTAGTTCATGACCCAGTGATGTCATTATAATTCATTTTCGCTCACCACCAAGCCTTCTGAACTTTCCATTTTACAATGGGTCTTTTTAATAAAGAAGGCAGCCATGAATAGAATTCATAAGCACTTCTAATGATTTATAATCTCCTTTTTTTTATCTTTAAAATGGACAATCCTGCCTTCTCTGTCAAAACTGCTTAGAGAGGTTTATTTCCTCTGTCATAAAACACCGTATAGATTTTATAGGTAAAACGAATGCTATTGGCACCTATTTAAAAAGGGGAGCTCTTGTGAATATAAAAAGTCCTCTTCTGTTTCAGCAGCATAAAGTTACTGCAATAAAACGGTAGTTAGTGTATCAGTGGGTCTCTGCTCATGAAAAATGGGTGGAAGCTTTTCTTGGAATAACTGAAACTCTTCCCCATGGCCATCAGTGAGACATCTCATGGCACAGTATGTTTGTGCAGGAGAAGACCTGAACAGCTGTGGCGTGTGCAACCTGCAGCCTGTACCTGAACAAACAAGGCATTGCTGAACTTGGCTCCACTGCTCTCCTGAAGCCTTGCCTCATTGAACTTGTTTAACCCCTCCCAGCTAAAATAAACTTTCCTGAGATTACTTCACTTATCCTCGGCATGGATCTTTTCACCCCTGGGTTGTAGGAGCTGAGTGGATGATCAATGCATTTTCAGCCTGCACTGTAATTTAACTTGCTGTGTCTGACAGGAGATGTGGAATTGCTAAAGAGAGGCTTTACTTGTAATCTTCTTATCATCTTATCCTGGAGTGTTTGTGAAGGGGGAGGCCTTTCCAACAGAGACTCAGAGTTGAGGGTTAATGCTGAGAAAGAGAAATTGCCCTATGGTTCGTCTGACTCGGTGACCTGATAAAACATGCTCAGGACAGCTCATGAACTCTAGCCTCCAACTGCACACAGCACTCAGCCTTCCCTGCACTCACATCACTTGTCTTCCTTTCCTAAGCTCATTAGGAAAAGTCACTGGCTGTAAATATGACGGTGGGAAAAAAAGGAAATTTTTCCTCCCTTTGTCTCTTTCTTGTTCTCTTTCATTGCTCATGCTATTTCAGATCTTCTTGGCTGAACAATAATTAACACAAGACTTGTGTGATTAATGGAGATAAGATGAATGGCTCACTGGTACTAAGAACTGGAAGGAGGCAAGGATCAGTGGCATAAGGGGAAAAGGTGTAGGAAGGCACCTAAGATGTCCTAGAAAGAGAACCTAAGTCAGGAAATGGAAGGAATAGAAATAAGGACTAAAGCGAATAAAAGGAATGAAAAGAGGAGCAGAAATTGAGAGGAACCTGGAGGCAATGAAGGAAAATAAATACCCATGGGAAAGCGAAAAATGTGAAAACATTCAAGCATCTGGGTAAGGCTTAAGAATTGCTGGCTTCTAATTGGTGCTGTGCAATGGATTTGTTGCACAGGATTAGCCAAATGGATTCTTTGACCAGCAAGAAAAAGGAAGGGAATGATCCTGACAAGCTTCCATTACCATCTGTGAAGATCTTACCATTTCCTTTACTAGAAGTTGGATCAGGCTCTAGGAGAAGGCGTGTAAGAGGGGCCAGTAGGAGAAACTGCAGAGATGGCTAGTTAAAATGGAAAGGCAAGGAGAAGTGAGATTTTTGGGATTAATCAAGAAGGTAATGGGCAGCAGTGACAAGCCATGAAACCCAGTTTTTTTAACATAACATCCTACAGACAGAAGTGAAATGTCTTAAAGCTTTCACAGGCAGTCATACTGTAAAGTTGATAATCCTACAGAAGCACATGGAATTAATTAAAACTCCTTTAAAGGCCTATTAAGGGGAATTCTGACTTCTTTACTGTCTGAGTGCTGTTTCACACAGTTGTTATTGATTAGATTTGAGTTGTAAAGTGGTTTGTAAGAATTAGGGAAGGGCAAATGGTTTAGAAATATACACGGTGGGTGTTCAGATTGAAGCAGACCAAACTCAAATAGTTATGGCTACTGTATTATTAGATACTCCTCTTATTTGAGAAGGAACAAGGGGAAAAGCCTCCCTAGGGTAAGAAGTTTTCCAGTAAGTCTTTTCCTACATCCAAGAAATTTTTGGTAGAAGAGTGTAGTAAGATCTCATGTCTGGAGAGCTTTGTTGGCTCTGAGTTACATTCAATGCATGTGGCCCATCAAACTGTAGGTGCCTGTGATAGGAAATGTACTCCTCTGTGAGTCTAATTCTGATCCTAGTCTTGGTCTAGTTTTATTAGTACCAGATTTGATGTAGTCTTTACTCACAGTCCTCAGTGTGATGAGATCTTTAGGAAGAGGATTTTCATCTAAGTGGAGAAGAGGGAATCAAAGTCCAAGAAAAATATGCAGCTGTTTCTATTTGCATATTTCTATAAAATAAAATACAATAATATAATTAAAATAAAAAAAAATAGTAAGACTTTTGAAGTCTCTCCACTGCACCCAACTTGCCTTGTACAGATGCAGCCGCTTTCTTCCCTGTGCTTTTGTCTTCAAATGAGCTACAGAAATGTCTTCTCCAACTCTAAAATAAGCAGTTGTGAGTAACAAGTGTCATCAGTTACAACCCTTCTCCTTTCCTAACATAAAAAAATTAAGCACTTTTACTGGAGACTTGTTTTCCTTTTTTTCTATACCAGCAACCTGTGATTTTGCAAGGGGTGTTTTGAGTCAAGTCCAACTCACAGTGACAACAAACAACCTTCATGCATGATAAAAAAATCATGGAATTATCAGGGCTGGTTTTTTGTAGCTGATTTAGTAGCATTCTCCTCTACTCCTTTTTTAGAAATCTGTTCCAACAACTTTCTGATAATTTTTAGCCTAAGGGTAGACAAGGTTGGTCTACAGGCTTTTGTTACTGGGCCAATGTTGTCTCTTTGGTTATAGAACTTTCTGTGTTCATATCAGATTCTTCCTGGTGCATTTATATAGTGATTATACTCCATTCTCAGGCAGCATTTTGCTAGATTAAACAAGCCATATTCCCTTTGTCCTCTTTCAAGGTTGTTTCTCCATCAGTATTTGAAGTAAATAGAAAGAGATGTCCCCACACAACATTTTAAGTTCCTTACAGTGGGTGTAAATGTGCTGTCTCAAGGAAGAAGCCAGTCTGCTTTTCAATCTCTGAAAATATAGAGCAGATGCACTGGTTGTTTTATGGGGCAAGATTTTGTAATCAAGCTTGGGTGGTGCCCAGCATTAAACTTCATCTTTAACTTTAGTATACCGAGTTATATACAAATATAAAATCAGAGGCAGAGGGATGGAGAAGCTGACCTCCTTATGACTTTAAGGAAGAAGTAAATTTGGAGTAGTGGGAAATACCATGATCTGTCAGTCTAATTACCAGCCCACACTTCTCTGTGTGTTTCAGCCATCACTATCGGCTGCAATCCATCTTGTACCATGACCCCACTCTTGTTATCACTCAAGGACTTGAGTATCGGGATACTCAGAGAACTTTTCTCTTTCTGGCTTCCCATGACAAGAGCTGTTCTTTTCTTCCCCCTCTTCTATCATATTTCACAGAAGATCCTTAAATACATCTAGAGTTTGCAAAGCTACCAGTTTTTTGCTTTACAAGTATTTATGTTGCAAACAAAAAAACCTGATGCTAAAATCTCACCATTCCTGTTGGTGAAAACTGAAATAATTGCTCAGAGGAAGAAACTGTGAATTTTCACAGCTTTATTCTGGGACTGAATTTTGGCCATTTTTGCAGTATATGTTTTTTATGAGTGTGCCTGCATTCAGAAGGCTTGGAGGAAGCACACCTCTTATTTAACAGAAGGTAATGAAAAAGATGTGAACAAAATAACCAAAATCACTTTAATTTTCACAAAGCTGATTATTTTGACTTCTTCCTGTTTGTGAAGAGAATACAACTTGAAAACTTGGCTTGGTGGACTCTTGGTACTGGAGTCATTAGCGTCTAAC
The DNA here is from genome assembly GCF_047495875.1 of Pithys albifrons albifrons. Lineage (NCBI taxonomy): Eukaryota > Metazoa > Chordata > Aves > Passeriformes > Thamnophilidae > Pithys > Pithys albifrons. Next base: position 16,535,664 of record NC_092470.1, on the reverse strand, counting down.
CACTGTCTTTGACATCACTACAAGTAAAACTCTCTATTTATCTAGTTACCTACTTCCTTGTAAAAGTTATCTATTACTAACTGCACCACTCTTAGAGAAATGCCTTGATAGCCTTGAGAGAAAAGCACTGAGTGAACACAACTATTGGAAGTTAATTTTCTGCCAGGCCATCTACCTCCTTTATAACTATCCCATGCCTTTCAACTGAAAGATTTTTTCCATGGACTTCAATAGTAGGCCCCAAGTTGTCCCAGATGACCAAGCAATTCCCACTTTCTTATGGCTTTAATGTTCTGGGGGTCAGGGATTTTTTAAGCTTTTTTTGTTTCTTACTTTACATTTGGGACTATGAAAGGGACTTAATTTAAAGACAAGTTAGAATTAAAAATCATATTTTCTATAGCACTTTTGGTTACTCCTCATTTAAGAGGAAAATGGAAACTTCCCCCTGCAGGAGAACAGTCTGGTAGCATTGTCAGATAACAGTAGAATTCCAAGACAAAATCACCCAAAGAAGGAACCACAAAATTAATCAAATCTGGCGCATTAAGGAGCACTTGCTTGACATTTGCTGCTCCTGTCAGGCGTAATAGAGAGATTTTTACCTGTATTTGCCTATTCAACATATCAACCCTTCAGCCAATTTTGGAAATTATTTCTGATTTATGGCTCTCATTCTGGTGAGTGTCGCCTCAACCTGTCAATTATTCCAGCAAAGCAAATGCTAAGTGAATCCTATCTGGGCAAAATTAATAAAGGAAACCTTTACTTTAAAAAACCTGAAGACACAGGCTTATGGAAGGGATAATTCAGCCAAGGTTTAACTCAATTGCTGCTCCTGATATTTTCCAGTGACATGGGGAAGATGCTAGAGAAAAATAATACAAAGGACAAGGAGTCTGGTGTGGGGACCGTTGTTTTTTTAACTCTTCCTCTGTTGAGCTGGTCAAGTTGCCTTCTGTCCCCTTATCCTGAGTATTTGTTGGCTCTGTATAGTATCTTTAAGTCACTTGGAAATGCATAAACCCTCCTATTTGCTGTCAGCCCCATCCAAAGAACACTCAACGCAGAGTAAAGAGCTGTGACCAGTTTTCATGATGTGTTTGCTGTTGCCTTTCCATCCCACAGAAATAATTGTAGACAAGCTATAGGGAGAAGCACTGTCAGATTCTCATTCTCTCTCCTCACGCCTGTTTGCATTGCCAAAACCACATTAATGATTTTCAGGGAACCATAGGGATTAGCCAGGATATAACAGATCAAGATATGCTATGGTGACTTCCTGAGTTTTAATCGTTAACACCTTGTTGTACAAATGCCACATGGGCAAGAAAGCTTTTGTGAAGGTCTACCATACTGCCCATGGCAGATAGTACCTGGACATTCCTGGCTGTATGGTGCTTAGATTTTGTATCTGAATGAGTTTAGAGACATTGAGCTATTAGGGAAATTCTTTACTATTATTTGGAAAATATCAAAAAGTTTTAGCCAGTCATTCAAATGACTATTCCATTTAATCGATCATTTTCCTCCTGAGTTTGTGCTTGCAGGACTACTTTGACAGAGTGACAAACCTTAAAAAAACCTTTTCCTGATCTCATGGGAAATATTAAACCAGGTTCAAAGGAGATACAAGGCCTTATCCCAGTTGCAAAAGTTTAATTCATCTCTTTGGTGAGTGATAATAGTGACATGTGAAGAACACCTAACAATTGTATTGTTGGTGTCCAGTCTTGACTTTTACTTGGATTAAATCATCACCTCCTGTGCTGCTTAGTATTCTTTTGATTTGCATTCTCTCTATGATCCTTTTAGACACTTTTACCAAACGTGTTATAATACCATTGAAAAAAAATATTGCCATGATTGCACACTGAAACAACAATGTGGCTGATTCTTTATCTTTCCATGAGGATGGCTTTGTCCTTTATGTTATGGATCTGAATACAAGAAGAATCAAACAGCTAATATTTTTTCTAGAGCTTTTTGAATCAGAAAACTGTTGTGAAATTGTGCCTGAAAAAGTTGATGTTCTACTGCATATAATTTTATAAACTTCATTGCCAATGTAATGTCAGTGAAACGACATTTTTTATCAAAGAGAATAGTAGTGAGGTATTAACATTTAAGGAGTTGGGTTTTTTTTTGTTTCTGCATGCCCACCCCCTGCCCTGCCAAAATAGAAACCTTGAATCAGAAAATTTATAAAAGGAAAAAATTATACATACACACACACACACACACACACACACATTTATACACATAGATATATATGTATATGCACTTTTTACTACATTTTCACTTCATAGTTTCATATAACTCCTTTCTTAACAGCAAATCTTGCTTATTCACTGCTACGTGAAACAGATTACCAAAGGTGTCAGTCTCTGGGCCAGGCCGACTCCAATGAACTTCTTGTTCTTTCAGGGCTGAGTCTGACTTTGTGACCTTCAGACGTGGGTGTTAGATCTATACTATCAGACCTTTTTGACCTTTCGGAAGCCTGTGAAAGAACCTAGATGGCCTGAGACCCAGAAGTGTTAAAAAACAGCAATACAAACTGAATTTTCATAGGAGTTGGGACAGTTGAGGACTTTCTCTACTCAGACTGAAGATGTTCCTGATCTATGTGAAGATAGATTGTGTTTCCTTTTATTTGATCTGTTCATCAGGTCAAATTACCTTTGCATAATAAAGAACATTTAATTCCTTCACTTCAGGATGAGAAATACCTCATATTCAGATACCAGTGAGTAAGAATTCACACAAACCTAGAGAAAAAAAAAAGAAAAACTTGCTCTAGTTTCATTTCTCACCAAGAAAGCACTAACTATTCAACTGATCCATCTGCCTGGGAGAAGACTTCATGTAGTTCTCCTTGCATGACAGAATCCTTATGTCACTCTATTTGGATCAATAATTTCTCCTTTCTGCATGAGCAAGGCCCCCTGAAGAGTGTGGTTCAAGTCAACCAGGTCCTGCCACAATACTAAACTGAGTGTCTATGCATCTGAGTGTTTATACTGTGTCCATCTGGGTTAGGAATTTCTTATTTGAGGCCTGGCCATGTCACAATTGCGTCATCTCCCTTGAAGGGAGGAGGGAAAAAAAGAAGTCTGGTTGGGTGTCAGAAATCTATATAATTAAAAGGCAAGAGTTCAGTGTTCAATGACACAATGGTGAAATACCCTGGTTTTCTACAGCCTCGGGCTACTGAACCACAAATAAATCCCATTTTAATGAAAGAAATCTTATTTTGTCTACAAAAATCTGAAAGTCCAGGAACATAATGGGTGCATAGAGAAACCTCACATCATCTTGGCTGTGCAGGGGTTTGCCTGCACACCCTCATATAATTATATACAGACTGCTTATGCACCTTTATCACAGGCAGCTGGAGAGAAATGAGCAACAGTTCCACAGTCAAAGGGAGTCAAGGACCACAGGCTGTACATTTTTATGTGACTGTTACTCTGAAAAACCTCCTTTAATTTTCCATTCTTTCATTTTAACAAAAGCTTGAACACTTCTCCATTGATTTGCCTATTCCACGGAGAGACAGACAGAGAGAGGGAGTGAGGAAGTGAGGGTGGGCGTTGATTTCCAATATTATGCAAAACATTTGGTTTCATGAAGAAAGCTGGAAAAGGGAATGAAAAAAAAACCCTTTAGGAAAATAGTTTTCCATTGAAATCAGTGTATAAAGTAGGTCCCATTGGGAATATGTTTTCTCAAAGCTAAATTTTTAAACTCTTTCTACACTTCCCATGCCACTTGTCAGCAGAGAAATGAAAGGGAAAAAATAACCCTTGGGGTTTCACAGCTTTGCACATTGAAGAAATGAGGGATCACTCATTGGTTATCAGAATTCAGCATTTCTTGTAGAGGAAGAATCTGGCATCTCTCAGACTGTTTCACACTTGTGGACATAGTGACTGGAAAGATTAATTTATTGTGGCATTACTTCTGCAGTTTCGTGTTGATTTATTTTTCTACACTTTTATTAGAAGCCAATAGAGGAAATCCTCTTATATGCCATGTGTGTGTGATTTTGCACATATCAAAGTCATGCAGTTGATTATCTGCAGCATAACAGAAGCCACCCTGCTTGGGCCAAAGTGGAGGACTCTGGCCACCAAGACAATGGTAGCAATACGAAAACATTAACTCAGACTACTAGACTGGCACAGGCCAGCCACTCCAAAAGTGCTGGATTTTAGTATGAGTCAAACTAAAATAAAGAAATAGCTCTAGGGAAGATGGGAAACAATGCTGCTTGAACATCACACAACTCCTCAGAGAGAGAAGTTTACAGTTCTCATTGTTAAACTTGACAGGCATCTTTTCTAAAGCCAAAAATTTAATACAATGCTAACAGTCTCTAAGTAGAAGGCTCCTCCCTGGCATGAAAACACCCACTGTTATTACTATCACCTTTGCAAACATGTCAATTGCTGTGCAAGAAGGTTGTACAAAATCAGGCAGTCATTCCATGCAGAAGTAAATAATTCCTGAAACATCAAGGAATGGGCAGGTGAGTATTCACAGCACCTATAAGAGTATTTTGCTTTGTATTAATTTTTGAAAATCCCTTTGGAATCAGGTTTTTTGGCTTTGACCAAATCTTCCAGCTCTCAGTCTAACCACAAATTTTGCACAATTTCCTCTCAAGTTATAAATGAGGCAAATCTCTCTCATAACATGGCCCAGATTTGTGGACAGACTTGCTCAACATATTTTGAGAATTCTTTTCCCAAATATGTGTCTTCATGGACTGAAATTCATAGCTGATACATCAGCATGACCGGATATGATCTATCATTAACAGCTATGATAAGACATTTCTATTATTCTATTGAATATTGTGGTGAAACCAGTACTTTGTTCCCTATTTTCCTCTCAGGTTATTTCTCTTTTCTTTATTTTCTCTGTCAGAGGACTCTATTTCTCTATATTTGTGTGTAAGAATAGAAAAATCAAAATGTTAATATTAAAATAAAGTATTAGAAACAATGGAATTTACTTGGGGGGGAGAATTGCATAATTTTTTCTATATGGACAAAAATGGAAGAACCTTATGTAACAACTGTCAATTACCATGCATTATATTGGCACCTAGTTACTGAGGAGTTTTGGTGACCTTTCCTCTCTCTGGACAATGCTGAGGAATGTTGCAAGAGATGTTACAAACAAATAGATGCTACTGACATATCATCATAATGGAGAAATAAATTTGTCCATCATGAAAGAAAAAAATGACTGTATTATTGACTGGTCTCAATTATTGCTCCAAAAGTGTGAAAGCATGGGAAAAAATTCTATCCTTTTACTTGTAACAAGTGCCTTTGAGTAGACAGTAATACAGAGTTTCATGTTATCCCATTTCATAGGTTGTTTTAGAGACAGTGGTGGTGAAGAGAGAATCCAGTTCATCTTGGGACCACTGCATGTGCCCTTGATTTATCAGTAAGTGCAAGGTCTGCGTTGAAGTGCATCATTCTGTTCCAGCATCATGGTAGTGGCTGACAGAACTTCAGTGTTTGCCTTTGGAATTGATGCTTTATTAAAGGAATGAGTAGGTCAGCCTGGATACATATTTTATGTATCTAGTCACACATATTCCCTGAGACTTTATCCTGTGCAGCCAGAGCCAATCTTGGGACAAAATGCTGCCTTGAGATTCTTGCAAGCAGTTCCCAGGGAGGGTAGACAGGCTTGTGTCCCTGAAAAACTTTGGCTTATAATATGCATCACTGAATTCAGTAAAGCTCCACTTAGAGTGGAAGAACACAAGCAGACCATGTTTCAACTTGAAACAGTGTGAAAATAGCAATTCCTTTTATGTGGGATGCCTGCCTTGAGTGACACTTGCTGGTGAGGAAAGCTATGGGCCATACTGTACGGAGATTTTGCTCTACAACACTAAAGTTAGTTGAGAAACTTTTCTGCTTTCCCTCCAAAATGTGTGTGAAAGAATTGGAGCTTCCTGCCTGCTATAAGCCAGGAGGAATGGAGAGCAGGTATTTATTCACATGTTACTCAGCTGCCTGTTTGAGAATAGGGGGGCCATGTTTTCATAGACCATGTTTCATAGGCAGCATGTGTTCAATAAAAACGTTTGTACACTTGCCAGAAATCAGGCTGCCAGAGTGATTTTCATGGATTGTGTCAGCAAATGTTATTAGCAAATTGTGTAGTTAACCTGGTGTAAGACTTTTATTACTGCTGGGTATACTTACATATCAAAAAGCTTCAGATCCCCGCCCACTCTAAGCCTTCGGCAAAGAGAATCTGTAGGTTTTTTTAAGAGACCGTGTTTACAGCTAACTAGTATTGTTCCTAATCCTGTAAAGTCTATGTGGGAGAGAACCCCATCAGTTTCAGTCTTAATTAGTTTTGGCAATTAGTTCTCCTGGAAAGACCATGAACAAGGTCCAGGAGGCTTCTCAGTGCATTATTCCTCTTCAGAAATGAGCCTTCCCCTGGCTGTGTGAACTTTTGCAGGCATGAAAACAAAAAATAAGCAGTGCAAGTCACTACAGATATTGCCAGCCTGACTGAACAAGAAGTTGTGCTGCAGGAAGGCATGGTGAGAAAGCTGTTAGGGTACAAAGGAGTAATCTGTGGCTATTTTATCTATAGGGAATTAGAACAAAAAAGCCGTGCGCTACATCAAAGACTCCATGTCTGGAGACCAAGTCTTTTCTTATTTAGCATTATGTTAGTAATTACTGATTTAGAGGAAAAGAGAGGGAAAATGTATAGGACTTTCTCTCAGGATATGTCATTACATCATCATTGTTACTTCAGATTCTGTTAAATTATCAAATTTTATAGAATTTGATTAATTAGAAAAGGTTTGTTCTCCTGCTGCATTGTAAATTATTTAAATCCCAATGTAGCTTAACTTTCCTGGTTATCTATTAGACAGTCATCTTGACCAGGGAAGACAAGAGGACAGATGACTTTTCCTGAATTAGAAATGTAGGTACTGAACTCAGGATCTGAGCTTTTAGCGCATCCTTTGCAGAAGGTGCTTGGCTTTGCTCTGGCTTCTCTCCACATCTGTTAAAAAAAAACCCCTTGATATGAGGCTTCCCCTCTTCCCCTCTTTAATTGTCAGGACAAATGCTGTGTGCAGATTGCACAATAACAATCACAACATATTTCTGCATATGCCTAAAACATCTCAGAATTACAAAAAGTAAACAGCGAAGTTTGGAACAAGTGAAAGCACATGTAGGGTTTAATAAGAGGAGTTTAAATGATTATTTCCTCTTAGTGTTGAACTCTGCATTCAACAGCATTAGATACTGAATGATGCTGTGCACCTGGAATTGTTCTGTTCTGAAACACTGGAGACACTTTGTTCCAGTCTGTCCGGCACAAATATGTTGACAAATCCACCTGGGCTTTTTGTGTTTGTTTTAACCAGCCTACAGAATATACTGGGGAAACAGAGAAACATAAATCTGTTCAGATATTTTGTCTCTTAGGCTTGATTGGTTTTATTTCTTGGTGTCCTTGTGCCAGGGGCCTTTTGTGTAGGTCACTGAGATGAGAAAGAAGGATTTGTTACCATGTCTGATCCGTTAGCTATGTGATGGTGCATATAAACTGCTCTCTTTGTAAAAATCACAATGCTGACAGGTTTCTATAATTTATTTTGGGTAATATTAGAAACTGTGTTGTTGGAATCTTGGCAAACCCCCTTCAGAACCAAGCTGGACTGTAGGGCATCTTGGTGTACCCAAAGGCCACTGGTTCCAATGCATCAGACACTTATTAATATACTGAAGCCCAAGTGTAATGAGTAGGACCTTTGTAAACTGCTAGATTTCAATGGGATTTCTCAATAATTTCTTACCATTATTTTTTTTTCATAAAGGTAGCATATGTATGAGCACTTCTTTGCAGAGGGAAATCATATTTGAGTCACAACTCATGCCAAAATATAGAAATCCATCTTGTTCTAGGTATTAAATTTTATTTACTTATTTTAGCCATGAAACAGGTAGGAAAGGAATAATTAAACAGTCTGGTCATGGGAGACACGGTGAATTTCTAAACGGGGAATTAATACTTCCATTTGTGTTGTGTGCATGAACAAGAGAGGAGCCCCTGACATGTGGTGCAGGTCAGACTGGGGATTGTGTCAAGATCATTGCTTTGGTTGTTATACACATTTTCCGCTCACAGGTAAAGCAATGACCAAAGATCTGGATGTAAGATACAAAAAGGAGGTGGGGAAAGAATATTTGGAAATTACTCCCAGTTCTTTACTCCACAATGAGGTCCCAGGCTGTCCCTCAAGTCTTTCTGATGGAAAAGCACTCAGATTTTCTATCAGGCTTGAGTAGAAAACGGTTAATACCATCAACACCAAGAGTTGCAGTGTGTGTGGAATAAAAGCTAGGCACTCTGCTGATCAGCCACCAAGTACATGTTCTGTGTTAGACATTTAATCATATTATTGCTCCCAAAGCCATCGGAGCCAATTTAATCAAATTGTATCATGGACGTGGCATTATTGTTTTTAATGCCTATTAGGAAAATAAAAGTTAGCACTTATTAAATGAGGATCCTCTTGCATGTTGATTGCTTTGCTAATTTCTTGCTGATAAGAGGAGGAGGGTGGATTTTTGTCAAGTTTCTCAGTGAAAGCCTGTGTGCTGCAGGGTCTCAGACATCAGCTGCACATAGGAAATGAAAAATAAAAATAGAACCTTGTTCTTTTCTTGCTTGTACCAATACCAAGTCAGAACAAGTACAATAAAGTCAATGGAGTTATTCCAGTGTAAAATGAACGCATGTTAGTGTGACTGGAGAGAGGAAGAGGGATGTCCATCCATTTTTTTCTGGCAATAACTATATTATCACTCTGCTGCAAGAAGGTGCACAGAACATAGCAGTGAGACAGACAAACAAACAAAGTGTGATAGAGTTGAATTTTGAAGGTGGCGCATTTATCTGCTAAAAATCACCCGGTGGCTTTCAGCAGATAAAATGAGTTTTGACAGGATGATGATATTGGAGGGGTGGTGGGTGGAGAGTGGGGAGAAACTCGGTACTGATCTGATCCGATCTGAGAAAAAAAGTGTTGCATTTAGTTCAAGGCATAAGTGACTGGAACCAATTCTTGTTATTCCTTCATGCTGATGTGTGATGGATCTCTGAAGGGTTATTAAGTATATGAGCTGAATTTATGAAGTTTAAAAGTTGAGCATCCCCAGGCCCTCATAACAATGTGTGACCTTACTTTTTTAGCCATGTTTAATGATAAGAGGGAGAGACATAATCCAAATATTAATTAATGAACACAGGAGATCAAGTACTTTCTTTCTCAGCATTGATTGGCTAAATGAATGGCTAAATGAATGATCCATTGCTTTGTTCCATTAAGGCAAAACCTCTGTTGTTTCTTAACGTGCTTTGGCAACAGCATGAACAAGATACACCACACTTGGAATGTTTGCCATTACAGGAGTACCAATTGCAGTGATACTTGAAGGAATGGTATTTTTCTTTCTGTCTTCCTGAATCTAATTTAAGTTGAAAGAAGGTTTCTGAAATAGTAACAGAGCAACAGTAACCACTGATTCTATTCAACTTACACCCAAATAAAATGGTTCATTTCAGCTAAGTACAATATCATGCAATGCTGGTTAATTTAAATGCTTTGTTTAGAGGGTTGTTTTTTGCTTAAAAAATTATGCAGATACTGCTGAATGAGCAGTTAGGAAACACATGTCTCCGAACTGCAGTTACAAGTATTGTAAAATATGATTGATACCATATGCTTTCATTCTTTTTTTTCCTACTTTTAAAAATGCAAATTAAATTCTGGAAAAAGGGTTTATGTTATTTTTGTATTTCAAAATTAACAATAATAGTAATAATAATAATTTAAAAATGGTCTGAGACATGAGGTATGAGAGGTTATTGCTCTGCTCTGCCACTAAAGAGACCCAGCTTTGAATCTGGGTGGAGCATTCAACTCCCTAGGGCTGGAGGCTGCTGTATCAGCCAGCTGGTGGACAAGTAGTTGAGCCAACTCCACCAATTAGTTGAGTCCTCCCTTCCGGTGGCTGGATTCATTCACTGTATGTCTTGCACATTTTTTTGCAGCTGAGATTTGAATCAAGATTCTTCTAACATATTTGTGGCAATTCTGCCAGGCTTACCAAATGACTTATGGAAAGCAAGGTGTGGTTGGAAAACAGTCTGCAAATGCACCATGGGGGCACAAAATAGTTGTGTGGTCAAGCCTCTTGATGTAGTCAAGTAAGGGAGATGTCACCTGTGGAAGGCAGGGTCTCTGGCAGTCAAAAAAAAAAAGCTGTTTTAAAGATGCTATTATAAACTGGAGATTGGCAGACTGGTAGAATTAGTGAGAACGTTCAACCCAGGGACAAACATAGTCAATAATTTTCATGCTCTGCTATTCACACTCCTTTGGTATGTCTTTAGAAAAAGAGCTTCACCTAGGTGTAACAAATTGTTGCATGGACTCCATGAGCTGCAAACATCATTGAAGAGCTGTGCTCATGCTGAATCAAACACAAAGAAGATGTAGAGCTCAGAGCTTGGGTGTAAAGAAAACTACAGCTCCATTTCAGTGCCAGTCCAGCATTAGGACCCTGGTACCAAATGAAAGCTGTGTGTCTATATAATATTAAACACTGCTCTTGCATAATTTTTTTCCCTTTAGTGACCTAAGTTTCTTTAAAAAAAAAAAAGAAAAAGTCACACTTAACTCTGTCCTACTAGGCTTTTTGCCAGCACAGATATTGTCTGTTCATGCCACTCTTAACTTTAAGCCAGATCAGATATTGTCTGTCTAGACACATCCAGTGTAAATCTGGCATAAACTCCATGTTGTGCAGCCTGGTTAGTTCGACAGAGATGGAGCTGTGTGTATCTGCCCAATCTGAATTAAGCTGTTACTGATGAATGATCACTTAGCTCAGAAACACATTACTAATGACAGTACGATGATGGTCAGCATTTGAAATGAACAGAAACTTGGCCTCCCCTCCCCTCTGTCAAAGTCTAATATTAATAGGGGAAACTCTCTTAAAAGCCAATGGTACAAGTACAAATGCAAATCTTATCTTTGTCTTGTTATTTTAATATTTCATTTCCTTCTTTCCATATGAATTCAGCAACTCTATTATTGCCAACTGTCAGAGATATGTGGGAAAAAGGAGGTGGTGGGAATAAAATAGTTGTATTTATTAGAACAGTGGGAACCATGGAAATGGACCCTTTTCTGCAGCTTCTCTGGAGCATCACTGTATCCTGCTGCTTTACCTTTAGTACATTGATGTCAGCAAGGCAATTCCACAATAAGGTACTCAGAAAAAGGGGAAATACTATGGACTGTGAATTTAAAATTTGAAGAGGGAACACTTCAAAAGCTTTTCATGTCTATTTTATTTCACCTGTAATTCCCTGTTATTATTAGCATTATTTTCTACTTTGAAAGGAAATGCTGTGGAGTAAATAAACACAGTCCTTTTTCAAAGTTTCTCTGGCCCAGCAGCTTTTGTAGCTCAGTGTTGAGGCAAATTACTTTATGGTAAATGTAACTCACACACTGTTTGATTGCAGTATATTAGCAGTTGGGCTGCACTCATGGGAGGCCACTGTCTTTGCTTCATGTGTTCCTGAAGTGTCTTGTTCTGAGAGCACCTAATATTGCCAGAGCAATAAAACACAACACAAATATACAATGTTGGGAAAAATAGCTAGGAGCATCCCAGGGATGCTGTCTTCCATCAGCAGGTTTCTGTTACTAAGGAGGGTTGTGGATAGGGTCCACGCACCAGGCTGTTCAAGAGGAATATTCTCCTTCTTGTGGGCAGCGAAAGGAAGAGCTGGGTCTTGCTGGAAACCTCACCTCAGCCTCTCTCCACCTCATTCCTCCACCCCCTCATTTCTCTCTGCAAGCTCCTTGGCTTTGTTTATGTTTCAAGTGACAAGACACAAACCAGAAATGGGAACGGGAGTGAGCGCGGCTGATTTTGCAGGGCTGTGCTGGAAGCAGTGGGCTGTGATTCCAGCACATGCATTTGGCATTTTGCAATATACCGCCTCTTCATCCTATGCTCTGTGTGGATTCCAAGGGAATGATTCATCCTGACAAGGGAGTCCATGGCCTCTTTAATGCCAAGCATTTACTCTGCAAAACGTGAGAGACAAGAGGAGAGGTCTATTAGTTTTTGAGTTTCTTGAAGAATTCTTTTCTCCTTCCCATCCCCTGCCCCATCCTGCATAGCTGAGACAGAGACTTTCCTATGAGAAACTTGTATTTATGACATAATTCCATGAATTTCAACCCAACTTCTTCTGCAATTATCCTCTCTCCCTCTCTTCTCACAATTCACAAGCTCTATGAGATTGCCAGTACAATTAAAACCACGGGAAAAGGAAAAAACTTGGTATAAGGCCTTGATAACCCTTTCAGGGTCATTTGCCAATAGGGAATGAAGGTCAGCCACGAATTCCAATTTTAGTGTCAGTGACAAGCAGTAATAATCAAAGGAACACAGGAAAACAGATACGTGATCTGAAATCATATATAACCAGAAGTGTTTATCTAGAAATGCTACTCTCTGGCAAGATGTCTATCTTCTCTGTTTTGCATATATTTCTCTTTTGGAGAATAGTCCTTATCTAATATCTAACTTCTTTTACAGTCCTAGTTTGGAAAGGTCTCACTGGTCACACGTACCTTTGCCTCGAAAGGAAGGCGGCTGATTACATATTTTTCTTAACTGGCGAGCGACTTGCAGAGAACAATGCAAGATATAATTACAGAGTAGCTTTCAAAGATGAAGATAAATGAAGCTGTTACAGACATGGGGGTAACTTTTGAAAGCTTCATTGACCACTGAGTGGAGAAAGAAACTATTTTGTGATCAAAAGAAAACACAACAGAAAGCTGCTAGAGATGGATCTTAATGTGTATTTCCTTCAAAGCAGGTCTGGGGTTTTGAAGGGCTGGCTGAAGAACATTTTTAGTTTTGATCAAGCCCAACTTTGAGCATGAAGAGGAGGATCTGAAATTAGATTCTGAGAGATCTGGAAAGTAGAATGAACATGTGGCTCAGGTGTTTCAGTTCAAGACTGTATTTGTTTTTCTTTCTCATTGTTTTTTGGATACAGTTTTATTTTTTTGAAGATTCTTCAAAGAAATCATCTGTGTTCAAGAAATCAGGGCAGAAGTGCAAGTTAATTCAAGCTCCCTATAGGTGACATGATTTTCTCTGCTGATGACACCCCAACACATAAAACTTCTGGATCTAATTTCTGGCCAGAAGTCACATCAGACAGAAACAGCAGCTGGGGGGAAAAAAGCTCTGAGGCTTGGCTCATAGAGAAAATATGGGGACTGTTAACATTTAGTGAAAGCTTCTGTAGATTTACCCTAAATGGGGTTGGTCCTGAGCTTTGGGGCTCTACAGTATTTCAGCTCTAGGGTTATTTTAAAATCTGGGCTTCCATTCTGGTGTACATATAACCTAGATACTTGACAAGGAGCTGAATATGTGAAAACAAAGATTCTAATGAACTGTAGGTCTTTCTTTTGATTAATTTGTGCTGGAAATATAGTGAAATTAATTGTGCCTTCTTCCTCTGCCTGTATGGAATTTCCCTTTGCCGTCTGTGGCCATCATTAGGAAGTGCACATTCATGAAATAATTTACAACCAGTAACAAAACAAAAATAGGCATAGGAAAAAAATTCCTTTTAATATTTCCTAGAAAATTTGGTCTTTTCCTCTAACCTATCTACTGTGTTTAATTTAGAGCAGTTCTTAGTTTAAGGAGAGCCAATTTTCTTACCTGTCCTCAGTCTCCCCATCATTAAAACTGTAATGATAAATACTGATGTGTGAGGTGCATTGATATACTGAATAAAGCTCCAGGGCTGTTCACTGAGTGAGATGCTGGAGATAAATGCAGGAAGGAGACAAATTGTTTTTTAAAGTCTTGTTTACTTCTGTTCAGGATGACAGAGAAGAAATCAGGATAAACACACCCAGCTCATCATTGATTTGGAAATCAGTGACAGCATGGGGCATAGGTATTGGGCTGAGAACAATAAAAATTTGGAGAACCATGAAGCCTTGGACACAAGCAGTCCAGTTGGCTGATTCAACTGTGTCTGTCTGCAGCTGGAGAGCAGTGCCATTATATCACTTTGACTTTTACTATATTCTGTATTTCCAGTGAAGAGTAAACTCACCCTTTCCCTACAGGTTAATGATGCTGTAAACAAGAAAAGCAGAGGAACAGCCAGCTAGCCAAAAGTCAGAGTGCTGGGCCAAGTGAATCGCTTTAGAGAAGGCTGAGACTCTGGGCTGAATCACAGGCCTGCCACAGCACTGTGTTAAGGGGATGTGCCTATAAAAGTTGCACAGCTGATACAAACGTAAGAGAGAGGAACCACAGTCACCTCAGGCCAGGCACAGAATCAACCATTTTCTGGCACGTAACTGTGCACAAAATACTCAGGCACATGAAGGAAAACTTACAGGTATTTGGTAAAGAAAGTTAAAAACACACAAACAGTGGGTAAGTCAAAGCCCTTGCCATAGGGCATTTGGACCATTCTGGTGGTTATGAAGTCTGACTCGTGAAAACACCACAGGACTTTCCAAAGTTGTTAAGAACTTAGTGAAACCCAGATGGCGAGATGGGAGATTTTTTTTTTCTGCCTCTTTGTCAGCACTCTACAGGGGTGCGAAAAGTTATCTGACCTTTAGCTTTACTTCACATAATCCCACCATAACTCATTTCTGTGTGGCTGTGACATAGGATGACATGCAATCCTCAAAGCCACACTTGGGAGAAGCATGCCAGAACTTGGATGACTATCAAAGTATATCCAGACCTCCATGGTCTGAGGAGAGATCTGCAGTTCCCACAGATGGCAATGTTTATCACTCTGACTTTGGCACCTGGAAAAGCAGCACAGCAGGTACCATCGGGGCTTGTTCATAAAGTGGTTGCTCTACCATGTACTTTAAACAGCAACCATATTTTTAGTATATCTAAGGTCCATTAATAGCAGCATGGTTTACGAAATCATTTCCATCACAGTATAACAGTTGTGTTTTCTGTTTCATGGAAAGCAATATATTTGTGGGTTTTCAGTCTTTTGCCCAGGGTCTCAGCTGGTAACTATTGGCATCATTTCATGGACTTCAGCTTTGATGACTTACAGAGAATCTGGCCTCTTGTATGTGGATGTAACTCTAGTGATAAATGCCTAATCCTATTTCTTGGGAGTTAACAAGTTTATTTATCCCCAGAACAAGACAACAGCCAGCAGAGAGCAAACTTCTTTACTGTTAATATTTCTCAGGGTTCTTCTGTATTACTGGACACAGAAGAATCCAACCCTGAATGAAGTTAGCTGGATGAAAGCCATTCTGGTCAGAAAAGCAAACACAGATCTTAAGTGAACAAGTGAAAAGCCCAGGGCATTAGCTCAAGCACAGAACCACATGTGTGTCATTTTGAAAAGTCATGACAGATTCATGCTGAGGTTAATGTGCCACTCATTATAATTAAAGAATTCTTATTTATGCTTCTAATTTTGATGCTGACTTTCAATCACTGAGTGTGGGTGACAGAAGTTCACTGCAGTCTCAGCACCTCCAGCTGCTGAAAGAGAAGGTGAAGAGGTGCTTGGATTGGACAAGTGTCTTTCAGTATTTCTAGGGACAGTCTGACACTGCTTTTATAGAACATGTTAAAATAGTGCAGAAAGACAAGGCTCAGGATTAAATCTGTTTGGATAAATCTATGTAAACTTACACTGTATATTATGGGCTTTGGAAAATGTCCTGCCATCAATGGACTTGCTATTTGCCTGTGCACTTTCAGTTATAAAGGATGAATGAAGGAAATTCAATCACCATTTTTCTTCAGATTCTTGCCTTTCCAGAAAAAAAATCAGTGTGTGCTACACTGTGAAAGACAGCCCATGGACTGAAATGCTCTCCTCTCCAAAGACCAAAGCCCTGTTTTAAGAGCTGCTGAGCACGTAGCTGTGATATCTGTAGCTGTTCAGCAACTCTGAAAATCTGGTTTTGAGATGCTTGGGTTGATCTTTACCCAAGAAATGGGAACTGCTTAGTTTGCTGGGTCTTTGATCTCTTCTGTAAATGCTTCATCTGCAACCTACTGAAGGAAGGCACCGGAGAAAAATTAATTGAAAGGCTATTTCCCACCATGTCAGTAGGAAATATCACCACAATAGGATAACCACAGAATCACAGAATGGTTGAGGTGATTCTGTGATTTTCCCTTTGTGGTGAATCTCACCTGTCGTCTGTCTGAGCATAGAGTTTGAACATGCAAACCCACACAAACCTCATATGCTTTTTCTCCAGTGTGTGCTGTACAGCCCAGCCTATAACACTGTTCCTTTCAACTTCCATGCAGCAGATTCCTGCCCAGCCACTGTCTGGCTTTACTTGTGCAGTTAATGTCTATGTTGAGAGATATCCTTGGAAATCAGCAGGATGCTAAAGATAGCCAATATCATGTTGATCAAACCTAAAGCAAATGTTCTTTTCACAAGCGAGATGGTCCCCGGAAAAGATAGATCACCTTGTCCTGTTTTCCTCCCTGTCTCTGACTTGTGAGACCACAGCAGCTGTTTGTCCACCAGAAGGATGAAGATGGCAGCTGCAGACTGACAGTGTTTAAAGACAGCAGATTCACAAGTTGACATGTTTGTCCATGGTAAGATTTATATTTCCATCAATGGGAATCTGAACCAAGTGCAGCTACATCCTTCGTGAAGATTTTCAAGGAGAGCAAATGGACATGGCATTCAAGTGAAAAGAGCTGATTAGGACATTCAGGTGACATGTTCCTCAGAGCCAAGATGTGACCAATGTGACTAAACAACTGCTGCTGCACATTGCAGAAGGCCTATTTTCACATATGCAGCTGAGAGGCAGAGAAAGATTTAAAGTCTCTTGCCTGTCTTAAAAAATGCATGGATCTCACAAGAATCATATATAGAATATTCTCAGTTGAAAGGGACTCACAAAGATCTCTGAGTCCAACTCTTAAGTGAATGGTCCATACAGGGGATTGAATCCATGACTTTTGCATTATTAGCACCAAGTTTAAACTAACTGACCTAAGGTAAGTCAGGTTACCTTTCAGCCTCAGAGCAGCTGCAGCCTTGACCTGACACTTGTGCCAGGAGTATGACTGAATAATTTGATACAGGAATGCAGGCATCACTAACTTGTTTTTTATGTAGGTGAGATGAGTTCCTCCCCCAAGTCCAAGTTTGTTCCTTCTTTTAAGCATCAGCTTCATCAGGTTATTCTGGAAAGATATATGAGCAACAGAGGCCTCAACAGCTTCAGTCTTATAATCTTCAATTAAATCTTTTCCATTACCCAAAGACAAACTAAAACAACACAGGATTACAGTATAGGACTTACGTAGTTGATGTTTTTCCACAGCAAGGCATGAAGAGGAATTCAGCCGTTGCAAAGACCTATGGACTGCTCACAGTCTTAAGTTTGACCAGTAAGCAAGTGACCCTTTTGGCACAGTGTGATTCCATGAAGATGGTGACAGAAAACTGAGACTTGTTCTACCTCAGCTTCTCCCTAAGTAGAAGCTAGAGAATAAACCTTACCTACCTTTTATAATTGTTTCAAAGAATTTGAATAATTAGGAATAAATTATGCTGAGCACTTTTTGGTAATTAACACAGAGCTGAACTGAGTGGATGTTGTGGATGTTTTCATTCAAGTCAAAGAAGTTTGGTTAAATTCATGGAAGAATCTTAATAAACACTTAGAAATCACAAGGCGTGGCTGGATGGTGTGATATGCTTGATCTGTTTTTATACTTATGGCTAAGCAACTGCTTTTGCCATAGATTGAGATAGGATCCTGGTCTAGACTGACTTCTGTTTTGCTCTAGTGTGGCCATTTTCTATCAATGCAGTTCCTGTCTGTTATAAAAAACATGCACATTTGCTCTCTTCTAAGTATTGCACAGGGACAAGTGATTCCTTTCTATTCATGCAAGAAGGTGAGCCGGTTCTTGTTCCAGCTCCCAAGCACATGAGGAAGGGCAAGCCCTTCTCTACCCAACCCTTTCTCCCACAGCTGCTTCTGTGGGTGGGAGAGGCAAGCCACAGCTCCCTCTGGAAAAAAAAGCTCTGGAAACTCCCTGAATTGAAACTTTGCTTCCTTTCCCTGGCAACAAATTACTTGAGTACAGCCAAATCCCACACTTACCATTACAGGGATTTGGTATTTCATAAGGGAAAAGGGGATTTTTCAAATGCTGCATCAGGACGACCTCTAGATGTGAGTTTGAAAGTTTGGGTTATGTTTATTAAAATGGTAACAATCAAAAATATAAGAATATTGATGTCATCATTTTCTTGTATTTTTAACCCCAAACTCACCTCAAAGCAATCTACTCTGTGAGGTTTTGTGGTACCCCAGCAGCCAGCTGTGATGTCACACAGCATGAAGGTTTCAAGCTTACAACAGGGAATTTGTAAGCAAGACAATTTATGCCATCTGGACATAGGAAGAAAAAGGAAAAAAACCACTTTTCCTGCAAAAGTCCTTAATTATTTCTCTGGGGGTTTTTTGTTTGGTTTGGGTTTTTTGTTGTTGGGTTTTTTTGTTTTTTTTTTTTTTTTTTTTGTAAGGACATTTTGTCATCAGACACCAAGAGCTCTTTCAGAGATTCTCAAGAGGGAAAATTTGAACATCCAAGAACTTCAAGGGGTCTGAGTTGCTTTTTTTTTCTGGAATGATTCTGTTCTACACACAATCATGAACAATCAGTGCAATGCTGGATATTGCACCAGTATTTCCTAGTCTTTTGGGTGCCCAGTAATAAGTACTTCAGACATGAATATGGTCATTTCAATGAAAATAAAAAGAGCATGAGAAAACAAAGAGCATTTTGAGGTGTAAATATGCAGCTGTGGAATCATTAAAGAGATACAAATGCTGGAAAAAAAGAGAGAAGTTTATGAACTTCATGTCTAGCAGAAGCTGGCTGGAAAAGAGTTTAGCTGTCCTTCTAGAAAACAAAAATTAATTTGCTTTGGCCAAATTAAAATTAATTAAAATTATGCAATGTTGCCCTTGTGTTAATTTTAACGGTGAGGTTGTTGTGATTTAAGGCTACAATTAGTTCTAGTGTTTGAAAGAGAAGCACTGTAATCGAGACAGGACATTTTAATAATCCTGGTTATAAACATTTAATACATCATCTTTAGGGACTCACAAACACATTGTAATTAACTTTTACAACTGAAATAAATCAGATTGCATTAGCATATTGCAAAGGAAAAAATCATTTGCATGATTGAAAACAGCTTCAGAAAATTATGTATAACAGGCTTCATGTAAACATCAATGCAAGCTAGTCTCAAACTTTTAGAAAGATTTCTTTTAGTTTATTTTTAGAACAACTAAAAATCACTTACATTTTTTTCCCTGTTAAATCTCTCTCTGCATCAGGAATGTCACTCACTCTACCTTGTACTTTTTCATACCAGTAATAAATGTGTACATGACCAAGGTCAATGAATAGCATAAAACACAAGATTAAGGTCCTGATCCTGCAAGCACTTAAGTCATGGGAAGAACTTTGCTTTGTGTAAATGCTCCATTGACTGTATCAAGCCTGTGGAATATGAATAAAGTTATGCCTAAGTATCTTCAGGGTTATGGTACTAATCGTTTATCACTACTCTTCACGAAAGAAAGCACAAACAAAATATGTGGGTAAAAAAAGCCAAAAACCCCCAAACCATAAACAGGATTAGAACTGCAAGTTCACCAAAAGAAAAGGAAAAAATATGAAAACAACCAAAGGCCAAGAAGGAAACTGGTTTCAGTTTAATTCATTTATTGCAGATGAAAAGGAAATGACTGACCTTTTGCCCAGACATCCAGATCCACCTGCTTCCAGGGAGCTTTGATACAGATTTGGACTGTGATCATCTGCAAATTCATACTTAGAGTCATCTGTAAAATCTGGAAAAAAATTGTGTTCTTCTCAGTTCAGAAATTCCAACAGTGACATTAAAAATTTGGGGAGAGTCCTATATGGGAATTCCTGACTCTCTGTTAGGTAATTTGGGAACAAAGTTTCTTCAAAAACAGGCAAACAACAAAAATGTAAAAATCTGTCTTACATAACTCTGTAAAGTAGACCTCCACTGGAGGAATCTGATTTTTCCTTCTCAAGAGTGGTAATTGGATCTAAACCTGTGCTGTCTAAGATATATTTAAGATAGTCAGGTCTGAACTAAAGATGTGAGATGAAAAAAAGAGGTAATTGGTGAAGAAAGTTTGAGACGAAGTCCTTACAGGATGAACATTATTTTCATCTTTCTTGACAAAGTCTGCATTTGGTTGAAATATCTGGTGTCCTTTTAACTGTTTCTCACTCTCCATTTATGTTTTTTTTTCCTCTCACTTGAATTGAGAAGTTGTACAACTATTTCAGAGAAAGAGAGAGGAAAGGAGATGAACAAAACTTTTATCTTTTTTTTGCCCCAAAGACCAGGGGGTAGAAAGCTTTTTCTCCTGAGGCCACAGTGTATTGATTCAAAGGAGCAGTAAGTTAATTAACACGAGTAGTGAAGCCTCCTGCATAATTAACAAGACATTTACCTAAAATCAATAATCTAATTGCCACACCTACCGTACATGGGGGACAGTGTTTATCCTATTGAGAAAGACTCATTTATATCTGCATGTTAACATGGTGATTCGTGGTTTGTTTAAGAGCCTAACCTGATCTGTAAAGTGATAATTTATTGAACGATCAATTAAACTTTTTAACCTTGCAAATATAAACAGGTAATGAATAGCCACAAACCTATTTCCATATGAAAGTTCACACATCACTGAGATTTTCATGCAGTTCAGATTATATTTCATCACTCTGCTATGAGACTTGGTGGTGAAGAATGAGAGAAGAATAATTTCTCTTTGAGTGGCATTCATCATCCTTCCTGGATTTTGATTCTGTGTTTCTATTCCTTAATACCAGGCTGGCTTGAAGTAGTCTGCCAGATTTCTAGTCCCTGATTGTTGAAGGGAAGGCACTGGGGAACATGAAGGGTCCTTTTCTAAGCAAAAAAAATTGTGCCATCAACAAAAGGTGACCACCAGAAGACCTAGAGCTGGGAAGATATATGACAACTCACAGCAGCCGTAGAATAGCTCCTATTGCACTGAAAGGACAGCCCACAAGACCAGCACACTGCAGCTCCACCACCAAGTGTTTTTAATCTCACCACTCCGTGATAAGGAGAAGGAAGAGAGGGAAGTGAGAGTAGGTACATGGGAAGTTTACACTACCAGAGAATTGCCTTGCATTGGGGATGACAGCTGGCAGCCCTATCTGAAAGGTTGGGTCCACTGAAAGCTGCTAAAATCTGGAGCCTGAATTTGTTTAGACTCCCTTCAAAAGTCCTGTCTTTCATCTTGCAAATGCAAAATAGGAATTGAAGATATCCCAAGAAGCAATTTTCTTCTGCATTTTCAAGTATACGTCCCAGCCTGTGTTAAAATGGCATGGGGCCCAGAAATGAGGTGTCAGATTGTTTTAAATTATATTTATCATGTTGGCATGTTGATGTTTTCTAGCCTTGCCCAGATTTTGATGGCATGGAGAAACAGGAGACAAAATAAAAAATGAATGAAATGGTTTTCAAACCTTATCTTCAGAAATCTGGGACTCACAATGATGCTGCTTTTCCAGAGAGGGGTTCTGATTTGGTTTGTAGCAATGTTTTTTTGGTAGTATTTTGCAAGACCAAAACCAGCTTTTTGGTCCTCGCTGGGAAATCATGGGAAAATACATATCACCTAATACTACTTGCTAAAATGTATATCAGAATATATAAATTAAATGATAAGTCTATCTTTGAATTCTTGTGGCCTTTTGGCTTTTATAGACATTACTGTGAAAAGAGAGATTTGAGCCTGTCAGTCACCATCCTTATGAGTATCTTAAAAACTTGGGCTGTGGCTTAGCAGAGGTCTTGAAGGTATCAAATCTCAAAATCTAAGGTCACTTGTGAAAGAAATAAAATAAATTAATAAATCTACCTAAACTGAAATGCCTTAAACTTCCCTGCCAATAGCTAGGATTTGGTAATGAAATTTTTTACTTCAATACATTTTGATAAAATTGGGACTAACAGAGTCAATGAAATTTGTCACAGAAGTGGAAAGAGCAACTTAACTGTATGTGCAGGAGAGAGGGACCACAATGCTTTGAGAATTTCAGTCTCACCATAGGTGTTTCACTGGACTGTAGAATTTTGTGTTAATTAAATCATTTGGTGATGAGATGAGGGAAAAAGAAAAGTGGGCTGGATGATTTAGATACACACAAAAATAGTTTTCAGTATTATTAGGCTTGCTACTTTAACTCAGATAACGATGAAGTGTGAAATACAATGTTCTTAAAATTGATTTTTCAGTAAGATGCTCTCTGTCTTAAAAGCCCTCACTTTTTTTTGTGCAATTCTTTGGCAATTTTTACATATTTCATTCCTTCTTTCTTACGTCCTTCAACTTAATTTCATTAATAGAGGAATTCAAAAATTTGGAATAGCACCCCCTTCCTTCCCCCCGTGGCTATTTTAACTCTCTTACTACTATCAGGAACCTTGTTATTTTGTTTGTTTTGCATGTTGGACATTAAACAGGAAGTTCCCCTGGTCTGGAGCCCATCTGCTCACTCCACTCAGTTGTCTAACAACTGAGTGGGTGTCTCTGGCAAAAAGTGTAATTTTGAAATATCAGTAGAATTCAATTCTACAAGTAGTAAAGATACAGCAATAGGTCAGTCATAGTGAGCGGCTGAAGCATAAAACCACAGCCCAAGATATCTTTTTGATAGCTCAGCCTCAGGGGTTATGTGATTTCAGTCTTCTTTTCAGACATATTTTCTGGATTCTTCATGAATTTTTAATCCTTCAGTTTGACCAAGTCACACAAAAAATAAGTTGGTGGAAGCATAAAAAAAATATGAATGCAACTGAAAGCTTGTGATTCTGTTCCCTAATCTTGAAGTACCTCAGTTTTTCCACCTGTATCTTGGGAAATGGGCTGTTGTTCTATTAGGTGTAACATGCAGCAGGCTCTTACGGATGAAACTTTTTGGAAGTGCTATGAACCTTCCCTTCACATTCCAGTCACTAGGAAAAAACGCATTTCTTGAAGTCAGGCCTTTATTCTGAGGAACTGGAAAGTTTTTTTGAGTTTTATTGTCTCTCTGCCATCAAGACAATGTAGTAATTTTAAGTCTGACCTTGTCATCTCTGTGATTAACCACTTTATCCAACAGGATTGCACCAGGGCTGGGATCCACCTGCATTTTCATCAGGAGTTTTACCTAAATTTTTTGAAGTCACATCATGAGAGATGTGCACTGTAAAGCCTCAAAAGGGGCTGATGCTGCCATGACGTCAGTGTTGCAGCATGGTCACTGCAAGGAAAAGATGGTCAGTGCAAGGAAAAGATCTGTATTTTCCTATCTGGGGAGCTGGAAGGGACCCCTGAACAAGTGTCATGTAATTATATGTGATTATATCTCTCCTTGTATTATCAATGATATATGCTCTTCCTAATGATCTATGTATTATCAGCATTTCCTCTTAACACCCTCCTATGTTTACTCCATGTTTTATCTTTAACCCCTTGCAGATTCCTCTCCACCTCCTGCCTTACTACCTTCACCCCACTGCCCCCCGTGACAAGAGCAGGGTTGTGTTAACCGGGCTTTGTACTTACACCAAAAAAAAGAAGAAGAAATCTCAGCTAATGTTTTCAAATTAGCACAGCTCCAACTCTGGAGATTCTCATTAGTTGTTGGCTGAGATTTATCAGCTCTCATTTGCCTAATATGGAGCCTAACTTTAGGCGCCTGGCCCTTTCGGTGGGGGGTAAGAGAGAATAGGAAGGGGTCTTTTGTCATTGCCATGTGGGCTCACTAATTTGCTCTGCCTAATAAAATTACAAATGAACACAGCTTTGCTCATGTTGCCTTTATAGGTTATAATAACCTTGGTACCCCATAACCTCCCGCTAGCTGAATTAATCAGATCATATTAATATTTCTTCTTACTTTCTTTTAACTGGTTCTTCTCTTAATTAAAGGGGCCAAAGATGTAAACAGGGTAGGTGACTAGAAACATGGCGTCAGGTTATAAACAAGGCTCATTAAAAAGATGGATGTGCCAGCAGACTGCGAAAATTGCTTACTCCGCAAGTGTACATTTTGTAATTTCCTGACGACTAAAAGGACTAATACCAGATCCTGCTTTGCTTCCCTAGCCCCCACCCTTTTCTTTTTAAAGCATGTATAAAAGATGATAATTTTTGTAAGCTGGGGGAACACAGAAGAGTTCATTCATCAGCTGGGATAAAGGCCATTTGTAATAAAAATCTTTTTGCCCCTCCAACAGATCAGGATGCAAAATGGGATGTTATTATAACAACAATAAGTGAAAGGAAACAATCTGAAAACTGAGGATTTTGGAAGGGATGGGGAATACCAACCAGAAAACAGGTTTATTACTAACATTAAAACTATTTTTATTATAATTATAATTAAAACTTTATTCACCTGTAGTGCATTTACAGAGTTGAAATCAAAAGTGAGTATGTTTGTGCAGAGCTTAGACTTGTCAGGATCTCTCCTAATAGACACAAGTGGGGTGTGCTGTGCTTGCAACAGCCTTCCCAAGCACATAGATCCTTCTGCTGTCATCCAGGCAGAAAGCTATCTATTGTACCTGCTCGAGGTAGCAGAACCCACCAATTCATATTTTTTAAGTTATGTGTGAACTTCCTATGAAAAGACTATCTAGTTATCTTACATAAATAATTTATGTTTTCACTCATTAGTAACTTCAGTCCCCTTAATATTGAAACTTGGCCTTGTAATATGTAATATTAAATTCAGCTCCAGTACAATAACCACTGAATAAAGTAGTGCACAGTTTTCTCTCTTCTAGTGATTATTAGTAGGAAAGACCAAACCCCTGATTTTTCTATCTTCCTTTATCCCTTCTCAAGAAGAAGAAAAGTCATTCTGACAGGATGATGCACAGCATGACCAGAAAAGACCTCTCTCCTTCATGAATAAATTAGAGATGAAAGTTTCACTGATCCCCTTGCATTTTTATGGAGGGACCTCATCCTAATTTACCTAAATGCTTTGAACAAAACGAAAGAAAAATGTAAGCGGCAAAGGTGAAAAGGTTAAAATCTATGTTTAAATGGAAGGGCATTTTAACAAGAAGGCTATGTGGACTACCTGAGTGTGATTACGGTCTCTTATTTTTAAGTTTAAGCATTTAAAAGGATAAATCACAACACAGTGTGATTTTTTTTCCCTTCAGTAATAATAAGTTTCTGCATTACAAAGCCTCTGCAAGTGTGTTCATTCTGCATCTACGAGTGGATAAACTGGATTTGATTCATAGCAGCAAATGTTTTATAGTATTAGACAAAATATTTTTATTATTAACAATAATAAATAATAATAAAAATCTGAAGTGTCTGTGATTCATTAACTTTATTTGAACTATAAAGCAATAGATTCCAGTCTTTAGGGTGTTTTCTCTGTTATTTAAAATCCCTAGAGGTTTAGGAGGAAGGAATTGCCTTTTCTGTAGGTAATTTTAAACTCTATAGAATAGTGTACATTATTTTAATCAAAAGTGGAGAATTCTACCAGATCTTTTGGAAAACATTCATTCTCTGAAGTTGTTCAAGTGTAGTTCTAGAGAAGTGCTTTAAAATCCTGTGGAAGCCAGCAGTTTCATTCCTAGTATATTCACCAGCAGTTTCCTTATAAGCTAATATATTTTTATGAGTATCACTTAGGAATAATTAAAATACAAAAAAAAAAGACACTCTCATTTTCACATCAGTTATTATATTATTACTCAGAAGTTTAATGGCTTTAGAAGATGTTCTTCCAAGCCCAGGTGTACTTTTTTCAGTTTAGTGTCTCCGTTGCAAGTGGAGTTTTAAGCTGGGTCCAAATTCCACAGGGAAGAGCAAATTGAACATTTGTCTGGGAATGACAGGTTTTGTTTGTTTTGATGTGGTCCAAAGCCTTCTGTATGCTTTTATTGAAAAAAAAATAGTCACTAGGTATTTTATAAGGGCTCCAAATACATTTTACTTATCCTGTGGGTAAGAAAAACACCTGCACACAGATGCAGGGCACAGGTGAAGAATGTATTCTCCAAAATACCCCAGGATTTAAGAGACGAGACCAGCATTGGACCACTTGTTGGTGATTTAAAATCTTTTCTTTTAAATTGATCTATTTCTGTATTGATTTCAATATTTTATCACTTCAAGAAAAACAACAACAAAAAACCCCAATCTGAGTGAAGTTTTCTAAACAGTGCAGGCAAAATGCAACTTTTCAGTGACTGCAGAGTGGGCTCCTGCCATGGTAGAGAAGGGTTATGGTTGCACCCAGGCTGATGTAAGGACATATGAGGAGTCTGTGATCATTGTTGTCCAGTTATCCTGCTTGTTCCAAATTAAACACCTAACATTTCGACAGCAACATCTGGGCCACAGGAGTTCTGGGGTACAGTCAGTTGGTGTAATTTATCCTGTCACTAAAATGAGTTCTGGATGAAGCCTGATGTTTTCAAGGTCCATCATAATTTCAAAAATTCCAAAACAACTTAGAGTAGGTTCAGCTTCAGATTTCTAAGCCACTCTATGTTTTTAGAAAAGGAAGTCAGTATTTCAGATCACCTAAAAAGCCAGTTTAGTTCCCCCAAAATGTATGGAGGGTTTATGTCTAAACTAAATTTCAGTTTGAACCAAAATGATGAATATAGTGTTAAAAAGCAAAACAAATCATGACACCTGTGCATATATTTTGGAAATAAAAAGTATGGTTAATGCAAAATTGTCATTATATCCTTAGCTGTGTCATTGCGCTCTGAATTAGGATGCAATTTCCCTCCCAATTGTAGCCACAAAATGTGTGTTAAGACTTCAAAAAGCCAATTAACCCTTTGTGTCTCTTAGTTTCCCTACCTATAAACTCATGGAAACACTGATTTTATTTTGTGTTATATTTGGACATCTATTTATGACAATACCTTTTTACATGGCAATACCTGTTTATATATGGTGAGGGATTCTTGTCTTTTCTTTGCTTCTTCAGCTCTCCTGAGAGAACTGTGACTTGGTTTTGATGCTCCCAGTCTGAAACTAGACATTGCCAAAATAATGAAAGGGCAGTGAGTGAGAAAAGTTAGGGATTTTCTTATTAAAAAGATTAAGCAGATCCAAAACCTTCAACCCTTCAAGTGCCTTTTTTTATTGGGGTCACTATTGAGATGAGGAGGCAGAAAAGGCATCCTGATAAACACATCCTGCAAGCGGAGCTGTCATAGCACACCCATCCATGTCCATCCATTAAATGTCTGTGTTTCTGTGGAAGACAAATGCCCCTTCCCAAGGACACTGGCCAGGCCACGTGTGTGTGCTTGTGTGTGTGCTTTTTGAAGGCTGACAAGGCATCTCCACCATTTCCTTGCCTGGAGCCCTACCCACAGGCCACCGCGCTGGCCCCCCTCTCCCAAATGTTATTATTCTGTCGTGAGCCCTTCTTCGATCAGGATGTTACTTCATTTCCACCTTTTGTCTCAGGTTGAATGTGAATGATGCTCTTTCAGCAATATACGGTCGCTCAAGCTCCCCGCTGCAGCCTTACATAAATATACAACACCCGTCTCGGCCTATAACTCACTTCAGGCCTGGAAAAATAGTGACTTCCTTTATTGGCCAGATTCTTTCGCAATTCCCAACAGCTGTATGTTTTCACCTCCGAGGATCCTTATCTTCAAGTTTCCATTTGTCTCAGCACTATTCCAGTGGATTGCCAATAAAAATGATTCCCATTTTTATAACCCCTGAGAACGACAGGAGCGGGCTTTCCAGAAAAACCTATTTTTTAGCATGGGGAAAAAAAAAGAAAAAAAGGGGGTGTGTGTGTGGAAGTGGCTCCCCACAACTTAGCAGAAGGCAGGATTTAGCCTTCACACAAATATTTGAAAGTGTGAAACTTCCCAAGCAGTCTTCGCAACTCCGCCGAGATGGGAACGGAGACTTCCAGCAATCTCTAAAGCCGCTCAATCAAGGAATCTTAATTTTCCATTTGAGCAAGAAGAACGGCTGCGAGTGGAACATTTATTAACACATGCGCCTCACACGCACAAAGAGAGCTATATTTACAAAGAATTAAACTTGAAAGCATGAAATAGCCTTGTAACCATATGACAAAGATACACTTAAAGAGATGTAAACACTAGGTGCAGGGAAATTTGCCAGGTTAGAGTCAGCTGTATCACTCTGTTTTATTGCTATACAACTGTTTACTGAGAAAAGACAGATGATGGTTGATATACTCTGTGTGTTATCATAAAGGCTTGCTTGGGAGCTCTTTGTGACTGACAATTGCTACAGCCCTATGCAAAAACCTGGCCTGGGGAGTTGTTTTTCTTTTAATTCTTTTCTGTCCATCATTCCAAAGCATTAACAATTCTTTTAGAAAAGCAAACTGGCAAAGCATCCTGAGTGTTTTGTATCACTCTCATGAGACAGTCACTAAAGAAGTTTAAATCATTCTTTCTTCTTCTTGAAGGGTTATTGGGTTTGGGTCTTCCAAGGATAAATTTTTTAAAGCCTCTCCCCTGTCTGAGCTATGTAAGTCCTAGGTTCAGGCAGCCCTTCCCTGCCCAAGTCTTGGACAAAACACCATGAAATACCTTTATAATAGTTCTCAGTTCCAATTCTGCTGCTAACAGCTCCTAGCAGTGACTTCTAAGGCGAGATGGTGTTCCTGCATCTCCCCAGAGATGTGCAAAACTGCCATTAAGTTGCTCTTAAATGGGTTTGAAGGAATCCAAAAGAGGCGTCAATGCAGCTCATGCACCTCTCTCATCTGATTCATCCCCATGACTAAGAAAAGAAGTTCCAGGAATCTGAGATAGCAAGTTTAGAGCATATTATGCTTTCTTTATCCTTAGTGGGGTCACAGTGCAAGGACTGCAATGTAAAACAGCCTTCAGCAATGTTCCTTGCTGCTTCTTGGAGTGGGTCCCTGAACTGGGGCTGGAGAGCTGGAGGGGGAAGGCGATGAGAAGGGGAGAGCTATATAGGCTGGTGTTGCCTTCTCCCCATCTCCACCTCTGCAGACATTTGTGCAGCAGGGGATTCAAGACCCAGTTCATCCTGCTTTACTTCAGATACCCAAAGCACTGAAGTTATGACCCAAATCATTCTATTATTCCTCTGTCATCAATGGAGAGAATGAGAGGGATGTTCAGAAGGGACAAACCATCCCTAAGGGTCTCTTCTAGCTGGGATGAACCCAGGCCTTGCTATCTGCTGTCACTGAACCAGCAGCCCACTATCACCTCCTTCTCTTTAACATTTCTTTTCCTTGCTTGTGACAAAAATTTTGGCCTGTTCTCACGTTCAAGTATTTTGCTCTGTCTCACCCAGGGAGAAAAGGGGAAGGGTTCTTTCCTTATGGGTTCCTGATCTAAATGAATTATTGTGAGGCAGGTTTTTTTTAAAGCCTCGGAAAGGGGATTTGAAGCTATTGTATTTATCTGACCATTATGAGCACTGTAAAACATGCTGTTTCACATTGTAACATAAGCTCTTTTTTAAAGTATGCCCAGAGTATTTGTAATTGTTATCAGGCCCAGATGTATCCGAGTGTCAGCATGAAGCACTGAGAGTTGGCTCAGATGTACAGAATGTAATTAGCTCAAAGCCCTGTGCGCTTAGTTTGTAGTGGAAGCACAGACTGATAATAAAACCAAAAAAAATGAAAGTGGCAAAGGTTAAAATCTATTGTTCACAGTGCTAAAGCTGTTCTGGGGGAAGCCAGTGCTGGCTGCTGCAGTGCTGGAGTGTTCAGACTCCAAACGAGATCAGAAGTGAGCCAGTGACAAAGGTTAGTTCAAAATAGGTGATGATAGACTAACATTAAATCGACATTATTCTCACAATAGTGGCCCAGACATTTGGTCTATCTAGTCTGGTATCCTGCCTCTGACTTACGCCAATTCCCTCATGTGTCCGGAGGAAGAATAGCATATGATCCACACACCCACTTCCCACTGAGCTTCCAGTGACTTGTGAAATCCCAGATGTGGTGGGAGCGTGGGGATGGTACAAACGGTTCCTGAGCTGCATGGGAACCATCTATTCACTCATGTACTCATCTACATAGCTGCCAACTTGCTTAGCTTTGGATTTTGCTCTGTTGTTTTTGTCATATCCAGGAAAAATCTGATTTTTTCTGATAGACACTTGCTGAGAACATATGAACATCCCCTATCTCCTCCTACTGCTGCCCTCTACTGAGTGGGAGCAGAAGCTCATGCCTGGAGATCAGTAGTGCCTATATTAAAATCTCCTCTTGCTTGAGTGACTTTGAAGCATGTGTATTTGATCTCTATCCCTACAGCCACTATGACATTTCCAAAGTCTGTTGCGTGCACTATGATGACAAGCATGACTTTCCAAGGTGGCTATCAGCTCGTTAAAGTACAGACACTTTCTGGGTTGATTGTTGTTAAGGAGACAAATCTTAGCACTTGCAAAAAGCTCTGGTAGTTACAGTACTCCGCACCAATATAATGCATAGAGATGTGGGTGTATTTAAATTTAGATCTGTGCACTTGCATCACATTCACAAATGCAATAAACAATATCTAATAACATTAATAAGGTACAGGCACATACCAGTTCACAACAGGAAATTCAAATCTGAGGGTGACACGCTGATCTCAACCCCCTCTGTTTAGAAAAATAAGTCAGAACAGCTTGAGTGAAGGACAGAGTGTCACAGCCTTAACTAGAACATTTCCTGGCTTTTGTTGGTTTGTTTCACAGCCTTCACATTCCTTAAACATAGGTTTGTTTGATTTTAATTTCCTTTTCTCAGTTAAAAGAATGAAGAAACATGTTTGAGGGGTGCCCTGAGCATGATTTCTTTTCACAGCCACAGCTGAAATTTCCTATGTTTGTTTTTTCTTTTACGATGTTTGGTGTTAAAGAGAAACTTCTGGGGACTTGATGCAGCCAGTGACAGGACACATGTTTTGAGACAAGAAAGACCATTCCAGCTATGCTGGTCATCCAGCACATGGTGGACTTTGGTCCAAGGTCTTCCTCTCCACAGACTTTACCAAAGGGCCTTAGTCAAATTGGTGCATGTCTAATTCTGTGGTATTTGTTTTTCAGGTGGCTAAAAGAAAATCAAACAAAAAAATGTAAAATCTAAGTGTTTGGAGCACATGAGAGAAAAGCCAGGTTGCCTTGGTCAGCTTGAAAGCAAATCCAGTTACCCACATTTCTTTTACAATTTTCACACTCAAGTGAACAAGTGCTGCTGTCTTAAATCTCATCTTCTCCAGAGCTTAACAACCTTAGACCTTGTTTCACAGTTCATATCCACCATCCACAGTGTTTTCCCATATGATAATAGCACATAAATAAAAAGTTCTCCTGAGATCCTTCTTTGCACTTTCAAATTTCTGTTATCACCCCAGTTTATCCCTCCTACTCACTCCTTTTCTCTGAAAGGTTTCCTATAGAGGAACAGGAGGCTTGGTCCTTGCCCTCTTCATATTTTTCCATGCAGAGCTACATCTTGCAACTGTATGTCAAGAATTCACCTTACCTCCATGATGTTATTTTTGTTGTGACTCTTCTAATCCAATGACAGGGATCATTCATGCACTTTCTCTGTATTATAAAAAGAGACCTAGGAAGATAGGAAAGGATTGCAGAGTCATCAAGAAATGGGCATGATATGATGGAGAGAGAAAGAAGTTAAGGGGAGGGAAATTTCCAGTGCCTTTGGTTCCTTTCATTGGTGCTCATGAGGGGAATAATTTCTGATAGACACTTAGTCCAGAGCCTGGGTACAAATCCCAGCAAAGGTTATAAAACCACATTAGCGGGTTCAGTAAAATAGGCCTAGAGGATGCTCCAAATGGGTTATCTGTAACAGTGAAATAGCACAAGGGCAGAGATGAGGGGGGAAATGGCAGCTTTAAAATTACTTCAAGAGCTTCTCAGAAAGGAAATTCTCCCCACACACTCTGTTCTCTCTCTTCTGGGATTTTTTTGCAGGCTCTCACACCTCCAATTACTCATTAATTCTTTTCCTCTTGAGTCTCAGTTCTGCAAAGTCAACATGGCTTATGAAAATCAAGCTGTATTCTGTATACTTAATACATCATCTCTAAGAATAATCATTTTGGAATCTGAACTTGTTTCTGCTATCTGGCTCAGCTTGACAATGATTTATGAAGCAGAAAACAAGACAGCTTCATTTTCATAAGGCAGTCTGAACCTTCTGGACAAGGAAGAGCTCTGAAAGTTGTTTTGACTAGTAAACTGAAACAAACATGACACAAAAGTCAATACAACTGCAACATCAGCCTCTCATTTTACAGAGTAACTTTCCTCAGCTAGAGCAATCTGACAGTCAAAATGTTGTGATATTCGATAACATTCTGCATCTTCACTAATTACAACTGCGGGGTACTCGTCGTGATGGACATTTTCGATGCAAACGAAATCCATGGCAGCCATTCACAAAGCGTGTCTGATTAGCAGTTAAAAGGACACTGTCATCGCATTTGGCTTACATTTTATTCTTGTGGATAGAGATATTACACATTATATTTGAACATTAATCTGGATTTATATTAGCTCTTGGAAAATATAAGCTGAGATATGTGAAATACATGTGATTGATTCTTTGGAGTTTCACTCTATATTCGCTGCCATTATGCAATAGTGAGAAACTTGAAGATGCAATTCTCATGAACATCTTAGAAAGAACCTTAACAATCTTAGTTCAAGTAGATTCCTCACCCATCTCTAGCAATATAAAACATATGGGATATGCCAGAAACAATGTAGTTGTGTATATATATCTACTGCTTAGCTTATTGCACCTCTTTTTATACTGCATTAAATACTAGAGATAGTACAAATCTTTTCATATAAGATTTATTTATTTTGAGCCTTGCCTTAATGATTTATAAAACATACCAAAAAAAGTGATTGTGGCAGAAAACATCATGAAATGAGGCAAACTGAAAATATTTTAGTTATTTAAAAAGTCATTAGAAAAGGTTTTTTAAGTCTATGTCTAAAGAAACACTTAGAAAGTGAAGTTAGTCTACCTACTAACACAATGCAGAACAAGTTGAAATATTTTAAAATATATTTTGGAGGGTTTTTTAAAAGCTAATGTTAACTATCTAAATTGTTATTATTGCTACAGGTAAGTAGGTAAGTGTATTATAGTTTCTAATTGAAAGTATCCATCCAAAATTTGTTTTTCATCTAAGTGAAATTAGTGCTAAATTGATCCAAATTTGGAAATGATGTATTTATAAAGCAGAACTTTTATTGCTGTGGAAAATATATTAAAGAATATGGTCAGATAATTTTATGCAAAAAGTGTCTGTTTGAACATTTCTTGAAATAAGCTATTGATTGATCCCTAAAAAGAGCTTAGAATCAAAGAATATCCTGAGTTTGTAAGCATCCATAAGGATCACTGAAGTCAAGCTCCTGGCCCTGCTCAGGCCAGCCCAAGACTCCTATGCTGTGCCTGAAAGCATTGACCAAACGCTTGAATAAGAGTGCAATGGCAAGGAGTCGCTTCTTCATTCATTTACTTGCTTTAAAATGAGAAGGGCTTCCAAGGAAGCAAATCTGGGTAGTGCAATGCATTTCCTCTGTGCTAGCTGGAACAATCATGAATAGCTCAACTTTAAATCCATATGCCTACATGATCAGAAAAATGTCCAGAATTGCTCTTCGCACTATCCCTCTGCCTCCCTAGAGCACCAATTCTTCCTATTTTATAGCTGTGAGCTTGCTTGTAGCTCTGCTGATCTTTAAAATACATGGTTCATGGTGTAATCTCCAGTATGAGAGTCAATGTCCCCACCAGTACTGCAAGAGGTGTGCAGGCTGGCAGGGGACATGTGTGGAACTTCAGGGAGTGAGCAGGGAGTTGTCTCTGTGGCAGTCTTAGGGTATAACATATCTTACTTTCCCTTCCTGCCTTCCAAAATGTGATTTTTTTTCCCTGCCCCTTCATTCTTCAGATCAGTATAACCAAGAGAACATGACACTGGAGCATATTTGACTTTTGAAGCTTTACAGTTAAGTCAGTCAAATATGGGTGAAAAAGCCCTTTTAGCGTCAGCACGGAAGTAGATTGTGTACTTGACTTTAACAATCTTCCAAGACATAAAGCCATTTGACTGAGGTCATACTTAAGATAATAAAACTCTCTTTGATGAGGTTCATTTACATATATTGTTTTCCTTGCCTGACCCCATTTTTTGTATAGATTTAGTGCAGTTGTTTACAATGCTGGAATTTTTATGATTAAGGTCATACATGAGAATATTTACAACATCAGGAATAAACACAACTCCTATTTAAGACGCATATCCTGTTCCCAAATGAGATCCAAGCTGTGCTTATAATGTCATGAATTTGCAGAGCACTTAATAAATGTTTATTTTCAAATACAATTATAAACAATTTTTGCATTGTTGAGGTAGGACCTGGACTTCACTTCTCTTGACATTAGCACAGGAGATATCCGTTAGGCAAGATATGCCTCTTTGAGAGGTAGTTTGACCTCCAGTCCTGTCTACAGAAAGCAACTTCTTGCTTTCTGACACCTTGGCTTCCAAATGATGCCTTAACTCATATCTCAATGTGTTCAAGGAAATGCTCCAAATAAATAAACACACACAGGCACATTTTGGGTATTTAAAAGAAATTAAAGTTAGCATACAAAGATTCAGGCCACTGTTACCTGCTGAGAATGATAAATTTTGAGGTGACAGGGCATGCATTCAGTTGAAACTGCAGCAATATCACAAATATTTTTAGAAAAGTGACCAGGAGCTTGGGTTTGTTTTGTTTTGCTTTCCAGCTCGTGGCCCCTTCCCCTCTCTATCAAATCCACAGACATTCTGACTACAGACCTCTCCTGTTGGAGGGGCAGAGAAGAAAAAAGAATACCAGAAAAAACAATGGGGAGATGTAACACGTGCACTGTAATTAGATGAGGAAGCCATTAATTATGTTGTTTTCAATATCCTCTAAAAGGGTTGCCCACCCCTAACTACATATTTATACATATTTACTTGTTAATCAATAAAGGAAAATGGCTACATTATTTTGATTAAAACATCAACCAAATGTGTGGCAATAAAATCAAATTTCAGGGGGAAGGTAAAAAAAAGAAAGAAAGAGAGGGAAAATGAGAGAGATAGCTATGTATGCCTTCCTCCAGACCATGATATATGATATTTTCAGGCTGCTAGGAGAGCAGACACATTAAGAAAATAGTGCTAATGATATTAAAGTACTTTACAAGGCTTGTTACTAAGCGCTGACAAACCTGTCAAGTGTATAATGTAGGAGGCTATTGTAGCGTTCTCAGAAAACCATACCTCTGCCCCATTTCAGTGCAATCTCCTAATAATGGAGCTGCTATAAATTCTAGCCAGCAATGGGACAGACTCCTGGCTTCTCACCCCAATGTGAAGACATGATAAATATAAAAGAAAATGGCTGTCAGTTTTGGCGCCCGAACCTTATTACAAAGTCTTAATCTTACTGGCCTCAGCACCTTTTATCACCGCCTTGTTATGAGCTGATGGCTTTTTTATTTGCTGGGAGATGGAGGATGTGTCATTTGATGTCCTTTTATGTAGCCACTGCTCTGTCCTCTCATGGAAAAAAATTCTTTTTTTATATGTTTATTACAGTAACCGATTAAATGCAAGGCTCATGCTGCATTTGGTGTAAGCATCTTTCTGGGTGATTTTTTCAGAAGCTCAGGTTTAGATAGTCAGATGCAGAGTTATTAAGAATGTGGGCATAATGGAGTGTTATTTTTGTTTTCCAGCTCCTGGAGTGTTGGCATTGCTGGTGATGTTATTATTTATTATTATTTATTGTTTTGCTTTTCATATGGATTTTTCCATCTTGCCAAGGTCAGAAAGAAACGGTGAGTCCTGGCTCATTCTCTTTCACTCTTCCCCCCTCATCGCCTCTCTCTCTCTCTCTCTTCCTCTTTGCAAGTGTCAGCCACAAAGATGATGGGCCCGTAAACAAAGTTTGACTCAAAACTCAGCTCAGGTTCAATCAGTTTGAACTTTAAGATGAGATATCTCACAATTATCTAAATATTATTCCTAAACCTCACAGCTGACTTCCTGTCTTCTTCGTTTATGGCAAACAAAAGACTGAACTCCACTTGAAACAATGACCCTGTCAGAGCCCTTATCCCCCCAAGAACTGCAGCAAAGTGCCAGCATCAGGTACTTAACTCAAGATGACATTGATGGGTTGCTTTCAAGCTGTGGCTGGAGACTCCATCACTTGTTCTTATCCTCAATCTGAAGACTGGGCGGTCTACTTTGAGGTTGCAGAGGAGTCCCCTCCCTCTGATTTTTGTCTGCCAGATGGTGACCAGGCTCTGAGCAGGGCTAGACCCATTAGCCGAGCTCCCCATCTAGTGGCTGCCAGTGCTGGCAGGGGCAGCAGGCAGGAGCTGAAGCAGGACCTGTTGCCCTCCAAAGGTCAAAGCTAAACCAGAGAAGAGGGCAAAACCAAAAAATATTAAAAAATAAATTAAGTTTTCCACCTAAGTTTGTCTCTTATGAGAGTCAGTCTGGGCTCCTCTGTACTGCATATTGACCTTCTAAAGACTCTGACACCACAAGTCATGAGTATTGAGGGTGCATGGACACAAAAAATGCACATGAATATCCTGAGCTCTGCAAAACAGAAATGCTCAGCAGAAATGTGCACCCAGCCTCCTGCTCCTACTCCTCTTTCCTGCAAAGGCCCAGCTAACAGTGGCCATATGTAACTGATCATCATGCAGGCACATTGACAAGGAAGATCCTTACAAAAAAGTAATTTACAATCTAAATGGATTTAAGAGACAATGCAGTAGGAACAAGAACAATAAAGATGGTTAGAAACATCTCTAACTTGCTTCAGTAGATCAGTGGCAGTGCTAGGAATAAAATCTTGAGTTTGGGACTTGTCTGAGCCAAACTGGCTGTTCTCCTTTTATGTATACTAGAAGGATTGCCATGTAGATACTGATATATATTATATGAGGTTTATTTTTAGCTTACAACTCATGAGCAATTAGGTTCCTATGAGTTGCATGGGGCTAGGCAGTTGGGTAAAGGATGGAGACCGTATGGATCCTGGTTATGGGAAAAGTCTGAGCCAGAGCTCATGCATCAAAAGACATTGGAAAACGTGAGAGGACTGAGTGCTTCTCATCATCCCCCTTGCTCAGTATTGCCCTGGTTCTCACCACCCCAGAGATCTCAATCAATCATCCATCAGAAGTTTGGTCAGTTCAGTTGCGCAATGAGCTGTTGTATAGCACACAGGTAGACACAGCTGAAGGATGAGGGGTAGACCCTGCAGTGAAAGGACCTATCTCTCCCCTACCAGCTGCTGGCCATTTGCTGTTTTGGTGTTTCTAAAGGGCAACAGCTTCTTAAGCTTGTTTCCATGATGATGTATTTGGTGACACACATGTTAGAATAAAGACTGAGAAAGAGGAATGAATGGTTTGACCAGGGATATGCACAAAATTTCCTACAATTGCATCTATCACACATAATGCCACTCTGAATCTTTTATATCTCAATACGCCTTATTCTGTGTTATCATCCTGCAGCCAAAATAAAATAAAACAGCCCTTAATACAACTAGGGGTATTAGCTTGTTGCATATCTTTGGAAGGGTACTTGCACTTTAAAAGCAACCTTGATGGTGAGAGATCACAGGACCAGCATGGTAGTTACTGTAATAATGCACTTGTGGTTTGCTACAGCACAAGGGGAAGAAAAACAATTGATGAAAAACTCAATAGGATGGGAAAAGCAAATTGCTTGGCTGGAGATTTAATTAAAAAGGAAACAGCCCTCCCCATTTAAAGGTCGGTTTGAACCCCTTAAATTACAACAAGAACTCAGGGCTGAGATCAACACATGGTGCATGTTAATAAGAGAGAGAAGCAGACTTCATGACTGGTCCAGCTCTACCAGGACTAGCAAGCTGGAAGACATGGCCAGTGCATGCCAGCTATCAGTGGTACCTGACTCCAGGACCTACCTCCAGCAGAAGATGCTCACCTGGATCACATCAAACATGCTGAATATAGTGTAGCCTAAGTCTCTGTTTGCCATTTTCCTACTCCTACCTCCCACTGCTCCTCAACAGCCCTTTATATGTTATTGTTGGCTTTGTACAGCACTTTCATTGCCATGAATGCCTCTCTCCCATGGGAGAACATGATGAGGGTTATCCATTGTCACCCAGTGTTATGCTGGGATGTCAGGACACCTTGGATAAATGGTTTACATGCGATGTTGCCTCTAAGTGTATCCTCGGAAAAACTCCCATTGCCCTTTGCTGAGAAAGTTAACATCATAAAGTGAAGGCTGCCTCCGACCAAATGGGAATGACATTGCAGATTAAGGGCTCTTTAAATTATGCATTTAGTTCAGACTCCCAGGGAGACAGTATATAAGATAAAGCTAGCAGACTTACTCTGCAGTGTGGCTCTGGAACCGAGGACATTTTTAAAACATTTTGCCAAAGAAACTTCTGTAGAGTTAAAAAAAAAACACCCACCCAAAACGAAGAAAACCAAACCAACAAAAAGCCACTTGGTCATGTCTTTAAGGACACGTGTTACTGAAATGAGGGAAAAAGAAAAAAGTGAAAAAAGGGAAGGAACATTTCCCAGGGATTTAGAAGGATAGTGACTATCCCAGTTTTAATATTTGGATTTTTATTTATGCCAAAATTCCTGCTAGCAAAACCAGGATTATGTTTCCCAAAGATTTATTAGACTAAAAATGCTCTTATTTGCTTTCCAGGCTGATCACCCCCATACACATAATATCCCTGGCAACACTGAAGTATCCAGGACATCCTCAGCAACTTGTACCTGCTGAGACAGATATGAGAAAAAAGCCCTCTCAGTTCTCCTGTTTGCATGCAGCTCTGTAACCTGTAACTTCCTGCCTTCATTTAGCAGAGTTTAAATTGCAAATTCATGTTTCTTAAAAATGCTGTAACATCATAAGTGGGACAGTTTTATGACAGCTCTGAATTACCAGACAATACTGACACATGCCGCGTGCACTTACTTTGCCTACCAGTTATGGCTGTATTTATCTGCCCATATGTCACTCTGTGTCTAACGCATCTATTTACCACATTGAGATGGATATTCCACAATTGAGGGCTCTTAGTGCATCCTTTAGAATTAAAAAAAAAAAAATCTTGTTTCTCAGATAATTTATTTCATAGGTGATAGCTTTGCCTTTTTTTAGGGCTTTTGCATGCATCTTTCTGCAGTTCCTTTATTTCCAGATGACACTGACTTAGAACTCTTCCCTGACAGGCAAAACAGGCTGTGTCTTTGTTTTATTGATGGTAAAACACAGAGATGGCACTCACAGGTGTCTGTAGGTGAATCTGGATTGTATTATGGAGAAGATATACTCCTTTGGCTGATGAATCAATGTAAGAATTCAAAAAGAAAATTAACTGGAGACTTGCCAGTTTTCTTCACCCTCTTTCCCTCCTCCATAGATTCAGACGCATCCCCAAAATGTTGTGAGCCTCCTGCCCTGCTTTCATACAGCCAGCTGGCACTGACCAGCCATGATCCTGGTGAAACAGGGAAAAAATTCCCAGCACAATGTCATTGATGACCAGGAGGGACAGGCAGCTGGGGGAAGGATGTTCCATCTGCAGTTCCACATAACCACTGAAGTCAAAGGAATTTTAATAAGCTCTGATATTCTTCCTGGATATTTTGCCCAAACTGGAAAAGTTGGCAATCTGCTGGTAGCTCTCCTCTCCTCTGCCTGAGATGACAAAACTTGGGTGCAATGATGTGCTTTCGTGTTTCATTTTATGCTAAGATTTTCATGTGTTTTTGTAGCTTTAGCTGTATTTCTAAATATCAGGCAGTAAAAGTTCCAAAAAACTTATAAGGTTGTCAAAATTGAGGAAGATAAATATATATATGCACAAATGCACACATATAGGGAGAGAGAGAAAGAAATAGAGGCACGGAGAGAAAGAGAGAAAAGCATGTGTATATTTAGATGTATGTATATTATGTATAAATATGTATTTTTTCAGGACCTTTACCAAGATGTGTGATCTGCTTTGACCAAGGCTTACAGGCAGACTTTGCATTTTATTTTCAGTTACTTTGAGCCAGGATTACAGTGATCTTTATTCATTCAAAAGAAACCAAAATGTTCTGCCCAAATACACCAACAGATGCAGCTCCCTATGATTCAAATCCTCATGAGTTTTGCCTGAGCTGGAGTTGCCTCAACTCCAAAGGAATCATCTCTGCCACCACAGAAGTGTTGCCATTTTGGGGTGAAACACAGCAACTGTGTGATGAAGGACAAAAACACTTCACAGTAAGCCAGGCCCAGATCTGAAATGTGATGTGTCTGATAGTGATCACCAGGGAGAATTTTGGTCAGTGAATAAGTATTTTCCTCCAAATCTTTTTCTCGAAAAAAGTTACATAGGTCATTAGCACCTACAAGCTGTTTAACCTCATGGTCAAAAGTTATCTGCTTCTACCACACAAAGCCAATAAAATTGCTCTTTAGGTGCAATTCAGTGATTCTAAGGACTGTCACTCCTTCAATCTGCTACCTCTTGCTTGCAGCATTTGAAACTTGAACATCTGCATTCCATTGGAGAAGGTTTGGAAGCCAGGTATTGAGCAGATCTGACTGCTCACGAGAGCTCAGAGACAGATGAGACAACCTCCTTCTTCCACAGATAAGGAGAGATCTGGCTTTTTTTACTCCACTTACTAGACAGACAGGAAAATTACTCCTTCAAGGTAGAGCAAGAGCAATTGCACTATCCCTTTAATCAGTACTTGCAGCATATCAAGCTCATCATCTTGATGGTAATAGCTGTTTGACAAGTCAGGATAAAAGTGATAGTCTTCTGAAAATGAGATAAAAATCCAGTTTAAAAAAGGAACCAAAAGAAAAGAAAGAAAAGGAAAAAAAAAAATATATGACCCAGTGTGAGGTGTCTTTTAATTTCATCCAAGGATAACAGTTTACCCAAAAATGTCTTCTGTGGGTCACATATGGTATTTCAATCTGTCCTCTTGTATTGACCTGGCTACATGGAAATATACTGCACTGAGCTTATGTCAAGCTTACTATGTTGGTCTAAAATCTGACTATTTCTTTTTTAGATCATAATTGTGCTGAGCTATCTGCTTCCACTTTCTTCTCTCACACACACAGAGCTCAAAATGGAAAATTCATCCAAATGCAAAAAACCTCCAGCATGATCTGGCTCACAGCTCCTCAGAAGTACAGGCAAAATTGAATTTTACTGTTTTCCTAAAAATGAAGGCCCACAGTCAAGTCAGTGCTATTACAAAAAAGGGAAATGGCTGCAGCAGAAGAGGAATGGACAGAGCCAGGTAGATCAGCAACAGGGAAATGTAGTTTTCCTAGTGTTGTAACAACTTTAATACTGTTTTATTTTAGTAACAATTATTTTAAAAAGTTATTTACAAACTTTCACAAGATTCAACTGCAAGAATTGGTTTGCTGGATGCATTGATAGCTTGCAAAATAATTATTATATTAAATATTAATTTAATAATTATTACATGAAATGCTAAAAATATAACACTTTTCTGTAGCTGAATCAATAGGAGAAATGAGTTCAGCCTTGACTTGGCTGATTCTGAGAAGTACCAGTTGATCAGGTGCTGCGCTTTACTGCTGAAGTGCCTCTGAGAATTTAGCTTCCAATTCAAATATTTATTATGTCAGAATTAGCTTTCTGGGAATCTTCTCTACTTTTTTCTTTAAGGTAACTAAAAGAATAAAATAAAGTACACATACTGGTCTATGAGTACGCCTGACAGTAAACTTGGTTCCTGGAAGCAGAAGGGGAAAAATACATTCAAAGAAAATGTATTTAAAGCCGAATAAATCTTCATAGAGCTTCATTTGAACATTTCATCTCCTCTGGTATTTTCTCTGCTCTGGTTGTTGCTTCTCGTGCTTCAGTGATCAATCTCTATATACTGTTAAAAAGGAGCCACCAGGATACTGTCGTAAAACGCAGCAAATTCTGAGAAATCCAGTGTTTATGTAGTCCAGCAGAGGGATCAGAGATTTCTTACTGAACCCCTCCTCCTCCAAGAGAAAACCAACAACCCAGAAAGCCAAAACCAACCCAGAACAATGATCTGTTTTTAAGCTGGAAAAGGAGTATTTCATGGAAACCACGCCATTCAATCTGCGATCTTAGAAGTCATGCCAAATGGCCACAAGAACAGGAAGCAGAGAATGGCCAGGCTTGTGTGTGTTCAGCAGATTAAAGGCTTACCTGAGACTGATCACAAAAGAAGTCCTTTAAAAATGAAGCTGGGATTGTCACATGCCTTCCTTGCAAGATTTGCAGAAAATTGCCCCTGCCCATGGCAGAGGGGTTGGAACAAGATTATCTTTAAGGTCTCTTCCAACCAAAATTATTCTATGATTTCCTGCATTTTCAAAATCTGCAGGGAATTGGGTCCATTTAAACCTGTACTTGAAATCTGTGGTGTCAGCAGCATAGTTTATACCTTTTACTTTTCCCATACATTCTCTTAACCTTGTCATGCCCTTTATCTCCAGTTCTTTACACTAGTAGGAACTTCAGATCCTAGCCAAAGTCCTACAGACACTAACACTACATTTGTTGTTGAGAAGACCTTGCAATCTAAACAGATCAGACAA
Organism: Pithys albifrons albifrons; assembly: GCF_047495875.1. Classification (NCBI taxonomy): domain Eukaryota; kingdom Metazoa; phylum Chordata; class Aves; order Passeriformes; family Thamnophilidae; genus Pithys; species Pithys albifrons. The sequence goes on along the minus strand of NC_092470.1, from coordinate 16,492,656 downwards.
GGTAAGAAGAGAAATAGAATCACATTAAGGGATAATGATTTGTCCATGCTTTTAAAGAACTCCTTGGCACCAAAGGAAGCTCAGTTCTCTGCCTGAGGCCTTACTGTCAGCTCGCCAAACAGATATGGAAAGACTAATAAAAGTCAGTCAATATTTAGATGGTGCCACAGTATCTTATTATTTAATGAAACTGAGTAGGAAAGTAGATGCAATACATCTAAAGATCTGTATTTCAGCAGAATCCTTCCTTTATGAAGATTAAGAGGGAAGCACTGGGGAAAGGAACATTTTTTTTTCACTGCCTGTTAAAGCTTCAGCCAAAGTATTTTGAACAACACTAATTGCCCCTCAGATTTCTACACTACTTTATGACAGAGAAAATATTGGCACAGATATTTAATTTCTTCCTGGAAGAATCTTTTTTACCAGCCACTTGTTGACACTCAGTTCTATTTTATTTTTCTGTCCTCTGCTTCATTTCTGTTTTCAGCAGCACATTGCAAGTTCCTTATCCTGATCCTAATTCTGATATAGTGAGGTGGAAGTTTTTACCAACATGACAGTCTGTCTCTCTCCAGCACAACAGCAGCCGCTTAGCAGGATCTCTGCTCAGCATAAAGAGGTTATCTCTGAGTACAGATAACTGGCTGCTGAAGGCCAGGTAGATTTTTGGAGAAGCCCTGGTCACAGGCAGACGAGGTCTCTAACCCCCATTCTATCCCAGTAACATGAGAAACTCTGTAACTTATATCATTCTGAGTAATGTTCTCCATCACATGCAATTCACCTTCCTTTCTTTTTTTTTCCCCTTTTCAGCTGGCTTTGTTGTTTGCGTGGTGTCAGTAGGAATGTGCTTGGAGCAGAGTTATATGGCATCATTTGGAGAAACATTGCGTTAATAACCAGAGTTCAAGGGCAAAGGATATAAACGGAGCAAATTACAAGTCTGAGCAGATATATGGCTTTTGCTAAAAGGGACACAGGCTGCTACTTTTATTTACTGGGTGCTGGAGTACTTGTAAAAAGGTGCAAGAAACATGAATACATTTTTAAATGATACTTCATAGTTTAGAAAAGCAATGCAAATTTTCAATCAAGAGAGAAAGGCTGTTTGAGGGTAAAAATAAATAAAAATTGCCCACCCTTGTAGTGACTTGGTATTTTTTAACCGTACGCTCCTAAAGCACAAGCATCATTCAGATGTAAAGGACCCAACTTTGCCCTGACTGAAATTTGGAGGTATTAAAGCAGACATTAACAATAAAAAAATGGCAGGTTCAGGGCAACTATTCATCTGACCCAAGCTGTAATTAAGTTTCAGCTTTGAATGGCTCGGTCCACACCCTTGATCCTGCGGGTTCAGCCACCACCTCTCCGTTATCTCCGGATTAGGTAGTGAACCTCCTGCCTCTGTGACTCAGCACAACCCCAAACCTCAGTCCCTGGAGGGATCAAAGTCTGCTAAAAGGCTGAGGAGTTTCAGGGAAATTCTGTCAGCTTGTCACAGGGTGGGATTATTTCATTTCACAGCCTGTAATACAATTTCATGTACTGCTATTGAGTGTGGCAATAACTAACTGGAACATTTTGTTTATCTGATTTTCTGAGGCTGCAGATTCATCACTAGTTTTATTTCATTTTTTTCTTAAGTGTTTCATAATTTATTTGTTCTAAACTACAAGATACTACTGAAATTCATTTTTCTACTATTGCTAGACATACATTACTGCTGATTACCAAGAAAGATATATAATGCAGCCTATAAATAATAATCTCCTCTGGTGAAAGAAGATCCAAAAGAAAATCTTTCCTATTTCAAATTCTTTGATTCTCTGTTTTTTAAAATCAGTTCATTCTTCAAGCATTGTTTTCACAGCTTGTTCTACAAGTGTGCAAAGAGGAAAAAAACCCCAACCAAACCAAACCAAAACGGTTTAAAAAATGAATTTTCTAAAAACATCTGGTCTCCCTCCTTTGTCACAGTGCCACAGAAAATATTTCATCTAGAAAATTGCAGGTGATTTTTAAATGAACAGAAGTTAGGATAATACTAAGGAAGATTTACACCCATTTAAGAAATGTTTTATGATGCAAAAATGCACATGTAGAGTATTAAAAAAATAAGAAAAATCATAATCTTTGCGGGGAAGAAGGATGCTAGAGGAATGTTTCATTTGACATTACTCACCAAACCCCACAAACTTTTCTTGTTTTTGCTGCTTGTCATTTAACGGACACTTCCTTGCTTGCTGGGTTCTGAGCCAACATTTTTACACACAAAAAAAGGCTTATTATGATTTTAATGCCATACAATATAACAACAGCTGTGCACACTGGAGTAAGATATAAGTACAAAAAGCAGAAACTGACTATTTAAGTACGTGACTGAAATCTGAGGGTTGTGGTTTGGTTTGGGTTTTTCTTTTTTTTTTAGTATGCTGTCCGCTGCTCACAGCAGCAATCACAGCTTAACTCGCAGATTGGCAGAGTTATATTTTATCACCAGTGGAAGCACCTGGGCTTTTTGGGGGTCTGCGAGCTGATTCCAGTGGTAGCACAGGCTGAGCCACACTCGGGAAACGAGGTCTCTCTGTGCTCTGCAACATGAAGCCTATCCAGTTTCCTATATGACATATTCTTTTCTCCCACCGGGACATAATAGAAACTAATCTTCAACATCTAAACATTCAGAGTTGAGTCCTTTTGTTAAGTCTTTTTATTCATTTCTGCCGGTGCCGGTGCAGCGCTGAGCCCACGTGTATTTACATACACGAAGAACCCCGCTGCTCCGAACTCTCCGTTCAGAAGACAGGGCAATTAATCATCCCCAAATCCTCCCGCGGCGCGCGCGGCGGCTCCGACAGCCAGCATTACCAATCAGCCAGGGCAGGTGGGACGCGGACCGGCAGGAAAGCCTTGCACCCTGACCTGGCACCGGTGTGCTCTCTTCCTTTCCCCCTCTCGTTGCTGAGTAAGAATAACACCATTAACAGTGTCCTTGCAATCAGCTAAATGTATTAAAGTCAGGAACGGACAGGTATTGCTTTTGTGATTTTGGGAGGTCGTGGTTTCTCTCTCTCTGTCATTGTTTTCTGAGATAGGAGTGTGGATATGCAGAGCTGAAATGCAGCCCATATTGTAGGAAAAACTAAGTGGCTTTGTGACTTGAATTTGCTGTGGTTGTCATGTGTTGCCTTTTGTAAGCCATCTGAGTGCCAGTGAGATGTTTTTGTGACAAAATAATTACACGGAATGACCTGTTTAGTTCTACCTAACTGCTAAAATGGTGTGACTGGCAGCTGTGCCGAGAGTCTTTATCTGAGCACCTTCTCTCCTGCCATGGGCAGTACATGGTAATTAAAACACTCACTAGCTCTGTCTCACTGCTTTTCTTGCCCCTACCTAATACCTGCCTTCTCCCCTATCATCCCTGCCATACTTTCATATTTGTATCATCACTTTTTTAAATTTCTGGACTTAAATTCCTGTCTCATTTAAACGCTGCCATTTTCTTTTAGTGTCTGTCCATTTAGATCACCTTTGGCAGGACACCATCACTGATACAGTGGGTTTTTTTCCTGTAACAGCCACGATTGTGGTCAGGGAGACAGGGAAGTCAATGGAAAGATACCCAACAATGCACTGAGCTCAGGGTTAAGCCCATAAATTTGCTACTGAAGGTGTCTCATTCCTCTTTCTAAATTATAGGGACCATTGAAAATAGCTCAATAAAAGCCGCAAAAGTCAATTGTTAATGATATCCGGAATATTAATTCTCCACAAGTGTAACTTCTTGGTTGTGCCTTCCTGAAGAGTCTTGTCGTTTCCTGCTGGACATGACAGGTATTCTTTTTTTTTTTAAGGAGGCTTTTTTTTTTTTTGAAGTTGCTATTTACAGCTCCTGATGAGACTTGCCCTTCAGCTGCAATGTAAAAAGAGCATCTGTGATTTTGTCATTAAGTGTTCTGCAGATTATGATGTGCCAGGACAGGGCATAGTTGTGTTTGGATATGAATGAAAGTTTTGAACAATCTTAGCTGGTTTTAATTAATAAAGTGGGGAAAAAATGAGACATATTGTGCATATGTAAATTGTAAATGCTTTCTTTTTAAAAAAATTAATTATAATACTAGAGATGTATTTGGTACATGGTATATTGCAATTCTTCCAAGCATTTTGAAGCAAAAAAAGTCAGTGACTGAGATATATGCTGCCAGTTGACTAGTAATGAGTTTTCCAGTGAAACTTCAAATATATGTACCTTTAATATTCATCTACTCAATAATTTAATAGTTTAAAAAACTGTCCAAGTCTTTTGAAGAAAGAACATGCACAACTATGTGGTGAAATTGAGATTCTAACTTCACTGTTTTTGTATTCTTTGGGACAAAAATAGTCCAAATGCAAGAAAACATCTTGGAGATAGGAGAAAATGTCTCGAGTGCAGATAAACCACATTGTTCTGCACCTTCCTTTCTAGCAAAGACAGCTGACTGTATTCCTTATCTCTAATCATACTCAAGAAATGGCTGTTCTCTTAGGCAGAAATTGGGCAGTGTACAGAAAACCTGACAAAAACAGGTTTTTGAGTAGGGGAAGAAGGGGAAAAGCTGCAAGCATTCCTTGTCTGCCTGAAATGATAACATTTGTGTCCCTGCAGAGGACCTAGTCCTTTTGGTGAGCACAAGCTTACCTAAGCTATGCTATTGATTTTAAATCAATAGTAGTTTCAAGGTCAAAGAAGGTCTAGACAATGCTCTCCAGGACTGGGATGCACATTACTGGTGTAAATCCAGAAAGCTGGCCACATCAACCCTCCATCACCTGTGCTCAGGCAAAAACAAAAGGGAAACAGCCTCAATAAACAGCAGAGGTCTTGCTAATGATTTTCTTCCCTCACTATAGCAATGACAGTCTGCTTCTAAGAAAAAAAAAAGGAGGGAAAAAAGACCTTTTTTTGGCATGGAAATTGCTTATCTCTAGAGTGCAAATCATAAATCATTCACAAAGATAGTAGTGACTCCAGCCTTTGAGTGTTACTTTGTTAACAGCACAAACTGGTACAAACCAAAAGGAAGAGAAATTAACATTTGAACCATATTGTTTCTGAAGGGCTGAGAGAGCCCTTGCGAGTCTTGGCTCTGCCTTTGTGATGTCAGTCCTGGCGTGGGATGAGGCTGCTGAACTCTGGTCCCCCCAGTTCTGTCTCAGAGCCCTGCTCAGAGGATGATACTATCCAATCTGTCTGGTTCTCAACCAAAATTGGGAAGGAGAAACATTCCTCTGTGTCTCTCTCTCAGCACTTCTTTCAATTAGCATTTTTTTCATCTTTAGTATGGATCCCTTGAGTTTAGCGTCCCTGCATTCTAAATTTTTGATTGCATGGGCATTTCTTTATTAAAAAAGGGAATGAGCTTTCGATGCTAGCCTTCCACTAATTATTACTTGCTTACCAGATAAATAAATATTTGATCAATTGCTTTAGTGATCTGATTATAAATTGTCTTTCAGGCATTACCTCTGAATAGCAGAATAATATTTAACAGTAATTTCTAAGGAGCATTGCCAACTCAAAATTGGGTAATTTTTAATACATTAAAAGCACTGTACATAAAACACCAAATTATAAAGCCTTATTCAAAAACTTGCATTTTCATTACCCTATTAAGAAAGAAAAAAGTTCTGTGGTGTTTTTGTGTGGGTTTTCTTGTTTTGTTGGGTGATTTTTTTTTTAATTTCCCTATGCTGAAAAAGGAGTCCCAGAGAAGTAAGGGAAAATAGAACTAAGTTGCTGTAACAGAAACAGTAGACTGAGCTATATAAAACACAAGGGAACTAAACCTCGAAAAATAGAACAAAATATACTTTTCCTTCTAATTCCCTTGAGTTACCATAACTTTACTTACATTTTAATAAGTTTTATATAAAATCAAATTTTTAAGTTGACATGACTTAAAATCTATACATATGGCAAAAGAGAGAGAGAAAATCTAAAGTTTTCATCATGGCACAGAGACAGCATTTAGGTTTTGATCTTTCTGCCAATGAAATCAGTTGCAAAACTGCCGCCAGATTCCCACCAGGGAATCAGCTCCTTTAGAAGTAACAGCAGCAACAAGGCTCGTTGCAATCTGCACCCACCACAACACTCCTCCCTGCCAGACCCCTAAACTTTCACAAAGGTGTGGCTTCTGATGTGGGGGTTTGAGACAGGGGTGGTGAGTTCTCAGCTCTCTGTGCTTTTTTCCCTTTGAGATAGTCTGTTCTTGGCTGAGACAACCTGGCCTTTTACAGGTATCGATCACCAATCTCGAGGCCAGCCAAGGTGGGCACCTTTGCTTCTGAAATTATGCCCTGCCTCAGGCACCAGAGGAGAATTCAATTTTCAACTCCAAGTATATAAGATAGCAGAACTCCTCCACAATTAAAGTGAATGTTGTTATTATTTTACTTTTATTAAGCAAGCTCCAGCCTCTGCTTTCCAGTTTTAGCTTTTACTTAAAGTAATCAATTTATCAGTATAACTGGCTGTAATTGTTTGCCAGATATTGAGCCTTCATGGTGCTTAGACAGAGCATGTTACTATGAAGCGTCTTTCCCATACTTCTCAGACAGATGGGTAATAATACTATACATTAATACCTCCACATTGGTTTATGTGTGTTTGACCACAGCACTGGCATAATTATTTTTCCTCAGTAAAAGCTATTAGAGATCTATTTGGTAGGTTTTACGATCAATAGCTCCTGTGATATTTGTGTAGCAGGCCCAGAATAATCAATTGAAGGTCATATAAAGTAAATTACCATCCTCCTATAATGATTCTTTTTTCTAGATGAGAATGGGTTTTATTATTTCATCAGGAGAGCCCTCTCTATGTGTGCTTCTTTTTTTTTCTTTCTTGAGAGAGAAATAAATGTTGTGGGTGTATTTCGAAACGTGGCATTAATGTCTATTATCTAAATTTGTATTACTAGATTATTGAATTAGTGGATGCCAACATGTGGAATAATTTTATATTCTTGGTGACACAAGAAATAGCCAGTTGTGAGGATATCCTGACCGGTATGCTGTTGCAGGTGACATAGCTAAAGCCATTTCTCAGTAGATTTAACACTAGTCAAGGCACTGATCTTGATGCAGGGGGTCACTGGTTGGTCACAGATCTCCAGTTCTGAGTCCTGGAGGGGCAATTTACCCCCACGCTGCTCTGCCAAGGTGTTTACTCTTTTTTTCCCTAGTACAGTCACCACTGCACATGAAAACACAGCCCAGCCCCTGTTCTTGTCTCAATCCTGTGCCTCCTTTATTTGAGTTGCAATGTGCTGGATGTGGGGAGGCAAAATTAGCAATGTGGGAGATCCCTGGAAGCCTTCACCTCCTACCCCACTGACCAGTGGATGCTCTTGACCTTGGCCGCCCAACAAGGCTGTTTTGGAGATGGAAACACAATTGCACAAACATACTTTTCCTTTCCAATGGACTATGTGTGTGGTCACAGTCAGTTGGATGAATTTTAATTTCCAACTGACTCCCATCACACTTGTGATAAGCTGGAGTTCATAAATGTAGCATTCATACAATTTATCCTCTTATTTATACTAAAAGGTGACTATAGGACTCTATATACTCTCTTGTCTACTGCCTTCCCCATGATCAAAATTGGTTCTAATACAGACCTACCTACTCTCATGTGACCCCCATCATCATATTTGAGGAACTCATTGTGATTAATTGAATCACTTCTAAAAGAGTGCAAGAAGTATAGTAGCATTGTATGAGTGCTCCAAAGAGGTGAAAGAAGGATGTTCAAATGAAAAATTTCTTCTGAGGAATGTTGTTTCATCAAAACTATTTATCAGAAAAGGCAATCATGAACAATTAGGGCTGGGGAAACTGAGGCACGAGGGAATTAAAATAAATTTCTTGATTTTATATGGAATGGTTTGTGGTTGAAACAGTCACTGAACAAAAACTTTTACAGCCTCCAGCTGGGTATTTCATTCACTGGACCAGCCCTCCTTTCCAGGAAAAGGAAGTCACATTTCAAAGTAATTATAGTGAAAAGACCCCAAATCCCTCACTGTTGCAAAAGGCTGCCCAGAAGCTATTTAACATGAATCATTTTAAACTCCTTTTTTTTTTTTTTTGGCTAGAAACGATTGGTAAATGTTAACACAGAAACAACCACAACTGGACGATTGGAGAGATGATCAAGTGAAACAGTTGGGAAAAGGACAGAGCTAAAAGAATAGATGCCAGTCCTCAGGCTGAGCAGGTTTGAGTGTCCACTCATCTGCCCTACCTGCAACCATCTACAAGCCCATATACTTGCAAGATGAAGTAGTCCTTGCATTGTGTGTCCTTTCCCCTTGCATATTAGCAAGACCTCCCACAATCCCTATCCTTGGGTACTGAACTGTTCTAATCAGTGCCACTGCTTCAGCATGGCTTTGCAAGGTTATGATGATAGAAGAAGAGGGGCATTTATTCTTAGTGACATGAATTAATGGTGATTCTTTTTTAGTGAAGCATTCAGACCTCTTGAGATTGTTTTTTTATAGGCTGAGGTGGAGTATTTCAGCAGGAGGGTGCTGCTGTGGGTGTCATCTGGGCAGTAAGGTGCATCAGTTTGGTAAAGGAGGGTCTTTGTACTGAGCCAAGCTGTGACTCAAAACAGGGAACTTTGCAGAGAGAAGGATTGTCCATCTGGATGACACTGTAGGAAAGTGATAAGGTAACACCGTGGAAATACAGCATCTGTTCCTTAGCCAGGAAGAAAAAAGTGGGTCAGTCTCACACCTATATGTAAAACTTAATCGGCAGAGGTTAAGATGAGGGATGAGAAACTTGTAGCTCCTTGTCCTATTGCAGATGTTCTCACTGACCAGGACAGCTCAAGACACGCCTGACTGCCTCAGTTTTCCTAGTTGTAGAAGAAGTACAAAAATACCCTGAAGAAAGAAAAACCTTACTGCCTTCAGAGAATGCAGTGTCAGCATCCATCTGGCCCCATTTGGAAACACAGCTTCTCAGAAAGAACAATGGAAATCCCGAGCAGTTGAGCTCCGGGGTCCTCCAGTTGCACAGCAAAACTCATTACAATATCCCTGTATTTATTTCCAGCTGCATGGCCAAGTGGACCCAAGGGCAACCTAACAGAGAGGAAAAAGGCCTAACATAACATCAAAGCATCTAAAAGCCCTGGTGGATTGCCATTTCATCAGTGCTGTGTGACATCACTTTCCACATGACATCAGTCAATGACCCTCTTCCCCTCCACCTCCGCCTCCAATTTCTTTTTAGAAAGATGATGAAGCTGCTTGAAGTTCAGCAGAAGTTTGGGGGGGGAACAAAAACAGACTCTGTATCCCTTCAACTGACTACAACCCAATGTGCTACACAAACAATATTAACCAAAACAAAGCTAGCAGGAAACGTTTGCACACAGCATCTGTTATGATCACATAACCACCAGACAGATGTTTAATCCCAACTGCTAACATAAGATCATTTGTATGTTTGAAGAGGGAGAGATCCCATTTGGGTTCTTTCCCTTTTATTTATTTCTTTCCTGGAGGGGAAAAAATAATAAAGGGAGGGTGATTTTCTCAGCTGTGGGAAGCAATTTTGTTTTGTTATTGTTCTCTTTCTCCCCACTTTCCCCATCAGCTGCTGAAAGAGAAGGAGCTGTTTCAGCCTCTTGCAATGAAGGGAGCCTGGAAACTGTGTGGCCTGGTAGTGAAGCTCCACACGATCCTTTTCCATCTTAAGCGACCAGAGCTGGGATTCTCTGAAGGCTCATTAAATAATTCTCATCCAATGAGGCAAAAAGAGAGGCCACACATGAAACAAGTATGGTGGTCTCAGCCAAGTTCCTGGGGAGCCGCACCACGGTTTCCCAGCACCACCCCGGATTCCCTCCGCCCCTGGAAATTTCATGTACAAAAGTGAAAACAAACTCATTAGCTCTACATAACTCTGTGAGGGTTACAAAAAGATGTCAGCGTTTTGTGTGGCCTTTTTTTTTTTCATTTAGCAAACAGCCAGACACCTACAAAGGCAAAAGAAGGTTTGAGCTCTTCAACTGTGCTGAAGGATTATTTTACTTTTAATGATACTGGGAGGATTCAATGGAGATTTATGCAGATAGGAGAGATTATTAATAACACATTGCACTTCTATAGCACCTTCCATTCAGGGTTTCTCAAAGAATTTTCCAATCTGGAATGAATTGGTCTTTACACGCCCCTGGTGAGTGGAGTAACTGTCATTAGATTAGGAGGTAACTACTGCAGTAATGAAAAATCAACCAGGGTATAAAATGGAAGCAGGATACCAGGCAGTGCTGATCTCTGGGTCTTGCTTTTCCTGGGCAAGATTTCCTATATGACCACAGAGAAACCACTTGATTTCTCACTTCTTTAGTCCCCAGAGAGCAAAAATAAGACTTTTCTTATTCACAAACAGGGATTGTGGGTTTAGGTTGTTGGTTTGGGGTTTTTTTGGAGGTTTAGGTGGTATAACATGGCCATTTTACTATGTAGCCCTTATAGGGGTGATATAAGGAATTGAGCACAAATGTGAGCAATGACCTATCTCTATTTCCAGTCACTACTGGAGCAGGAAAGAAAAAACTCGATTTTGATTCCTGATCCTTTTTTAGACACAAAACTCACTTTCTCCCACCTTGCAAATGTAGAAGGCCTGTGAATGTTAATAAGGAAAGTGAATCTCTTCCAGCACCTTAATATTCTCCTGCTGTCATTGAGTATCAGCTATAGGATTATAAGAGAAAATAAAAGTCAAAGTTTCTCAAGGCTGGAAAATAATAGATTTACAGAGCATTATTAAGAGAAATAGCAGTAGGCCAGAGAAGTAGTAGATTCTTGCACAGTGAATTTAAAAAAAAGGGGCGAAAAGAGAAAGAAAAAGAGCATAGGTGGTTAAAAAAAGAAGGGGTTAACAATTTTCAGGCCTTTCTGCTGTGTGTGTGTTTGCACTGTGCACAGCAGAAATGCATTCACCTATGACATCCTTTGGCAAAAAAAAAAAGGAAAAAAAGAGAGAGGAAAAAAAAAGGCTACATCCCACAGTGAGGACAGTTGTCCCTACAGATTAGGAATATCCATCTTAATGTGCAACTTCCCCTGCACGGGTCAAAATTGCCAACAGCTTTAATGGGAGAAAATGCTCTGTTGACTGATTCATTTCCACGTTTTGTTCCTGCTGCTAGACGGGATATCCTGTAAGGTGGCGAAAAGGGAGGGAAAGCCGGCACTATATCAGTTTATGATTGACCATTATTATTATTATTGTTGTTCTGATTTTTTTTTTTACTCTGTTTTAAAGTTTGGTGTTACATTTGTCTGCTGCAATTCTCGTAATTTTTTTTTTCTCTTGGAGAGGTAACAAATCATATCTTTGGGCTTGAACAGAGATGCCCCAGCTTTGGCAGACAATAATAGTGATATATTAAGAAACTCTGCCTTGGATCTCTGCAATCTTCTTCCTGCTTTTCCCATAGATATTTTACAGTCTCAACAGTGCCTTCAGATATTCAGGTAGCTGCTGTCCAAGTGCTTTATACACTCCTCCTCTGCTAGGTCACAGGGACAGAAGGGACACATCTAGGCATTGCAATAATGAGGAGAAAAGTCCAAGCAGGCTCTGGTTCACAGAGCAGTACAGCTGTGTTAGCTCAGCACCCACCTGGGACATCATATGCCTTCCAGCATTGGTGGGACAGGTGAGGGAGGAGAATCAGCCCTTCACTTCATGTTTGTAGCTCTTCCTGCAGGATCACAATTCCTAGCCCTGGTGTGGGTCAGATAAAGATGTTATGGTACATGTAATTCTGCATGCTGCAAAGGCTGCTCTGCCATGAAGATTGTCTCACAAGCACGGTCTCCCCATTACTTCTATCTTGTGGGTACGGCTGTTGTGTTCAAACATCCATAAACTCCAGGTGATCTTTCCAGTTGCATATGTAGAGGTGAAAGTGACACTTTGGGTCACACATCCTGAGTGTCCCAATGTGTGATTTACACTTCTGACTGTTTTCTGTTCCTACTGAGGCCTGAGTAAGATCCTGCTGTTACCAGCCAGATAGGACTAATCAGCACTGAATGCTGTCAAGTAGTGGAAGGTTTAGAGGAGACTAATAGCTCATTTAATGCAGTAATCTGATTCTGAAAGCAAACTGTTCTACAAACTGTGACCCAAGGAAAGAAAAAAAATTACTTCAGTAAGTAGGTATGGCTGTGTCATAAGGAGGAATAAATAATGTTGAGTGAAAAGCAACAAAAGCTTATGAGAAAGCACTGGAAGAAGTCCTTGTCTAGAAAAAGCATCTTCAAACATATACAAGACAGCTCTAAAGAGGAAAGAAGATCGAAGAATGATACCAAGGTATAGTGTTGTAGATTGAATTTACACTAGACAAGAATTCTCACAGAAAGAACAGTAAAGCAACAAATAAATTTCCTGGAGAGATTGTGGAGTCTTCATCGATGGAGGTCTTTAAGAAGGGGTTGGACAAGAATGTGTAAGGAATGATATAAATAAAGTTTATTGTTTTGGGCAGAGGGATGTACTAAGTGACCTATGGAGGTCCCTCCCCACCCCATTTTCCATGATTTCTCTGGGCAATCAGA